>NC_082700.1:2641250-3961875 GCF_949987515.2 Delphinus delphis | reverse complement strand
AGGACCTGAAAAGAGGGCTCAGGGCCAAGGCAGGGGGAGGGAAGGAGGCAAGGAGGGAGGGGAGGGAGGGGGAGGGGAGGGAGGAAGGGGGAGGGGGAGAGTTGATTTTGCTCTGAACAGAATCGGAGCCAGGAAGGCAGAGTCCTTAAACTTTGTTTTGAGTGAGCGAGGCCCGAGGGTGGAGCTGGTAGCAGTGGCCAACTACTCGGACAGGGACCGAAGTTAAGTGTGACAGAAGCCTTCACATTCACTGGTTTCTCTTTTCTAAGTGCTCACCACTGGATTCTACCACAATCGATGTGTTCTGCTCCAGCCCACACCTAACCACGTCAGTCTTGCCACTGAACCCCAGCGTGTAGCCCTGTCTGTGGTGTCGGAACTTTATGACAGCAAAACTGAGAAGCAGTGAGATCTGGGGTAAAGTTGAACACCGACCCTGGCCCTGGAGCCCTTGCTTCCCTTTTCTAAAAACAAGACTGCCAGCTTTCTGGAAGAGCAATTTAACACCTTAAAAATACGTGAGTACGTTTTGCCCCGTCTATTACCCATCTCAGAATACATCCTACGGACACAGGTAAGAACTTGAGTAAAGAAGCAAGTACAAGAGTATTCACGTAGTGCCGTACCGTCAAAGGAAGTAAGAAATAAGTGTCCCAGAAGAGGGCTTACTCACTATACTTACTAACACCCAATGGACTTCTGTGTAGCAATTAAAGGGATGCAGAATTGTAATGCTGACATAGAGAGGTGTGATGCGATACTGCTAATAAAACGGATGGGTTCTGAGCGTCTGAAGGGGACCTCCCCCGGCAACAAGGGTAGGGGTGGGAAAGGACGCAGGATTGGCCCACGTCTCAGAATTAAACCTGAGATGTGATCTCCTGATGCTGCCCACCCAAAAGTTACGCTGCATCTTTAAGTGTTAAGCACTGTATATATGTCAGTGTACATCAATACATATCATAGTTTTCGTAAGTTCTGTTTTGGAATTTCCTCACCTTAAAAAAACCACACACGTTCCGGGGCCTCAAATGCAGTTCAGTGGTCCAGACCTTGATCCACTGAGACTGTGCAGACCACCAACCCGTGTGCCCCCTGTGTGCTTCCACGTCAGGAAAAAGGCACAAAATGGTCTATCGAGGGCGTGCGTTGCAGTTTTCTTTTCGTATCTCTTTGGCTAGCTCTAGTTCCCATTTCTCATACAGAAAACATATTACTTACACGTACAAAAAATTTAACTCATCGCCCTCCCCGCCCCACGCCAGTGGCCCAAGCGGACCACAGGAAGGAGCTGGATTATCCAGGTCCTTTCTTTCTGCAAGTCCCACCTTCCCCCTCTAATCCATCCTTGGCTGACCCAGCGACGGGAGGCGGCCTTGTTTAAGATACACTTGTGGGCTACATCCTAGATCATCGGCTGGTGTATTTTGCAAAGAATACAGTCATTTAAGAATACGATTTTATAGAAATGATAGTCACTGTGATGGGATGGAGGTGTTAGCTAATGCTATGATGACAATCATTTTCCAAGATATAAGTGGATCAAATCAACATGTTGTACACCTTAAACATACAATATTATTTGTCACTTCTATCTCAATAAAGCTGGAAAATATTTTTTCGAGAAAAAAATAAAAATAACATGTTCCAACAATGTGTACTATTTAAAATAGTTTATGAAACTCCATAAGAATTCTCATTGCTGACGGAAAATAGGAAAATGACCTTTGAACTGCCCCGCTGAAAATAGGGAGCCGTCTCCCCAGTTGACAAAGGTTCCATGGAAATTTGGAAGCGTTGTTGTTTTGTCACTGGTTTTTAAAACTTGGGGCTGTTTTAAAACACATAATGGACGTAACTCATTTTAAAGGTGTGTCTCCAGAGAGGTTTCTACTATGCCGATTTTCACAGATTGACTGAGGTTTGAGGTGCTGAGATCTTTGCTAAGGCCACAGCTTTTGGTATCGAAATGTAGTCAGATTGCTCTTGTTCTCTCAGAATAATAATAAAAAAGTGCTTACGGAGCTGGGCTAGGTGACACATGACACTTCATTACTCCCCCCTCCCCTCTCACCTGTACTACTGAGTGAGGTTTTAAAAGTACCCTTTTGATGTGCTAACAGCCCCACTGGAAGAAGGGCATCCTCAGTTAACGCACCTCTAGCTACAATGACTGTTAACCACTTAGGTGCCAAATGCACCCACTGGATCTCTTGGGGTGCTTCTCAGTCTGCTTTCAGAACGGATACAGAATGGACAAGAAGGATTCTTCGTGGGGACAGGGCCGCTGTGCTTCTTCTCCTCCCCCTAAGTCACAGTGAGCACGTGCTGGGGAGCAGAGTTCCTGCCCCCCAGGCAGCGGCCTCGGGCTACTCTTTTTTTTTGTTTTTTGTTTTGCGGTACACGGGCCTCTCACTGCTGTGGCCTCTCCCGTTGCGGAGCACAGGCTCCGGACGCGCAGGCTCGGCGGCCATGGCTCACGGGCCCAGCCGCTCCGCGGCATGTGGGATCTTCCCGGGCCGGGGCGCGAACCCGTGTCCCCTGCATCGGCAGGCAGACTCTCAACCGCTGCGCCCCCAGGGAAGCCCTCGGGCTACTAACTCTTGCTGCTCTGGGGGATTTTCAGCATCTGAGCAGGTAGAGCAGAGCGAGGACTTTGGGTTCAGACGGACCTGGGACAGAACTGTGCCTCTCAGCTTTAGACTGTGACACTTGCACGGGGTAACTGCCCTCTGCGTTCCTCAGTCTCCCCCGCCCCGCGCCGTTAAGATCAGGACAGCAGAAGCACCTCCCTCGCGGGGCTGTGGTACCCAGCACCCTGTTAGCTGTGCTCACAGACATCCATCTCCCCAAACACCCAGGAGCCCTGGACCAAACCTTCCAAAATAAACACACGCTTCTTCCTTCCTTGAAGTCTACCTGGCTCCCCCAACCCCCAAACATCTGTACAGGGCCCCGTGATGCTCTGGAAACAGCTCCGCCTGTAAAATGACTCCGAGGCAGTGAGTGCGCTCGGGGGCTGGCGCATGGCACCCGGCATCTGAGCCCCAGCCAGCTGGCTGCGCTCCATCCCTCAGCTGCCTTTCCGGAGCAGAGCAGTCCGGGGACCCCTCGATGAGACATTTTCTCCACTGTTTTCTTTAACTCTGACAACTGCAACTGAAATTGAGCAGCAGCCCGCGGCCCCCCAGGGATTCCTTCTGCATTTCTCTCTCTCTCTCACTCTTGCCGTTACTTTTTAAGGCTCCTCTAACCAACGTTCAGATTGCATTTTTTTTTTTAAACAGAAAAAAAATGTTCTTGGGGAGAAAAGACTTGACTTCATAAAGAATTTATGATAACCAAATGAGGATGGCCAACGACCCATCCCAAGGACCAAACTGAGCAATTAAGGTGTATGCTTCTACTTTTAAAATGGATCGATTCTTTCAGGAAACTAGAAACTTCACAGCAACAGTCCATCTGCATTCCCTCCTCCAGTGGTTTGGAGCCCTCGTTACGTGCCAGCCTCACGGTCCCTTGGAGAGACCTACAGATGGAGACTGTACAGCCCTTCAAGGCTTCATCTCCACCCGCTCACAGAACGTAGGGCGTGTTGTTAAGGTACCTTTTCTTCGTCTCCAGGGATACGTTGCAGGATGCACATAAGAATCCACTAGCACACCCTGCAACAGCTCCAAAGTCCCCACGAGGGTTTCCCAAATAATAGACCTGTGTATTAGTAGCCGAAAACCAACCCTCCCCTCTTCCAACCCCTCCCCTAGCATTTCCTACTTGAATAAGGCGACACCGCTGGCCTCAGGCACAAGTAAGAGGTGGGTCTTGGTTTCTGCTTCTCCTCTCTTCTATTAAACCTCTCTTCCTGGGCGTTCCCGCGTACATGATTTCTAAGCCCCACAAAAACCCCTGCAAGGGAGACACTAACTGTTCCCATTTTACAGATGAGGCAATGAAGGCTCAGGGGTTACGTGGCCAATTCAAGGTCACCTGGTAAGGGGCTGAGTCAGGATGTGAACCCAGGTCTCTCCGAGTCTAGAGCCAGGGCCTGTCCTGTGGTCTGAGATCCACGTTCTTAACAGACAGTGGCTTTAATGTCTGCTCATAATTCACTAGCATTTTTTTTCTTTTTACTGTATTTGCCAGTGTTTCAATAACTTCTATTTTAATAAATTACAAGCCTTTAGATATATATAACCCAGCTTCCATTTTTATCCCAGGAGTCCTACGCTGACTTCTCCAAACATAAATCAACTCTGCTGCAACACTTCTGACCCTTGTCTTCTTCTATTCTGCTTAAAATGTAACATTTTTAAATGATGAATTTAAAAACTGGGCTCTTTCATGGTAATGTCCTTGTTCCAGAGCACGATGCCACGTGCTGACTCAGCGAGCAGGTGTGCCTCATCATTCAGTGAAGCACAGACTCCCACGTCTTGGGGCCCAGTGAACAGACAACACAGCACACGTCCGTTGACCGACGGCTCAGAATCGGGACAGCCTGTGGGTCTGAGCGGGTCTTGAGGTCCTCACTATTCCTCGGTAGGACAAGTCTTATTAAGGTTGGTACCTATGAAGCAAAACCAACATCTTAGTCTTCAAAGCATCCTGGCCGGCATTGACAGGACAGGTGAAAAGCAAAACCTTAACACCCGTAGAAGAAAAGGTGGGAGAGTATCTTTCTGACCCCCATTAGCTTTTAGAAAATTTGATACAAAACAGTAGAAACATTGCAGGAAAAGAGAGGAGTTCGCATTAAAAGGGAAAACTTTTGCTCTAAGGGACACCAGAAACAATGTTTAAAGGAAAGCCACAGATTGAGAGATTTCCAGTGCACATTCCAATCCCGGTTACACGTATGCTCTGGGGAGACTCATACGTGTCCACAAGCAGACATGTGCAGGAACGGTCGCTGCAGCATTTCTGGTGACTGACCTCCACCAGAAGTCAAAAACCTAAATGTTTATCAATAGGAGAAGAAATACATTTTGGCATATTTATAGAACCAAAAACAGCATTAAAATGAGCCAGCTACACTTACATCACTCTAGATAAACTTCAAAACCCAGTTCCGAAAAAAACCAAAGCACTCCAGTGTCGAGGGGGAGGGTGTATATGATACGACCTATATAAAGTTTCAAAACCCTGCAAAAATCAACATTGCCTACTGTTTATATTTTCTACAGGCTTATACCTACATAATACATGCATGAAAATAGTAACATGAAAGTAATGAGAGTATTTCTAGCTCAAGGAGGATGAGACGGGGAGGGCTACTAAGGGCACTCAGCAGCTTGGCTAACATTTTTTTTTTTTTCTTTTCGAAAAGATATGAGGCAAGGAGCATGTCAACATTGGACTAGGCTGGGGATATAATTCCACATCCTTTGTCTCTACGTGTGAAGTCTGTCGCCATGTTGAAAAATTCCACCAAAAGGGGGGTCTCTAAAATAGCCAGGGGGACAAAGGTGAGCCTTGATTGGTCAGAGGGCAATGGGCAGGGGGCACGGAGCCCAGTGCAGAAGCAGGAGCCAGCAAGGAAGGGGAAGGTGGAAGCACAGGTTCTGAGGCTGAACGAGGCCAACTTTCAGAAAGTTCTGGTTGTGGAGAGAGCCTGCAGCTCACAATGATGACCGCCCTGGGGCGATAGATGAGCTCGGCCATGACAACAAGGAAAGGGCCATAGATACCTGTGCCCGCCGTGTGCTCAGCCCTTTTCCCCGATGAGCTGGCTCCCTCCTCCCCGTAACCCTGTGAGGTGGGTGCTGTATGGTCACTCCCAGCTTACAGATGAGGTCAGTCAGGCAAGAAGGGTCTAGGGTTCGAACCTGAAATGGGGGAGAACCTTTGTATTCTATTACAAGTTCATCACCAAAGGGATGTTGCCTAGAAGCTTAAATTACACATAATGGCCCGTCTCTGGGTCCCCTGCCCCCCCCACCCCCAGGTAATGAGCATTAAGCCAAAACACCTTTGTTTAGCTCCCAGGAAACATCCTGACCTGGCCCACGTGCGAATGACCTCAGGAAGGAAGAAATTAACACATCCCCTCTGGAGGCCGAACCAGGACTTTACTCCCTCCCCTTTTAGTACAAAAGAAGGCTGAATTCCGACTCAGGGAAGATGGTTCTTTGGGACATGAGTCCAGCATCTTCTTAGCCTGCTGGCTTTCCGGAGAAAGTCACTATTCCTTGTCCCAACACCCTGTCTCTTGATTTATTGGCCTGTGTGCGGAGAGCAGTACAAGCTTGGACTTGGTAACAAACCCAGCCATCTGACCCCGGGGCCCACACCTTCTCACAAGACAGGTGGGCTAGCCCTATTTATTCGGGGGTCATTTGTACACAGTGACGGGTGAACCTGTGGAGGTAAATGAGATCACAAAGAAAGGGAATACCGGGTGAGGAAAGGCTTGAGATCAGCGTCCGGGAGATTCCTATACTAGGAGGTGGGGAGAAGGAAAAGGAGCCGGGACTTGGTGAAATCTCAGGGGGAGGGAGTCCAGGATGCAGCTGTGTTCTGAAGGTGAGGAGATTTTAGGGATAACGAGGGGGAGGGTGCTGAGGACAGGCGTGCAGCCATACCATGAGGAAATGGGGGAGGGAGGAGGGCCGGATGGGGCTTGTCCAGGACCTGAGACGGCAGTGCGGGTGGGACAGGAGGAGAAAGAGCCTTGAAAGGTAAGAAGTCAGGAGGGGAGGGTGGAGAGTGGTCCTGGGGGGACTGCAGAGAGGGGATGACATGGAACGTGTGGCTTTGGAAATTCAAGCACCAATGTTAACTCAGAGGTGCTGTGGACGGCCTTCCACGACCCCGGGACACACAAGGCCGCTTCACAATCGTTAAGGAACCATGATCCCAGCTCTTCCGGTGAACAACTGACTTGGAACAAAAGTTTCTCTCCTTCTCGCTCTTTCCTTGGGCTCCCAGGCTCCTGGGTGACTCGGGAAAGGAGCAGGGGACCCACTGCGCATCCTGGTTGCACCTTTGTTCCTGTAATTACAACCGTAATTCAGACGAAAGACACACGTGCACGCATGTTTAGGCGTGAAAGTTAACATCACAACCCGGAATATGAAATACTACCTGTGTGCGATGGGGCTAATTTACATTTACTGCGGGATCCGTACCTGTGTAATTTCCTGGTTTTGGTCTGTATAGTTTTTCAGACTCAACATTTTATTAACTTTTCCTTTAAACCAGCTATCTGTCTTCGGCTAGGATTCCCCATCGTACTCGCATGCATATTTCCAAGCTGAATATCCTGTTTTAAAAGTCTGTCCATTTCCTCTCATCTCCCTCAGTCCATCTGTATTTTTTACATCGAACCTCCTGGGTCCTCACCTTTTTTGACTCTGTAAATTTAATTAATGTACTTTTGACTTTCTTTACCAGGTCACTGTTGAAAATTTACATAAAACAGATTCAATTTTTTTTCATCACGCTCTAATAGAAACACATCAGCTACATTTCCCTTTCCCATATATTTCAATTCCTCTTTTCCATACAGCTTCCCAAGTTTAAAAATTCTTAGATACAATGGCACGTGAACGCTTCTGACTGATTCTTCTATAGAGAGCCTACTACATTTCACCATCCTCCCATGTTAGAATTGGGTTATCATGTAAATAACATCTGATACCATTTGCTCTTCATAAAATCATCTAGACCTTCTTTTTTTTTTTTAAGAGTTCAGCACAAAGATTTTACTTTATTTTTCAGTTATACATATATATATATATATTCTTTTTCATATTCTTTTCTATCATGGTTTATCACAGGATATTGAATACAGTTCCCTGTGCTCTACAGTAGGACCTTGTTGTTTATCCATTCTATAGATAATAGTTTGCATCTGCTAATCCCAACCTCCCACTCCTTCCCTCCCCTCCCCCTCAGCAACCATAAGTCTGTTCTCTGTGTCTGTGAGTCTGTTTCTGTTTCATAGATAAGTTCATTTGTGTTGTATTTTAGATTCCACATATAAGTGATATCATATGGCATTTTAGACCTTCTTTTCTTATGTCTTTGTTCCCCTCAATATTGTTGAAGGCTCTGAGGGATTTCTTGTGCTTTTTTAGAACTGTCTTCTTATATTTCTATTAATTTTGGAGAAATGAAGATGTTCTCAGAGGAGAAACGAATACGATAATTAGCCTTCTTTCCCATTATTTCAAAAACGAAGCCAATGAGGTTACTTTGAGTCTCTGTTAAAAAAGGAAATTCCTAGCTGACGGCATGAACGAAGTCTACTAATGCATTTGAGATTTTGAATAATACAATTATTATTTCAAGGATTATTATTATTATTATTTCAAGGATTATTATTTCAAGGATCCACTTTGTTTTTCCTCATAGTTTTACTTATTTACTCACCATGGCATTTAATGCCAATGATATATAATTTTGTGTTTCTTTTATCTCTTTGTTTCTTTAAAAACATTTATTAGTAAGCCATCGTCATTCCTTTGTTCTCCATATTAACAACCTGCTTTCTCCCTAGCACAAACATTTATATGTAGCCCCCGAGAAAGCAAAAACAAAAAATTCAGACCAACTCTAAGGCGGGAATAGCTGAACGTACACCTTTGCCTGTAATTCCTTCTACTGAAATCCTTAACAGGCTATAAACAAGTTGGCAATGAAACCAATGGAAGAGAAAAATCTGAAAAAAAAACATGTTTCCTGAGTTCTGTTCCTCTTAGAATCCCTATTTAAACACTTTGCCTTATTTCTAAATTTTTCTTCGATGACCCTCACTGGTTGAGATGATTCTAATCAGAGCATCCCTTTCTTTGTGGCTGTTTAAATAACTTTATTGTTTTAAACCAATAACACATTGAAATGTACTGACCAATGCAATTGAATTGTATGAGAAAGCTCAAACTGAAGTTCATTAAACCCACGGCATCACCTGGGAGCACTCCAGGTAACTGCCTTCTGGTTAGCTTTCCACAGAGCAGCGCTCAGGAAGCGCTGAGGTTCACAGGTGGTCTACTGGCAGATACTAAAACTGTCACCTACAGCACTGTGCGCTTTGGACCTCTAACTCACAGTGTCTTGGGAAGCGGGCTGAGGGTTTAGACAATAATAAAAATACCGCTGGTGGAGCAGGGGGACAAAGGAACTTCAGGATGGCAAGAAACGGGCAGGGAGGAACGGCTCTGTGTTACATTGGGGTAAATCAAGGCCAGCCTTAGAGGAACGTTCCTGGAAGCTGGGTGAGGGAGGGACGGCCAACCTTCCAGGGCTCTGCCAACTGTTTCCCAGTGACTCACATGGAATCAATCAGAGGAAGCGACTCTGATGCTTCCATGTCACGGTCCCGCTAATTAATTCACAGATTAGAGTTTAAATGAACATCTGTGGGACTAGGGTTTCTTCCCTTCTCGCTTCATATGGACTTGAAGATGATGATTTACGAGTTTTCTTTCAATTCAAGGACACCAGGAGAACATTTGTTTGGAGTCCGGATCCGCAGGCCCACAGAGGCTTTTTCCTAGAACTTCTCACTGCAGGTCCAGCAGGGCCTGTCCACGTCCCCACAACGAATTACTTCCGCAGACACCGGGCCCACGGCCTCCCCGAATCCTCCCCTGTAATCCCCAACATCTGTTCTGTGTCCAGCGCTGACCAGCGGGGGAATTGGCAAGTCCTGGCCGTCAGCATCGCACAGCTGAGCCGACAGGCTCACTCGGCAACAGCCCTGTGATCCCAGCTGAGCACACCGGACGCGGCGAGGCTCTCGGCTAAGCCCTTGGCGGCGCAGCGGAAACACCTGTTCAGAACTTGTTCAGAATAAATGCGTGGTGAGCACTTCGAGGGGTCAGTGGACAGCAGCCGCGAGGATGACGGAGCTCGGGGTCCTTGGGTGCGTTACACACCCCGGTTCCTAGGGTCGATGCGCGCCTGTCCTTCTCCACGTTTTAACTGAAGATGCTCTATCTGAGGCCAGCACTTCGAGGGGTCAGTGGACAGCAGCCGTGAGGATTACGGAGCTCGGGGTCCTTGGGTGCGTTACACACCCCAGTTCCTAGGGTCGATGCGCGCCTGTCCTTCTCCACGTTTTAACTGAAGATGCTCTATCTGAGGTGGGCCTGGGGCTTACTCCTCTCTGGGTGACACGCAGAACTTCATGAAATCCACAGCTTCAATCTCAACCAAACGTCCCATATTGCCTGATCTGGGGCTCAAGCCTAATACCTATCGTGCTGTTTTTAACAGGATGTTTGATTAATCTGGAAAGAATATGACGCAAAGTAAACATGAGTCTCTGCATCAGTGCAATACCTCTGACAGGGAAGCACAGCCCCGCTTCATCCGGTAGGTGGTCCAGCTGGGGAAGGTGACCCAACACCTCTAAGCCTCATCATCAGTGGAGACGGCGTGTTTTATTTATTTATGGTACCGTTTGGTTCCAAATGCATCCAAGGGGGAACGAGTAAATATGAAAGAGAAAAGAAGGCAGCACAATTGAACATGAACTATCGAGAGAGACAACATGTCCTTCAGCTGGGCAGCCTGCCTGATTCCCCAAAGTCAACACAGTGAGCTAAATGCTGACGTGACAAGCTCCCTGAGGCCACGTGCACGCGTCTGTAAACTGGGGCCATCTTATCCTTGCGGGCTGCTTGTTGGGCACTGAGCACCATATATAAAGAGCCTAGTACGGTGCCCGGCACTGGGCTTCTTTAGTACATTGCAGAAGTTGGCAAAATCGAACTGTCTACAAGGGTATCTGAGGCCATTTGTGGCTTTTCATTCAAGACCCTGCCCTTGGCTTTCCATCCCCTGCCCCGCGCTCTCTGGCCACATTCAACTGTCTATGTCTCTTCAAATCCTCAAGGTTCTGTTTTGTTCTTCCTTGGCCTTTGCCCATCTCGTTCTTGGTTCAGCCGGCAGTGCCCGCCTCTGCCGCTGTTCTGACTGTGAGAACTCCTCTTTCCCCCTCCAAGATCCAGTTCGTGGGTTCTCCAGGCAGAATGGCACGCATCCCTCCCCTGCATCCCTCTATAATGGTGACAATTCTATTGCTGCCATTGTCCACATGACTACTGTCTGCCAGGCGCCGTACTGGCCACTCGCCGTCCCGTAAGTTAATACACACGGATGGCCCTACAACGAGAGCCATAGCCTCTATTTCATAGATGTGGAAAGTCTGGTCCAAAGAGGCCACATAATCTTCCTCTGGAGCCAGAGGTAAGAACCACCATCTGATCCGGGTCTGCAGACCCCAGAGTGCACCCCCCTTTCCACTGTGTCTTGTGATTCTGCTTTTTTTTTTTTTTTCTTTGCGGTACGCGGGCCTCTCACTGTTGTGGCCTCTCCCGTTGCGGAGCACAGGCTCCGGACGCGCAGGCTCAGCGGCCATGGCTCACGGGCCCAGCCACTCTGCGGCATGTGGGATCTTCCCGGACCGGGGCACGAACCCGTGTCCCCTGCATCGGCAGGCGGACTCTCGACCACTGCGCCACCAGGGAAGCCCTGTGATTCTGCTTCATGCTCAAGGATGCTGCTCTGTTTCCTCATCTTCTTCCTTAGACTGAAAGCCTCCTGATGGTAGAGATGTGTTCTCTACACCCCTGTGTCCTCAGCAGCTGATGTCAGAGGCGGCCACTTACTAACAGGTTCACTGGAGACAGTGAAGGGGAACCCACTTTGACAGAGGCCAGCCATATACACTACAGGTTCTACACTGCCGGCTTGGTTAGAGTATAAACATCTGGAAAGGAAGTTAAGGCCCGGCACACAAGTACCAACCAGGTGCCACCTGTTCCTAAATCTTTAGCAACTGACACTAAGTATTTTCATCCAGACTCTTAAGGATTCTTCCGCTGGCATTAGGCAAACCTCCCCACTTGGGTGGCTTTCCAGCAATTAGATCAAGTTAGTCCGTAGCCTGTGGGTCCCTTTTGAGCCAGTGACTGAGGAGTGACCCTCTCTGAGGGGCTGGCATTGTGCTCTCAGGCCAGACCATCCCAGCCCTGGCAGACACGGCTGCTGGCCTGTAGGTACCGCCGGGACGGTGATCCTGGCACTAGTTCCCCCTGGAAACCTGACTCTTTGAGTGCTGTCTTCAGAGTGAGAGCCCCGTCACGTAACAACCAACTGGCCCCAGCAGCTGAATTTCTGCAGCTGCCCTGGTCACTGAGGAGGCCTGCTGGGAAGGCCGGTCACGTGGACACGCTCCACTGGCCTCAGCCTGCGTGTGCCCACACGTGGAGCCTCTCCTGCGACCTCGAGGCCCTCTTATGTTGGGTGAGCTCAGAGCTCTGAAGCTTTGAGGGGACCCAGGTGCACAGCCCTTCCTGGCTCCACTGGCTGCAGCAATGGGGGTGTGCCTGCCTGTGTCCCGGGATAATCACGATAACCGCTGCCGCCTACTGAACACACGTCCCGAGCCAGGCATCCTGCTAAGTCCCTGGACACGAATTCCTTACTGAATTAACACAGCAAACCCTATGATGTTGGCACAGTTTCCACTACCGCGACCCCCCTCTGGCAGATGACACAGCAAAGCATAGAGAGATGGTGACTCGTCTAAGGTCACACAGACAAGAAGTGGTCCAGCTGGGAGACCCCGTGCTCTGAACCGTGGACTACAGTGTCTCTTAGGCAACCCCGTGTCTTATTGAAGCAAAGGCCATCAGGGAAAAGTAGGAAAGAAATCCGATATCATGACTGCCAAACCAGGCAGAAAAACTGGGCTGGCCCTGTCGTGTAATCCGGCATCAGCAGAAGGAAAGCTGAGTAAACAGAAGTCAGAGTAAAAGTTCATCGACGGCTCACAATAACGCACTGGGAGTGGGGAAACCTAACCGGGAGGATGAAAAGTGAAATTTGGGGGGCATGAAATATGGTTCCTTTCAGCTCTAAAGCCCGTGACTGACTTCCCCAGCAGGCTTCGGGCAATGCAAACACCCAAGACAAATCCTAGAAGCATATCTAATGGAATAAGCCAGATTCTGTTTGCTTGCGTTTCTGAGGCATCAAAACGGTTCCTCTCTGTGCTGACTTTGGCTCCCCTGCAGTTTTAATTAAGCCTCCCAAGGCTCACAAGCATATTAAAATTAGGCAGAAAGAAAACCTGTGGCCTTTGATGCCAAGGGCTGCTAAGTGCTGGCCTTCCAGTTTGATCTCTGCTCCGGCAGTTTCAGCAGATGCTCAGAGTCGACCTAAAGGAAGAATTTTCCATTTATTTTGCTTTGTGGGGAGGGGCCGTGATTACTCAAGTGATGAAAAAGTTTCTTTCTTGGGGGAAGCTGCGACAAAACAGGTACCGGGAATCCCTAAGTGGGCTGGCATTTCTCATTCGAACCATCCCAGAAGGAGGGATGATGGCAGGCCTCCTCCCTCGTGTTGCTCTCTGAAATCCACCTTCTGCACAGCATCCGCCCACCATTGGTCCCACTCTTTTTCTGCTGGAGGGGAGGGAGTCACGTCACGCCACCGGCCATCGCTGCGTCGTCATTTCGGCTCTCATCCTGTGCGGTCCAGAAACGGTGACTGGTTTCCTCTCCTGCACTATAATGTGAGATTCTGGAGGAGACTGTGTCTCGTTGGTCTCCCTTGGTAGGTGCGCTGGATACACCCCTCCCTCGCCCGGCCTTTAAAGAAGCTTTGCTGAAACACTTTAGGGAGTTTGGGGTTTTTTTGAGCATGAGCCGCCGGTTCTCCTTGCTCAGCCCTGCAATAAACCTTTCTCTGCTCCAAACTCCGATGTTTCAGTTTCTTTCGCCTCACTGTGTATCGGGCACGGGAACTTGCGTTGGGTAACGTGGGCTACTCTCTCAACAAGCCTGGGGGTGAAGAAGGGCACAGAGTAACTTACGGGGTGGAGACTTAGGACAAGTAAGATGCTTGGGGAGCTCATGTTAGCGAGAAAGCCAATCAAGACAGACAAATTAAAAACGTACAGGAGGTCCCAGGATTAGGCATGGTTCTTATACTTGTTTTGTTTTGGGGACAGGGAGTATCAGGTTGTGTTTGTATGTAACTAAAAATTCAACCAACAGTGGCTCAAACAACAAACAGTGGCCGATTTTGCTTTTTCTCCCCAGATATTTCTGGAAGAAGGTATTTGCTCCTCCATGCTCTGGAGCACCCAGGCTTTCCCCGTCCTTCGGTAGCACCACCCTCATTGTTGGCTTTCATCTTTCCTCTCGCCCGTGGCCTCGTGGCCCCAAGAGGGCGGCAGTAGCACGAGACACTCCATCTGCCTTCCGGGAGGAAAGCGGAGGTAGCCCACCCAGCTCCCGTCATGCAGGAAGGCCCTGGCCCACTTCCTTAGTGCCCACTGGCTACTTGTGGCTCACAGGGCCACTTCCAGCTACCAGGGAGGCTGGCCACCCAGATATGTGTCCTCCTAGCATCCTTAGCAGGAAGTGGTGGGAACCCAAGAGGTTGTTACTGGCGCTTGAGTCAGCCATGGGGATGCAGATGGTGACCTAGGGAAGAGTCTTAGCATATGGAGCGATCACACAGCTCCTAAGAAATAAGGTGAAAACACATGATACGGAGGAGTTCTGAGAAAGAGAAACACAAAACTGAAGGTGGTGACGGCTCAGTCACCAGTGTGGGGCATGGGACTGTCCTCTGATAAAGCATGAGGGAGAGAGGGAGGGAGAGAAGTGGTGACCTCGGGAATGTCCCACTGGGCAACATGGTAGAGCGTCTGCACAAGGAGTGACCCCCCAGGCTTGACGCTAGCACAGGAAACCTAGGACTATGTTCCATTATTGAAACACCTCTTCTGATATCAATTTCCTTTTAACTATTTAGAATAATCATTTCAGTTTTCTTAATAGGTTGGCTTTCAAATTTGTGGGAAATTCTTCCTCTTTATCCCTTTCAATACTTAAGGGATTGGTTGAGCTAATTTTGGGGTGTAAATATCAATGGAGGCTTAAAGTAAAGAAAGGAGAGAGGACTGAGAAAGATTGTCAACAATTTCCATGTGAACACAGAGAAGTAAACGGAATAAATAATTCTTCTACCTTCTTCAATTACATAATCATTGAAAGGATTCTGGTATCTATTATTCCAAAGGGAGTCTCCTTAAATACGTCTTCTGTCTCCTTGCCTCTTCCTTAATAAGGCCCCCTCGCCATCTGCTTTGGGAAGCCCAGAAGTGTCAGGGAAGTTGTTCCTTCTGCCAAGCTGGAGCTCCCTTCCAACTTTCAGGGAGAAAATGTGGGTTTGTAGAACTTCCCAATTGTTTTCTCTGGGGTTTGAAACCATAACATTTCCATTCAGAGGAAATAGTCTTAGGATGTTTATTTTTTCAGACTTCATGAATATTAAAAGCACTGTGATTGAAGCCAAAACATAAGAAAAATGAAGGCAGTGATACCAAATGTGGCTGTTCTGCTTTCAGAGCCGTCTTCATCCGTGTAAAATGTTTGAAGCAAAAGAAGAGCAATGGTAATAAACATAAAGCAAAATCAAACGCAGTTCTAGAGACACGGTGATCACAGTTCTATCTGGGCTTTGGACGCAGCTGGACAGTGGCGTGGGGAAGGACGGCAGTGCTCTGTGAGCAGACACACTTCAGAGAAGGAACAGAAAACTGAGTTTTCAGCTGAAAACTCCATGTGCCAATTCTTTTTTAAAGGTTCACACGTATTCAGCCCGGATATATCATGAACCTCTGAGGATTTACATATCTCAATGTGAAGAACTAATAACCAGTGAGTGGCTTAGGTAAGACCTTATGAATACTCAGACCCTTTAAATCTTCAGGTTCCAAGATGCATTTCCCAACGTGAACCCATTTACTCCAGTGAGCATCAGACTACTTCTTTTCTAGCCCTGCTGGCCCAAGAGCAGCCCCATGGGTGGAGAAACACTAACTGGCATTTCAACAACAAAAGTTCAGAACGCTGACATAGACAGCTACCTGCCCATTTTGGGACTAAGTATGATTCAGGGACCCCCATACATCAAACCTGGTCTATTTTTTATGAGAAAAACCAAACGCTTCTGAAATGAAGAAGCCGTTAAATTTTGTCCGGTGAAAGTGATAAAATACTGAATCTTAACTTTTTCTGGTGTGTTGAGTAGCACGGGAGGGAGGTGAAAAATACCATGACAGTGGGGTTCCCAAGCACAGGGACCAGACATGTGGTGAAGCAGGGGAGCCCAGTACTGAACTAGCGTCGATGTGCTCGTCTTAGAACATACTTTGAACCAGAGACACCAGGAAGGAAGGAAGGAAGGTGAAAGGATGGAGAGTGGGCAGGAGGGACAGGAAACACAAAATCAGCAGAGAAGAGGGAAGTCCAGGAGAATCTGGGAACGCACATTGCCTGCTGTCCCCGTGGTCCTCCAGGGCTTTCTGGAGTCAAGGAAAGTTACTACCAAGCCATTTTTCAGTTCATTAGTTCATTCTTCCGAACATTTCTGTTAACTAAATAAAACTATGTTAGCTCTGCAGTAATTTAAAATTTAACTTTTTGTTACTGCTAATAATTTTTATTTTCAAACTTTAAGCTTATTTTTTGAGACATGATCCATCAATTCATGTGTTTCTCGTTCATTCATTTAGCAAAACCTCCAATGAACACCCATCATCTGCCAGACACAGTCTCACATGCTAGAGATACTATGTGCTCAGCGGGGACACAGGTCACGCCCTCCAGAGCCTCCACTCTGTTGGAGAAGAAGGATGTTAAGTGAATGATAAGGGCCTTGAAAGTGACAGAGTGGGCAACAGGGCATCTGGAGTGGATGGCAGTTGAGGGAAGGAGAGGGGAAGAATCAGGAAAGACTCTCCTGAATGAGCCATTTCTCCGCAGAAACTTGAAGCAGGAGTGCAAGTTGATCAGGTAACACGGGAGGCGGGCAAAGCTTCAGAGCCTGGAGAGAGCCTGCAATGTTCCAGGAACTAATACAGCAGAGCAGAGAGCGAGGGAGGGCTGGCACAGAGAGGAGCTAGATCGGGGAGGATCTTTACATCTCGTTTAGAATCTGGACCATATCAAAACATCAGGATGAAGCTGTGACAGACACACTCATACTGACGTTGAAGAAAGATGACTTAACCGTGGAAGATGTCCTAAAACAATTGAGAACCTTAGCCTGAAATCTTCAAAGCTAAATCTTCTTTATACTTATCAGTGTACCTACAATCACACCCACAAGAATTGCATTTTCATCTTAGACGATAAGGCATTTCTCCTCTCGTCCAAAGCTACCTTCTCGTCCTGAACTGATCCCACTTCTTCCCCTCCTGTGTGCATTTGTTACCCTTGCCCCTCCCCCCTCTGCCCTCTCTCCCATCCCTCTGGTCCTAGAACCTCTTCTCTCCTACTGCAGTGCTGTCCTGCCCCTGAAATCCTGGGGAAAAGCTCTATTTCCCTCAGGAGCTGGCTGAGGGGAGTCACTATTACACTTAAGAAGTTCCCATAGTTTCCTGGACTCTGCCCCAAAGTTGACTCTGTTCTTTTGTAGTTTGAGGTAAATTGTTCCATGTATATATTTCATGCACTACATAGAACATATTTACTATATGCTGTTTCTTTCTCTAAGTCTTTAAGGGCAATGGCCAAGCATTTCATCTTTATATTCTCAGCACATAGCTCAATGCCTGACAGAAAGGAGACCCACCAAATAATTTTTTTTTACCTGAATTCCGTAAAAACAGCAAACATTTTAAAGTCCTTGTGATTCCCCAAAACTACCTGAGAGAAGACGCTTCTGTGAAACAGAAGTACTACACCATTTGCAAAAAACAAAAACACAATCCAGTCTTTTACCTGGTTAGCTCTTTTTTTTCGTTTTTTGCAGTATGTGGGCCTCTCCCGTTGCGGAGCACAGGCTCTGGACGCACAGGCTCAGCGGCCATGGCTCATGGGCCCAGCCACTCCGCGGAATGTGGGATCTTCCCAGACCGGGGCACGAACCTGCGTCCCCTGCACCGGTAGGCGGACTCCCAACCACTGCGCCACCAGGGAAGCCCCTGGTTAGTTCTTAATGAGAATTATATACAGTATGAACCAAAAATATCTCAATGAAAGTCAATTTAAGATACTGTTATAGGTTGAACTGCATCCCTCTCAAATTCTCATGTTGAAGTCCTAACCCGCAGTATCTCAGAATGTGACCTCATTTGGAAATAGGGTCATTGCAGATATAATTAGTTAAGAAGAGGTCATTAAAATGGGACCTTAATCCAATATGACTGGCATCCTTATAAAAAAGGTGAGGGCTTCCCTGGTGGCACAGTGGTTGAGAGTCCGCCTGCCGATGCAGGGGACGCAGGTTCATGCCCCGGTCCGGGAAGGTCCCACATGCCGCGGAGTGGCTGGGCCCGTGAGCCATGGCCGCTGAGCCTGCGCGTCCAGAGCCTGTGCTCCGCAACGGGAGAGGCCACAACGGTGAGAGGCCCGTGTACCGCAAAAAAAAAAAAAAAAAAAAAAGGTTAAGTGTGGACATAGACATGAACACAGGGAGAAAGCCATGTGAACATGAAGGCAGGAATTGGAGTGATGCCTCTCGAAGCCAAGGAATGCCAGAAATCACCGGCAAACCACCAGAAGGTAGGACACAGAGGCCTGGCACAGATCCTCCCTTATAGCCTCAGAAGAAACCAACCCTGCCAACATCTTGATCTCAGACTCGCGGCCTCCAGAACTGTGAGACAATACATTTCTGTTATTTAAGGCGCCCAGTGTGTTGTACTTTCTTACAGCATCCCTAGCAAATGAACGTGGATGTTAACAGGTCGTCTTCTGTTTGTAGTTCAGTTGCTCTTGTCAAACCTTCTGTTACTCTCCTGTGGGTCGGGGAGAGGCACGGGAGGAAACTGGGAAGGGGTAGGGCGTGTCTGATGGGATGTAAACCATAGACATGACCAACCCATTTGATTCTTGCAAAGACACGGGAAGGTGAGTTGAAGGGCTGCTGACCGGGCAATAGTCGTTTCCCTACCCATGCCAGCTATCTGGAAAAGAAGAACCCTTTGATAATGATACGAACTCACCAATTAAAAAGCCAGACACTGTAACTATATTATCATTTTCTGGAATGTCTTATGCAGCCAGAGAATAACTTCACAGAAAATGCTAGAATCACACAATCCTATCTAGATGATATTCTTAGAAAAAATAATGCCAGAAAGGAATTAAATGGTTCAACCCCTCTGTCTACAGAAAGATGAAGACCAAAGCCATCATCAAGTACTCCTTCTTTGGATGTGGGCAGCATTTTTAATACTCACAGCACCTCCAATCCCTTGTTTTGATAACTTCCAGGTACCAGGGGACTTACCATCATCCCCATTTTACAGAAGACAAATGGAGGCCAGCAGTCAAGTTACCCCCAGGCTACAATGTAAGTAGATGGTAGGTAGATGTAAGTAGATGGTAGGCTGGAATCTGAACTGGATAACTGGAAGCAGTCCCATGATCCATCAGTGCAATTTCAGTCTCAATCATTTTTCTGAAATAAATGGTGCCTGGATGGCATCAACATTGAGAGGGTAACTTCTTCACTTGAGAGAAGGTAACGGTAAACAGCAAAAGAAGATTTCACGCCCTGCGCATCTCATGCTTTTCAGCGCCTAGACCAGCCCGCGGCGGCGGAGGCCACGGCTTCGCCTACCGTCTGCGGTGCCCAGCAGAGTGCTGGCTGGTGGAAGGCAAACAGTCAACGTTCACTGAACGTGAAATAAAAGACTTTAAAAAAAAGGCTCTTCTAGGCGATTCCATGAACTGGCAAGTCGATTGCTGCTGCTCTTGGCAGGGCGCTGCCGGCGAATCTGGTTATGGGAAAACTTCACTGCATTGTTCGGCCAAATATGATAACTGCCAACCTTTTCTGATGTGAGGAGGGGCGCTCTCTCTTACACCGTGTTCCTCCCAAGACATGTGTTTCTAGGTCGTTCTTGACTTTGTAAACAGGGTAGCCGAGTCTGGATCTGTTTAACCCCACCTGTTCTTTCCCCTTCACGTTGATAACACAAAGAAGAGACTCGACCTTCAGATCTGGACCGACACAGCACAGAGTCCAAGACGGCCCCTAGAAAAGAAGGCGCTCCCTGGGTTTCTAACAGGTGAGGCTCTGGGTCCAGTTATGGGGCTGAGGCTACACGGATTAGAATGAGCACATGTCCCTGGCTGGCAGCTGCCTGATGGCGACAGATGAGCAACAAACGTGTAGCAGACCAACCCCCCCCTTCGGTTTGGGAAGTGCGGGATCTCTGGACACACACAGGCGTATGCGCCGTGGCGTCGGATTCTAACAGCAGGCCAGAGAAAGAATGCCAGGAGTCACTCACCCTTCTGCGTGGTCTCTGAAGGCGTTCCAGTAATTGCTTATTTATAACCTCTGAGCACTTGGTGGCCGTCCCGGCAAGGAGCAAGCAGCTGCCTGCAGGAAACCCGCGGCCCTGCCCACTGACTGCAAACACATGTTCCTTTCTGTCATCTCGAGGAAGAGTTGCAATTCCGTAATGGGATAGTCGTCAACTGATTTCCTTCTCTTTGTGGTTTACTGCAACGTCAGGATCTAAAGGTCTCATCATCCTGTCACCAGCCACTATTCATACCTCAAACGATGTTACAACAATAAGACCAACCATTCCTGTAAAATCATCCTTTCATCCTAAACTATATATTCGCATGGGGCCCCACTCAGAAAGCAGCACTCAGATAGCCAAATTCTGAATGCTGGAATAAAATTCTGAATGTTTAGAATAAAAATTCTTAACAAGCAATAGTGAGCTGGCCAGACAGATTTTTTTCCAAAATTGCACGTTACTGGTTAAGATGACAGACTCTTTCGTATTATTTTAGAGTTGAAGAACGCGTCCATTCCGAGGTATAGTTCCACCTCCTTATGTTACAGATAAGATCCGGGCAACCACCCCGCCAGGATTTTCCTGTTCGATTCTGAAACTCTGAAACTGCAGCTAATTCTCACCCTCCAAACTTCACACAACAAGGGTGTCACTGTTTTTACATTTCAGAAGTTGAAGAAATAAACCAGAGAAGGAAAATATTCACTACCTCAAGAAGTTATTTAACTTATTTCTGGGTTAGAAATCTAGTACAATATACGTTTCACTTTTATACACATCTGATCAAATAAACACCAAGAACTACACTTCAAACTATAAAATATGGAACTGTGCCACAATGTCCCATATCCCAACAAAATAGCATATCTTGGCCTTTAAGTCTTTCATGCAAGCACAAGATTTACAGGTAAATTAATTAAACACAACACACAGATATGAATTACTTTCAGTTCAGTTTTTCTAATATCTGATCATCACTTATATATTTTAAAGGGGAAAAAAGATTCAACAATATGTTCGCCTTGAAATTTGCTTACGCTAGCTTATTCTGTTGGAAGCAAAGTCTTGTAGCCTTGCTGTTGAAATCTGTTAATCTTATTCATGAGTCGTTGCTCTTATTGTGTGTGTAGGAGTGGGGAACACAGGACAGTGCTGCTTCTTGGAACGTCAGGAGAAAGACAGAGTTTCTACCCTCTGAATCCTCACTGCTTTTCCCCTGGTACGTAAAGAAAAGTGAAATAAGAAAATGTTGGGAACATTCGGGAAAAGGAGTCTGTTAAAGGCCAAGGAAGGGCTGGGAACTTGAGATGCTGGGGTCAACTGCAAAACTGCGGGATGGGGACCCCTGTGGCCACCTTGGCCAGAAACAGTGCGATTCTGCTGAGCCAGGCAGCTAGCATGCAGGGAGACCTGCCAGTGTTTCGGATGCAGAATCCCCAGGCTCGGTGATGACTACCCTGGTGCCAGGGAGGACAGTGGCTCCTGGCCATGTGGGCTGGCAGGTGTGGGTGTGCCGGGGAAGGTGAGGACTCTCTCCCGCACGCTGGGCTCGGGGTGTGTGTGCGTCATCCGGGCTGGGAAGTCGGGAGGACACTGGATCACTGAGTCCGGCACTTAGAGATCTAACGTTTCGGAGAATCGACCTGGATGCCATCAGCACATAAGCAGCAGTGGCATCCACGGGAGCAGGTGAGACGAGGCAGGAAGAACAAGCTAGCAGCTGAAGACGGAACCCCGGGGAGGGAGGCTTCGCAGCGAAGCGATTGAAGAGGACGAGGGGCCAGGATGGAGCATGAGAAGGGCTGGCTGGAGAATCGACAGCATCCCGGGCAAGACGGCTTCGAAGGAGCAGAGGAAGGTGTGCGTTTAAACAAACCGACAAACTACAGAGACGTCTGTAAGATGGAAAATATTCTTTGGAATTGGAATTAGGAGCTGGTTGCAGACTTGGGTGACACTAGTTTCAAAGACATCATGGGGGCAGCTGCCCGCGCTGGCAGGTAAGGGTGAACTGGAAGTAGGAAAGGGGGTTGAGGGACATCCCTGGTGGTCCAGTGGTTAGGACTCCGCACTTCCACCGCAGGAGGCGCGGGCTGGATCCATGGTCGGGGAACTAAGATCCCACAGGCAGCGCGGTGCAGCCGGGAAAAAAAAGGGCGGGGGGGGTTGAAAAAGTAAGGGTAAACCTTCCTTAAGGATGTCACTCCGGAGTTTCTCTGGACTGCAGCCGAGGGGAGCAGAGGCTCCCCACCCCTCCCAGCGCCTCCTGCTAACTCAGAGCTCAGAGAATGAGCCTCTCCGCTGGCCCAGTCTCCTCAGTGCTCAAACACATTCAATTCTTTTACATCCTAAGAACAAAACCAGAACCCGGATACTCACAATCTCTTGCCTACAGTGTCTGAATACAGCTCATAAGGAGACCGTACACTCAGCTAAGAATCCCCCTAATCCTAAGGTTAAAAGGTGTTAACCCTGGCCCGTGGTTTTAGTGTTATTTTTATAATATGTAATAGAATACGTAACATACATATACAAATGATAACAAGGATACTTCAGTATGTGAAAGAAAAATATTTTAAAAATAAAATTCAAAATATAGTAAAAAGGTTATAATCAAGGAAAAAGTCATAAAGATAACCAAATAAAGTTTTATATTTAAAAATTAATTCCTGGGGGCTTCCCTGGTGGCACAGTGGTTAAGAATCCGCCCACCAGGACAGGAATAAAGATGCAGACGTAGAGAATGGATTTGAGGACATGGGGAGAGGGAAGGGTAAGCTGGGACGAAGTGAGAGAGTGGCATGGACATATATACACTACCAAATGTAAAACAGATACCTAGTGGGAAGCAGCCGCATAGCACAGGGAGATCAGCTCGGTGCTTTGTGACCACCTACAGGGGTGGGATAGGGAGGGTGGGAGGGAGGGAGACGCAAGAGGGAGGGGATATGAGGATAAATGTATGTGTATAGCTGATTCACTTTGCTATACAGCAGAAACTAACACACCATTGTAAAGCAATTCTACTCCAAGAAAGATGTTAAAAAAAAAAAAAAAGAATCCGCCTGCCAATGCAGGGGACACGGATTCGAGCCCTGGTCCGGGAAGATCCCACATGCCGCGGAGCAACTAAGCCCGTGTGCCACAACTACTGAGCCTGCACTCTAGAGTCCACGAGCCACAACTACTGAAGCCCACGCGCCTAGAGCCTGTGCTCCACAAGAGAAGCCACTGCAATGAGAAGCCGGCGCACCGCAAGGAAGAGTAGCCCCCGCTCACCGCAACTAGAGAAAGTCCACGCGCGGCAACGAAGACTCAACGCAGCCAAAGATAAATAAATAAATAAATAAATTTATAAAATAATCAATTCCTGGTCACTTAAACTGTAAGTGTGAATAATAAGCACAGAGGACAGAGCATTGGAAATGGTGTATATGAAATAAACGCTCATTGAAGGAAAACCACTGTAACTGTGGCCAAGGCTCTGAGCCCTCAAGCGATGTCTATTGTCCAGCCAGCAGGAGGTCCTGGGGGCAGGAAGCCCGGCCCGTGGGAATGACCACCCTTTACCGATATAAGTAAATGCTATTAATAGTCCCAGGAAATGGACTAGTTTGCCTCTATTTTACTAAAACGTGTACGTGTGTATGCAGATAGCATTCATCAGATATTACTTGTAAAATATCTAGAAAGAGCCAGAAGTCCTGATGTGTGAATAGTCTCACATCCCCGTTTACTCCTGAAGAAGTATTCACAAGCCCTTCTGTCCCCCCTTTAGCTCAAAGATCACACGTAAGGAATCAAGACCTGTTGGGTGTTTTCCCCCAGATGAACACGTGTAGTTTTTCTCTACATCTAAGTCTTGATCTTTACTATAAGCTCACTTGAACCCTTCCAGTAAAAAGCACAATGTAAAATTTTGGAGAATATATTAAAAACATGGATGGCCTCATATCTAGAAAAATACATCACTCTTTTCGATGTGAATTTCATTGACTTTCAAGGAAGCATTTAGCTCAAGTTCAAAAAGCAAATTCATCATCTTGGTTGGCTCCATCCTCTAACTCGTCAACTTACAAGATCTCAAGCAACACAGGTGCTCACGCTGACTTTTAAGAAAACAAGTATCAATAGCCCTGCCTAAGAGGAATAGTATTCGTGGGGTTTTTGTTTGTTTTTTTGCGGTACGCGGGCCTCTCACTGTTGTGGCCTCTGCCGTTGCGGAGCACAGGCTCCGGACGCGCAGGCTCAGCGGCCACGGCTCACGGGCCCAGCCGCTCCGCGGCATGTGGGATCTTCCCGGACCGGGGCACGAACCCATGTCCCCTGCATCGGCAGGCGGACTCTCAACCACTGCGCCGCCAGGGGAGCCTGAGGAATAGTATTTGAAACCTCTTTTTCCTACTGCTTAACCTCCATTCTAGTACTAAACCCGAGGTAGCAATTTGCTCTCTTTAATAATTCTTTTATGAAGAATATGTGGGAAATTAATTTAAAATAATCACCATATTGAGTATGGTAATCCCCTAACACACACCATGGTACAGGAGGGGTCCAAAATGAAGTGAAATGGCCAGGACAGGTGCGGGGAGGTGGGGACGGATGGGCATCAGTCAAGTACCAATCGTGATACTGGAAATCACACTCTCATTGGTTTCACTGCATCCAAGTCTCCCGTGTACTGATTAATGAATTTCAGCGGGGAGCCTAAAACTTTCACAAATTAGAGCAAATCTTCCATAAAATAAGCCACTGTAATATTTATCATGTACACTTCTGTTCATTCCCTTCAGCTTGAAAATGGGCTCTTCTCAGGGCTTCCCTGGTGGCGCAGTGTTTGAGAGTCTGCCTGCCGATGCAGGGGACGCGGGTTCGTGCCCCGGTCTGGGAAGATCCCACATGCCGCGGAGCGGCTGGGCCCGTGAGCCATGGCCGCTGAGCCTGCGCGTCTGGAGCCTGTGCTCCGCAACGGGAGAGGCCACAACAGTGAGAGGCCCGCGTAACGCAACACAAACAAACAAAAAAAGGGATCTTCTTTCCAGGTTTCCCTTTGGTGCCACAGGTAATGGACCCCATTTTCACACCACGGAATGGTCCATACTACATTGGTCCTTTTCTTGTTATTAACCAGGGAGCCGGCTCTTTCTGCAACCATGTGGTCACCACCAAAAAGTAACCTTGAACATCACATGGTTGGAAGCTGACACAGTCCCATGAACACATGTAACATTTTGGCTTCCTCATTTCCTGTTACAAATTTCCCTCCCTCCTATTTTAGTAATTGATGTTCTCCCCAGGATAACCTCCTATCCATCCCTCATGCCTCTCTAGCATCTTGAAGTATTTTCTTTTTACCGGAAGGCTTTGGGAAACCTCCCCTAACGGGCTGCACCACTGCCCTCTCATTTCTAAAACACTCCTTATCTGGCAATCAGTTCATGTCTGTTTATGTGGTTTGGCCAGGATTTCCACTTCATAAAAGATGAATTCACTGACTCTAAAAACATATGTACCTCTACAGATAATTATCCTCTGCAAATACCCGCCTTCTCTTATTTTCTCCCTTCTTTCTTCATGGTCAACAGTCTTCTGAGGCCTCTGATACTCAAAGCACAAAAATGTATTTTCTGATATTTAAGAAATTTTAGAGTTAAATAAGGCATCTTATTCAATTGCAGTCCTGTGCTATGATACAATTAACATTTAAAAACAATGCATCCCATACAATAGAATAGTACTCAGACATCAAAAAGAATGAAATAGGGCTTCCCTGGTGGCGCAGTGGTTGAGAGTCCGCCTGACGATGCAGGGGACACAGGTTCGTGCCCCGGTCCGGGAAGATCCCACATGCCGCCGAGCGGCTGGGCCCGTGAGCCATGGTCGCTGAGCCTGTGCGTCCGGAGCCTGTGCTCCACAACGGGAGAGGCCACAACAGTGAGAGGCCCGCGTACCGCAAAAAAAAAAAAAAAAAAAAGAATGAAATAATGCCATTTGCAGCTACATGGACGCAACTAGAGATTATCATATGAAGCAAAGTCAGAAAGAGAAAGACAAATACCATGTGATATCACTTATATGTGGAAACTAAAATATGACACAAATGAACATATCTACGAAACAGAAACAGACTCAGAGAAGAGACTTGTGGTTGCTGGGGGGATGGGTTGGGAGTTTGGGATTAGCAGATGCAAATTATTACATATAGAATGGATAAACAACAAGGTCCTACTGTATAGCACAGGGAAGTATATTCAATATCCTATGATAAACCATAATAGAAAACAATATGAAAAAGAATATATACGTATAACTGAGTCACTTTGCAAAAAAAAAAAATGTGTTCCATTATGGAGAGAAATTGTTTTTATATTTACTGGGGGGAGTGCGGGAAGACATGTCTTTCTTTAAATATATACCAGCACAGTGAAAGCCATGTTAGTTTTAAACCTCACCAAGACAGAACTTTCTAGTAAATTATTTGTCAAAATTAATTAGTGATCATTCCTGAAATTATAGTTTATATGAATTCTAATTAGCCTGGCCACCCACTGATCGTATAATGGTAAAATGCCGTATAGTGAGTTACACGGTGCCGTGAGCTGGTCCCAACCAGTCAGACCCGGGACGGGACGGAACCCAGCTTTGCACCTGAACAGGTCTGTGAGGCCAGGCAAGTTCCTCAGTCTCTCTATTGCCCAAGTTCTTCATCAAGTGCAGACGATAAAACTGGTGCTTCAAGGTCACCGTAAGGAACGGATACACTCAATGTAAAACAACTGGTAGAGTATCTGGCTCGAATTAGACGCCTACTAATCTAACCTGCAGAAGCAGAGTTCAAATTGGTTCTCTGCAGATTTAGAAAGTCTTTAAATGGGGAAATAAGAAAGGAAGAGAAGGGAAGAAAAGGGAAGGAAGAAAAATAAGGAGAATATAATGTCACTGTGCTCAACATTTGGGGTCATCTTCGAGGAGCTGTATCCATAATCAAGGTCCAAAGCAGAGGAGACCTGCTCCGGCCAGGAAGCGAGTTGGATGACGATTTTCCTTGCTTCTCAAAGACCCGGAAACTCTATCTACATGAGAGGTGCTCCCAGGGCTGGGTGCCTAGACCCTATCCTTTGGAGCTGAGTACCATCTGTTCACGCACTAATGAGTCAGAGTGAGTGTGAGACTTAAGGACCTAGGAGTGAGAGCAAGTGACTCGAGGGAAGGACGCAGGTGCTGGAAAAGCCAGGAAACGAACCTGGGACATTGTCTAGAGGTCAGCAAGTGCTGAATATACAACCTCTGAGTCCAGACCCAACATGAGCTAATAAAAGAGGTAGAGAGAAAAAAAATAATTCAAATAATTAGGAATAAGAGGAGACAGATAGGAAAAGGAAAAGCCAATGCATTCACGAATAAGGACAATGATAAGGACAGCCCACTGCAATATGCTACTCACAGTGAAGGTTTAAAACCACCCCTGGAACTTGCACAACAAGGGGCTCAGAATGACCCAAGTCAAATTCTAGGTCAGGTGCAGTGCCCTCCGGACACCTGCCAGGACTGTCACTCGTGTCCAGGCTTCGATTTCCTCATGGAAACAAAGGGCTGGGATGTTCTCTAAAAGTTCCTGCAACTTTGCTCAGCCACACGCTTCAAAGAGTAGATCCTATGGTGCATTTTTAAAAATTGGGTACCGCTGACTTACAAGGTTGTGCTTGTTAGTTTCAGGTGTACAGCAAAGTGATTCAGTTGTATATACATATATTTTTTTTCAGATTCTTTTACACTATAGGTTATTATAAGATATTGAACATAGTTCCCTGGGCTACCCAGTACGTCCTTGTCGTTTATCTATTTCATCCGTGGCCCATTTTAAGTTGAACCCTGTGTCTGACGGACTCAATCTATAGGATGGGCAGTGGCCAGGTGACATCAGGAGGGTAAGGCTGATTCATAAGCAAGAGGGTGATCTCTGAATGCCAGGGCCATGGGCACTGCCCTGGGGATACCTTTCTTCTTTGGAATGTCTCCTCTGACGGAACAGGACCAGCGAGGGAGGCAGGCAGCTTGGCTACACAGCTTCTGCCCCATACCTGCTGTGCCCTGCCCATGATGGGCCTGTTCTCTCTGGAAGGTCGGCTCTGAGTGGCCCAGGGGAGCCTGGCAGCAGCCTGGGAAGAAGCCAGTTCAAAGGCATATTTAGGATGAGTTACGTGAAAATTGCCCACAACATCATGTTTTTCTTCTTCTCTCACATTGTCAGCATTTATGAAACCCACGTCTCCATTCCCCTTCCTTTATTTTCATCGGACTCACAGTTGGTGGAGAATGTTTTCAGAACCAAACCTGGAGCTGATAAATAGCATCGGTTTAATGGTAATAAAGGAACAGAGTCGAGATGGAATGAAAGCCTGGGCTTAAGTAAATAATGACACAAAACCCTATGATTTTGTAAAGAGAAATTTCATGGAAATGTTTCATGTTTTTGTTTCAACATGATGATAAATGGAAGCAAAGCATGGGTAGAGAAAGGATCATTTTAGTCCTGGAAGGAAACTTGAGAATTCAGTTCACTAAATATTTATTAAACCCTACTTGGGGCTAGGGGTTGTGGTTACAAAAGCCAGTAGGATGAGGTCCCTGGTTTTTTTAAAAAAATTATTTATTTATCTTATGTTTTGGTTGCATTGGGTCTTCGTTGCTGCACATGGGCTTTCTCTAGTTGCGGTGAGCAGGGGCTACTCTTCGTTGCTGTGCGTGGGCTTCTCATTGCGGTAGCTTCTCTTGTTGAGGAGCACGGGCTCTAGGCTTGTGGGCTCAGTAGTTGTGGCGCGTGGGCTCAGTAGTTGTGGCACGTGGGCTCAGTGGGAGCCCACCAGAAGTGGGATCTTCCTGGACCAGGGCTCAAACCCATGTCCCCTGCATTGGCAGGCGGATTCTTAACCACTGCGCCATCAGGGAAGTCCTGAGGTCCTGGTTTTTCAACAGCTCAAAACATATTAGGGAGACAGATACAGCCTCTGCCTGTGCTTGGTCTCTTCTGCCTCAAGTCCCTTCTGCATTGCCCCTGCTCTGCTGCATGGAGCTGACGCCTGAAGACTGCAGGTTCCAGTAGCTCCAACTGGGTCCTGCCAAGTGGGAGGTTCTGGTAAGAGACGAGCGGGTGGGACGCAAGGAGAAGCCAGGATTTCTCCCTCTGCCTGCAGGTCTCCAGAGTGGCTCTGTGTCCCCTGCACCCTTGCTCCTCCTGGACACGCCCGCGAGGACTGCTGCTCCGGGGAGTGGTCCAGCCCCTTCCCTCCACTCTCCAGCCTGGGGTGGGGGGGGATTTTCTGTTGTGGTTCACCTCTGGCTACCCTCTGAGCCCTCGTATTACTTGCACAACCAATTATTTGAATTAAAACAAAACACTATCAGGGACTTCTCTGGCGGTCCAGTGGTTAAGACTTCGCCTTCCAGTGCAGGGGGTGCGGGGTTGATTCCTGGTCGGGGGGAGCTAAGATCCCACATGCCTCGCGGCCCAAACCCAAAACATATAAAAACAGAAGCAATATTGTAACGAATTCAGTAGAGACTTTAAAAATGGTCCCCGTCTTAAAAACAAAACAAACAAACAAAAAACGCTGTTTAAAATAACTAGCCTGGCTTCTGTATTCCTGGTTAGACCCTGACTAAGGTACAACAAATTAATGATGAGACAGTGGAATAGATGTTCTTCTAGCAGTTTGAACGCTGCAGAGCTATGGGTGGGCACGGAGAGAAAGATTAATTTTGCTCAGAAGACGGGAGAAGACCCAACCAGGTAGTAACACCCCTCATGGTGAAACCCTGACAAGTGATGAGCGTTTGGTCCTTGACAGGTGAGCCAAGTCTTAAGAGCTGAGGAAGAAGGATGGGGGGGTGTTTCCCCAGGGAGACAAGCGTAACCAGGAGCTTGGAAACAAACAGCAAGTTTCCAGCAAAGGGTGCAGTGAAAGAAGATGCTGGGTAAGGAGGTGGTAGGGCTCCACTGGGGGGATCCTGAAAGCCCTTCCAAGGAGCTTGGGATTTGCTCTTTACATCGCTGTGACCCTTAGTGCATTTCTAAGCAGGGACAGGATTGCAATACAGAGTAAGGCACAGTGCGAAGGAGGCTATGACACGAAGACCATACAGAGTAATTGTTCCAGTTGAGTGAAAGCTGACGACGGCCACCACTGTCACGGTAGCAGTTGAGACCATGGAGAAGAGTGGATTTACGGGACATATTGGTGATGGAAAGGATGGAGCTGGAAAAAAGACAGATGTGTAGGCCAGGGATTAGTAGTAAGAATATAAGAAAAGTTCCACGTTCCACGTCGGAGCCTGGAGATGAACACTGATGCTCACAGGCCCACGGGTGGCAGTCAATGAGTTTGATTTCTGAGGAGTTGACTCCGCGGTGACCATATAAACACACAGGTAAAAAGCGTGAGAGGGTCTTACAGATGCGAGTCTGGTCCTCACAGAAAAGGGGGTGGCTGGAGATCTATATCGGCAACGTCAGCACTTCTATTTAGTTGAAACATGGGAACTGAAGAGATGACCAGAAGAAGAGCTACGAAACCCACGAAGGACTGAACTCAACTCTGACAAACACGGCACTCAAAGGCCAGGATGGAAGAGAAGAACCAGCAAGTGAGATGGAAAGAGAGGCATAGAAGGGAATTAGGCAAGAGAGATAATTTGGGTGTCAACAGAAGAGCCCTCAGGTATTGAGAGCCACGAAGGCAGTCACTTTTTATATTTATCCACGATCACCTAAGAGAACTTAATTCTTCAAGACAACTTTCCCACCAGATCAAAAATCCAGACAAACACAAACAAGAACTCTGATGGAGACGTTTGAAGCCGAAAAGATTCTTGACACCAAGTTCAGGCATTAACACGCACCCTGCAACCTAGCTTGTAAACGGTGGCTTTTCCCGGTGGGAAACAAATAGCGACCTTGAGAACAATCAATGTTTTGCTTAAATGTTCTCCTTCACCCGATAGAAACCTGCCAGAAATAAGTAAATCCTAGTTTTAGGAAAGGAAAAGAATTTCCTGACCAAAAAGATCAGAATACTACTTATGAATTTTCAGTCATGTTTCATTGACATTTTTTCTCATCTGCTGTTTTAAAAGATGGAAATAAGCTTTCCTATTTTATTTTTCAACATTTTTGAAGTGTGTTCATATTTTCCCTGAAACTCTAGTGATGAGTTGACAGTGAGGCATACTGGGAAAGCACAGCGTTTAAGAGTCAAACAGGAGTTGGTGCAAATTTATCTCCGTTGCTTCCTGGCTCTGCAGTTTCGGGGCGATAAGCGTAACAGATGGCCTACCTGTGCTATTTACCTGGTGCCGAGTTGAATGAAATAAAAGATGAGCTCATTTCATTTATCTCTGCCGTTACTTTAGGAAGTAGGCGTTTTTACCCCTTTACCCCTTTCTCAAGGCTGAAACTTAAGCTCAGACATTTTAGTACCTTGCTTAAGGGCATACAGGCCGAATGTAGCTAAATTGGGAGGGGGACCCGGCTCTGTCCCACCTCAAGGGCCACACCTCATCCAATGCACTACAGCGTTTTTGTGGTCTCACAAACACTTCCCACCCGGATTCGGTTGTTAGAATCACTAAATAAATGCTCCACCTGAAATGTGAACACCAGGCAGCCCCTAATCGATATTACGATGCGGGAGGAATGCTAGTTTGAAATACTAACCTTGCTGAGAACTAGAATGTAAGCTGACCAGTAGGACTTTACTAGGTAGGGCAGCCCAGCCCAGCCCAGCCCAGCCCAACATAGTTAATTTTTCAAAACAAATTCTCCAAGAACCTCAATACTGTACACAATTATTTATAAGTTATCTAATGATTTGTGATAATAAGGAATGAGGTCACACTAGGTCTGGGGGACGCATGTGACCTGACATCTTAAATTTAAATGTCCCTTTTTACAAAAGGGGGAACCGAGGTGTAGGCTGGACATGAACCTTGGGTTTTCCCGCGGAGAAGCAAACGCTTTGGAATGTCCCTACCTGTGCTGGAGCCTTTGACCCACACCCTATCACTGACCACATGGGTCCCGGACTGCCAAGCTACTAACTCTTTCCTTTATGACTCTAAGGATAAATTCTAATGGCTCTCAGCACATTTCTTCATGGTGAAGCCCAAATGAGTCCCCTCTCCTGGACTCCCACTGTGCTGCCTTGGTACATCACAGGACACTGGCTGAGAAAATCTCTTTTGAGTCCCTGCCAATCACCCTAGTACCCGTGACTCTGCTGAAGCCTGTGCCATTATTTATTCCAGCATAAGCCCTAGCTGTTGAGGGTCAATTATTCCATTGACCAGGCATTACAATAATTCCTGGTAATTAAAAGAGGTACTTATGTGAATCTGGGTGCATATTGAAAGAAACATTAGTCCTTTTGTCAACTTGGCAAGTCTATTGTTCTGAGACAGGCCCAACCAATTAACATCTTTTGCCAATCCCTGTCAGCTGCGGCTTGAAAGAAAGGAGAGAAAGGGGGTCACTCAGATGCTAATTTAGATACAATTGTGTCAGAGCTGTCTGGAAGGGGCTGGCTTTAAAGAAACCACCGGGGGGTTTAATGAAGCAAACAGCTTGGGTCCCAGTGACCCTGCAGGGGTAATTTTAAAAAGACCCTTCTGTATTCCTTTGCCAAATAGAAGAGGGGCATCACAAGAAGCCCTTCCTTAAAAAAAAAAAAAAAATTAAGAGAGGGATAATCATCTATTTAATCTGCTCATTAAACAAATCTCTCAGGCGGACTTAACATGAATTAGCACTTCTCTAAAAAGGCAAAATGTGACATACAGCAGACAGCTCAGGTCATTTGAAAGGTCACAGTTCTTTGTCCTAAGCTCAACTGTTAATGTGTTAATATTCGATGATATAGAGCAAAGACCACCACCTTCATTCAACCCTGGGAGAAGAACAGTATACGTTTTCCTAACTGGAAAACACAAACACTTTCTTCAGGTCCCGACACAGATCAACGAATAAGCTAAATATAGAAGATGGCCTCCATTGCGTGCTTTTCAAACATAGGAATTAAGAGAGAGGAGAGCAAGCCACAGCTGAAAAAGCTGGCTCCCGGAACTGCTTTCCACCTGACACTGCTGGGCTCACACGTGTGGTAGGAGCTTGAACAAGACTGCCCTTCTGCAGGGACCCTCAGGACCTGGGGGCCACTTGGTCTGAGGACCACAGCCTGGAAACAAGGACTCCAGTGGCTGAGGCTCCAGGGAGGTTCACACTGACAATATCTGGAAGGCAAACTTCCTGGAAAACAGTGGAATCTATTGTTCACCAGTGAAACATCACACTGACACCTACACCTTTCAAAGACCTCAGCTGCCTCTAAAGGGGGATAACTATATTAGGGGAAACACGGACTGAAACTGCCTGCCCTGGCCAGGCAAAGGCAGCAACAATTTGCACCAGTTATTTTATGACAGGAGATCCTGGTAAGGAACAGGGAACTAACAAGCCACCACCCACCAGAAGAATTCGGGAAAGGTCAAAAGGAGAGAGGAGATGCCAGTCCACACGTCCTACCAACCTCCCAGAATCCTCCTTGCTGGAATCCATCTTGGCCGAGCGATGTGCACGTGCCACCAGGAAGGACCCTGAGTCAGAACGAGTGGCCAGAGGCAACCCGGAAACTAACCCCATCACCATAACACCCAAGACTGTGAGCCACGTGGCAGGGCAGTCCTCCCGGGTTCCCTTACCCTCCTGCTCTCCGCCCGGGCGCCCCTTCCCAGTAAAGCCTTTTGTTTTGTCAGCACGTGTGTCTCCTTGAACAGTTCATTTCCGAGTGTTAGACAAGAGCCCGCCCTCGGGCCCTGGAAGGGGTCCTCCTTCCTGCAACAATTAGTCTTCCCTCCATATTTACTAATCATTTGTAGCTGCTGTGAATGGGGTGGCTATCATGTAGAGAGGGTGTCTGCAAGGAGGCGTGAAGACTTACACAATCCTTGAACCAGTCAACCTAGACCTTCACACAGGACGCTTATACCAGTGGAAGAATTGTTTCACGGGAAAAGAGCAAAAAGGCCAATTTTGGACCACTTTTGGAAGAGATAGGAAATACTTTTTGACAAGAAACGTTAACTATCATAAGAAAAAGAGAGTGAGTGAGGCCCATGTCAAGAGAAACCAACACTCAAACAGAAACTTGCACACCCATGTCCGTGGCAGCATTATTCACAATAGCCAAAAGGTGGAAATAACACACATGTCCATCAACAGATAATGGATAAACAAAACGTGGTCTGTACTCATGGGGTTCAGGACACGCTATCCCCAAATACGGCACCTTGGCAGAACGAATAGTTTAAGTTGAAGGAGTTTGAGAAAATGGCAGAAGCAGGAAGGTGTCTCTGACCTTCTCCTGCCCAGCACCCCTGAAACGGGTTAAGGACCTTCACGTGAGAGGACCCTCCACACCCAGAGTGAAGAGCGTGGACACAGAGGGGATCCCCGCAGACAGGCCTCGCTGAGCCCCCCCCCCCCCCCAGTTCACCACCCTGAGCTCACACTCTTTGCTCAGCACGTCCTTCCACAACTTTCCACTCTTTACCAAACTTAGCATAAAAACATTCAGATTTAACCATTTCTTTGGGTCTTCATTTCCTTATGAAGGTTCCTGAGTCACATAAAACTTATATGAATAAATCTGTGTGCTTTTCTCCTGCTAATCTGTCTTCTTCAGTTTAATTTTCAGACCCAGCTAGGGACTCTAAGAGGGTGAAGGAAAACTGTTTTCCTCCTCTACGAAGCATTTAATGGAATCATGTTATTTGCCCTTAGAAAGGAATGAAATTCTGATGCGTACTATGACAGAGATGAGCCTTGAACACATCATGCTAACTGAAATAAGCTAGACACAAAGGACAAATATTGTACAATTCTACTTACACGAGGTACCTAGACTAGGCAAATAGAGAAAGACAGAGAGGGGCTGGGGGTGAGGGTGAGTGAGGAGTTAATGGGTACAGATTTTCTGTTTGGGAAGATGAAAAAATTCTGGAAGTGAATAGTGGGAATACTTGATGCCACTGAACTGTACACTTAAAAGTGGCTAACATGATTAAACATTAATATAAAACAGAATATGACGTGGACAGCGCATCATAGCTACCTGACGTTACCAGCTACATTATTCTAGAAACTCAGGTTACAAAGCTTGTGAAACTATTCCCTCGGAATGATTTCATTATAGTAACATAAATGTGTACTCGGGATTTCCTTTTGTAGGAAAGTAAATAAATAATTACAAGATAAATCAATCAGCAACTCCAATGTCTATTTGCAAAGCTTTCCTACTCAGCTTAAACATATCAGGTTGAAATAAAGATTTAATATACGGACATTACTGATAAATAAGAATCCTCAAAGTTCAAGGTATACTTTACATAATCTAAAAATTTAACACCATAAGTTCAGTTTAACGCCACGTGTATTTACTTTTATTAATACTCCTTAACACTGTTTGTTCCTCTTATTTCCCAACGAATATGTTCTACTTTATTGGCTTGTTAAATAAAAGTTAAGTATCACACACTAAAATTATTCAAAATCACTGAGTCAACTGTCCCCACTATAAAAGGGCCATGAAACAAAAATGCTGCCCAAGTCCGCGGAGCCAGGATCACGATGGCCTGAGAGCTGCTCCTCTGAGGTCAACTGCTTCTGACGAGAGCAGCAGTCAGTTGGTATTTGAACTGTCTTCCCTCTTTGGAACTTGTTGTCTGAACAGTCAGTCATGTCAGCTTTGGTTCAGCCCCCTTGAGGCTTAAACCAAGTGAAGCCTGAATTCACCATTTAGTGCTGCAGCAGCCGTGGGGCGTCTGGAATTTGTCGAGCGCAGTGAGCCTTACAATGGCACAGCTGCTGTGGAATGCTGTTACAAGACACCCACGGGGCTGGGGCCTCATGGACACCCTGTTTATTCGGAACAGGGAGGCCAATCACTGCTTCATTACCTTCTCACCAGACAAGAAGTTGCAAGCAGGAAAGTATCCAAGAGCAGTCTAAGGACCAATGGGGAAATCCTCAGCTCCTCTGCAGCCCTAACTGGATAAGACAACTCAATGGGTGAAACTCCATTCAGCTCGCCTATGTCACTGTGACCACAGACCAGAGTGCCCAGAATACAGCTGCCCGGCTGTGAGCACACAGGATTGGTGACTCATAGAAACTATCCGTTGTCTATATGTACCACATCTTCTTTATCCACTCATCTGTCGATGGACACTTAGGTTGCTTCCATGTCCTGGCTATTGTAAACAGTGCTGCTATGAACATAGGGGTGCGTGTTATCTCTTCGAATTATGGTATATTTATACAATGGAATACTACCCAGCCATAAAAAGAATGAAATAATGCCCTTTGCAGCAACATGGATGGACCTAAAGATTATCATACTAAGTGAAGTAAGTCAGACAGAGAAAGACAGATATCGTATGATATTTGTATGTGGAATATATTTTAAAAAATGATACAAATGAACTTATATACAAAACAGAAATAGACCCACAGACATAGGAAACAAACTCATGCTTACCAAAAGGGAAAGGTGGGGAGAGAGAAATTAGGAGTTTGGAATTAACAGATACACACTACTATATATAAAATAGAAAAGCAATAAGGACCTACTTATAGCACAGGGAACTATACTTAATATTTTGTAATAACCTATAAGGGAAAAGAATCTGAAAAAAAATAGATACCTATGTATGTATAACTGAATCACTTTGCTGCACACCTGAAACAACACAACATTGTAAATGAATTATACTTCAGTTAAAAAGAAAAGAAACTATAAACACGGGTGCATGAAAGACCTGCTCTACAGATGCAGGAGCAAAGAGAGTATATCTCAATAGGAAGCCATGAGGCATGGAGACGCCAGCTCCCACGGAGATTTCTAAGGTTTATGTCAAATCATGGTAGTTATATAAATTATTTCAATTTTGCTAGTCTGGTGTGGGGGGGGGGGGACACGAGACCATAGAGTTGATTTGTTATCGGAGAACCATTATCCGAAAAAAACCTATCAAGGATACAGAGATAAGTAAAGTCTTAAAATGACACAGCAATGCAACAGGACAGCTTAACTCCTGAAAAGAACCCGTGCGACCCCACTTCTGCTCACAGCCAGCTTCACCAGGTCACACTTCGGTCCATCACAGAACTCTGAGAAAATCTCTTTTTACTCTATAATCTACTGCATTTATTTAAGAATGTAGTATGATATCTGATAGCCAAAGACACAGGGGCCAAACCTTGGATGGGAAATAAAGGTAGGACAAGAGAAAAAAAAAAAAGGGGGGAGGATTGGGGGTGGGAAGAGGGCATGTGGAAAGCTTGTAATGGCAAAAAGGGAATAATAAAAATCTGTCAGAGGCCTGATGATCAAGTAAGGTTTGCATCTGACTGTCTTCAGAAAATGTCACTGATTGCTATTTACAGCTGAAAGCAGCCTTAGAGATCTGCATGTCCCTATCATATGTATTCACGAAATGACTGTTGAATGGCTGGGTCAACAGACCCTTTTATTGTATAAATGAGTCAAGCAAGAGATGTTAAAGAAATCTCAGACTTCTGTCGCAGAGAAACCCACCAAGGAGGCCAAGATTCCAAACAAGTGTTAGTATATATGGTGAACAAAACGGGGGGGTTGATTTTAATTTAGTCCCCTTTCCAAGTTATCATGTGTTGGGATGTGACAATATACCAGTTTTTTGAATGTTTTCGACCCTGTTTTAACTGCTCGACAACCCGTATTGATTAAGGAGCTGTGCTCCAAGCCCGATGTGCTCACCAGGCAGAAACAAGGATGCAAGGTCCAGCCGGGGGCCACCATGTCACAGAAGCCAGGATCTCCTATCCAAAGGCTCTCGTTTTGTCATCTCCATAATTAAGTAGGAAAAGCAACAGGAAAGCAAAGATTTGGGTAGGATGTATTTACAAAAGGACAGGAACAGGAAGATAGGGCAGGGTGTCTGGGTGGAGAAAGATGGAGACCATTTCATACAGAAACACAGCGGAATTCACGGAAAGGCAGAGCAGAAAGGAGGGAGGGGACCCTGATGCTGGGCAGGGGGTGCCGAGGGGTGCGTGCAGTGGGATGGGCTGTGGGGAGCCTGGGACACGGGGGAGGTGAGTGCAAGGGGAATAAGGGAATCACCGCAGATTCTGGACAGAGGGACATAATGAAAACGGGCTTTCAGAAAAGTCAAGGTTGTAGCTGTGCGTGTCCCAAGAGAAGAGACTGGAGCTTCCTGCCCCACAGGAAGCAATAAAGGACACGAAAGTTTACACTCAGGCGGGAAGAGACTCGACAGGATGCAAGCAGATTGGCTGTGAAGGCAAATCACGGCAAAGAACAGAGATGATCAGAGACTTGGGACACGAGTCGGAGGATGAACAACAACAACAGAGAAATTAAGGGGGCGTCTGTTTTAAAAGGGAGTGAAGAAGAGAAAAGATAAGTTTCAGACAGTAAAGTTTAAGGGCAGGGCAGAACCCATGAGGGGCACGGCTGGCAGGTGCCCCTGGGATGGAATAAAGAGGGAGCGGGGACCACGGGCACCCTGGGAGAGAGGATTTCTTGACGATCAGCAAAGAACTAAGGGGAAAGGAGAGTGAGAAGCGGCACGTGCTGAACGCAGATGTGCCCACGGGCTTTCTTGTAAGTTCTCGTTTGTGCACAGCAGCCCCGCAGGGTGAGGAGGGAAGATCCTGGAAGATGCAGGATGGGGACCCAGGAGAGCGCAGCTCACAGGGGCCTGGCAGCGTCCTGCAGGGAAGCAGCCGGCAAGGGGGCTGAAGCTGGTCAGCGGGCAGAGGGCGACCAGCTGGGGGACTGCAGAGGCCGGACTTTAGCTGGTGACAGTGACCTCTGCTTAAGAACTGAGCAACAGAGGCTCCAGGCTCCCCAAGTAGACAGGAGTGGAGAGGAGCAAGCAGCAAAGGGGGTCAGCCAGGTTTTTTTTTTTTTTTTTTTTAAAACGTTCTTCTGTTTTAAATAAGAATAGAGACCAGAATATTAAAAGACACGAGGGAGCGGGGAGGGGAAGGGCATAGGAATGGGGTGAAAACAGAATCAAGGTCCATTACAAAGTGATAGATGGTAGGATCAGAGAACTGGAAGAAAAGTCTTATTTGTTTAGAAGTGAATACACAAGAGGTGTCCCTTAGAAAGTCTTCCTTAAAAATATTTTTCATGTAAAAGTACCTCCTGAGGTCATCTGCTGAAAAAGAGAACAGCAGAGCTTAAATTTAGGAAAAGGAGAAGGCAGGCAATGGACAGTAAGGGAACAGCGGGTAACCTGGGCTCTCCCTTCAGGACCAAGGAGTCAGCGCTGGACACACACACTTCTCCTTAGAGATGTGTGTGTGTGAGCGCGTATGCACGTGTATCCAACCACCAAACACTCCAGAAAACCCAATAAAGGTATCTCATATCATCAAGATAATTGTTCTTCCGGTGCACTACTTAAAGAACTGTATTTAACAATGTGCTGGATGTCGAGGATAAAGCGATGGGATGCTCCCATAATCTTTTAGGCATTTAGAGTCCGACGGGCAGCAGTCTAACTGTAATGGAATGAGACAAGGATAGGCCAGACCAGCTGCTCTAAAAGTAACCAGTGATTACTGGGTTCGTTGTGGAGAAAAGAGGGCATAAGGGAAAATGACACTTAACCACGGACATCTGAATCAAAACTTGAACCATGCAGAGAGTAGGGGAGAAAGCGCTGGGGCAGAGACAAAGTACCTGGACAGGAAGCCACGTGACACGTCGGGAAGACACGATGTTTCTGTAGGTGGCAGGCAGGCAAGCAGCAGGACTGACTCGGGGTCCCCAGGGGTCCCATCTGCACAGGGTCTTGGCTGTCACCTTAAGAACTCTGGGCAGTGACTCCGGGGAAAACGGGGAGCTGCTGCTGGTTTTCACCAGGGGACACCTGCGGTTTAAGATCTCTCTCTCTGGCAGTGATGGTTTTCCACCTGGGCTGGGGCCTGGATCACCTGGGGACCCTGTAAAAATATCAACTTCTGGTCCCCAAACCCTGAGGTTCGGATTCAACAGGTCTGAGGTACAATCTACACAACAGTATTTTGGAGGGGGGGTATACGCGCCTCTCACTGCTGTGGCCCCTCCCGCCGCGGAGCACAGGTTCCGGACGTGCAGGCTCAGCGGCCATGGCTCACGGGCCCAGCCGCTCCGCGGCATGTGGGATCTTCCCGGACCGGGGCACGAACCCGCGTCCCCTGCATCGGCAGGTGGACTCTCAACCACTGCGCCACCAGGGAAGCCCCCGGCATTTGTTTTTAAATCATCTATTGAGTTCCTGTTTTCCGCTGAGAACTCAACAGTAAATAAAATAGATAAAAGTCGCAGCGTCAGAGAGCTGATGTGGGTGGGAAAGCAAATCAAAGACAAAAGGAAGCTACACGGAATATCAGAAGGGGAGCAACATCGGGGATGAAAATTCAGCGAGGGTGGTGGGGTGACGCACACACGTCACCATGGCTGTGGAGGGAGGCGAGGCTGAGGACCTGAGTGATGACCCGGAGGGCGACAGCGCCAGGACAGCGACCTCTGAGCAAAGGACGACTAGTCGGTTTACGAGCTGAGGACGGAACTTACCTCAGGTGGTGGAATGGTGAGAGCAGTGGGCAGAGAAGAGTGGGTAAGGCAGGCAGTGGCAGAGGACGGTCACGAGTGGTCTCCTGGACCATCGCAGGGACTCGCTCTGAGTGAGGCGGGCAGTGATGGAGGTTTCCGAGCAGAGGAGGGACAGGAGTGACCCAGGCTCCAAACCATCCTCTGGGCGCTGTGTTGACAACGGACTTAGAGGGACCAGGACGGAGGTAGGGAGATCAGGTGGGCGGCAGCGGGGCTGGAGAGAGCGGTGGGACCCCGATGCGCGCTGTAGGGAGGGCTGAGATGAAGGGAAGAAGGACAGAAGTGGCAGCCAGACCCTATGAAGGTGAGGAAACTGGACAGCAAGGTCAGGGTCACGCTGCCCACCTCGGGACGCGTGCATGTGCGGAGCGAGGGAGGGGAGAAGCCAGGGATGGGTCCCTGGTTTGGGTTACGTGAAAGCAAGACGGGGTTCACAGCAGGAGAGGCAAGTGTTGTTCTGCTTTGTCCCCTCATCTCTGTTGCACGCGTGCGTGTGTGTCTGTGTGTGCAGGGGCTGTAAAAGTTAGTTACTATTTTGCCATGTTGATTTTGAGACGCCTAGAGACCAAGAGTCATTCAGGAGGAAGTGACCAGTTGAAAAAGCTGGAAATTCACGCAATCAGCGTGGGCCTGAGGCTCAGGACGAGGTCTGGGCTGGACACAGACTTGGGGTCATGGTCCAAAAGCAGTGGTTGACGTTGCAGCTATGATGCGACTGAGCATTTCCAACGAATGAATATAATCGACTGTTTGAAATAATCATGGTCCAAAATGTAAATACAGACACGTAGCATCTAGACTCATCTTTGCCCACCAGATATGGGGATTCTATGGATAGAAGCTGGATCTCCTATTCCAAAAATGCCCAACATTTGGACAAATAACCCAATCGGCTTGTGCAGAAAAATGTCCAACCTCCCCCAAGGCTTTGGGGAGGCGGGTAAAGAGATATTACTGAAGCTTCAATGTGTAAGTAAAAACGAAGACCAGATAGACCATTATCACATCACTCTGCAGTCAGAGAATGCCTTCTGGCAGGAACTGAATTTGCCTTTTGAAAGGCCAAGATGGTGGCGGGAGAGATGGGTTCCCACAGGTCTGCTGAGGAATCTCCCTTTCCTGCTCAACGTTTTCATTGTTCTTTTTCAAACTCCATGTTTTTGTTCCATTTGTTTGCCAAGAATTTTTAATCTTGTTGTCTTTTGCTATAAATACTAGGCTACTTACTTAAGGGGTCCCCAATCTAGGTCAATATAACCAAATTATTTGGAATTATCTTTAGTTAGTCATCTTCCAATTTGGTAGATCACCTAGTATTTTATACGCCTGCACATATGACATTTTCATTCACACCATGTTTATGGGTTTAAAAGCCGTCCCTCTGAGTGCCCAGGGATGAGCTATTGTCAGAACCAGCAATGATCATTTACAAATAAACACCACATCCTGTTTGGAGAGAGTTTCCCAGCCAACAGGCTAGAAGAGGCCTCTCTGGAGTGGAATCTAATCTGACTTTGAAATCTCAGCCACCCACAGCAGTTTCTTTGTTATCAACGGCAGTTTAAAGCCTGGCTGTTTACGCCTCTCAGAAAGGGACCTGTGAAATGACGGTTCCTGCTTCTAAGATCTGTATATGAAAATAATGGGAAAACGAGTAATTAAAATTTTTATTTTATCCTATCTAGTTGACTTAGTTTCTTCTACAAATCATACTTTAAATTATATGTATCTAAAACAGCCATGAATACAAATTCATGGCTATGATGAATTTTTGCATAAAAATGTACATCTCCCGAGTATAAAATATAATTCCTTTAAAGGTACACGCACGCATAGAAAACTTCTCAACTCCAAGTACTACGCGTGACTTTTTTTTTCCCCCTTGGACACGAACACAGATGCTGCTGGAGCTCCTTACTTAACGAAAGTTCTCCAATCCCTCAAAATTCCCAAAGCCCCTTCGGCTCGGTCCATTTCTCTCTTTCCTGCTCTTCAAACTAACGCTCAGCTTCCGTGTGCTACTTCCGAAATTCCTTGGTCCAACGCTCGTATCACCCACTTCCAGTACCACCCAGGCTGGCAGAAGCCTCCAGAGATGCTTCCTCCTCCAGGTGAAGCCTGGCACCTTCAGCAAATCTCATCAGCCTCATTTAGTCGCCATCCCTGTCTTTCTTCGCCCCCTAAGCTTCTCCCCTTCCTCCTTAGACCAATGGAGAGTCATTCCCTGGGGCCCACCTCTGAGCACAGCACTAATTATACTGCCGTTTGCTTCCAGGACTGTTCTCTCACCTAGACCCAAACTCCACGAAGATGCTCTCTGATTTTCTTGCTTCCTCCACGTAACCCCACGGAACGAACACGGCCAGAACAGAGGGGTTGACTCCCCTGCAAACCCACACCATTCCCAGTGTTTGCCGCCTTGCTAAGTGGCACACACCATCTCCCCACTTGCTCAGACCAGCCAACACCCAGAAGGTATCTGGGATTCTTCTCCTTCCCCAAGCCCCTAATCCAATCCTTGTGCAAGCTCCGTGTATCCTGGACACATTTCCCTCACCTCCACCCACCACTCACTCCAAGTCATCGTTGCCTAACCTGATTGGCCGAGGTTGGGCCATCCCGGGGCGCCTTCCCGCCTCCACTCCTCCCAGGGTACCATCTCTCTCCCACACAGCGGCAGGTTCATCTTTTAAGATGTATATAACAGATCGTGTAGTATTCCTGTTGAAAACTCTTCAAAGCCTTTCCATCGCACTGAGAATAAAACTCAAGTTTCTTACTTTGTCCTTTACGAAGGCCTCCATGGTCTGGCCACTGCTCACCCCTCTGCATCCCTTTCCCGCCACCGTCCTCTGCACGCACTCCAGCCCCACCAACCGCTGCTCGGACTAGGAACATGCCACGCCCCATACCCTCTACTCCCTCCTTCACCTCCGGCTTGAGCTCCCTGGGCTCCCTGAGGCCATGGAGACCCCAGCCAAGGCGGGAGGGAGTCACTTGCTGTTGTAATTCTCTGCACAGTAACGCTAACAATAGTTTCTCCTGCTTATATGCCTATTCATGTGTGGCTGCCTGATGTCACTAGGAGAGAAGCTCCAGGAGAAAAGGGGCCCGGCCTCCATCCTGGCTGAATCCCAGGTCCTAGGACAGTACCTGGGACATCGTAGCCATGGATTAACTTGTACTGAACGGACTACACACAGAGTTTTTGACAGAAAACACTCCCAAACTATTTCAGATAGGCTGACACTGTGAAGTGAGAAAAATCCTATAATAAGTGTCATTTACCAAGTAACTATCATAGGAGTTTCCCAACACCTGTGTTTTCTCACAAAACCCTTAATAAATTGGATCCTAAATCCTCCACCTGCCAGACATGCTTGAGAGGGTAACCAGGCTGTGGCGAGTCACGTGGCAAGGGGCAGAGACGCTGACGCTGGGCAATCCCAGGGTGTCCTGGGCCTTCTGGGGTGTCCTGGGCCTTCTGGGGTGTCCTGGCTCTGTGAGCTCCAGCAATCGTACCGGAACCAGGGAAAGCCTGCATCCATGCTTGTCAGAAACAACCCTCCCCAGACCTACATTAAGACACGATCTGCTTGAAATGTCCAATACGCTTGATGGGAACAGTCCAAAACCCGGCCTATCTGATACCAACCACCTCGTAACACATTGTGCTGGCGTGAAAGGCTTTCAGACCCGGGTAGTGTTTGAAGAATATTTTCAATCAGGAGTCATTTAACGACCCAGTCCTCATGGGCATGCAAAAACCCACCGAGCACACAAAACAACACCTCTGCGCTTCACACAAAGAAAACCTAGCCTGGGACCCCATACAAGTCACATGTGCTTGTGACGAGGCCACTGCAGAGGAGGGGAGGAGACGCAGGAGAAGCCTCCAGCCGTAAAGGGGAGATAGCCCTGCACTCTGTGTGCACAGACCTTCCCCGAGCATCTCAGTGACACAGGTGGAAGGGACAAGAAAAGTCACTAAGGAGAGTGAAAAGAAAGTTTCCATGGCTTTTCACTTACTTTCTACAGGCATCAGGAAACTTCCTCTCCTCGAGCCCAAATAAATCTCTTATAACCAAAGAGATGCCACACCACGTCCAGAGAGGCCCGACATGGTAAGTTCCCAAACTGACATGACCTCCTGACAAAAATGAGAAGACATTCAAGGTCACACATTTTCTAAAAGGACACGAAGCCTCAAAATCAAGCAAACGACAAAAAAACACCAGTCCAATCAATCTGTTAGACACGTTACCTTGGGATTTCTTCTCAACGTGTCAGACAAAAGAAGACCATCATTGGTCTTTCTGTTTTTTGTCCTTTTCCCAGCGTGGGACACTTTGGTCCTTCCTGGAGAAACGCTCAGACACCTGAGCGCAGAGGCAGAGACGGCAGTGTCCCTCCAGAGTTAGTCCCCTGATGTCGAGAGGTTTTTTTTTTTTAATTTATTTTATTGGAGTATCGTTGATTTACAATGTTGCGTTAGTCTCAGGTGTACAGCAAAGTGATTCACTTATACGCACATATATATAGATATAGTCATTCTTTTTCATATTCTTTCCTGTGACGGTTTATCACAGGATATTGAATATATTTCCCTGTGCTGTACAGTAGGACCTTGTTGTTTATCCATGATAGACAGATTTTTTTAATTCACAGGGACGAAGGTGGGTGGTGGCAGGATCAAATGGTTCAGATCTAAGAAGCAGCCCCATTTCTATTCCATTCCGGATTCTGTGGGCTTTTTAACATGATCATTTTTGAGTGGCATAACTTTTCCCTAAAGAAACAGCAAATACACATTCAAGAAAACCCATTGGTTTTCTTCAGTGAGAGCCAAGTACAGTGTCTATTAAAACACATTTTTCATTAGACAAAAGTCAATCTCGGGCTTCCCTGGTGGCGCAGTGGTTGAGAGTCCGCCTGCCGATGCAGGGGACATGGGTTCGTGCCCCGGTCCGGGAAGATCCCACGTGCCGCAGAGCGGCTGGGCCCGTGAGCCATGGCCGCTGAGCCTGCACGTCCGGAGCCCGTGCTCCGCAGCGGGAGAGGCCACGACAGTGAGAGGCCCGCGTACCGCAAAAAAAAAAAGTAAATCTCAAAGACAAGGGAGTTTGCTCGACTCAGGAAGAGAAGCACGATGCTGCTCTCAGACGTGAGGCTCCCCTTCCCTCCCCTCCCCGCCTGTGGCCACTGCACACCCTCAGCCCTGAGCTCTGCTGAACCGTCAGAATGCGTTCCACGTTATAACTTGGCAAACATGACTTAACCTGAGAGAAATGCTTTAAAACAAATTTTCATTACATCTGCCACGTCCTTTCTAAGCAATACCTTCTGTTTCCACAGGACTTAAACACAGCTTTGTTTTTAAAAGCTAAATTTCATAGGTCTTTCTTCAGCTCTATGGCAGATTCACTTCTGGCCATAAAAGGCTCCCCGCTAGGAAAAAAAGGTTCCCAAATGTTTTAGCATTTCTGCACCACGGACTTAAGTTCAAAATCAGTCAGTCCCACAAGAATCAAGGAAAAGGAACATTCTGCAAGGTGTCAGCCTGATCCCCAAAGAGGCACTTCTACAGGGAGTCTGATAGGTGGGACCTTAGGTAAAAAGGTACTAATGGTGAGCGTGGCATCAGGACAGAAGTGTAACTAGGTACCAGGGAAAGGAAACAGCCTTCTTTATCTTCCAACACGCCATTATTCGGGGAATACTTCATTAGAATAAGATCGTTGAATTGAACATAGAAGTTAAAAACCTTCTACCAACGTGGGCACGTTTGTCATCCATCTGATATTTATTGCGTACCAGGTATTCTGTTAGGTATTGAAAGAGATGCAAAAGGTGAAAAAGACCTGTTTCCATTTTCAAAGTAAATCCAGGGGTAGGCAACTATCAAGTGTTGGCTGAAAGATATATAGTTGGGAGCTGTTATTGAAGACTCTGGTATATATACTGTAACCTAAGAGAAACTAAAAATAAAATAAAATGAGAAGAGAATCCTTCAGACCAATTATACTTAAGGGATGTTCCTTAAGGGGGTAGGAAATAGTGGTAAAGAAACAGTTAAGAGAAATAGGCGAGAATTACGTTTCAGAAGCAAAAGACAGAATTTCTAGAAGCCTCAGGGTCAAGTCCTGCCAGGAGATCAACCACCATGAAGGCGAAGAAGAGGCTATTGCCTCAGGGAGGGAGGGGGCGGAAACGGTATTGATAATATCCAACAGGAAAAGAGCTAAGGTTTGCATAAAAAACCCAAACTGAGCCTAAAATAATAGTCCTTCCTCAAGAGCGCTTTCTTCATCTGCCACGGAGCCTCAAGCAAGTGTGAACAGAGCTGTGATCAGACTACATCTCAGAAACTTTCTCAAAAGAAATGAATCCATGTCTTCAAGAGTCCTCCAGCCAAGAAACAGAGAGAGGAAACGGTGATTGCAACAAAAGTTATTCATACAGTGCTCTGCCCCGGGCAATTTCAACTTCCTGAAATCATGAAACCTTTCATTATCTTTAAAAATCATTTCAATGATATATTTGACAAATGAGAAAGCAAATTTAAGAGCAATAAAGAGACACGGGTCTCTGTCGGAAATGGGAAAGAAGATTAGGACAGCAACAAGAAGACAGTAAAAGAAATGATGGTCTGAAATGGTCTTCGAATAACACTTAATTACTCCTTTGCAGAAAGAAGTCCCCCTTATGGACGGAGCTTAAAAAGCTTGCTTCTTGGCACAGCCCTTGTGCAGTCATAGAGGAAAAAAATGCCATTTTAAGGGGAAAAAGAGAAAGGGAAGCTTCAGAAATAGTATTTTTTCATAAACTTAACATATGGGGAAAGTTGATCTATTCCAATAAACCTTCCATCTCTGAGAACGGCCCCCCGAACCCACACAGGCTGACACATCAGCTGGTTCAACAACGCAGCTCCTGCCCTTGTGTTGCCTGAACCTACTCAGCACGTCGACCCTCTAGAGTGGCAGCTTCCCGTGGCCTCTGTATTTGGCTGCTTTCCTTTTGTTTTTTAGCTTTTTCTGCACTCCCTCTTTAGGAAAAAAAAGAAGAAATTCTCCTTATTGTCCAGTTTCAGAAAATTTACACAAAGTATTTTAAAGTTCTTTACGGAAGTAAACTGTAGTGCTGCTAAACTCTCAGTCGGGGTATTGTTCTCAAATTTCAGATAAAGGATCTCACGGTAAAAAGCCATTTCACTTATTTTTTTTTTTTTATTGAAGTATAGTTGATTTACAATGTTGTGTTAGTTTCAGGTATACAGCAAAGTGATTCAGTTACACATACATATTTTTTTTCCGGATTCTTTTCCCCTATAGGTTATTACAAAATACTGAGTACAGTGTCCTATGCTACACAGTAGGTCCTTCTTGGTTATCTCTTTTATATATAGTAGTGTGTATATGTTGATCCTAAATTCCTCATTTATCCCTCCTGCACTGTTGGTGGGAATGTAGACTGGTGCAGCCACTATGGAGAACAGTATGGAGGTTCCTTAAAAAACTAAAAATAGAGCTACCCTAGGACCCAGCAGTCCCACTCCTGGGCATATACCTGGGGAAAACTCTAATTCAAAAAGAAACATGCACCCCAGTGTTCATAGCAGCACTATTTACAACATCCAAGACATGGAAGCAACCTAAATGTCCACTGACAGATGAATGGATAAAGAAGATGTGGCACATACATACAATGGAATATTACTCAGCCATTAAAAAAGAATGAAATAATGCCATTTGCAGCAACATGGATGGACCTAGAGATTATCAAACTAAGCGAAGTAAACCAAAGACAAATATGATATGATTTCGCTTGTATGTGGAATCTAAAAAGAAAAATGATACAAATGAACTTATATAGAAATAGACCCACAGACATAGAAAACAAACTTACGGTTACCAAACAGAAATAGACCCACAGACATAGAAAACAAACTTAGACCCAGAAATAGACCCACAGACATAGACCCAGAAATAGACCCACAGACATAGAAAACAAACTTACGGTTACCAAAGGGGAAAGGGGAGGGGGCAGCAGATCTAAACAGACATTTCTACAAAGAAGACATACAGATGGCCAAAAGGCACATGAAAAGATGCTCAACAAAGCCATTTCATTTTTATAAAGAGAAAAGGGGACTGAATTATTCAACCCACCTTCCTAGAGGCATCACTGTACCTAGCTAACGTGTGCTACCTTTGGTGAGCAGAAGGCCATTTAAGGCACCTTGTAAATGTTGTGTTCCCTGGGGGCCGTTCTCTTCTTGTCTCTCTGCCCACTCACGATGGGCAACGCCACCCCCTCCCATGACCATCACCCACATGGTGGTAATTTCCAAGCCAGCGTATTGAAAGGAACGTTTAAGGGTATTCACTGCAGAAGCAGCAACAGAAGCATTTACTCAAAAGCGTTCTACTGAGATCAAAAAACATATTGATATGCTTATCATTAAAAGAAAAACCAAGCCATAAAACCAACCTGGCACCCTCAAAAGCCAACCCAAAGCTTAACAGGAAGAGTAATTAGAAGCTCCATAGCCCGCAGGTTCCCACCTCCGGTGCTAAAGGAAATACGTCCTTTTGCAGCCTCCTCTCGTCTGAATTTATTATTAATGCAAGTTGGATTGAGGAAAGAACTTTTTCCTTATGCTCTCATGTCATATTTTTAAATATAAACTTTTTTTTTTTTTGCGGTACGCGGGCCTCTCACTGTTGTGGCCTCTCCCGTTGCGGAGCACAGGTTCCGGACGCGCAGGCTCAGCAGCCGTGGCTCACGGGCCCAGCCGCTCCGCGGCATGTGGGATCCTCCCGGACCGGGGCACGAACCCGCGTCCCCTGCATCGGCAGGCGGACTCTCAACCACTGCGCCACCAGGGAAGCCCTAAATGTAAACTTTTAATCGAAGTGAAATATGTACACGACAAAGTGCACGGATGACGTGTGACTCGCAAATTAGTTTTCAGTTTTGCAAAATGAATTCTGTGGACACAGCATTCAGATGAAACGCCCCAGAAACTCAGCAGAAAACTCCTCAGGCCTCTCCCATGTCTCCCTCCCCCTCCACCCAGGCATAACCCCTGCCCTGACCTCTAACACCATAAATCAGTCTGGCCAGTTTCTGAACTTTCTACGAATGTGATCCCACAGCATGGATGTTTAGAGAGACCCCTTGGACGTTATGGAGAGTCAACTGGTCCACGGAAAAGCGTTCTGTCTGCTGGTTGACCGGGTGTTGTTCACGGCCTAAGCGGATGCCCCTCTCTTTGCAAATTCTGTAATGAATAACCAGTAATGGCGCGTCCGTAAAGCCTACGGAACGCTAATAAGGACCCGGCAAATGGAAGCCTCATCGTGCTTTCCTCATCGTCTTCCACTTCCATGGCAGTAAATCTCTGACGGTCCCTCCGGAGAAGGCCCTGAGTTCTCAGGACGTTTTTCCTACACGCCGCTCAGTGGCCACCAGATGGCACAGAGATGCTCCGGGCTGCTGCTTGGCACGGAGCCCTCACATGCCCGGGAGGCGCTCTGCCCACCAGGTCAAGCCCTCAGGGCCTCCCCTCCCCCGCTGTCGGCACCCAGCGCGCGTGGAGCGCGTAAGGCCACGCGTGGCACCAGCGGCGCGTCACACCCTCGTGTGGATTTAGTGACTTGTTCACAAAAGGCAGGCTGTGCTCGCAGACGTGACCAAAGATAGGGAGGCCAAAGGGCGGGCAACGCACGACACACCCTGGATGGAAAGTAGGGGCGCAGAATGCCCTTCTGTTAGAAAAAACACACCAAGCACATGTACCAAATCAAGCAAGCGCCCAAAGCCACCGCGTCTGCTTTGAGGGTCTCCCAGAAGGAGAGCTAACTGAGATTTACGACCTCATCCCAGCAGCAGTTTAATCCACCGTCATCACCCTGACAGTCCAACTTCTTTGGGGTGTGGGACAGGGGTCCTTTTAGGTAATGTGGAAAACTTAACATTGTTGATTCATACAGGTCTATAAACACACAACCTAATCTAAGAGACGATATTCCATTACTTGTCAGTTTCAGAACTAGCTACTGGAATAGTCTTAGTGAAAAAACTTCCTTCAGATCAAATGCAACTTTAAAACAATGGAGTATCCGTAGAGATCCAGTAGCGTGCTGCTCTGGGAGATTGCTTTTTTTTTTTTAATTTAATGTAATTAAAAAAATTTTATTGAAGGTAGAGTTGATTTACAGAGTTGTGTTAATTTGGAGATCGCTCTCTTAATTCAGACTTTCCCACGTGCTCTTTGGTAGGGTTTTATTCACTTTCTCTCTGGAATTTTGAACCTTCAATTCCCTTTGCTTTTCTTGAACAGAAATCCTTTCCTTCAATAGGAATCCTGGTTATTACAAGTGAATACTGGATTACTCAGGACAAGAGAGAGTTCTGTGAGTCTAGGTAAATAAACACACCATCAAGGAGTAGCGCATGGAAACAATCCCTGTGGCTGGGTAAGAGGCCAATTTTAAAAGAGGAAAAACGCCTCAACTCTGTAAACACCCTGATCAAATTCCCCTCCTATCAGGTTATGACGTTTTTTAATTCTAGGGGAAACAAGACTATAGAATTAATAAGAAGAAACTAGCATAGTCAGAATCAGGGGGCAGTAAGAATTCTCTGGGTTAGGATTGGTCTACTGAGGCCCTTGGTGACTCTCAGACCAGCTACCTCTATTCTGACCATGAGCTGGAAAGGCACAGCGACATCCCTGGGGACGATGACCAGACCTGACCGTCAGCCTTGACATTCCCCTCCTTAAGGAACAGGCCTCATCCAGGTGGAAGGATGCAAGGTGAGAGGGACAGGGTCGGGGAAACGCTACCATGTCCACTTTGAGAATCTTCCAGAACGAGAGCTAACTGAGATTTATGACCTCATCCCAGCAACAGACTCAAGGGAGGCCAGCGGGTGACAGCAGCCATGGCCGCAGGGAGACACAATTCCCCGAGGCTCCGACTCAGCCCGTTCATCCCACACGTCTGACTTTTCAGAGCGAGCAGGACCTTCTCAGGCCACAGTGACAGCAAAGACGAGGAAGGGAAAGTGGCAAACATCCACAGAGGGCTCGCCGTGGACCCAGCTCAGCCCATCAGGGCACAGGATCCCCGCGTCCCAGAGGAAGCCAGCCTGAAGCTCAGGCTGGAGCCAATGTTCTTCCTTCCTCCTGAGGGCAGAAGCAGGGGACTGTACTGGCCACAAGTCAACCAGTCCCTGGATGTAGGGGAGGAGGTGATGAGCGAGAGAACTAAACCCTGCAATGATTTCCTTCCTGACACTGTGCACGCGCCATCCTAACCCCTAAGGACAGAGATGCATTTGCTGAGTCCCTGAGCCGTGATGTGGAAGGGAGGGGAGACCCCTCCCCTTCAACCTGCCCTGGTCTGTGGGAGCCCCCGGGCACGACCCCCCCGAGACGGTGGCCCCAGGAGGCAGAGCAGACACCACTGCCCCTCGGCTAACCAATCGCCCACCAGCCACAATGCTGTGGGAGGTAAAAGAGACTGACATTGGGCCTGATGCATGAGCCTGGAGAACTGATCTCCTGCCCTTCTGGGCCCCTGGAAATCCCTTTCCCCTGGCAGGAAAGGCCGTGTGTGCAAAAGGGATAAAGTAACCAGAAGCGAAGGCTCCTTGGTCCAGTGGAGACAAGGGCCATTTTGAGCTGGGAAACAGATAACTCTTTAGAACGCACAACATTGAACGAGGTCCTACACGCGACAGCACGAGAACCACCTTGTGCTGGGTTGGCCAAAAGTTCGTTCGGGTGTTCCCGTAGATGGTGATGTTACGGAAGAACCCAAACGAGCTTTCTGGCCAACCCAATAACACGCAGGCAAGTGTCCTGCCCACCGTGTCACTCGGGGTTTAACAAATAGGACTCGGCGATGATCGCTCGGCCCCCAAAACAGTTCATGAACATCAAGTGTCAAAAACCAACCCTGTGAGCATTTGATAGGTTTATGGTACCAAGGATGTTCTTACCCTGCTCAACTCAATTTTTCCCCTTCCTGTTTCTCAGGGACTCAGTTTTGTAAGGTAAGAGGGGCTGTGAAACAGGTTATTTATTTGGACACGCCGACAGGCTGTGTGGGACAGGCCACTGTGCTACTCATCTGAACCCCTGGAAATCCAATCTGTACTGATTTAAAAGAGGAGGAGGGGGCAGTCCAGGGACCTTCATCTTTTCAAATCGTTAAGATTTGATCTCCGCCGGCAAAGTCTCTCCAGTTCCACTTGGTTTGGCACTTGACGCTGTATTGAGAGCCTCCCTCCCACGAGAAGCGTAAGACCATCTTCTCCGTCATTATCTCATGGTTGCAGGACCATCGGACTGATCCCCAGTCAGGTTTTTGCGGCTCGGGCCCCTGCATTCCTGCCTGAGCCCTGCAGGAAACGGAGCCTCTGCAGCTGCCAGTGTTTATTTACACACATTCCTGCCTCAAATTGAATTAATGAGCATAATTTAACTCAGCCAATGCCCTCCCCGCACTCCTTCCTTCTCTGCCCCACACGTTCCCAGGAGATCTTACTGAGATGTACTCTGGTGGCCGGGACCTAACTGAGGGCTTCTTTCCCTTTTGTGTCCCATGAACTCCGAGGCTCTGGTTAAAATGCAGATTCTAGTCCAGCAGTTCCTGGCTGGGGCCTGAGAATCTGTATTTCTGACAAGACCGCTCTCCCTCCGGTGATGCTCAGGCTGCTGGCTGGGGGCTGCAGGGGTTACTGAAAAACTCACCTGTGTTGCATATAATACGAGATGTCCTCAATGAGTCACCGAAGGCAAACGGGACCCTGTGATCCATCTAACAAATCCGATATAACGTTAGGTTTCTCAGAAGCACGTCCACAGGGGATCTGTTTCCCTCCTCTACCTTCTCCGTGTGTGCATAAATAACACAGAATGAGTCCTATTAAACCGCAAGGCGTTTTAACCCCTAAACAGTCATATGCCAATTCCAAAGCGTAGGAGTTAAAGAAGCTGGAGTAGGAATGCTGGGACCCTTAACTTTTACACAAAAAGCAAAAGGAACCCCGCATAAGAAACTTCAGCGTGGATGCGGTTAGATGCAGGAGGTCTGTTTATTGCACTGGGCAGACCTAGGAGGACTTTCCTGCATGCCATGTCACAGTCAGAGTGCAAGGAACTTTCTCTGAAGTCTGCAATGAAACCAGCAGATCTCCTGTGTAATTCACACACTGTCTACCTTTGCTCCTTACCCCTGGCAAAAATCCTTCCAAATTCTACCAAGTGTGGCAAAGGATTAAAACAGGGAGCGGGGAGAAAAACATTCCCCCTAAGACAAAAGAAAGTAAATTAATATATTTGAAAACCACTGTCAACGTGTTGGATTTTGTGCTTCCTGGATACAAATACATGTAATACCTCCAGCAATAAATATCGTTAACCTTGGACCCAAAACTGTTTGCCCAGATCCGCACGAACTCCGTATTTGGCTGCTTCGATAGAGAAAGGCTTTCAAGTCGAATTTTGCACAGAAAAGTAGAGTTGGGGAATTTTCTTTTGGAGGAAAGATTGAATTTATCATGAAACATATTGCATCGAGAAACTGGTAAAATGAACCACCTTTTTCCCCAAACCACAAAGACTGCAAATTCCTTTGCTGGAAAAGTTGGCTGCTCTGTTGAAAAGATTAACTTATCCTGAATAGCTTTTGAGGGGCACGCATGGGTAGATGAGATTGCATCTTCCATTAGGGGCACAGAACTTGTAACGATACTTAGTAACTCTTGGGAGAGAAAAATGGAAAAGATTCTTCCGGAAAATTTACATGAATTGATCTAAAGGTATTCTAGAAAGGTCCTCACGATGCCTAAATTCTGCTGCAAAGCCGAAATTCATCTCAAACCTTTCATTCCCACTTAAGGTCTCACCGTAAGGATTAAGAATAGGGGAGCAACTTCCCTTGGTTTTAGTAACTGAGTTGCTCAAGTTGAAACTACTACAGTGTTTTAATTAATAGGATGAAATAATGTTAATCGTATGTTTTCCCTTCTCTTTTTCTTTTTTTTGTTGCTCCTGACTTGACAGTATCCTGAAAAAACAGAGAGATTACACTTTTTAATCCGGTGGAACGTTTAGCTACTTCACACGGAGCAAGTTTGCCGAGAGGCAACCCTCCACAGATTAGCTGCTGGCTTTCCTTGAAGCAAAAGGAAAAGGAAATTTGTTCTTTGGACACTGACAGGTTATAGATAATTACATGTCTATACGTCGTTAACTTCTGATTTTACGATTACGTCCTTCTAGGGTCCTTAATGAGCAAGGCTACTTCCCAAGCAATGTCTGAGGGACCAAGGGGCTTACAGAATGGCTTCAGAATTCATGGCGACAGAGAATTTGGGTAGGAGACACCTTGGCAAAACTGTGACCTATAAACTAAAATTTAAACTTAAGCCACTACAGCAGTGTAGAGAAGTTCAGAAAGGCACCTGCTCTAAGAATCGTGAGAGGAGACATCCCACAGAAACTACTGCTGACTGGGACCCAGAGTCAGACGGAAGAACAGGGGGCGACCATGACCGGACTTCAAAGGGAAAATCAAGAACTGGCCTGAAAGAAGGCGAGATGTTTATAAAACTAATGAATAGAAACAACTTTCTGTGAAACAAAGTAAAATGACAGAGAATTCACAAACAATGCAGCTTCAAACACATCACTTTATGAGATGTTCACTGCTTACAGTTTTGAGTTTCGGAAGCTCATTCCACCCTATTGGAAGCTTAGGGGATAAAGAGGGGTCCTCTGTGCCCCACCTGCCCCCAAACTGCAACTTTCTAAAATGCCAACTCCCAATCTTGGTAGTTACATAAATGATGCTGAGGACTAATTACTTTTCTTAAAAAAAAAAAAAAAAGTTTTTAGGAGAGAAAGTGGCCTGAAATGGCATCTAGTAGATGGCAACCCCTCACTAAGACCTACTCGCCAGAAGAAGGTTTTAAAAGGCTTGGATAGAATTCTCGTTCACGCCTTGTAAGAGAACACTACCTTCGTTAAATTATTCCACTAAAACTGAACCACTGTAAAAAGAAAGGATCAGTTTTTCTTTTAACAAAATGAACAAATCGCCAAGTAGACAGCTTTGTTAATTATCTAAAGTCACTTCTTCATTTTACGTTTCCGGTTCAAAACAAACTATTCTGGCATAATAAGCTCTTTTCCAAAATCGTGATCGTCTCAGATTGTTAAAATCTCATTTAGAATCAATAAGTTTATGTTGTAGAACATTATACTGTTTATATTATAGAACATTATATTGTTTATATTAGAGAACATTATAATGTTCTAATGCAATATTTAATTATTTTTGAACGGTGGAAGGAGGATTCCTTTTTTCTTTATAGCCTAGACAAGGCCCACTTTTTAATTCATTTAAAACGATTCGGTCATCAGAAAGTTAACAAAAAATAAAACTCCTATGCTATTTCCTTTTGTTTCTAAGAATTAATTTTCCCACATCGATCGTAAGAAGGTAAAATTCTGACTTATTACATTACAGGACCTTTATTTATGGTCAACCTCATTCTTTCCTGATGCCATGTCTCGGAAAATTTCTCAACAGCCCTGTAATTTCCTTCGGTGAAAATTTAAAACCCTCTCCTTCCAGTTTCATTGCCCCACCTGGCCTTCTCCATCACACTAAGACTTTTCATGTCCTTCCTGTATCAATCACTTTTCCCTCCGTCCTTCTCTTTTTCCCACCTCTGCTTCCTCTGGTTTTACTGGACACAGAATCACTTTACTTACCGGTTTTCTTGCCTTTCATGAAGATGCTGTACTGGGGACAAATTTCAAATCTTAAACTTTTTCTTTTCTTGTAATATCACTTTACTTGACACTAAAATTCTACGTCCCAACGAGGCTCTTGGTGTCAGATCCACTCCTGCTTTAAGTCACGAGCCTGGACTGCTTCCCCATCTAATTGAGTAAGGCACAAACCCCCAGAGAAGGTCTGTTTCTCCCATGAAATCATCTCAGATTTATCACAGGCCAGCTGCTAACGAAACTTTACCTAAGCTTGACATTTTCTTGACCAAAACCTCCTCTCCAACTACGTGCTTGTACTTTTTACTCCAAAAATACCAACCCCTTCAACATAATACTGAAAATGCTGTCCAATGATGTATTAGTCCAGGGAACTTACGTCTCTGCTAAAACTATCTGTGATCCACTAACTTCATCAGTTTTATCTCCCTTAATAAAACTGTTGGAAAATGATCAGCTTAGTACTTCCTTAAACTAGGTACTCAAAAATCCATCTCGATCTCACATTTGTCTTTTCTATAATATCACTTCCAAAACAATCATTTCCATTAGGTAATTAAACCTTATTATTAACCCTTTACAAATACCAACATCAACAGACAGTATACCGCATATATCACCCATGCAGCTAAAACAGTTCAACTAGGATTTTTAACTGGAAATGTTCTTAAATATTTTTTAACTGAAAATCCTTCTTCGGGTGGGAAGAACGCATGGTTCGTGCTACTGGTGTTTTGAGCACAGTTCAGAAAATGCTAAACTCATGAATTAATCAATCACTTCCACGTGCACATCCTGTGCTAGGCTATTCCCAAATGTTTGAGTATTTGTCATCTGCTTTTGTTAACAATTCAGCAAACAGATTTGAAGCACCTGTTACACCAAGCCAGCTCCGTTCTCCAATTCTACAGGAGAGGTGTTCAATTTTACTTTATTAATTCATTCATTTAAATATTTACTGAGTGCCAGAAAAGAGGAGAGGCAGGTACCGAGGATATACTGAAGAGCATTTACTTTCCTCATAAACTTACAATTTAGAGGAAGAAACTGATATTAGTTATGAAATCACATAAATATAAATTTTTGACGATTGTGATAAAAACCCAGAACATAAAATTTACCATCTTAAACCATTTAAGTTCAGCGTAAGCTATCTTTACGTTGCTGTGCAACAGATCTCTAAAATGTGTTCATCTTGCAAAACTGAAACTCTGTATCTGTTAAACACGAGTGGCTCGTTTCCCCTCCCCCCCAGCCCCTGCCGACCACCGTTCTATTTTCTGTTTCTGTGATTTTGACGACTCTCGGTACCATACAGGGGAAACCATATGGCATTTGTCTTTTTGTGACTGCCTTTTTTCACTGAGCATAATGTCCTCAAGATTCATCCATACTGTAGCGTGTGACAAGATCGCTTTCTTTTTAGAGCCCGCATAACGTTCCATCGCCTGCATGGATCACGTTTTGTTTATCTGATCATCTGTCGACAGACAATTTGTTGTTTCGACCTCTTGGCTACTGTGAATCATGAAGCTATGAACAAAGGTGTACAAATAGCTCTTTGAGATCCTGCTTTCAGTTCTTTCGGGAATAAGAAGTGGAACTGCTCCATCCTATGGTATTTCTGCGTTTAATTTTTTGAGGAACCTCCATACTGTTTTCTGCAGCGTCCGCACCACTTTACATGCCCACCAACCGTGCACAAGGGTTCCGTTTTTCCACATTTTTGCCAACACTTGCTATTTTTGAGGTTTTTTTAATAGTGGCCATCCTAATATGTGTAAGGTATTATTCTCATACACAAATTTTTAATTGTGGTAAATGCAAGGGAGGAGAGGTAAACTGTCTTAAAAGAACACGCACTGTGAGGGTTTCACCTTGTCAGGGACACAAGGAAAGGTACCTGTAGGAAGTAATGACTCGCCTGAGGTCTGGAAACCAGGCGAGCCCTAGCTACGTAGAAGGCGGAGACCAGGGCATGCAGGAAGTGAGGGGAGCAGGTGCAAACGCATTGTGGGAGCCCAAGCAAGGCCTGCCGGGAAGTGAGGGAAGGCCAGCGCAGGTAGGGCAGGAGCAGGCTGAGGGCTGCACAGGGCTAGGGGCTTGGCAAGTGGCCTGGACCTTTACCCTGCGGGCAACGAGAAGCCAGGGGAACAACTCCATCAGAACTTATGTTTTGAAATACTTTGGCTGCAGTAGAACGATGGGTCCAGACAGACTGCACGCTAAGAAACTAGTCACGAGGCTACTGCAATAGTCCAGGCAAGGAATGCCATCGCACGCAACTAACTGGGCAGGACCAGAACTGGATGGAAGGAGACACAGGTAGGAGAAGGACAGGGTGTGGATTCAGCATAATGATGGGGGAAGGGGCCTGAAACTCCAGAAGGAGAAAAAGGGTGAACTGTTCGCACAATCTTAGGAATTAAGAAATCCTACTTAGAAATTGCCACCTGTTGAACAAATTAACTACCTGTTCGACACAGACCTAGTTTACTTTTGGCGGCACATGTTACAACTGCTCAGCTGGTTGCAGCAGGTCGGAAAAGAAACCAGAGGCCCATGTCCTGACCTCTTCCCTCCCACATTCAGGAGGATGTGGCTGGGGAATTAGCCAATACTTTGGAAAAACTACCTGAAGTCAGACCCACGCTTCGTAAATCTTGCTTTATAAACTCTGCTTAAAGCAATTAATAAGCAGAGATGAACAGCTCAGGGGTGCCCAGATTTTATTCTTTAGGGGAAAGCCTTGTGTAAGAGCCGAGACCCTTTTCACTGTAGGTGATGGAAATCAAAGTCAGCAACTCATACCCTCGTGCAGGGGAAGGTCCTGAGGCCAGGCTTCTCCCAAGCCCCAATCTTATCTGAGCCTGCGTTTCCCACCTCTTCATCTTGCCTGCACTAAATTTAGCTTTGGAGAATGAATCTGCTGGTGAAGAGCGGGGCTGTCCAATGCATTAGCCACTGTCTGTCCAGATGTGGCTATTGAGCGCTTGAAATTGATCAGGTCTGCCTTGGGATGCACTGCAAATCCGATATACACACTGGATTGCAAAGATATAGTGCAACGATGTCAATTATCTCAGTAATTTCTTTTAATGTGGATTATATGTTGAAGTGATACTATTTTGGAAATGTTGGGCTAACTACATTAATAAAACTAACTTAACCTGTTTCATTTTCCTTTTTTTAATGCGGCCACTAGAAAATTCAAAATTATGATGCATCTCCCATTATACGTCTGCTGCACAGTGCTGCTCAGGACCATGTGACTCTGAGCCATGTTGAATTCTTGGCTGCAGAGAGAAAGAAGGCCCTCTTAGAAAAACTTCTATTTCCCTCCATCTCTGTTTTGAACAATCAGTTCTACCCAAACATGTCTTCTTTTTCCTGGGGGGGTGGGGGCCGGCAGGGGAGGGGCATAGGAAGGCCACAAAAGGAGGTTAAAGCCCCTTGGTAGCCTGACTTTCCGACCTGGAAGATGCACAGTAGGGAAAGTTCACCAGCTGCTTTTCTGCAACATAACCAATTTTCCAGAAGGGATAGGAGAGCTCTCACTACCTTAACTTGACCCAGCTGATTCTACCTCTTGTATCTGTAACTTAATGATTTCTTCATTCATTAGGACTCTTTTCAGAAGTAACAGAAATCCAACTTGAACTGTCTTCTGCAAAAAAGGGAGTATACTGACTTAGTGTATCTGAAAGTTCAGAGACAGCTCCAGCTTCAGGCAGAGCTGGATCCAGGCACATACTCAATGCCATCATCTCTCAGTTCAGCTTTCCTCTGTGCTCGATTCATCCCCAGCCAGGCACTCTCTTGGTGGTGGCCCCTTGCAGCTCCAGGCTGATGACATCCCTGATATATAACAAACCCAGAGGCAAGAGAGCTTTCCCCTTCCTCTATTAGTTTCTATTAAAAAAATCCTTGAATTGTCTCTAAGTGGCCTTGGTGGGTCATCATGCTGTCCCTGAATCAACGGCCATGGTCCATGAGATGAAGCTGGTAGTTGACTAGTCCTGGGTGTCCGGTCCAGACCCAGAGGTAGAGCAGAGGTAGAACCAGCACTGTTTGAATGCACGTTCTGAAAAAGGGGACGGGACTGGGGGGCTGTGACCAGAAAAGGGGGAATTGGATGTAGGGCAGGTGATAGACAAGGAGATACCACTGCACCCACGTTGCTGCTGCTGGGCTGAGTGGGTGGGGTTGCCTTCACAGCACCCTGGGAAGGACGTGCACATCTAAATATGCCCTTCTTTCTGTTTCTATCCTTTATCAAAACTGGGGAACCCTCCTACACTGTTGGTGGAAATGTAAATTGGTGCAGCCACTACGGAAAACAGTATGGAGGTTCCTTAAGAAACAAAAATAGAGCTACTGCAATCCCACTCCTAGGCATATATCCAGAGAAAGCCATGATTTGTAAAAATACATGCACCCCATGTTCATAGCAGCACTATTCACAATAGCCAGGACATGGAAGCAACCTAAATGTCCACTGACAGATGAATGGATAAAGAAGATGTGGTACATATATACAGTGGAATACTACTCAGCCATAAAAAAGAACAAAACAATGCCATTTGCAGCAACATGGATGGACCTAGAGATTATTATACTAAGTGAAGTAAGTCAGACAGAGAAAGACAAATATCATATGATATCGCATATATATGGAATCTAAAAAAGGATACAAATGAACTTATTTACGAAACAGAGATAGATTCACAGACATAGAAAACAAACTTATGGTTACCAAAGGGGGGTAGGGATAAATTAGGAAAAATAAATTTAAAAAATGTATATTAGATTTTTTTTTTTTTTTTGCGGTACACGGGCCTCTCACCGCCGCGGCCTCTCCCGCTGCGGAGCACAGGCTCCGGACACGCAGGCTCAGCGGCCATGACTCACGGGCCCAGCCGCTCCGCGGCATGTGGGATCCTCCCGGACCGGGGCACGAACCCGCGTCCCCTGCATCGGCAGGCGGACTCTCAACCACTGCGCCACCAGGGAAGCCCTGTATATTAGATTTTTAAAAAAGAACAAGGTTGGAGACAAAGGAGAACGGGGTGCCGGATTAAGGACGGATCTGCCTTTCTATCAAGTAAGACTCTGAAATCAGTGGCCATCTCCTTATAAGAGACGCATTGTCCTGCACTAATGATTTGTGTTTACTTTTGTGTACATCTAAAATTTTCCATAATAAAATGTCTTAAAAAGTTTTTAAAAAATAGGTTGCAATAATTTAAAAGATCTGTGAATGAATTCGCTGGTGGTCCAGTGGTTAAGACTCGGCGCTTTCACTGCTAGGGGCCCAGGGTTCGATCCCTGGTCGGGGAACTAAGATCCTGCAAGCCTCATGGTGTCGCCAAAAAAAATTGAACAACAAAAAACAAACTTGTGAATGGAAGTGCACTATAGTTGCAGACACAGGTAACCTAGATTTCTCTTTTCCTGCCTTTAGCCAAAGCAATGCCAAAGACTTACGACAGCTGCTTAATCCGGTTCAAAAAGCATACGATTTCCTCACTGAACATTTGATATCTTGCAGTGCCAAAGGCAATGACAATACCTGAAGCTCTCACTTCCTTTAAGTCCTTCCACTATTCTGATGCTCCGGATGCTGTCGACAAGAGCTCTGCATCCTCATTTACACGAAATGGGGAAACCTGGGCACACGCTCCCTAGCGTGCTATGATTCTATTTTCTCCCTTCTTAGTCTAACCTACCCTGTTATCGTTTCCTGCACGAATCCTTTATCTAGTGGCCTTTATCGGACACCTCTCTATCTCTTACATAGAACAAAAATCAAGAACACGCATGTTTTTGGCGGAGTGTGAGGTGGGGCGAACTACAGCTCTGGTCACCAGACGAGGCATCTCCCTCCGCAGATGTCTGAGAAGTAAATCCCTGCAGAGAACCTCAACCCCAGGCCCCCCATGCACAATTCCACATGTTTGGAGAAAGGAAAAGTTCAAAACCACATCAAACATACTCTGCGACCACGGCGTATAAATGTTCCAAACAAACAAAATCAGCGTGTAACGTGTACTTCAATTTGCTGACAGATATTTAAAAAATTAACATCAGAATGAATGGCAAACACCAACACCACCACAAGACCTTTAACCCCAGAGAAAAATAACTCACAATCAAAGCCGCCTTGGCCTCGAATTAGCGCACAGCATCCTTGAAACGAGAGGCCAAGATAAAACAAACCGCCAAAATGGAGAGAACGGTGCAGAGGGTCGGAGGCAGAGCTAAGAAAATGAGGGCTTTCCGTAAAGCACTGAAAAAAAGGAACTCTACATTTATATTTGAAAAATTCTATTACACTGCAGGGCAAGTCACTTCAGATACAATTTAATAAAAGCAAAATTTTAAGAAGGAGTGACTGACATCTCTTTGACCCCTGGTTTGCACCAACCATCACCCTAGGTGCTGGCCATCATGACAAGGTGTGCGGGTTCGTAGTCTAGGGGACTTGGGAAGTCCCAGCTACTCCTCTCCCCAGCCTGACCGAGGTACCGGTTCTTTCTTTCGAAGCCCTCGTTTGCTCATACGGTTGTAGCGTCGATTGTCAGATGAGCTAATGCTTAACTCATTATATACGTAATTTCACAGGCAGAACATACGTATATGAACATATATTTTGTCTGGGACATAGTACTTTCTCAATAGACATCACCTACTATTACTTACATGCCTTATTTTCTTTCATGTCCTTATTAACTCCAAAGATAGATATTATCTACTACTTACACCTGACGAAACTAAGGTTCAGAAATAACACGATTATGGCTATTACGAACAACAGACTTAACTTGATAAATTTCTTAGGCACTAGGTTAATCTAGTTCAAATCCCACTTTCACCGTTAGGATTTGCAGTGAATAGGAAAGAAGTTTGAGTCGGGCCACGTTCACCCAGATCTGATTGATCCTGCGGACCTGCAGGAAGCAACCAGGAACCAGCGGCTGCCGGTCCCATCCCTGCCTGTAGGGAGAATCTGGAATCACTCTGAGGGGCGAACGATTTCATAGAACACACTTTTTTCCTTGTTTGGTAATCAGGAAGAGAAAAAAAGAAACAGCTTGGCATGACATGTAGCGACTACAAAAGCCATTTTCGGATGGAACTCTTGCCAGATACCTGAATTTTCTGATTTTCAGAGCCCAGATATCTATAGGCCTATATTTATATTGAGAACTCCACTGGATAGCCCTGATCATATGAATGTTTCTGATTTTTCTTTTCATTATCAATGAAGAACTTTTTGTTGTAGTTGTAATTTTTTTCTAGGGCTTAGTGTGGGGAGGCTTCAAGGGGGCAAAACGCATATGAACGCAGGGGCCCTGGACGTGGGCTAACGCGTATGAACGCAGGGACCCTGGATGTGGGCAAACGCGTATGAACGCAGGGGCCCTGGATGTGGGCAAACGCGTATGAACGCAGGGACCCTGGATGTGGGTGACAAGAGGTACAGACACGGAGAAACCCGGAAGTCCCTACCTTCTTAATTTTGTTCATATCGCTATTTTTTCAGATAATAATGTCATCCAGAAACACAGCATGTTCCTTTTTGTAAGTCAGTCTTATTATCACACACAATGCACAAGTTGAAAACCAAAATGCAAACTGGACTTCAGCCAGTAATCCGGCCACGATCCGCACACAAGAAAGTTATTTCAAACCAAGAGGCAAGTCTCGAGTGGTAGGACCTCCTACCTTACCAGGCTGGCCGCTTCTCACCCTAGCCGGGCCCCATGCTCCTGAAATACGTTCTTTGAGGAAAATAGGACCAACTCTATCCAATATTGCTGTATTAAAGATAATTCCAATGAATTTACGATATTCACATTAGGTGTTTCTGGGATGTTATCATCTAAAACACTCATAATTGCAACACTCGAGTAATTTGTTACCAAATCCTTAAATAAATCTACAAGCACCTAACTTTGAGTATAATATAACATGCGATATGAAAGACTTAGGCCTGTTTTTTAAAAATCACCTATTTCCTTCGTTGCCCTTATACTTGTGAACGTAAGAGAAACATCCCCACATCCACAGGAGGCTGGAGAGTGTTTCCTGACACCTGCTTCTCACTGAGGCTAGGCCGCCCTGGCAGGACGCTCCTGGGAGGGCCCTCTCGGGGGGTAGCCTTCGAGGCCGGTGGCATCCGCTATCTGGACAACTGTGTAAGAGACTTTGCCTGTTTTTGCTGTTTCTATCAGTTCTTTCGTAGCGGCAGTTGGATTCTGGAGCTAGTGTCCCTCGTTGTGGTGAACGACAACCCCAGGCAACTTTACCCGCTGCGCATGACAGGTCACGTCTCTGATGGGTTTCTTTCAGGAGCGAACATGCTTCTTTGCCAGAAACCCCCAGCGAATGTCTCCTCGCGCCTCCTTCAGGGTTTTGAACCACCCATGACAGCATGGGGCTGGGATCAAGCTCCCTGCTGCACTTAGGGGTGGAAAGGGCTCCCTGAGCAGTTGGGTGCTTGCACAGGAGCTGGAATGGGGTACAAACTGGGCCCCTCACCAAAGGGGGAAGCAGGATGGGTACTGGGGACAAATGACCATGTCCCACGCCACGAATGTTAATCTGAGGACAGGTCCTCTCCTGGCCCTCCGGCTGGCCTCTGGCCAACACAGATGTTCTGGAATGTTCCGAGCAGAGATGGCCCTTACCCCTGCTTCTCGGCTTACTTCCTAGAGTACATGCAACCTGGAAACAAAAACGCTCTTTTTATATTTATATGGAAAATACCCAGGCCTGAGATTTTGCTCAGCTGCAAAGCCCAGGAGAAAGCCAGCACGTAGGGAAGATGAGTAATTAATCTCTTTGATCCAAGGGCGGCACCGTGACAACCAGCCCTCGTCTTGCCCACTTTTAGTCCATCGGGATTTGCACTATGTATACAAAGTGTGTATATAAAACTCAAAAGTAAACTCAGTCCTGGATTTAGGATTAAAAAAAAAAAGGCTGCCCTATGTCAGCTGGCCGGAGCCTGGAGCGTGGCACTGCAGACAGAGTTAGCAGTCTGTAGGCTTTGAAGTGAAAGGTTTTCCCCCTCTTTTACTAGCCATGAAAAGAACTTTAAAAGAAAAGCATCGGAGTGGGTGAGGAGTATTTTTCCATGGCGAACGATGTAACGCCCTCGGGTATAATCCTCTATTTAGAAAGCCGGGGCCTTACAGCTGACACCACACCACCTGCCGGCCCTCACAGACCCACTGCTCAGAGGAACAGGGCCCTGGTGGACATTTAGAGATGCTGTCTTCTCCTGGAACCCCCAGCACTGGCTTGAACATTGTCAGGGGGTCATATTTTAGGTGTTGTGAGCAGGGGCTCTCTAACTTTAAATGGAAGAATAGTCAGAAGACTTATCAAAATTCAGAGGCTGGGGCTCCAGGTGCAGGGATTCTGACTGTGTGTGTGTGTGAGTGTGTGTGTCTGTGTGTGTTTCAAGTACATTTTTTTTTTTTTGGTGGGGAAGCAGGTTGTCATTTTAAGAATCAGCCCAGGTGATTCAGAGGTAGGTGGTCAGTGGACCCTACTAAGAAACTTCACATCAAGAACCTGTAAAATGTTAAAAATAAAACAAACAACAACAACAAAACAAAATCAAAAAGAACCTATAAAATGTTGAAATTCTTTAGCCAAAAGAAATGGGAGTTTAAGTCCCAATATTCCTATTTACAAAGTCTCAAGAAAATAATTAATCACTGCAAGATAAAGAAGAACAGACATGTCTTACTATTCCCACAGGTACTCCTATTATATCTCCACCATAGTCCTCTGAGGTAATTAGGTCGGGTAACAGTATTCTGACTTTGCTGATAAGGAAATTAAAGCAGGTTAAGTGATTACCACAGGCTCCAAAGCTAGTTGGGGCAAGTCTCTTGACTTTTAAACAAAGGTCAAATAAGAGGCACACCCTCAGAGACCCCCAGAGTAGTAAGCCTTGAGAACTACATGAAGAAAATAAAAGCCCATTTCCTGATCCAGGTGTAGATCAAGTTTTCTTACCTCTCTAATTCAAAACCCGACTTCAGCAGGCAACTCTGCGCTAAAGAACGTTGATAGTTTTCCACCCACCGGCCTTGGCTACGGGGACCCATCATGGAGAAGCTTACATAACCCATGGTGATGATACTGGCAGAAAGGAAAACACACGGTCCCGTATGGAAAAACCTCATCACATATTTTTCCCCAGCTGAGGGCTGTGGCATCACCCAGGACAGATACAACCAGAGTTTCTAAGTTTCTAATTCACTTTAGGTGAATTCACTGTGGGCCTAGAAAAATGGAAAAACAGGGTGCCCCATGAAGGTCCCACAAATGCTGACTGTTCTCAGGAGAGGAAGGATACAGAGGACTCTTTTATTTTATTTTTTAAATTAATTAATTAATTTGTCTTTATTTTTGGCTGTGTTGGGTCTTCGTTGCTGCCCGTGGGCTTCTCATTGCGGTGGCTTCTCTTGTTGTGGAGCACGGGCTCTAGGCATGCGGGCTTCAGTAGTTGTGGCTCGCGGGTTCAGTACTTGTGGCTCACGGGATCTAGCGCTCAGGCTCAGTAGCTGTGGCGCACGCGCTTAGTTGCTCCGTGGCGTGTGGGATCTTCCCGGACCAGGGCTCGAACCCATGTCCCCTGCATTGGCAGGTGGATTCTTAACCACTGTACCACCAGGGAAGCCCCAGAGGACTCTTGATTTGAGAAATTTCCACTGAGACTTCGTGACTCACTGGTTGGCTTTCACGGACCACACTGTGAGGTGCTTCAGGGAAGATGAAGATGCTTTGATGGTGGAAAATCCCCCCCACACTACAGCCCTCCCTCCCTTTGCACTCAGGGCAAAACCTGCCTTTTCCTCATGAGAAAAACTCCACATATCGTGGACAAGACAAAGAAATAGTCAATTGAATTGGTTTAGGAAACCCCAGCAGAAATGATGTATCTTTTCAACAGTTTAGGATGCTACGAAGAGACAGAACATTTTGTGTGAGGTCTATCTCCGGCTCCTAAGTGAGAAATGCCGTTTGCCACCAGACACTAGTTTAATTCCACAGCTCAAAAGAATCATGTTCCTTTGCCAAAACCCTACTGCTTCATGAACGACAAGAAAATGGTTTATAAAAGTCACTAGAAACATTCTTATAATAATAACAACACTAAGTTTTTAAAAGCAGCCTTTTTCCAGAATACCATCACTCCTAAGCATACACCAACCGTCCTCGTCAGCATGGGCTGCTGAAACAGCATACCACAAAGTGGGTGGTTTTATCAACAGCAGAAATTTATTTCTCCCCGTTTTGGAGGCTGGATGTCTGAGATCAGGGTGCCAGCCTGCCTGGGTTCTGGTGAAGACCCTCTTCTGGGTTGCAGACGTGTAAACTTCTTGCATCTTTTTTTTTTTTTCCTGCTGTTTCTGTCAAGCGTTTTTTAAAACTTGAAGCCTAGCTGCATTACAATACCGTGTCATTTTCAGGTGTACAGCAAAGTGATTCAGTTACAGGTATGCACACGTACATATATTTTCAGATTCTTGTATCTTCACGCCGCAGAGAACGAGTGAACTGGCTCTCGGGCCTCTTCTCCTCAGATCACTAATCCCTCCCAAAGGCCCTACCTCCATGTTGGAGGCTGAGGTCAGGGCTTCAACATGAAGTCGAGGGGAACACAGGCATTTAGTCCACAGCACCAGCCTGGAACGAAAGGGATGTACGTGGCTCGGCCCTATTTTCAACTTCCCCCAAAGGAGCTGCCTCCTGCCACTGACGGCCCCTCTTTCTTTATGACAGTACATCACCCCTCTGGAGACAGCAGAAAGCCTGTCTGAGACTTCAGGCTTGTTTAGCCACTCTCCACCCAAGTGATTCTTCATAAGTGTTAAAAAAAAAAAAAAAAAAAAAAAGACTTCCCTACCACTTTTCAGAGAATGATGGCGGCAGACACCGGGTAAAGGAGCATTACCGTTGGCCTTGACATTGTTTTCTGACACCCTGTCTCCACTGAGAGCTCCATCCTGGAGCAAGATGAGAGAAAAGAAAGAGCTCTTTCAACACCGACAGCGGATTACCCATCCGGCCGCCCCGGAATGCGAAAATTACAGTAATATCTCCTTCCATGTCTAATGAGAACCTCGGTCTCAGCCAGCGATGGCTGATTTCAAAACGACATCATCTGCCTCATGGAAACAGACCAACCAACCAAAACGCTGAAACGACGTGGTTTATGTTAAAAAAAAAAATTTTATACCCAAGTGAAATGTGATTTAATATTACAATTTCTTTGCTGTTGGATGGTAGGAATAGCTCATTCGGTTTTTTCGGCAAGTCCCCAGCTATGGAAATTTCATCATTTATGCTGAGCCTTCAAACCACAAGGCATGCAACCCGGACACTGAAAACGTGGCGTGTCAGTGACTACATGGTAAATGGTCCCTTCATACTTCAAAAGTCAACCTCCTGATGGGCTGGTGACCATCGTAATGTCTGAACTGGAGTCCCTGGTGCCGGCGTACACAGAGGGGTCACTAGAGCATCCCTCCGTGGACGGCACTGGGAGGGGCTGTCAAAGGAGTGGGCTTTGTCGCCAGTCACCTGTCAGCTGACTCCAGCCTATCGGCTGTCACTCTTCTCTAATTTCAGAAACTGTCCACAGCAGTCGGTGCCTTTCATTGTCCTGCACCACAAAATCCCCCAAATGAAATATTCATCGGGCCACATCCATCCTTAACCAAAAGGAAAGACCATGAAGCAGGTATTCTAGGCACCAAACCTTACCAAGTGATCGTGACTGTGGATACCTTTCTTGCTTTAAAACAGAACCGATTCAAGTGAACCAAGTATCTTTGCTGGGAAATGCTTGTTTTGCCACAAAACGATCTTCTTGATTCATTCAGGGCTCTGTAATTTCCTCCATCGCTTGTATTTGGAAAGGAATTGAAAAGTGTGTTATGTGTTTGTCCTCATGCCTTAGAGAAGGCAACGATGCATTTGGGGACACACAAGCCACCCCTGTAGGACACATCTGTCTGCTCAGCACCCACACTCAGAGGAGGTCCCAGACACCCTGGGGTACATCGGTGGATTCACCAAGTAAAAAAGGCAAGCAGCCCACCCAGCATGACCTCACGTGGAACAGCTGCTGGGCACGTATCTAGACTTGGGGAGGCCCAGAGTTTGGGCTCATTTCTGCAGAGTAAGTGAGGCAAAGATGGTGGCCTGATGTACCATGCACAGGCCTGCCCCTAAACTATGTAGTCCTGGGGCAGGAACCAGCAGAAGCCCCCAACCCACAGTCCTTCTCTTCCCACGCTTGGTTCTGACTCACGGTACAAGCGTCCTCATGCAAACGTGGGTGGGTGTCCCAGAGCAATCCTCCAGTGGACCCAGCACACATCACCCCCCTACAAAGTAAGCTGTCCTTGGGCCCAAGGGTGCGCTCCGGGCCTGGATCCGGGGAGAGAACCAGGCAGGCCTGGCGAGTAGGCTTCTGGCCATTTGGAAGACTTGGGGTCCTGAGAACCCGGGGAATGCACTAGAGTCGGGATGCTGCCCTCGCCCCACGACCGCCTGCCCTGTGAAAAGGGACACGCCCAGCCAGGGACCGCCAGCGCAGAGATCTCCAAAGGAGTTCAAATGTAAAGAAAAAAGAAAATGCAACGTCTTCATAAACATTCTGTGTCCCTTACTACCAATCACATATTCTTCTGTAAACCCTGAAAAATTTCCCTGTAAAACAAAATTTACAGCTTCATTTGTCAACTGAGGGCATTTGGAACCCAGGGCTTTCAAGGTCCTCTTCAGACCCGATCCTGTGGGATCCTAAGACCCAGGGTGTCAGTGGTGATGGGTCCATCTCAAACACTGGACAAAGATAATATAAAAGACGAAAAAAATAAAATCTGAAGGATTTTAGATTTTAGCGTAAACGTCTTCAATCTCAGCCTCTCCAGTTAAGAGATGAACAGTGAGATATTCTGCTTAATTAATGATCTGGTTAGTAGAGTGGTTAGATCTATCCTTCACAGGTGACTAATTATCACCTAATCGAAGTATAATAACACCCAACATCGAAACTACAATCAGCGTAATCATGGGGTTATGAATGACCCAAAACATCTCCTGTTTTCCAAGTCCGTGAACTGTACACATGAGACCTGTAATTAACACGCAATTCATTAAGGAAATGGGGACACCGGTAGGTCATTAAGTCCACAGTTTATGTAACAGTTATAATTTCCAAGGCTATTTCTGTGGCCTGGACAACCTCTTCCAGGAGCTTTGATTTGGTTTGTTTCCCACCTGATACATTTTGACGGAAGCTGGCAACACCAACCTGTCCAGAGACACGGAAAGCCCACAGTTAATAGCACTGACCTGCCCTTTCATATCTGGAGCGATGGGAATGGTGGGCCAGATGGTTGAGTAGATGCCAAAAAACACCAACCAGATGAGCATGCTTCCCCAGACGGCCAGGTGACTGAACTACAGGAGAAAACAGACACTCAGGCAGGGTTCTCTGCTGAGCCAGTAGCCACCTGCACCAGCCGCGGCAGCAGCCCTGGGTCCACGCCACCTTTCTTTATGGAAAGATTTCTACTAGACACCGGTTGAGAGTTTAAGTGACTAGTGGCCCCAAACTATCCTGAAGAGGAACGTGTTTTTTCCACCACAGCTGACCATCCTGTAGACCCATCCTACAGTGCTACCAGGCTCCTTTCTGTCCCTCGCCAGTGTTCACTCCACTTTGGAGCGAAATAAATAAGGTATCATTGCTCTGGTAAGAGGGCGTGGGACAGACAAAACGAACAAGATGGGTTTATTTATTATTTTGAGACACTGACTGTTCATTTTCCAAAGAACTTTTAAAAAATGTGGAATGGATATATCCCTTAGCGATAACACTCTAAGCATCTACTGAGTTGCGAATTTCTTCTCTGTCCTCTTGCTAGGTCGATCCTTGACTTCTTTTCAGCCACACTCCATGATCTAATCCAGCAGGAGCCTCTGCCAGCTGCCAGCTGCTCGCCACCTCCTCACGTCCCAGGCTAAGCCACTAGCCCCTCTCACCTGGATTCATTGCCTCTGTCTCTCAACGAATTCTCTGCTTCCACATTCACCTCCCACCCCACCCCCAATTAATGAGCACAGAATCAGAAGCCTATTTAAACAGCAGAGACGAACGTGAAACATTGGCCATAATCCTCAAGAGTTGGAAATCACCAAAATGTCCAAAACTGGGGACTGATTCAATAAGGGATGGGATATTGATAAAACTCAATACTCTTTAACCATGAACTATGACCTTGTAGAAGTACATATATATATATATTTTTTTTAAATTTATTTATTTTTGGCTGCGTTGGGTCTTTGTTCCTGCGTGCAGGCTTTCTCTAGTTGCGGCGAGCAGGGGCTACTCTTCATTGTGGTGCGGTGGCTTCTCTTGTGGAGCACGGGCTCTAGGCGTGTGGGCTTCAGTAGTTACGGCGCACGGGCTCAGTAGTTGTGGCGCATGGGCTTAGTTGCTCCGCAGCATGTGGGATCCTCCCAGACTAGGGATCGAACCTATGTTCCCTGCACTGGCAGGCAGATTCTTAACCACTGCGCCAAAAGGGAAGCCCAGACTCTGTGTTTTGTAATACGTTGTCTTATTACAAATATACACAGAGAACAAAGTCTGGAAGGTTGTACAGGAAATATTAACAGTAACTATATCTTGGTGGTAAAATTATGGAAATTAAAAATTCCTCTTTCTGTCCTTCTGTATTTTCTTTGTGTGATTTTTTTTTTTTAATACAATGCACATATACACTGGAAAGGAGCTGACTGTTAACAGCTTAGAACTGAATTAAGTGCTCAGCAAACGAATCATCAGGGAAGTCTGGATGGCAACTGTGCCCTGATAAAGATCAAACCACAATTTTTACATGCAAAATTTAAAATAAGGCAGCTAGATATTGTTTACTGTTTTCCTGGGGCTTAAAAAGATACTACACCATAAAAAAATATCTATAGTGGATAGAGAAATAATTCTAGAGAAAACTTACTTTTGTCCAAGCTGTAGTCTCCAAACCGGCTTTCAGGCAAACAGTAACGACGACATACTGTGAAAGCAAGAGGAATTTGGGAAATGCGTTATCCTCACTTATTTTCACTTTCCAGTAGAAATCCCAAATCCTCCCCAGAGGCAGTTTCTCCGTGGCGTCTGGACTTTGAAAGTGCTATCTTGGTAGCTAATTCTCTGGGGGTCAGTTTTAGGAAAATTACAGGCAGGTTCTTATAAGAAAAGCCCTCATTTTAGTGATTGACTTCTCACAAGTAATAGTTATTTTGCCCTTTTCTTAGCTTGGAAGATTTGGGAGAAATCGCCTTCCCTTGGTGTTGGTTTTGTTTTTCTCCCCCCCCCCCCCAAGTACATGTGAAACGGTCATCTGAAGAATGGGGGAATCTGCTGATCACCTGTCCAGAAATCTTAACTCTGCATAATCTTCACTCAAATACGAGGTAAGCATTTCACAAGCACTCTGAGCTCTACGTGTTGCCAAATCTTGGCTCCCTGTACACCGATGGCGAACAGAAATACGGACACAGAGTAGGAAATAGAAAAGAGTAGCTTCATTCCTTTTGCCAGCAAGATAAGGAATCTATAATATATAGTTTAAAGATGTGAAATAAGTCTAAGTCATAGTGACAAAGGCTTTATATAGAGGGAGAGGTGAAACCCACACATGCCATCTAAGAAAGATTCAATAAACAGGTAAACTTACCGTATAAACGATATTTCCAACAAATAAATAGTCTGTGGCATGACCGTTGGCCAGCACAGTATCTGAAAAACAAAGAGGTTACAATTACCCTCCAGAGCAGAGCACTGCAACCTATTTTATTCAGAAGGTAAAAACAGAACTTTAGAGACATTGATCAAAATGTAAGGGAATTTCGAAAATTGCATTGTCTGTGATTCTAATGCCTCCTTTTTCTAACTCTGCATTTTTTCACCTTATATTTTTGCCAAGTGAAGCAAACAAACAAAACCAGGTTTCCAACAAACCGAACAACCAAACCCTCGATCTGTGTGGAAATTTACATTTTCATACAGATTCAAATCTCCCTTTTGTCAGTTAGAAAAAGGAACAGTATAAACACATATGAATCTATCTTTGTGGGTGCTAGTATTAGACCTTTTCCACGTGTTCATTTACTAGTCGTCTTTCATTTTTGCTAAATTGGAATTACAGGCCAATAGCAGAAGATAGCTACATGATACAAAATGAGTTCATGATTACTGAACTCAGAGAATTGAAAAGAGTATTCACTACTCGTGTTCTCTGTCAACTTCTGCGTGAACTTCTGGAGTCTATAGACGGCTGGATGCAAACAACCCAGTGAGAGATGCCTAGACGATACAACTAGGATTCCGAAGTTTTAATTTTATAGCTTTCCGATTTTTTCTTCGTAAGGATGACTATGACAGCGTACGTAACAATCACTAAGGCAGAACTCTAAGAGAATTGTCTAGTTTGGGTCCGCTAGCCTGCTGTGAAAAGTCTGGTCTGTACCCTGAGGGGTCAAAGCCTGTTTTAAGATCAGAAATAGTTTCTTTGGGCGACACTGCCGATCCCCTTTTATCCTCTTTTATGCTCATCTGTGGCCTACAGGCCAAGTGTATAGGGATTTTTCTGTTCAAATTTCCAACCCAGTAGCTGTTGTACACACATATTTGGGCTCACCAATTTACCCAACTGTTTGTTGAAGAATCTGATTCTTATTAAAGAATCAAGATCCTTTTAGTTTCGCAAACACCATAAGGATCAAGTACCGTCACAGGGAAAATCTGCTAATGGTGGGACCCTGCATCCAGCCACAGGGCAGGCCCTTTCTGCTAATTCTAGATAAGTAAATTTGTGGATAAGGACAGATGAACCCACAAAGTGACATCACGGGCTGCGTTAGGTACTGGCCTAAACCCAGGGATTGCTCCTGGGGACCGTGACAGTCATCCTAGGGTGGCCGCTGACTTCAGAAGGATTAATCTCAAAGCCTAGGGGAGACATGGTGAAGGGAGAATCAAAACTCAGGCAGGACTTCATTAAAAAGGAAGGAAGGAAAACAATGATCAGAAAAGTAAAGAAGAGGCTACGTTAAGCTGGAGAAGGCCACAAGTTGATGTATTAGCAAACAGCTATTCAAAACTGTAAGGGTTTGCATTTTAGTAGCTGGCCCTAAGATTGCTTTAATAATAAAGACGACACTTTTAAAGAAAAGCCTCAATAAAGAAACACTTGAGATTGGACAGGAGACCATTGCTTTGATTCTAACAGAGATGATAGCTGTGAAAGGGGTAACATTAGTCTTTTATTTACAGGACAAATATTTATTTAAAGCCTACTTTAAAGCGGGAAGTGGGGAGACAAGATCCCTGTCTCCGTGGAGCTCCCAGTACAGAGAGGGAGACGAGACAGAAACACACAAAGACGTCGAAGGTATGGAATAGAGACGGACGGGGCTGCTACTTTAGACAGGGAGTCCCGCAAAAATCTCTTTGAGGAGGTAACATCTGAGCAGATCGCAACAGTTCAAGGGAGTGAGTTAAGTGAACATCTGGGCTAGAGCGTTCCAGGCAGAGGACTGGCCAACAGTCTGAATACAGACAGCAATGATGAGCTCAAAGACCATCACAAAGGCCAGTCTGGCTGCAGACTCTGGGGAGAGCGCCCAGACAGTAAGAAGGGGCCAATTAACGTAGGTCATAGTGGGGAGCTTGAATTTCTCTGTTAACTACGACAGGAAACCAGAGAGTAAAATGGTATGAGTTACGTTCTTAAGGGAATAGTCCAGCTTTTATGGGAGAACAGATCCTGGACGACCAAGAACAGAATAATAACAGATGCCATTCCAGTTTGGAAATGATTGGAGCAATCCATCCAGGAGGATGATACTGGTGGCATGCAGAGTTGGGTCCAATATGGAAGCCTCGAGCTGCTGTTTACATTTAAATTAATTAAAATACAATAAAAAAATTCAGTTCCGGCTAGGGATTGGGGAGGAGGGGGGAATGAGGCATTACTGCAGCAAGTGTACAGCGTTTCGATTTAGGGTGATGAAAAGATTTTGGAATAGATTATTGGTGAGGGCTGCAAACATTCTGAATGTAATGCCTCTGAATTGTAGACATAAAATGGACCATAGAACGAAAACCAAAAAGCTCGAGGATAAAACACAGGATTAAACCTTTATGGCCTTAGATTTGGCAATCGTTTCTTAGCTTTGGCACCAAAAGCGCCGTGACAAAAGAAACAAGTAGGTCAATCAGACTTCATCAAAATTAGAAACTTTTGTGCTTCAAAGGACACCATCCTGAGAGTGAAAAGACAAAAACCTCCGGAATGGAGAAAATATTTGCAAATATTTATCTGATCAGGAACCTGTATCCGGAATACAAAAACAACTCTTACGGCTCAACGGTAAAAAGACAACACAATTTAAAAGTGGGAAAAGGCTCTGCACAGAAAGTTTTCCAAAGAAGAGGTACCGACGTCCAAGTACATGAAGGGATGCTCAACGTCATTAGACATCAAGGAAATTCAAAACCAAAACCCACGAGATATCATTTCACACCTACCAGGGTGGCTATGATAAAAAAGATAGATAGTAACAAGAGGTGGCAGAGGATGCGGTGAAATTAGGACCCTCAGACACTGCTGGTGGGAAAGTAAAATGCTGCAGCCATTGTGTAAAACTGTCAGGCAGTTCCTCAAAAGGTTATGCCTAGGGACTTCCCTGGTGGCACAGTGGTTAAGAATCTGCCTGCCAATGCAGGGGACACGGGTTCGATCCCTGGTCCAGGAAGATCCCACATGCTGCTAAGCAATTAAGCCTGTGCACCACAACTACTGAGCCTACGCTCTAGAGCTCGTGTGCCACAACTACTGAGCCTTCGAGCCACAACTACTGAGCCCACATGCCACAACTACTGAGGTCTGCACCACAACTACTGAGCCTGTGCTCTAGAGCCCGTGAGCCACAACTACTGAGCCCACGTGCCACAACTACTGAAGCCTGCACCACAACTACTGAGCCTGTGCTCTAGAGCCCGTGAGCCACAACTACTGAGCCCGTGAGCCACAACTACTGAAGCCCACGTGCCTAGAGCCCGTGCTCCGCAACAAGAGAAGACACCACAATGAGAGGCCCGCACACCGCAACGAAGAGTAGCCCCCGCTCGCCGCAACTAGAGAAAGCCCGCGCGCAGCAACAAACACCCAATGCAGCCAAAAATAAGTAAATAAATAAATAAAATTAAAAAGCAAACAAACAACGTTATGCCTAGTTACCATATGACCCAGCAATTCCACTTCTAGGTACACACCCAAGAGAGATAAAATCACGAGCGAAACACACAGAAACTCACACATGAATGTTGATAGCGGCATCATTCACAGCAGTCAGAAGTCCATCAACGGAGGAAACGTGGACTATACATACAGGGGTGTATTACTGAGCCATTAAGAGGAATAAAGTACCGGTACGTGAACGACATGGGTGAACCTTGAAAAATCTTACGCTAAGTGAAAGACGCCAGTCACAAAAGGCCGTGTATCATATGACTCCACCAGTGTGAACTGTCCACAACAGGCAAATCTGTAGAGACAGCAAGTAGATTAGTGGTTGCAGGAGCTGAGGGTGTTTGGGTGGGAACGGAGAGTGGGTGCTGATAGATATGGAGTTTCTTTTGGGGCTGATGAAAATGCTTGGACGCTGATTAAGGTGAGAGCTGCAAAGCCACGTGGATACATCAAAAACCACAGAACTGTACAGTGTAAATGGGTGTGAGGCAGGCAAGACAGGGCGGGGCCCAAGGACAGCCTCTTCCTGTACAGGCATTAGACAAAAAGCAAAGCCACTTCCTTGTTCTGCACTTAATGAGGCCATGACTCATAGAGGAACAGCAGCTAAAACAGAAACTTTGTAGCACCTGAGCGAGAAACTCCGCAGCACGGAAACCGTGGAGCGCGCGCCACCCCCAGGTAGGAAACAGATAGGCTTTGGGGTGACCTGCTGCAGCTGGTTTCATGCTGACCCTTTGAGATAAACTATAATACTATCAGGATGAAGAGCCCTCACTGGATGGGAGACTGCACAGCCCACGCAGCCCCCTCATTCTTGTGGTCGAGAGGAGGTCCCGGCCAGACACATGCACGGAAGGGGTCTCAAGTCGTCCTCTGGTAACCCTGGCCGCATTGTAATATCCTTATAAAATCATTAGCATTGTGGTTTTGACCCCCGCCCCCCAAATCAGGTGAATTGTATGGTATGTAAATTATATAGCAATAAAGCTGTTATTAAAAACATTCAGTTCCTCAGTCACACATAACCACGTTTCAGATGCTCAGTCGGTAGCCACGTGGCTTGCGGCGACTGTCCCGGAGAGCACGGATGCAGGACATCTCCACCATCACACAAGTTCTGGTGGACACCGCAGGCCAGCGCGTACGTTGGAAGCAGAAGGAAGTGACAACTTCTGGCACGTATTCTGAACAGAGAGATGACAGCATTTGTTTTTGATCTGGGTGGGGGTGAGAGAGAACGGGAAGAATCAACAGAGATTTTGAGGTTTGGGGTCTGAGTAACGAGGTGAACCGTGGTATCATTCACTAGGTCATATTAACGCGGGAACGCTGATGAAAAGGGTGGCCCATGAAAACTCGGTACCACGCGATCGATGTCTGAAATTTACAACAGGAAGAAGAGACAGCAGTGAAGCACGTGCTATTAGGAAGAGAGACAGAAGGATATTTGGAGAAATAAGGTGGAGAGAAGGAGCTGGGTTAGTAGAAAAAACTCCCAGTAATGAGGGTTAGAAGACCTTGTTCAGCCCCACTCTCTTGTTCCAGCTTGGCCATGATTTCGTATTTTAACATTTTAGGTTCTGGGTCTCAGCGTCCACACCTACAAAATGGGGGTGGTTCTATCAGATACAGACAATGATGACTGAATTATCACCAAGGTTCTTTCAGGTAGAAAATGCTAAGATTCTAAGGTCCATGTTCTTAGCTGCTGAATCAGGGATTCAGTGGTAGAAACCGGAGAGCTTCAGAGCTTCGTCCTGTCCATTTTAGCTCAGGATGGATTTCCTAACCTCAGTCTCATCCTATGTGTTCATGAATGAAGAAAAGACCCTTTCATTGAGAAAAGCAGTGATCTGAGGGCCCTGAAGTTCTACCTACACGAAGCCCTGACAGAGTCTGGAGAAAACTCTGGTCAGATGAAAGAGTTAGAAGGGCTAGGAGACGAAGCTGAAAACCAAGGTTTACAATTATGGCTTGACAACTTGTGAATTTCCTTTTGATAGTAATATTTCAAATGCTGGTTGATTCATGTACTAAAAGAAATTAAATATACAAAGCATGTGTCTAAATATGGAGGGCTTAGAATGTGTTTCATATTTTAAGGATATACAAATAGTGAACAAAAAACTGTTAGACATTGTTAATTCTACGTGGAAAATAGGTAACATATGTTACTAAGTATAAGACAGGCTCTGTTCTAAGCACTTTACCTACGTGAGTAAGTACTTCTTGAATGCTCTGACAATGCTATGAAAGGGTATTATGGCCTGCATATTTCAGATGAGGCAACTGGGGCAGCAAAGAGAAGCTAAATGACATGCAAGGTCACACGCTTAGTGAGAAACTGTAAGCTTTGTAATACAAGATTGTTTTCATTAACTGAGTTAGAAAAATGGACCCCAAAGAAGAAAAGAAGACAACTTCAAGGGGAAAAATAGACTAAGAACTCTTTTGAAATACCAACACCTAACAGGGAGGAACTTTCTAGCAGAGAAATAGGTGGAAAGAAAATGAGATTCACACGGCAGAGATTCTGTACAACCCAGGGCACAAGTGCGGGAAGCAGCGGTAGCCCCTTGAGATCTGGCCTTTTAGTTTGAGTTCATTAGTCCGGAGCTGCGCATCTCAGCACTGCTGACATTTTTCTAGGTAATTCTTAGTTGCGGGGCTGGGGGGCGGCACCGTCCTGTGATTACAGAGTGTCTGGCAGCACCCCTGGCCTCTCCCCACTAGATGCCAGTTGTGACAACCAAAAACGCCTCCAGACAATGCCAGTGTCTCCTGGGGGAAAAATTCCCCGGATTGAGAATCACAGCATTAGAGGAAAGAAAACAGAGGAGCTGGAATAAGTAGAGAGAATATACCCCAAAGTAAGAGTGGCTAATGAGGGGCTTCCCTGGTGGCGCAGTGGTTAAGAACCCGCCTGCCGATGCAGGGGACACAGGCTCGAGCCCTGGTCCGGGAAGATCCCACATGCCGCGGAGCAACGAAGCCCGCACGCCACAACTACTGAGCTTGCGCTCTAGAGCCCGCAAACCACAACTACTGAGCCCATGTGCCACAACTACTGAGCCTGTGCTCTAGAGCCTGCAAGCCACAACTACTGAGCCCGTGTGCCACAACTACTGAAGCCCATGCGCCTAGAGCCGGTGCTCCGCAACAAGAGAAGCCACCGCAATGAGAAACCCGCGCACCGCAACGAAGAGTAGCCCCCGCTCGCCACAACTAGAGAAAGCCCGCGCGCAGCAACAAGGACCCTATGCAGACAAAAATAAATAAATGAATAAATTTATTTAAAAAAAAAAGAGTGACTAATGAAGGGAACCCCCTCCTCTGTGGTCAGGCCGAGGGGGAGAGTGTGGTGGGACCTCACAACTCACACCATCAGCAGAGAAACAGGCCATCGCTCGATGGCCTTTCAAGTGGGTAAACCCTGTGATTACCTCTGGGACTGAGAGCTCACTGGTGAAGAGAACATCTCCGTGGAGACACTTAAGACCACGGACCACCATGCTGGCAATTCGGCGTGAACAGAAGGAACAGACAGTGAAACCCAGGGACATCTTCCAACCGCAGCTTCTAGAATTTTATAATGCATGAACTTCTACCTTGCCATGACAGTGAAGTGCTACTGGCATTACATAACATGTCTGCACTTGAACCAATCGGAATGCACCTCAGATGACGTTTAGTGAAGCAGGATCACCCTACTGTTGCAGCTCATCATTTTGGAAGGATAACTCAACACTGCGTTTTAGCTTTCTGCTTAGGAAAGAGCATCTCCTATCCCAATGGAAACTAATACCACCTGGGAATAATTTATTCCTTGGAGGAGAAACTCCCAAACTAACTTGAGATTCTGGGACACGTCAAGAGCCTCGGAAAAGATAGCATCCACTAAACAAGTCACAAGTCATTGCTTTGCCCACCCTGTTGGGGAAATTCCCACGGAATACAGTCTTCTCTTAAAGGTTATACTTCAACTGTTTTAGAGGCAAATACCTGCGGGCATCATTCCTTGTTAAGATTTGCCAATAACCTCCTCCTGAAGAAAAGATCTGAAGTCCTAAACAATCATTGGCAGAGGAACGCATTAATAAGATACAGCTTGGCTGATAACTCCAGGCTGGAAAAGCCCGTTTGGACTGTCGAGTTTATTCCTGAAGCATGTTGCTGACAAATTACTTCTTCCCACTTTGTTTAATCTTAACAGTACTGTTAGGATTCCACCACTCCACTCAGGAAAACAACTTTCCTGTGGTTTAGCCGCTTTCATTTTAGTTGGATATTTAAAATCTCAAGTGATTTTTTTTTTTGATAGGAGAAAAAGAACCCCCAAGCCAAGATGAGAAATTGGGTTCCCAAGCCAGCCTTCAGAACAACACTTATCCACCATCTATGTAAACGATAGGAAGATTACTGCAGACAAAGCAGCATGGGGTGGTACAGAGGGATGTTTGGGAGGAAGGGGGCAGAGAGGGGGAAAGGACAGTTCAGGCACAAAAGGACGCACGGCCCGCCTAGACGCACGGAGGTGGACTCCTGCCCTGCTGGAGTAGAACCTTGAGATGCACGGGGCGGGGCGGGGTGTGGGATAGGAGCGCTACAGTGGCCAGAATGGTGAGGCCAGCACGGGCCAGACCACACCAGGTTCTAAAAAAGGTCCCTGTAAAAGAGATCCACCAAACGTGCAGGTGGAGACAGGTGATCTCACCAGAACTTTGTTAACCGGCAGGATGCTGAGCATTTCCCAACGGAAACCTCGCGCTAGCGCACGAAGGCTCAGCAGAGCTAGGGCAGAGGGAAGGAGAATCCGGCTGCCCGTTGCGTCGGCACCGCCGGCGTTTCACTGAACCGTGTGAGATCAGCCAGGCCTTGGCAGGCGGAGGATCACATCCACCCAGGTGAGAGCTGAAACGTTGCTGGACCAAAAGTCCAGGGAAGGAGTTCCACAGAGTAAAGAACCTGAACGAGCGAGAAGGTTTCCCAACTGCTTTGTCAGATAAAGGACTGAGTCACATTTAGAATGACCAGCTGTGGCCACGTGTGGTGTAAAACCTAATCTAATGATGGTGCCGACCCTATACATCGAAAGTATTATTACAAAGTACCAGAGCTAGAAGCCGCATCCTGAGAGCCAGTCATTCTCTTAGAAGCCGATACAATGCCTTGGCTTCAGGACCCTCAGACCCAGCCTGTTCGTCCAGACTTACATTATTTGCAAAATCTGGTTGGATCCAGGGACTGACATGATGTAGGTTTAGCCAAATGAGGTTTAGAAACGCAGACACTAAAACAGACTGTTGTGAACAGTGGGGACAAACCCACACGAACCCTCGCGTGAGTAGTGATGACCCCAAACGCTGCATGCAAAAAGCTCTCTGAAAATATCTGTTGGAAAACCCACGGTTTGTAACAAAAGTATGTCTCGTTTTCTAAACAGAATGATAAAGGAACTTACCTCAGATGCTTCCAGAGGGCTAGGCTGATGACATCTTATAAGGATGCCATTTCAATTAAATGCTCATTAAACACATTACATCATGGCCCAGCTAAACCACAAAAATGTATTCAGAAAGGGCTCTGACAAAAAGCAAAATCTGAAACTAAGTTATAGCATAGTGCTGTGCAGCCAGAGAGGACAGGGTTTAATAATCAGGAAAACAGATGGGGTGAACGTATGTGTGTGTTTTTAGTGCAGTAAAAATCGTGGAGTGCCTGGATTCCAAATCACAGGTAGGGCTTCCCTGGTGGCGCAGTGGTTAAGAATCCGCCTGCCAAGGCAGGGGCCAGGGGTTTGAGCCCTGGGCCGGGAAGATCCCACATGCTGCGGAGCAAGTAAGCCCATGCGCCACAACTACTGAGCCCACGCACCACAACTACCGAAGCCCGTGCGCCTAGAGCCCGCGCTGCGCAACAAGAGAAGTCACCGCAATGAGAAGCCCGCGCACCGCAACGAAGAGTAGCCCCCGCTCGCGGCAACCAGAGGAAAGCCCACGGGCAGCAACAAAGACCCAACACAGCCAAAAATTTTAAAAAATTAAAAAAATAAAAAACTTTATGTTGAAAAAAAAAATCACAGGTATCTCACGCACATAGGACTCCGTCAGACTGGCTGCAGAGCAGATACCAAGTGCCTCCTGTTTCCCTTCTCCCACCCTTTTTGCTTCTAGAAGCTTCAGCAGCACTCGTTCAGAGCAGGCCTGATTCCAGCATATTAATCAGGCTCTCCATTCCCCCCGTCTCACCCTTGGGGCCTCTTCAGACTCCAGAGGCTCAGAGGAGGTATGATGCCAACCAGCTACTATTAGATGAATATCAAGAGTGAAAACGTCGTCCAAGTTTCAAGTAGCTAATTTCCAAATAAGCTTAGACTTAATCCCGCTCCAATGTCTGTACTGTCTGTACTACAACTGAAACAATTCTTTCTGCTTCCAACGCTATGTATTCACAAAGAGAAACGTTATTTTTTCCTTTCTTGGTAAAGAGCGGTATAAGCTATTGGAAAGAGTTTCTAAAAGGTAGAGTTTATACAAGTGTTAGTGATTATAATCACATTCATAACCAGCACTGGGTTAAGTTCCTGGTTATATAAGCCTTTTGCTGGATTTTCCCCTCTTTACTGACATTTCTGCTGGATAAAGTTAAGGGTATGAAACTCAGATTTCAATCTCTTTTTTCACTCTTGTTTACTAAAAATAGACTTGAAAAAGGAAGTAAAAATGATGGAAAGTGCACTCGATCACCTGCCAATGTCAAACAGCCACCTCGTAGGCACGGACTCTTTTTTTTATTCCCGGGAGCATAGTCTAACGACATTCCGCAGCTCTTCGTACCTAGGTGGGGCCCCAGGACTAGCTCTTGCCAATCAGACGTGAGCAGAAGTGATGGATCGCTTCCTGCCAGAGGAGGTTGAGAGCAAGCAGTCCTTCTCCTGCTCTCTCCCATCCCCACGCGAAGGCTGAGGGTGAACTCAGGGGCCCCGCACAGATGGAGCGCCACTGTATTGAGAATAACTAGGGCTTGTTTCAATCAGGTGTCGAAAGACACACAGACGTGGACGTGACGATCGTGAAGGAAGGAGCTTATACTCACGGATCCCTAGAAACAGGACGCATGGGGTGTCAGGCAGGGCCAAGGGAAAGCACCAGGGTCAGTCAGGAGGCAGGAGGGGAGAGCATGGCCCAGAGCCTCTAGTGGGGTTTTCACGGGACAAAATGGACTGAAGCAGGGTAGGTACACTGTTTAAGCTCAGGATTGGATAGTGTGAATTATTTCAACAGTCTCTGGGTTTTAGGTCGATCCCTAGTTATGTGGTACCTGGCCCGGGGGTGATTTAGGGCAGGGGATATTGGCCTGGTGTGAGAGAGTGAGGTACAGAGATGGCTGGGGGTGTGGGAGGCGGAATGGTTGGCTGGGAAGCAAAGGCGTGCTTGTGGGACAGTTGTTTGCTCTCCCTAGGAATTAGCCAACCCTGGGAGCACAGTCTCTCCAGGATCATGGGCCCAACTATCAGGGCATCACAAATGCAGAAAATAAGAACATACAGTCAACACACCCATGTACAATGCACTTCTCCGTTTGATCGGTACACGAGGCAGAACTAAGCCTTTACCGGACTACGGCCCTGATATTTGGGGGCTGCTTGTTGTAGCAGCTATTCCCACCTTAATACACCTCGATTCAACTTCCCCATAGAAGCTACGTGGGTGAAATCTGGGAACTCTGACTCACACTTCTTACAGCATTACATCAAACCCAACTGTTTAAAATATATGTAGCTCAGAGTTTATTAAGAGAGACACTGAAACGTAAGAGACATTTGAGTGCATGAAAGCCACGGCCCTTCTGCCCCATTCTGGGTTTCCAAACAACAGTGCTGTAGGCACATGAGGCGGACTTGACGTTACTAGTTCACCGTGTTTAAGGGTAACCAGAACAGAAGACGACATTCTGAATTTGGAAACTGGGTTTTGAATGTACTCCAGTGACCGGGTTAGCAACTAGTGATTTAGATTTCTACGCTAGCTATAGTTTCATTTGTATAATTCCAAGAAGCTTCTAGAGTGTTCTGTCCTTCTCGTTTTTAGAGAGCAAGTCCCATTCACTTCATGTATACGCTTCAGGATTCTGTGACTGTTCATACTACCCTGTCCTCTCAGTGGCTTTCCCAGATGCAGAGGCCACGTGGAGTTACTACTCCCCTCTTCTGTCCCACTTAGCATTGAATGCGCGTCCCTGGATCGCCTTCATTTACCTTATATCTTACAATGGGTATACAGTATGGTCACTGACTTTGCAACGGGAAGAAAACACCGGCTCTTGTTTCCCGTACCTTCCTTTAAAATGCTTTAAAATATAGTATTTTACGGGTCAGTTTTGTGACAGAAGAGCAGATTCTCCTACAACCAGGCAGACTAGGGAAGCACTCATGGATACAACATCAGATCCTTCCAGTTCTACCTCCTAAGCCGCCCTCAGATCCATCCTCTTCTCCGACACGGTCACGACACAAGACCACACGACAGCCAACCAGCCGGACGCCGACAATCACCCCGGCCGGTGTGGTCCCACCAAAGTTCATCAGATACGTGGTTCTCTGCTTATAACCCATCAATGGCTCCCAGTAAACTCACACTACAAAAGCCTCGCTTGTCCTGACAGGCTGGAAATGGTCTGACTCCTTGGTCTCCATCCTTTGTCGTCCCTTGCTCCCCAATCCTCCAGCCACAGGGGTCTTCTCTGACTAGGAGTCACACCCTCTCACCCCATGCTCTTTCCCGTAACCTGAAACCCCTCCCCCCTACTCTTTTCCAAGCTTGTTCCTGCTCATCCTTCAACTATGCTGTCACATCCTCTGGGGGGCAATCCTTAAAGCTGGAACCAGGTTAGTGGTCCTTGGTATGCACTCCATTTGACCTTGGCTGTCCTCTCGCTACACTTTTTGTTCAGTCCTGCCTTGTCCAGTGTAAGCTCCCCGAGGGCAGGGAACTTGCCTGTTATGTGCACTACCATCTACCAATACTGACCTGCACAGAGGACACACTCACTTATCTTTTCTTTTTCAATGAATGAGTCATTGATTTTAAGAAGTTGCAATCTCGGGGAACAAGGGCAGTCATGCCCCAACTCAGCTGAACGTGAAACTGACATGATATAAAATAACCAAGTTTACAGTAATAGGTGTAGGTCATAAATAATTCAAGCTTAAATGACCCAATAATGGCACAGGCAGAGAGAAGTACCCTACATCTCATTTTATACATGTGCACTATTATTTCAGTTTATAAAACATGCCTCGTCTTACAATAGCACATTTCCTAAAAAGTATAAAATAGCCTTCTCCAAGAATGTTCAGGGACCCTGTTGCTTAATTAGTGCCAATAATTACCCACATGGTATTGCAAAGTATCCACAGGGTATTTCTTCTTCTAGAAAGAGGAGGGAATGGTTTCCAGAGTGTGCACTGTGAGGAGTCAAGAACAATTTTTTTTTCGGGAATTTTTCTCTGCTGGTAAGTATATTCCCATCACCTCCCTCTTAAATTTCATCAAGAAAAATCTGAAAATTTCCTTTTTTTAAATCAAAACGGATTTTACGTCCTTTTGCCAATAACCACATTCCACTTCAAGGAGGGTTGCTCAAACATGCAGACTGGATACACCCATGGAAAGCCCGAGTGTGGCCTGACACCGAGGTCTGGATGAATTTCGGTCCCTGCAAAGGTGATGTCTCTGGTTTTAACCTAAAATCATGTTTCAGATCAAAGGGTGGGAGCTACAGGCCAGCCGTGGCCGTGAGCGTAAGGTTGTGATGGTTGGAAGAGATCTGATTTACGGAATTGCTGGAGTGGAAAAATGTATTTGGAAGCTTGAAATGAATCGTCACCAACTCCACCAGCCAAGGAACGCTTTGAAAATTCTATCCAAAACCACGCAAAAATAAGCAAGGCAAAATTCTTGGAAGCTTCCTAAGGAATGAACAACAGGCTCACACCTTCTTAGAAACGTTTCTTCCCAACCATGATGCTGGGAAGTGACCAGCACTGCATGTACCTAAGCCTGTCTCCATGGAGACCGGAGAGAATCTCCCGGGAAAATCCACCATCTTCGCGACACAGTCCACAGAGCATGAAACAATGGAACAAAGCTACTCTGCAGACCTCAGCCCCTGGTCGAGCAAAGCCCCTCAGGGCTCAGAGTGTGGCACGTGTCTGATGGACAATTTCCAGCGGGACTTGACGCTGGAGTGGGGCCCAAAGGCACTGTTCTGTGAGATCAGGGTCCCCATACTCCGAAAGTGCCCCAGTTTGTCTCAAACTGCTGTCACGCTTCTTTGGGAGAAGGGTGACTGCATCCTTCTAAGGGGCGATTCAAAGTGTAACAGGAGTGCATTTATGCTGAGGACAATCAGCACATAAGTAATCGGATCAGCTGCCGTATCCCGGCTCTCCTCAAACTTGCAAGCTTCCTTGATTTTCACCTCTGACTTCCGTCTGCCCCCCACCCCCGAAGAAACAAACACACAAAACCCACGCTCTTGCCAGACCTTATGTATTTCTCCACACGGCTGTCTTATCTTCCTCAGAGGCAAGTCCCATGGTGTAACTCTCCTACCTTAAACCCTTCACTAAAAGAAGTCCCCATGTGGGTTTCGGTGATCTGACTGTCACCTAACACCCAGAATGCTACAGCGACTAGGGACGCTGCTGCAGACCCAGAGGGGATGCTGGAGATGTGTGCAGACGTGTTCTGATTCACAGTTGCACAAGGATAGGGAGAAGGGTGACGGTGGGCGGGTTCACCGACCAGGGCCAGGGATGCTCAGTGTCTGGAAACGCCCACCAGAGGCTGGACGAGGTCCCGAGTTCCACCCCCCGACCCCCACCCCATTGGGAGCCACTGCCCACGGGCTCTCCCAGCTCCTCGGCAGCACCAGCCCTGTGTGCTCGTGGCCCCAGCCGGGAATGCTTCTTCTCCCCGCCTTTACCCATACCTCCCGGCCCTACTGGATCATCCCCTATTCATCTTTTAAGAACTCAAGTGTCATTTCCTTGGAGAAGATGCTTCCTTGACCCGCTAGACTAGGCTGTGTCCCGGTATTACAAGCTCCCCCTGCAGCCTGTAGGACGCAGCACACTGGCCAGGAAGCAATTATGTGTGTGATTCCTGATGGCCAGCTCTGACCTTATGGAAGCCCCCGGAGACCAAGACATGCTCTTATGTCCACCGCACCCTCGGCGCCTGGCACGTCATAGGTCTGCAGTAATTTTGCTGATCAAGTTCTTCTCTAAACATGCTCCCTCCTCTCTAAACACATTCCCAGTCCCTGGGTCTGACCCTCCTTGGGCTCCCCTGGATCAGGAAACCTAACTAGGATTCTTGCCACCAGCTCGCCTCCTACCATTCACCTTAACGAGATATGATGGATTCATTTTCCCCAAATTGCTCTGATCACAATACTTGCCTTGATCTAAACTCTACTGACTGTTCACTGCCTCCAAAGCAAGTCCCGATTTCTCAACATTGCATTCCAAGCCCTCGGCAATCCGGCTTTCACCTGCCTTCTCCCACTTTGCCCTGCCTTCCACCCCGGAAGGGATGACCTTCTCAAGCTCTCCACATCTGTCTAGAACCGCTCTCCTTCGTTTGCCTCTTCCTCTAACCCTGCACATCTCCCTTTGCCTGGACTTTCAGGCTAAGGCTACACATCATCTCCTCGAACGAGCCATGAATCATCCCACCTGGAAGGCGTCTCTCTCAGCCCTCTACAGTCCGAGAGCACTTTACCTGTATTTTACTTGAGAATGATTTTCCGCCTCGCGAGAGAACTACCCGCTAACTCACCAGACGGCAAACTCCTTGAAGGGTGAGACCCGCATTGATTCAATTACCCACCACCCTCAGAATCTACCACAGTGTCTCAGACATAAGGACCACATGAATGAACAGCGCTAAGGAACAATAATCATTTCGCTGTCTATTAATGGTGAGAATTTAGAAATTCATCCTAACATAGTCATTCCATTGGTTAGAGGACATCAGCTAGTGACCAAGAACACCAACTGGCCTCAGGTTGTTCTTTGCTAAATACGCTTAATGTTTGCTATTTATTTCACCTTCAACAGTTTCCCTCAAAAGGTTACTGTTGGGCTTCCCTGGTGGCGCAGTGGTTGAGAGTCCGCCTGCCGATGCAGGGGACGCGGGTTCGTGCCCCGGTCCGGGAGGATCCCACACGCCGCGGAGCGGCTGGGCCCGTGAGCCATGGCCGCTGAGCCTGTGCTCCGCAACGGGAGAGGCCACGGCAGTGAGAGGCCCGCGTACCGCAAAAAAAAAAAAAAAAGGTTACTGTTTACAACACAACCAAAAGAAAACCTCTGTGCTGAAGGCATATATGATGAAATAGTGATGGTGATGATGATTTTAAAGATGGGGAAAAAAATCATTCTTTCGGCTGCTTGGCCAATTGCTAATCTGAGGGAAGCAGGTAAGGGTGATAGAAACCGACTTGAAATTCACCTGGTGATATCTCTTAGGTAAATTAGTAACCGTTTGGAGTCTATCCCCTTTCAAATACAGACCATGTTAGGAGAACGAATGGATTTACAGGATGGAATCTAGGTGAGCAATAATGATCCCAACATAAACTACAAACCACAATCTCAAAGCACATATTCATGACTCGGGATCAGAAACCATCGTCTTTGCTGAAAACAGGCCCTGCTCGCTCCTTCTGAAGCAGGCGAGTGAATGACCATCGCGCCAAACCTCTGTGAGTCCAAAGGCAAGCACCGCACGTTTAGGGACAAAGTCTATGCCGAGAGAAGAGGGTGGGGGGCCTGTCTCTTCCTAAGGACGAAAGGTTGGGCTCCTGGCCGAGAGAACCCCTGCCAAACCTGTTCTTGTGCTCACGAGACACACAAGACACACCACCTCCCAGCCCCAGCCCAGCCTGATACAATGACAGCTGCTTTATCACCAAACTGTCAGAGCTTCTAAAACGAACCACAGTCAACACTCTTATCTTTGTGAGCCCTTACTCACAAAACCATTTCAAAAGAAATTAAATCTACTATTAGTGAAGATGAATCACAGGAAAGCGTTATCATTCAAAGAGAACGATTCCACTAGAATGCCCCTTTGGGGGTGGGGCCGGAAGCAGAAAACTGTATTTTCTGATTTAGAGACTTAGGGACCCTTGAAGGAAAAGGGCATCGGATGAAACTGAGAGAAAAGGTCACTGGGTATATAACACACTTGTTGGGCATGCATTTGACAGGTTAAAGCGCGTCAGTAAGGATGAATCATGTCCATCTGAAACACAGAAAAACACTGACAGAAACAAAGAAGCTTGGAAACTTCCTATTTGTTGGTTCTCTATACAATGAAAGGCCTTGTCTAGTCAACATTTGGAGTGATTTTCCCCAGGGGTATTATTATGATTTGAGGGGTAAAAAGTAGCATTCTTGTGACACATTTTCACTTTTTGAGACTAAAAGGTATGCCTCTTTAAGAGGTCACATTGTGGATGTATTAAGAAGTATGAACAAATACACCCCTCCTTCAGCTTAGGGAAGACTGAAACCAACAGGGAGAATCAGTCCTCCAGCAAGCTTTAAACGTTTGCTTGAAAAGCGTACGTCAAGGAAAGGAGACTTTCGGAAAACTGGGCATAAGATAAAACTCTCACGAGATTTGAGTTATTTGGCATAGAGGTACGTCAGGCTTGGAAAACGAAAGCCCAAGTACTTAACAGAAAATTTCAAATTGGTGCACAAGAGGCATCGATGTTTCATTATAGGACAGTGCTTTTCTTCAAGATCCTTGACTCAAATGGTTATTAAAAATAAAGTTTAGAATTCCTAGTATTTAAACTCTCCAGGCAACTGGAAAGAAAATGGGTTCTCCGAGCCAGAATGGGTGAAACCTACAAGCTAGTAATAAGCCCATCAGATGTTTCCTATGTTTTTCTTTTGAAATTTGTTCCTGTGATCTCTGGGTCTGCAGAACTGGGGAAGAAAATTGTGAACAACTGGCGCTGAGGGGCTGCAAAGCTACCCGCTGAGAGTTGGATCTCGAAGCCATTACCTACCGTGCTCCAGCGCTTTCATGGGAAACCAGAAGAGGATGAGGGAGTGGACCAAGGCGTTGATGCAGTGACCCCAGAAAACCTAAGGGAAAACAAACCAGGGGAGTCAGGAGCTGCCCACACTCTTGAACTCTGTGTAGCTCAACAAGCCCCTCATTGTCAGGGATGCTGGCTGCGATGCCCAGCTCCAGAAGGCGAAAAAAACCCCAATTTTTTACATACAGATGACTGGGCTATCTCCAGATAATATTAATCTAGTACAAAGACCTAAAGAGATATTCCCGTATAAACAGGACAACATACAATCTACCCACATCCAAAAAATAAATGACGATGCATTTCCTTTAGAACGGAAAGAAAGACCACATTTTATAGTCATCCAGAGAAAGGGTATTGGGTCAAGCTGTTAATGAAGAGACGGAAACCATACTTCTGAAAGCATGAGAAACATTTAAGATGTAAATTCCTACACAGCTCACTCGCTCTTTCGTTTCACCCCTTAAAATCCCTCCCATACAGTTTTTCAGTTTTTAGGATTTAGATGAATATCATACACGTTTAAAAATTCTCTTTAACACCTGAAAGGTCAAACAAAAGAACACGAAGTTTAGTTTCTTCTAACTTATAGTTTCATAAATGCATGTCACTCATCTTTTTAACTGTGAGATGACAGAATTACTAAAGCCAGATTGAATTGATTTAAAAATCTACAAATTGTTCTGGGAATTGTCATATATATATAGTTGGATCTTAAGTAGTGATGGGACAACAGAAAATAATGAGAAATTGTAAGACAGTGGGATTTTCCTATTTTAAATGCTCATTTTTTTCCTGTCTTCTCCCTGCTCTCTGTATGCCCCCTGTCCCCCCACCCCCAGATCTTCAAAATGCTTGCAGGTCCGTCTCCGAGCATCCTCAGCTCGGCTCCCTTTCCAGTGGGTCCCCTCCCTACCTCTCTCCTTACGTGGCCTTTGAATTCAAACTCTGTTGTAACGATTTACATAAACAATGTGGAATAAACAGGCCATATTTCCCATTGACAGAGCCATGGTGAACAAGGACCGATATAATTAGTCAGCCCCGTCTCCTTGTGCATGGAACACACTAGAACCAGCAGTATCCCCTTGTGTTTTTCCAGATGTGGACACGCCTGTTACACTTTCCCACACAGGAGGCAGCCCTGAAGGAAGACAAGCACGACACCTGGCTCAAAACGAAGCCTTCAGAGACTGCTCTCTACCGAGGACGCCCGTGGCATCCTCCCTAAAGCCTTGGTTGGTGTCCACGCAGGCTAATCACACACAACCGGCACGTGGTGTCTTAACTGAGCTGGGCATCGAGCCTCTGTTCCAGCCTCCAACTCCCCGCCTGCACAAGCACCGGAGACGGAAACACGGCGATGCAGGCATGTGGGCATCTTTGCCTCCCAACCCAGCCGGGTACCTACTTCCCCTCCCAGCCGGGGGCCCTCACCTCTGCCCTCCTAGCTGTGGCTGGCGGGTCAGTGACACACCAGACTCCTTAGCCGCTCCTGATGGCGGGACCCCTGTAACACCTAAGCCAGGCTCATCTCAGGACTGCCTACTCCACGTCTGTCTAGATGTTTTCTCTTTCCTGATCCACCAGACTGAAAATAATACCCACGCCTGACTCGATTCCTGTGCTCACCTCTGGCCAACTTTCCTCACTGGCTAAAGGGACATCTTCCTGTCCCTGAGAACCAGGCAGTGACGGAGGGAGGGCCGTGCCAGGCGACAGGGCTCTATGGGGTGGGGGACGATTGGATCCTACAGGTCCTGGGGCGTGCGGGCCGCTGGCCACATGGTCATGGGGGGCCCACACAGGGAAGAGGAAGGCGTTACTGAACAGGAAGGGACGGACGCTTCCTTCCCGATGTGGCAGCTCGAATTCACCGTGCTTGAGACACCGGGAGAGACCCGGGGCCTCACCTCCCTTCAGACGCCCCCTCTGAGCAGGTACCAGCGCTGAGGGACAGGACACAGCACCTGTGCCTTCCGAGGGGCCCTGCGCATGCGTGGCTTACCTTGGTGTTGAAGCCCTCGGCGTTCTGGGTGATCTTGTAGAGTTGCGGGAACCTCAGCATGCTCTCCTGGCTACAGGACCTCTCGAAGATGCCCAGAGTGAAGGGGGGCAGCGCCGTGAAAATCTGCGTAGACAAGAGTGCACCATCACCAGAGGCCCTTCCTTCCCACGGTTCCGGTGGTTCAGGTCTACGCGATGATGACTTAGCTCTCGACTGAGTCCAAACCTGAGGTTCAGTGATTCACGACTCCCCGGACACCCTCCCGACAAACGAACGAAAGACCATTTTAAACTGTTGCCTAATCAGCATCAAATGAATATACTGAACGCTAAAAACGACATCCTAAGTATCTGATTAGCCAAGAAGTCTGTTCCAGGAACAACTGCCCTCCTCTGTAGACGAGCTGTGACTTAGAATCCTACCGTGGTGAGCTCTGTGCAGCGTGGCAGTGTTTTCCTGTGAGTGCTGGGGTGCAACTTTCCATCCTGATTTCACACTCACATTTCAGGAAGCACTATGCACTTCACCCACTTATCCATTCGATGGACTTTTAAGGGGAATGCATGATGGGCCAGGTATTGTGATAATCCCCAGGGAAAGAGAGATTTAGAAGCAGAAGGAGGAAGAGGCAAGGAAGCAGGTCCCTGACTGCTAGGAACTCCGTCTGCTGCAGAGCTGGGGACGGGGCAGCTGGCAACAGGCATAGAACAAACTTAAAACACGGCACTCTGCAAAATCACTCCTGGGGGAGAGGAGAGGGGGAGTCAAGGAAGGATGCTTGGACTAAACAGCATCTGCCCTGTAAGGTACTGCACCTGCAGGATTTGGTGGGAGGGACGCAGAGGGAAGCACCCCCATGAAAGGAGCACCCATCACAAAGCTCTGGGGCACAAACACGGGTAGCACGTTTGTGGGGAAGCTCTAGGACGTTCAGGACGGCGGTTAGCTAGGGACACGGCACAAGACAAGGCTGGGGTGGAGATAGAATGACCTCCCAGGATGACGAGCTCTTGGGCAGAGGGTACTTCCCTTTTTTAAAAAAATTAATTAATTAATTTATTTTTGGCTGCATTGGGTCTTCATTGCTGTGTGCAGGCTTTCTCTAGTTGTGACGAGCGGGGGCTACTCTTTGTTGCGGTGTGTGGGCTTCTCATTGCAGTGGCTTCACTTGTTGCGGAGCACGGGCTCTACACATGCAGGCTTCAATGGTTGCAGCACATGGGCTCAGTAGTTGTGGCACGTGGGCTCAGCAGTTGTGGCTCACAGGCTCCAGAGCGCAGGCTCAGTAGTTGTGGTGCACGGGCTTCATTGCTCCGCGGCATGTGGGATCTTCCCAGACCAGGGCTCGAACCCATGTCCCCTGCATTGGCAGGCGGATTCTTAACCACCGCACCACCAGGGAAGTCCCTTGGACGGTGCTTCCTAAGACTGTTACCTTCACCTGTCCTCTATAGCGTGTGACATAGCTGAAGAAGAGGGTTGGTACGAGCACGTCACCCAGCCCAGGCGGTGCGGCAGACCCGAGGACCACCTTCTCCTCGGGTGTGTGCACGGGTCGCTCCCTACTCTGCATCAGCATCAAGCAAATCTGGACCCACGAGCCCAGCGAGCTCTCAGGGCCGTGGGAACTGGATGTGCGTCTCTACGAGAGTTCTGATTGCACGCCAGTTCCCGGGAGCCTGAACATCCGACCAGAGGAGTCAGCCTTTTCCAAGTCTGCTGGGATAGAGCAACTAGAGCTGCGGTGGGGTGAGGCCCATAAAACTCACCAGCAGCTCCATCTTCACCCGGGAGCGTAGAGGAAAACAGCCCTGGGCTGTCAATGTTCTACAGATTTCAGGGAGAACAAGATCCAGAGCGGTGGCATTCACATCTCACAATAACAAACGCTAGAGCAGAGCACCCCACAGCATCTCAAAAGCTCTGCACACTCAGTATATAAACTCGCCCTCACTGTTTGGTTAAAGAAGCTATCTGCGTACTCTTTACACAGCCAGCTTTATTTTTTCTTTTCCTTTTTTCACTTACTTCCTCCTTCCTCCCACTTCAAATCCTCTCCCCCATCACATCCCCAGGCTAACAACCACCCAGCTTGTAGCATACCCCTTCCCCCTCTACACACACACTGCTCGGGATCATTATTTGTTTTACAGAAACAAGACATCAAACACATTTTCTTCATCTTATTTTTCTCATTAAACAGTACACCACGGGAAGTCCCCAAGTACCCTGGGTTTGACCCCGAAGCAGCCTTTTTCAGGCTCACATAATATTTCACAGTGTGGATGGATCATAGTTTTTCAACCATCGCCTATGGACAGGCATTCATGTTATTTCTAGTTCTTCACTGCCACAAACATCATGTAATAAACACCTAGAACACACTGTAACATCTATCCTTTATCTCTTATTTCTATGCGAAAGGTTCCCAAAAGCAAGTCTGTAAGGGTAAAAAAATCCATGTATTTTAAACTTTAGAGGATGCTCCTTGCTGCTTTCAGAAAAGGTTCCCATTGTTTATCTCTCCCTTCAGAAAGGACAACAATCTTCTCCCTGCTTCCCTGTCAGCAATGCTTGTTATATTCTATTTAATACTCTCCAGCTTGAAAAATTAGTATCCACCTAAGGTTTGACTCTTACTTTGAAAAAATGTTCATTTCCCTGGACCACCAACTTTAGCGCTAAGTTCCCTGACTTATTTGTCCAGTTCTCTGTCAGTACCACATTGACGTGGTTATGGAAGCTTTATAGTATAGTCAGATGTTCAGATAAGTCTACCTTTCTGATTGGTCTTTTTTTTTTTTTTCTGATTGGTCTTTTTTGAACATGCTTTGCATATTTATTCTTAGATGCCTGTTAATTCCATTCATACCTTAATATCATTTTACGCAATTCCCTTCTCCCCCCACCCCCGAAACAATCATCCGCTGGGATTCTATATGGAATCACATAAATTTATATACTAATTTTGGAAGGGTTGATACTAAGTTTTTTATGATACTAAAAAGGAAATAGTATGACTATTTCCTTTTTAGTATTTCCATACAAGGAAATAGTATGACTTTCCATTTGGTTAAATCTTGTTGCATATACTTAGGTAAGATTTGGGGTGTTTTTCATGGAAGTACTATAAAAATTGTTCCTGTGAAATGTATAATTCTAATTGCTATTTTGAAAGGAATTACTATTCTCCTTGCATTTCTAAGCGCTCATTGTTAGAATTAAAAAAAAAAAAAAGCTAGTGATTGCCAGGACAGAAAACAACTATGGGTTTTTATATATTTATTATGAATCTGGCCACCTTATCAAATTTTCTTATAATCCTAGTATTTCTTTACTGGTATGTTTTGGGTTTTTTAGATGTACAGTCATATATGAACATATTTAACGTGGCCATTTTTGGTGCATATATTTGTATAAGCACAGAAATATTTTACTTTTTCCTAGTATTTGTAATAGTTATTTAATTTTCTTGGTAGTTGCTGAAAATTCCAAAACAATGCTGAATTATATAGTGATGGCAGGAATCCCTGACTAATTTCTTATTTAAAATGAAATCATTTTAGAATTTTACCATTTATGGCAATATGCTGCTGGTTTTTTTAATAAACAGCCTGCATTATAGTTAATTGACTTATTTCTTTCCTATATATATTATTTAGGGTCCTTATTTTGGAACGGGCAGCTGAATTGACTCAAAGACTTTTGCACCATCTACGGATGGGATCACATTTTCCTTTTTTTGGCTGATACATAATAACATTTAAAAATTTTGAGCCTCCTGGATTCCTGAAATAAATCCTTTGTCAAATATTTTATTCTTTTGAGACATCGTTGAATTCTATTTGCTGATACCTTATTTACAATTTTTATATTTATGTTTATAAGACTGGCTCAGTTTTCTTCAAATTCTGCTGGCTTGAAAATTAAGGAGGAGATATTTTCTGAAACAGTGCTCAAAAGAGTTATCTCTTCACTAAAGAGTGGATAACATGTAGCTAAAATCCATCTGATCATGGTAGCTTTTGTCACCGGTAGCCTCTTCAGTCTCATTCTACTCATAACCTAAAATGATGTAGAAATTGGACTATGGATATAATGAGCATCTAATAGGATGGCATTGATTCACGACCTTGGGAGATGGAGGAGTTTCAATGCTATGTAATCTGCTCTGAGAATGAGACTGAGAAACGATGACTTTCTACTTTAGCTGGCTTGGGGAATCAAACATGAAGCGTTAAGTACCGAAAAGGAAAAAAGCAATACTGCTTGCAGAAAATGGCAAGGGATATAAGTGATTCACTTTGTTATAAAGCAGAAACTAACACACCATTGTAAAGCGATTCTACTCTAATAAAGATGTTAAAAAAAAAAAAAGAAAATGGCAAGGGAGACTCCAGCCCAGAAGAGGGGTCAGTAGCAATGTCTCAGATGTCACAAACTGCGGAGGGACCTGGAGTGGAAGCAAAGGCTAAACAGAGGAGTAACCACAAAATTGGAATACGGGGTAGTAGGGCTTAGACAGTAGTATTGTATCCGTGTTACACTGTATGATTTTGATCATTATACTGTGGTTATGGAAGAGAATGGTCCAGCTATGCACTACACGATGAACAGTATGGGCATTATGTCTTAACTGACTCCCAACTGGCTCAGAAATATACGTGTTGGAATGTATGTGCACACGAGCCTACGTACGCACATGTGTGCGTGTCTTCAGAGAGACGCATGTGGTAGGCAAAATGCCAATAATTGATGAGTCTGGGTATACCGTTCTCTGTACTCTTTCTTGCAACTCTTCTCTAAGTTTCTAGTTATTTCAAACAAAAGTTACCAAGACAATTGCTATGGGGGCAGACTTCCAAGTCCTCAAAAGCTTTGGTCCTTCCAGTGATTGACTGTGGAGGCCAATGACCCTCTGACCCCACTGGATCTGACTGTCCCAACTCTGCCACCGCTCCCTGGTGACCGTCTCCCACACTGGTACCGTGGACCCGTGGTCACAGGGCCATTTCACCTGGGAATTCACTTCTCTGCTGCCGTATCGTCCCTCATCTGGAGGATACAAAGGGGATAAAACATATCCCCAACCCTAGGGATCAGAGGTCATCGTGGGTCTTAAACTTTAATGTGGGTAACCACTGCTAGAAAGTTTTATTTAAATTTTTCTTTTGCTTCTCAGTACCTCTGAGAAACTCTTCGTTAAGTTAGGATGATGTTTGGGAAATCTGCATCTTCGGAGAAATCCTGGTGCTTCTCCTGCAAGTGGTCTGGGGACCATATCTTGACCAACATCATCCTATAGCCTATGGGCATCTCAGGTGTAATAGCCACTCAATACGAGTTTGTTGGACGAATCTGAACTGCCCAAGACTGCAGGGTGCTAAGGAAAGAACCTAGCACTCCTGCCTGAGCATGAGAAGAGGGCTAAGATCCATTTATCGTGTAACCAGTGACATGTATTTCAGTCCTTAGCACTAAACATAGCCTCCTAGGTCCCAGCCTTCTAGTTACAAGTACGTATGTGGGCCTGGGTTGGCCACTCCCAACACTAAATCACTACGGAGCAGTCAGTATATTTCCCCCTAAACGGTCACATAATTTTAACCTACTCAAAACACTTTTAAGTCCTGCAAAGTTAACCATCTGTCCAAGGGGAGGCCCTGGAGCCCCTTTCCATGTGGTAGGGGGTCAGAGCAGCTTTTCAAGCATAGGTGATACGCGGCCGTCAATTCAGCCCTGCTCTCATCACCTGTCAGTTTTGTCTTTGGGGGCATAATTATTAGCAACAAATGTACTAGTGTACTTTGTAGTGAGTAACACACTTACCGTCTTCGGAATGCTGCCTAAACCCAAGATCTGAACTTGGTTCAGTGGCATCTTAGTCTACACGTGTGACCCTCTGAACCCGTCGAGCTCTGCAGGGCTGAAGCAGCGTGTTGTATGCGGCGTGTTATACATAACACCTAGCACAGCAGCTACTAAAAAAGGGTGTGTGTGGGGGGGAGGAGTCTGAGAATGGATGATTTGAATAGCCAGCCACGAATGTATATACAAACCGTAAATACTTACAGCACCACGATTTATCTCATTGTATGTCTGGTAACTTCCATCTATGTCTACCTATGATGGCTGCTTCAGAGTATAAACTCCCCCAGGGCAGAGAATGTCAGAGTTAGGGTCCAAAGCAGTGGTGAAAGTGCAACTCCAGAAATGTGGCGTACTCGGGTCTCTACAGCACCAAGCTATACCCCTTGCCAGTAAAAAAAGACTGAGTAGCTACACAGTCATCTTAGTCTATAGTTTATATTTATGTCTAGCTTTTGAATTCATTACAGTCGAGTAATGAAAACAGAGCTCTAAAATCATGAAAAATACCAAATAAGCTGATTACCATTCACCATGGGAGCTGGAAGTCAGAATTCATTATGTTAGCACTAACTGTGGGAGGAAACATTCTTCCACAAGGACAGATACGCTTTTAAGAAGGACAAAAAGGACACCAGGTTACACGTTGTATATTCGCATAGGTTTAAGAATTCAGAAATAAAATCACGGAGTGGAATGAGTTTAGACGTAGCTCAGAAATTTTTTTCTTGAGCTAAAAACATGGAAATGTTGCCCGGGCATTTAGTCAGGAGGTAACAAGGGTCTATTTTCAAGATATATGGGTTAATAATTTCATGGGGTTATTCAAGAATGATCTGCTATGATTGAAACCATGTGTGGAGAGTTTGGGCTTCTGCAGGATGTGGGGCAGCAACAAAGGCCCTAAAGATGTATTTGTGCTGCCTGCCGTGGAGGCAGATGAGGGACTTAGGTACACTTCCCAGACACAAACAGTTTAGCTCTGCACGCCATCAGAGAGAAGTGGAGAACGCTTACCACGTTGTACAAGCCAATGCACCAACGTTCAAATAAAATCTGCCCAGAGAATCCATTAACGAAGGCGAACCAAAGCTGAAAGAGAAAAAAGTGCATGAAGTTTTGTATCAATATGGACCTAAATGCTTCCATTCACCGAAGGCGTGGTGGGGAATGTGGACCACCAGCTGGACACAGCTGCTGCGAGATAAAGCACCAGAGGATTGCAGCCGCGGCTCTTTCACAAAATACAGATTCCCAGTATCACAAATACCAGTATTTTAACAAAAATTTAAGGCGTACATCGACTTTAAGAGGTAGCACGTACATATTTACAGAAAAGCAGTTTATGTTTAATTTACATCTAATATGTTTTGTGTCAACACTTTCTCAATACTGGAAGGGTCTCAACTTCATGTTCTTTCTCCTATAAAGTTGACTCGATAAATATGATTTATCTTTGTAGGACTTTCAAATAGATAAAAATAAATAAAAAACCACAGAAACTCCTCTGTTGGTCATGTGTGTTCTTAGCTCATAAAATACTGACCCTCCTTAATCAAATGTCCACCACCTCAGCAAAGGGCAACATGCTCAAATCATCTTTTGGAGTAACATGGATGTATAAATAAATTAAGTACAGATTATATCTTCAAGTAGGCCATAATTCTAATTGATTAGGCAAGACTGACATAAAAACAACTGCAGAGCAAAGTGCCAGGGACACGAACGACAAAAAAAAAAATTATTGGGATGTCTCTGGTGGTGCAGTAGTTAAGAATCTGCTGTCAATGCAGGGGGACATGGCTTCGAGCCCTGGTCCGGGAAGATCCCACATGCCGCGGAGCAACTAAGCCCGTGCGCCACAACTACTGAGCCCGTGTGCCACAGCTACTGAAGCCCGCGCGCCTAGAGCCTGTGCTCCGCAACAAGAGAAGCCAACACAATGAGAAGCCCGCGCACCGCAACTAGAGAAAGCCCGTGTGCAGCAACGAAGACCCAACACAGCCAAAAATAAATAAATTAAATAAATAAATTTATAAAAGAAAAAAAATTATCTTAGAGAAGGAACCATTACCAGGTATAATTAGGAGAAGATATGGAGGTGGTGAGAGTGAAGCAGAGGATGGGCGAGCCATAAGGAGGCTGAATGGAAACCTGATTTAGAAAAAAGTAAATACAGAAATACGGGATACAAAACGCCGCTGTTTAAAATTCAGCTGCATTTATATGATACAGCAGGATCCCGGTGATGTGGGGTAGTCTTTAATGTACCCCACGCTAATCACAGAATCCACCTTAGTGGTGTAACATCATGACAGACTGAACCCATTACTACAGTGGAAGGACTCTGGCAACACAGAACAGCCACCCCATAATAATCTGGGTTGAGATTAACTCTGCTACTGACATTTTACTAAGTCAGATTTTTCTAAGTCAGTTTCTTGACTCCCCCAGACTAAGTTTCCTGAGCCAGGAATTGTTCCCAGATTTGCACAACTGTACCCAGTAGGATGCTTGGTACAAACAGGGACTCACTCACCATGTCCCAGTGGGATCGAACGAAATACCTCAATTCAACCGCCAGATAGAGTTTTCTTAGCACAGCTTTTCATCATCTCGCTCCCTCATTCAAAGGACTACCAGGGATCCCTCCGAAATCTAGGATAAGCTTGCTGACCTTCAAAAACCCTTCCTCACTCCTATGTACTCTTCATGTCAACTACCTCCCCAGAGGTCCCCATGAGGCCTGGCTATTCTCAGTGAAGAAATACTGGTGGAGAACTAAGAATCAGAAGTTTGTGCTCTGCTCTGCACTGAGAATGCTGTCACCACACCTCTTCAAATATTAGCCATCCCCCAAACAACAATTTTATTTGCACGGCCTCCCTATCACATGAGGTCTCGGCAATCAGTACTCCAACCAAACTTTTAGTGCAATGAGAGTCCAGGTCCACACCTGATTCAAGCATACTGATAAAGTGCTTCAAGGGTCTTAACCTAATTTTCCCAAGATTGTGTTATACTTTTCTATTCAGACAATACAGAGAACATTGATAAATATCTACTGAACACAACTATTTTATTGCTTAATTCAGTTAATGCAGTGCCTTTTGCTGAAGGTAGAGTAGTACTATTTTTACTGTCCTCCCCTCCCTAATATCAATAGAAAGCAGGAAAACAATTGAAAATAGAAAAGTTATTTTCAAGGAAATTATGAGATAGCCTTAATTAAAACTACAAATGACATAGAATAGAGGCTGAAAAATATGATGAAGTAGGATCAAATCAAGGGAGGATGTCAATAGAAGACAAAACCTTCCGAGGGAAAAGGTTTCCAACAAAGAGGTGGAACAACCCCAGAAAGAGCTGAATCAGCGCTTATTCAGAGGGTGAGATACAGAGGTAGGTATGAGTCATGGCTGAGGTCCCTGGTCCAATTCAACACAGCAGGCAAACCGCAGTTCAAGGGCAATGCGCACACAGATGCCTTTCCCCCCGAGAAGTGACTGAGGAGAATGGCAGGGCACGGGACCGAGCAAAGAGCACAATCAACTCAGCTGATACCAATCGAGGCAAAGTGAAAAGAAAGAAATGCAACTTCACCTAACAGGAAACCTGTGATGCACAGAAATTCCCTGTGAGGCATGCTGAGGAGAAGAAATGGTGGCGAGGGAGGTGGTCATTACTACAGAGTGACAGGTGACCAGTGCGGAAGAGACAGACACGGATGAGAAAGCGTTCTGAAAAAACTGTGAAGCCCCCTCCCCTAGACATCATCAAAAAATAACAAAGAAAAAATACAAACAGAAGAAAATGACATATAAATAAATGATAATAATATGAAACAATCTCCACAGAAAGAACCAGGTCAAAGCACAGAAAAATATTTTGAATGCTCCTGACGAGGCGAAAAGAGCTGAAGAATATGTGGTCTTTCACTGAAACAAGAGCTAAAATGAGATGTGTAAGATATCAAAGAAGGAAACAGATAAGGAAAGGTCGATGTGACAGATTAAGGCCATGGAAATAAAACCCAGAATGGACACTGCTGAAAGCAGTCAGGGTAGGGTAGGGCAGGCTCGAGAAAACTGAGCAATGAACGAAAGTTAACATTGAATTTAAGAGAAACTGACTGCCTTCCAAAGATAACAACAACAACAAAAACCCCAAAAGGTGTACCTTAAAAAAAAAAACAAAGGAGAGGGCTTCCCTGGTGGCACAGTGGTTGGGAGTCCACCTGCCAATTCAGGGGACATGGGTTCAAGCCCTGGTCCGGGAGGACCCCACACGCCACAGAGCAGCTAAGCCCATGTGCCACAGCTGCTGAGCCCGCACTCTGGAGTCCGTGAGCCACAACTACTGAGCTCGCGCACCTAGAGACAGTGCTCTGCAATGGGAGAGGCCATGACGTTGAGAGGACCCCGCTCGCTGCAACTAGAGAAAGCCCACACGCAGCAGCGAAGACCCAACGCAACCAAAAATAAATAAATTTATTTTTAAAAAGGTATAAAAAAAAGCATGGAAACAAATGTTCGAAGATATAATAGAAGAAAAATTCCTGAAATATTCTAAAACCTTAATCAGCCAATAAATAGAGAAGACACCTGTTGTCTCCAGGAAACAAAACAAAGGCCACCAAAAGATCAACAACCACACAAACCCTGATACATGAATTAATGAGTTTTAAAATTTTATAGGATCAGTTTTTTAATATATTCAGGCAGAAAAAGCAATTAGCCTACGAGGGGAAAAGTCAAGTTTGGCTTCATGTTTCTCGGGCACAGTAGACAACACCAGAAGTCAGCAGTGGACGTTCACAAGTCCTTAGGGAAATAAAGCATGACGAGAATTTCAGCAAAAGGTAGAAACCAAGGAAACATCAAGAGTTGAAAACATAACATGAAATATGATGACAGAAGTAATACCAAATATGTGTTATATTAATAATACATTTAAAAATGCTGAATGGATAAAAATATAAACCCCCAAATATATGCTAAGTACAAGAGAAATGTGAAAAAGAAACACTATTCGAATAAGATTGAATTCATGACCCTAACTTACAAAGCCCTACAGTGGACAAGGCCCTCGCCCGCCATTCTGAGGTCACTGCCTTTCCTCATGGAGCTGCAGTGGCCCTCCACTGCTTCCCTGCAAGCACCAAGTATGGAACCAGCTTCTTTATCTTGTACCCAAATGTGAGGCAATTATGTCAACAGCACTGGGTTAATAAACCACCTTTATCTCACTCTGTTGAAATACCCTTTAACATATAATAAATTACCATTCTGTATAGGAAAAGTTATACCTGTAGAGTATTGTGGTCTCACTCCATATACTCAAACTAATCACAGATGGCTTGAACACTTAACCATAAAAAACTAACTCAAAGCATTAGGAAAAAACAGGAAAATAAAGTTATTTTTTGTATGTGAAACTGACTCTCTGTATGACAAACTCAGAAATCAAACAAAAAGAGGAATAAATTTGAAACAATTCATTTCTATAGCAAAAAATATTAATAAAGTTGAAAGAAGATGAATAAACAGTACACATATATTTGTAACGTCTGTGAAGATCTAATTTCCTTACTATATAAAGAGTTCCTACAAATAAGAAAGAAAATGCCAACAAGCTGTTAGGAAAACAGGGAAAGAATATACAGGCAGTGTGATCACAGGACACAAAACCACTTATAAATGTAGGAAATCTCACTTTTTATGAAACACACACACAAAGGGATATCATTTTTTTTTTTTTTTTTTTTTTTGCGGTGTGTGGGCCTCTCACTGCTGTGGCCTCTCCCTCTGCGGAGCACAGGCTCCGGACGCGCAGGCCCAGCGGCCATGGCTCACGGGCCCAGCCGCTCCGCGGCATGTGGGATCCTCCCGGACCGGGGCACGAACCCACGTCCTCTGCATCGGCAGGCGGACCCCCAACCACTGCACCACCAGGGAAGCCCGGGATATCATTTTTTACCCAACAAATGGGCAAAGATTTAAAAGCTTGATAACCAGAGAAATCAGCTACCCTTATACCCAGATGGTAATATAGCATTGTCCACAAATATGTTTAATATATTTTTCCTTTGACCCAGCAATTCCAACTTTTAGGAACATACTCTATATCCTATAGCTATAATCACATAGTATTCAACATAAAAATACAAGGATGTTACCCTGGCATTATTTGGAAGGATAAGAAATTAGAACCTGCATGGATATTGGTAGCTAGTTAAATGGATATAATTCATCCACAGCGATGAAATACTATGTAGACATTAAAAAGAGCAATATAGGTGTGTGAGCATGGTAATACAGAACTCTCCCTGATATATTATTACATGAAAAATATCAAGGTAGATGTTGAGTAGTCATGATTATGCAGAGCAGGTGTATACACTCTCATACGCATGGCGACTTTCCGGAAGACCCATGAGAAACTGTTCACGTTCATTATCTTGAGGGAGCAGAAGTGTTCTCTAGGTGGTGGTATGGAGACTCACTCATACCTCTCGTACTATTTTGAACTTTTTAAACACGTTCATGTTTTATTTAGATAACTGTTGCGAGCAGTTATTCTCAACTAGGGTTGATTTTGCCTTTGAGACACTTGACAGTGTCTGGAAACTGTTTTGAGGGCGCTGTTGGCAACCAGAGGGTAGAGGCCAAAGATTCTGCTAAATACCCTACAATGCCCAGGCGAGTTCCCTACAGCAAAGAATTATCTGGTCCAAGATGTCAAGGGTGCCACTATTGAGAAACCCTGGATGAAAGAAATAGGTTCATTAGGTCAACCTGATAAAACTTCGAAATAATGTTGTAACGTGTTTGTTATAAGCAAAATAACGCCATGGGACAGACTGCAGGAAGCCATGATTAAATCTGTGTGTAGCGGGTGAGGATTCAGAAATCTTCGCTTCTTTTCGAGTAATTACTCTCTGGCCTGACGCCTCATGCATAGAACCACAGGTCTTACTCTTCAGAGGCCGTGGTAGCAATGCATGTGAATGCAGACCTTGACAAAACTAGATCCCTAAACCAGAAATAGATCTTGATAAATTATTAATGAGAAATCAGTTTAAAGACTGAGAGTGAATTTCATATAACTATGACATTCTAGTTGTTGAAAATACACAGTAAGGGGAAAAGATCCTAAGAAATCAAGCTTCTCTTTCTCAGCATTAACCTTTGCTCTGAGCAATCCTAACCATGTCACAATTTTTAATCTTTACTTCAGATTAACATCCTTGATTAGCTGAATGTTGAGATATTTCCTCTAAGCAGCCAGTGTTCTGATCCTGTCCAAGTTGGCACTGGCTGGACCACATGTTTCTTCAAAGATTTTTGATATGTTTGTCCTAATTTTTATCAGTTGCAGGTGCTGCGGCTTTTTGAAAAGTATAAGGCAGCTAATTTTCAACATTTCCAATTCAATTTCAATCTTCATTCAAATAATCCATCATTAGGTGATCAGACTTGTGTATTTCATTGGAAAGATTTATTTGGGAGAGAAAAAATTAAAACCTAAATAAACAAAACAAACACAATTCATCTTCTAATTTCAAAATCCACGAGCTGGTTTTCTCTTACACTGTAAAGACTCAAACTTGATTTTATTTTGGCAAGATTTCCCTAGGTGAAATGGAAAAAGTAGGAGAACACACTGTATTTTAAAATATTTATGTAAACGTACTGAGTTTTTACTTTACTTATTCACAGGACAGGTACACGATGGCTCCCTGACACACTATAAAATCAGACTTTCACAGTGGTTAATCATATACAAATGTTGATTCATCTACAAAAAAAGAAAGCATTGCGCCATTCATGAACATCAATGTCATTTTTGGAGGACCACGGTTTCAAGCTGCGTGCCCAAGCACACAGTCCGCGATACAGACAGACTGCCCGCCCCCTCTGCTGTGCGGTTACTCGGACCACGGCTTCTACAGACACTAAATCTTACTTTTCTGGATTAAGGGGGCAAAGATCCCTCTGCTTTCACTCTGTTAACTAGGAATGCTATTAAATGGATACAGTCAAAGCAGAGAGCCAGGTTCTGCCCGGACGGCCTCAGACTTGTGAGCTGGGAGGAATACTGGCCAGTAGTGATGGTTTGCCAAGCTCCTGGGGTTTCTCCTGCTCAAATGTAGCGCTGTTATGAGCGAACTGACCCAAACTTATTAAATGGCTTTTCCTTCTTGGAAAAAGATCCTTTTTTTGCTTTAACTGCTGCCCCACTGCCAAAAATGCAGTAACCGTCCCGGCTAATTGCACAGACTCCTGTCTAGGGGTCCCAGCCGCCACTGTACCACATTGGCAGCTGGACCTGCTGCCACTCAGATTCTCAGCTCCCAGCCACATACTTGGATGATTGCTTCATCCGGGAATGGGGGGAACTGTTCCTCAATTTACTCGGCTCTTCCAAGACCCACGGTAGAGGACTGAAGTGGAAAAGTACCCTACAGAGAGTAATTAAATAAATTAGCCATTCGGTTTCTCACTAAAGTGGCAGCAACATCATGATCTAGTGATATGCAGTCAGGAGTGAGCTGATTAAAGATATCTGTTTAAAAGTCAAAGGGCTACAATCTTTTTGGAATTCGATCTGGCAGTATGCATTAGGATAAAAAAGAAGCATACACTTCATCTAGAAATTCTATTTTTAGAAGTTCATTTCTCATAAATAAAAGCACCTGTATATAAAAACATATCTTGTTTTGCAGTACTGGTAACAGTGGGAAACAAAACAAAACAAAACAAAAAGCATAGGGGGAAACCCCTTAAAGTTCTTTATTAGGGGATAAATGCAGCAATCCTGTCTTTTAAAATGTAAAATCTATATGTATGTAAATGAAGGAATGTACGCCAGAGAAACAGTATGAGATTGACAAAACAAAAGGCAAAGTGACTAGGTTAAGTCATTAGGTAGGTAGACAGGAAATTAAGGGAGAAAAATCAGGATGCTATTATAGGGTAAGGATTATCAGAAATTAAAAAATAGTAACAGCACAAAAATAACAGTAGTAGCAAGATAGCCTAGGAACTTCCCCTCCAGTATCTTTTTTTTTTGCAGTACACGGGCCTCTCACTGCCGTGGCCTCTCCCGTTGCAGAGCACTGGCTCACGGGCCCAGCCACTCCGCGGCATGTGGGATCCTCCCGGACCCGGGCACGAACCCGTGTCCCCTGCATCAGCAGGCAGACTCTCAACCACTGCGCCACCAGGGAAGCCCCCCTCCAGTATCTTTTGCCCCATAAATATGGGACTGAGTGGCCAGAGTTAAATGAAGACTGTGGTAATAAACAGGCCGGGTTCGTCTCTGAAATCTTTGGAGAGTTTTTTCTTTATGGGTCAGTCCTGGACAGGCCCAATGCTAGCAGCAAACACCACATACTTACAAAACTTCTAAGGATTTTTTCAAGGCAAACCAACACAAGAAAGAAAGTTACAGAGTAACGGGTACAGAATCCATTTTTTGTTTCTTGTAAAACCACAACAAAAATGCCACATGTTTACGTATTTTCATGAATGCAAAGAAAAGCATGGAAGCTACTTACTACTAGTGCAGAAATAAAGGCAGCTGAGAGGAAGTTACTTTTGCTTTATACACTGCTACTGAGGGGGCTATGTTCTAGTTTGGTGAGAATAGGACTGAGTTGACGCCCTGCATTCAATTTGTGCTTTTCCTGGAATTTCTTTTCTGTTCTTTCCGGAGGGGGAGGGCCGAAAAAAGGACCATTCCAGGGCGCGGCGCTGGGCTTGCCACATTTGGGAGCGCCGCCTGAAGTTGGGCGCACAGCCTCCCGACGCCCTGCCGTTGGGCTGGTGGAGGCCGCAGCACTGCTAGGGTTGTATCAGTCCTCCTGTTTGCACTATTTCTTTTTGCGACCATGGCCCCGCCTTAAGTATTTCTAATTAAGAAACAAAACCTCAGGAAACCGAAACTTAACCAGCCGCTCTCGCTTCTGTAATTACGCCTGCTGACCCCCCCCCCCCGCAACCGTCCAACCAATCAGACGGCGACTAGTGTCTCTGTTTAAAAGTCAACCAATCGGCGACTAGTGTCTCTGTTTAAAAGTCAACCAATCGGCGACTAGTGTCTTTGTTTAAAAGTCAACCAATCGGCGACTAGTGTCTCTGTTTAAAAGTCAACCAATCGGCGACTAGTGTCTTTGTTTAAAAGTCAACCAATCGGCGACTATATTTGTGCCGGTCTATAAAAGAGCTGTACTAAACTCCGCCAGGGCCTCTTAGCGTCACGGGCAAGGAGTGCGCGGAGGTCCAGGTTCGAACCTGCAATAAATGACCCTTGCCGTTTGGCTTTGACTCTCGACTCTGGTGGTCTTGTGGAGGGGCCTCGCGACCTTGGGCATTTCACTACCATCCAACAAAGAAGCACTCCTTTCAAGAATTATGTAGAGGAGAAGGCCTCGTTACTCTGTCACTTCACCGTGTTCATTTCTCTCCGGTACTTTCTGTTGCCTTGTTACCTGTATACCCCACCATTTGTGAGATGCGTGCAGCCAGAGATTATATCAATTCCATTCACTGAATTGCTACGTGATCAGGGCAGCTTCCTTAATCCCCGCCCCCGCCCCCCCAAGCTTCATGTTTAAAAACTTTTTATTTTATATTGGAGTATAGCTGATTTACAATGTTGTGTTAGTTTCCGGTGTACGGCAAAGTGATTCAGTTATACATATACGTGTATCTATTCTTTTTTAGATATTTTTCCCATATAGGTTATTACACAATATTGAGTAGAGTTCCCTGTGCTATAGAGTAGGTCCTTGCTGATTATCTACTTTATAGAGAGTACTGTTAATCCCAAACTCCTAATTTATTCCTCCCCACACCTTTCCCAAACTTCCATTTTTAATGAACGAATGGAAAGAAAACCACACACTACAGAACCGTCATTGTTGTTTTTGATGAGGATGATAAAAGCTAATGTGTTTTTAACGCCTACTCTGCACAGAACCTTCGAGCAGAACCTTCTAAATGGAGCACAGTATCTCATTTAAAGCTCCTAGCAACCCGAACAAATAGGCATGGTCTGCATTTCACAAATGAGGAAACCAGGGCACAGAGACAAAGATATTGTGGCTGCTACCAGATAGGTGTTTGACAGACTGTTATAGTTAGTCACAGTAGACCCTACCTAACAAATCAGTGACTTTAAAAAAAAAAAACAAGTTAAGGCGATTCAGAATCCAATCAATATTTAAGGTAACTAACCAGGCTGTTGACAGTTTAAGACTGTGACAGGAGCAAAATACTTCACAACTATAAGCACGTCAGCAGTTCAAAAACACTTATTAACAAACTGATCTCATTCTTAAGCCTCCAATGCCATGGAAGGAAGCTAAGGCTCCTTTTCAGATTAAGATATAAATGCCTTTGAAAAACACACCACATAACAAAATGCAATCACTCTGGTTTTAAAAACATTTCCCTGCAATATTTTAAGCTGAAATCTCACAGTCCTTGGCTAAATATCGTTGAAATCGACCCAGCAGACAAAAGTAAGCCTCTCACCTTTCATTATCCAGATTTTTTGAATAAAAAAACACCAATTCATACTAACATGACCATCTAAGTTATGTTTAAAGGGATTAGAATGTCAAAAGCATAAAAGAGGAATATCACATGCAAATAAATATAGCATATGATGCGCACCTAGAAATTTTCTTGCTTCAGCTGAAACATTTTCTTTTCCATTAAAATCCCAAACGATGTAAGACGTTGAATCTTACAGCTCAAAAGTCCCACAAGTTAGTAAAGGGAAATCTCGTAAACACTTTCAATGTTTCCTTAATTTTTCAGGGCTACCAAATGACATGCTTATCCTACGGACCATCAGGTAAATACAGAATCGTGTTTCCTTCCCATAAAAGATCATAATACCGACCAGATGCAGTACGCACAATTAAATCGATCTTTAATACGGAATTCTTGGCACAATAGAATGTAATTGCTCCAAATTGTGTCAAGGACTACGTACATTTCTTAATAGTTCAAGGCTCAGACCCTCAGCCCAAATCCCGTGCTCCAGTGTTAGGAGACCAAATCGCCCTGGAGGCTAGTAATGAAATAATGAAGCTTTCATCTGGGATCACTGGTTAGGATCTGTTCTCGTCCATTAATGACACAGTTGTTTCCAACCTCCTGGTGTTGGAACAGTGGCAGGGGGTTTATTACAGAAGAGGTAGCAGAAATATGTATAAGATCATTCCGTTTATGGATAGGACCTATGGCAAATATCTGAGAACGTGTGTTTTATAACCAATAAAGGAATGCTCTTAACATATGGATGGTAAGATTTAACGCCTGGCTCCAAAGACCAGGGATGTAAGAAGGCAAGACTTCTGATACCGTCTCTCCATCCCCTTCAGCCACTTGATGCCTGCAACCTGGGCGAGGTGTGACATTTCTTTTCCTTATTTATTTGTTCTGGAAAGTGGGGGAAAAGGTCTGTCTACTCTCTCAGAGAAGGATTAGAAAAATCATATGCATTTTTAAAAGTTCAGTTATCGAACTGTTTACTAAGACCCTGCTTCAAATTATGCTGTGCTACGTGCATCAGTCACAAAGGTGAAGCAGACACCGCCCTTGCCCTTAAAGACCTCACTCTGGTTGAGGACAAGTTTGGGATGAATCACAAGTATGGGAAAGTTCTTTGGGAAATGGGTTCTGTCTATAGGACTCACCACAGCTTTCCCCAAGGTGGTAGGTACTAGCTGGGTCTGGAAGTGTCAGATTCCATCATCAGCTCATGGGGGCAGAGGACTATTAAAGGCAGAGGAAAGACTTGTATGTAATCATAGCAGCTGTGAATTTCCAGGTGGCCAGAACAAGGATAATGAAGTGAGAGGAGAGGGCTGGCTTCAGACTCTGAAGGACACTGGACAGCTGTTCTTCAAGGTTGCGAACAGCGCTGCACGCATTGCCCTAGAGAAATGTGAAAACTGTGTGTCTACATATCTGAAAAGACTCGCTCAGTATAGCTTTACTTATTTTATTGTGGTAAAATGTACATAACATTTACCATTTGAACCGTTTTTAAGGGTACAGTTCAGTGGCATTAAGTACACTGACACTGTTGTAAAATCATCATGACCGCATCTCCAGAACTTGTTCATCGCTCCGAGCTGAAAGGGTTCCCATAACCAGCAACTGCTCGTTCGTTCCTCCCACGAGTCCCTGGTAACCACTGTTCTGCTTTCCGTCTCTCTGAATTTAACTATTCCAGTTACTTCATATGAATGGAATCAGGCAATATGTGTCCTTTTGTGTCTGCCTTATGCCTCTTAGCATAATGTTTTCAAGGTTTATCCATGGGGTAGCAATTAGCAGAATTTCAGTCCTTTTGAAGCCTGAATAGTATTTCAGTGTATGCACACACCACGTTTTGCTTATCTATTCAATCGCCGATGGACACTTGGGTTGCTTCCACCTTCTGGATACTGTGAATAATGCTCCTCTGAACACTGATGTCCAAGTAAATGTTCAAGTCCTTGCTTTTGATTCTTTGGGGCATATGACCAGAATGGAATTGCTGGATTATACGGTAATGCTATGTGTTCAACTTTTAAAGGAATTTCCATACTGTCTTCCACAGTGGCCGCACCACTTTACTTTCCCACTAGCAAGGCACAAAGGTTCCGATTTCTCTATCTTCTCACCAACACTTGTTACTTTCTGTGTCTTTTTTTTTAAAAAAAAGTAGCCATCTTAATGAGTGTGAATTCGTATTTCACTGTGGTTTTGGTTTGCATTTCCCTAATGGTTAGTAACCAACGACCACAACCAGAGGTGAAGCTTGGAGGTGAGAGGGCGGAAGACGAGTTTGTTTTGGGGGCGTGTGAGAGCCCTGGGGGCTCTCCAGGGAGAAATTCACAGTGCAAGGCTGATGCTCAGGGGAGAAGCTATATAAGGAAAATGTTTGTGATATTAGTAAATAGATAGTAATCACATCGACGGGAGAAGAAGTCATCCAGTGAGGGACACTGTGTCAGGAAGAAAGAGGAAATCCATGGACGGGGCTCTGGGTGACAGCAACATTTACAGATCAAGGGCCAAAGACAGAAGCGAAGCAGAGGCACTGTGCATTAAATTTTATAAATGGTACTTAAAGTTTATAGCTCATTTATTTTAACCCTAAGTAAATATTTATTCACGGGCCAGGCACTTCTGGAAGTCTACCCAGAGGCCTTCACTTATACATGACCGGACAGAGCAAGGCACAAAGCCGGGTCCAGAACCATTGCTCTGGGGGTCGTGGCAGAGAGCTATGGGGAAAAAGGTTACAGATGAGATCAAGCGAGTCCAACAACCCTGTCTGTACAATCATAGCAAACACCACATGAGACAAAAGCTGAAATCATGCCGCACTTTGTAAAGGCAGTCGCCTACCCTGCCCTTTGTCCCAGCTGTGATGTTCAAAGTTCCTAACGATCAGTTTGGGGCCCTGACAAGTGGCAGCTTCCTCAAATGCCCCACATTGAGAGCTGCTTCAGTAGGTGTAATCTCAGGATCTCTGAATGAATGAGAACGGGAAATATCAATAGAAGCGTCACCTCTCTCAGAGGTGCCCCAGGCCTTACGAAGGTGTCAGTATAGGGGAGAGTGACGCTGGTGAATGAGACGTACAGCTTCACATGCAAAACCTCCTTGAACACTTTTTCCTTTTTCTTCCCCCTCTTCTCAGCTTTTATTTTCAGAAGGAATATTTCCTCAATAAATTCAAAGCAATCAAACTACTCTGATAGCATTTTATCGCCTTTTGTTTAATTGTGGCATTATTCGCGTTTAGAACGTAATTTAAAATAATTTTGAGGCATCGATATAGCAACTCGTCTAGTTTAAGTGTATGTATTTATGATTTCAGAATAACAGTCTAACAACCAGCAGAAATATTTTTCAGTCCTGCTAACATGCCTAGAACATTAATGTAGACAGAGAAACAGCAAGTACTGACGGCACTAATTACAGCCTGGTATGTATTTTACGGGGAGTTAAATTCTCAAAATAGCCTTTCTTGCTACAGATACTTGTCAATCTTAGACTTCCACTAAATAAGCTAATATACAATTTAACTTGAATCTTATCTATAACACAGTTAATTATTAACAGCTGGGAAAAATTCAAGAATTCATTCCACAGAAAGCCCTCCTGATTGCTATCCAAGGATGTATGCACGTACATGGTAATAATGATGCGTTCTTTATACTCGCACAATAGAAAACCCTTTTTCACGACAGGATATGAAGGAACAGGCATAGTGCTTGTCAATATTTAGATTTGCTAAGAAGTTTGTTCTCAGTTATTTTTATAACTTTTTTGGGAAATTCTTTCAGGAGAGGAAAATAAATGTGATAAACCATGGAAAATGCTGTCACCTTTCACTGCAGGGCCAAATTACTACGAGCGTACTTTAATTTTATGGTCATCTGAAATGTATTAATTTATTCAGTGTTTCAATGTTTACAGTATTTGATGAACGTTACAATATGTAAATAAGAAATAAATGAGCTAATTAAAGAAAGTCTAAAACCACATATTGGAGCTTCTACAAAGAACTTTCAAAAAACAGGAAAAAAAACCTAGACAAAATAGAGAAAAATACAGGAACAAAAGAAAACTTCAAATAAATTTTATTTCACATCCTCAAAGAGATATGAGAAGATATTACGCCTATAAACGAAGATCGGAATGTTACTCTAAAAGTAGGGGGAGAGGGGCTTCCTGGTGGCTCAGTGGTTAAGAATCCGCCTGCCGATGCAGGGGACACGGGTTCGAGCCCTGGTCCGGGAAGATCCCACATTCCACGAAGCAACTAGGCCCGTGTACCACAACTACTGAGCCTGTGCTCTAGAGCCGGCAAGCCATGACTACTGAAGCCTGCGCGCCTAGAGCCCGTGCTCCGCAACAAGAGAAGCCACCGCAATGAGAAGCCTGTGCACCACAAGGAAGAGGAGCCCCTGCTTGCTGCAACTACAGAAAAGCCTGTGTGCAGCAACAAAGACCCAACGCAGCCATAAATAAATAATTTATTTTTAAAAAAGTAGGGGGAGAAAGAAATAAAGCACTTGTAAATTAAAAAGAAATAAAAAGATTAATATTTTTTAAAAACCTCAATAATGGGACTAGCAGATAGACGAGGAATCTCTAAAAGAGCAAAGAATAAGACAGAGTAATCGTAAAGAAAATATAAGCAGCTTGGGAGATACATCCAGAAGGTTCAATATATGACTAAGCTATAGAAAGACAAAATGCAGAAAATGGAGGATGATATTACAAAAAAAAATAATACAGGAAAATTTCCCAGACTAAAGAAAACCAGTCTCTAGGTTGAAAAGGCACATAAAAGAAAGACGATCCCTCCCGTTCCCCAGGTTTTGCAAATTTCAGAACATTAAACATACAGAGAAGACAGAAAAATATTCTGGAGTCTAAATACAATGGACTGGGAATCAGAACTGCGTTGAGTTTCTCTCCAGCCAACCAGAAGAAAGTTAAAAAAATACATAGAATTCTGAGAGGAAAAGAATTTCAGCCTAGGATTTTATATCCAGCCCATCTACCAACCAAATACAATCACAGAATAGATATTTCTGGTTATCCAACGTCTCAGAAATACACCACCTATGTAATACTTCTTAAGAATCTACCGATATGTGTGCATCAGGAACACGAGTGAAGAAGTTGAGAATAAAGATGACAAGGGGTCCAGGAAACAAATTTCAGTAGTAGGAGGAAGGTCCTGAGAACAAGAGATCTGGATGGAGCCTGGAGGACAGGGCTTCAGAAGGGAGAGGAAGGTGGGCAGGAGATGCAAGGAAACACGTGATAGGATAGAGCACCTGGAGAGTATTCTGCAGAGTATTAAAAGTATGTAGAGGGCTTCCCTGGTGGTGCAGTGGTTGAGAGTCCGCCTGCCGACGCAGGGGACACGGGTTCGTGCCCCGGTCCGGGAAGATCCCACGTGCCGCGGAGCGGCTAGGCCCGTGAGCCATGGCCGCTGAGCCTGCGCGTCCAGAGCCTGTGCTCCGCAATGGGAGGGGCCACAACTGTGAGAGGCCCGTGTACCGCAAAAAAAAAAAAAAAAAAAAAAATGTATGTAGAATTCAGTGAGGGCAAGAGACAAAAAGAACGGTTTTTAGAAACTACAGGCAAAACTGAAACCTAAGCAAGAAAGGAAAAATAATCCTAACATCCTCCTTGGCTCTAGAGCAAACATTATTTACATCACTTTAAAGCGGTTAACATGGATCCGTGCATTAATAAAATGATAGATGTAACTACCCTGGGAGGAGGGGAGGTAGGGCAGGGCTGGATGGGAGGGAGTTCCTCACCTACCAAAACAGGAGGTCAAAGGTAAGGTGTGAAGTAGACAGGCCAACACAGAGCACAAGCGTGTTCACTGGAGATAGAAAGATAATTTCCAGGAGAAACATCCAAAAGGGCTTTTCTTTTGGAATTATGATCAGAGGAGAAATAAAAGTAGGGGGAAGGATTATCATTTTTAATGGAATGTAAATATATACAAACTCCCAATGTATACATGTATACACACACACACACATATCCTATGCCTCCTGGGACTGTGACTTTTAAGTTTGAAGTAAACTACATGTTTTATTTTGATTAGAAAATGTAGTATAATTGACTATATTTCCCAGAAACATTATTTCCCAAATTATTGACTACCTGATGTTGGTTTTATTTCTGTATTGACATTTGGATTACATTTTTCTACTGCCAAGGTTATACCACTGATGTTGCTGTATACTTCATTGCCAAGTGCCTTCCACACACTAATTATCTACTTAAAATCATGTTATTACATCCCACTCAGCACAGCTTATATAATTAAGAGGGAAAAAAACAAAGACGAGAGGTCTTTCAATACAGTTACGGGTATTGTTTTCTCTTAGGTGAGGCAAAAGGCAAACATTTTGTATAACTATTAAGTTCATCCCTTAAGATCCTTAACTCTAACAAGACTTAACAGGGCAAACTGAAAACAGAAGGATGAAATAAAATGTGAAGATGGTGATAATTCTATTCTTTTATATTTCCAAGAAATTGGAAAAGATCATCAAAGATTTGAGGGTATAAACTAATATACCATAATCGCATCAATAACTGTGAAAAAATTCAAGGAGCCAACCCAGGAAATAAGCGACCTGCCTGCACTTCCGCAACTGAAGGTTCAATCTGGCTTCTCCTGCCTGCTCTCACTCTCCCTACAGCCCACCTCTTCCTTAATACCTGAGTCCTCTCGTGGAGCCATTTGTGTCCCTGTATCTGAGTTTTCTGCATATTTATTTAACATCACAGCAAAGTCACATATCACTGCTGCTGGATGACGGACCCATGAATCACAGATGTCAGCATTTTAAAGCTGGAAAGGAATGCTTACTAGAGATAGAGTGACTGAAAAAAAAAAGACAGATGTGTTCTCTGGCCTCAAGGAGTTTTTTAGGCTGGGGTAGGACAACTACAGCCTGGACAATTAATTTTGTCACCACGAATGTGACAAATGCTATTAAGGACAGTCAAGGTTGCCAAGGACCCAAAACAAGGATTCCACTTCAGCTGTGGCATGAGAGACGGGGGGTAGCTCCTACGAGGATGGATGAGAGACGGGGGGTAGCTCCCACGAGGATGGACCGGCAGGGTCAGGGCTCTCGTTCACTCTGTAATTTCTAACTTGCTATCCAGAGAAATAGAATCTTGTATCAGTTCATCAGCACTGAGATCAGAAGCACGGCTAAATTCAGAAACAACACAAGAGCCTCATTCAGACAACTGCTTTCCCCGGAAGTCAGTACTGAATGAAGGTCACAGACCAACGGAGTTGAAGGAAAGCTGCCATGACAATGAATTCTGGGGGCTCAAAGCCCAAGGAAAAACAAAACCGAACAGAACTGAAACAACTTTATTGCATTCGGATGGTGGAGGCTAAGTGGGCTCCCCAGGAAGCAGGCGGTGTAGACGGTCCGCTCTGTGGCAATACATTAATTATGGCTCTACACAGAGACTCATTCTTGCAGACTCTCCAGGAGTTTGACTCTTGGTTATAACTCACTACTTACTGTTTGATCATGTGTTGGACACATATTAATGGAGCTCCAACCATGGACTGGGCTCTCCTCCAGGTGCTGGAGATTTAGGGGAAAAGAAAGATCCTTATCTCCAAGGTGATTATGGACCAGTGGGAGACACAGGAAATAGGGAAGTAAACATACAAATCAGAGCATCAGGGCTGCGAAGAAAATAAACAGGGTGTTGTGAGCTGGAGGTGACAACATCAGCCTTTCAAAGGGAGACGGATCAGCCCCGTTAAAAAGGAAGGGGAGTTTAGTCTGTTCATGTAACAGAACAGAGGGCAATTCCACTGGATCTTAATAAGTAATTGGGGAGACTTCCCTGGGGGTGCAGTGGTTAAGAATCCGCCTGCCACTGCAGGGGACACGGGTTCGAGCCCTGGTCCGGGAAGATCTCACATGCCGCAGAGCAACTAAACCCCTGCACCACAATTACTGAGCCTGCGAGCCACAACTACTGAAGCCCACGTGCCTAGAGCCTGTGCTCCACAACGAGAAGCCACTGCAGTGAGCCCATGCACCACGACGAAGAGTAGTCCCTACTCACCCCAACTAGAGACAAGCCCACGCACAGCAACAAAGACCCAACACGGCCAAAATTAATTTTAAAATTTAAGAAAAAAGAAGTAATTGGGAGAGTGGTGTTAAGAGGCTGAGGGATTGACAAGGGTGGACCATGAGGGGAGGTGGGAGGGGGAGGGGAGGAGGGGAGGGGAGGGGAGGGGGAGGAGGGGAGGGGAGGGGGAGGAGGGGAGGGGAGGGGGAGGGGAGGGGGAGGGGAGGGGAGGGGAGGGGGAGGGGGAGGGGAGGGGAGGGGAGGGGGAGAGGAGGGGAGGGGGAGGGGAGGGGAGGGGAGGGGAGGGGAGGGGAGGGGAGGGGAGGAGGGGAGAGGAGGGGAGGAGGGGAGGGGAGGGGAGGGGGAGGGGAGTGGGGAGGGAGGGGGAGGGGAGTGGGGAGGGAGGGGGAGGGGAGTGGGGAGGGAGGGGGAGGGGATGGGGAGGGAGGGGGAGGGGAAAGGGAGGTTTTGTTTTGGTTTTGTTTTGTTTATTTTTGGCTGCGTTGGGTCTTTGTTGCTGCGCATGGGCTTTCTCTGGTTGCGGTGAGCAGGGGCTACTCTTTGTTGCGGTGCACTGGGTTCTCATTGCAGTGGCTTCTCTTGTTGCAGAGCACGGGCTCTAGGCGTGCGGGCTTCAGTAGTTGTGGCACGTGGGCTCAGTAGTTGTGTGTCGTGGGCTCAGCAGTTGTGGCTCATGGGCTCTCTAGAGCACAGGCTCAGTAGTTGTGGGGCACGGGTTTAGTTGCTCTGCGGCATGTTGGATCTTCCCGGACCAGGGCTTGAACCCGTGTCCCCTGCATTGGCAGGCGGATTCTTAACCACTGCGCCACCAGAGAAGCCCTGAGTTTTTTTAAAACTAATTTTTGTTTTGATGTGGACCATTTTTTACCGTCTTTACTGAATGTGTTACAATATTGCTTCTGTTTTATGTTTTGGTTTTTCAGCCAGGAGGCACGTGGGATCCTAGCTCCCCGACCAGGGATCAAACCCGCACACCCTACATTGGAAGGCAAAATTTTAACCACTGGACTGCCAGGGAAGTCCCAAGAGTAGGTTTTGAGAAGAAAGAATCAACACCTCTCTTGGACAGATTAAGTTTGAGAGGACAAAAGAATGCAGGTTTTAATTTGAAATAGCAGTCTTAACCTGTCTAATCATTTTAAGCTAGTATTTCACATACAAGCCAAGTCATTGGCAAAAATGGATCATTTAAATTACGGCATGTGAATGTTCACTGGAACAATAAATTTTAAAATATTACATGTGTTTTTCACGTTTAGCTCTTAAGGAGGACACAATCCTTCCTCCAGAGATGTGAATTTCTTAGATCTCTTTCAACTGTTTGAAAAGCTCTCAGCTCTCTGAAAATACGGATTCCCAGTTTGGTTCTCAAGAGATCTCTTTGTTTGTAAGGTCACAGAGGTACCTAAAAGTTAAATCATGTGTAGTAAAGTATAGGTATCCGAAGGATTTTTTAAAAAAATTTCAAGCATAAATATGCTTTGAGTAGGTATTTTAGGTATAAAAAAAATCTTTGGGGGCCAAGAAACCAGTTTGAACTTAGGTTCAAAAAAGGTTTATGTGTTGTTCAGAATGCTCTTATTTCTTGCCCTAAAATTAAGGGAACTTGTGATTCAAAGCTCTCATGAAAATATTTCTAAAAGTGTCTTAAGAGACAGACTTAAGTGCACAGCTGGTGCAGGGCCCCTGTACTGCACTCAGTGAATCAGGGAACAACAAAGTACAGAATATTAAAAGGAAATTTAACAACCCTTTTCCCCTTCCTGTGTGTGTGTGTGTATAAAGTGATCCTAGGGGTCCTGCTGATTTGTGCGCTCCGTCTTCTGCAGTGTGCAGGAAAACAAATGAGCAATGCAAGCAGAGTGAGTTTTTTTTTTTTTAAAAGAAAAAACAGGTAAGAATAACAACCGTAAAGGAATTAAATGGTCCAAGTCTCACTCAAGGGAAACACGGCAAAACATTCAGTGACAGGATTACAGATATTTTTCCACCCTCTCTTTTTCACACGGAATAAGTAATGTGACCAAGTTAATTGTCTCACTATTGGTTTTTATTTAAAGAATTTTGAGGTTAGACATACAGATCAATAAAATAGAATTGAGAATTCAGAAACTGACCCCCACTCCTTTGTGGTCAACTGATTTTCAACAAGGATCCCAAGACAATTCAGTGAGGGAAAGAATAGTCTTTTCAATAAACAGTGCTGGTACCAGTAGATATTCACATGCAAAAGAATGAAAGTGGACACCTACCTTATACTATATACAAAAATTAACTCAAAGTGGGCAATAATCCTAAATCTAAACCTATAGAACATCTAGAAGAAAACACAGGAGTACATTTTCGTGACCTTGGATTAGGCAATGGTTTATTACACATGACACTAAAAACAACGGACAAAAAAGATAAATGGGACTTCGTGAAAATCAGAAACTTTTGTGCTTCAAAGGATACCATCAAGAAGGTGAAAAGCCAAACTCACAGAATGGGAGGAAATATTTACAAATCCTACGCCTGGTAAGGGAATTGTATTCAGAATATATAAAGAAGCCTTACAGCTCAATAATAAAAAGACAACCCGATTGGCAGAGAAGAAAACGGGCAAAGGATCTGCATAGGCATTGCTCCATAGAAGATATACAAATGACCAATATGCACATAAAAAGGTGCTTGACGTCATCAGGGAAACGCAAATCGAAACCACAATGATATACTTCACACCCACTAGGGTGGCCATAACCAAAAAGGAGGATAGTAACAAGTGTTGGCGAGGGTATGCAGACACTGGAACCCTTGGACACTGTTGGTGGGAATGTAAACTGGTGCACCTAATTTGGAAAACGATTTAGCAGTTCCTCAAAAGGTTAAACATAGAGTTACTATCTCTCTCTCTCTCTCAATATATACACAATTCAACAATTCCATTCCTAGTACACACCAAGAGAATTGAAAACATCTGTCTATATAAAAACTTGTATATGAATGTTCATGGCAGTATTATTCATAACAGACAAAAGGTGAAAACATTTCAAATATCTATCAACTGTCAGATGGATAAACAAAATGCGGTCTTATCCATACAATGGAGTATTATTTTGCCATAGAAAGAAATGAAGTACTGACACATGCTACAACATGGATGAACCCTTGAAAGCCTCATGCTAAGTGAAAGAAGCCAGGCACAAAACATCACATACTAAATTATTCCACATACATAAAGTGTGCAGGACAGGCAAATCCACAGAGACAGAAAGGAGATTAGAGGGCACCAGAGGTTTCGGTGGTAGGGCAGTGGGCGTGATGTGGGACGACTGGTAAGGGCGTGGGGCTTCTTTTTGCAGTGATAGAGGTGTTCTGCAATTATAAAGTGGTGATAGCTGCACAGGTAAATATACCAAACACCTTCAACTGTATACTTTAAAGGGAAAATTTTATGGTATGTAAATTATACTTCAAAAAAAAAAAAAAACCTCTGCTTTTAGCTCTCACCTCTCATTCCAATATCAGCTATCTATCTACAGTCGCCTACCAGGCATCTCATTGGATCAGCTCAAATGCTCCGCACCTGCAGTGATGTCATAGAAGAAATACAGCAGATTACCTGAGAGACGAATTCCATTCTAGTCCTGATTCGGCCCCAAACAGCCATGTGACTTCAGGCAGTCTACATAAGCCTTCTTTATGCCTTTCTCCTCCAATTTTTACTGTCATTCCTCTCTGGTCCTCGCCTCTTCCTTGTCATGACCCAGACCCCTTTGTGGGAATATGGGGGGGGGGGCGATGCTGAGCCTTCATGTCATCCTTTCATCACTCCCTACTTGAAGCTCATCTACTCCCGAAGCCCCAAAAGCCTCTTTACATAAGAGGACTTTCAAACTGTGTTTCTAACATTCACCCTTCACCAACCACCAGCTACACTCTGCAATTGAAAAGAATAATTAATAGCATTTATAGGGGAGTTTTAGGCTTACAGAACAAGTGAACAGAAAGAACAAAACTCTCACACAACCGGGACAAACCCAAACGGTTTTCCCTCCTACTAACATCTTGTATCAGTGTGGATACAACTGAAGAGCTAATACTGATACGTTTTTATTAGCTAAGTACACAGTGTACACTAGGGTACACCCTTTTCCTCCACAGTTCTACGGGTTTTGACAAATGCAAGATGTCATGTATCCAGAATACTTTCACTACCCTAAAAATCCCCTGCGCCCCACCTACTCAACCCTTCCCAATTCCCAACCCATCCCTGCAATTTTAACACCTCTAAAATCAGCTTGTCACTTTTTAGCCAACCTGATTTCTCTCTGCATGGCCCCAAGTGAACGCTTAAGATCTGGAGTTCAAGATTTCTTTCCTCCTTCTCTCTTACTCCCTCTTCATTCATGCTCTTTGCGGTGTCTTTGGTTTCCCCTCCCTTCCCTTTTCTCTGATGATCTGTTCTACTGTAAATTATGAGATTCAGTTCAAGCGGGGAACTTGCCCTACGTGTGTGTAGAACGAGTTATCTCCAGGGTCTGAAACAGACTCAGTCTTCAAACAAATGAGCGACGGCCTCCCACGGCATCCCCAGAGCTCGGTCGTGATCTGCTCTCCAAAGTAGCAAATGCCACATTAGAGGAAGTGCAGATTGGCACTGTTTTTGAGGTTAAAGTATTTGCAAGATTTTTCACTTTCTCTTAAGTACTGAGACATACCTGCAGTGAATTAAACAGCCCCCCAAATAATACAGCTAGCTATATTAGCAATCACTTAGCATCTATGGATGTCTTCAGATCACTGTAAGCACTTAACGTTGTAACAGTTGTAGGCTTCATCAAGACAGTAACTTAAATATTTCCACATTTTCAAAATTAGACGCCACATGCCATTTTGTAAGCACAATTTGTACGTACTTTCTGAAATGCCAGTGTGGTTTTCAGTGTGGAATACGAGTAGAAACTCTACCTATATGCACAGCTTTAGATCCCAGGCACGTGGAAATTTAAAAAGCAAATTTTGCTTTTGAATAAATTATACATATTACAGATTTTTATGATCAAATCAAAGATATATCACCTCCCTACTCTTAAATAAGGGTAAATAAGAAAAAGGAAGCAAGCTTTACGTATTTATCTCTAAAGCAAAGTCAGAATTTGCAGGATATGAGAATTCAAACAAGAAAAGATATTTTAACAAAATCCTTAGCCAAGCACCTAAAACACGCACTGAAAAGTAACAAAACAGAAGCTGGCGACTGAATGTTTAATGACGATGAGTTGGAAAGGGTTACATTCTGGACTCAAGACCTGAATGGTTCAGAACTATTAATCGATGCTAAGAATTTGGTGGCTGTGTCTGTCTAACACCTCATTCTTCTCCTAAACAAGCTTCTTAAACCTTAGCTAGCCTCTGCCTTTTCTTATCCTAGAAGTCTCCCTGGGCTGTGATTTTAAGTTCACAGAATTCATTTTTCTACACACTAAGAAGGGTCACCAAAGCTAGACTGTGACAGCCGGGCATTCAGGCAGCACCAGGTTCAGACTCTCTCTCCCTAAGCAGCCCCTTTATAGCCAAACGCAAGCCCAACTGAAACCCTGTCTTAAAAGAAAAAGGGAAGAAGTTCACTTTTAAAGGTATTTTTAGACTTAGAATTTTACAGAAAGCTTTTGACAGTTTTGGGGCCACAATAATGATAGAGAAACTAGCCCCATCTACTAGCCCTATAAATGCAGACACAACCATTTCCTCTATTGAATTGTTAGATCAATACAATTACAAAGCTACAAAACTCATGATATGAAATTGGCTAATATCACAGAAAATTAAACTCCAAAACACACGGAGATGATATTTCAGAGTTAAAATTCGCTTCCTCATCCCTTGTAGGTTCTACATTTTATAGCTTTTCAAGTAGGCACCATTCAAGTAGGCACTTATTTCTATCTTCGCACTTTTAATAAAAATTGTAATATTTACTAACACTGCTTCCCAACCCAGAATCCCCTCTATGTTAATATCACCAAAGTGATCCTTCTTCACAACCCCCGCTCCCAAGAAAATGATGATAAATTAATACAAACATTTAAAAGTATCCTGGCAACAACTAAAAAGCTCTTGAAATTTAAGCAAAACGTCCGTTTTGTCAAAGTACATAGTGCACTATACATGCAGGGCATCACTTCAACAGCATGTTATCATTAATGTGCTTTTTCCTCAAAAGACGGATCTGTTCCTGTTTGCTCTGGACCATCATTTGCTGTCTCTTCCAATACCTAAGTTCTTGTTGCTCTTTGCGGTATTTCCGTGCAAGCTCTCTTAAATGCAGGTTAAGTAAAAGTGCAAAGGACAGTGTTTCAGAAAAACTGGAGATTTGGTGCTGTCCATAGACAAACATACATCCAAGTGCAAGGGCATTCTCAGATGCCTTGTCTGTAATACAGCCCCCAAATCACAGTACTGGGATCAATTCTAACCAAGGCAAATAGTAGGTAACAAGCCAATGTACCAGCAACAGTTTCATGAGTCCCCTGTAGTTTCACATGGAGAACCTAGGAAAACCTTCAGGTAAAGGTAACATGGGAGCTGGTTTTCAAAGGATGTGTAGAATTTCAATACTAAAATATGGAGAACAGGCAAGTGACATTTGGGTTCAGATGCTGATTTAGACAAAAGCACGAAAGCAAGGAAGCATATATAATCTGCGTGATATTTATTAAATGACTGCAGCTAAATCAAATTTATACCTGGGCCAAGTCTTTATAAATATACTATTTAAGAATACACAAATAGGGCTTCCCTGGTGGCGCAGTGGTTGAGAGTCCGCCTGCCGATGCAGGAAACACGGGTTCGTGCCCCGGTCCGGGAGGATCCCACATGCCGCGGAGCGGCTGGGCCCGTGAGCCATGGCCGCTGAGCCTGCGCGTCCGGAGCCTGTGCTCCGCAACGGGAGAGGCCACGACAGTGAGAGGCCCGCGTACCGCAAAAAAAAAAAAAAAATACACAAGTATATTTATATATTATGGGATAGCCCTTAAATTGACATCAAGAACCTCTATTTTTTTTAATTTATTTATTTACTTATTTTTGGCTGCGTTGGGTCTTCGTTGCTGCGTGCGGGCTTCCTCTAGTTGCGGCAAGTGGGGGGCTACTCTTCGTTGCGGTGCGCGGGCTTCTCATTGCGGTGGCTTCTCTTGCTGCGGAGCACAGGCTCCAGGTGCGCGGGCTTCAGCAGTTGTGGCTCGCGGGCTCCAGAGAGCAGGCTCCAGCAGTTGCGTCGCAAGGGCTTAACTGCTCCTCGGCATGTGGGATCTTCCGAGACCAAGGCTCAACCCCGTGTCCCCTGCACTGGCAGGCGGATTCTTAACCACTGCGCCACCGGGGAAGCCCCAGGAACCTCTCTTAAATGGCCCTGTTATACATTTAACTGTTCCCCAAATACTGAATTATAATTTTGATATTCAGTTTCGATTATATTATGAAACTCATTTTAGCAATCTGTTACACTCCTGTCATCTGATTTTGCTGAGATCTGCATAAGTCAGTTAATTGAAAAATGAATCAAATCTGATACATAAATACTGTATTTAACCTGGAATACATAAATGTAAATTTGTTCACCAAACTGATTCTACAGTCAGGAACTGCTCTCCTGGCTGAAGCTCCCTTTTCTCTATCACACATAGATACCACAACCTGTCAATACTAGTAAGTTACAAAATGCTCCGTTTCCCTTTTTTTTTAAGGTAAAGAGAAAATGTGCAAGGCAATCTGAGTGTAAATCCTTCATGATTCTTTTTTAATCCACCAGTTTTCCGTTGTTTTACTCCTATCTAATTATCTCTTAAAGGAAATCTCACCTTCGAGTCTTTCCACAGCATACAAATTAGTTCTCATTAGAACAACACGACTCCCTTTTCTGCACGTGTATTTCATCACTTCACGTTAAGTTTATACTATACGGTTATGACAACTTGCACTCCTAGCACGGCGGTAACCACTGGAAGGGATGCGTGGAATGAAAGGGAAACAGAACTTCACTTTTCTTCCTCTCAGCGAGAGGAGACAAAGTTTCCATGTGGAAGGCCGGAGGTTTACTTTCATGATGAAACTAAAGATAAGTTGATTTTCAGATTTCTCTCCTGCTAAGTTAATATCTAGCGTCTAAGCCTTCTACTTTACAAATAAAATCAGAACCGGAGTGCACAATGGTAACAGAACCCCAGTGGTTACGTTTTCTGTTGCTTCTCAATCTGCCATTTTCAACTCAACTTGAGAAAAGGACAATGAAAATTTACCACCTCCCTATATTTTGTGTAGGAAATGAAGGTTACTTGGGGTTATTGTTTTTTTTTCAATTAAAACATGCAATTCATATCTCCTAAATCTAAAATTAATTTGTCAATTAATTTTTTACTTATTTTTAAAATTGAAATATAATGAAACTAACAGTACTGTGTTAGTTTCAGGTGTATAGCAAAGCGATTCAGATATACACATATTTTTTTCCTCTTTTTCAGATTCTTTTCCATTATTGCTTATTACAAGATACTGAATATATTTCCTTGCGCTATAAGTAGGACCTTGTTTGTTATCTATTTTATGTATAGTAATTTGTATCTGCTGATCCCAAATTCCTAATTTATCCCTCTCTCACCCCTTTCCTCTTTGGTAATCAGAAGTTTGTTTTCTATGTCTGTGAGTCTGTTTCTGTTTTGTAATATAAGTTCATTTGTGTCATATTTTTTAGAGCCCATACATAAGTGATACCATATGGTATCTGTCCTTCTCTGTCTGACTTACTTCACTTGGTATGATAATCTCTAGGTCCCTCCCTGTTGCTGCAAATGGCATTATTTCATTCAATTTGTTTATTTTTCACAAGTCGGCAAGCATTGACGGGGCATTCATCATCCCATCTCTCACCGCTCTTGCCTGCTCCCAGGGGATCGACAAAGGGAACAGAGCTGCTGGCCTTCAAGGTCTCCGTGAAGCTGTCCTACAGAAACTGAGCCTCCCTGACTGAGTCCTGATTACTTGTTCCACTGCAATTATTCGTTGTGTGTATTTGTAAAGACAAGTTCTAAAAGGATCTTCGCCTATTTTTAACAATCATGGGAGGCGTCTCAACGCAAGACAAAATTTTTCTATGTTCTATTATCCAGATGACGAATCTCTCATTAATGGAGGTTAACACACAGATCACATTTTTAACATTTAAATCGTCAAGTAACATCCGTTCACATCCAATCACTTAATGATCTTCAAGTTTCAAAGTGTATTTAAAAATCACCCAATAGCAAGTCCAAGTCCTCTGGGAAGAGGAAGGAGTAAGATTCAGAAGGAATTCCTCCCCTGATCATCCTGAAACTACTGGCCACCTTCGTGAGAGCACCACCCACAGAGAGGGACACGGTACGCAGATATTTAAGAGCGGCACTGGGTAAAGTTTACCCACGTGAGCTTCCAAAAGAGGGATGTGCTTGGCCGCTGGCTGGAGTGATGTAGCAATCCCGAAGCCTTAGAGAATGTGGCTTGAAGCTGAGAGACGAGGGGAGTTTCTTCAGGTCAGAATGCTAAACCACTCCAGGCGAGCGTGTCTGGACAGCCTACCAGGCACGGAAAACGCCTTAAGGAGAGAGATACCCCGGGCTCCACAGCCGTCCCAGGAGGGGGAGTGCGGATTCCATGGGAGCCCAAAGGGGAGGACGGCACGGAAGTGGAGTGCCCACCCGGCACATTTTAATCCCCTTTCACAGGCAGATCCTTTCCTGGCTCTAACTGGATGTAGCTTATTTCGACAACTGTCCAGTGTGTTCCTCCAGACAGACCTCAGAAAAGCAAGCAAGGTTAGGGCTCAGAGTTCAGGTTCTGGGGCTGAATGGAAGCGGACTTTTGCTGAGGGTCAAAATCTCAGTCATTCTCGACCCGCAAAGATGCATTCTGCTGCTTCTGCCCGGGCTCAGGACAGAGTTGGCAACCGACAGCTCTTAGTAACGGGAGATCTCAGAATCTTGAGCCCCTTTGGCTGCTGAAACCGTATCCTAACAACACGCTGCAGTTCTTTTCACTGTTGTTTACTGAGAATCACAAAGGTCACGTTCTCCAAGTGTGGACGAGAGGAGGCAGGCTGAAGCAGGACTGGAGATGGAAAAGCTCAGTGCAACTCTAACGGCTCGTCCTACTCCCGGCCCTGAGACACACACGTCCTTTGTGAGAGCTCATTTCTCAGCGCAGCCGTTTCCTCCCTAGGGACAGTCTTTAAGAAAACAATCCACAGAGTGCCTTCAGGTGTTCGGGAGCCGCCACACAACTCCTTCAAGGCCAAAATGAGTAGCTGCACCTGAAATCATATGCAAGATTTCTGAAAATCACTGGGAAAAGGGTTCTATAAGACATCTGGACCAGATTCAAGGTGTTGCATCGTAATTTCTGGTGTATCTTTTTCTTGGCTTCTTAGGACTGACCTGTCATCCAATTTGAGATTTTTTTTTTTTTTTTTTTGCAGTACGCGGGCCTCTCACTGTTGTGGCCTCTCCCGTTGTGCAGCACAGGCTCCGGACGCGCAGGCCCAGTGGCCACGGCTCACGGGCCCAGCCGCTCCGCGGCACGTGGGATCTTCCCGGACCGGGGCACGAACCCGTGTCCCCTGCATCAGCAGGCGGACTCTCAACCACTGTGCCACCGGGGAAGCCCGGTCTGAATTTTCTTTTCATGAACAAGGGTGGCTGTTCTGCTCTCCTAGGAGCAGAGTGGTCCTTCGTTAGCAACGCTGCTGCCGCGCCCTAAAATGGCTTCACCTGCCATCGGTAAGAGCAGCTGAAATCCTTGCCTATGAGAGCTGCTTAGGGAGGAGTCCTTAAACATACAGAGAAAAAGCTCCATGTTCAACTGAACACAGGTGCGGTTAGGAGCAAGTCTCACCTGGACTCCTCTCTCCAGGCTCCTGTTCAGCCCCCGTCTGCCCTCCAGGGAGGCAGATCTGTTTAAAACGATTTTCAAGTGATGAACTTGTGTCGTGCCCCATCTAACCATCTGCCAGAATGATTCCATATTTGGGATGGGAGCGCGCTTAGTAGTTTCGACTGTGGCAGGTGCCCATATGTCAATACCATTTAACTGCGGCAACTACCCAATAGGGCATTGAAGTCCTGTTTTATAGTTAGGACACCGAAATGCAGAAGGATTACCCAATAGGAGCTCGAGTCCAAAGCCAGCCTCCAGCCTCTTCCTTGTAATCAATCTCTGATACCCCTTCCCTTCAAGTACTGCTCTAGTGCACAGCAGTTCATAACATTTTCTTACTAAGCATTTAAAATTGTTTCAAAGAGTCTTTCTCCATTGAGGATTGGACAATTTTTTTAAAAAATTCATCTATAAAAGGAGAAACGTTTAGCTTCAATAAACCAGGTGGACAGAGTTACATCAAAGTACACAACGGCTTGACGGTCACGTGTACTAAGTCACCACGGTGGATACCTCCCCCCGTGTTCCCGTGCTTCGCCCCCAAACACATATTTGAGGACATTTCTGCAAATAACAGATGCTTTCCTGAGGGAGCTTCAGAGATATGTGACTCACCCATCATTTTATGATAAGTGTCTTCCCAGGAGAATAACTACTATTTCTTGCAGTACAAATGAAACAAACATAGTTTGATATTAACCTGGAGGCTTATTATACAACACGTTGTGGCCATTTGTAATGTCCATCAATCGGAGATTCTCAAGAAAGAACCTTGAGCTGAGGGCATCGCAGCCTCAGCAAAACACAACAGGGAAAATAACGTGGGAAAGAATTTTTGAAATAAAATTAACTGTGGAACGCAAAAAGGGATTTTTTATTACTGGATATAGACCTGATCTGCGTAAATTATGTAAGCATCTAGGACTCATGTATCTCCAAATACGTCGGATTTACCAAGACTCCCTTCCCATGGACGACCGTTCACGCTTTAACAGAATCAATCTGTGAACGCTACACTGCTTCTCTTTTGATTATAATTAAATATCAAGACCATTACTTTTTTTTTTTATGAATTCAGCATGGGATGTTAAACAAACCTTAGCACTTCAAAAATGCGCTATTATGAGTGGCACTGAAACGGCTAATACGTCCTTTGATATTCTACTCTCAAACACTCAAGCCATCAAATAACACTAGTTTGGGCCCTCCAACACTTAAAAGACATAGTAGAAAATAGATCTTGAATAAAAGCTATAGTAAGACGACCTATACTTCAAATTTCCCCATCGAATATGCATATGTGCTTGATTAATAGTCTATAGAGTTGAAGATGAAATCGTTCCCTTCAATTTATTTGGATTAAAGCTCACCACTGCTTATTATAACCAATCACCACTAAGTATCAATATAAACTTTTAAATACACAAGCACATTTTAAAACCAAAAAGGAGCAAATTAACCGAGAAGAACTCAACAGAAGGCAACACAGCTGACTGAAATGGGAATGAAACAGTCCTTGGGTACAATGTCTGCATTTGAAGAGCACTGGACCTGACACTCAAAAAGCAAGATAAAATGAATGACTGTAACAGGTTTTACAGCACAGCTGTTTTGTTTACCCCTCACCGTGGCAAGATCACGACGTGGTCACAGTTCTTAAAAACAGATACATTAGGGAAATACTGTCCCACCAACTCCAGATTTTAGTTCAATTTCACAAATAAATATAGAGAAGTGTCCTCTCTATCTACCAAGTTTTCATCAGTTCCCTTCCCCACACATTATCCAAGTAATAAGATACAATAAAGGACCCGAAACGATTCTAAAGTATTAAAAAATTTTTTCTCTGTCTTGAGCCAATAAGATTGAGATGCCTTCTTTACTATTTATCCACAGGTCTATTTTTGTAGATGTGAGAATGTCTTCCAGCAAACTCCATATTTCCTTTTTCTTTCCTAAAATACTTGTCAATAATTGCCAATTGGATTGACCATAACCCCCAAAAAGGGAAAATAATTCTGTAAGTTTGACACATGGAATAACAATCCTTCTCCCTATTATTATATTTCGGAGAAAAGCTCACTGAAAAATCATTCATTCCCCCTAAAAATATACATCTAAAACAATCTATGTCAATGCGCTGACAATCTGTCATCCTAAGGAAATTCCTTCAGCTGTCACTGAGCGGGGAGGGAAAAGCGTTTGCATTGTTTGAGTTCTGGTTTATGATTTACTAGAATATTCATATCTGAAGGTTAAGGAAATGTCCAGAAAGATGAGCATCTTAACTATTTTCTTACAACTCAAAATTAATGAGGCATATAAACCTTTGCCAGCCCAGTGGTACCTAAGCAAACTGTGGCCCCAACACCTTTGAACCATGTAACCTCGCAGGGATGAGAAAACAGCACGGAAGAAAACGCCCTGGTGCTCTTCGCATATGCACATATGAAGGGCGTGCATTACTTTCCCAGGATTCGGCTGTCGTGAAGGAGACCAAGTTTCGTTTGGTCAAATGTTCCCCAGGTTTATAAGGTATAGAACCAATATTCTGATCACAGCTCTATCTGTTGCATTAAAATGCAGGCACGGGTGCACAGATCAGCCTTCACAGGCCTACCCACCAAAAATGATTATAAGGGAGTGTGTGGGATTATGAGAGAGAGAAAATGCGTGTGTGTGTGTGTGTGTGTGCGTGTGCGTGTGTGTGTGTGTGCGCGGAGAGGGGAGGGGAGAAGCTCAATATAAATGAAAGACCTTCTGATAAACATGACACTTGGCCTGATTCAAATAGCAAGAATTAATAGAATCCTTCTCCCCTTATTTTTATTTATTTTTAGATATAATTTACATACAGTAAAATTGGTCCTTCTCCATGCACGGTCCTATGCGTTTTGACACGGTCCTATGAGTTTTGCATAGACTTGCGTGGCAAGAGGAAAACCTGGTACTTTTCTGTCCTCGGGGCACTGATGGTTCTAGTGTCACGGCAGGTCCAGTTGGAAAGGACACCAGGGTAGCCAGGGCACTGGGCAGCTTGCCTGCTGCTGGATCATTACAACCTCATGGTGACAACAAGGTCCTTGTAACTAGGCTTCTTTTCAATGAACTGAGCATTTGTATATAACACAGGGTTCCTCAAAGTGACTGGCTCAAAGGAACAGGAACCAAGAGATAAAGAAACTTGTTGGCCTGATGGGACATTAATTAAGATCAAAATCAGCACAGCTCTTTTGTTCCAGCGATTGCGGTAAGTAAACAAGTTACTCCCAAAACTCGGTGGCTCAAAACAAGAATGGTGTGAAGGCCACTCGCAGATCTGCACCTGGTCGGGCTGAGCAGGGGGCACGTCTCTGCTGCCCCGGCATCAGCTGGGGGCTGGAGTCCCCTGAAGCTTACTCACTGGTGTGTGGCTGGCAGCAGAGGCCTCAGAGAACTGTTGACCAGAAAGCTCTGTGTTTCTTCTCTGTGTGCCCCGGGCTTCCTACAATAGGACAATTGGGTTCCAAGGATGGTGTCCCTTTTATGTCCTATCCTTGGAAGTCACCTAGTGTCCACGTAATAGGGAAGAACAAATCTGACTCCATACCGGATCTGTTTCTTTTACTTCAATTGCTTTGGCTACAAGTTAAGAATGTTGCCTGTAGCCTGAAATATACAGGAGAGTCCCTTCTCAAGGCTCTGACCTTTGAAGGTATCATTCATAGAGAGATAAAAAGTTGCAGAACAGAGAATAACCTTTGTCTTGTGGGAGGTTTACAGGGACATCATGACCTGACCTATACAGACAACTGCAAGAACAAAGGATTCCGATGGCCAAGAAGTTGGCAACAACTGGCCACACCCCTCCCCTTTTAGTATAAAAGCAGCCTGAGCTCCAACTCAAGTAAGCTGGTTCTTTGGGACACCAGGTCACCGAATTCTCAGTCTGCTGGCTTTGGGAATAAAGTCGGTATTCCTTGCCTCAGCTATTCCTCAGCGACTCATCTCTCAATTGATTAGCCTGTCGTGCAGTAAGCAGTACGAGCATGGACTCAGAAACATCTACTGCTTCAGGGTGTTACAAGGGTCCACCCCAAATCAGGGGAAGGAAACACAGCCGCCACTGCTCAGTACCGAAGTGACAGAAGATCTTTGTATGACGATCACGGGACGTAAGACGCGTTGGTGGAGCCCTCTTTGGAGAATACGATCTGTTGCTCTGTTATGAGCCGCCAAGATGAAGAGCTACCACAACAATCTTGCAGAAGTGCAGAGCTCATCCCATCACCGCTACTGTATTTAAAATACCCTGAACCACATGCATCTAAGCCTTACCTGACATCACCCCAGTTTTCTCCCCCACTGCCTTTTAGGACGTTTCTTTCACTCCTTACTTTCAACCATTCAGAGCTCCTTGCAATTCTCCAGACTCACTTGCATACCCTCTTCCTAGGGAAGCCATCCTTCTTTGCTTTACTTGGCTTACTCCCAACTCGTTTCTTTAGGAATGACTTCTCCTGGGCTGTGGTCTCCTCTAAGATGCCGTCCTTGAAAGAAGCAGCCTGTACTGCAGCGGCTCTACCAAGAGCAGGGGTCCGTGGTCTCCTCCTGGCTTTGCCCCGGCCAGTGGTCTGACCCAGGGTTTCACGCGTTTACCTGAGTCAGTTTTCTCGTGCTTCCATCCCTCCCATCGATAGACGCTGATCTCAATGAACACCCCTCAAGCTAACGCCATTTCAGAGCCTCCTTCCCAGGGATCCCTACCCGCAGTGAACGGTTTAAGATGATTCCAATCTTTTACTACGACAATGAAAAATAAAACGATCGCAACTCACGCCACTGACAACGGGGTAATCTCCCCAGAATAGAAAGAACTGCTAGAAATTTTTTTTAAAAAGGGAAAATGCCAGTATTTATCAAAATTATTAATGCATCTGCCCTTTGACATGGAAGTCCCACTTCTGGGAACTTATCCAGCACTGCAGCATAATTTGTTGAAGCAAAATGTTGAAGTTGGAAAAAACCCAAGTGTCCATCAATAGGGGACTGGTTAAGTCAACTACTTACCTAACTGAACACTCTGCTTTTTTTTTTTTTTTTAAACTAACTGAACACTCTGCTATTGAAAAAGACTGAGGAGGCCCTCTAGCATTATGTGGGGAGATTCCTGGGATATACTGTTATGTCACAAAAGCGGGTGCAGAAGAGGTCTGACACTTTGCGATATACGTAGATATACGTGTACGCATATGTACGCATATGCACGTGTGATATGTATGTATGTACACGTGTGTGTGTCTCAGGGTGTGTGTGTACATATTTCTTCCTATCCAAGAGTGGGGAACATCTTCCTTTTTATTCACACTGACTTCACAGCTTTAGTATATTTCGGTTCATTTAAAATATTATATCTTTTTAATTAATGTTTAAGAAAAATCTTTTCATAACTCATCGTAGACAGAGAAACTTGATTTTCAATATCATTTTAATTTTACTCTTTAGAATTCCTTCTACCAACTTAATCGGCAACAACAAAGACTTAGCTGTTTTAAACAGAATGTAGGGTTCTTTTCTTCCATTTATGTTCACTGTGTAGAAGCCACTGAGAAGCATTTTTTGATATGGGCAGATATCCCTTGTGGGGTTATACATTGTAACAGATGCTACAGAAACAGGAAAAAAAGGAGAAGCAGCAGAACCCTCAGTCCTGACTCCTATCTATGTAGACTAGGGCTAGAGGCAGGGTAACCGTGGCACTGGCTACGGTTACAGGAAGTAGCCGACAAGGAGGAGAGACGCAGGAAGAGGCATCCGGTGAGGGTTCCTGGGGGAGGAATCCCAGGGCATTTCCATCACAGACAGATTTCTATCAGACCACACAAACAGAAAAAGGAAGGAAAAGCAACCCCCCAAGGGCATGTGTAGGTACACGGCCCTTGTGAGTCTGCGGCCGTGCTTATTCCAGGAGGAACTGCTAGAAAGACGGGCCCAGGAGACCTGTGTTAAAACAAGGGCCATCTGCTTGGTGTGATTCCGGTGGGAAGAAAAACCCAAAGCTGCTGTATAACCTCCCTATGGTGAGTCTTCCATCCGTCTTTTCAGATACGTTCGCGGATAAAGTAACAAGATCCTGCAAATACTCACCATGAGCTTTTAACATTTCCAGAAACAATTACTGAGTCAAATGCATGCTTTACGTCAGCTAATGATGCTATGAACGGACCCCGGTGGCCTCTACCATGACCTATCAAACAGCACAGGAATGTTGTACAGCACTGCCTTTTGGGTTAAGTTTCTCTGGCAAGTCTCCTCCCCCACCAAAAAAGTCAGGATATACAAAACACACCCAAGGTTTATAGATTTAAAGTATTCTCAGCCGCAAGAACCCAGGAAAACTTATTTTCCATTTTCATACCAACACATACTGGTGGCCAGGCTGTATCTCATCGCGGCTTGCTCTCACGATGGAGTGTCCCAAAGCAAGTGAATTTCAAAGCACCCTGAAGGCAGGTGTAACTGACAGAACTGCTGGACACTTCAAGGTTATAGTTGGAAACCACCCAAGATCAAGACAGCACTTTACCCACCTGAAAGCACTGACAGGATCTCTGCTGACATCACAGCTCCCGCCCGGTTCGTACGCAAGGAGAAAGGAGGGTGTGCTTTCAGGCAATCAGTAGGCACTTAGAGGCAGTGCTCGTCTGGCCTCTGAAGCAGGCAGGCAGACAGGCATCTGGATCCATTAGAGCCTGGAGAGCAATCTTCAATCACCACGAGAGGCTTGGATTGGAAAGAAACTGGCAAATCTCCACTCTCCAGTGGATTCCTTCCAGCAAATTCCAGCAGAGTGGACTGGTGAGAGGCTGAAGTTTTAAGGGACGAGTCTGAATGTTTCATTTAAATGCTGCTGATGTAACTCGAGCAGAGCGTGTGAGCACCAAGCGGTCTAGGCTACTTAATGATATCTGAAAATGCCGCTCTAGGTCAGGGGAGAAGATCAGATCACAGATGATGTTAGAAGAATTATTTCTCAGTTATGGACAAGGGCCCACATTACTGGGAAACAGTTAATTTATTCGCAAGCAACCTTCCAGTTCATCTGACAGATTTAATCGTGGTGGTTCTGCCCTACAGTGATCGTACACAGCTGCAGAGTTGACGATTACATAACAAGGGCCAAGCGACGGAAGATTCACCTCCTCCCGGGAAGGCTTCCGGCAGAGGGTGGACAAGAAAACTAGATTCCTGTTCTGGGAGGGGGCAGGGACGAGAAGAGCCTCACGCCCATAACCACAGCAGAGCTGTAAGGTTGTCAAATATGAAATACCTTAAAAGGATGCTAAAGGCTGATGTGAGAGCTTGCTACATGGTTCACACCATGCTAAAGGCTTTCCGACGTGATTTCACTTCATCCTCACCAACTTCTGGAAGTCTGTACCTTCTTATTGTCATTTTACAGAGAAGGACGCTGAGGCTGTGAGTGGTCCCGAGGCTTGCCCAAATCTGCGTGTCCTGAGCTGGAGGCAAAGCCCCCGGGGGAGCCCCCAGCCGTGGCCGTGATGATGCTGCCCTCGGCTAATGGACACCACCCAGACAGCGGTTAGAAGCGTGGCTCCAGGAAGACAAGTCTGTGGGTTCCTGGCCTTTCTGTTCCCCAGGAGGGCTTAAGCAGAAGGCGTTCACCAGGCTGACGCACTTGTCCACTACCGTCATCTTGCTTTTTTACGGCCAGTGTCATGCTAGTCAAACTTCACTCCAGCCCTTCCTTAAACTATGATATTACCTGCAGTTCACTGACTTCCTGGTCCCTGGTTCTCAACCCACTGGGATTGGATTTCCAGAACTCCCCAACCATGGGAAACCCTATTCGTATAAAGGAATACTACTCGGCAATAAAGAATAAACTACTGATACTCTCAACAACTCTCAAATGCATTACGCTGAGAGGAGAAGCCAGCATAAGAAGACCACACACCGTCCAGTTCCATGCCTACAACATTCTAAGAAAGGCAAAACTACGGCATCGGAAACCAGAGCAGTCATTTCTAGGGACTGAGTGGGAGGGTAGCGGCCGATACAAAGCGGGCTGGGGGGGTATGGGGAGTCATGGCGCTGCTCTGTATCTGAGTGTGGTGATGCATTTGTTAGGACTCACAGAACTGTACACTAAAAAGCATTAATTCTGTGCATGTGAATTATACCTTGTAAAACAGGACAGCGGCATACCTTACTAATAAATACCTTCTAAGGAAAAAAGGAAACCAATTAGCTGAGGCTAATGAGGAGGTAAAGCTTCCAGTTAATAGCTAGTGTTATGAAAAAGCAATTCTCAAATTGACGAGTGACCCACAAAAGATTATCAAAACAACGTGCAGGGACTTCCCTGGTGGCGCAGTGGTTAAGAATCCGCCTGCCAGTTCAGGAGACACGGGTTCGAGCCCTGGCTCGGGAAGATCCCGTATGCCGCGGAGCAACTAAGCCCGTGCACCACAACTACTGAGCCTGTGCTCTAGAGCCCGCGAGCCACGACTGCTGAGCCTGCGAGCCACAACTACTGAGCCCGTGTGCCACAACTACTGAAGCCCACGTGCCACAACTATTGAAGCCCGCATGCCTAGAGCCCGTGCTCCGCAACACGAGAAGCCACCGCAATGAGAAGCCCGCGCACCGCAATGAAGACCCAACGCAGCCAAAACAATAAATTAATTAAAAAACCCATGAAACCCAAAAGCCCAATAGATTCCTAGAGGCTGGCCTCTACTGAAGACCTGCTCAATCGAGTCCCTGTTTATTGAGCGCTGTGTCATCAGTCCTGCCTGGGCCACTGAGCTGGTGAATAGACAAGCACCCGGTACTAGCCTGTGCAGCGCCACCTCTGAAAGCAGGAGAGCCTTTAGCCAGGGGAGCAAATTGGAATCTGTGAGCGTTAGCGCAGATGTGAGGAGCCAGACCCCTTGCTGGGTCTGAGTCGTTTATTTCTGCCACGGCGCCAGGTGGAGGGGAAGAGCGGGCACCTGGAACAACGCACCCGGCAGAGCTCTCCAAGTTCACGCGGGCCCCATGAGTCCTTTGCATCAATTTTGTTTCTGGACTTGCACTTTTTTTTTTAATTCCAGGGAGGCTTAAACAGTTTATGGAGTTAGAGACTCAATTTTTATAACATCCAGCATAAATACTTCTTTTCAGAATACTGGATCTTTATAACGATCCTCTTAGGTAAAGCAGCTGCGAAAACATCATTCAGAAAGCATATATTGTCACCTGTGAAAAGCAGTAAGAGTCTCTTTTTATAAAGTTCAAAGTGCTGGGTATCTGGTAGGGGCATCCCTCCAGACCTAAGCCTTCTCCGGCTTTGTGACGGTTCCTCCCCGTCACCCCTCCTCCTTGCCTTTTGCTAACAAACTCCCTGCTCTATGGACCAGCAGCGACCAACTAGGCTTTGAGAGCCCGGTCCTAAGCCCACGTCTAACTAGTTCTGCAGCCGATTTCCCACTGAAACGTAAAACCCCAGCAAAGTGCACGTTTTCCCTGTTGTTTACCCTGCCGATGACTCCTGACACCCCTCACAGAGCTAGAATAAACGCAGCGGGTGGGATGGTAAAGGCAGGTGCGGGCTCTCCTTGGTACACAGGCCTAACCCTCCCTTCTAGCCCCTGGTCAACCTTCAGGTCTTAACTCATTTCAGCCTGGAAACCCGAGGCCCCTACCTTCCCCGGCTGTGAGGGAAGAGCTACCCTTCTGATCGATCTCACCTCAAGCATCTTCCTGGAAGCCAGCGCCCAGCATGGTACTGAGTGGTGGGAGTTCTCACCTGTGTCCCCTCCAAGAGCCAGAGCTCCGTCTTGTTCATCTGTATCCCACGACCCCAAATTGCGACGGTTTAAATCTCTATTTCAGTGATAATATTTCCAGACCTCTAGGCTAACACGCATCCCATCTCCCAGCTCGTATCCCATACCAGTTTAACGACCCCAGGAAAACATTAAAATTTCTCATATATGTTGCCAAAAATAAGTAGACACTCTAAATGGTATAAAATCCCCATTTTTTTTCACATCGGTATCTATGTGTCATGGTTATTCCCTGTATTAGGAACCACCAACTTCTCACCATCATAATGGCCATGATTCATGCCCCAGGTTAAAACTACAAAATTACATTAAAGGTCTCCGCTTACCATGTGCCCAATGTATTGAAAGACACATTTTCTGAAATTGCTTTGACTACGGAACTTGCCTATTCCGGAATGAAAAAGGGATCCCAGTCTCCAAAAGCCACAAAGCTCCCGTCTGGTTTTCGGGCCCCTCCTCTGGCCACTCCGGTACCCCTACCTCCTTGCCTTTGCTAATTTCATTCCTCTTCCTGGCCCGAACGCACACACACGAGGCACACTCCCCTCCAGCTGGCTGACGGGAGTCCCACCTGCGTGGCCAGCCTGCAAAGCCCCACCTGGCCCAGCCTCAGAGCAAGGCTTCACCTGCTGAGAAATACGGTCCATCTGGTCACGGCCACTAAACTCAGCATTTAACTGGCTGTAATACAAAGCAAAACTCCAGGCAACGTTTGTCTTTCAAGCCTTCAAGGAGCTGATGCGCAGTTTTTGTTTCCCTCAAGGTGAACAAAACAGCCGAGCGCTTGTGACGTTCTTTTTTTAACGTTTTAGCATTTTTTAAAAATGGTGGCAAAATACACATAGAGTTTAGCATCTTAACCACTTCCAAGTGTGGAATTCAGTGGCATTAAGCACGTTCACACCGTTGCGCAACCATCACCACCGTCCACCCACAGAACTCTCTGTGACATTCTTGTCTGTCATCGTCTGCGGGAAGGCAGACAGAATATCGCCAGTTAGTTTCTAGGGATAAAAACCCAGCTTTAATTCACGGAACGGTACACCTAAAAATGGTGTATCTTACTGTATATTCATTATACTTCAATAACACTGATTAAAAACAAAATAAGAGAGATGTAGTGTGGACCATCAGGGTCTAGACCACCAGGGGCTCGAGGGAGAGTTGGGATTTTATCAAAAGACACAGGAACCCTTGAGGAGTTTGAAGAGAGTAGTGGAATTCACTCGCTCACTCACTGCCGACATTCTGGGGCACCCATGCTCCAGACACTGGGCCAGGCACTGGAGCTGGTCAGATGTATGTTTCAGAAAGTTCATCCTGGCTTCATTATAGATGTTTGAATGGGCAAAGCTAGTGGTCTCTGCTATCATCCAGGTAAAAAGTACTAAATTAAGGTAGTAGCAGAGAGGATGGAAAACAAAGACGGAATATACTTTTAGTTCTACCATTAATAGGGCCCCTAGGAAATCACTGATTCCACCATTTTGTTCCTAGTTTTTAATCGCTTGAACCAATGGTTGCTTTGGCATGAATAAATTTCAAATGGCACACCACACAAGCATTAAGAGCTGTCAGCAAGGAGGAACGTGTGGTACAGATAATAATACATGAATTGAGCACGGATTATGTTCAAGGCATTGCAGTGAAAATGGTCTAATTAGATCAACATCATTTTGGTGGAGTATTTATGGCCTGGTTAGAGGGAAAGGTGTAATTCCACAAGGCTTTTTGTGGGTGAAGCTGGAGATGACTTGAATGTTTATCAACACAGGAAGGGCTGAACAGGTTGTAGAACACCACAGTGTGAAACACCAGGCAATAGATCTCTATGTAGTGATGGGAAATGATTCCGAAATGCACTGTAAGTAGAACAGGGGCTGCAGGACGTATCACAAAACAGGATGACGTGTGTGTAAAACACTGATTTGTCTGTATATATAAACATCTCTATAAACACAGAGAGAAAAATCAGAAAAGAATACACATAAGGGACTTAGGGGTGGAGGGACTTTCAGACTGAGACTTGTATTGCAGTGAGAGTATCACCAGGCATTCCCTCTCTAGAGAAATCCGGTTCTAGAGGTTAGTACACCAAGTGCGCGGACAGTATTACATCATAGGCTCTAGTTTCTCCGTACAATCTTTATTGCTAATTCAAATCATATGCTGAGCCTCATAATAATGGCTAAGACTATATACGTGTGTGTATGCACACGTGATACCTTTTTTAGCTAGCATATTATTTTAAGTTTGTATTCTTAAATGACTGCTAGTTAAGAATGTCAAAGGGCTTCTGAGATGAGAACGTCCTGGCTATCACAAAGGGTTTCTCCTTGATGTATAAGAAAACCAGTTCAGAAAAATACATAATATACTTAATTTATTCTCACATAAGTAATTAACTACAAGATAACCCTTAGAACGCAACACTATTCATTGCAAATGAGAAAGTCAACTTACAAAAATCTTTGACCTTTCAGCTCAGAACACACTGAAACAGCATACAAGCAGTACTTTCCCATGGTGGAATTCCACCTGAAGCGCACACGCTGATGCCACAGAGGTTGCTCGGCAATGGCAGAGGCCGTCTGAGAGAACGCTCGAACTGTCTGCGCTCAGCTAAGGATTCTGTTTCTTGGTTTTAAAATTAAGATCAGGAAGGCTCCACCGAAGAGAGAAGAGAAGAAGCTTGGAGGTAATGGCTGTCGTAAAAAGCTAGTTATTTTCGGAGATTTCTGGTGACTTGGCAGTAAAGCTTAGGTTAATATCACAGACCTGGGGAATCTGCACGGGATACCAGCTGCGCGTCAGAAAGGCAGCGCGACCACAAAAGTGCCAAGCAGGGAGAAGGCTCTGCTGGATAAGCAGCTGGAGTGGACTATAAACAACTGGATCACAGGGCCAGACCCTCCACAATCCACGTGACATTGGCCGTGTGGCTGACAGGGTCTTGGTTCTCCAGCCGGTGTCAGGCCTGAGCCTCTGAGGTGGGAGAGCGCAGTTCAGGATACTGGTCCACCAGAGACCTCCCAGCTCCATGCAATATCAAATGGTGAAAGCTCTCCCAGAGATCTCCATCTCAACACTAAGACGCAACTCCACTCAACGACCAGCAAGCTACAGTGCTGGACACCTTATGCCAAACTACTAGCAAGACAGGAACACAACACCACCCATTAGCAGAGAGGCTGCCTAATATCATATTAAGTTCACAGACACCTCAAAACACACCACCGGACGCAGTCCTGCCCACCAGAAAGACAAGATCCAGCCTCATCCACCAGAACACAGGCACCAGTCCCCTCCACCAGGAAGCCTACACAACCCACTAAACCAACCTTAACCACTGGGGGCAGACACCAAAAACAACGGGAACTACGAACCTGCAGCCTGCAAAAAGGAGACCCCAAACACAGTAAGTTAAACAAAATGAGAAGACAGAGAAACACACAGATGAAGGAGCAAGGTAAAAACCCACCAGACCAAACAAATGAAGAGGAAATACACAGTCTACCTGAAAAAGAATTCAGAGTAATGATAGTAAAGATGATCCAAAATCTTGGAAACAGAATGGAGAAAATGCAAGAAACATTTAACAAAAACCTAGAAGAACTAAAGAGCAAACAAACTATGATGAACAACAGAACAAATGAAATTAAAAATTCTCTAGAAAGAATCAATAGGAGAATAACTGAGGCAGAAGAACAGATAAGTGACCTGGAAGATAAAATAGTGGAAATAACTACTGCAGAGCAGAATGAAGAAAAAAGAATGAAAAGAACTGAGGACAGTCTCAGAGACCTCTGGGACAACATTAAACGCACCAACATTGGAATTATACGGGTCCCAGAAGAAGAAGAGAAAAAGAAAGGGACTGTGAAAATATTTTAAGAGACTATAGTTGAAAACTTCCCAAATACGAGAAAGGAAATAGTTAATCAAGTCCAAGAAGCGCAGAGAGTCCCATACAGGATAAATCCAAGGAGAAACACGCCAAAACACATTAATCAAACTATCAAAAATTAAATACAAAGAAAAAATATTAAAAGCAGCAAGAGAAAAACAACAAATAACATACAAGGGAATCCCCATAAGGTTAACAGATGATCTTTCAGCAGAAACTCTGCAAGCCAGAAGGGAGTGGCAGGACATGATGAAAGGGAAAAAACTGCAACCAAGATTACTCTACCCAGGAAGGATCTCATTCAGATTCCACAGAGAAATTAAATCTTTACAGACAAGCAAAGGTAACAGAATTCAGCACCACCAAACCAGCTTTACAATAAATGCTAATGGAACTTTTCTAGGCAGGAAACACAAGAGAAGGAAAAGACCTACAATAACAAACCTCAAAAAATTAAGAAAATGGTAAGAGGAACATACATATCGATAATAACCTTGAATGTAAATGTATTAAATGCTCTAACGAAAAGACACAGACTAGCTGAATGGATACAAAAACAAGGCCCATATATATGCGGTGTACAAGAGACCCGCTTCAGACCTAGGGACACATACAGATTGAAAGTGAGGGGATGGAAAAAGATATTCCATGCAAATGGAAATCAAAAGAAAGCTGGAGTAGCAATTCTCATATCAGACAAAATAGACTTTAAAATAAAGACTATTACAAGAGACAAAGAAGGACACTACATAATGATGAAGGGATCAATCCAAGAAGAAGACATAACAATTGTAAATATTTATGCACCCAACATAGGAGCACCTCAATACAGAAGGCAAATGCTAACAGCCATAAAAGGGGAGATTGACAGTAACACAATCATAGTACGGGACTTCAACACCCCACTTACACCAATGGACAGATCATTCAAACAGAAAATAAATAAGGAAACACAAGCTTTAAATGATACATTAAACAAGATGGACTTAATTGATATTTATAAGACACTCCATCCAAAAACAACAGAATACACCTTCTTCTCAAGTGCTTCTGGAACATTCTCCAGGATAGATCATATCTTGGTTCACAACTCAAGCCTTGGTAAATCTAAGAAAATTGAAATCATATCAAGTATCTTTTCCAACCACAATGCTATGAGAGTAGACATCAATTACAGAAAAATATCTGTAAAAAATACAAACACATGGAGGCTAAAAAATACACTACTTAATAACCAAGAGATCACTGAAGAAATCAAAGATGAAATCAAAAAGTACCTAGAAACAAATGACAATGAAAACACGATGACCCAAAACCTATGGGATGCAGCAAAAGCAGTTCTAAGAGGGAAGTTTATAGCAATACAATCCTACCTCAAGGAACAAGAAACATCTCAAATAAACAACCTAACCTTACACCTAAAGCAATTAGAGAAAGAAGAACAAAAAACCCCCCGAAGTTAGCATAAGGTAAGAAATCATAAAGATCAGATCAGAAATCAATGAAAAAGAAATGAAGGAAACAATAGCAAACATCAATAAAACTAAAAGTTGATTCTTTGAGAAGATAAACAAAATTGATAAACCATTAGCCAGACTCATCAAGAAAGAAGGGAGAAGACTCAAATCAATAGATGTAGAAATGAAAAAGGAGACATAACAACTGACACTGAAGAAATACAAAGGATCATGAGAGATTACTACAAGCAACTCTATGCCAATAAAATGGACAACCTGGAAGAAATGGACAAATTCTTAGAAAAGCACAACTTACCAAGACTGAACCAGGAGAAAGAGAAAATATAAACAGACCAATCACAAGCACTGAAATTGAAACTGTGATTAAAAATCGTCCAGCAAACAAAAGCCGAGGACCAGGTGGCTTCACAGGCGAATTCTATCAAACAATTAGAGAAGAGCTAACACCTATCCTTCTCAAACTCTTGCAAAATAGAGCAGAGGGAGGAACACTCCCAAACTCACTCTACGAGGCCACCATCACCCTGATACCAAACCCAGAAAAAATGTCACAAAAAAAGAAAACTACAGGCCAATATCACTGATGAACACAGATGCAAAAATCCTCAACAAAATACTAGCAAACAGAATCCAGCAGCACATTAAAAGGATCACACACCATGATCAAGTGGGGTTTATCCCAGGGATGCAAGAATTCTTCAATATAAGCAAATCAATCAATGTGATACACCATATTAACAAATTGAAGGATAAAAACCGTATGACATCTCAATAGATGCAGAAAAAGCTTTCAACAAAATTCAACACCATTTATGATAAAAACCCTCCAGAAAGTAGGCATAGAGGGAACTTACCTCAACATAATAAAAGCCATATATGACAAACCCACAGCCAACATCATTCTCAATGTTGAAAAACCGAAACAATGTCCACTAAGATCAGGAAAAAGACAAGGTTGCCCACTAAGATCAGGAACAAGACAAGGTTGCCCACTCTCACCACTATTATTCAACATAGTTTTGGAAGTTTTAGCCACAGCAATCAGAGAAGAAAAAGAAATGAAAGGAATCCAAATCGGAAAAGAAGAAGTAAAGCTGTCACTGTTTGCAGAGGACATGATACTATACATAGAGAATCCTAAAGACTCTACCAGAAAACTACTAGAGCTAATCAATGAATTTGGTGAAGTAGTAGGACACAAAATTAATGCACAGAAATCTCTTGCATTCCTATACATTAACGATGAAAAATCTGAAAGAGAAATTAAGGAAACACTCCCATTTATCACTGCAAAAAAAGAATAAAATACCTAGGAACAAACCTACCTAAGGAGACAAAAGACCTGTATGCAGAAAACTATAAGACACTGATGAAAGAAATTAAAGATGATACAAACAGATGGAGAGATATACCATGTATTTGGATTGGAAGAATCAACATTGTGAAAATGACTCTACTACCCAAAGCAATCTACAGATTCAATGCAATCCCTATCAAACTACCACTGGCATTTTTCACAGAACTAGAACAAAAAATTTCACAATTTGTATGGAAACACAAAAGACGCCGAATAGCCAAAGCAATCTTGAGAAGAAAAACGGAGCTGAAGGAATCAGGTTCCTACACCACAAAGCTACAGTAATCAAGAGACTATGGTACTGGCACAAAAACAGAAATATAGATCAATGGAACAGGATAGAAAGCCCAGAGAGAAACCCACACACATATGGTCACCTTATTTTTGATAAAGGAGGCAAGAATATACAATGGAGAAAAGACAGCCTCCTCAATAAGTGGTGTGGGGAAAACTGGACAGCTACATGTAAAAGAATGAAATCAGAATACTCCCTAACCATATACAAAAAAACCCTCAAAATGGATTGAAGACCTAAATGTAAGGCCAGACACTGTAAAACTCTTAGAGGAAAACATAGGCAGAACACTCTATGACATAAATCACAGCAAGATCCTTTCTGACCCACCTCCTAGAGAAATGGAAATAAAAACAAAAATAAATAAATGGGATCTAATGAAACTTAAAAGCTTTTGCACAGCAAAGGAAACCATAAACAAGACGAAAAGACAACCCTCAGAATGGGAGAAAATATTTGCAAATGAAGCAACTGACAAAGGATTAATCTCCAAAATTTACAAGCAGCTCATGCAGCTCAATATCAAAAACCAAACAACCCAATCCAAAAATGGGCAGAAGATTTAAATAGACATTTCTCCAAAGAAGATATACAGATTGCCAGCAAACACATGAAAGAATGGTCAACATCATTAATCATTAGAGAAACACAAATCAAAACTACAATGAGATGTCATCTCACACCAGTCAGAATGGCCATCATCAAAAAATCTACAATCAATCAATGCTGGAGAGGGTGTGGAGAAAAGGGAACCCTCTTGCACTGTTGGTGGGAATGTATATTGATATAGCCACTATGGAGAACAGTATGGAGGTTCCTTAAAAAACTAAAAATAAAACTACCATACGACCCAGCAATCCCACTACTGGGCATATACCCTGAAAAAACCATAATTCAAAATGAGTCATGTACCACAATGTTCATTGCAGCTCTATTTACAATAGCCAGGACATGGAAGCAACCTAAGTGTCCACTGACAGATGACTGGATAAAGAAGATGTGGCACATATATACAATGGAATATTACTCAGCCATAAAAAAAACGAAATGGTGTTATTTGTAGTGAGGTGGATGGACCTAGAGTCTTTCATACATCGTGAAGTAAGTTTGAAAGAGAAAAACAAATACCATATGCTAACGCATATATATGGAATCTAAAAAAAAAAAAAAGGTTATGAAGAACCTAGGGGCAGGACAGGAATAAAGACACTGATGTAGAGAACGGACTTGAGGACACGGGAAGGGGGAAGGGTAAGCTGGGACGAAGTGAGAGAGTGGCATGGACATATATACACTACCAAACCTAAAATAGATAGCTAGTGGGAAGCAGTCGCATAGCACAGGGAGATCAGCTCTGTGCTTTGTGACCCCCTAGAGGGGTCAGATAGGGAGGGTGGGAGGGAGACGCAAGAGGGAGGAGATATGGGGATATATGTGTATGTATAGCTGATTCACTTTGTTATAAAGCAGAAACTAACACACCATTGTAAAGCAATTATACTCCAAAAAAGATGTTAAAAAAATAAAACAAAATTGAAACACCCCCCCCAAAAATATAAACTAACAAATAAATAATAAATAAAATTAAGATTGCCCAGAAATACTAAGGAGAAAATTGGGCATGGATCAGTGGAGACATTTATTCATTCATTCATTCATTCATTCATTTTTCATCCTGTAAAGAATATTTAAAAGGCTGTTTAGAAAAGGCCATTTAATCCCTGTTGCTTGGCCACAATTGAAATATTAATGTAAGGAACTCACCCAGCACTTTCAGAATTGAAAGTGTTCCAAACAGCATTTTTCAGACAGACTGAAATTGTACTCATCACAGCCTCAGCCCCCTTGATGTTTTTTTTTTAAAAAAGGAAAAAGGCAAGATAGTAGGTGTAAATGACTAAGAAGGGCCCCCAAGGAAGCTCTGGAAAATTCAAGGGTTGGGGCTTCATGGAGAATGTCTTGATAAGAAGTCTAGACTATCTGTAATGTGCTGATTGTGAGGAAAACCAGATTACTGAGAAATCTTCTGAAGCCAGCACCTCCAGGAGATGAAAATGCCCGTGAAAGTTGGGCTGTTATGTGGGACGGGGACTCCAATGCTCGTCACTTCAGTCCACAGCACTAATTATCTACGACCCCCAGTGACATTCAGGAGTGACTCCTATCACCCACGCAAAAAATGCCATGGGGGGTGGTGGCAAACATCTTTAAGCGCCTAAAGCGAATTGTCAAAATGTGGACAGGAAGAAGACAGACACTACAAAGTCCATTACGTGTAACATCGCAAAGTTCTTACTCGGAGTGGGTTGAGGTGAACACGGCAGCACGAGATGAGCAGACAAGGCAAGCGGGCTGCCCTCTGTGCAGATCAGAAAAATGCATCTCTTTTTCTAGGTGTTCCTATGTTTCAGCCCTACTGACCACTTTGGCTGGGCAGGCTTGTGCAGTGCACAACCTGCGCAACTTGGGAAAATTACTCGGTAGGAGTTTAGTTAGAGAGTGAGTGACGTGAACCTCTAAGTCTGACCTGCATATTCAACTGGAAGGAACAGACAATTTGGTAGAGAAATGGTTAATCACAGTTCCATGAGCAAACCACTTGTTCAATGATCTGAGTTGAGGATTTTAAGGGACCACATCAGAAAAAGTGGATATATGCCTCGGTTATTATTTCTGCCAAGAGTTGAGAAATCAGACACAAAATACCCCACAATGGAAGGAGATATTAGCACCACACACAATGACCATTGCTCTTCTATTGTCCCATAGAGTGACTGCCTGCTTCCTCTTTAGGAAACACGTCTGGAAATCTCTTAGTCATGACGGCCACGCCTTTATAGCAAAGCTATTCTTCAAAAGGAGGAACGAGGTGGCTGGTGGTGCCCCTGGGACCAAACATGAAATGCCTTTTCCACTTGTCCCTCGGCCCCATCCGCCCTGCTAGTCCCAGACAGCACGTTTATTTCACTTACAACGGAATCAGCATCTTGAAAAACAGGCTGACAACCCAGTGAGTTCATTGAGAGAGTTTTAATTACATTCCTGGCTTCCTCCCACTCAATCCCACATCCTCCCTGCTGCAGTGGCAGCATCTGAATATCCCCGAAGCAATGAACGAAAGCTCAGGAAACCTGCAGATTCCATGAGACATCCAGCCAGAAACCCTTTCGTTCGAGTCAAGATAAAAACAGATGGGTTGCCTAGGAATGTCTCCGTGCCCACCAAGCAAGGAGCCACCGGCTGCTGCCCAGGCTCTGGCCACCTCGGGGAGGAGGGTGTGAGTGACAGCAGGAGGGACACGCAGAAGAGGGCCTTCCCCTGTCCGTCTGTCCGCTGGGCAGAGGGAGGAGGGCGTGCAGTGTGGAGAAGGCATCCCGGGACTCCTGGCTTTTGATCCAGAGAACCTGGACCTGGAAGGTGTCCCCGGTTTCAAAGAGGCTGTGTGTGTCACAGGTCTCGATACATCAGGGGAGTATCTTTTTACTTATCCCTGAACAAAATCCTTCCTTGAAATGACCTAATTACCTAAAGGCTGTCCTCTTCAAGGAAGAAGCAGCCTTACTCACCTCGATGATGTAGAGGACCACGTTCTTGTAGAAACAGTACAGGATACACTTGGTCACCCGGTTGTAACTCCAGGCGCCGTGAACGAGCAGGAGCTTCTCCAAGTAGGAAAACTGAAAAAGGAAAGAAAAAGGGTCCAGGAGAGCCCATCACTTGGGAAGGAGAATCACAGAACGTCCTCTGGAGGAGGAGACTGACAGGGAGTGGAGGAAACCGGATTCTGCAGGTAACCCAAGAACATCATTCCCTCTAAAGGCAGAGCTTTCAGGCCAGGTGAGAATGACTAAAACCTCCTCTTAAATCTACGGAATTTTTCTTTTCCCCAAACGCACAGCTGGACTTCGAACGGCTATCCTTGTGAAAATCTATTTATGCAACTTCTTTTTCAGGATCTTAATTATTAAAAGAAGGTGGCCCGTCAGCACTGGAAGAAAAGAGCAGTGGGAATCAGATGCTTCTGCTGAATCACAGGTTTTATGATGACAACAGGAACAAGGGACAGGGACACTCGTGCACCAGTATCCTTGGAAACAGAAGGGATGCACATACACGCGCTACCTGTCTCCGCTGTCAGCCTGCAGGTTAAAGACAGTGAGACTCACAGACGCAGACACACACTCTGCCCGCCACTTCTATACCCACTTCCTTCCCCTTTTTGTGGCCTCCGACAAGTACACGGCCCCTCTTGCTGGAGTGCGACGCAGTCACCCATCCGAACAAAACACCAACAGGCAGCGGCTACTAAGCTGAGAGTGACGTTAACAGCTTAGCGCTCACAGTCTGAAATATTCAGCAATATTCCAATAAAATACTTGAATCCTCCTTGTGGCAGGGGGTCACCACTCCAATCATATCTCCTCAGCCTCCCCTCCCCTTAGCCTGGCTTTGCTCTTTCTGTCCTCTTTCCCAAAGGTCCCCAAAAGTGTGAACAAGGGGCCGGAGGGAGGGAAATGGGTTGTTTCTCTGGGCTGTAGCCTGGGCGTACTCTGGCGTGTACGCACCGTCTGTGGGTGCAGCCCTGCTTAAATTCACAGTATATTCAATTGGCCTGGCCTGGTGCTGGATCCCTCCTTGGTTGCCTTGAACTAAAACCTTAGCTCCTGTTCTGAGTCGTAGGGAAGTCCACAAACTCAAACTCTGTTTACTTTCCCAGGAGAGATAACCAGGTTGGAGTGAGAACATCCACGGATACTAGAAATCCTGGTGCTATTGTAAATTTCGTATTCGTTCCAGATGACTTTTGAGATTATATTGAACTATCTGTAGAAAAGAAAGGCTTCCTGAAAATATAGTATCTTTTTAAAAATACTCTTTCAAGAGGAAGGCATGCAATAGTTTGCTTTAGCGCTAAGAAGAGGGGCTCAGTCCTACGTCAATCGCATCTCGGCGAGTTCCTGCAGATCGGGGAAGGCAGATGTCTCATCTACGTGCTGCTCGAAAAGCTGAATGAGACCCCAAAATGGGAGGAGTAGGTACATATGGAAAAATAAAACCCTCCATAAAGGCTCATCAAGGATTCCAGAGGGGAACGGGGAATCATAAAATAACTAGCGAAACAAATAAAAAGGAAGTTTGCATTTGACCTGGACCCCCTGGAGTTCAGCCTTCAATGGGTACAGAGAACATCTGCTGGAATCATCCCGAAGGTGCTGGCTTGGCGCTACAGTGACTTCTTTTCAGGAAAAAAAAAACAAAAAACAGATCCTAAATCGAAATGCTATTTTCATGAGGTCTCTCAAAAAACATTAAGAAGGCAGGGGGCACAAATGACTCTCTCCCGAGGAGGGCAGGCAGCCAAGGGCTGGAGACCCAACACTACATGGGCGGCCCACGCACGGCAAAGCAGCAAGATGGGGCTGGCCGTCAGTCCCAGGGCCGCTCCTGCGGACAGAAGCAGGGGCCGGTGGGGAAGAAATAGAAGCAGAGCTTTGCCGACTTCCTCATTTCCCAAGGACAAGTCTTCGAGCTAACTTCTTCCCTTCTGGAACGACTCTCCAGGGCACGTTCTCGAAAACCCAATCAAAAATGTATTCGTCCACATGAAAATAAACAGACCCAGGGCAAGGCGTTAACTTCAACCGAAGACACTGATTGTTTTATTAACTTCAGCTAAAGGAATTCAGCAAACTGCGGCATTTCCCACCTAGCAATTAAGGCGGAGGAAGCAAACTGTCGGGTGGAGAGGGTGTAGGGCAAGGAGAACGCAGCCCCCGAATAACGGGATCTCTGCCTAAGCGTGAACGGGACGGCGGGCAGGAGGGATGGCGGCCATATGGGGCCCCCCGTCAGCTCCACCCGTCAGCTCCCCTCCTCTGGCTTGCGCTGGATGGGCAAGAAAACCCCTAACTAGAGTTACAAAGTCCTGCTCCCCTCTCCGCCCTCCCTTGATTTTGATTTGCCTTTAATTTTGACTGGCCTTTAATAATCTGAAAAGACCAATTGCTCCAGATCCCACATCCTATTAGTACAGTTTCAATAAAGCAAGTCATGGAATCTCCCTTCCCTAGACATTTGAAAGAAAAAGACAGACAAATATTTGCCTGGAGCTCCTAGGAAATCTCTAAAGATCCTGCCAGCCAGATGATGCTATAACTCAAGTATTTAATAATGCTGGGGTGCATAAAGTCTACAGTTGCTGACAGACTGCGGGAAGCATGAGTCCCACAGGCCTTGGAGCAGTTGACGCGGCAAAGTAACTGGGCAGGTGTGCGGGGCTGGTCCCCCAAGGTCACGTGCAGGTCCGCTGTTCTCTGACCCTGGGGCCTGAGACCCATGGCAGGTCACCTATGGTGAAGGAGCCCCAGTTTCCCCACCCGTAAAATCGGAATTCATTCTTCCTACCGACTTCAGCAATCATCTTGAGGATTTATTTGAAATCAACAAAGGAACAAGGCTGGGGCCTCCCTGGTGGCGCAGTGGCAGAGAGTCCGCCTGCCGATGCAGGGGACGTGGGTTCGTGCCCCGGTCCGGGAGGATCCCACGTGCCGCGGAGTGGCTGGGCCCGTGAGCCATGGCCACTGGGCCTGCGCATCCGGAGCCTGTGCTCCGCAACGGGAGAGGCCACAACGGTGAGAGGCCCGTGTACCACAAAAAAACCCCCCCAAAAACCCCAAAGGAACAAGGCTGATTTCATGCACTTTTCGGAGCCATGAGGATCCTGCAGTTCTTCCCAGTGTTTGCACAACCACCAGCTGGGAGGGAGTTGGAGACGGGATCTAAGGCACAGCCCCGCTCCGGGAGGTGGAGCTCCCAAAGCCGCAGAGGACCAGCTTGACGCAAGCTCCTCCGTGTTTAAGATGCAGCCCCACAGCTCAGCTTGAAGGAGGAAAAAGCCATCGTTACTGTGTCCACGTGGTTAGGTTAACACATTCTTCAAAAGACTGAACAGTGGAGAAATACGAGGGAACTATAGCCAACGAGCAGACATTTAATCCCAGCACACTGTGACCCAGAGACAGGAGGAAACAGTCTGTGATCTCCACGATGTCTAGATTTTCCTGACGGTCGAGCAGCATCAACGGTCTAGATATGCACCCCAGGGGTCAGGAGGTTGGGTATATTTCCTTCACTTCTGGGCTGTCATTGTGGAGCGGACATTTCTTTCAGCCTCAGGCTGCCGGGACAGGAACTACTAAGGAGGTCAGGAGCCTCTGCTGAAACGTACGGTCCAGAGAGGAACGGGCTGGATGTGGCCGAACTGCCGGAGGCTATGGGCTGCTGACCGCAGGGGAACTGCCGCCCAAACCCAGGGCTCACGCTCCCGGCACTCCACCTGGCAGCAGTGGTCCTGGAGAGCCCTGGACACAGCCCCGGAGGGCAGCGGCAGTGAATCCCTGATCCCCCCTGACCTTAAATAGCTGCTGAGAGAGGGTTCCAGCACCTTCTGGAAGAGGGGAGATCAGGATAGGAATTGCAGAGAACGGATGCTATGAGCACAGCCACCCTTGGGCACGGGATGGCATTAGAAAAGGACATGCAGCAGCTGCAGAGTTGACGGGAAGAGATTATTATTTATAAAATCAGTGAGACCCATCTGTCAGGAATGACATCTCACCTGGACGACAGAAGGCCCAGCCTGCCCCACAGCTGGAAAGGAAACCCAAACCGCAGGACAGGGCCTCGTAACTGCACAAGATCGAGGCAACAGAGAAACCCAGATACACTGGTGGTTTCTCCTCCATGCGGCTTCCAAAGGGGTGGCAGCGGTCTAGGGCTGCACTGAAGGTCAAGCACCAGCCAGGCCTTCGTGCCCAGACCCTGTCGACAAGGTGGGACGGCGGGTCGACCACACCACTGACCTGTGCGATGGCGTAATCCGAGTTGTTGGTGGCCTGCATGCCCTCGTTGCCACTGATGCCCACACCCACGTGGGCCGTCTGGATCATCCCGACGTCATTGGCGCCGTCCCCGATGGCCAGGGTGATGGCCTTCACCCGCTTCTTCACCACATCCACTATCTCCGACTTCTGCAGAGGGGACACTCTGGAGGAGAAGAGAGTGGAGTTACGACTCTACGCGTCTTTCCAGAGGAAACAGCTGTAATCTACATTTCACTGCATTAAAAGGGCAGTTACTGGACAATTTCCAAATTCAATACAGACGTTTTAGGCTCATGTGCAAAGAAGCTTTCAGAAAACAGTAGCTTGTGGCTTTCAAGTATTTGCCAACTTCACAGATGAAATACACAACTCAGACTAACTTAAAGCACAGCCCGTTGGTAATCGCGCCGCTCAGCGGGAGCCGTACGTGCCAACCCCTCCTGGGCACGTGTGCCCTCCCGAAGGACCAAGGCAGCTAAGCTGGTTACAGAGGTCTTAGGATGTGTCTTCCCGATAAATCAGAAAACTAGCACAGACCCCAGTTTGGCTTTGCCATCCGTCATACATAACCCGGGCTGGCAAGGGAATTTTCTATAAAACCTGCTTTCAGAGAAGGGAACGAAAATTGGCAGGGCTTGAGAAGTGCAGAAAGAGGACTGGTGTGAGAGGAAAGAAGACAGACTCCTCCATCCCTAGCCCAGAGATAGAGGCAGCGTTTGAAGGGCAGTCCCCAGGGCAGCAGGTCTATAAAAACTGAACTGCGCACAAGCATGGCCCCAAAGGAGAAGGTGAAGTAGCCAGTACCTAAGAGGGTTGGTTGCACCGCGAATCAACGAAGGTGGGCTATTTTCCATAAGCCCCCCGGGGAGGAAGAGCCAATATAAATCTATGGGGTCCAAAGCACAGCAGCGTTAATTATGAGAAAGTGTTTGTTCAGACTATAAGACCAGATAATAAAACAACATGATAAAACCACTAGTACATCAGGACTGACCTATTCTACATTTTACATTGGTAAGCTGATACTTGATCTGTGAAATTTACAGGTAAATCCCTAAATCACTCTGTCTCTCTCTCTCACACACACACACACAGAGCAAAAGACCATGCTGAGCTTCCCGGAGACAGACCTCCGCACCTACGTGTGGACTGCGCTTACAAGCTAGAAGGGACCCTCAAAGACTCTCTCAGTAGCATCTTTCATGTGGCCTCCAACCTACAGGAATACCTGTTTCCAACAGAAAACTTCAATTTCACCAATCCTGGAAGGAAATGTGTTTGGTGAGACAGCAAGCTGAACTCGCAGACAGGTATTCTGGAAGCCTTTGCTCGTTACAAAGAAATGAGGACGAACAAGTCGGGAAAACAGAATCTAAGTGTCGAAAGGGCTGTAGGAGCCATGTCATGTGACCTACTCTCTCTTGTATCATTTTCACAGGTATTTTCAATGATGGGTTGGAATTTACTGCCTCCTTGGGGAAGTTGCAACCACTGAAAATTATTATTGCTTTTTTGTTGTTGATAAGCATAGTTAAAAGTCCTAATCGTGTCCTTCGGGTTAGAGCAGAACAAATGTAACTCTTCTTCCAGATACTAACAAGGCTGAAGTATGACGACACCCATCACCTCTTTCCTCCTAAAGCCCGGTTTCTGTTGGTTCAGTCGGGTCCTCCATCCGTCATTTAACAGGCAAGCTACAGACCTTAAAAAGAGCTTCCATGGAGGGTCTTCTAGACAGCTGAGAGCAGAACAGAACAGACCACCATCTCTCTGGTAGCAGATGACAGACCTACTTTAATGTAGCCTGAAAGGAAATTACTGGAAGCTTTCATTGTTTATCCCTGAGCTTCCAGTCGACTATGTGAAAGCAATTAAACAATGTTAACATACAGGCGTGTAAGCTCTGTCTGTTCCCTCCAAGTGCACGCAACTGCTACCTGGATCCAAGTAAATTTCTTATTGGCAGATGCAGCCGGTAATTCTCATTTGCTACTACACAAATGTGATTTCTCGTCCCGTTGTTGAACTCGATAGAAGCAGAGATCAAATGTGGTACAGAGAAAACAGCAGAGGATTCAAATTTAAATGGCTGAGCATGACCTTTTCCTGGGCCCCCTACTAATGATTTAAACGGGGAAATAATTCTACAAGTTCTTGTCTTTCATCAGTGAAATGGGGAAAATGATAACCGCCCACCTCATGAGATGGTTGTGATGTATCTATGTGAAGCCATATGTTACCTAGCAGGTGTGAAACAAACGTCTCCTACCTCACCCAAAAATCTCAATTATTGGAAAAAATAAACGGACACACCTGAGAAGTGCACGCCATCTGACCCACGATTCCCAGACCATGTGTGTGCGCCCCTGGGGTACCGAAGGGGTAATTACCAATGTCCAAGGGAAGCACAGCATCTGTGGGGCGGTACAAAACACCAGCTGGAAAGAGCTCACAGTTTCAGCATTAGCTCACTCTACATCCCTCTTTATGATCTAGCTTTGCGAAGCTGAGTGTTCATGGCCGCTGGGATACAAAGCAAATGCCCCAGGAAAGGTCACTGTGGAACAGGAAGTGAGGAGGGCAGCACCCACGCTTAGGTCAAGGTTTGAGAAGCTGAACAGTGCCCTACAGGTGCCCCCCACCTTACCATCGGAAATGGTTATGGTCGCTTGAGGATGAAAGGAATTAAGTATCATCTCTTTGCATTGAGGTGCATTCTTGTTTCAAACGTCTGCTCAGTGGTTAGGACAGAATCCTTCTTCAACTGTTTGACTTTACCTACCCAAGAGTTAGAAACTGTTCCGTTTTCGTCTGGCCTAGGGGCTTTACAAAGCAACGAGGAAGACACTAGGGACTCCGGGGATCTCTGCGTTCATCGTGCCTCTCCGTGATGACATCAGTCACTCTTCAAGGACAACTATTCACTCCTTAAAGCCTTGGGTTGGCCAAAAAGTTCATTCAGTTTTAAGTAAAAATAAAAGAGTTTTCACTTTCACCAACTTTACTGAACAACGTATTCATTAACCGAACGAACTTTTTGGCCAACCCACTAGAACTGCACCTAACAGCGCCATCATTTCATCCTGATCTCTGCTTCCACAGAGACATCACAAGGGAGCGTGAACAGACTCTTCAACAGCACTGGACTGGACTGAGGCTGCAGCTCCTTGAGATTCTATGTGCCACCCAGGTGACCAAGCAAGGTGACCAGGTGTGGTCTGGAGAGAAGGGAGCCCAGGGGCAGATGCCCAGCCATGCGAATATGGTGTTTTGGGAGGTTGAAGGGCCGAGGTGGTGGACCAGGGAAGGTGCTGAGAAAATCCGGGTTGCAGCTGTCGCTTTTCTTTTTGGGGTTTTAGCAGTAAGCCAACCAACGTTGAGACAGTAGCAAGTCCAACAGGCTCACTGCGCTTGCCTCTCTGAGATCCGTATCTCAGGTAGGTCCAGGGAAGTCCTGATGGCTTAAAGTAAAATCTATGCAATTCCCAAAGCTGCCTTTTCCCAAAAAGCAAAAAGCAAAGAGAAACCCTGAGTGGGGTAAATAAACCAAGTCATATCCCAGTGTTTTGGAAGCATGAGATTCTCATCCACAATTCATTACGCCCTCAGCTGTCACGCCTCGAGAAAACATAATTCTAACACACAAGAGGAGTTCAAAACAGATGTCAAACAGCTAATGTTTACAGAACTGAATAGGCTTCACTACGCGGAAGCCATAAGTAGTATTTTAGTAGACCAAGTTACCAGGAAGCAGTAACAGCCCTTTTTAAATCTTCATTTGTGACCTGGAATCACAAGTCACACTGAAGTAAGTAGTCCCAGCGTAGAATACATTCAATCCGTCTAGTAAGAATTCCAGACCATATCTGAGCCATGCTAGGCGCTGGGTCACTTGTATAACCTATTTGGGTGCATTATGAATAAAGATATCAACTCAAAGATCTTCAATCACCTGGAGAGGTATTCTACCCACTTTTTTAAGCTAACACAGCAGATTTTAATATACAAAACAAATTTTCCTTTTGATTTAAAAATATTCAGTATCCTGGAGTTCCTCATTTTATGATACATGTTCCTGAAATTTTAACTCACTTTTAAAAGTTATTTCAAATATAACCGTTAAGTAAAACCTTTGGTAACTACTTTTATAAGATTAGTGTCTATGCACTAATTTATTTGATCTACAAAAGCCCTGGTCTCAGAGTGAGTTTTTCAATTCGGATTTGCAATATCACCAGAGTTTCTAAATTTTGATATTTGCAAAATCAAGCTTAACCAAATCCCTTCCCTTCTCAGAGCTCAGTTGCCCCATTTGTCAAAAAGGGGCTGGATCTCCATGACTGATGTAAACTGAGCTCAGATGAACCAGGGGTGTTACAAGGCTCTCCACCCAGGGGCACCCAAGAGAACTTCGACCAGGACCACAACACTTACCAATCAACCAGACGCACTACACACATCCACTAACTCGACTTCCAAACTTCTTTATTCCATGTGGACAGTCCTCATGACTGAAATGGACGTCTGAAGACCACTGCCCGAGATCACTGAGTCTCAGTATTTAGGGACCATCAGAACCACCTAGAAGGCTTGTAAAAGTACACATTCAGATTCGGGAAGTCTGGGGTGGGACCCAGGAATGTGCACTTTGACAAGTTCCTGTTGACCCAGATGCTGCTGTCCGTAGACCACACTGAAGCAGCCCGCGCCGTTTCGGACAGGATAGCAAGTTCTCTCTCGCTCAGCGTTTTAATTAGCTAAGTTTATATTTCCATAGCACAAGAGTCATGTAAAATTTCAGAGAATAACAAAATTAATTAGCAGAAACAGTGAATTTCATCCTCTTTTATTTCAAGCTTGACATATGTAGGTGCTTCTTTGCTTTTAAACCCCATCTAAGTACAAATTTGGGTTGGAATTTCCTTTAAAATAGCTTCCTGTCCGAGTGCCTCACATATGTGGGTGAGAGGGAAAAATACTAACCAAAATAAGGTATACAAGACTTCCTAGGTTTTTTTTTTTAATGATGCAGAAGCCAACATATATGATTTCATTTGTGAAAGTTTCTGTTTTTCCGTTAAAGATACTATCCCATGAAAGAGATTTTCTTTGATTAAAAAACCACTGATGGGCTTCCCTGGTGGCGCAGTGGTTGAGAGTCCGCCTGCCAATGCAGGGGACACGGGTTCGTGCCCTGGTCCAGGAAGATCCCACATGCCGCGGACCGGCTGGGTCCGTGAGCCATGGCCGCTGAGCCTGCGCGTCCGGAGCCTGTGCTCTGCAACGGGAGAGGCCACAACAGTGAGAGGCCCATGTACGGCAAAAAAAAAAGAAAAACCACTGAAAAAAGCATTACACCTAATTTCTTATAAGCAGTCGGTTATCCTGAATGTTTTAAAAATTGTAGAACCTTAAAAATTTCATATAGTTTAAAAAATTTAATATCATATAGAGTTTGTAATATACAAACACCTAACATATGAGTCTAAAATCTAAAAATAACTGCACGATCATATACCTGTTTAATAAATGTTTCCATGGCTGCCTTACTAACGTCCCTCTGACCCCTGTGTTCTTTCTCTAGATGTATCTGGTGCACTTACGTAGGGCCAGTGGTCCAGGCTTCATGGACAGTTACCCTCTTCTGGAATGTCCTACGTCTGTGCTCCGACCCAAAATGTGTAAGGCCGTCACACTTAACCACATGTCCCAGTTTGCAGTGCATTTCACCACAGCCTGAAGCTCCAAAAAGCAGCTTGGGATGGGCCCCGGAGCCCAGCAGCAAAGGCGGGACTCAGGGCAGACGGGTAGCAGGAGGATGGGGGCGTGTCTGGTGGAACCCAATTGGAGCCCGTGGGCTGGCTTATTTGTGGGCACAAAGAAGTGAAATTTAAACTCAATCACTCAATGGTTCTAGAGGAGACTGAGGTGCTCCCTCATCATAAAAACTTACAAGTAGAGAGGGGCTGTATTCTATTGGGTTGGGTTAACATCTTACGGAAAAACCTGAACGAACTTTTTGACCAACCCAATCCACGAGGAAGCCATGAGAGATGGTGCCTCGGAGAGACGCAACAGCTCAACGAGCACTCCAGGTTTTTTTTTCCAAAGAATACAGTGCCTGACCAAGAGGCAGCCTCACAAGTGGGGGCTAGTGCAGAACACACTCTAAAAGCAGGATGGAAACGTGCAGAGGAAAATGCCGTCCACGAGCTGAAGGCTTTGAGAAAGTGGCACCCCACCTGAGGGGTCTTTCGGGGATGAGGGTTTCTAGCCATAGTGGCTTCAGCAGTAAAGGGTTCTGTCCTACCCCAGCATTTCCTCTGAAGATTAAGACCCTCCAATCATTTGGCGTTTCTCTCTATCCTTAAAAATTTCAAGGCCATATCTGGAATCGAATGAAATAATGCCATCTGCAGCAACCTGGATACACCTAGAGATGGTCATGTTAAGTGAAGGAAATCAGACAAAGAAAGACAAATGTCGTATGATGTCACTTAGATGTGGAATCTTAAAAAAAATGATACAAATGAACTTCTGTGCAAAACAGAAACAGACTCACACACTTGGAAAACAAACTTATGGTTACCAAAGGGGGAAGGTAGGGGGGAGGGATAAAGGAGGAGTTTGGTATTAACATATACACACTGATATAATCAACAAGGACATACTGCAGAGCACAGGGAACTCTGCTCAATACTCTGTAATAACCTAAATGGGAAAAGAATCTGAAAAAGAATAGATATATGTATGTGAATCACTTTGCTGTACACCTGAAACTAACAGGATATCGTAAATCAACTCTACTCCAATATAAAAGTTAAAAACAAACTTCAAAACCACATCTGATTGGTAATATAAAAGGTGGGGTTTCCTACAAAATGCCGTAGGACTAAGTTACTATTCTTTCTCTAACCTCACTGGCTGCCTCATAAAAGAGCAGAAAGGATGACAGACCACATGGGGGGGCCACCAATGTTTTAAGGACTGATCCCCAAATTTTCTAACAGGTGTATTTATTTCTATGAACTCTATATTTTCAGTATAATTGGCCACACCCATTCTGTGGGATGTGTTTGTTCGTCTCTTAGATTTACCTTTCCTTCCTTCACATCCTGCCCGTCCCTCACCCCAGCCTCACTGCCAATCCACGATTCATACGGTGGGCTTTCAATCAATGGGAACTAACTACCACAATCATGATTCTAAGACTAATTACATCTCTAACCGTAACTATGAACAAGAGGAAAAAACTATAGTTCTACTCACACAAAAATATGTTAACTTCCATGTAAGTAACAGACCTAGAAACATGGTGAATGAAAGCATTCCCAAAATGACCAGATGCCTCTATACGATCTAAACTTACCACCCTCAGAAGCAGATAAAAACACCCCACTTTTCCTGTGGTCTCGGAATGGACACTGTTTGCAAACTTCCTGACCAAACAAGCAAATGGTCTTGATTCTGTTTTCTACTAACATCCTTGGAAACATTATAGGCTTATTACAGGCTTTTTGTGACAGCTCTTAATGACATATGGCTGGCAACGCTCTCTGGCATTGGGCTCTCCTGGGAAAGGCCAGCACGTAAGCCTGCTCTCTTTCCCCGGCCTCTCTCAATCACGATGCTTTGACTATTATAAGCCAACAGTGAGTCCCTGACTATCATCTTGCATAAGCACTTTGAAGGCGTAGCAGACACGGGCTCACCCAGCCTTTACAGATGGTCTTGGGGATGCCGGGTGGCACAAATCCTCCAAAGTCTTTCTATTTAAGCACCTCACCGTGTATTTGCTCTTTGCACAAGGATTTAAGTCTGAAATCACACTCTATTGCAATCTCAAATACCTCAGTACCTTTGCCCTGTTAATAACTATTCAACTCAGTGGTTAGTAGAGTAAGCACTGAACTTGCTGATTGAATAAAATGATGGCCTGTATCTCATTACTGGTGATGAATATCTGCATGAAATAACTACGAACCCTGATGTGATTCAGTCAACCCTAGGAAATACAGGCCAACATGCCACTGGATTTGCTGAGAAATGAATCCAAGGGCCCAGATATACCAATGGCATTACTTATTTTGGTACGGCTGAAATGTACAAGTTCTGATAACATTTCCGGTATTTTGCCAGTTTCAGCCATAGGGCGGCCTCCCTTTGATCACACTGAAGGTTGAGTGCATACTGCGGGCGCGATAGGACGATTCTGACTGCGCCGGGTGGGGCAGGACGCAGGCAGATGCCCTGCCATCTTGCTTTATATCCTGGTGGAGCAATTCTGTGGTCATTTTAGGAACTTAATACATATATGTGGGCATATATTAAATTCAAGCTGCAGAAAGCTTAAAGTATCCATGGCGTCCTGTAAGTGCAAAGATGATTTTCAACATGGTCTAAGTATTCATTTTTCAAAAATATTAAGGGTAAATGATTCCACATTCCAGAAAAGACTCTTTAGGTATAACTCAACTTTCAAAAGCAGCAGTTGAGTTCACCTTCAAGCTCTATCAAAAAGGGGGAGGAGAAGAAAGGGGGAAGGGGAGAAGGGGAACGAGAAGGGAGGGAGAAGAAGGGTGGAAGCAAAAGAGACCTTGAGAGACTTTTAAAAAATACCGTTTATATAAATTTGCCACTATAACAATATATTAACCTTTACTACTAATAGTATCCTCGTTGTTTAAAAGGTTCATTTACCTCATTCAATGTTTAATATTTAAGAATCACATAAAGTTTGAAGGGGTCCCTGATATCTCAGGGCGGTACACACACATGCACTGCACAAAACACAGTCCTGATTCTCCTCCGTTTGGACCTTGAAAAACAAACTCGCTCGTGCAATTTCACTAGGATGAATCCCCCAGCATTTAAGGATGAAGAATTTTAAGACCAGATCTTCTAGTCATCTGAAGTCATCCTAATACAGCCTCTACAATCTTGATTCCAAACTCTAAAAATTTCCTCAACAAACAGGAATTTCAAAGGGAAGGATGCTACCAACTGAGATGAAGCAATCTATTTATCACCGACCTCAATGACTACCTGCCGGGTGACGGCCCCCCCCCCCAGCCCCATCCTCCCCAGCCTCAGGGGTGCAGACCATGTAACGCTGCGAGTCGAGAGGGAACTTGATCCTCCTTATTAAGTGAACAAAAACCCTTATAACCTGATCCTGCGCCACGGCCGTAAACGCTGCCGGGGCAGCTCAGGCTTTCAGAGGGCTCTCGGTAAAGGGAGGACACCCCGTCTGCTGAAGATCAGCTTACTCTGCAATTGAGAATGGGCCCCCTTTGAAATCAGGATACCCTGCTTGGGGGTTCAGAATTTATCATCCGTCCTTGCGTCCGTGACAACTTTATCATGTGTCTGGGAAACAGAGCAATTCAAGGGGCGCTCAGACAGGAGGCTGGCTTCTGAAAACCTAACATCTCCATTAAATGGTGTCGAATCGATTAAGATCTGGGCAACCGCATTTTATAGAAACTTTACTAGGTTGTATGTTGTGAATTACACACAGTTTTATATTCACCGACGTCGACTGGTTATAGGCTCTGTTTCTTCCTGTACTAGGCTCGAAAGAACGGCGCGGCCGAGGAAGGCTGGGATTTAAATAAAAGATATTGGATTCTCCTGTTCCCAGGCTGCAACAGGGATCAGAATAACACATTTAAATACCTTAATGTTTTTAGCACAAAAAGCATGAATTCGATACTCCGCTTCCTTGAAATGCTTTATTAAGGCCCCCAAGACCCTCTCAGGAGTGTCTGCCTTCCTTGAAGTTAACATACATTTACTGTTCCCCACTGTAAATTTCACTACTGTTTCAAAACAGCGCGCCTGGCCTCTGCTGCGGGGCGGGTGGGTACCGGAAACAGAGCCCAGAGGAAAGGTGAGAAGGGCTTGAGTTTTGATGCTCTTGGAGCAAACTTGTGGCCCCATCAGGACCGGGCGGCACGAGCTGATGCAACGCTGAAAATGAATGACGAGCAAGGTGCTTGAGAGAATGATCTTAATTACACCTGCCCTTCACCTGTCACCGGTGCCTGGAACAAAGGCCACCTGGTTACCAATCCAACAAGCAGGCCAAGCTGTAACTACCTGCACTCTGAGAAGGGGGGCAGCCTGTCCACTGCCGACCTTCACCCCAGTCCCAATCCAAACAGCCAGGAGCCCTGAGAGCCCCGGGGATGGCAGTAGCCAGTCTAGGTTCTGACATCCGGGGAGTTAGTGCACAGATGAATGCCTCTCTCTTTTCCATCCCTTTATTTTTTTTATTTCGAAGTGGGATTTGTTGGGTGGGAATGGAGGTAAATTAAGCAAAGCTCTTTCTTCCAAATAGCATAGACCCTTCTCAAAGCTAAAGCCTATATTACATAAAAGCCACTAATGCTTGGTGTCGATAGCAGGAAAGGATAATGCTTTTCTGTTTCATTAGCACCCACGTAAGACTGTTAAAACCAAGAGGTACATTTGTCCCAACCCATAGAACATACAACACCAAGGGTGCACCCTACCGTCAACGATGGGTTCTGAGGGGTTATGACGTGTCCATGTGGAGTCACTGGTTGTGACAAAGGTACCGCTCTGGCGGGGGATGGATGTTGATAGTGGGGGAAGCCATGCATGTGTGGGGCAGGGGCATAGGGGAACCTCTGTCCCTTTCCTTCAGTTTTGCTTTGAACCTGAAACTGTTCTAAAGCATAAAGGGACTGCGGAAAAAAAGGAAAGAAACAGCAGCATTCTACCACTCCCCAGACCGAACACGAAAATCAGTCGTGATGGTTCTGGTCATCTGCTAAAGTCCTGGACAGTGGCAGAGAGACATGGCCAGCCATCAAGCACCAGGTCCTGGGCTGGTGGGCGCACCGGCATCGTGACCATCCACATGTGGGTCTGTGTAAAGAGAGGACACGAAACCCAATACACCGTGCACCCCCAGAGGAAATGAACTATAAGGGCAGCCCACTGAGTCTACCACAGGCTTAATCTGTAACTTGCTCTTCTAACTGATCAAGGCCATTGTAATAGTGCTTCTTCGGATAAAGTCTGGTCTGAAACGCAGTCAGCTGTGTACTTCTGTCTCCATGACTGGGCTCTGAGCTACCTGGTGTTAGGGACTTGCTTTACTCAACTTCAAATCCCATTGCACCAAACACAACAGGTAACAAACAAGTGTTTGTTGAATTACCCATTTCTTAAATGATTTTTTTGGGACTTCAAACATAGGTCCCAGGACTTCCCTGGTGGTGCAGTGGTTAAGAATCCACCTGCCAATGCAGGGGACACAAGTTCAATCCCTGGTCCGGGAAGATCCCACATGCCACAGAGCAAATAAGCCCGTGCACCACAATTACTGAGCCCGCGTGCCACAACTACTGAAGCCTGTGTGCTGAGAGACCGTGCTGCACCACAAGAGAAGCCACCACCGTGAGAAGCCCGCGTGCAGCAACAAAGACCCAACGCAGCCAAAAATAAACAAACAAACAATTTTTAAAAAAACACAGGTCTCTTTCTCCTCCTTCTTAATTATAATGAACAGTTTTCATTTCATGTTCAAGGACACACTTATCATACTAAGTGAATAATGATCATCTTGCAGTTTGGTTAAAGAAAGTGCAAGATTAAGAGTATTCATTTGCCTGTTCAGAGAAGCCCAAATCATAGCCTTTGATTCTACCTGGTACGTTTCAGAGGAAATGAATTCAGGAACAGACACGTGTATGGGGTTACCACATTTTGTAACCTCTTGTACCACTGCCTAAATATCAAGGCTGCTGTTTACAGGCTGGTAAGTGGGGTCGATGCCACCAGCACCTGCTACATCCACCTCGTCCGGTGGCACCACGCCGCGTTCAGGGCACAGCACCTGATGCTGAGCTCGGAAAGGGGACCAAGGCAGAGCTCCCCAGACACCTGACCGAGGGGTTAGGGCTGGTACCAGATCGGGGAGGGGGGGCGTGGGGTTGGAGTGAAGAAAGTTCCAGATGAGAAACCTGAGATGTTCCGGGGGGTGCTCCTAGAGAGGGGCTCCCAGCTCTACGCAGACGGCTCTGAGTACTCGGCCCACAACAGGGAAGGAACCTTATGATTCCACCCAACTCACAGCCCAAAATGGGACTCATTGACCAAACTTGGCCCCCAATCAAGGGAATGTGACAGAGGGGGCGGCTAGAGCAGTGTCACAGTGAGGAAAGTCACAGCAGACACCTGCTCTCTCCCCTTCATTTTCTCACACACACACACACACACACACACACACACACACACACACACACACACACACAGTCTCGTTAAACTGAATTGGTATACACTACAGATAGAATTTAAAGCAGCAATACCTTCGGTGTCGTAATTTTTTTTTTCAAGCAATGTAACAAAAACCCAACAATGTTGCTTTGTCCTCTGGTTCTCAGTTTCCTGTTTGTCCTGTGGTGGGTTAGTAGGCTGATAGATAAAGGGTATGGGGTTTCTTTTTGAGGTGATGAAAACGTTCTAAAATTGTGGTGATGGTTGCATATCTGTGAATATACTAAAAACCATTAATTGTACACTTCAAAGAGGTGAACTGTATGGTATATGAAATTATATCTTCTATAACGCTGTTTCTTTAAAATAAAAAAAAAGAAATTCTCCCATACTGAGGTCTGGGGAAGTCATTCTGGCTTTACAGGAGGTAACCTGAATTTGACGCTGACTAAAACAGCCTGTCTGTGGTCTATCAGACATACATTGCACATCTGCTTTAATAATTAAAGAAAAGCACACGTTGACCAAAAGTAAAGAATGTCCATGTTCAACATAAAGATTAAATGCCCCTCTTCCTGGGACGCCAGCGCTGGTTACTCCTTTGATGATAAGCCTTCCTTCCCTGGTGCCAAGGCCGTGCTGGCTCACGGTGTACGTGCTGGTCTGTTTTTGGAAACCTTGAAGAAATGTCTCCCTGACTTGTTGAACGTTCTTTGTTCTGACAAGACGTAAAACTGGGCTGAAAACCCTGCTTCTCCAGAGAAGTTTCTCAGAGAAATCTGGGAAGCTGGCTTCTGGGCTGTAGTCCTCAGTCTGGATCAACAAAAACTCTTCTATTCTTATTATTGATTGTTCATTGATTATTTTCATCAACAGAAGCCTCTGTGGTCCTGTGGTTGCTAAGAAAATTCCACCTTTCCTTGGACAGGCACCTCCCCATCCCCTGGAGGCTGTTCTCTTCCCTATAAGTTTTCAGGGTTCCCATGATTAAAGCCGTGGGGAAGGGAGCTCCAGCGATGAGCACGTGTGAATGAATGAACGAGCTGCATTCCGCGGGGAACACGTCACGCGAGAGGAATCAGATGACAGGGCCTAAATGGGGTCCTGGCCTCTGTGCATCCAGATGGACGACCTCCCTGGCTCTGTTTCTCCTCCTCTGTGGGAAACAGTGAAGATTTCTATCGCTCCTCACGCTCTAAAATCCATACTTTTAAGTTGAAAGCAAAAATATGTGACTCTAATAACAACAAAAAGCATAACAACAGTATAGGAGCAGCAGGTGGTGATTTAGGAAGTACTGCTGACTCATCAGTAACCTTCCCTACACTGACGATTCGTGTCACCCTCACCGCAACGCTGAGAAACCGGCACCAGTATCCTGACCATCTCAGGGGTGACGAGGCCAGGCTCAGGAAGATCAACACGTGTGCAGGGTCACAAAGCGAACGAGTGGCGGAGACAGGACTGGACACAGCTGTCTACCTCCAGGGCCTGCCCACTCACCACCGTGTCCCACTCTTGGCTACCTGGACACACACGTCTGGAATTCTCACTTCGTTCTGCTGAGCCATGAGGCCGGGCTACGGTCTCCACCCCCAACCTTGAGGACCCAACAGTGTTACTACTCTGTCCCCTGGTTCTCAGTGTCCTGCCTGTAATTTGGGGGTGTCACCACTGCCATCGGCCTCACAAGACCGCCATGAAGACCGAAGAAATGCTGACGTGGATAAGCATTCTGAAAGGTAGGAGAAAAAGCCCGTATCTTAGTGTCTACCTGACTCTTGGACTCACCGCCAAGCACCAGCAGCCCCCCTCTCCGCTGAGGATGCCCCCACAAGCTCTGCGCCAGTCCTGGCTGGGAACATCCTCTGTGAGCTCCTGGCTTCAGCGCCTCTCGGGGTCTTCAGGATGGAGATGGGATGAGAGTCAGAAGAAAATTTTGGCTGATGTGTCCTTGTTTGAATTTATCAGCCCTTCCCTTAAAGTCCTGTGTTGGATTGTTTCCGTGTATGATTTAGTAGAGGGTTTCTTTCTGTACCAACCCATTAAATGGTATAATAATTTACGCTAATTTTCATACCTAATGAATATGAATGTAAGTGAACACCAACAAGATTTCTAGTTCTTGGACTTCCCTGGTGGTGAGGTAGTTAAGAATCCGCCTGCCAACGCAGGGGACACGGGTACGAGCCCTGGTCCAGGAAGATCCCACATGCCGTGGAGCAGCTAAGCCCGTGCGCCACAACTACTGAGCCTGCGCTCTAGAGCCCGCGAGCAACAACTACTGAGCCTGCACGCCACAACTATTGTAGCCCGCACCTAGAGCCCGTGCTCCACAACAAGAGAAGCCACCGCAATGAGAAGCCCGCGCACCTCAATGAAGAGTAGCCGCCGCTCGCCGCAACTAGAGAAAGCCCACGTGCAGCAACGGAGACCCAACACAGTCATAAATTAATTAATTAAATTTTGTTTAGTTAGTTATTAAAAAAAAAGATTTCCAGTTCTTGCAGGGTGAAGATCAGGCCTTCCCTTTTTCAACCGTCCACACATCCAACCAAGTGTTCGGCCCACAAGGGCTGCAGCTCATTTGCCCACGGGACTCGGGCAGCAGAAGTGGCTCCGGTGTGTGTTGGGGGGAGGGTAGGCACGCGGCAGAGAGCAAGTGAGGAGTGAGCCACCTTGTCACTGCCAGCACCCCTCGCTCAGTAGCTCTGTCCCTGGGGACGTGGGGAGCTAAGTGGCGGAGGCCTGAGTCTGAAGATGGAGCTGTAATAACATCAGCGTTTCTCGAATGATTAGAAATGGGCAGTTAGCCCACTCCGTCCTCACGCCCTAAAACAATGCCAGCTGTTCGCCAGAATAAGTTACAAACACGACAACATGCAGCTACCACAAGCACCACGTCCTCCTCAAGCGACGTCTCACACAGAAGTGTGCTTCTCTCCACGCACACCCCGACCCCAAAGCGTTCTTCCTCCTGCTCTCAGCTCCGGCGGCAGGACAGAGTAGCAAACCATGACTCCGCTGCGATGCAAGGGATGCGAGTGGAAGTCTACGCTTTCTAAAGAAAATGGATAGAAACTGATAGAGGAAAAACGTCACACACGCGCAACTACGTAAAACACCACCAGTGAACAAGTCAAAAAGAGAACTACCCCCTCCCGCAGATGACCGTTCTCAGTTAACCTACAAACCTAATAAAATGTGCAATTATTCTCTTATATCAGAGAGAGTCTGCGATTAGAGTAAAAAATAACAGAATCTGAAAAGCACTTCATCTCTGACATGATTAAAATTACAGAAAGAAATTAAATTATTATTCGAATTTGTTCTTTATATTTGATCCGAACAACTTTAAGAGCTAAGGCCTCCTGCCTCTGTCACATCAGACAATTCTCCAGGGTGACCTTTTACTCACTTGGGGCTCGTTTGAGCTACAAACCTCCACGTAGAGTTCTTTTAAAATTGAAGGCATTAATTTTCAGACAAAGGAAAAGATTTTTCAGCCTTATTGAAAAGATGCCTTGGTTTCCAAGAAGCTAGCTATAGCCTATTAAGTCATATTAGCAAAAGCAACCCCCCCCCCCAAAAAAAAACCAATCACATTTCTCCGTCTGAAATGTTTAAATGCTGGAGTTTTCCTCAGAAGCAAACAGAGACCACTGCTTCCTGGGAAGATGATGGTCTGATGGGTCTGAGCCTTCAGCACGGGGATACGTCTGCTCCGTGTGACTTGCCCACGGATGTCCTGAGCAGAGGCCTGGCCCAGTTAGTTTAATGAGACACAGACACGCTTTGCTGGTTTTCCTTCTACATTTTGGGACTTTTTAATCAGCATGGTACAAAGTTCAGGTCATCAGTAGAACAAAGAAAAATACATGCAACAATCCAGCCAACTGGTCAACCAATATAAATGCATGGGACAATCAAGTTGGACGTGTAGCGATAGCTGCCCCGCTGCCAAGGTCCTGCAGGGGTAAGGCGGGGCCATCGATCCCCACTGAGTCAAATGTATCTGCAGGGCACCCAATGGCTCTTGGAAGAAGTCACACAGACACGGTGCTAAATGCAAGGGGAGCGATTTCCTTCCAAGTCCTTGAGTGAATGAAGGAGAGAAAAATATATACGAATGCTGGCTTAACACACCTTAATGATAATTGGGAAATAGCCATTTTCTATTTCTTCCAGATGCACGTTAACCAAGGAAATAGGCTCTTCCGGAATTCCGGGGGTCCATTTTGACGCAGGTGCAGTACCTCTTTTCGTGCACACCTGCTCACCAAGCTCAGGGGAAAAAGAGACCCTTCACAGGCAGGAAGCCCTTTCACTTCAGAGCATCATTCTGGGCCCCTGATGGGGCTGCGAGTTTTCAGACAACACGTCCCTAAGAGACAAACTGGGAAACGGCATCACAGACATGGGGAGGCCGACTCTCGCTCTGCAATCCCCCCCTTCAAGGCGGCACCAGGGTCGCTGTTCCCCAACATAACGCCATTGTTCACCACACTACCTGGCACGTGGTCCACACTCATGATGTTTGTGGACGGACCTATTGCATTAGAATGAGAGCCTCCAGGCCCACAGCTGCACCTTGCTGTGGTCTGCGAGAAAGGCAGAGTATTGTGTTCATTAAGGGAAGGGGACACGACAAACCACACACACACACACACACACCCCACTCCCCCCTGCAGAGTGTCTGGCCAGCATCCACGTGGTTCAGCTCTGAGCTGGTGCTGAAGGACCTGGAGACGGTTTCACACGTGTGTGGGGGTCAGGCATGGGTGGAGCAGCTACAGGACCACGCCCGGGAGAGTCAACCGGCTCGTGGGCTCCCATGAGCACCCCCCGGGCTGTCTGTAACGTCACCTCCCAGCTTCGCCTGCGTGTTTTGCTCACACAGCATTCTGACACGTGCTGTGACCTGTCCTGCCAGCACGTCTCCGCTCAGTGGTGCCCAGTGCACTACTGCACAAACCTGGTCTGTCCCTTCTCTTGACAAATGAGCTGCAGGCCCAGCTTGGTGAAGCGTTCCACGGGAGGGTCCAAAGACCCCACAGTGAGCCAGACCCCATCCCTGTCCCCCAGATGCCACACTCCAGTACGAGAGATAAGAGCTGTTTATATGTCACCCCAGCCGGGGGGACAGCGAAGATGGCCAGGACATCACAGCTCGGCCAAGGACCCAGCAGAGGGTGGTGAGCAAAGAGCAAGAGGACGGTTAGGAAACAATTACAGGAGCTCTTCTCCGAGCTCGTCCTGAAAGGATGTGCAGAGACAGTGGCCAAACTGCCAAGACGTCTTCAGGTGGAGGGAGCATTCTGAACAGAATTTGGCAAAAACTAAACAGACTAAAAGCACATAATGACGATGTGTGGGTACACGAGCAGCATCCTAATATACTACCAACAAGGCTGACGTAACCGGATAGAACTTCTGAACAAAACAGGCAACTCAACTCCAGGAACTTCTGCTAAGAAAGCAAACGGATAGTAGGCAGGTCACAGTGTCAGCACAGCCCCGAGAGCGCTGCTCGCAAGTACGGCGCCCGTGTTTTTCTTAAAAACAAAAGCTGATTAACAACTTTTTAAGGTCTCCCTTAATTCCACACTCCCTTCATGACCACCTCTGGCCCAGATCCTGGCCATCTGAGTTATATTACCCTACAGGAAATTCATCAGAGATGCATCCGCACCTTCCAAATACAAAGCACAGGAACAAGAGAACAAGATGCGGACGTTTCTTTGCACTGTACCTCCATCCCTTTCACGATGGGCACGATTTCTTACCCACAGTCTCAGGCTCGCTAAACGTCTGTGGATGAGACTGACTTCAAAATAAACCACGGGTGTAGGAGGTTGACTTAGTCACCTTCAAATAACCACAGAGAAGGTTGCAGGAGAATCCGGAACCCCACCAAATAAATCAGATTCACGCCGAGAGCTCAGCCTCACCAGGAAGATGTGCGTCTGTCCCCTGCAGACAGCGGTGCTGGCCGAGCTCATGGGCACCGTGTAGTCAGTGCCCCAGAGCCTCCGTCGGTTTTCTAATCCACTGGGATGCAGTCAGAAAACTCACTTCACTTTTAGACTCTGGACCAACACAACGACACATTCTCAGGCTTGAAAAATGGATATGTTGTTACTATATCGCTTTCCTGAACTAGCAACACAATTCCCCAAGGGATTTCTATTTTTTTTCCCCCAAGGAACTCTTTCAAAATAGAAATTTTATAGACACAAGTAGGAGCTCTTTACACGCAACTAATTATTTTTTAAAGTAAACTTAGATATAAATGATCAGAAACTAAGGAGACACTATTACAGTTATCTGGAGTAATTCATTCTTCTCAAAAATGACCGGAACTTCTTGTTTTAATGTTCTTTCCATTTTTAAAGAAAATCTGAACAAACACAATGGGTTTTGTCTACCCTGCAGCCTTGCTCTGCTCATCATGCCAGTCTACCCAGTGTACCTTGTCTTAAACACCACACCTCTCCCCTCCAGAAACAAGCCCCGGCTCAGCAGCTCGCCATTCAAAAGGCTTCCTAACCAGCTTCAGAGGTGATGTGTGTGGCTGGTACCCTGACAGCGGTGATGGTTTCATGGGTGTTTGCATGTGTTCGAGCTCATCAAATTGTACATACACACAGCTTTTGTCTATCAATTATACCTCCACAAAAGTTTAAAATATGCAACAGTCATGGACTCTGCAGAGAGCATCATATTTTATACCTCTAATTGTGTTTTCCTGCGTATACCTCGTTTAACTTTCTCTTTTGTTTGACTCTCTTCTGCATTTGGGCTGCAAATTAATATTTCGAACACAGACTCTTCCCTTCCTTTCTCCGAACTCGGACCACTGTATTATATTACAGTAAATCCCTTTTCTAAAACAAACAAACAAAAAAAAACGAGGTTTCCTGACCGTTCCCTGCATAAGGCTGTTTCCTCCAGACACTGCCTCTTTCTCTGAGAACATAAGCAACCAGAACTACACGCTGTCCACACCTGCCCACCCATATTCCTGTGCCCGCTTCTTCTCCCGACAAAATCTCCTCCCCCAATTCCCCAGTCTCCCGTTTCCCCTCACCTAACTTCTATCCATTGTGATGACCAGATGCAAGGTCACCTCCTCCTTGGGAGAGGTCTGCCCCGATGCTTCTCCACCTCCGGTCCACCCACCAGCCTAGCCCAGCCGCCCTCTGCTACCCTCCTGCTGTCCCCCGGTACATAGGCTCAATCAGAATCCTCACCCCATCACCCTGAAGTGACCATTCATGTGTCTGTCGTCTAGTTCTTACAGGCAAAGATGATTTTCTTTTGTATCCTCAGCGCGTAGTACAACACAAAACGTGCCAATGATAATAAAAGTGTCAACTTTTATCCACTGGAAGGAAAAAAACCCTAAAGACCCAGAATTTGATGTTAATAAAAACTATCCCTATAAATTCTCTCTCAAATGGTGTTATAACTTCACTGTCTTTTAAGGACAAACATGGATTACTCTACCTATGTGAGCTTTCAAACGTTCTAAAAATCTCAGCATAGAACCAAACTGGGTTCCTGTATTTTGACCTCCATGTCTTATGTTTCAATTGAGGTATGGTGTACAATGTTGTGCTAGTTTCAAGTATACAGCAAAGTGATTCAGTTATACATATATATACATGTTCTTTTTCAGATTCTTTTCCATTATAGTTATTACAAGGTACTGAATATAGTTCCCTGTGTTCTACAGTAGGTCTAAGGAAATGCCCATGGTATGTACATTCGGGAATGACGATGGGGCTGGCTCTTCACAAATACAAAAAAAGGTTAAAAGAGAAAGAGAAGAAGACATTTTGAAAATGCTATAACCCAAACCAGAAATAACTGCTAATACAAACAGGCTCCTTCCCAAATGTAAGCGGGTCACAAGTCATGGGTCACCTCAAGGCAGCCACAGCCATACTGTTTACTCTCCTCTGGGGGCTTAAAAGCATCTTAGTTGATGAACAGGCTCTGAAGCAGAAACATCTAAACCCACGCTAATGCCCAGAACAGCAGTAACTTCTTTTGATTAATTTACCAGGACTGAAAGCAGGAGAGAGATCAAACCACGCTCTTTACTAAACAATTAAACAAGCAGCCACTGCCTCTAGCTTGGTGTGTGTCAGGATGAAAGCAGGATGGGGTCGCATGAAAAAGCAACAAATAGCTTCCACTGATTAATGCTTGTAGGACTTTTTCCCCCTTAAATGTCGTAACAGTTCACTCCAGGGTCCAACCAAAGAGTTTATATAACATTTAAAACAGAGAAAAAGTTCCAACAGCTTAAGAAAATTCAGATGTGTGGTACGGAGAAAAGTCAGGTCAGTTTCAAAGGTCCTTCCAAACGGGTTGGCAGGAGGCTGTCCAGTTTGTTGAAAAATCTTCAGCATGAAACAGCATGGGGGGGAAATCTCATTGTCTCCTTTCCTCAAAAAGTAACTGTACTACTATGAGTGAAAGTTTCTCAAAGCATTTAGCCCAATTACAAATGTGCAATACCAGCTACATGTCCTGCTTTGAAAACACAGAGCTATAACAGAGAGAGTGCACGTGGATCTCTACCTCATGCTTTCTTCTTTGAACCAACAAAGTGGAATTTAAACCAAACTGACTCCCAAGTCACGATGAACTACTAATATGTTAGGAATGAACCCTCGGATTTTCTCAGTGATCAGCTGAATCAATTTTTTTAAAAACCCAATGAACCTTCTGTAATGAAACAAAAGTCATTTATATACTTGTGGAAAAATATCTGGATAAAGCCAGCTAAAAATGTCAGCTTACCGGAAAGTCAAAATTGGCTAATTTTTTATCCCCGGGGAACATGTCTTAGATAATTCAATATTATTTTTAAATGTATTGCTGTGTCTTTGGGGCTACTCACTGCTACTCTTTCCTAATCCATAAAATGAGGATGATGGGGCACGCCTCGTAGGATTTTAAGATGAACTGCAACAGTGTACACGGAGCGTGTATCTTTAAACTCTACCACAGAACATGCCTCACTGCACATTCCGCACTGGTCGCACTAGATCGTCCGCAGAGCGGTCCCTCTACCTGGGATGCATCCCGCGTGGCCAGCTCCCCTCCTTGCCGGAGCCTCACCCCCGCTTTCACACGGATCCCACGTACCCTAAGGGCTCCTTCCCAAGCAGCCTTAAGGGCAGCGTTTGTTCTGCAGAGGTTCCCTGGTGTGTGAAAGACATCACGATGCCTTTTACTACTTCTGCCAAAAAATTAAAATCGAATCCCTTAAACCCTTATGTGGAAAGACCACAGAAATTGGGGAATGCAGAAAACTGACTGTTCTACTGACCTGTCCCCAATCCTGTCCCTCTTGTTAAGATATGTGAGCCCAAAGAGTATGGACGCATAAGCATGTTTTCCCGCTTAAGCTGGTTCTAGCAGGCTCAAATCCTTTATTACTACTAATGGAGAAAATAAATGGGTTATAGATGAGATGGACGTGGGTTTCTATTGACTCCTATTTCTGATTTCTCCTATGTATACAGAAAACCAAAAATTGTTCTTCCAAAGCTTTTCATCCTCCTTTGTTAAAAAAAATAATTGAAAAACTCTTGGGTGAGATCAGGAAACACAAGGAAGAAGGGTCTCATTTTACAGAGGAAGAGAAGGAATGTGAACATGATCCCCAACAGACTCTGGGATTCCCCAAAATGAACTCATAAATGCCTCCGATCTAAGACACTCCCGTCGCAGGCGTATTTTGAAAGCCCAGATGGAAGAGCTAGAGATGACACCACAATGTTTAAAATTAAGAAATACCTACGAATTATTCCACGGTGATTTTCACTCCGGTGGTAAAAATCGGCTTTCACTCTGACCTGTTTAAACAGTTCAGACTCAAATGCGATTCTCTCTCAACACCCTGAGCTGGGACTGTCAGGTTTTAGTTACTGAGGAAATGCTTTGCTGTTTATTGTAACTGTTGTTGAGGCATAAAGAGTGTCCGTCTAGAGCAGAGAATGTTCTGGTCAAGTTTCCTTTCAGTACCTGATCCTCAGATCTCCAACGAATGAGCAGGGAACACAGTAGACTCAACCTGGGTTCATTTCTTTCCAACTCTAATGTAATTTCACAAACATCTGAGCACCTATAATATACAAAGTCATCTTAAGTGCTTTCGTAAAAAAAGACACCATTATGTGTACAAAAAGGACCGTTTTAAAGTCCTTCCAAGTCCAGATTCAAATTCTTGTGACAGCGTTACTCTAAGGAACTTCACCTGCCTGTGTGCGAGCAACAGTCTTCTCGTTGCCCAAGTTCGGTAACCGGGGAGATGCCCACGCCGTGTCACCTACCCTGCCTGAAGACCATGTCCGCGGCGGAGCACACTGACAGCCAGAGAGCTCTGAATCAGTCTTCCCTGTTACCCCTGGAGTTTTGTTTCTTTTTAGGTTTTTGGACTTGAATTGGTTTTATCATTAGTTCATTAAGAACGTCAGTGAGCACATTAGTTTCAGCTGGAAACATGATGAATATGAATGACCTTATCTGGATTTTAAAGTCTTTCCTGAAAAGCATTATTTCAACGGCAGCCGTCTCTTGGGTACGGAATGACACTGTTACAGTGTCACCGCACAAGAATGAGAACTCAGCCCCAAAAGGTACCCAGAGTGTGGTGAAAACATCAGAGGGCACAGACGTGGGCAGGGGGGACGCGGTTCTCACCCCATGCTCAGCAATTCTGTCCAATCCAGGGAGACCTATCCCTACAATACTATTTCTCTCTGACTAAAATACCATTTTAGGCACCAAAAAAATATTGCATTCCTAGGAAACTGAACTAGAGGATGAAACTCAGGTGTTTTTTGTTTGCTTAAGAACAATTTTGGTTTCGAAAAGAATAAGCCAGAAAAGCTCTACTAGCATTAGAAATGGATACCACCACTTATTTCATTCATGCAATACTCATTTCATTCTTTAAATATTACCCTATTACCCCATCTAAGTATCAACTCTATCCCGCCTGAATTCATAGTGTTCTCCGTGTAAACTCTCCAGCACACCCAGTCACCAGGAGAACTCCACACCCAGTCACAGGTGGATGGAGTCCAGAGCATCAATGGAAATGAAACAGTCTAAGTCCTCATGAGACAGTCCTGAAAATGATACCAAATCAAATGCAAGCACCTCGTATAGGTTACCGGGAACAAGACAGACTTTTATAGTCTGTCTATACCTTTCTATAGAAAGGTGAGTTAATAGTATAATTGACTTTGAATTCTAGGCCGGCTCCCCTGTCACTGGCACACGACTCCCGCTGACACCAATCGGCTTGCAGCGTAACGCACAGGGCTTGTCACTAGCCTCAGGAAAACAAGAAGCGAGGTGAGTTATACACCATCCACACTCCCATCTAATCTTGAAAATTCCGAAGCCAAAGCAGAACAGGTGGTCCCTGACCTAGCGTCCTCCTCCCTTCTTCCTCCCGACCACTGAGTACAACCATAAAGTCACTACAGGTTTTCTCAAAACGGTGTTAATTTCCCTCCCCCCAGCTTTATTGAGATATAATTGATATATAACATTAAGGCATATAAACATGTTGATCTGGTCCACTGATATATTGTAAAACTGATTCACTTAGCTCACACCTGCGTCACATCACATAATTACCATTTCTTTTTTGTGGAGAGAACGCTTAAGATCTACTCTCAGCAACCTTCAAGTGTATCAACAGCAGTGTTAGCTATAATCACTATGCTGTTAGGTGCATTAGGTCCCCAGGACTTATTCATTTTACAAATGCAAGTTTGTATTCTCTGACCAACATCTCCCCAGCCCCTGACAACTACCCTGTTCAACTCCATTTCTATGAGTTCGGCTTCTTCAGACTCCATAGATAAGTGATATCACACAGTATTTGTCTTTCTCTGACTTACAATTTCCCTTTTCTTATCTGCAGGACATGGGGCCGTATCCTCAGAAAATATATCTAAGATCCTTTCCTCTGAAATGCAACCTGTGTCTAATGAGCAAAGATTAAGGGCTTCCCTGGTGGCGCAGTGGTTAAGAGTCTGCCTGCCGATGCAGGGGACGCGGGTTCGTGCCCCGGTCTGGGAAGATCCCACAAGCCGCGGAGCGACTGGGCCTGTGAGCCATGGCCGCTGAGCCTGCGCTCCGCAACGGGAGAGGCCACAACAGTGAGACGCCAGCGTACCACCAAAAAAAAAAAAAAAAAAAAGAAAGAAAAAAAAAGATTAAGAAAACTCCAGTATTTCTCTCCAGCCGGACGCACCGTTAATTTCACAGCAGGCCTTGTGCTTATTGTTACATTATTTGAGGCAGGTCACTCTCACCACAGTGGCTTTGAGATTTCTAACCAAGGTCGCATAATAAGGACACAGCTGAGCTAGGATCCACAGTGCCATCTCGATTCTTAATCTAATTAACAGCCTGCAATTACTTCCTAATTATTACTACCACAGATGGAACTGAAACGATCCCATCATCTCAAAATGGGGAACTACATGGATACAAATTAAGTTCTCCCCTTCGCCCATCTTGGTCCCCTTGAAAGGGCCAAGGAAAGTGCATTCTAAATGAAATGTGCGAAACCACGTAGAGTGTTCATTTCCCAGTAGTGTCTCTGACCCCATACCCTTGCATATTTGGGTAGAATGAACCTCACAGAGAGTCTCTCACACACACACACACACACACACACACACACACACACACACACACACACACACACACACGGCAGGAAGGAAAGAGCAAGAAGGGTGGGGGAAGGAGGAAGCAAGTGAAGGAGAAAAAGAAAACTATTCTACCTAATGTTTCAGGGTCAAATCAAATCTGCTGCATTCACATTGGTTTACAAGCTGAGAAGCTAGAAAGACTGGGCAACAGTCTAAGAAAACTCATACTTCGGGTCAAGGGATGTCAGTCTCTTCCCCGTTACAAGATCAAGGCACTTATTGGAAGATGTTAGCCTGTAAAACCTAGTAAACCAGATCCACAACAGAAGGTAATGAATGGCTTTAAACGTTGCTGCTATGCTAAAGGACAGTATATACTTTTTCTTTCCTAATAGATGTAGTCACAGGATTAACTTACAGCCTACAGCATTTCAAAATACCTTCCTTCTAACCCAAAATGCTTTTACCAAGGACATTCCATCAACGAATAAATCAACTGTTAACTGATAGGAAGCATGTTCCTCAAGGGCCTTCACCTCATTCATCAATATAGGTTTTCACAACTAATTAGCATTCTTGCTAAGGTTAAGAAAAACTCCGCAACAGGTGAAGTGGGTGAAATGGATCAACTTGTTGAAAGCTTTCGAACAAATCAGGGCAGAACTCTTTCAGTGTGCTGCCTGACACCCCGAGAGACACGCTGGTCTAATGTTTCCTTCCCAAGCCAGCATATGCCTGAAGCTGATGCGGCATCTCCCGCTGCAGATGGAAAATGTGACTGGAAATGGCCGCCCACACTGGGCACGTCTCCTCCACATCCTTAAGCTGATTCTCTGTGCTTCCTTCTCGGGAGGGGACCCTCCGCCCCTCTGCAAGAATCCTGCAAGAACTTCTCCTTCGTGATACCATCTCCCCTTGTGTTCGTTTGCTGGGGCTGCCATAACAAGGTACCACACACTGGGCGGCTTAAACAACAGAAGTGTTATTGTCTCAGAGTGCAAGAGGGCGCAAGGCTAGGTGGAGGGGTTGGCAGGTTCCTTCTGAGGCTGCGAGGGAGGCCGTCCCAGCCTCTCTCCTTGCTTCTGGTGGTTTGCTGGTGACCTTTGGCCTTCCTTGGCTTGCAGAAGCATTGCTCCAATTTCTGCGTTCATCATCGCATGCTATTCTCCCCGTGTGCTTATCTGTGTCCAAACTACCCCTTTATATAAAGTCATCCTGGATCAGGGTGCATCCTAAGGCGCCTTAATTTAACTAATTACACCTTAATTTAACTAATTACATCAGAATGACCCTATTTCCAATTAAGGTCACATTCTGAGGAATTGGGTGGGTTAGGACTTCAACATAAGAATTTTGCAAGACGATTCAACACTTAACACCCCTACGTTTTTCACCTCTTGGAAAATCCTCCACCTCCCAAATTGGAACCTGGGTCCCCCTGGAAGGCCTGTGCTACAAGGGTGCCCCCCACCTGGGCGCTCCCACCACACTGCCTCACATTCCACATCCTTCAGACTGAAAAGGCAGCAGCCGCCTTCTCCTAAACCTCCCAAGGCCATTTCCAAACCTCTGCTTCCTCTACCTACTGTAAAATCCCTGGTTATGACTTCCCTTCCCGAGGCACATTCCTCAGAGTAAATGATCGAAAAGATTCACTGCCAGTAAAAAAGGGGGAGTGTCAGATATGTGTGGGAATCACAGCCGACTACAGATCCCCCTCCTGAAAATTTAAAATAAACGATGCCAGTAAGAACGTGCTGTACGACACAGGGAACTCTACTCAATACTCTATAATGGCCCACGTGGGAAGAGAACCTAAAAAGAGTGGATATATGTATATGTATAGCTGATTCACTTTGCTGTACACCTGAAACGAACACAACATTGTAAATCAACTACACTCCAATAAAAATTTTTAAAAATAGTAACAATAAAATAAAATTAAAAAATAAAATAGGGCTTCCCTGGTGGCGCAGCGGTTGAGGGTCCGCCTGCCGATGCAGGGGACGCGGGTTCGTACCCCGGTCCGGGAAGATCCCACATGCCGCGGAGCGGCTGGGCCTGTGAGCCATGGCCGCTGAGCCTGCGTGTCCGGAGCCTGTGCTCCGCAACGGGAGAGGCCCGCGTACCGCAAAAAAAATAAATAAATAAAATAGACGATGCCAACAGGGAGACACTAATGGTGGTGAGAAGAGGCAGGAAACGCTCTGCAAAGTACAGAGCCTCAGCGACTCCTCAGCCCCTGACGTGTCCTAATTCTTTCTTAGGAGGAAACCCATGTGTCCCTACATGCTGTCTGCTTTAGTCCCGTGGTCGCTGCTGACATGCTACAATGCACTTCACACAGGCAGTTCATCTCGCATACCTCATACGCACCCTTAGGAATGTGACTCTTAGAAAGACCTGGAAGGAAGGCTGCTGAGATCTCCACCGATGAACATCCACACTGGAAAGTCTACAAGGAAGGAGGAGAGAAGGGCAGGCACCTGCCCTCAGGTAACCGGCTCAGACGCGCACAGAGCAGCCAGTGCCTTCTCAGAGCTCACACATCTAAAGGGCAGATCCAACCCCAGAAAACAATTCTCCCAATTTCGGGGTCCAGCGCTCTCCCCACAAATACCATGACAATGAGCCCTCATTCTGTAAAGGTTGCATTTTCGTTGAAGGTCAGTAATTCAACTTCCCTAAGGGTTTAAACTTAAGAGCTAAAATTTTGCTTGCATGTGTATTTGGGGGGGCAGTTCTATTCTGGGTGTCCTGCTCATTAACTGCTAATTACCATGGGGGAGAAAGTTCCAATACATTAAGAAACAAAGCAACCATCAGATTTCAACGTCGCACATCCTCAGTATCCCGAGAACGTTAGACTTACATCCAGTACTCATCAAAATTTCTGTGATGTGCTAGAATTAGTGGATTTTTGAACTAATCTTTTTCAGGCAAAGGTCTTTCCTATAAAACTAAAATATAAGAACGTGTGTGTTCTTAAAAAGTTATTTTCTTATATAATTTGTAGCAGCTATACATGTTTTTAAATCTCTGATGATTAAAATAGCTTTATTTACCATACCCATAGTTCAGAAAGGTGAAGAAGCATAGTCTCGTGAAAAGAAAAAAGATGCTTAAGTAATTGGCTTCCGTTGCTTTGCCCAAGGTGTCTGAGATTCTCACACTTTTCACCCTTTTAGGATGAAATGCTAAAGGTCTATACAACATAATAACTGATGTTTCGTATCAATCACTAACACATCATTCTTTACAGACTAACCCAGCTGGACCTAAACACCTGTTTGGATACTAGAAACCCCTACAGCTGAATATACCTTTTAGCCTCTGCAGCTCAACAAATAGGGACTCTGTATCTTTCCTGCCAGGTCTGGCTTGCCTCCTAAGATCCCTCGTGTGGGTGCTCACGGTGACCTCCTGCTGCCGTAACAGTGGCACCGTCTTCAACTTCTCCTTCTCCCTTCCTGGATCTTCATCCTGTTGACTTTGCCTCCTGAATTTCACTGAGGTCCATCTATTCCAACATACCCTGCTCTCACGGTCTCCATTCAGTCCTCATCTCCATTCCCACGCTCCCTAGTGGTATCCTCCCAATGGCTGCCTTCCAATCTCCTTAACTCCTAACACGGTGAAATGATGGGAACTGAAGCCAGCACTGCTGGTCATCGTTCTGCAAACTAAATCAGCTCTTTATTGAGGACGAGCACTAGAGGTGGCCCCTAACGGTCAATCCACTGCAGTGTATCGCACAGCCCAACGGATACTTCCAAATACTGCTATTCTTTGGCAATTTAGCACACATCTCTTCTGTTCACTCGGATCCTGCATTTTACGTTATTTTTCCCCAGTTGTATTAGTGCGCGTTTTGCAAGCTGTATCTCATTTTGTTATTTCCTGCCTATATTTTTAATCCTTAAGGTATAATTATAATCTGTTCTTCCAGATTTTTGAAATCTCCGGATTCAGGACCATCTGCCAACCTCATTAACACAAAGTTTATGCCTCCTTAAATAAAATGGGATGGATCCTACAGATCCCTGTAATGTCAAGCTGCAGTGGTAACCCTGCCATTTACGGTACATTTATTTACTGTCTTCCCACTGTTTTCCATCTGTGTGGCTCTTCTCCAAGCCAAGTTGAACTTACTTGGCAATAGAACAGGGTCAAAAGTACTAAAAAAAAAAACAAAAACAAAAAACGAAGAAAACGAAAGCCTCCTTCTCTCTGTGTCATGACTGCTTGCACCTCTCGGTTTACCTAGTTACAGAGGAAGAAGTTAACGCCCACTAGTTTCACTCTTTAAATCTTTCTGGTCCTGTTTCTCTCTGTTTCGATACGGTTTGACTGACGGAGAAAAGAATTTCTCCTGCAAACAAGAGCAACAGATCAACAAGCTTCATTTAGGATAATGAAGGGGTTGAGAGGACACCTCCCCCCCCCACAGCGCCGCTGATGCCTTGGGACCTGTGTTGGCAAGTGGTGTGAGGAACGGCACCCCAGCATTCATCCTGTGACCAGGAGGCGCTCACTCAGGCATCAGAGAGAAACCCCAGTCTATTTCCTTCCCCTCCTCAAATACGGGATGTGGCTCTCCTGCCCCAGAAGCTCAAAAAAAAAAAAAGGCAGAACTTTTACTCACCAGTTTCACATGCCAGTCTACCCTTTCATGCCTCATGTCTCCCTTCCACACTCGCCAACTTGGGAAGAGAAGTTTACTCATGATGAGACCAGTTATCGGCTCAATAATCTACACGATTTTCAGAGCTGAAAAGTTTTCTGTTTTCAGGTGTCATGTTTCTTTTTAAACTGGAAACCAATACTCAGATATCCTGTGCTGAACAGCTGTAACAGATGCAGCCTTATCTCGCCACCTCATTAGAAGAAACAAACAACTATAAAACTTGTATTACATCCAAAAAATTGTCAGCCCCAAATAAAAGCCGGCAAGGATCCAAGTGGCATGCGCCTTGGTTCTAGCCATGTTTGCCTGTAGTTCTTACATATGTAAATTGAGAAACTGTTAGCAGAAGCCAGCCAGCTGAAAACAGATGTGTTTAGAGTACGCAGACACATTAGAGGGGCCCTCCAGGCTCAGCCCCCTTCCCACCCTTCACTGAGAATCCCTTTCTACTTCCTACCCTGGGTGTCCCCTGCCCACGTCCGTCCCATCACAACCCATTTCCATCATTTCTGTTGGCCAAGCACACCAGCCCAGCCGTGGCGGTAGACCACAGGATATGAAAAATTCCACAGCTTAAAGATGAAACCAGACCAACTGTCAGAAAGGAGGTGGGGGGCAGGGGGAAGAGGCAGAAACAAGAGAAACAAATAAGGCAAGAGGAACATCACATCTGTGTTTCCGAATCTGCCGTCCATGCTGCCTGCTTGCAGAAGTCTCTGGCACATGGGGGTTTAAATCCCAGCCCACCGCTTACTCTGGGGGCATCCTGGAGTCTACGAGGCTGTTTTCGTGGGTAAAATGGAAATAACACTTCTGAAATCAGAGGGCTGATATAAAGATTAAGCAAGCTGGCATGCTTAATGCTCTGGGCCCAGGGTAGGACCTGGTCTTAGGACTCAGCCCGCGGTATCCTAGGTACAAAAAGGGCCGCCTGGTCCCTGGACATGAACGTGATACTTTACTGAAATAGGAATAGAGGCTGTTGTGGATTACTGGGTTGGCCAAAAAGTCTGTTCAGGTTCTTCTGTAACACGTGATCGAAAACCCGAATGAACTTTTCGGCCAAGCCAATACTTGTAGGAGGGAGGCTTTGACCTGCACCCAGGAGACCAACAGGTAACCAATCCTTCTTGGTCAAGCCCGAAAGGATTCTCTTAACTTGGGACTTAACAAAATAACCAAAAGAACTCGCCAGGGCCCAGGTGGGTATAGTAAAACAAACAAACAAAAACCTGTACGCAAACACCTGAGTTTGAGTTTCGTCTCAGGCTTGAGTAATTTTTTTTTTTTTGCGGTACGCGGGCCTCTCACCGTTGTGGCCTCTCCCGTTGCGGAGCACAGGCTCCGGACGCGCAGGCTCAGCAGCCATGGCTCACGGGCCCAGCCGCTCCGCGGCATGTGGGATCTTCCCGGACCGGGGCACGAACCCGTGTCCCCTGCACCGGCAGGCGGACTCTCAACCACTGCGCCACCAGGGAAGCCCAGGCTTGAGTAATTTTATTTACCTTTGTGAGGGTCCACTTCCTTGTATTTAAACTTGGGGTAAAGATCCCTGTGCTCACTTGCCCACCTTCTATTCACTCTTCAAGCTACCTGTGACCCTCCTTCCTGGCTTACGCCTCCCCTACACGTCCCTCCTGCCTGTCGGGCATCGCAAGGTCGTTATCTCAGCACTCAGATTGTCATTGTGACAGCTGGCTTCGACACCCACCCCGCAAATACCGAAAGCCTCTCCCCCCACTTTTATTTGCAGGTTAGTGTCCCCCAGGGCTCTGCGTCAGACAGCCACACAGCACAAGGTCTCAGCCACTGCCACGTTCAACGGCAATCTCGACATGGATGATCTCCTAGACCAGGGATCAAAAAACTGCAGCCCGTGGTCAAAGCCAGCCCCCTGCCCATCCTCGAAGTACAGCTGTCCTGGAACACAGTCCCCCTCGTTTGTTATGGACCGTCCACAGCTGCACGAAGCCTAGGATTCTTATTATCTGACCCTTTACAGAAAAGGTTTGCCAACCCTCGATGCACACTGTGTCCCGGGAGACACGTGGGTGTCTCCCAGGCCACTCTCCAAACGTCTACAAGTGACCGCTCCCCTATCATCAATCACCCTCACGTCGCACTTGGAATCAATGGAAGTGTGGTCCATCCACACCCAGGAATCCACCTGTGACAGTGAGGTCGGCCTTACCTCTGCTCTCTAAGCCCTCCCCCGGCTCCACGGCTGCCGCCCCTCCATCCACTCCCCCCGGAACGCTGCAAAAGCCTCCTGGTTTCCTCCCCTCCCCCATACCTCGCCTTCCTCTCATTCACCCTTCTGCCACTGTCAAGGCATTTTTCTGGCATAGGAATCTCCAACTCTTCTTTCTTACCGGGCGTCCCCTAAGATACGGTCCCCAACACTTCCTGAACACCTAAACTCGCTCTGCCTTCACATCCACAGATCCAACAACCTGCGCTAGGATTTCCAAGACGGAAGATACAACACCCACCTTCTGTGAGGGGGATGGAACCACAGAACTAAATCAATGAAACTGGATTCTAGGTGTTGGGCTAGGACCCAAGTCAACCACTTTTTCCTGAGTCACCCTTGACCAGCAGATGAAACTGATCACGTGTTCCTTTCTGCCACGATCGTGCCCTGATCTCACCGCTACTAGAAAGCTGATCACAACGGGTCATGACTATTCGTTGCATTGTCCCCTCTGCTGGGCTGTGAACTCGGGGTAAGAGCTGTTTTGAGCAACCCCGAAGTTCCACTGTAGTGCGTAATAGGTGCTCAATAAACACCTGCTAAGACACGAAATGCTCTGTGAACTGCAAAGTACTACACGAGTTGAAAACAGAGAAACCTATGCTTCCCACTGTTTTAGGCTCAGTTTACTACCCACTTCATACCCTACAGACACAAACTGGAGAAGGAAAGGCCATTTGTGAGGGCTTGATCGAATTCTGAGCCAAGTGCTTTCCCAAGTGTTATCTTAGCAATGGGCCTACTTCCACTCCCAACTGGACACAGGGGCCTTTCCGAGTAGTATGAACCGGGAAGACAGAAATGGGGATGAAGGTGGGGAGAAGGTAATTCGGAAGGAAGGTGATGTTTCATCTACACAGCAATTCACAGCCAATAGTGAAGTTTATCTAATCAAACGTATTTATGGAACGCGTATCACACGGCGGGCACGACATTCGAGGTATCCACAGCCAGTCCGTCATGGTAAAAGAGGACAAAAGAAGAAACTTAACATGAAGAGAAAGTCAGAGGGAACTTGATCTTGTTTGTACGCTGGGAAAAGGTAACGTTACAAAAGAGCTGACCAGCTGTTCTCCATCTCCAATGAAGAAAAATCTAAAGGAAATGGGGTAAGCTATGCCAGGAGGTATTGAAATTAGGGAGAAGGAATAATTCGCCAACATCCAAGGGTGCTAAACACTACGTGTGGCTTACAATTGTACTTTCAGGAGGTCCTTAAACAGTTTGAGAGAATCTGGGCGGTTCTATTTGAAGAAAGGAAAGGGAACTGATAAATTCTCAAGGTACCCCGTTGGATCATGACGGACTGACTTTTGTTTAAAGTGGGCTCATGCGTAAAACAGACTAAGTGATTCCATACTTGCAACCACTGGACAGCACACCCTCTGGAAACACTACTATGATCCAGCAAGTACGAGAGTTGACCAAGTACAAAGAACAGAATAAATAACTACTGGATCAGCATGAATGGAAAGGGAAAGGTTCCCTAGTGGGAAGAGTATAACTTTTGAGTCCTGCTGGCCTAAGCTTGCAACCTTCTCCCACCACTGATGACCGATCTGACCTTGTGGAAAATGCATGATAGACACAGCGTACACCAAGAAAAATGAGACCCACGTGTGAACACACACACAAGCACATGCAAAGAGTGTTAATAAGGAAACAACAGTAAATGTCTGAAAATGGGGTACCATTAGTGATTTCTAGTTCCTGCACTTTTTTCAAATTCTATAGTAAATATCTATTGCTTTTACAGTTGGGGGAGGTAGAAATTGCTCCCCCTCCCCCCAAAAATCTGTCTTGTTTTTTGGGGTAATATAATCCTTCATGCCATTCTTTATTATGCTATAAACTAACTTCTCTGTTCATCAAAACACCTGCTGTTAAGTCAGCTTCTTTCCTTATTTGGCTTGAAGACTTCACGATGCACGCATCCCACTGTCCCTATTGCATCCTAAAGGCGTGTAAAACTGTCGTTTCACAGCCTATTATTCTCAGATCCTCCCCGTTCAATTTTCTCACATGTGGGAAATGACACCACTGAGATATAAGAAAAACCCCAGCCAACTATAATAATTCTAGAGTTTGGATGGGAACAAAGGAAGGGTGGGAGTTTTGTACTACGCTTCCAATAAATTTTCAATAACTTCCAAATGTTCATGCTCTTTCCGGCTTCATTCACACCTGTGGGACAAATCAGCAATAATACCGAGTATAAGATATTCTTTTCAGCTCTACGTTAGTTCTTTTACTGGGACAAATTATGTATTTTTTTCATAATTTTTAATCCCTCGGAGACCTCACTGACTGACTCATAAAAGGGGGCATCCATTCTGTTATTGCTGTTTGTTGGACCGACTCAGCTCGCAGACAGGCTGAGATCCTTGACAAGTCAGGACGCCGCGAAAATAAAACATTTCAAGTCAAATATAATCCCACAGAAAATTTAAAAAGCACTTCCTTAATGATGCACTGACATGCGTGAATATTCTTGGCTACGAACTACATACCCAAAATAAATTCAGGAGACACTTCATTTATTTACCTTAGGTATTGAAATTTAAATATCTAGAATTTCTGATCAACAAACAATGCCTTGGAGATCGTGGAGACTATTTTTACTTCACAACCAGGAAGGGGGCGGCCTGACGTGTGAACAGTTTGTTCAAGGACTGATGGTGAGTGACAATGTCCATGTGGCCACAACCCACATCTTCTGAGCCCTGGTCCAGATGCTCTCCCATCATGCAGTGCCGCTCATCCCTGCAAACCCATCAGTAGTAACCACCCGCAGAGGCCCATCTGCACGTCCAACGTCCCAACACTGCTCTGGGGGAAAAGAGCCTCCTTTCTCCAAACCCAATGACTGCAGTAGGGGGTTCTTTCCTCCTGGAAAAGCCCAGCTCTTTGGGCTGGGGAGAGAGAAACTTGGTTTTACCCCGACGTGAGGGAGATGCAGCAGCATGTCCGAGGTACAGAAGCACAGGAGGAACAGTGAAGAGGGAGGGCAAACCAGCAGGGAGTGACACTGGGGACCCCGTAAGGACACCGGAGCTCCGAGAGAGAAGGCACTGCTCGCCTGTGGAAGATGTGTCTGGTTTGCCAGCGTTGATGGTTTCACCTTCGGATCAACCACGTGCATTTTCAGAGCCTAAGCTAGTGTTAGTGAAATCCAGTCCCAGATGTGGACGCTCACTGCCCCTGGAGTGAGGACACCATGTAGGTACCCGTGCAGGTGACCACAGACTCCCCCGGTTCTCAGTGACATCTTTGCTTTAGTCAACGAATGCACCCCATTCCGTGTGTGTGTGTGTGTGTGTGTGTGAGACTCTGCCGTACATCCCTCCACTTTTTTAACTGAAGAAAGAATTATATTCTACTCTTTGTGGATTTCATCACACCAACAGGCATATTCCACGAACCACCTGGTGACCCCAAATGTTTTACATTTAGGGCTCAGCACTTTTACCCAGAAAAATGGAAGCACAAGACTGGACAGGGTTCCTCCAAATAAAAAGCTTTCTGTGGCCAAAAAAGTTTGGGAACACAATGGGAGAAACAACCAGTACAAAAATTCAGCTGGTCAATATTTTAATTATAATGGCTTTCCAGCAATCCCACTCCTGGGCATATATCCAGAAAAGATGAAAACTCTAATTTGAAAAGATACATGTGCCCCAATGTTCATACAAGCACTATTTACAATAGCCAAGCAACCTAAGTGTCCATCGACAGATGAATAGATAAAGAAGATGGGCTATATATATACACAATGGAATATTACTCAGCCATGAAAAGGAATGAAATAATGCCATTGCAGCAACATGGATGGGCCTAGAGATGACTGTACTAAGTAAAATAAGCCAGAGAAAGACAAATATCCTATGGTATCACTTATATGTGGAATCTAAAAAAACGATACCAATGAACTTATTTACAAAACAGAAATTACAAAAAATTTACAAAACAGACGCACAGACGTAGAAAACAAATTTATGGCTACCAAAAGGGAAAGGGGGGAGGAGAGATAAATTGGGAATTTGGGATTAACAGATACACACGACTATATATAAAATAGATAATCCACAAGGTCTTACTGGATAGCACAGGGGACTATATTCAATATCTTGTAATCACCTATAATGGAGAAGAATCTGAAAAAGAATATATGTGTGTGTGTGTGTACAACGGAATCACTTGCTGCACACCCGAAACACTGTAAATGAATTATGCTTCAATTAAAAAAAAACGCATCCTTATTCCTTCCTTTAAACAATTAAACAATAAAAATCCAAGAACGCCTCAAATCCCACTTCCCGTCGTGTGCTTTTCCAGAATAAGTAAATTGGGCAGAGATTTTACCCTTGGCCACTTTTATGGTAATTCATGTCAGGCCTATTAAACACGAAAAACTATAAAGTAAGAATATAGAAGAAAATAAAGAAGTCCGACCCATAAGGAGGACTCAGCCCTGCAGACTACTTGTAAGCGTGAGGGCATGGACGCCACGTGAGGCAATGAACTCTCCCGGCAGAGGCCGCCCGATGGGCCCTTTCCCACGAGCGGTACACCGTGGACACTGGTGTGATCCCAGGCAGTCCTGACACACAGCTGCAGCTTCTAAACCTCTCTTCCCCTTTGTTCCTCAAACTAAAGTCAACTGGATGGAGTTGAAGACAAATCGGTCTTCATGTGATTTTTGCTTTCTCCTGAATTAAGTCAGATGTGAACAGACCAACATTCGTCTGGGAGGTGCTACGTACTCCGGGCCCAGTGAGCAGAGGCAAGACTCAGGGGGAAACACTACCAAATGCAGAAACTGTGCATTTGCTTGTACAGGGAAACGCTTCCCTTCCCAATGCCATCAGCAGCCTGAACAATTCTGTCCTCAGTGAAGCTGTAAGTGCCGAAGGCGCAACGTATGTCCCTCGTTAATATCACAGCTCATCCCCGTCGCACGCTTCTGCAGTTTTAACAAAGTCGCCTAATAGAAAAAGGGGAGAAGAAATCAAACAGGACAGGCCAAGCAAGTGTAGGACAGGACAACTTCCTCCAAGCCTCGCTAGGGAATAATAATAATAATACCATCAAACCAAGAAAAAGACAAGTCACAACAGACTCCAAATAAACGAAACAGTAGCTGGACTCAGCCCCAAATTCTCATCGTAAACGATCTACGTGCGACACACTCTACAGGGTACTTGACCCCCAGTGACACGGGAGGGCATGTCCAGGCGTGCCCTGAGGGTACTCATGAGGGTTCAGTGACTCAGCACAAGGAGGTGGCCACCACGTGCCTGGTCTGACCACATGATTCGTTACCTCCTACCCTGCCTGGTTCTCAGTAGGATGGAGGGGCTAAGAGAGAGAGGGGAACAGAAATCAGGGCCAGGTCATCCTGATTCTGCATTTCAAGGTCAGAAGTAAATATTCTGAGTTTATGGTCCCAAAACAGAAGGAAGGAGGGAGAGCACAGGGGGAACAAACAGAAGCAATGCAAGGATGCAGTCACATAAGGGTGACCCAATAAACCAATGAAATCTTGTGCGAGAGAGTGAAAAAAGCAAGGTGAGCCCTGAGGGTATATGAGCGCAACAGGAAGACACCCATCTGATAGGGGCTGAGATGAAATTATACCTGCACTTTGAGAAACAAGTTTCAGAGTCAGCAGTCCCAGCAGTCACTGTCCAAGGAGAACGCAATGGGAACCTCGCACACACCTCCACACCCACACGTACATGCTAATTCCAGATCTCCCCACACTCCCTGAAGTGGATGCAGTGAGGATCTCAACCTGAAAACCCACGGCCATGCCAACAGCACGAGACAGGAGGTAAGATCTCGGCGGTTCCCTTCTCAGTGCAGCCATGCCCGGGGACACAGCAGCACCCTTTTCAGAGGCTCAGATGCTTCACCACTCAGATTTCAGACGCTCAACTCAAATGTCTGCCAGCAATAGTGTGACGCAATCCCAACCACTTAAAAAGTCCATTTTCTCTCTAAGGCAAAGACCTTTTATCTGTCCATTTCATGGCTCAAATATCCTAAGCTGTTCTGAAAAGCAAGATGACCTTTAAGTACAGACCTTCCTGAACTTACGGCGGGGTTATGGTCTGATAAACCCATCACCAAGTTGAAAATACAGTAAGCTGAAAATGCGTTTAATACCCTATGGAACATCACAGCTTAGTACCATCTGCTTCAATGCTCAGAACACTGACATTAGCCTACAGTTGGGCCAACTCCTCTAACACAAAGCCTATTTCATACGAAAATGCTGAGTACCTCGTGTAATTTATCAAATACTGCGCTGAAAGTGAAAAACAATGGCTGTCTGCATCCAGCACGGCAGTCAGTGTATCGGGCGCTTCCCTCCTGATCGCAGGGGAATTCTGCTCACCGACACTGCCCGGCATCACAAGGGAGATTCAGACCCCAGAGTGCCAGCCTGGGAAAGCATCCACACCCGAGATTCGAAGTATGGTTTCTCCTGAATACATACCACTTTCCCACCATCGTAAAGTCAAAAAATTGTTAGTCGAACCATCATAGATTAGGGATCATCTGTCCTGGTGGCTTCAACTCAAAAGGAGCAGCTCAGTATAGATGAAACAGTAGGCAAGACCTCGCTGCAAGCAGAAACTAACACACCACTGTAAATCAATTCTATCTACTCCAATAAAGATGCTTAAAAAAAAAAAAAAAGACCTCGCTGCTGCTTCTACCACCATTATTAAACAGGTAATACCATCAGCCAGGTAGCGTGCTGGGCACCTCACATTTGCACGGATGTGTCTGGGAGATGGATGTCCCCACGTCGCACAGGAGAAAACCCACGATTCCGGTCCATTCTTTGCTGAAGGCCCCATAGCTGGGAAGCGGAGGAGGCATGGTTCAGAAACCACGCCCTCCTCATTTATAAGTTTCTTCACACAAGATATTTAGATATTGTTAAATCCTAACGATAATAAATTATTAATAGTGATGACTTAAAATAAATGAACAAACAATAAATATTGTTCCAAATTTTGATGATTGGTAACGACGACGAAAACGGGTTTTGGTTTAACTCATCTGACACAGTACGTGGTTGTTCGACAGACTATGTGTGGACTGAGAGCAGGAGATGCCCCGCGGATGCCCACGCCACGGCCACGCCCAACCACGCCACGCCCACTGTGCCCCGGCCACGCCGCACCACGCCCAGTGTGAGGGTCGGGGGCCACACCTGGGAAACGTGCCAGGGACCACAGGTGGGCTGTGACGTTGGGACCTCAGAACACAAGCCTCAAGGCCAGACTGAGGGTCTGACCAATATAAGGTTTCCGTCTGGGTCCTTCCCCATCTGCAGCCTTTGCAGAGTTAACGTTCTGCCCGTTAACTGAGGCAAACCGGTAGGAAATTACAAAGGGGGCATATTCCCAGCGCTGTGTCACACCGGAGGAAATGAAAGGATTTAAGCATATCTGGCTTGAATAAATGTTTTCTCTATAAAAGTTAATCTACAATTACATTTAGTGTGAAATATTATATAGGACAACATCCCACGTGTTTCTGTTGCTGGAGGACTCTTTATAGTTTGTGTTTTACTACTGGTCCCCTGGGTAAATCTGGAAACTTCCCTCTGGGGAAGTTTACTCCAGGTGAGGGCTGGCTTTAGCCATGAGCATTTCCAGTCCTCTAGGACACAGGTTCTCAAGTTCTCCAAATGCCTGCCATATCTGCTTTTCACTACTGCAAACACCTCCCTACCTCGTGGTGGCCGCTTTGCCCTCGACAAGTGAGAACAAAAGTAACACCAGGGACAAAATCACTCCCCTGGTCCACAGCATCTCGTGGAAACTGATGTCTTCCTGAAACCAGACAGAACCCCCAAAGCTCTAAACTTTTTCCTGTAATATTCCAGTGCAGTAAACAATAGTTCTCAGAGGACCAAAGTTTGTCACGTGAGGGTTAAGCTTGAATAGGTTTCAGGTTTCATGGTTTATCTTGAAAATTCAGGTGACCTTTACAGTCTCCATCGTACCACAGTTAGGTTAATTTATACATAAAGGCTTTCCTCTGAGAGCCGAGAAAAAAATGTACCTGAGACGGGCCGGGTTTTCTGTGTGGCTCTGCTTACCCCAGTCCTAGACGACAAATATGCACACACCACACCGCACCCCAGCCGGAGGAGGACGGCGATGCCGTGTTAAAGGAACCAGGGATTACACTGCACATCAAGACAAAGGAAAGGGGGGCTGAAATGCACACACACGTGTCCACCCAAGCCCCTCCCCCTCCCGCCGATTTTTAAAATATATATTTATGTATTTATTTATGTATTTATGGCTTTTTTGGGTCTTCCTTGGGATGCACGGGATTCTCATTGCGGTGGCTTCTCTTGTTGCGGAGCATGGGCTCTAGGCATGCAGGCTTCAGTAGTTGCGGCACGTGGGCTCAGTAGTTGTGGCTCGTGGGCTCTAGAGCACAGGCTCAGTAGTTGTGGCGTACAGGCTTAGTTGCTCCGCGGCGTGTGGGATCTTCCCGGACCAGGGCTCAAACCCGTGTCCCCTGCACTGGCAGGTGGATTCTTAACCACTGTGCCACCAGGGAAGTCCCACTCTGGCCGATTCTTAACTGCTCTTCCCTAAGGAGCCTCCTAGCATTCCTGCCTTGTTGCTGGATACGTCCTCCAGACCCTGGAAATTCCGACTTCTCATTAAAAGGACTCCTTTAATCCATCAGGCCAACCATTCTAGGCTGAATGACAGTTTACGTCCACATCTCAATCCCTGCCACCTGTAAATGTTACCTTACGTGGCAAAGAGGACCTTTGCAGAGATAATTAAGGATCTGGAGATGGAGAGATTATCTGAGGTTATCTGGGTGTGTGGGCTCTGAATGTGGTCACTCATGTCCACTGAGGATTTTACTGCAGAAGAGAAGGCAATGTGATGACAGAAGCAGACTGCAGTGGTGCACTGTGAAGATGCGAGAAGGGGCCACAAGCCAGGGAGTTTATTATTTTTTATTTTTATTTTCTTGTGGTATGCGGGCCTCTCACCGCCACAGCCTCTCCCACCGCGGAGCACAGGCTCTGGACGCGCAGGCCCAGCGGCCATGGCTCACGGGCCCAGCCGCTCCGCGGCATGTGGGATCTTCCCGGACCGGGGCACGAACCCGCGTCCCCTGCATCGGCAGGTGGACTCTCAACCACTGCGCCACCAGGGAAGCCCAAGGGAGTTTACTATTTAAAGAGACTCTTTAGAATTCAGCATCCGCCAGAAGCTGGGAAAAGCAAGAAAAGAGCATCTCCCCCTGGAGCCCCCAGAACTGTAAACGAATGAGCACTGTTTTCAGCTACTGAATTTGCGGCAACCTGTTACAGCAGCAACAGGAAACTACCATCCAGCTTCCAGGTCGTGCCTGCCCTTCCCACCCCCATCCCTGCCCACTGAGGCTCCCCCAGCCCTGCCCGTCTTCCAAACACAGTGTGCCTCAGCTTGTGGACCACAGAACATGACGACCTATCTCCCCCAAACTGGAAAACTTTTCTCTTTGGAAGAGAATTCTCATTATAGGATTCTTTAACTAATAAGCACCACTGATGCCTTTGAAATAAACAGGTCTAAGATATTTTGCCTTCATTTCCTATTCAATGTGTTTGTCTCTATACACCGTGGGTAAACATAGAACTCAGAAACCGTAAGTGCTTGTCAAGTCACTTACCCCTTCTGAGCTTCAGTTTTCTTTCTAGAAAAACAGTGTAGCCATGGAAATGAAATAAATAACACATACAATTTCTTGCATAACACCCAGTACATGACGAGCGCTCAGTGCGTGCTGTGTCATCACCCCAGCAGGTGACACTCAGCCACAGGTATTGTCAGACGGATCCCAGGTGGTCCTGAAGGAGACAGGACTTAAGAAGCACAAGAACTGTCTATGAGCCAGAAAACCAATCCTTATGATTTCTTCCCAGTCTCACCACCTGTGGACTCAAGGATGTAGAGAAAGTCTGCTGGTGAGAATGGAAAATGGTGCGACCGCGGGGGAAAACAGCCCGGCAGCTCCTCAGGAAGTTAAGCATACAGTTACCATCGACTCAGCAATTCCACTCCTAGGTACTCACCCAGGAGAGATGAAAACATGTCCACACACAGAGTTGTCCGTCAACGTACAGCAGCATTGTTTGTCAGAGCCAGAGGGTGGAACACAGCCCGTATGTCCATCAACCGATCAAAACAAAACAGGGTAAGTCCACACGATGAGGTATTATTCTGCCACGCAAAGGAAATTCTGATCCGTGACGTCACACGGACAAACCGTGAAAACACAATACTAAGTGAGAGGGGCCGATCACAAAAGGCCACGTGCTATGAGTCTTATTTACATGAAATAACTAGAGGAGCCCAGCCTACAGAGACAGAGGTAGACGCGTGGCCGCTAAGGGCTGGGTGCCGGGGTTGCTCTCGGGCACAGGGTTTCTGCTTAAGGGGATGAACTCCCAGGGGACTGGGAGTTTGGGGTTAGCAGATGCAAACTATTATATACAGGATGGATAAACAACAAGGTCCTACTGTAGAGCACAGGGAACTACATCCAATATCCTGTGACAAACCATCATGGAAAAGAATATATACATGAATAACTGAGTCACTTTGCTGTACAGTAGAAATTAACACAACACTGTAACATTGTAAATCAGCTATACTTCAGTACAATGTTTAAAAAAAGAGAGAAGGTGCACCAAGTTCTCAGCAGACGCCACAGCACCGTCTGCTCAGAGATGAATGAATGGAAAAGAAGTTAAAGACATAACCAACGAGAACCAAGAACGGCTAATGGGGATGGTGAAGCGGGAGAAGAGAGAGGAGAAAGGCTCTGAGGATGCTCTTGGAGCAGGCTCACAGAGCAGCTGGGAACATGAGACTGTTGTCAGCAACACCTACAGAATTACACCTGAAATGCAGGAGGCAGCCGATGTCCTTGAAATCCACCCCCAGGGAATCATTTATCTGTCCGGCCCTCTGCCTACCCACCGATTGGTTTTTTCCAAGTTAAGAGCCAACCTTCAACCCGACAGCAACTGTCCGCACAGATCCAGGCAGGCTGCAGCCCTGCAAAAAAAAAAACCCATTTCCCTGGTCTGAGAAAGGCAACCATGCCAAAGCGACGGTGCATCTGACTTTCCCTCTCCTTTGAGCGTGAGCTAATTAAAATGTGTTTGGTCATCCCTGAAGGAGAACGGGCAGCTGCTGAACCAGCACAGGGCAGGGATGCTGTGCAACTGTTTCATTTTGGAAGAAATTAAATAGGGAGACGTTCCGAATTGAAGCCTAGAGACCAACTATGAAGTCTTTCTCTGGCGCTGAGTTGGAGTCACAGGATGGCAGGGGCTCAGCGGAGGAAACCTGGGGTGACAGCGCCCACGGAAACCGATGGACAAGCATTTCACACACGTTCTAACTCAAAGGGGCAGAACAAGGCACAGTCTCTGAAACCCTCAACTACACAGAAAAATGCCACCGGGTGTCCACGTGTGTTTTTTTACACATGAACAGGGGCCCGGTTACTTTCACTCCCTCTGCCATTCTGCACCAACTCTGCCCATTCATTCAGTTTGTTCTAATTGAAGCCAAAAGCCAGTTACAACAGAACAAACATTCCCACACTTTACCATCACTAAATAAAACAGTCCATGTTCGTACATCTTTACGGCTAACCAAGTTTTTAAAAAATCAATTTAAAACAATTTACTGGTGTTTTAATCTCTCATTGTTATTCTTGGCTAAAATCACCTGTTTTCTTTTCCCTGATTCAGAGTAACAGGACAATAAAAAGGAAACAAAGCTCAAAAGTGAAGGGTAAACGAAAAACTCTCCTTATTTATATCTAGTCAGTTAACTTTTTTCTGACCCTGAGTCTCTGAGATATGAAAATGCTCCTTAATAAATTTTATAACTCAAGATTTGCTCCAACTCAAGGAATTACAAAAATGCTCGGTTTTGAAATAGTTGTAGTATCTCATCATTATGACAAAGAAGTGATCTCAATCCAACTTTCCTGATGTCACTATCCTGCCCCAAAAAAACAAATAGTGCAACACCACACAAATTCAAATCCCACCTATCCACTTCTAACATCAAGGAAATAAGGTATTGGGATACATGTGACATAATTTAGGAACAGGGCCCAGGCCCTCCTGCCATCTAATCCCCAAGTCCTTAACACACAACATCGTTTCCTTTTCCTTGTTAGCCTGCACTTTTAAGCACCATCATCAAAATATACATCATGTAGTAAAAGGGAGAAAATTAAAATGCCAAAGATAAGCAAGCTTGATCTCAATTCTTCAATCCAACTTGTGTGCGTTAGGCCCTTGCCACACCATAAGGGACTTCACCGGAGCACAGGCTCTAACAACTAGGATCTATTATACAAAGAGGAGCGTTCAGATTAGGGTGTATCTCTCCCAAAGACAGCAAATCCGCCGAAAGACACTCATACGTTACATAGAGTCAGTGAGATTATGGGAAATGTATTGGTTTTGGTCAGCTTTCCCTCAGAATTTTCTCTATTAAAGATTTACTTACAGCTATTATATAGTCTTTCATTCAATCTTTGGCTACGTTTAGAAAAGAAGAGCTCAACAAGGTAAAAGGAAGCTCATCAAAGTAGTGCGGGGCCCCATTATTTATTAAGGTTCATAGTTTTGAGATCTAGGGCAAGTGACTTCATCTCCCTAAGCCATGGCTTTTGTCTGGCGGTGGTGGTAGTGATGGTACCCACCTTGGAAGGATTTTTTTGGACATCACGTGAAATGATGCCTGAAAAGTGCTCAGTAGAGAGCTCATTCTCAGCATTAAATAGCTATTGTTACCCTCAGAATATTGCATCCCTGATCCCGTTCTTGACAATCTCCTCCTTTCACTCTTACTTTTCATACGTGATTACAGAGTGCTCTCCATTTTCCATCCTGACCTCCCTCAAATCTGTTGATTTCTCTTCACCTCCTTAATCCAAGCTACCCAGATCTGATTTACTATGGATGAATGAATGAATGAGATGAAGAAATGAAAGAATGGTCATTCTTTCAGTCTGCCCATCTCTGGTAATGTTGCCAGCAATTGGAAACACACATTAAATGAAAACTCACAGGTGTAGGGCTTCCCTGGTGGCGCAGTGGTTGAGAGTCCGCCTGCCGATGCAGGAGACACGGGTTCGTGCCCCGGTCCGGGAAGATCCCACATGCCGCGGAGCGGCTGGGCCTGCACTCCGCAATGGGAGAGGCCACAACGGTGAGAGGCCCGTGTACCGCAAAAAAAAACCCTCACGGGTGTAAATAGCACATACGGGGCAATGACAACTAAAGACATCTTTCTTTCCATACGACTATTTCTGACTCCGTTCTACCCAATTTGTGTGTGACTTGGTGTGTTCAGCCTGAGTGCGGAAACGCATTTGAAATTAAAGGGAAAAAAATAAACAAGCAATTCGCGTTTTATGGATTCAATATCCACATCATTTATAATGTGCAACATCGCTGTTTCTTCTTCCACGGTTTGTAATCATCTCATTGGCTTTTATTCTTTTTCATGTTAGGTTTGCATCTTCGTCCTCTGTACCTGCATGAGGCCAGGGTAATGTCTGACCATATTGTTTATCACCATAGTTCTAGTGTCTAGAATAATGTTTAACACATGACAAGAACTAAATAAGTGTGTGTCAAATTGATCTCCTCACCTCTCCTCTCACCCCTCCTTTGGACCACTCTCCACACCACCAGTTAGAGTGATCTTTTTAAAAATATCAATCTGGCCAAGCCCATTCAATGGAGATAGAAGAGTCTCTTCAACGTATGGTCCTGGGACAGCTGGACAGCCACACGCAGAAGAATGAAATGGGACCCTCACCTCACGCCATAGACAAAACTAACTCAAAATGGATCAAAGACTTAAATGTAAGAGCCAAACTATAAAACTCTTAGAAGACAACACGAGAATAATTCTTCATGACCTCGGACCAGGCAATGGCTTCTTAGACATGACGCCAGAAGCACAAGCAACAAAAGATTAAGTGGACAGACTGGACTTCACCAAATTTAGCAACTTGGTGCTGCAAACAATGCCATCTAGAACGTGAAAAAGCCTATAGAGTGGGATAGAATATTTGCGAATAATGTGTCTGGTAAGATACATGTATCCAGACTATATAACGTTACAACTCAATAATAAAAAGACAACCCAATTTAAAAGTGGGCAAAGGTAGGGAGGGTGGGAGGGAGGGAGACGCAAGAGGGAAGAGATATGGGACCATATGTATATGTATAACTGATTCACTTTGTTATAAAGCAGAAACTAACACACCATTGTAAAGCGATTATACCCCAATAAAGATGTTAAAAAAAAAATTAAAGTGGGCAAAGGATCTGAATAGATATTCCTCAACGAATGTACACAAACGGTCAGTAAGCACCTGAAAGTATGTCCAACATCATTAGTCATCAGGGAAATGCAAATCAAAACCACAGTGAGGTTCTACTTCATACTCACTGAGATGGCTGTAATGAAAAGAAGACAGTTCACAATTTTGGGCAAATATGGGGTGAAATTGGAGAGCTCATACATTGCCGTGGGTAAAATGGTGCAGTCACTTTAGAAAACAGTCTAGCAGACCCTCAAAAAGTTAAACGTAGAATTACTGTTTGACCCAGCTATCCGCTCTTAGATATACACTCAAGGCTACTGAAAACATACATCGATAGGAACACTTGGACTTGAATGTTCATAGAAGCATTACTCATACAGTCAGAAAGTAGAAACAGCCCAAACGTCCACCAATTAATGGTATATCCATACAATGGAATATTATTTGGCAATAAAAAGACGTGAAGTCCCACAACATGGACGGCCCTTCAAAGTATCATGTTAACTGAAAGAAACCAGCCATAAAAGACCACATATCATGTAATTCCATTTATACAGAATGCCCACAATAGGCAAGTCTATAGAGACAGAAAGTAGATCAATGGTTGCCTAGGGCTGTGGGGTAGTAAACTGGGATGAAAAGGTGATAAAAATTTTGGGGGTGACACAAATGTTCTAAAATGGACTGTGGTGATAGTTGTACAACTCTGTGAAGATACTAAACACCATTAAATTATACGCTTCAAATGTGTACACCGTATGGTAAGTGAATTAAGTCTCTATAAAGCTGTTATTACAAAATACACATCTGATTACATCATTCCTTGGTTAAAATATTTCAAAGGTTTCATCTTGTGCTGAGGATTAAGTCCAAATTCCAACAAGAACTGGAATGGGCCCCAACTTGCTTCCCCAGCCTCACCTTATATCACTCTCCTCAATGCAACGCATATACGTAGTAGTTGCTCAATAAACATGAGCCTAGTGAACTGATTTTACCAGAGTCTTCAGTGGTATTAGCTATAAATGAAGCCAACTTCAGCCTTAAGAAGGCACAGGAGAATGAGAAAGATAAAAATAAGGTAGGTGACTTTCAAAGGAAGCATTTATTCAAATTTCCAGTCAATTCTTTTTTTTTTTTTTTTTCCTATTTCTAGAGCCCAAGGAAAGATTCTATGAGCACCCTGCCCTCAGAATCAAATGGCAATTCGGATACAAAAGCTCTTTGTTGCCCCCTTGGGCTTCTGTATTCTGACTAGGTGTCAAATTCCTACAGGAAGGTAGCCCAGAACCTGGACATAAACGCAGCTAAGGAGGTGTCCCTGAATTGGAAAGATAATGCAAGAAGAAGCTCAACTCTGAGAGCATAAACATCTTCTTTCCCAGTGTTACATCCTCAATGTTATCAGCATAACTTCAGCAATTGTCCTGAGAAGGGTGTCCACTGCCTCCAAGAAAATAAAGGTTTAGGGAGGGTATCACACCACTCATTATTTGCAGGTATTTACTGAGCGCTCACCTTGCGCTGGACATCAGGTAGGCACAGAGGACGCAGACAAAATCCCTGCTTTAATGGAGCTTACATTCTGTTGGGTGGAGACAAGACTATCAATCATTAAACGAAACGACAGCATGTCAGGTAGTGCCAAGTGCTATCAAGCAAAAGAAAGCTACGGAAAGAGGAAGGGGTGCTAATTTAACCAGGCGTTTAAGAACGGCCTCTCTCGGAATGCAGCATCAGAGTAGAGATCTGCATCACGTGAGGATGCTGCTTTGTAGGGTAAGGGCTTTACAGGCAAAGGGAACAGACCCCTCAATGTTCCTGAGCTGGCAACCTGCTCGGAAAGCCCCAGGAACAGAAAGGAGGCCAAAGAGGCCAGGGCTTGGTAGGCAAGGGGGAAGGCGTATCCACCGAGGTGTTTTCATGTTATTCTCAGAGAGATGAGAAGCCGCTGGAAGGCTTCTTAGCTGGGCATATGGCTTCTCTTTTAACCCAACTCTGGGCTAATCAAAGCAGATCATTGAGGGTAACCAGAGAAATCTGCATCAGCTACAGCAGGAGAGAAGCTAAGACCAAAGGTATCTATATACCAAAATACAAGAGACCGAATAGTAAATTCACAATTGTTCAAGCCGCGTGGTTTCTACTGTCCAGCTCTTCCTCCAGACCATGGAGCTGCGGGCTGTGCTGATCTTGTTTCCACCCCCCCAACCCCATACAGCTGAGCCCCCAGAACACACAGGGAGCCCCAGGGAGGTGTTGGGCAGGAAACATTTTTGCAGCACATACCTTTAACTCATTCAACACATATGCAGATTTCATGTTGATTTTCAACTCAAGACACACAACGTGACCTACATTTGAAACACTCTTTAGAAGACTTCTAAATCTGCTGGATAGTCACAGGAAAGACACTAAGGTATCAACAGGAAAAACTTACCAATCACTAGCAACTACTAGATTCAGATTGGCTTTTCTGGACCGTTGACTGAGAATCTTAGTTCAGGGCAAAGAGATTTATTTTTCCATAAAATATCTACATGAAAGCTGTAGTACTCAGAATCGTACTAACTCCAGGATTTTGAAAAGTGGGCTAATATACATTTGTTCTGAATCAGTACCTTTTCATACATAGAGGTATGCTTGAATAGTATAATACATATAAAACTGGTGAAAATTTCTAAGCCAATGAAAATCATTCCTTAGTCCCATCAGAGACCACAGACTCGGCGAGAACGCTGAAATTTGTCACACAGAATTGTAAACGTGCCTTTCAAGTTGGAAACAGAAGAGGCAATTTCTGCTTCTCAAAGCGTACATCAAAACTGAAAAATGGAATGAACGGACAAAGCTGGGAATTTAGTAAAAGAGAAACAGACAGCATTTTGGGAAAGGAGGGAATTCTGTACAGTGATCGCCATCTCTATTTTTAAGGATTAAGTTGCTAAACTTAAGACAAAATAAATCAAGTTAATCTTAGGATAGTTTTAAGGGAAGACTGGTATAGTAAACTAAATACAGTATTAAAGTTTCAGTCCCATGAAGATATTCCTTACTTTGGCTTCTATCAGCTGAAGTAACTTATCCTTTGTTGGAATGGCATCATTTTCAATTCAAAGCAGTCACTGGTTTATTTTGCAAGGAAATATTTTTAAGGCTATCATCTCCTACTCATGCAGTTCTCCGCACCCACCATTCACAACTCCCCCCAATCCTTTTACATACACAAACTCAGAATTGATTAAGGGAACTCCAGCTGAGGATTTTATTAATTAGCTTGGGCAGTATGGAAACCTAAGCTTACTATATCAGTTGGCTCAGGCTGGTATAAAAAAGTACCACAGACTGGGTGGCTTAAACAACAGAAATTTATTTTTTCTGCAGTTCTAGAGCTGGAAGTCCAAGATCAAGGAGCTGGCCAGTTGGGTGTCTGGTGAGAGCTGCTTCCTGGCTTGCAGAAGGTGCCTTCTCGCTGTGTGCATACATGGCAGAGAGCTCTCTCGTGCCTATTACAAGGACACTAATCTTATTGGATCAGGGCCCCACCTTTATGACTTCATTTTACCTTAATTACCTCCTAAAGGCTCTCTTTCTGAATACTGTCATATTAGGGGCTAGGGCTTCAACATACGAATTTCAGGAGGACATAATTATGTCCACAGTACTTACATTTCCTTTCACTATGTCTTTGGTCTTGGGCAAAGCATGAGGGGAGCCACTTAGATCCCTGTCATCTCATCCCCTTTCAGCAAACCCACGGGATTGGCCTTGCTACAGGTAGCACGTGCATCCTACCCTGAATAGGCTTACGATTCAGCAAGCACGTCTGACCTCACCCAAAGCCCTGCCTCTCGGCCACCTTGACAGAGGGACTGAATTATGGGGGACCCTTCACCTTTCTCGACTTTTCCTCCTGTTCCAAGCCTGCAGCTAGAAATAGGGACTTCCTACAAGGCTCGTCCTCCTGGCTCTGGAATGCTAGAGGCAGCCACTGACCAGTGAAGATCTCCATGCCTTGAAGGTGAAGACCCCCATGGTTCTGTGCAAACCCAGAGGAGCTCAAGGACCCTTTTCTCATGGGGAACTGGTCCAACAGCCTGGCTCACAAACCCGAAGCCAAAGCGCCTGGTAACTACACCTGATGGAAGCAAAACAAGTCAGTACAAGTGGGCACATGCTCTCAGGGGCTGCTTATAGGTGCTACTTCACGCATCAAGAGACTTAATACAGAAAAGCAACGGCCCCTCGAAATCGACTACAAAACACCTGAACTTCCTCCCACAGTCAAAAAGGGTGACAAACTTGTTCTATGAATGACGATGACAATGTCACCTAGTGTCCTAGAAGACCGATGTCACCTAATATGATGCACATGCCTCCTGAAGTCTTGTCCTCTCAAACCCAGCCTGGCCCGTCTAGAAGGACAGCCTCTCCCCATGCTAAAAATTTCCATCACCTTCTACAAGCTGCACAGGGAATTCACCTTCTCCAGAAAACTTCCCCCGATTAGACAAACTCCAATAATAGATACTGGAACTGGCAGCTTTACGGTATTTAATTTGCGATCAATTCTCATCATCTACATGAGCCGTTTTATGTGTTTTCGAAAGCCATATTATGGCTCTTCATATTACTGTTTCCCACTAGATTGTATGTAAGCTAAGGGTGACTGTGTGTGTAACCCTGAGTCTCGTTTCCACCCTGCAGCTGCACAACCTATCGTGACTGGTCAAAACCCGGCATCTGGCACGTGCTAGCTACAAGGTAAATGGAACAGGGGGGCATTTTCTCTAGCTTCTGACAGATCGACAGGCTGTCTCTGGGGGACTCTGGGCTCGGACACCCACCTGCACAGACCCAAATGCACGGCAGCTGCCGGAGAGTGCGCGGCACCGCGAAATGCTGGAAATTAATTTCCCTCCAGTGTCCCCTCTGACGTGGCCCGTCCTACAGTGAGTCTTAACTCATCTTCCACCCACCAACCCCGCTACACTCCATCCATCACTAGGAGTTACTGATTCTAACTCCTTAATGACCAAGAATCTGGATCCCCGTCCCTTGCAGAAAATCGATAAACTACATCTGACAGTTTTTTGCATCCCTACTCTGTGTCAGAGGCTCAGGCTACCACTACCCTAGTTCAATATCACTAAGTCAAAGTACTGCAAGGGCCTCAGACCTCGCAGAGTCTATTTTGACCTTCGCATTGCTGCCTTCCCCCAAACACACGCCAGCTCTGTGAAACTGCTCAAAAACCCTCACCTTCCTCACCATCATCCTTAAAGCCTTTCAGCATGGCCTCTGGAGGGGGATCCGTGGGGTTCCGACCTTGGATCCGCTCGCTGGAGCTACAGGGCACCTGGGGGCAACGCCTTCAGTTCTCTGAGGCTCAGGTCTCTAAACTGTACCATCAGGATGGCGAGCTTCCTCTCTGTGGGATCGTTTCAGGGGTTCTCAGAAGTGGCAGACGGTAGCTGTCTACAGAGGGTCGGGACATAGTGCTAACACGTGTTAGTGTCAATATCACTAGTATTCCCACCAACACCCTCCCCTTGGAACCAACAAGGCCGCTTAGCTCCCGAGATCTGACTTCACGGCACCTTGCATTGTACACTGTGTTCCTATTTGTCACATCTGGGCTGGCCCTCCGGCACACTGAGTCCTCCTGGCAGGCACAGATGGTCCCGTTTGTGTTTATTCACCAACTTTAACTGACAGACACTTGCTTAGCTGGGTCACAGCGAAGAGCCTGGGCGGCCCTGTGATGTGGGGCAATGTGGTTACCTGTGCAATCCCACTAAAACCAGTTTATTCCCCCCCCCAAAAAAAGATGTTTAAAAGCCCTCTTAAAGCAGAAACTAACACACCATTGTAAAGCAATTATACTCCGATAAAGATGGTTAAAAACAAAAAAAAGCCTCTTTTTCTCCTCAACATTAGCTAAATATACATGACACTGAATCCAAAGAAATCTTTAGCTTGAGACAGTCTCAGGTAGATAAGCGGAACTGCAAGGCCCCCAAGGATGGAATCACGCTAAAGACTCGGCTGCAGTTTTTAAATACAGGAAACACAAATAGGACCACAGCAAACCACTGCCTTCTAACTTCTCTGATTAAAAATATTTTAAGGGCTTCCCTGGTGGCGCAGTGGTTGAGAGTCCGCCTGCCGATGCAGGGGACACAGGTTCGTGCCCCGGTCCGGGAAGATCCCACATGCCGCGGAGCGGCTGGGCCCGTGAGCCATGGCCGCTGAGCCTGCGCGTCTGGAGCCTGTGCTCTGCAACAGGAGAGGCCGCAACCGTGAGAGACCCGCATACCGCAAAAAAAAAAAAAAAAAAATTAAAAATTCATGAAATGTTGGTACCAGCCCTAATGCATTTGTTATTTATTATTCTTAAGTAGCTGTGCTCACACTTACATAGGTTAATGTACAATTACAGCTATATAGGAATAGGAACGCATATCCCAAGTGTCATGAAAGTAAATGAACATCATTAACATTTTTCTTCCATTTTTCAAACAGGCTTCACCGCCTTCTATATTCATCTTGTATTTGTTCCCAGATTTGATCATTCAAAATTCCTGTCTTCATGTGAAGCATTAGGGTTTGAAAAAATACTGAACATATACCTATACGTTCACTTGTTCGGTGATGTACAAATAAGCATATATTCCCTTACTCTTGTTATCTTCTGTCTCAGGAAAAATAATATATGTTCATCATGATTTTATAAAGACAAAATAAGGACTTAAGGCTCAATTATCTCTACATTGGCAAAATACCGTGATAACACAGGACTCCTAATTTCTCAGGCTCTGGTATTTTCAAACAACACCTATTCATTGAAACAAATAAAAGGAAAAATGCACCAACGATTGACAGATGGTTTTAACTTGGCGCTTGCATATTTGCGAAAGGATTACCTTCACGCTGGTGTATTTACTTTGGTCTTTAATGACTGGTGCACCCAACTGAAAGGACGCCCCTATGAGTACTTGCTTTGCAAGAGAAAAAGGCTGTCTCTGGTCTTCTCAGATGACCCAGATGTCAAGATTTTGATGGGATGTTGCGGGGGGCGAGCGGCTGTCTGTTTGCCTGTCTGCCTGTCTGTCTGCCTGTCTCTCATTTGCGGAGCTATCAGGACTCAGCCGCTGGAGACTGTTGAGCCCGGGAACGTGGACAAACCTCAGTTACCTGATTAACGAGAAACAACAGGAACCAGACCTTTCAGCAGAAGCTCTCAGCCTCTGCTAACCCAGCAAAGCTGTGCAGAGGACCATAGTGAGCTCAGAAATCACCAATCAGAGAGCTCAAGCCAAGCCCAGGGATTCCAAAGTTTGGCAACTTTGCTTCACCAACCTGCCTTATCTCCTGTTGACAATTTACTTGTGACCCTAAGTGGGACTAAATGGAAATAAAATATCAAGAACTCCGAGAAACAAAAGACGAAAACGTTCTTCTCTTGTCTTGCATCCTCTCTCGAGTTCAACAAGTAAGAAATGGAATCACAGGGGCTCAAAGGAGAGAAGCCGTCCTACCCTTGTGATGGGAGGATGGACCCAGAAGACATCTGGCTGGTGAAACAAGTCAGTCTCAGAAGGGCAAACACTGCACAATTGCTCTCACATGAGGCGTCTGAAATAGTGAAAGGTACAGAAATAGACAACAGAATGGTGGTGACCAGGGGAGGGGTGTGGGGGGCAGGGGAGCTTTGTCCAGTGGGTACAAATTTACATTTATACACAAGGATTAAGTTCCAGAGACAGTGCCTGCAGTTCACAATGAGGTCCTGTGCACTTGACAATTTGTCAACAGGGTCCATCTCACGCTAAGCAGTCTGACTACACCAAACCAAACCAAACAAAAACAAAAACAAAAAAACCAGTGGGGGCTTCCCTGGTGGCGCAGTGGTTGAGAGTCCACCTGCCGATGCAGGGGACGTGAGTTCGTGCCCCGGTCCGGGAAGATCCCACATGCCGCGGAGCAGCTGGGCCCGTGAGCCATGGCCGCTGGGCCTGCGCATCCGGAGCCTGTGCTCCGCAACGGGAGAGGCCACAACAGTGAGAGGCCCATGTACCACACACACACACATAAAAATACCAGTGGGACACAAGGAGACTCTGGGAGGTGGTGGATACGTTAATCACCCAGATTATGGTGGTGGTAAAAAGAGTGGATATATGCATCTTGACTCACCAAACTGTATATGTTAATTATGTGCTGTTTTTGGTACACCAATTAGACCTCAATAAAGTTGGAAAAAACAATCAGAAACAGATAAGCCTGCAGTCCGCGGGTAGTTGCAACTGCAAGGCTGGCCCTTCCTATTCAAACTGGAGGACAGTAAAGCTTCAGGGTGGAGTAGTCCTTACAATTTTCAAAGTCATAAGAGGAATCCTGACTGCAAAATCAGGAAAGGGAAGGCATCGATAATTCAGGAGTTGATAAATGAGGGCAAGTGTCAGATGTATAGACAGGGAAAGGGAAAACATAATTTTCTTTGGGACCAATTAAGGTAAGAGCTGCTTTGCATATTCTCAAGCAGAAAGATGTCGATGCTGTCAGAAGAAGTGGAATGTTTTTCCTAGTAAAAGTTAACATGACACTTTCTTGCATTAATGAAACACGTTCGGAACGACTGCACGGGAAAAAGAAAAAAGCACTTTAAGTACAAACCCTACCACAGGGAGAAACGAGGAGACAAACATTCACGACATACTGCACATGTTTAACTGAGCTCTGCTCTTGACTTTTCCTCCCCTGGTTTGTTCTTGTAGCAGGAAAGATGCCAAATATTATGAGCTCCTCTTTCAGAATCCTGGACCACAGTTTGACCTAACAACACCTTGTTTCGTTTGGCAAGCAGTATCGTCAAAAATAACAGGCACTGACAAATTAACCATTCATGAAAAGGCGGGAGAGGAGGAAACACGGGAAAAAATGTGACACGTTACGCGTCTCTGAGCGCCTCTGGCATCTCCTGTGGGTCCCAGTGTGTTGGAAGCAGCAGAGCAGAGGGATGGAGATCATGGGATTCTATCGCCATGATTCTTAGACTACGGCCGAAAGAGAAAAGGTCCTCATTCCTCACGCTGCCCATTTTCTACCTAAGCTTCTGTGTGGACCCACTAGTGTGAAGGGCACCAACCAGAGGGAATCCCCGCCATGTAAAGCACTTTTCAGAACTGTTCACATGGACAGTTGTATTATAGAAGAAAAGTGATGTGATCACACTGATTTCATAACCAATAAAAATGTTTTTCTAAGAGACGTGTTTCTAATTTCACAGCATATTGTTATAGTTCAAACCCTATTATTAAATGCCCCTCAAGAGATATTTCTGTCATGTTATCATACTGTAAGTACTACCTTTTAATGTGGGTTACTTAAAGAGGATTTTCCTGCATGCTCAACCTATACTAAAATATTTGCCCACATTCTATCACATGTACTATATATATCTCCCTACCAAACCATCCTGCTAGCTCACGACACAAGTAACCAAGTGGACGGGTTAACTTATTTTTCTATTTCTCACCCAAAGGAGTTATGTATAAATAGTGATGAGGGTGGAGTCAAGATGGTGGTGTGGGAAGACACCGAGTTAGTGTCTCCCCACAACTAGGGCACCTGCCGGCCACTGGTGGTGGACCCTGACACCCAAGGAGACAGGAGGAACCCCCAAGTGAACCACCGGGGGTCAGGCCAAAGCTCCTTCGGTGGGAGCTCCATGTCCGAATCACTGGACTGACAGAGAACCTCAGATCCCAGGGAATATTCATCAGAGTGAGGTCTCATGGAATTCCTCATATGAGCACCAAGACCCAGCTCTACCCAACAGCCTACAAACTCCAGTGTTGGAAGCCTCAGGCCAAACAACCAGTAAGACAGGAACACAATCCCACTCGTTAATTAAAAAAAAAAAAAAAAACAGACGGCAAAAAAATATGTCACAGATGAATGAGCAAGGTAAAAACCTACAGGACCAAATAAATGAAGAGGAAATAGGCAATCTACCTGAAAAAGAATTCAGAGTAAGGATAGTAAAGATGATCCAGAATCTCAGAAATAGAATGGAGGCACGGACTGAGAAAATACAAGAAATGTTTAACAAAGACCTAGAAGAACTAAAGAACAAACAAACAGCGATGAACAACACAATAACTGAACTGAAAAATACACTAGAAGGAATCAATAACAGAACAACTGAGGCAGAAGAAGGAATAAGTGAGCGGGAAGACAAAATGGTGGAAATAACTGCTGAGGAGCAGAATAAAGAAAAAAGAATGAAAAGAATTGAAGACAATCTCAGAGACCTCTGGGACAACACTAAACGCACCAACATTCAAACTATAGGGGTCCCAGAAGAGGAGGAGAAAAAGAAAGGGTCTGAGAAAATATTTGAAGAGATTATAGTCCCAAACTTCCCTAACATGGGAAAAGAAATAGTCACCCAAGTCCAGGAAGCACAGAGAGTTCCATAAAGGATAAACCCTAGGAAAAACACACCAAGTCACATATTAATCAAACTAACAAAAATTAAATTCAAAGAAAAAATATTAAAAGCAGCAAGGGAAAAACAAAATATAACATACAAAGGAATCCCCATAAGGTTATCAGCTGATTTTTCAGCAGAACCTCTGCAGCCCAGAAGGCAGTGGCAGGATATACTTAAAGTGATGAAAGAGAAACACCTACAGCCAAGATTACTCTACCCAGAAAGGGTCTCATTCAGATTCAACAGAGAAATCAAAAGCTTTTCAGACAAGCAAAAGCTAGAAGAATTCAGCACCACCAAACCAGCTTTACAACAAATGCTAAAGAAACTTCTCTAGGCAGGAAACACAAGAGAAGAAAAAGACCCACAAAAACAAACCCAAAGCAATTAAGAAAATGGTAATAGGAACATACATATTGATAATACCCTTGAATGTAAATGGATTAAATGCCCCAACCAAAAGACACAGACTGGCTGAATGGATACAAAAATAAGACCCATATATGTGCTGTCTACAAGAGACCCACTTCAGGCCCAGGGACACATACAGACTGAAAGTGAAGGGATGGAAAACGATATTCCATGCACATGGAAATCAAAAGACAGCTGAAGTAGCAATACTCGCATCAGATAAAACAGATTTTAAAGTAAAGGCTGTTACAAGAGATAAGGAGGGACACTACATAATGATCAAAGGATCAATCCAAGAAGAAGATATAACGATTATAAACGTTTATGCCCCAACATAGGAGCACCTCAATACATAAAGCAAATGCTAACAACCATGAAAGGAAAAATCAACAGTAACACAATAATAGTAGGGGACTTTAACACCCCACTTACACCAACGGACAGATAACCCAAAGAGAAAATAAATAAGGAAATACAAGCTTTAAATGACACAACAGACCAGATAGATTTAATTGATATTTATAGAACATTCCACCCAAAAGTGGCAGAATACACTGTCTTCTCAACTGATCATGGAACATTCTCCAGGATCACATCTTGGGTCACAAATCAAGCCTCGGAAAATTTAAGAAAATTGCAATCATATCAAGCATCTTTTCTGATCACAACGCTATGAGATTGGAAAGCAATTACAGGGAAAAAAAACTGTAAAAAACACAACTACATGGAGGCTAAACAGTATGCTACTAAATAACCAAGAGATCACTGAAGAAATCAAAGAAGAAATTAGAAAATACATAGAAACAAATGACAATGAAAACATGATGACCCAAAACCTATGGGATGCACCAAAAGCAGTTCTAAGAGGGAAGTTAAGAGCAATTCGATCTCACCTCAAGAAACAAGAAAATCTCAAACAATCTAACCCTATAGACTTAAAACAACTAGAGAAAGAAGAGCAAAGAAAATCCAAAGTCAGTAGAAGAAATCATAAAGATCAGAGCAGAAATAAATGAAATAGAAACGAAGAAAACAAAAGCAAAGTTCAATAAAACTAAAAGCTGGTTCTTTGAGAAGATAAACGAAATCGATAAACCCTTAGCCAGACTCATCAAGAAAAAAAGGGAGAGGATGCAAATCAATAAAATTAGAAATGAAAAAGGAGAAATCACAACTGACACTGAAGAAATACAAAGGATTATAAGAGACTACTACAAACAACTATATGCCAATAAAATGGACAACCATGAAGAAATGGACAAATCCTTGGAAAGGTACAATTTTCCAAGACTGAACCAGGAAGAATTAGAAAATACAAACAGACGATCCTATCACAAGTAATGAAATTGAAACCATAATTAAAAATCTTCCAACAAACAAAAGTCCAGGACCAGATGGCTTCACAGGCGAATTCTATCAAACATTTAGAGAAGAGCTAACACCAATCCTTCTTCTCAAACTCTTCCAAAAAATTGCAGAGGGAGAAACACTCCCAAATTCATTCTACGAAACCACCATCACACTGATACCAAAACCAGAAAAAGATATCACAAAAAAAGAAAATTGCAGACCAGTATCACTGATGAACATAGGTGCAAAACTCCTGAACAAAATACTAGCAAACAGAATCCAACAACACACTGAAAGGATCATATGCCATGATCAAGTGGGATGCAAGGATTCTTCGATATATGCAAATCAATCAATGTGATACACCACATTAACAAAGTAGGGAGTAAAAACCATATGATCATATCAATAGATGCAGAAATGGCTTTTGACAAAATTCAACAGCAATTTATGATTAAAAACTCTCCAGAAAATGGGCATAGAGGGAATCTACCTCAACATAATAAAGGCCATATATGACAAACCCACAGCAAGCATCATAGTCAATGTTGAAAAACTGAAAGCATTTCCACTAAGATTAGGAACAAGACAAGGATGTCCACTCTCACCACTCTTATTCAACATAGTTTTGGAAGTCCTAACCACAGCAATCAGAGAAAGAAAAGAAATAAAAGGAATACAAACTGGAAAAGAAGAAGTAAAACTGTCACTGTTTGCAGTTGACATGATACTATACATAGAAAATCCTAAAGATGCCACCAGAAAACTACTAGAACTAATCAATGAATCTGGTAAGGTTGCAGGATAAAAAATTATTGCACAGAAATCTCTGGCATTCCTATACACCAACAACGAAAAATCAGAAAGAGAAATTAAGGAAACAATCCCATTTACCATCACAACAAAAAGCATAAAATACCTAGGAATAAACCTGCCTAAGGAGGTGAAAGACTTGTACTCAGAAAACTATAAAACACTGATGAAAGAAGTCAAAGATGACATAAACCGATGGAGAAATATTCCATGTTCTTGGATTGGAAAAATCAATATTGTGAAAATGACTATACTACCCAAAGCAATCTACAGATTCAGTGCAATCGCTATCAAACTACCAGTGGCATACTTCACAGATTAGAACAAAAAATTTTACAATTCGTATGGAAACACAAAAGACCCCAAATAGCCAAAGCAATCTTGAGAAAGAAAAGCGGAGTTGGAGGAATCAGGTTCCCTGACTTCAAACTATACCACAAAGCTACAGTAATCAAGAGAGTATGGTACTGGCACAAAAACAGAAATATAGATCAATGGTACGGGATAGAAAGCCCAGAGATAAACCCACGCACATATGGGCACCTAATTTACAACAAAGGAGGCAAGAACATACAATAGAGAAAAGATAGCCTCTTCAATAAGTGGTGCTGGGAAAACTGGACAGCTACATGTAAAAGAATGAAATTAGAGCACTCCCTAACACTATACACAAAAATAAACTCCAAATGGATTAAAGACCCAAATCTAAGGCCAGACACTATTAAACTCTTAGAGGAAAACATAGGAAAAACACTCTTTGACATAAACCACAGCAAGATCTTTTTTGACCCACCTCCTAGAGTAGTGGAAATAAAAACAAAATTAAACAAATGGGACTTAATTAAACTTCAAAGCTTTTGCACAAAAAGGAAACCATACACAAGACAAAAAGAAAACCCTCAGAATGGGAGAAAATATTTGCAAATGAGACAACAAAGGATTAATCTCCAAAATATACAAACAGCTCATGGAGCTCAATATCAAAAGAAAAACAATCCAGTTAAAAAATGGGCGGAAGACCTAAATAGACATTTTACCAAGGAAGACATACAACGGCCAAGAGGCACATGAAAAGATGCTCAACATCTCTAATTATTAGAGAAATGCAAATCAAAACTACAATGAGGTATCACCTCATGCCGATCAGAATAGCCATTATCAAAAAATCTAGAAACAATAAATGCTGGAAAGGGTGTGGTGAAAAGGGAACCTCCTGCAATGTTGGTGGGAATGTAAATTGATACAACCTCTATGGAGAACAGTATGGAGGTTCCTTAAAAAACGAAAAATAGAACTACCATACGACCCAGCAATCCCACTACTGGGCATATATCCTGAGAAAACCATAATTCAAAAAGAGACAGGTACTACAGTGTTCACTGCAGCACTGTTTACAATAGCCAGGACATGGAAGCAACCTAAGTGTCCATCGACAGATGAATGGATAAAGAAGATGTGGCACATATATACAATGGAATATTACTCAGCCATAAAAAGAAACGAAACTGAGTTATTTGTAGTGAGGTGGATGGACCTAGAGTCTGTCATACAGAGTGAAGTAAGTCAGGAAGAGAAAAACAAATACTGTATGCTAATGCATATATATGGAATCTTAAAAAAAAAAAAGGTACTGACGAACCTAGTGGCAGGGCAGGAATAAAGACGTAGACATAGAGAATGGACTTGAGGACCCGGGCTGGGAGGGGGAAGCTGGGGCGAAGTGAGAGTAGCATCGACATATATACACTACCGAATGTAAAACAGATAGCTAGTGGGAAGCAGCTGCATAGCACAGGGAGATCAGCTCGGTGCTTTGCAATGACCTAGAGGGGTGGGATAGGGAGGGTGGGAGGGAGGCTCAAGAGGGAGGGGATATGGGGACATAGGTATGCATATGGCTGATTCACTTTGGTGTACAACAGAAACTAACACAGTATTGTGAAGCAATTATACTCCAATAATGATCTTTTAAAAAAATAAAATAAATAGTGATAACATGTAACTTTTACCTGGAGGAGAGAATCAAACATAATAGAAATCCCTAAAAGTCAAAAGTTGATCTCGCAGAATGATAAGCATAAATTATTTCCTGAAATAGTTATTTAAGATGAAAACAGTCCTTAACTTCTAAACATGAGTCATCACCAAAATTATCTTTGGTTTACAAAAGTTTAATAAGAATTTTTTTCTATGCTAGAAATGTTTAGAAAGGGATTCCTTTTTCTACTCTGGATTAATTCTCCGAAATCTCCAAATATGCCAGTCTCTACAATGGTTAACACAAGCGATTTTTTTCAACACTACAAAATCTTCATCCGCCTAATTTTCATTCCAGAGAAATACTAGTAAAACCTGTGGGTGGAAAAACATTTCTTACACACTGGGCTTCTGGAAATTGTTTTCATTCAACATGCTGCCCAAGACCTGTTACATCTGAGCACTCATCTTTGCAGACTAACAATAAGGCCAGTTAGGACCACATAAATTGCTGCAATCATTCAAATAATAGCATTCATTTTAGAGCTCACCCCCAAAAACCTGTCTGAAAATGAATTCTCCCTTAATTGCATTTAATCAACAAATGGGCAAACATACAGTAAGCCATAATACAAACAACCCAAGGATAGGCTTACAACCTCGACAAGTTAATAACGCTCTCTGGAATAAAAGATCCAAGGAGGGAACTGACTTTTAACTAAACATGTAGGATGCTGAGAAATCACACCATGAAAGAAACCAAAGAAAAGTTTTATTTTTACAACTGTATGACTGGATCCCCACCAACATAGAGGCCAATCAAAACATGATCGGTGGTACAATTTTAATTAGTGTGTCTGAACTCTGTTTTGATACGATTCTTGGGGATGGTTCACAGGCTGAAAGATACCACACAAGAAATGCACAGCATCCTGAGATGTCTTGGCGTCCATCACACCCCCAGCCGGAGTGGAGACCAAGTGGGAAGAGGCAATTCCCTTCCACAGGCGCAGTCCCCAGGAAGGACCGATGCACAGGGTTTGGATAAGGGCGTCAGAGGCTTCAGAGAGTCCACAAAACGGGTATAAGACCAAGCCAGGCGTGGGAACGACAGACTGTCAGCATGTCAAAATGCAGCATCAGTTTCTCTCTAGAGTCTGCTCATATGTGTCCTGCCACAAAATAATCTCTCATCTGCTCCCTTTTCCAAGTGAGACTAACAAAGTCCAGCTCTGCTGACTAAACAGGGGACAGCACGTGTCTCCCAACCAGGCAGGGAGTGAGCTACTGACTGTACCTAAGACACATCCCTTTGCTTTCCTAGGGAACGGGCACAGATACTTTTGCAAATTTCTGTGCTGCTTACTTTTTTAAAAAAATTTATTTATATATTTTTGGCTGCGTTGGGTCTTCGCTGCTGCGCGCGGGCTTTCTCTAGTTGCGGCGAGCGGGGGCTACTCTTCGTTGCGGTGCGCGGGCTTCTCGTTGCGGTGGCTTCTCTTGTTGCGGAGCACGGGCTCTAGGCACGCGGGCTCAGCAGCTGTGGCTCGCGGGCTCTAGAGAGCAAGCTCAGTAGCTGTGGCGCACGGGCTTAGTTGCTCAGCGGCATGTGGGATCTTCTCGGATCAGGGATCGAACCTGTGTCCCCTGCATTGGCAGGTGGATTCTTAACTACTGCGCCATCAGGGAAGTCCCTATGTTGCTTACTCTTGAATGCATTATTATTGTACAGCAATCATCATGTGTCCTTGCAAAGACTGAGCTACAAAAATCTTATTCATAGTGATACTTAAAATAGAGAAAAAACCCCTCTTAACCTGAATATTCAACAACTAGGAATAAATTAAACCAACCATTGTGTTTTCATAACAGAACACTACAAAGCTTTTTTAAAACACATTTTATGTTACTATTTGCCGTAGAAACTGTGTAGCATCTTTTCACTTTACATATTGTGAACTGGCTAACGCTCTTTCAAGAAAAAGCATTTTAACTGAAAAAGATCTCCATTTAAATACCAATTGCTAACAGTAATGATCTCTAGTCTACGGGACTGTGAATGCTGTGTTTTTTCTTCTTGCTTATCTGCCCTTTCTAACTTTTCTCCACAAGAAATATAAATCACTCTACAGTTAGCAAAATCAGCCCCGAAAGTTTCTGGAAACATTGGTTGTTCTCCCTCAGCCCTCTCCTCTGGAGTGTCTTTACTCCTGCGGTATCAGAGTAAGTATATACATGTTTATCTTCAAATCGATCCTGAAAGACAGAAGTCTAAACACATTGGAGAAAATAAACGATGTCTTCTGAGGTCCCTAATTTGCACAATCAGGGGGAAATCTCTGCTGTGATGTTTTCCTTCCACTCCATCTCCTGCCCAGAGACTCAGAGCCATAAATCACGTCTGCCCGGGTGGCGGCACTGGGGCCCTGAGCATCTCCTGTGTTTGCAGGGGGCTGCAGTGAGGCCATCTATCAGCTCCCTCACAAGGGGAGCCCTGATGACTCTTTCATGACTCTTTTCCTGACAATACAAACCTTTTAAACTTCTCAATGTTCTCAAGAGGTCGAAGTGTCCCCCCAGCTCCCATCTGTGCCTACGAAATTGATCCCCATTTTGACAGAAATAAAGAGCTGCACAGAAAAAGGAAAAATGAGAAAACAAGAAAGACGGTCGTTTTAAGTAAAGGAAAACAAGGAAGAGAGAACAGAGAACTTCTTCAACACACTGAAAACGGTTTACCCATTTTCTACATGACTGTTATCCCCCTGGAGAATGATAAATCCCACAAGACTTTATGCTAAATCGGTGTAAACAAATTCTACTTTTTGAAAAATGTGTTAAAAGCCAAACGTGTCATCTGAAACTGAGTCTTGACAGTAATAAACATGGGACCATGGCTCTGCTGGCAGAGACAATTACATGACTCAAGAGCAGAGGCCCTGATCTCATTCAGATCCAGGAAGCACGGCTAACGCCTCTATCACCTGCTGAACCCGGGGGCAAGATGATATAATTTGTCTCAGGCTCTTATTTCCTCATTTATAAAAACCAACACAACACTTATCAAAGATCAACAAATCGCGAGACTGCAGTTTCAGACCTCGACATCGTAATTTGTTTATACGGTTTAGTCTCTCTAAAAGTCCCTTGGATATAACATCCTGCCTGTTCCGCGATGAGAAGGCCCTGGCAACGGAGAGGAGTACCACTGTACTGTATCACTGAGACAGTAAACTAGGAGGACCAGTGGGGAGACCAGCAGGGATGAGGCAGTGCGGGGACCAGAGAGGATGGTGACCCGCTCAGTCACATTCCAACTAAAGGTGCCCAAGAACGTCAGTGTGAAAAATCCCAGGTGTAGATGGATCTACAGATCTGGAGCTCAAGGAAGAGGCCACGCTGGACACGCAGACTGGGAAGGTCATCTACTCTCAACCCTGACGACTCACCAGAACCACCTGGAAGTTCGTAAACTTCCTAGACTTCTGATTTAATTGTTCTGGGGTACGATCTGGGGATCACGACCTTCTTTGTTTGTGGTCTCTCAACAAAAATTTTGTGCAAATAAATAAAACTTCCATCCAACATTTCATTTTTTTCATTCAACAAACATTTCAATTCAAGGGATGCGTTCTTGTGTTCATTCGCCTATATCTTTAAGGTAAAGTTAACATAAAATTAACCACTTAAAGTGTAACAATTCAGTGGCATTTAGTACGTTCACAATGCTGTGCAACCATCACCCCTATCAAATTCCAGAACACTATCATCGCCAAAAGGAGACCTCGTACCCACTAAAAAGTCACTCCCAATTCCTCCTCCCCCAGCCCCTGAAAACCACTCATCTGCGTTCCCTCTGGGTGCATGTGCTTATTCTGAATATGTCATAGGAATGGAATCCTACAATACGTGGTCTTTTGTGACCGGCTTCTTTCCCTACCTATGTTTTCGAGGTATACCCACGCTGTAGCACGTATCAGTGCTTCACTCCTTCTTATGGCTGAAAAAATGGCTGTATGGCTGTGTGCCCGTTCCCTAGGGAAGCAAAGGGATGTGTCTTAGGTACGGTCAGCCATTTTTATGGCTGTAGGGACAGACCGCATTCTGCTTGCCCATTCATCCATCCATCGACACTCGGGTTGTGTCCACCTTCTGGCCATTACGACTAGTGCTGAGGATCACTGATGGGGAAGGTGGATGAGCAGAGGGCAGGCGGCAGAGAAAGACGCAGGGTGGGAATACAACAGGGCCAAGGGCAAACCCTGGAAACACAGCATTTCCAAGGTGCTGTGAAAGAGCCCACGGGGGAATACATAACTAGGGAGAAGAGGGGGGTGTCACGGAAACAGAATCCAAGGGGAGCCCTGGATATCAGAGGCTGAGGACGAATCCAGAAAGGAATTGAGAGGCTGTGCATACGGCAAGATGGAGGTCTTCCTGGAGGAGGTCTGATTTCAAGGAGGAGGGGCGTGCCCGACAGGCAAGGGCTACAGACACACATTCATCATTCGCACTTAAGGCAAAGACCAGTCTTGTCTCTGTTCTCCTACGATGCCCAGGAACGGCCAGTATCAAGCCTAAAATAAAGATCTTACTGGACAAACCAGTTTATACCTCAACAAATAACACCCCTGCCAGACAACAGTAAACTGCCGTCCACGTTGACCGGTAACTGTTCCGCTGACCAGATGATGACTTTTTGAGGATTTTAACCACGTGTAAAATACTCGGGAATAGCAATGTGTAATTAGCAAAATAGTGTGATTCCAATCTCAGCGAACTCTTTAACAAATTCTTAGACTTTCCCTCTTTCTGCTGCCTGAAGTATTTTTTAGTTTAAAAGTATTTATCCATTTTCACACAACCTTTGCCAGTCTCTGAATCAATACAGCTGGGAGACAGTGCATCACGATTTCACTGAAAAATTATTTTCTGAAAAAAAAAAAAACTACTTTGTTATTGGAGAAAAGGGTAACTTTTATAACTATTGCATTTTAAAGATGAAAAGTGTGAAAAGGTGAACCTTATATTTGAAGTCACATATTAAATTTAACTGATGTTTAAATTCTCAGTGAATAGAAAGCACATCTGAAAAGTGAGTGCTTTAAAAAAAATTTTAAAAAAAAGTCTGTGGGTTCTTTTTTCTTTTCCTTAATCTGAAGTACAAGACCAGCCAAGAAAAGTCTCCTGAAGGTAAAATAGTGCACCATCCTGGATTCCTTTTCTCAATTAGTGTTTCTATTTTGTAGACAGTAACTGTATTTAATTTGAAATTTCCTCTTTCAGTGCCAATTCCAGTTTGAACGCCTTCCCGTGGAGCCGTTAGGGGTACAGCGTGATGTGACACACGAAGCCCTCTGAGCGCACTCACAGTCAGAAGGGGAAAAAGATGTTTTTCTTTGGTATCAAGCACCTGGCAAGCAGAGCGCGTACTCCCATAGAGCCTGGAAGGCATTCCTGGCTCTCCCCTGAGAATCCAAACGGACTCGTTCTGATTTCCCTCTGAAAAACCATGAAGTTAGAGCACGTGTGCTACAGTTTACCAGATTTTCCGCACCTCTTGCTGTTTCTGGTGTGGTGTGTCTCTGCTCACCGCCACAGCGCGGTGACGGCTCCCTAACGTGGCAACTGCTGGGGACCGTTGACTTTCTCACCGTGACCTCAGGCTCTACGTGAGACAGTGACCACCTCGGGTGGTGACACTTCGTAGACATCAGGTGCTGCCTACCCAACCACTTAACGACGTAGACCCAAAGGGGGAAATTGTGAGCAAGTCCTTCCCCATCATTCTTTCTAGCCTCCTTGCCCTGTGTATGTCCCTCATCTAAACCTTCCCAGTGGAATCCAGGAAAGAAAGTGCGGTGCCAACTGCTCAGAAAAGTGGGCTTGTTAGATAACGACACCAAAACACAAGGGACAGAAGAAAAAACGCTTCATGAAAATGAACATCTTTTGTGCTACAAACAGTACCACTGAGAAAATGAAAAGACAGCCTACAGAAGGAGAAAAAACATTTGTAAATAATATATCTGATAAATACTTTATCCAGAATACATAAAGAACTCTTACAACTCAATAATACAAGAGACAAATAATCCCATTAAAAAAATGTGCAAAGGACTTGAACAGACATTTCTCCAAACAAGATATATAAATGGCCAATACGCATATGAAAAGATTCTCAGCATCGTCAACCATCAGGGAAGTGCCTATCAAAACCACAATGACAGACTTCCCTGGTGGCGCAGTGGATAAGACTCCACAGTCCCAATGCAGGGGGCCCGGGTTCAATCCCTGTTCAGGGAACTAGATCCCACACGCATGCTGCAGCTAAGGAGCTGGTGAGCTGCAACTACAGAGCCCTCCTGCCGCAACTAAGACCCAGCGCAACCAAATAAATAGTAAAAAATAAAAAATTTAAAAAAACCCACAATGAGGAATCGCCTCACACCTACTAGGATACCCAATCAAAAGATGGATAATAACAAGCGTTAGCCTACATGTGGAGAAACTGGAACCTTCACACACTGCTAGTGAGAATATAAAACAGTGCAGTCACTTTGGAAGCCAGTCAGACGGTTCCTCCAAAGGTTAAATATACAGTTACTTCCTGACCCAGCACCTTCCCTCCTGGGTGTGTACCCAAGAGAAATAAACACAGAAATCCATACAAAACCTCGTACATGAATCTTCACAGCAGCATAACTCATAATAGTCAAAGAGTATCAACAGGGCTTCCCTGGTGGCGCAGCGGTTGAGAGTCCGCCTGCCGATGCAGGGACGCGGGTTCGTGCCCCGGTCCGGGAGGATCCCACATGCCGCGGAGCGGCTGGGCCCGTGAGCCATGGCCGCTGAGCCCGCGCGTCCGGAGCCTGTGCTCTGCAACGGGAGAGGCCACAACAGTGAGAGGCCCGTGTACCGCAAAAAAAAACAAAAACAAAAAATAAAAAATAAAAATAAATTAAAAAGGGAGGGGACCACCATAAAACCAGGAAGCACAGTCTTTCATTTCCAGATGCTCTGATCATCCCTCACTGTCTCAGGTCCCTCAGAGCTGTACTGAGCATCCTGACTTCCAGGCAAAATGGGCTTCTCATCCATTGTTTCAAGCGCATTTGAATCTGTTCCTCGCCCCCATGGTCCTCAGATGTCCTACAGCCACACGCACAAAAGCAACATTTCTCTCCAGCAGGGAGGCCCCACCAGCCTCCAGCGCCCCCTGGCCTTCGGTGGCAGGTTCCAAATTACGAAAAGGGATCAGGACAGAGAAAAGACACGGAATATCATTATGTGAAGACAGACGGTCAGGGCTCTGGGGGGAGGTGCACTCATGGGGACAGTGAGAACAGATTCTTTGGTCTCGTACAGAAACCAGTAGGAGGAGGGGGCAAGGCTGGGGAGACCTGGGAGAGAAGACCTTCCTGATGGCAGGGCAGCGGGGCTTGCCCTCAGACCGGCTGGGCATCCCCAGCGGGCAGGGTCCTGCAGTCTGGGCAGAGACGCATGGCATCACCAGGGCCTTCGGGTAAGGCAGAAATGCCAAGGCCACTTGTCAATGTGACAACGGTTATTCTAACTGGACCAGGCTCAAACCCACAGGAGGCGCTCCTCAGAGACTTAAAACAGCAAGGAAGTTCAAAGCATCTTGATAACAGGCTTCTGAGAAAGTATCAAAGGAAACAATGTAGGAAAAGTGTATAACCGTAAAATATAAGAACAGGCAGCAGTGAAATGATGAATCCGGCAATACGCATTGAGCATTTAACAACCACATACGAGGCGCGGCCTGAACACAGTGCTTTCAGAAACGGGAAGCTCCCCTCTCACCTTTCAAGTTGTTTGCTGCAAAACTGGGATGGTGCTGCTCGTCTTTATTTAGTTTCTTCTCTTTATATCGTGTTTCGCTTTATTGCACTTCACCAGATACTGTGTTTTTTACAAATGGAAAGCTTGTGGCAACCCTGAGCTGAGCAAATCTACTGGTGCTCTTTTTTCCAGCAGCATCTGTTCACTTTGTATCTCTGTGACTCTGTGTCACGTTTTGGTAATTCTTAAAATATTTCAAACCCTGGACGGCAAAAATGACCGCCGCTGAAGGCTCAGGTGATGGTTAGCATGTTTTTAGCAATAAGATATTTCTGATTTATTTGTACATTTTTTAGACACAATGTTACTGCACACTTAATAGACCACAGTATAGTGTAAAAATAACTTATACACACACTGAGAAACCAAAAAATTCTCCTGACCTGTGTTATTGCAATATTCGCTTTATTGTGGTGGTCTAGAAACAAACCGATAGTATCTCCCAGGTCTGCCTATAATTTGCCTGACTTTCAAATCTCTATCAAAACTGGACCTTGTATAGCCAGTAGCCAATGGGTTGTTAACAATCCCACCCTAAAAACCCTTCCCAGATTTCGAGAAAAGCCAGCAGGGGCATCTGGTTAGACCTTAAAACAAAAATTGTCACAGCACGGTCCCCAGCCAAAGCTCCTTGTGGACTGAAAAGCAGCACCGACGGTCCCTCAGGAAAGAGGCATCCAAACCCCACAAGACTTGGAAGTTGAGAGCATCCTTCCGGAACCAAGGAACCAAGTCCCTGGGATCCTTGTAACATCCCACGAGCTGGAGGCCGAGTGTTTCATTTTACCTCTGTGAATATGACCAGAGACCCTGGCTTTGATCACTCTGATCTGCTCAGAAGTCAATAAACAAAACAAAAATGCAAAAACCACTAACCGCCTTGCGTGCAATCTGTGAGCGGACAGTTGAATGTGTATTATTGTTTTGCTTTTTTTTTTCCCCCAAAGCTTATTCCCATGAATGGTTCTTTCACGTAAACCCAGGACTCAGACAAGTCAGAATATGAGTCTCGGGCAGCCTCCGTGAGCCTACCTGCAGCATATGACCGCTTTGCACGAGAGGGCCAAGTCCAGGAAGCTTCTCCTGACCTCGAAGGACAGCGCGTACTTCAGGGTGTGCCCGTCGATGATGAGGGCCGCGTCGTTCTCCTTGCCTAGAAGACTCCCAAGGTCAGCGCAGTGCTGAGTAATGGCTGCACGCGTGGCCTGAAACAAGGCGGGGGGGGGGGGGGCGGACGTGTCACATTTTAATAAATCAAAAACAGAAGCTTTTAAAAAGCAGAAAGAAAGGCCCAGAAATCCAAAGTACGTTCCTTAAAATGAAAACATGCCCATTCTAATGTGAAACATACAGAGCTCAACTCGGCATATTTACACATTAAATGACACTGGCCTGCCCTCTGGGTCTGTGCTATGGGTGAAAACATCCCCATCGTGAAATTTTTTTTTTAAAGCTTTTTTTTTGATGTGTACAATTTTTAAAGCCTTTATTGAATTTGTTACAATATTGCTTCTGTTTTATGTTTTGATTTTTTTGGCCCCAAGGCATGCAGGACCTCAGCTCCCCAAAGAACCTGCACCCCCTGCATTGGAAGGCCAAGTCTTAACCACTGGACTGCTAGGGAATATCATAGTGATATTTACATTTGATATTTACAATAACCTACTCTGGTTGCCGTCTATCCAAATTCTTCTCCATTGGAACTTTAATTGCTTAGGTTCTGATGACTATCTTTCTCTCCCCTCCTTTACACTACACACATATTATTCTTGGTGTCCCTAGAACAGGAAACTCCATAAAAACAAATACATTTTTGGGGAAAAGGTAACGTTGCTGGAGTTTAAATGCCAAGCATCTCTCAGTTCACACAAGGTCACCTTTAAAGCATCCAAAAGATATTAGAGGATATAAAAATAACACAAAAGATGAATTTCCATTCTCTGCTGAGATCTGCAGATTAAACCATTTCTCTCCACGTATCATCAGAGTAAGAAACGAACTGATAATTTTTTCATGTTACAAAAAATATCCAATAAATTAAACTGCCAATACGTTTTAAAACATTGCTACCAACCTAAATAAGTGCTTTGGTGTGATGTCTACGATCAGATGGAATTAAAGCATAGAACCACTTTTGAGATTTAAAAACAAGGACGTTCTGATCTTCCAACGGAATCTGTGATTACGAATAGGATATCAAGTTCAAATATAATATACAAAAGACAATTTTTGGTTCATGATGAAAAGCCTGCTTAAGTTAATCAGGGAAGTACATAGGTCAGCTGAAATTATTCCGTCTGGACAACTGTCCTTCGGCTATTAAGTTATATTTACATCTATCATCTGGTAACATAAATTACAATTAAGAAATATGTGGGGGCTTCCCTGGTGGCGCAGTGGTTGAGAGTCCGCCTGCCGATGCAGGGGACACGGGTTCGTGCCCCGGTCTGGGAGGATCCCACATGTCGCGGAGCGGCTGGGCCCGTGAGCCACGGCCGCTGAGCCTGCGCATCCGGAGCCTGTGCTCCGCAGCGGGAGAGGCCACAGCAGTGAGAGAGGCCCGCGTACCGCAAAAAAAAAAAAAAAAAAGAAATATGTGGAATGAACAGGATTCTTCCAGCCCTCGTTAAACTGAGGATCAGCTACCATCACCAAGTGAGAAGCAGAACATACTATCTTACTGCTCGGTTACCCTTTAAACAAGAGACTCTGACAATATTAAAGAGCTGCACCTAAGGCACAGTTGGGGTGCTATGGTTAGGCGGCCTGGGGTCTGGCCCCGACTCTCCACTTACCACCTCTGTGACCTTGGCAAAATACAGAACCTCTTTAAACAGCAGTTTTCTCGAGGGTAAAACAGAGCTAAGGATGCTCACTTCGAATACTCACTTCATAGCACTTTTCTCATGAAAAGTGAGCTACTCGGGGTAATCTACTTGGCATATAATTAGCATCCAATGAAACCCATTCCTCTTCCTGTTACTATTTATTCATGCAGAACTTCCTACACCAAGGAAAACACACACCTCCGCCACTTCAGACAGTGAATAAATGCCCTAAGTGACAACGCCTGCTTTGTCAATGCAATAATAGAGGAATTGATAAAATAATGCTCTAAGAACAAAAGTTAAATTGACTTTTACTAAAAATAAAGGACACTTTATACTTCTAACTCTTGGTTAGTTGCGTAATCCCGAATCTCAAACAAAACATCTATGTTTACTTTATCTGTGCAAACAGCCTGCCCTTTAGAGTTTGGGTAGAGAAGAAAATTCCACCCACTTAGGGAAACCCCAGCTTGGCAGCCTGGGGGTGTCACCGGGGGAATCAGACAGGTCCGGGCAACTCTGGAGGGCGTGCCTGCCGGGGTCCAAGCACAGCAGACAGAAAACCCTCCTGGGAAACGTCTCGCCAAAGCAATCAGGCCGGTTTGCAGATTTGGTCCACGGACAGCAAGCCGGCGCCGTGGCAGAGGCTCAGACCAGCCCAGGGTCCTTCGAGGAAGAGGCTGAGGGCACAAGTCCCTGAGGTGCGCAGACCCTGCCTACGGCTCTTCTTTATGGGGACACAGCACCAGTGGAGCTACGGAGAGGCAGTGATATTATGAAGGGTGCTTTCTCTGCTTGGGATTATTTCTGGAGTGTGCACGAGGACAGACCGGACACTGACAGCTCTTCTTCCTGGGGGAGGTCCAAGTGTTGGCGGTTGGCCACCTATCACTGTGGGAGGCTCGGGCATGATGCGGAGGGGTACCACCAGGAGAAGCCTGAGCAAAGGGAATATGATGGGAGAAACATGCTGAGAAAACTATGTTCCTGATGTTACCAAGGCTGTTGCCCCGGAATCATACCCCTGCCCTTCCCGGGAATGGAAACCAATAGCTCTTATCTAAGTTTCAGGAGGAAGCTGACAAGAACTGCTTAGAAACATCTAGGCCCAAGATGGCGGAAGACTTGACTTCCAGTGGACTTTGAGCCTCACTGTACACTCGTTAGCTGCTAAATGACACACCCACCAGTGCCAGGACAGTTGACAGTTGCCATGACAACAACCAGAAAAACCCAAACGACGACTGAAAAGGAGTATTACATCAGTTCCGGGTCCAAACACATCCCTATTCCCGGATAACCCCTGAATATTCCTGCTCCTCTTTCCAAATCCCTCCCTTTCACTCTGACCCTCCTATATATTTGGTATACGTGTCAGCTTCTCAACCCAGTTGGCCGCTTCTCCATTCTTTGGCCGTTCGGTAAAGCTTGCGCTGTCCCAGTGTCAGCATCAGTCTTGTTACTGGCTGTGCGATCCCTCTTCCTCCCTCCACCCCTCAACCCTAGTCTCCCCCTCCGGCCACATGAAGACACAGCATGAAGACAAACCAGGAAGAGAACCCTCATCAGGCCCTGGATCTGCCGGCACCTTGATCCTGGGCTTTCAGCCTTCACAACCATGAGGAGCAAATTCCCGGTGTTTAGGCCACCCAGACCATGGTACTTCTGTTACAGCAGCCCGAGCTGACTAAAACGAAAGGTCACTCCTGGAACTCACTGGCGATGCAGCTCTTCTTGTCAGAGCGGATATAGAGATGAAAGGACCATGTGGGTACAGTCAGTGCGCAAGCAACAAGCTGTCACGTTTACTGCCTCGAGTAAGGTTTCTACTTTCACATCGTAACTGCAGGGACAGCATACACAACACGGGAGATGAGGCTGTGAATGCATGGCGGGGTTGGGAGTGGCAGGTGGTCAGGGCAAGGCCTCTAGGAGCAGGCGATGCCCATGGGGGTAATGACCCCTTGGCGGTGCTGAACTGCACCCTGTAGAAACATGGCGGCCAAGCTGTCCACTTGCAGTGAGAACACCAAACATTCCTAAATCACGCAACACCGATAAAAGAGACTTCACGTTTATATTCCATTGACCGGGCACTTTCTCACACGCTGGTAAAGAGTACAGTACATTAATAAATGGGTTCAACTGAACAATTACATGAGTCAAACCTATCACCGTCAACCAACCAAGACGTAGTTACTGAAGTTCCTACTATGCTCTATGGTATCTACCCCCATAAGTCCTACAGTACAATCAGGGTGGCAAATACACACACACAAGAATGAACTAAACAAAACCTAATATTCTCCTGATGGGCAGATTGTAGACCCCACCAGGATCATACCTTGCCTGGTGTGGCTCATTTTTGTGTTTAGCTGGAATTATACTAAATTTTAAATTCTATGAAGGCAGAAACTCCTTTTGCCAAAAGTGTCTGATCACGAGAGCGCAAGGCAGGCGCGCCATACATGTGCTGACTCCCTAAATTAACTGATGTGTCTAAGCTACGCCTTCACTGTAATATCTTTAAGAGATTATTTACTGGTCTTCGAGGCATCTGTTTGTCTGACCTTCTTGTGGGCTATTCAGCCTTCCTCGTATATTTTTACGTTACATCTTCCTTAAAAACGATCGGTCCTTGATTCTTCTTATTCCATGTATCCTGGACTCTTTGCCTTCGATGTCCCCGAGGCCTAACCTTCCCCCTTACCTGAACCATCCTGTTCTCCCGGCAGTTCATCTGCTCAGAATCACACCTGTGCCTTTGAGACTGAAAACCTTTCCTACCACTAAACTCCCTCCAGATTCATCCTTCCAGCTCTACCCTTGTCTCCAGCCTCTACTTAGGTCTTTAATTCCTACGTTTTCAATGCCCACTCAGCAATAATCTTTGATCAAACCCAGACTAGCTCGGCCCACCACACACATGTGGCAGAATATAGGTCCCTTCTGTGCAATTCTCGAGCAAGCCAATCGGAGGTGTTAATATCCCAAACAGTTCCTTATTCTCAAATGGACCGTGGTTCAAAAGTCTATTTGTGAGTTAGTTATTGGGCACTTAGACTCTATTTTCCCAAAGGAACGATGTTACAAAGTGTGGCTGGATCCCAGGGCCTGTTAATGCCTACTTAGCCCAGTTGCTAAAATTTATACTGCAGTCTCTGATTTTAATAAAACACTGACTACGGAAGTTACCATGGACTTGGCTGTTAGCGGGGGCACAGGGAGCCGGGGCTGGGGCTTCATTTCCTGAAAGTTACGAAACATCCCGAAATTCTTCATTAGAATTTGCCTTTTAGGCATTATTATGAAAAAATATATTTCCAGCTTAGCATACATGTTCTTCCATTTTGTTTTCCTTCACAATTGAAAACACACAGGACTTAAAGCCAAAAGTGGGCAACTCTGAGTAAAGGCTGATCTCTGAGCCACGCCAGACACTTTTCCCCAGACATGCTGTATGATGAACCCTGCGCTTCTTATCAGTAAGGTCAGCACTTGTCTCTGCCTTGCCGGGTTTTTAAATAAGATTCTATAAACACCATAGACGGTGCTACCCTGTGATCTCGGGAAATGGTTGTCTCTCTGCTGATTCACAGATCAGAGGTTCCTCTGATGGCCCCTGAGCACAGCTGAAGCGCACCCCGCTCAGCCTACAAGCAGATGGGACCCGGAAGGCAGTTCTACTGTTAATCACTTTAGATTCAATAAACAAAGCGGGAGAGACAACCCTTTCTAGAACCCGGATGCATTTTTACCAATTTGCAGATAGCAGGAATCTCTCCTCAAAATTAAACAGTGCCGGCAGCGGTGAACCCTGTCGAGGCAGGTCACCGTCTCCTTCCCCGAGCTCGGCAGTGTCCTGAGGAATTTCTGAGTCGCCGTGGTAGCAGCAGCTGCCTCAGCCCTCACTTTGATGTTCTGCAAATTCCAACGGGCTCAGAGCTGACGATGCTGAAAAGCCAGGATGGCTCGAGTTTCAGGAGCAGCAACTCAACCAAATCACACTCAGCCTTAAAGTTCAGGAGCAAAGTACCTTCTCCTGAATGAACCTTGGGCCTGTGAGCCTCTAACGGTCATGCTCATCCTCTAGACCACAGGTTCAAGAGAAGAGGAATCTGTAGATAAGAGGAACCTATTAAATGTGTCATGTTTCAAGGACTTCCTATAATACAAATCATTTCAAGGAAGATGAGATTATACTTCACGGGCATGAAGCAAACATCCTAAAGAGATAATGTGGACTCTTGCTACAGGTACCCAGGTGCCTGCCTGGTACCCTCAGATCACCTTTTATCACCACCCCCATCAGGCTTTTCTCTACACTGGCTTTCTCTACCTCCCATAGAAGGTTTCCATTTCTGATTAAAAAAAATATATATATCTTCTCAGTGGAAACCTACTCAATTTACTGAATTCACACTAGCATATAACCTCTACAGAAGTCTTTTTGCTTTTGTTTTGTTTTTGTTAATCAGCTTCTTTGAACCTCTTCTACAATGAAAATACAGAAGACTTCCATCACCCCAAATGTCCCCCCGAGCCATTTTGCAAGCACTCCCCTCCCCTCCCCCACTGCCAGAATCCAGCCATCATTGATCCACTTCTGTTACTATAGTTTTGCCCCTTCTAGAACGCCACACAAATAGAATCACAGTTGCTAGTCTTTTCTGTCTGGCCTATTCACTTAGCCGAATCCTTTGAGATCTGTCCAAAGTTTCTGCACTTATCAATAGCTTATTCCTTTTTGTTTCCAAGTAGTATTCCAATGTATGGCTGTACCACAACTGTCCACTCACCTGTTATTATACATTGCGGCTGTGTCCAGTTTTAGGATATTCCAAATAATTCTACTATAAATATTCGTATCCTAGTCTTTGTGTGAACATGTTTTTATTTTTCTTGGGTAGATACCTAAATTGAAATTACTCCGTCATACCGTCTATACAGATACATGCAGAGCACACGCATGTTTAACTTTATGGAAACCATGAGACTGTTTTCCAAAGTGGCTGCACCGTCGCCTTCTTAACGGTCCCGTCTGAGCATTCTAGCTATGCCGCCTCCTTGTCGACCCTGACACCAGCAGTCCGTTTAACTTCAGCCTTAGATTCTAATGGCTACGTTGTGTTAGATTTAGTAGTTTTAATTGCATTTCCCAAATGACTAACGGTGTCAAATCTCTTTTAATGCTTAATGAATTAAATGGATTTCTATTTGCTGGGATTGCACGGCATACAACTAAGCACAGTGGAATAATTTACGTAATACACGGGGAATTTTTTTTTTTTTTTTTTGCGGTATGCGGGCCTCCCACTGCTGTGGCCTCTCCCGTTGCGGAGCACAGGCTCCGGACGCGCAGGCTCAGCGGCCATGGCTCATGGGCCCAGCCGCTCCGCGGCATGTGGGATCTTCCCGGACCGGGGCACGAACCCGTGTCCCCTGCATCGGCAGGCGGACTCTCAACCACTGCGCCACCAGGGAAGCCCACGGGGACTATTTTTTATATAGGGTAATAACAACCATGTACGGAGGCTAGCACCAAGAATCTCTCTTTAGGGCTGGAGACCCTATTTTTTCAGTTCCTTCTTTTCTTTTTACATCTTCCATCTCTCAAAGATCCACATTTTCCTGGAAAGGCATCCCCGGCAAGATTAGAAGAGAGATTCAGTAAGTGGGGCACGTGAAAGAAGCTGGGCAGCAGCTGCTCACCAACAAGTATCATTTTTAAGAAAGCGACCATTTATTCTCTTAGGCTTCAGAGCCTAGAAAGTTTGAAAACTATCAATCACCACTATTTATTGAAAGAAAATTTGACTAACAGTTGTGACAGAGCTCAAGTCACCGAGGTTAAAAACCTCCCTGAAAATATGTACTTTCTTTCGCTTCTCAAAGGATATTAAATAGCACACCTAATGTGCTTAATTTATTTTCTGCCACAAAACTAGATTTTGATTTTAGCGCCAGGAATCCTTTTACATACTAAACAAATGTGTTCTTGCATAGCTGTGTATAATAAGATCTCAAAAATAATGCAGATGCGTGAAAAAGCGTTTGCTATTTGAACCTCTACTATGGAATCTTTTTGCAGTTTTTGAGAAAGGAGATAACCCTTTTTAAGAAATGATTTCAAAGTGGGACCCTCCCACAGGAAGAATGTGACATCCCCATTTGTGAGGGATCCCTCAGCTGCGTATAAAATGACCCTCTCTAATTCCATGGAACAGTTGCTTCTCACACATCTGTCCAGAATGGATCTCAGGAAGTCACTGTCTATTTCGGGGACACAATGAATCACATTTAAAATCATCACACTAGATAAACAACAAGGTCCTACTGTAGAGCACAGGGAACTACATTCAATACCCTGTGATAAGCCCTAGTGGAAAATAATACGAAAGAACGTATGTATGTATAACTGAGTCACTGTGCTGTACAGCAGAAATTAACACAACACTGTAAGTCAACTATACTTCAATAAAATTAAAAATAAAGAACTCATACAACAGAAAAAAAAAAGTACTGTCAGTGATTCTGAAAGAGTCACAAATAACACATTAATCTCTAAAGTACCTTATGCACTCCAAGCTTCTTGGGCACACCCCTCCCAAAAAGAATCATCACACTCACCGGGAATAATTTTACTGTCAACATAACAACCTCAACTTAACTACTTAATTTCCTGACCTTTGGAGATTTACATTTTTAACTTTTAACATATCTATATTATATATCTATCATAGAGTCATTGGTTTAACTATTTCTAAAGTGGCCTTGATTCTTGGACGAATTATAAAGGGCCCAAAGCAAACACAATGGTGACTGAGTTTAGAAATTTTAAAACAAAGTACTGCAGAAAAAGTTGCTAGAGTATTTTTAATGAACTGTGTGATTAAGTATGTCAGCTAAACTTTGGCCAAGGAAGACAGAGTGCTATTAGTCTCACACAAAAAGATAAAATACCCCAACAAGGACCCACTGTATAACACAGGGAACTATACTGAATATTTTGTAATATTGAGTACTACAATACTCAATAATAATAATAAGGGAAAACAATTTGAAAAAGAATACATACGTATATATACATATACATATATATGTATGTATAACTGAGTCACTTCGCTGTACAGCTGAAACTAACACAACATGGTAAATCAACTATACTTCAGTTAAAGAAAAGATAAAATACCAGTTGCAAACTAAAGATCTACATTTGCTCCACAGTGACAAATGCTAACATCTGTTACGCCCTCATAGGGAGCACATCGTAGGTACCACAAAATCATCTCAATGCTTGACCTACTTATTTGCTGTATGATAAGACCAATTTCTTAATAAACATACGCTAACTTTAAAAATAAACCTTATGGATGCCATGTAAGAAAATAAACATGATAATATTAATTTCCCGACGTTGGGTTGATTTAAGCTTTTCACGTTACTATTTCGATGATACAGCCTTTGCACTTCCTACTTCTAAAGGCTTCTGGACTCTTAGAGGAATTATAATGTGTCCAGACTGTGTTTAGACCGGTGTGAACAACAAAACCAGTAAAAAACCAAAACATTTCTGAAAGAGAAATAGTGAAGGCGGATCATGGAAGATCCCCAAATGCACGTGTGGCAGCAGCTGGCCGTGCTGACAGGCAGTGAAGGGTGTAGCCACGCGAGAAAATGGGCCCTTGGGCTCCCATCTCGGGTCCATGGAGGCGAAAGCACGGGACACGAAGGGCTGGGCCTCGCTGCCGTCCACATACTCCCCAGCCACAGCTGACCCACCCTGGCCCGGTTCTGGAAAGAGCCTGTCCACGGGTCCTCTTCAGTTTTCCTGGAATCACTGTCGTTGGGGAGAACAGGCTGTCACGTGCCTACCAACCTCTGCTCTGTTAGGGAAACATCTCATGTCGGCGTGGGACACTGTCACACACTTACACACTTCCTAAACGATCGCCTCCAGTCGGAAAAGTCAGGGGCATGTTCCATGACACACACGTCTTCAAAATCAATAAATAAGACCACATGAATCAGTAAAAGTGTAGGAAAGGTCTCGTTTCCACGGGAGACCTCCACACTGATGACGGGGCGGGGAGGAAGCCTCGTCGTGTTTCATCTGGGCGCCTGGCCGAGAGGCAGACCCCATGACCAGCCAGGGCGGGCGAGGGCGGGCAGCCTGGGACACTCCTCACCAGGCTCTCCGCAGACTGGCAAGGACTCAGGGTTATGGAGATAAAGTTGACACTGAAATACAGAGCGAGGACAAAAAGCCTCCGTGTCACCTTCACGCATTAAGGGTCTACTATGTGCATACGCTTCTGGGGGTAGAGAGGCCCAGAGACAAAGAAAGAGCCTCACAGACGACACACAAGTGCCAAGAATCACCGCGTGCGCACATCCAGGCCGCAGGCCTGAAGGCCTGTGAGGCGCGGGGGCCCCAGGCGTGCATTGGGGTGCACCGGGGGACAGGCTGGCGGGCTGCGCTAGGGGGAAGCAGGAGGACCCCTTCCCAGAGCCTGCAGGGAGCTGACGTGGGCTTCTACGTGTAAAATGCCCACCGGATGACACGCGTGCAAGACGCGAGGAGGACACAAAGCAGCTAAGGGGCCTTCACGTGATGAGGGTCTCGCCTTCTTTGGGATGACAGAGACAAAACCAGGAAAGGCGCTGAAGCAAAACACGCGCGGTGCTCGCTGAACAGTCAGAGGCCGAGAGGCAAGACGGGGCTGAGCTAAGCCTCTCGGCAGGTGGATAAACTGGGCATCACCGGGAAAGGCACGGGAGGATGGGGGGGGGGGGTAGCCCGGGACTGGGGGTCAGAGCAGAGCGGATTTGGTTTAAGAGGAAACCCCTGTTCCCTGCGAGACCGCGGCGGGCAGGCCGGCTGGATGGCGGGGAACACCCGGCCTTGCTCTGGGGGGCTCTGCTTCTCGGAAGCCACGCCAGCCACTGCGCCCGCAAAGTTCCCACGGAACATCCGCAGCTCGTTCTGTGTGGGTCACATGACCTCTCCATCCACGCTGCCCCGAGAACGGAAAGGAAACCATCTGGGCAGTTTCCCTGCTACTCCTCAGGGAGCAAAGCCAACAAAGCACATCGCTCCGCAGGTGCTGAGCTACAGCCGCCGCCCCCCGGACACCGACCCGGGCAGAGCCATCGTCCGCTGTCGGCTGAGAACCACCTCCGCTCTGCTTGGTCCCCTGCGCGCATCAGCACGTGCCCGCGGTCACGGGCTTCCAACTGAAGCTCTGAGAGGCCTGGAGGCGTCAGCGTCCTGCACCACTCACACCTTCAGTAAGCAGGCGTGGATGTGACTGAGACACGGCTGTGCCCCTAGATCCAATCTCCCTGGGGACACGTAGGGGGCACATCCACGGGTGCACATGCCAGGGAGGAAGGTCAAGCAGGGTCAGGAAGCAGGAGTCCATCGGAAACTGGACATGAGTGGCCAGTCAAGGAGACACCAATTTACAGGTCAAAGCACAACAGTTTCCGCTTAACTGGACAAAAGGTCCCGACAGTCCGTTTGAGGCCAGGAAATATAACCCATAGGTTGCTTTCAGGTTATTCATCCCACTTTAAACAAAACAAAACAAAAAAACCGTTTCACCCAAAATTAAAAAAACAAAAACGGGCAATTTCACACGAAAGCTCTGATACCAGTTTCTCTTGAAAACTACAGCACAGGGGACCCCTGGGCCCACGTCCTGCATGGCCGCTGCGCCTGAGATGCAGGAAGGAGCTCTCCTGGCTACGACGCCTCCCCTCCGCACCGACTGCCCCTCAGTACCGGGCACTGGGCATCACGGGCTCCTGGGAATGTGCTGCTCTGTTTCTCTGCCCACCTGCCACTAAAAGTGGGAATAACCGTGAGGAGGGCGGCCACGGCCCCCTGGTTCAGGGATGCTGATGGACCTCAAACATTCCCTGCACGTTCCTGGCCCTGCAGGACTGTGCTGGACCCGCTCCCCTTGGTGAGCACCATCTTCTTTGATCTTTAACGGGACACGACTGGTGCAGAGACACGCTCCCCCGAGGGTTCCGCCCGGCTTCTCTCAGCGCTTTCCGGGCTGTTTCTAATACGGGTGCAGGGTTCTATATTCCACCCAGCTGACAAAGGATCGGCCTCTATAAATAAACTAGTAATTTTGAGAGAACATACAAATTCCCAGATGGAAAACCCAAAGGGATCCGGAGGAATGAAGATTTCCTGAAGCTTCTTAAACGGCTTTCTGCAGAGATTTCACCTCTAACACACGCATACACATACACACACACACAGAGCTTTCCAGATGGCTAGCATTTCTATAGGGAAACATAAAGCGTCCACTTCACTATTAAAAACTTTGAATAAGATGGCATACTCGATGTACTTAGGAACTTCTAAAGTGCCTATGAGAGCTTCCTTCTTTATATATATATTTTGGGGGTCCAAGTCTTAGTACTAAAAGCTTAAAAGAAGAGATGAAAAGCTATTCTGAGAAAAATATATACACACATCCTATATATTATATATATGGTATATATGATATATAAAATATATATATAAAATACGTATATACTATATACACTACAATATACCATACCAAATAGTTATATATATATACACATCACAAACCATTTTTGTTAACCTTACTAAGCTCTATTCAACAAGTACTACGCTGTTACGTACAGGTGATACTCAAAGTATTGGGGATATAAAGATACAATAGAGTCCCCCCTGCCCACAAGTCTTTAAGAAGCATGCTTTCCACCAGGGACACAAGAATGGAAATGCTTGATTTGGTCAGAAGAGTAGCACAGGTCTACCAGACTGAGCATGTACTTCTGTGTGAATGTTGGTAGGTGGGACAGACAGTTTGCAATTATCCGCAGACCCCACCACTCCTTAACGTACTATTACAGAGAGCTGTGAAAAAGAAAAGAATAATAACGTAAATGAAAGAGAAATAGATTCTAACAGGGGAGAAACAAGGAGCAAGAGAAAACTACTAAAAAACAAACAAACAAACAAAGCCCAGAGATTAGTTTATAATTGTCAACCTTTAAAGAGAACTAAAGAGGAAAATTTAATACTGGAAAATTTAGCAGAATTCACAATGGACAAAAGGGTACCCCAGCAAAGAATCAACTCTGCAAAGGAACTGCAACCTGACACCTGTCCTCACCCATCAGCACCCATGGAGGAACACCTAGACACCCCCTGGGAAGCTAGGCTTGGGGCGAGGGGGAAAGATCCTGGGTTAAGAAAGGTGAATTTCTTTTAAGTTTTAAAATTTTTAATTTAAGCATAGTTGATTTAGAATATTGTGTTAATTTCTGCTGTACAGTACAGCAAAGTGATCCAGTTATACATATATATTCTTTTCCATATTCTTTTCCATTATGGTTTATCACAGGATATTGAATATAGTTCCCCGTGCCCTACAGTAGGACCTTGTTGTTTATCCATTCTATATTTAATAGTTTGCATCTGTTAATCCCAAACTCCTAATTTATCCCTCCAGAAAGCTGAGTTTCTGCATCCTATAAGGAAACTGACTCAGGGCTCAGCTCAAGGACCTGTGTTACCCTCAGGGCACTCAGCAAGCCCACCTTCTCCCCATTTACTGCCGGACCCTCTCACCATCTGCCCTCCTGCGGAGGAGGGATCTCTCCGCTGATGCTTTCACTGCTACCTCTCGAGGCTCAGGTGGCTGACCCGCAGATATGCTCCAATCTTTCCCGAGGGAAAGGATGGCGTAGGGGAGGGAGCCCTGCGTGGGGAGTGGAGTCTGGGCCAGGGGCTGGGCCAAGAGCCACACACGGTGAGGCCGGGGTGAGGGAGAGTGGAGATGAAGACTTCAGGAGCAGAAATACCGGGGTGGGGGGTTGGTAACAAAGCCAGGCCGTGGGAGGGGCCGTCACCTTCAACAACAGCCGGACGACCTTTGTGGAGATGGAGACGGCGGAGAAGGCCAGAGGGATGAAGGGAGCGGAGGGCGGGTGGACATACGGTTCAATTTTGGAGCCTGTTAATTACACGAGGTACCTTGATCCATCCTTCTCAGATGCACTTCAAAGCCTAATAAACTCCTCCAAGACAAGTTTTAAAGGTTTAAGTTATTCCCAAATTGAACAAGCCCCAAGACTCACGAGGGCTCAAATTCACTAGGTATCTGTGCTAGATTACCCCCCGTCCTCCAGAATAAAAGAAAACTCACCAACACCAGAAATATGTGGGAAATGATGATTTGCAGGAGGGAGACCAGAGCGTCCCTAGTGCTTGAAACTATGTAGAGAATAAAAAAAAGAGAAGCGGCTCTCTTCTCCAGACTTACATTTACTAGATTCTAAATCCAGCCCAGATTTGACCTTTGCTTTAAATAGATTTTCTTGGAGAGAAGGGAAGAAAACATTGATTCATCCGAGACTTCTGAACGACCTACTGTTCACATTACTTGAAATAATGTCTGCTTTAAATCAGAATTCTTGAGACACAGAAATAAATATACCAAGAGGTTTCTAATTCTGTGCTTTCACCAACGGATTATTTTCATTCACAACAGTGGACGAACTTGATACGGCCTTTCCAGAAGAAGGGCTGCAACCACAGAGCCGGAGCCAGGGAGGAATCCATCAGATCGCTACCATCCAGGCTCAGGCTGCAGCCTGTCTCGAGATCAACGCGTTCAAAAGAACAAATAAGAGAAGTATGTCAAACGGAGAGGACTGTTCAGGGGTTTCCAAGGCCTGTGTTAATTTAGCAACACTTGGGGAATGAGGGAAACCTAGCGGCAAAAATGTTTCCAGGAAGATCGAAAAAGGGGAAACACGAATCATTCAATACCCGGACTGTTCCCTCCGAAAATGTGAAACATACAAGCTTCCCACACTGCTAAACACAGTCCTTCAGATCAATGTCACCCATGCAAGGGCTCATTAGGCGGTGAATCTATAATCCTGGCCTTAAGCCTTCTTAGTCTATCCTTTACCAGTTTTATTTCCTCTCACGAGTTTTGAGCGTTTCACTGTTCATTTTCCACCACTGTCAGAAGACAGCTGGAGAGAGAAATACAAATACAACTGACCCTTGAACAACACGGGGTTTGAACTGTGTAGGTCCACTTATCTGGAGACCGTCTTCCAAAAAATATAGTGCCTGTCTTTTCATCATTTTACAGATCTTTCAATTAACCGTGGGGAAAAGTTTGTGTTCCATTAGAGATCACAATATGTGAGATCGAAAGAACGAGGCTTTGAGTCCTGATTCTACCCCAAATGTTTCAGCTCTCTGCCCCTGGGTGAGTTATCAATTCCTTTGTTTTTGAGGCAGAGAGAGTAATACACAGATTTTCGACTACATGGGGGTCAGCACCCCTAACCCCTGCGTTGTTCAAAGGGCAACTAAATAAGTCGAATAGAATTGATCTCAGACGTAGTTCAAAGCCTAATGAACTCCTCCAAGACAGCTTTTAGAGGTTTAAGTTATTCCCAAATTGAAGAAGCCCGAGGACTCACAAGGGCTCAGATTCACTATGTAGCTCTGCTAGATTACACCCTGTCCTCCAGAATAAAAGAAAAATTACCAACACCAGAAATATGTGGGAAACGATGATCTCCAGGAGACCACTATCTATTTGCTTCTGGTTGGGGAAGAATTTGAAAATGTACTTCTGGTACCCATGTAGATAAATGATGTCAGGGCACCAGGCAGGTAATACAAGTACGGTTGACATTAAGGAGTGGTGGGGTCTGTGGCCAATTGCAACGTGCCCGTGCCACCCACCAATATTCACCCAGAAATACACACTCAGTCCGGGAGACCTATAGGACTCTTCTTCCAAATCAAGCATTTTGAGAATCTCACGTGTCTAGAAGACTTACAACCCAAAGGACCAGCCACAGTCCGTAGAGACAGGGCTAATGCAGAGAAGCAGCAGAAATCACTCGTCCACACGCCCCGCCAGAACCTCCCCTTGGACGTGGCAGCTGAAGCAGCTTCACACCCGAGGGCCATATGTTCACCGAGCCTCCCTCTTCACTGGTCTCCTTGGCTGTCTCACCCTAGGCACCATTACTAAAATAGCCTCACATAGTAATATTAGCAAGTCATCTTTCTGTTTATGGTCTTTTGCTATTTCTGTCCTATCCAAGTCAGTATTTAGAGATCACTTTAATGTTTAGTATTTGTTTATTTTATGGCTTCTGTTATTAGAGCTTTCAAACCTTTCATGGCAAATGACCACAGAGTCTCTCTCTTGTTGCAGTAAGAATGTCTTCTTTAAAACTCAAGGCAAGGGACTGCCCTGGTGGTCCAGTGGTAAAGACTCCACCTTACAGTGCAGGGGACACGGGCTCGATCTTGGTCAGGGAACTAAGATCCCACGTGCCGCGGGGCAAATAAGCCCGCGTGCCGCAAAATACAGAGCCCCCGTCCCACAACTAGAGAGAAACCCGAGCAGACTGCGCACCGTGTGGAAAAGATCCCACGAACCACCACTAAGGACCGACGCAGCCAAAAATAAAGAAAATAAATAAATATTAAAAAAATTACAATTCAAGGCAAGACTGTTAGGTATAAAAAAAAGTTGGGCTTCCCTGGTGGCGCAGTGGTTGAGAGTCCGCCTGCCGATGCAGGGGACACGGGTTCGTGCCCCGGTCCGGGAAGATCCCACATGCCGCGGAGGAGCTGGGCCCGTGAGCCATGGCCGCTGAGCCTGCGCATCCGGAGCCTGTGCTCCGCAACGGGAGAGGCCACAACGGTGAGAGGCCCGCGTACCGCAAAAAAAAAAAAAAAGTCATTAATATGTGTGAAACCAGGCAGAAGGAAGCGGCCTGGACAGCAAGTCAGCCTGAGCTCCGGGCCCTGTGAGAGTACCACCCTCAAGTAACTCACCCATCCACTGCAGGGGGCGGGGGGAGCTCATTATTTTATTTTATTTTATTTATTTTATTTTTGGCTGCTTTGGGTCTTCGTTGCTGTGCGCGGGCTTTCTCTAGTTGCGGTGAGCGGGGCTACTCCTCGTTGCGGTGCGTGGGCTTCTCACTGCAGTGGCTTCTCTTGTTGGGGAGCACAGGCTCTAGGCACATGGGCTTCAGTAGTTGTGGCACACGGGCTCAATAGTTGTGGCTCGCGGGCTCTAGAGCGCAGGCCCAGTAGTTGTGGCGCCCGGGCTTCGTTGCTCCGCAGCATGTGGGATCTTCCCGGACCAGGGCTCGAACCCGTGTCCCCTGCACTGGCAGGCGGATTCTTAACCACTGCGTCGCCAGGGAAGCCCGGGGGAAAAACCTTCAATGCTGCTGTCAACCAATCCACACACATGAATCCTCAGAGCAGGGCTTGCAGCCCAAGAACTCTGGGGAAAGACATCCTGCATCTGAGAACCAATCGGGTTCGACAGTCCTCAGGGTGTAACATTATCAGTCGCCCTGCAGAAACCTACCAGGTGACAGCTTTGCCTACAAAGTAAGCAGCGGGCACAGATCACCTCGCCAGCCGTGGACTCTGTGCAGAGAAAATAACCCCAATAAAGAAGGTGGGGAAAATGACTCTCGTGTGAGTTTTCATCACAGACGAAGAGAAGTGTGGCCAATTAAAGCAACAACACAACTAAGGAAAACAGCGGCCGGGGAGCAGGCCAGGCTGACCCAGCCACTCCATCCAGAGGGCGCATGGGGCCCCAGGGCCAGACTGCGGGGAGGGGCTTTACTCCATCCTGGTCACCATCTCTCAAACCTGTGAGGTGTTTGGAGAGGAGGGTGGAGGGAGGGTCCAGTTAACCACAGACCACGGGGAAGAGGGAAGGCTAGGAAGGCCGACTTTGGAAACGCAGTGTGGCTGCCCGAGAGCAACGCTTCCCCAAATCTTCCCACATTTTCATTAAAACTGCAATGACGCCCCTTACTGTAATAGAGTCTGAATTACGAAGAACAGCAATCGTAAGTTCCTTCCCCGAAACATTAGCTTTCCTGAGGCTACAGTTACGCACATGTAGTCACGCACAGAGAACGACGTGTGGTCGTTTTGCTTCTGTTTGACGTGTTTTTCTTGTACGTTTCAGCCGAGGACCCGAGTGTTCTTTTTGGCCTCGATTACAGTCAAACACAGTCACTTGGGTAGAGGCTCGCCCTTTATCAGTGAGAGGGCGAACCAGACCCCAGCCCCAGCGTCAGCCCAAGCTTTACCCTCATCCCCTCTGTTCTGAAAAGTACACGGAATGGAACAGACCGCCGAGGGTCTCCTTTTTCCTTGCCATCTTAGATCACTGTTTTCACGCATTTTCAGCAAGTAAATCATTTTGAGGTATTCTCAAGGAGCCGCCTGCTTTGTTTTGGTAAGAGGCAGGAGGGAGGTAAAAAGAGAAGGAATGAAATGGCCGGATCTATGGAGGAGAAGCAGGACCATCCACAGTTTCAGTGGACCACATCCCTCTTCCCACCGGGAGAAACCGCTGCTCCTGGAGCTGCCCTGGGAACTGCGAGAAGGGCTCCCCGCTGGCTTCCTTCCCCGACTGGACTCAACAGAGGGGCCACTGCCCAGAGCCCACGGCGGCCAGGATGGCAGGAATGCACACAGGCCGCGCTGCTACCCCGAGTCACACACCTGTCCATCTCTGGAAGAAACACAAGCATGGAAACTTAAAGGAAACACTAAGTGAGGGGAACACAAACATTTCACCCTGCACCCAACACAGGACGAATCTTCTAAAACGTCAGCACTGAGGCCAAGCTCACCTTCAAAACCAGCTGTTTCCCTCTCTTTAGAGAAAACATCCCAAGGCTGTTTGATCACATTCTCTGCAGTGACAATTACCAGGGGGCGGCTGGCACACTGGACCCTGTCAACCTGAAGACCTCAGGCCCATTTAGATGCACGGAGCCCCTTTTATAAAACCTGCAAAGAAACCCCACGTGCCGGGAACCTCTTGCCGGCTGAGATGAGTAAAACCATGAATGGAGAAGGCGCCTTCGTGATGGTCACGTGAGCCCCTCACTTTACTTTCAGAGAAATGGGTACAGAGCTCGTAACGCGTGACCCGTGGAGGCTGCAGACCACGCCCCTCATCTAGAGCTTTCCACGCTTGGCACGTTCCTTCCCTCCATCTCTGCACACTGTCCTCTGAGCCTGGAGCATGGCCTCCATGACCTTCATGCCCACGTCCCTTTAGCCATATCACTTCCCAGGCTGCCATAGCTAACCCTAAACAGGTGGCTTAAACAACAGAAAATCATTCTCTGGCTGGCAGTCTGAATTCGAGGTGTCAACAGGGCCAGAATCCTCTGAACCCTGAAGTGGGGGGTACTTCCGGCCACTTCCTACCTTCTGGTGGGTTGCTGACTGCGGCCTCTGCGCCTGCACTCTCCCTGTGCACACGCATCTCTCCGCGAGAGGACAGGGCCCACCTCCCCCAGCAAGTCCTCATCTTGACGGATCCCATCTGCAGTGACCCTGCTTACAAATATGAATCCCGACTCTGCCCTAATCCCCTTGACCTTCTGGGTTTCATTTTTCCTAATCCCCCATCAACAGTTTGTGCTCTCGTCTACAGAGCATCAGAGGAGAAAGACACTACCAAGATCACGTGGTCTCAGAGAATGTCACTCGACCTGGAAGGGGCCCAGGATGGTGACCTTGACCCTGCCCTCCCCTGATGGTCCCTCCCAATCCCCACCTTAGTTTCAGAGCATTCATTCATTCGTTCAGAAGATGTGCAAATACTTACTGTGTGCTACTAGGCAGTTAACTTATGTTCAAGATTTGATGGTACCCAAGATGAACAGAATCCCCCGCTCCCAGATGAAGAGTGTGTCAGGAATATGCACAAGTGAACACACGGTGCTAAGTGTGACAAGGGCCAGGATTCAGGCAGCAAAGGAAGCTACCAATGCATCCAGGAAGCCCTAACCCCAAAGGATGTCACATCCCATCATCTCCCCCCGGAGTCTGTCTCCGGCCTTCTGATGCTGCACCTCTACCCCGGCGACAGCAGTCGATTCCACGGCTTCTGCTGGTTGGCTCCCAACCACAGCCTCAACGTCCCTCTGTGCTTACAGCTGGGTATCCTCTTGCCGTTGGCTGGCAGGAGGTCCCAGTAGCACCGGGAACTCATTAAGCCCACAGCCAAGGTCCTTGCCAGATTTCCAGTCTGTCCCTGCACGACTATTACCTTCTACTTAATTTCACCCCCAGACTCTCAGTCATTCAAACTGGAATCCTGTTATCTTTCCTAACCCTTCCTTCTCTTTCACCCACCCCTCCTCCCCCACCCCAAATTGCTTAACTGGTTTCCAAGCGTAATTTTTAAATTCTTCCTAGAAAACTTTCCATTATTGTCTACTTTTTTTCCATTACCATACCCTAGATTCATGTTCTCGTTAATTCATTGTGAATCTTGTAAAGACATCTGCCCCTGATTACCTCTTCTCAAATCTCTACCAACTGCAGCCCAACTTACAGATAGATAACTTGCATTTTCGTCACGTGTTACAACTTATAAAATGCTTCCAAACAGAAACAGACTCACAGACACAGAGAACAGACCTGTGGTTGCCGAGGGGGAGGGGGAAGGGGGAGGGAAGGAGTGGGAGGTTGGGATTAGCAGATGCAAACTATTATATAGAGAACGGATAAACAACAAGGTCCTACCGTAGAGCACAGGGAACTATATTCAATATCCTGTAATAAACCATAATGGAAAAGAACACAAAGAGAAAATGTACATATACGTATAACTGAATCACTTTGCCATACAGCAGAAATTAACAACACTGTAAATCAACTAGACTTCAATAAAATAAACGCTTCCACACCAACCACCTTTCATCCCCAGGTCAGCCTGCAGTGGCTGGGAGAGTGAGCATTATTCTCCTTGTCTTGGGAAGAGGAACTGGCCTGAGAGGTTAGGTGACCTGCCCAAGGTCACAGAGCAGAGGCAGAGCAAGCTCTCAACCCCAGGTTGGACTTCAGGTCCTGACCCCACGGCCACACTGCTGTACAGTCATCATCGTTCCAACGGACGCCTCCGACTCCAGCTCTCTGCACAGAACACGTGTCCGGCAGACAGCCACAACCTGGGAGGCGTCTCCCGGATGGGGCTCTAGTGGCCTCGCCCCGGTTGGCTCCCCCAACCCTGCCCTTCTGCTGCAAACGGCCCATCCCCACCCCTAGGCGCTGCTCTCGGGGGAGGGGGAGGAGCCGGCACCTGGAGGGAGGCGCGAGGCTGAACCAGCAGTGATCGCTCGGCGCCTTGGGTCTAGGTAACCCAGTAAGCTCTGCAGCTCCCCAGTGGGGCTTTTAACTCCATCAACTCACCAAGGCTCCTGGCCACGACCTCCAGCTGCTGCCAGCCCCATCACGGAGTACCTGTCCCTTTCTCCCCAACCTCTTCCATGATTGTAAGATGACCACCCTAGGCTTGGAAATCTATTCAGCACCAGAGGCCATGACTGCTCAGTGGGGCGAAGCTCAACCTCCCACACAGAGCTGAAGGCCAAGTTCTTGCCACCACGAACGACCTGTGCCTCCATGACCCCTCCCCACCTCCCTCAGCCCAGGGACCTGAGCAGGCAGGAGCCATCCTCCACTGATCTTAAACTTCTTACATTCCTGCATCAGGGCCACCATGAAAACCTGACTTTCTCCGAAGACACCCCTTGCCTCATAACCCCCTGTGGTATTTTCTGTGTCCCCCACGCCCTGCTCCCCCTTCCCTCCTCTCTCGTGTGCCTCGCGTTATCACGGGGCTCCTTCCAGCATCTCTGGACCTCTCTCATCACCACCTCTCCTCCCTCTGAAGCATCATCTACAAACATCCTTGCTCCCATCCTATTTGCAGTTATTGGATAAACTCTTTCAAGTTCTCTTTTTGAGGACAGAGGAGATTAAAGATGGTTGAATTCAAACACAAACTGAAATCATGACAAGACGCTTTCCCATAAAAACCCCGACAGAGAACCCAGGCCGTCTTTTTCCTGCTGCCTGTTACTCCCTTTAGACTTTACCAAGACCAAGATCCTCTACGCTTCCTAAATTAATCTCCCCATTCACACTTTTCCCCAGAACCACCTTCCACCACCTCCTGCCTGTCGGAGCACCACTCATTCTTGAAAAAGGAATGCGACGCCTCTCCCGTTCTGAGTCTCCTGGGAGCTCCAGCCCGTGGAGCTTCCTGACCACCTTCTAACAAGTCACACAGAAGCCAGGCTAAGGTATTTACATGTAAAGTCTTAAAAAACAGGAAACCGTTACAGGTGTTAGACCAGCATCATCGATAGAACTTTCTGTGATGATACAAATGTTCTTCTGTTCTGTCCACGTGTGGCCAGTGAGCAGCTGAAATGTGGCTGACGCAACTAAGGAGCTACTATTTCCGTTCTGTTTAACTAATTTAAATAGCCATATGTGGCTGGTGGCAGCTGGAGTGGGCAAGCAGATTTCTAGACTAAGTCAATGCCAGGATAGAAGTTTTTAAAAAGATGAGGCTGGTCCAGCAGGCAGGCAGACAGTGTGCTGGGGACCCAGCGAGAGAAGCTAGCCAGGAGGCCCTGGAGGTGATGTGGACAGATTTCTCTTTCTCTAGAAAGGAGAAGAAAGCACTCTGTCCTATCACCAAGGCACTAGGAAAAGAAAAATGAAGGGAAAAAAAAAAAAAAAGGAGTAGGGAGTTTCCTAAATCCCTTCAAAAAAAATAAAAATAAAAAAGACTAGAGAAGATAAGACACTTTTCTGTTTGGGAGTCTTAACTTGTCAAATTCAATTTCCTATTGAATTACTCTACCAGTAAGAGATTTTTTTTTTTAGCGGTGCGCGGGACTCTCACTGTTGTGGCCTCTCCCGCTGCAGAGCACAGGCTCCGGACGCGCAGGCTCAGCGGCCATGGCTCACGGGCCCAGCCGCTCCGCGGCACGTGGGATCTTCCCGGACCGGGGCACGAACCCGTGTCCCCTGCATCGGCAGGCGGACTCTCAACCACCGCGCCACCAGGGAAGCCCCCAGTAAGAGATTTTGATTCCCTACTAATAAGTTCATCGTTCTGTCAAGTCAAATACGAAATAATTATTTTCTAGGGAGAATATATAAAATGTAAAATAATCATGTAATAGGCTATCCCGGTTTTTCCTCTCCACTTTGGCAAAATTCAACCTTCTTATTTTGGCACACGTAAAACAATCGATTTGTTTCTGATGAAGCGTGGGGAGGCTGGGTAGAGGTAGTCGGGTGTTATGATGTGCTCACGTGTCAACAAACTCAACTGTTGCCAGGGAAATGGTTAGGATGTCCTGAGGGAGAGTTCACAAGCGGTCCCTGAGCCAGACTAGATCTCACCCCCCTGAAACGACTTGTTTCTTTACCACCCTCTCCTCACACAGAGGTCTGGACTTTGCCGGTATAACTCAACTTTAGGGAAGAGCTACTGAGTATAGCAAATTCGGAAATATCTAAGCCACGCAGGGGAGAAAACAATCTAGCTCACCTCCCTGCCCCTGACACCTGTGGACATTAAGGACATCTGAACATCTCCGTGCTTGAGCTCTCAATTTAGAAACACAGTCCTTAATTTGAAATTTCAATCCTCTGATTTGTACCACCAATCAGACCATGAGCTGACAACCAGTATCTTCTAACCTGTCAGAAGACTTACCCTCCAAGGCACTCCAAGTTTTCAAATAAGTAAACAAACAAGTAAATAAGTAATATAGTTATAGTAATTGGATTTATGTAACCTAAATCAAAGGGAGAAAGCACCAACTGGGGGATTTCCATTTTAAAATGTCCTTTTTTCATAGAAAACAAACTCAGGGTTACCAAAGGGGAAAGGTTGGGGGGAGGGATAAATTAGAGGTTTGGGATTAACATACACACACTACTATATATAAAATAGATAAGCAACAAGGACCTACTGTATAGCACAGGGAACTCTACTCAATATTCTGGGAAAAGAATCTGAAAAAGAGTGTATATATGTGTATTTATATATAACTGAATCACTTTGCTGTACACCTGAAACTAACACACTGTAAACCAACTATATTCCAATATAAAATAAAAAAATAAACTCAAATACAGTGTTCTTTTTGGAGCCTCTCCATCACTCACTGGGAGAACTCAGGCCCGCTAATTGAAGGTAAGCTTATTCAACCCACAAACTCCAGCAGAGCCCAGGAGAATATTTTCAACACTCTTCCAAACACCTTCACTCTCTGAAGCACACTCATCAGAACAAAAATTAATGCCCAAATCTTCTAAAATGTGTGCATACGATATCTTTCTTTCATAATCCTGTCCTACTTCTGGTGGAATGACTTCACGTTCTATCAAAAGCACGAGAGATATTCGTGCGCCAAGGTTGTGTCATCACATTTCCCAAAATATGAAAGTGAGAAACTACTTGGTAAAATGCCTAACTTCCACATAGTCGTTGGCATCGGAAAAAAAAACTGGAGGCATTTCCCAAGGTGCCACTGTGCACCTGGCCTGCCGTGATTCCGTCTGTCCTGTTCTACAACTCGTATATCCACCAGGCTTGATTTCAACAGCAAGGATGTGTACACGCAGCACGCCTTCTGGAAAGGAAGAATGTCAGACATTGTTAAGCATTTCAAGATTGACAACTGCAGGGCAGTGGCCCTGGAGACAGCCACCTGGCATTCCAGGTCACGTGACCCAAATCCTCAGGACACCACAGACGCGTAAGGTACGTTGCTGCCATTCCCCGAATTCCACCTCGCCAGGCCTCCCCCTCCACCTCCTGGGGACCGTGTCTGTTTCATCAGTTCACCTTCTTTGTAAAGCCTGACGCTAACAAGCAAGGCAGATACGTTCAGGGAGCAATCGGAATGAGGGACAAAGGGAGCGAGAGAAAGCAGGTTCACCCCATTTGGTTCCAGAACACTCCCATGAAAACAGAGACGGAAAAGGGCAAAGAATAAAAGGGTCCTTCCACGGCTCCTTGAATTCATTTGGTGACTGACTGCAGTTTGCTTTCAAACCACTCAGAAACACGACCGGCGAATCTGATACGTTCAAAAGCCCACCAGTGAAATGATATTTGGGAGGCAAGTGGGAAATGATTCAGATGTGGTTTCAGCCTTCAAGCCACGGCTCACTTCAGCACTACTCCCAACTCCGTGCCGTTTAAAACTACAGTCACATTGTAATTTTGAAAAGTGATGCAAGTTTCACTCTCGATAACCAAGCATTGGGAAGAAACGTACTGCTGAGGATTTCGGGGTGCGGAGAATGTGCCAGAGAAGAGTCTTTCTTTCGAAGTTTCCATCTCATTTTGCTCTCCAAGTCCGACGGGAATTTTATACTCTTTAGAGGAAAAGGGAGTAAGAAACTTAAGTGTGTTTCAGGGATTGTAAAGTGACAAATACACTACCTACTAGGAGAGAAAGAAACACGAGGGCAGCCCTGGCAGGGAACCCATTCTAACCTCCTCATGCTGAAATACAGGGGCCAACAGGCATCAGAGACATTTAAAAGGCAATTTGTTTCAACCAACTCAGGACCTAATGACTTGACTGGGGGCCTAAAACGGACTGGAACTGAAAAAAACATTATGTGAGGAGGCATAATTTATAAAGTACTTAAAATTTGCATGCCTTCCCCCACAGATGGCTGAAAACAAAAAAAAAACAAGCTTAGAGCCTGCCCTAGGTCCCTGCAGAACAGATACAGTTTCTTGAGGGCATGCATCTGGACCCTCAACAGGACCCCTGGAAAGGCACCTCGACCAGGATGAATGTGTTCACATCACAGAGATCTGGTGGCTTCTCTAAGCGCAGAAATATTACTTTGGGCAGAAAATGGAGATCCTTGGATGGACAGCTTTTAACCTAAGACATCATTCTTCAGGCAGGGTATGGCCATGATGGAAACAAAACCAAACGGGATTCCATGATTGCAGTCAAGCTCTTGGGTGTCTTCTGCTGCACCACAAAAAACTAGTTTAAAACACAGGCTTCAGGATGACAAAGCAGCAAACGGACTACAGAATTTCCACCCAATGTTCCGTACCGTCTTTCACTTTTTTCCCCTAAAATCGCTTTTTTTTTTTTTTTTTTTTTGCGGTACGCAGGCCTCTCACTGTTGTGGCCTCTCCCGTTGCGGAGCACAGGCTCTGGATGCGCAGGCTCAGCGGCCATGGCTCACGGGCCCAGCCGCTCTGCGGCATGTGGGATCCTCCCGGACTGGGGCACGAACCCGTGTCCCCTGCATCGGCAGGCGGACTCTCAACCACTGCGCCACCAGGGAAGCCCTAAACTTACTTTTTTTTTTCTCCCATCCCCCTGTGGAACCAAGTGTAACTAGGACTACACAAGCAAATAAATACATCTGAAGTAGGGGATTTCTTGTCTGTTAGTTCGTCACTTTCCTTTCTTTCTTTTTTTAAACTCCGGTGTTGTGAATCATTCTTTGTAAGCCTAAACCGTTTTCCCCACTTACCAAGAGCTTTTCTGGTAGGGTAGATGGGAGACCACAATTCCATTTGTGTTTGAGGTAAGAAAGCGAGCTTACTAGGGGAACAAAGCAGGGTAAACAAGGAGCGATAAATGCCAATTTGTAAAATGTCATGAAATTACAGTAAATTAGTCGGTAAGGCTGTAATGACTCTCAGTATCACACTGGTTATTTTTTTTTACTTCCATTCCTATAATTACATCCGTATTATACACGACAGGATTAGAGTAATGAGACTCAATTTCCTGTGTGGTGTACAGACATCAGAGTCATTGCTTTCCAGTTATAGCAATTGGTCTCATCATGGGTCACCTTGTAACCGATCCAGAATCTCTGAAGTTCAACAAGAATTATCAAGTAGAATTCCTTACAAACGTATAGAAGGCCGTCAGCATTCACCGGCAAGGATCGCAACAGGAAGGTACAGACAGTGTGATCTCAAAGCCACGCGAGGAGCTAGAGGTCAGGAAGAGTGCCTGTCTCCCCGCCGGTCCTCCTCTCCCGATAGGACAGGGGCTAAGTGGAAAGACGGTGTTAATGTGGGAATTCTGTGATTTTTCAATCTGAAACACCACACATATCCTCCTTCTGAAGACGGAAGCTGGAGAGACTATTTTCTGGGCATACTGACCAGGAAAACTACCACGTGAACACAGTTTTTGTCTTTGTCCTGCGCCCTTGTCTTTCCCACATTGTCTTGGATTATACACGTCCCCAAAGTCTCCCAAACCACCTGAGCCTGTCCTGTCCCACTGTGGCTCCCACCCTCTGTAATCGCCTCCTTGCTCTGTGACCCAGGCTCTTCCGGTCTTAAATAAGCATGTTCGCAGTCTTGAAATGTTTTAATAGCTATCATATGCAAGGGAAATTAGATTGACTATATTAGCTCAAAAAGGCAGAACCGGGACCCACTGGTACAGATTTTGACCCCGTCCTAGGGTCAAATCCACGCACACTCGGAAGAGTAAATTAGCCAGTGCCCGGCAACCAGAAGAGGCAGCTCCAGAAATGCTGCTGACAAAGGAATTTAGAGAATGAAGAAAAGAAATGGGAGCCAGGGGCTTCTCTGGTGGCGCAGTGGTTAAGAATCCGCCTGCCAATGCAAGTGACACGGGTTCGAGCCCTGGTCCGGGAAGATCCCACATGCCGCAGAGCAACTAAGCCCGTGCGCCACAACTACTGAGCCTGCGCTCTAGAGCCTGTGAGCCACAACTACTGAGCCCGCGTGTCACAACTACTGAAGCCCGCGCACCTAGAGCCTGTGCTCCGCAACAAGAGAAGCCACTGCAATGAGAAGCCCGCTCACCGCAACGAAGAGTAGTCCCCGCTCGCCACAACTAGAGAAAGCCCGCGTGCAGCAACGAAGACCCAACACAGCCAAGCATAAATAAATAAATTAATTAAAAAAAAAAAAAAACATGAGACGGGCAGAAACACTGGACGTGGAGGGAAGGATGAAGAGGCAAGGTGCAGGAAGCCACCATGACAACACAGGTGCGAGGCCGAGGGTCGGTCAGCTGAGAGAGAAAGTAAGGGGAAGAGAACACCTCAGCCCAGACTCCATCCTCTCAGCTGGGACCTTGACCCCGGGGCAGGAGGCTGCTGGGCAGAACAGCCGATTCAGTCACCCCCAGGCAGGAAGACCTTCCCAGGCTCTGAAAGGCTGCTTGAACGACAGCATGTTTACATAAAATATGACTGCTCAGGTCTCAAAGTGGAAATACATGCCTTCAAAAAGTAGTTACCCGCACCCGTTAGAATGGCCAAGCTCCAGAACACTGACAGCAGCAAATGGTGACGAGGATGTGGAGCAACAGGAACGCTCACGCCCTGCTGGTGGGAACGCAAACACTGCAGCCACGCTGGAAGGCGGCGTGGAAGCTTCCTACACAACTAAACACACATGATCTAGCAATCTCACCCCTTGGCATTCACCCAGAGGAGTTGAAGACTTATGCCCACATAAAAACCTGCACATGGATGTTTATGGCAGCCCCATTCACAATTACCAAAACTTGGAGCAACCCAGGTGTCCTGCAGTAGGGGAATGAATAAACTGGTCCATCCAGACAATGGACTACTATTCCGCGCTAAGAAATGAGCTATCAGCCATGAAACCACACAGAGGAAACTTAAATGCATATTGCTAAGTGAAAGGAGCTTATCTGAAAAGGGTACCTGCTGTATGATGCCAACTCTATGACATCTGGAAAAGGAAAAACCATGGAGACAGTTAAAAAAAAAAAAATCAGTGTTAGCCAAAGGTGGTAGGGGAGAGACAGGGATAAACAGGTAGAGCACAAAGGATTTTTAGGGCAGGGAAAGTATTCCGTATGATACTGTAACAATGGACACCTGTCAGTATACACTTGTGCAAACTCACAGAATGTACACCAAGAGTGAGCCTAAGGTAAACCATGGACTTTGGGTGATAATAATGTGTCCGTGTAGGTTCATCAGTCGTTAACTCTGGAGGGGGATGTTGACGGTGAGAGAGGTTATACACGTCAATCTTAAAAGTCCTCATCACACAAAAAAATTTTTTCTGTAACTATGTATGGGAATGGATGTTAATAAGACTTACTGTGGTGATCATTTTGCAATGTATACAAATGTCCCATCATTATATCGCACACCTGCTGGTATAATGATATACGTCAATTGTATCTCAAGTTAAAATATAGATAAATAAATTAGAAAAAAATCAAACACAAAAGGCGGCAGCATGGGATGCTAAGCAAAAGAAGTCAGACATCAAAGGTCACTTAGTATATGGTTCAGTTTATATGACATAACCAGAATGAGTAAATCCACGGACAGAAAGCCGACGGGCGCTCGCCAGGGTTTGTGGGAGAAAGGGATGGGGAGTAACTGCTTAACGGGCACAGAGTTTTATTCTGGATAATGAAAGTATTTGGGGACTAGACAGAGGTGGGAGTTGTACAACATTCTGAATGTGCTAAATACCGCTGAACTGTCCACTTTAAAATGGTTAATTTTATGTTACGTGAATTTTACTTCAATGGAAGAATAAGCTGGCAAAAAAAGTAATTAGCTCTAATTTTGTTTTCCTTCTGCTAGTCATATAAAGAAAATAACCAATGCTTATCCCTTGTAAGAACAGATGGAACAAAATCATTCCTCTACAGAGATACGAGAAGTCCCAGAATCATTTCAACCTTGCCCCTATCCAGATAACCTAGTTGCAATTCCATCTCGAAGTTTTGCTCCTTGGCCCTAATCTTCCTGAAAGCAAAGTTAAAATGCATGTTCATTTCTCATACTGCAGCTTGGTGTCAAAATCTCAGAGCTTAACATGTGTAACAATGATAAGAGGGAAAATCCCCACAATACCCACTTTTAAGCCAAAATCTTCAAGTAATTATGATAATAAACCCCAATATTGCAGAGAAATTTAACCTGAAATCATTCATTTTAAAACTAATGTTTTTAAGATCTGACAATTTAAATGTTCCAAAGAATCTCTTCCCATGAAGGTTAAGGCCTATGTCATACCATGTCAATTTTTGAAAACAGGAAGGCAAACCCGCCTTGGCCTGGGTAAACATTTTATGTTTACGATCCTGTGATGTCCTTCCCCCCAGCCAATAAAAGGCAAAGGAAAGAAACACCATTCTTAATCTTAAAATTTCTACCACACATTTTATGAATAAACAAGGCTTAATAATCCAGCTCTGGATTTCAAAACCTAGCCAACATGGTTACCACGTGCAACTTTAAAATCCAAGTTTCTGGAATTCAAGGTTGGATGAAGCCCTCACCTGACACAGGCACGACTGCGCAAACACTTATGAGTATTCCTCCCCGTGAGACCCACAACCGTGACCATATTTCACGTGTGCAGCTAAAGCCGGATGAAAGCCATGTTCCAGGGAATGAAAGTTTACACATAGCATCTTGCACTTGGTAAAAAAGATAAATCATCCCAATTCTGACCCGCATATTCTGAAATACTCGATAAAGCTGAACGATCTGTCGTGACTTCCGGGTCCACTGACATTACCCTGAAAAGCTAGACATTAACTTGAACACTAGTTATCAGGAAATAGTTACCCTGCACCTCACCGTGCGTGGAGACTTCCACCTCCAGGACTTTGCCAACCATGGCCTCCTGTTCCTGTCCCGGACCTGTGCACCCTGGAAGAAGCCACGCCCGTGTTGCTCCCAGTCTCAAAGGCTTTCTTTACCTATGATGCTACGGGAAATGATTTTAGTGATTCTGTAACATTCCAGACCAAAGGGTGGATCTTCCTGAGTACATGCAACAGATGTCTTTTAATTGTCATTTTCCTTGCAGTTAGGATAACATCCAAGGAAGTTAGTTATGTCACGTGTTCCCTCAAGGAAAAAGGTCACTAGATATGCAGGAGAAAAGGAAAGCCAAGCCTGGGGAAGCCACAACCTGGTGGGCTATGGGAATGTGGAAAAAACCTTTCACGTGTCTTCTTCCACGGTGCCCCTGGTTCTCTCTGGAGGGCTTTTTATATCTTCTTTACTGACTGGTTCCCTCTCCCTACCCAGTTTTGGCTTCACGGGACCCATCCTCGCCAAACAGACCTGAACTTCATTTGACTTTCCAGCTCCAGCAACCACTGACCCCTAGCAACTGCTCTGTCTTGAACAGTGTCTTGCGGCATTCTTTCTTCCCCAACTTTATTCAGGAATGATTGACAAATACAGTTATACATAATTGAAGTGTACACCGTGATGATCTGACATACACGTACACTGTGGAATGACTGCCAAGATCAAGACAGTTAACATCCATCTCTTCACATAGTTGACTCTGTGTGTGTGTGTGTGTGTGTGTGTGTGTATCATAAGAATGCTTAAGATCTACTCTCAAAGACTCTCAAGTATAAGATACCATATTATTAACCACAGTCACCATACTGTACACCAGATCCTCAGAACTACTATGTCTTATAACTGAATATTTGTGCCCTGGGGCACTCTTGTTGGCATAGCTCGTCTTTTGAGTCCATCTGCATCCGTGCCTCTGTTGGCAACTTATAGACACACTTCTTGATAGTGACATGCACGGTCCAACCAGCTGAGAGGAGACAGAGGGTCATGTAACCCACCACCCACCCCGAAAGTGGTGTGGGTGGGGTGAGCAGTAATAAAATCTCAAATATCATTGCAAATAGTGACAGTTTTACTTCTTCCTTTCCAATTTGGATTCCTTTTCTTTCTTTCTTTCTTTTTTTTTTAAATCTGACTGCTGTGGCTAGGACTTCCAATACTATGTTGAATGAAAGCAGCAAGGCTGGGCATCCTTGTCTTGTTCTTGATCTTAGACGAAATATTTTCATCTTTCCACCATTGAGTATGATGTCAGCTGTAGGTTTGTCATATATGGCCTTTATTATGTTGAGGTATGTTCCCTCTAGGCCCACTTTCTGGAGAGTTTTCTTTTCTGCATCTATTTCTTTTTCTGCATCTATTGAGATGATCCTATGGTTTTTATTCTTCAATTTGTATTGGCATTTTTCACAGAACCAAAACAAATAATTAAAAAATTTGTATGCAAACACAAAAGACCCTGAGAAGCCAAAAAACAATCTTGAGGAAGAAGAACAGAGCTGGAGGAATCATGCTTCCTGACTTCAGACTATACTACAAAGCTACAGTAATCAAAACAGTATGGTTCTGGCACAAAAACAGACACATAGCTCAATGGAACAGAATAGAGAGCAAAGAAATAAACCCACGCACCTATGGTCAATTAATCTATGACAAAGGAGGCAAGAATATACAATGGAGTAAAGACAGTCTCTTCAATAAGTGGTGCTGGGAAAACTGGACAGCTACATGTAAAAGAATTAAATTGAAACATTCTCTCACATCACACACAAAACTCAAATGGATTAAAGGCCTAAATGTAAGACCAGAAACCATAAAACTCCTAGAGGAAAACATAGGTAGAACACTTTTTGACACAAATTGTAGCAATATTTTTTTGGATCCACCTCCTAAAGCAAGAGAAACAAAAGCAAAATTAAACAAATGGGACCAACTTAAACTTTCCTTTGCACAGCAAAGGAAACCATCAACAAAAAAAAGACAACCTACTGAATAGGAGAAAAGATTTGCAAATGATATGACCGATAAGAGGTCAATATCCAAAATATTTAAACAGCTCATACAACTCAACATCAAAAAACCAAACAACCCGATGAAAAAATGGACAGAAGACCTGAATAGACAAAGAGGATTTTGATGTTAAGACCTGAATTTTCCAAACAGGACATATGGATGGCCAATGGGCACATGAAAAAGGGTTTAACATTGCTAATCATCAGGGAAACGCAAGTCAAAACCACAACGAGATATCACTTCACATCTGTCAGAATGACCATTATCAAAAAGAACACAAACAAATGTTGCTGAGAACGTGGAGAAAAGGAAACCCTCATACACCCTGATGGGAGTGTAAATTGGTGCAGCTACTGTGGAAAACAGTATGGAGGTTTCTAAGAAAAACTAAAACTAGAATTACCATATGACCCAGCAATTCCACTCCTGAATATATATCCAGAAAAAACAAAACCACTAATGCAAAATGATACATGCACCCCAATGTTCACAGAGGCAATCTAAGTGTCCATCAACTATAGATGAATGGATAAAGAAGATGTGGTATAAATACACAATGGAATACCACTCAGCCATTTAAAAAAAGGAAATTCTGCCATTTTCAACAACATGGATGGACTTGGAGGGCATTATGCTCAGTGAAATAACTTACAGAAAGATAAATACTGTATGAGCTCACATGTGGAATCTAAAAAATACAACAAACTAGTGAATACAACAAAAAAAAAAGACTCACAGAGAAAGAGAACAAACTAGTGGTTACCAGGGGGCGGGGGAAGGGGGAGGGGCAATATAGGGACAGGGCAGTAAGAGGTACAAACTATTCTGTATAAAATAAGCTACAAGGATATGTTGTACAACGTGGGGTATAGAGCCAATATTTTGTAATAACTATAAATGGAGTATAACATTTAAAAATTGTGAATTAGGGCTTTCCTGGTGGCGCAGTGGTTGAGAGTCCGCCTGCCGATGCAGGGGACACGGGTTCGTGCCCCGGTCCGGGAAGATCCCACATGCCACGGAGCAGCTGGGCCCGTGAGCCATGGCCGCTGAGCCTGCGCGTCCAGAGCCTGTGCTCTGCAACGGGAGAGGCCACAACAGTGAGAGGCCTGCATACCGCAAAAAAATAATAATAATAATAAAATATATTGTGAATTACTATATTATACATCTGTAACTTATGTAATATTGTACAGCAACTGTACTTCAATTAAAAATATCGATGCAAAAGTCGCAGTTGCACTTAATTAACGTGCAGACGCATTCGTCGAGTTTTATTAAACCTGCCCATTCAGGAGCTTCAGCAGGTTTGGAGTTACTCCAGACTGAATGATGGGAGCCCTGGCTCTGCCCTCCTGTGTGTGTGTGACCTTGGCTGAGCTCGCTCTCCTCCAGAGGCCTGCGGGAGCCTCCACGTGCCATCCTGGACGCCAGAGCACGTTCACTGGGATGACGGCGGGCAGTGTGGGTGGTTCAATGTCCACCTCCTCACTATCTACCTGCTCTGTGCGTTCTAGGTGATCCCTTTCCTTTGTATTCGGGCTGTTGCCCTCTGTTCACTGACAGAGTACTTGGAAAGGAGCCCGTATCTGCATAGGAGGGTTTTCTTCTTCATTATAACAGGATGCTGCAAGCAAATATTCCCGGTTCCCCAAAGAACCGTCAGCACAGACGCAGGTTGAAGCTTTTCAAGGGCACCTTCTTAGATCCCTCAGCTAACAGTTTTCAGGGACATGTGCAGCCTAAAGACAGCTGCACGTAGGTACCTTCATGTGTAAGGTTTGTTGCCAAGGGATCCTTTTTTCCCCCAGGTTAATCACTAATTCACTTTTAGAACAGTGATTGGGAACTCATGCTTCCCAGAACAATCGTTTCCGTTTGCAGTGACTTGGCTGTGGACTTCCAGTCCGTTTTTTGTCAGTTTCGCAGACCATTTCAAGAACATTCTTATATTTATACCAAAGAACCTAAAAATCAGTAAGACCGCTCTCCTGTTCAATACAATTAAGAAAGAAGTATTCGATAGGCAGAGCTAGAGAGCAACGAAGTTAATCGGGGAACCAGAAACCCACACAGAGGCAGGCAGTCAGCATTTAAGCTCAAATCAGCCACACGTTAGGCCCACAGATTCTTTCTTTCTAAAAAACCAGGGAACCATGCTGGGGCACCTACCAAACTTTTTCTTATTGAAGTCAAGTTGACTTACAATGTTGTGTTAATTTCTGCTGTACAGCAGAGTGGTGCAGTTTTACACACACACACACACACACATTCTTCTTTATATTCTTTTCCATTATGGTTTATCACAGGCACCTACTAAACTTTATCAAGGATGCAGCCCATAAATAACTTCATCTCTGATGCTGTGAGCTTCCTTTGTGTCCTAGGAAATCTTTGCACGTTAATCACAGCAAGTCATGGTAGCCAGCACATATGGTGCTGACAATACGCTATCATTTTTAAACATGTGCCTATTTTAACTCACTTTAATCCTCACAATACTACGAGGTTGCTGTTATTATCACCACCATTTTACAACAGGGAAAGTCTAGGCACAGATAGTTTAAGAAACATGGTCTAGGTCACAGAGCCAGGAAGGAGAGCCACGTTCAAATTCAGACAGGCTGACCTCGGCGTTCTTCAGCTAATCGCCACCCCGTGGCGCTTCAAGTGTCTTGGAAACAAAGATGCTCAAAGTACATAACCCTCACTGTTTCTACTGGTTCTTGCTTCAAATCAATGATTCCACGCGTGTCAATCACAGCCTCACACCATCACTTCAATTAGCATCTAATCCTTCCTTTTTACTTTAAAATGTGATGCCTTATTTTTAAAATATCTTTATACAAACAACAAATTTCCTCCTCACTCCCAAACAATGTGCTTAATTGAATGTCAGTGCCCATCGGGATGTTAGAAACAGATGCCATAGGTAGGGCCCATGGTTCATGATTCAGACATTACATCTCATACCTTCTAAATTCTGCTTTACACAAATGGTATAAAGAAAAACAGCTTCTCCAGAGCTCTGCAAATTGATTTCATCCTGCTTAAGTTCCTAAGCATTTCCCTGCTGCTTTCTTCAAGGAATTTTCACTTGATTTAGTATATAATCGAAATATCAAGAGCTAACGAACAAGAAAAAGATAACTCTTAGGCTCCACTCAATGATCTACATAATAATTGTGGTCAAAAACAAAAATTGGGGGCTTCCCTGGTGGCGCAGTGGTTGAGAGTCCGCCTGCCGATGCAGGGGACACGGGTTCGTGCCCCGGTCCGGGAAGATCCCACATGCCGTGGAGCGGCTGGGCCCGTGAGCCATGGCTGCTGAGCCTGCGCGTCCGGAGCCTGTGCTCCGCAACGGGAGAGGCCACGACAGTGAGAGGCCCGCGTACCGCAAAAAAATAAATAAATAAAAATTGTTTATCCTAACCAGGACCAAAAGACCCATCAATATGCCAACAAAAAAAAATGAATGAACAAATATCACCTGAATCAAGAAAAGTAGAAAAATAATTCTGATCTTTAATACCATTCATTTTTTTCAGCTTATAGATTCATCTAAATTAGGTGGCGGGGCGGGGGGAGCTCTAGGCAGCAGCACGTTTTGGGGAAATGGAAGAATAGAACAGATGGTCTTATAGTCAGTATCTGATAGGTGGGCCAGGTACATTCCTGTGTCAGAGAACCTGTGTATCATAATATTCTTGAACTTCAAGGAACTCCCAATCCAGCAGAGGAATCTAAATCCTCCATGAACATATCAAGTTAACTCTCTCTCTCTCAGACCCATGTGTATCCACACACACAAATCAGCTCTCATTACAGATTTATTGTTAACATGAACTCAGAAACGCAAGACATTTCATACAGTTGCTGTGAGCAAAGACATTTATTTTTAAAGCATCCAGCATGTGGTAAGAACTCAACAAATCCTGTCACTACTATCCACCTGAGAAAGAGACAACAAGGTAAACACCTAGTGCTGGGTCAAAGACTTTCTATAAGCTAAAAGCCATATATAATCATATTGTTAAGTTTACTGTTTGTCCCAACTTTCTGAAAATATGCTAAAGGAGTTTTTGTTAAAAAACTGTCCACAATGTCATCACCTTAGCACATTTAAAATATTTTCTGTGTATTTTCTAACACATCCACACAGACCAGTTCAGACACTGGCCCCCCCTTTGTAGCATTCATTTATAGCTAGGGTAGGTGACTACCCTAGCAACTGTGTGGGCTTTTCCTAAAGAGGTGTGTTAGGTGCCAGAAACCAAAAGACTACCCGACAGGCCCTGCTCTCAAGGAGGTCTGTTATAAGGGAATATTTCTAGCTTTGTGTCTTGATTTATTGCTTCCTTCCTGAGCACAGTCCATTTTCTACGATGTTTTCTGCAGCTTGACCATTTGTCATCATTAGATAACCCAGGGCAGCCTTTGTTTCAGGTTTACAGTATGGGATCTAAATGTGTGGCTCCGAACTACCATTTTTCTACGCCCACATCATTCACGGTAAGTTCTAATGTCTTACTTGGGAGTAATTATTTGATATCAAAATAAACTCAACGTGTGAGCTGGCGATTTCTCAGCTGCCCTCAGGGTTTCTGCTTAAGGATCAGCGTGTTAACTTGGGCTCTAGTATTTGATGGGTTAAGCCCTCTCCCCAGATTTGCTGTTTCAGAATATACTGTTGGCCTTCCTGGCCCATTTATTTTCCACATGAATTTTAGAATCACAACAAGATTTCAATGAAGATGGGTTTTACTTTAGGGAACGGAAGCTTAAGGGTGAGGACCGGAGGGCATTGAAACATAGAAATAGAGAAAGTAACAAAATGGGTTCTTCTCCCATCCCAATTTAATTAAGAAAGAAATAAATGGATACTGTGTAGAAGACTTTTAATAGTCTAACATTTAGAAGAGTTGAAATTATCTGAAATACAGGTCGTGGCAGTAAAAGATTGAGCTCCTTTCTGACTGCATCCTGCCTGCAACAACTGGCTTCGACTGGTTCTAGTTCATTAAAAATAAAAGGGGGAAAATGGCTAATAGCAAAATCAAGAGGGTATCTTGGCTCTCAGTAATTTAATTCTAAATGTGAATAACATGCTTATTAAAAATGGAAGGTCACTCTTCCGAAACTTTCCCCAAAGGCACAACTGCCAAGTTGACTTCTGATGTCGTCTTTACAACGTTATTAATTCACTGACATGATAAAGCTGGCGAGGGAAAGCTTCGCGTTTGCCTCACAGAGGGAGCTGCCAGTGCCTGAGAGAGGACCTTGCACGTTTCCTAGAAAAGTGACCTGAAAAAATAAAAGTTAGCTTACATTAAAAAAAAAAAAAAAAAACTGTCTTGATAAAGGGCTAAAAATGCTTTTCTCTGGCTTTGGGGAAAAGCCTACCAAACCGCTTCCCTAACTCTACCAACTCACAGATTCTGCTCTGTCTTCAGACATCAGCAACAAAGCGTCCTACGTTCAGCGGTGCAGAGAGGGCTGGCCCAGGGTAAGCCCCCCGGCATCGGGTCTACCAGCAAGCTGGTCTGGAGAAAAGGCAGCACCTCCTCGGAGGTTCTCCATGGCAACCGCTGAAAGGCACCTGGCATGAAAGCCGGCCTGCAAAGCATGACCTGGCAGCAAACTCTGATGAAATGAAACGTGACCACTAAATGCTTGTGGATCTTAACTTGTCTCAAGTTCCAGACTGGGACAGCAGGTTGAAACCTGCTATGATCGTGAACCGCACAATCGATAGCTTTTAGAAAGAACTTTTTCTACCTAGGTTGCCGAGGGTCATCTGCTCCGCCTGTCTAAGAATCACCACGTCTTGCAGATCTGCCCCCGGAGACTCACGGGCTCTCCCAGATCCTGAAGGGGCCACCCCCCAGGTCCCACAACCTGGACAGGGAAACCGTCTGTGAAACAGCTTTTAATGAAATGGATCACTCATTCAGTTTTTTTTACCATTCATCTTCCTTTATAAACTTTCCTCCTATAATATATCCTTCTGCCTTTAATTTTTCACAAGTACCAAAAGTAATAACGATGTAATAACGTCAACTCTTCCATAGGTATCAATGCCCTTCATCCACAGGTCACCAGGACAGACTGTAGTAGCTCATGGGAATCAGGGGACCAGCAGGCTAAGGGAACTTGGCGAGGGGGGAGCTCCGAAACAGATGTATAGGAGGGGCTTATGACCGATCTGGGTTCTGTTAGGTGATTTGGGGAAAGGTTCACGGAAGCGTGAGTTTGCTCTGGATTGGGAGCTGTCGGAAAGCAGAGGCAAATCTACGATTGGGGGTCTTGGTAATTTTATCGACAAGATGGAAAGACCAAAGTGAGGGACAATCTTCAACAGGTAAAGCAGCGCAGTCATCTGTGTCAGCCAGGGGAGGAGAGCACATGCTCACATCTGTGGCTTGGACATCGGTAATTCCTCACGTGTATCTGCCTATAAGGTCAACTTGCAAATCTGCAAACATTTTTCAAATAATACAACTTAGGGAATCTTTAACGAAAGGCAAGTAACTGTCTGCCGAAGTGGCCAATCAGTCGTTCAACCAGCTGTGATGCACTAAGACGATGGTCTGCACATCCATGCCCGTGGCGGGAGGTCAGGGGGTCCCACACATTCAGGTGCCTCTGTCGGTTCCCAAGCCTCCCCTGAATTCAGGACTCCGAGCCATAAAACTGAAATCTTTTCGAAGGTGATAGGGTCAGTGGAACATGAAAGAACAGGAGAACCAAACCTTGAACCCTGACAAGGGAAACATCACTAAAAGGCAAAAGACATGCATCCCAAACATATTACAGAACGGCACCTGCTACCTCCGGGTCACGTCTGACTTGGAGCAATTGCTCTACAGAGAAACTCTGAACGAGGCTACATATTAACTCACACAGCAGGTGTGTCCCAAATAACCAAGACCAGGCATCCCACAATAACCTTAACTAGTCCACCCGGGTCATTTGACTCAGAGATTCTAGTAACATCACGGGTTATCGTCAGTGTTTGTGTGCTACGTGCAACATAAATGTTTTCTTCCCATTTCAGAGACTGTCAGCTGAGGGCTTTAAGCCTGGATCTAATCTCCAGACCTGATTCATTTCCGCCATGCAGTACTCCTGAAACATCATTTCCAACATGTCAAAATCAAGAGGTTTTATGTAAAGATCTAGGTTTCTGCCTTCTTTTGAAAAATCAGGTTTTGGGACAGCGGCCCTGAATTCCTACATGAAACAAATGGTCAGCACTGGTTAGTGGCTGCTCCCTTAGGAGGAGAAGGCTCTGCCTTGGTGACAGTCCCCACCTGGCCACCACATTCACGTATGTCACCATCCCACCCCATAGGCATCGGAGCCTGTGAAACAGAGCAGGACCCTACGGGGCCTTCCCAGGACAGCCCACACCCACAGCCCGGCAAGCCCTACCCCTCCCTGCTCCTTGTCTGTAGACAAATTTTAGTCAGAGAATAAATTTAATCAGAGAAATGAAGACATACGGAAACAAAGGAAAAATGGTCAGGACAAAACAAAGAAATAATAGTTCAGTCATTAAACAAATGACCTTGACCTTCAGTTCCTCCTCAAGGGCTACAGATAATACTCTGAGCCCTATCCTGTGAGCTGTCTTGTAGATACAGAAACCCTCACCAGATGGAAGAAGTTAACTACACGATGACCAGACTGGAGCCATGACAGAAGCTGCCACAATTCCGAGAACTGGCCTCAAGGAAATGGGCACAAACCGACCCTGGAACTGCAGACGAACTGGACTTAAAACAATCAAGATGACGCTGATCAGACCACCAGCGATCAATTTCAAGATGACGGTCAGAGCTGAATGCCGTGTCTGCAGACAGCCCCCTCCCTCCACCTATACACCCCTGAAACTCCCCTTTAAAAGCTCTCAACCTCTGATTGGCTGGGACGGGGGGGAGTTGGCCTTAGACATGAGTCTGCCTTCTTCCCAGGTTGCCAGCCTCCTGGATAAAGAAACCTCTCCTTTCTACCAACACTTGCCTCTCGATATTGGCTCTCGAGTGGGGAGCAGCCGGACGGACCTGAGTTCAGTTAACATTTGCTACTCCCGCTTTACAGAAAGAGACACAAAGTCGGTTTCTAGGATGGGGGGGAGTGTGCACATCAAACTGTACTGCTTCTAGGACTTAGCCGTTCTCAACACCCCACACGTCTCCAGACGAGGCATCTGGAAGAGACAAACATTTCCTGCTCTGTGTTCCCACTTCGGTTTCCTGACCTGAAGTCCACAGCTTCATCCTCAATTCATTTTACGTGGTTTTCTGGGGTTAAGAAACAAGTGTAGGGCTTCCCTGGTGGCTCAGTGGTTGAGAGTCCGCCTGCCGATGCAGGGGACACGGGTTCGTGCCCCGGTCCGGGAAGATCCCACATGCCGCGGAGCGGCTGGGCCCGTGAGCCATGGCCGCTGAGCCTGCGCGTCCGGAGCCTGTGCTCCGCAACGGGAGAGGCCACAGCAGTGAGAGGCCCACGTACCGCAACAAAAAACAAGTGTAGCTTCTACACTGGCTTTTTCCCAACCTCCTTAGATACTTTCAATTCTGAAGTAATGAATGAAAAATACTTTAATACAGGTTATGAATTTCAGTAAGCAGAATCCATTGGGACTTTTAAGGAAAGAAAAACCAAAATAATTGCGCAATTCACTAAGAACCAATGAAGTCAGCATCCTGGTTGTAAGTGAAGGCTACATGTTAGGGACTGCTTCATAGGAACGTAGGCTAACATCTGGGTGCTCGTGCTTTGGCAGATGCAATCCATACCTGTACACGCGTGGGCCCATTAGTCCTCGTAGCTTTCTCGGGGTACTGTGTTATCCCCATTTTACAAATAAAGAAACTGAGGCCCAGCATGTTTAAGTAACGGGCCCCAGGTTACACAGGACGGAGTCAGGATTTCAACCTCAACCCAGGCACTGACTCTGCCTGTGACTTCCTGCTTCCTATTTCCTAGTCCATTTATTGAGAGACTCTTGCAACTAACAAGCGCTGTTGCACTTGAAAACAAGAGCTTGCTCATCAACAGATGCTGAAATCAAGTGACCTAAACCTTGACGTCCTACTGGCTGGTAAAATGGCTGGCACTCCCAATTCTTTCAGCCTGTATGGACACAAATATTTCTAAAACAAATATAAATTACATGGGGTACCTGCCACATTCCCTACAATCACGTTGAGCAAAGATTCATTTAAACTACAGGAAGTGGACAGTCAGCTAATGATGTTGCAGGATCTGATCATAGATTGTGTCCTCCAGCGATCTGTTTGGGGTTGTGAGCTTGGGGAACACCACGTGGACGCTACGGACCTGAGGGATCTGTGCCCAGTTAGTGATGTCAGACAGCTGCTGTCCCCCACCCCCAGGTGTGTCTCACTCCCCACCGTGAGGGGTCACTGCACTGGGGAGTATTTCATGTCACAAGTGCACAACGTCACTCTCTCCCGGCAACCCCAGTGCACCCCCGATGGTGTCTGACGGCAACAATACTAATTCTCTGAATGAGGTCAGGGCATCCACTGAAGAAGCAAGGATATGAGCCCACCGTCAGGGTGACAGACTGTCTCGTCACCATGTAAGATAAGAGACACTCCGATTCTTCCGCCCCCAGATACCACTTGTAAAACACTCAGGTTTCACCGAGAGGTTAATACCTTCCACCCGTTTGCATTCCCCCGACCCGCTGCTCTGTAAACAGGCAACTGCCAAGCCGGGACTGGGGCCAATTGTGGAGGCTTTCCTTGAGCACAGTGGGGCGCCAAAAGGTACCCGCAGAGAGCACGTATCTGCTGAAAACACCTCGGGTTCACGGCGTCATCAAAACACATGCCAGTGACAAGTATGTCATCGAACCACCTACAGGGCGTCACCTGCAAAGAGCCTTAAAAGGGGGCCCCAGGGACAAAGGCAAGACACAGGGATTCGACCGCCTACAGCTACAACCCCGGGGCAGAGACTAAGGGCAGGACCGAGCTCTCCCAGGAGAAGGTCTGCCACCCCAGGGAACCACACAGAGGGTGGGATCCCCACATTCTCAATCTTGCACAAGTGACTCAGCGCAGTGGCTTCACATGACGGCGACTATTTTCAAAACTCTGCCACAGTCTTTAGAAGCAATTCACTAGAAAGTACAAGTAAGCAAAACAGACTGCTTTCTAGTCACCCCTGAAAACAGTTTTGTTGGATTTGAGGCCAAGAACAATTCCTAAAGTACACTCCATGCTGCCTCATCCTCAGGGTACAGAGGGGGGAAAGCAAATGTCACCACCTTCCCCCTACTTTCCTTTTCAAGTCCAGCTCCTCGGGATTGGAAGGTGCCCCAACGGTCAGTGCCGAGTTCATGGCTGTTGAGGTCTCACAGTTTGTCATAGCTATTTTGTGACTCTTGATACTATATATTTTTACAAAAAAACAGTAAGAAGATGGTATCTTCTGGAGAGCTATGAACATTTGGGTAAACTCCAAATAGGAAATACCTAGAAGAAAGAATTTACAAATTTGGTGGTTGGCGGCATCACGGGGTCTGCACACGCACATCGAAACGTTGTGACATCATTCATGTGAACTGAGTCTTGTCATCAATAATATTCTGTAGAAGGACTTTGCACATTATAAAATTTAATCAGTCCATTCATATGATTTGACCTCTGCCCTGTAACAGGCAGGAATCTAGCTGGAGACACAGCAGGGAGTTTTAAAAAAAAAAAGCCCTGCCTCTGGCCAGGGAGAATATTTAATATTAATTTGCTCAAGATAGAGGTTTTCAGCATCCCAAGATATTCCTATCCCATCCCCCAAGTCCATTCCCCCAATCCCATCAGTTTCACCTTCCGCATCTTTCCTGCCAATCCCCAAGGTCTCAGCCCTGCACCTCCACCATTCCACGACCCTGGGACCACTGTGTCCCCTCCATCCACCCTCCAGGCGTGCAAATCTGGACAGGAGGCGTCACTGGGAAGCATCCTCCCTGCTTAGAGCCTTCTGCAAAAGCTCTATTTCCAATTACCTGTGTATCGAGGTAGCTTGCATGTCTGCCTTCCCCCTAAGCCATGAGTCCCCTGAGAAGAAGAGGCTGGCCACTTCTTTTTATCCTTCTCCAAGGCTGAGAGCCTCTGGTAATAATGGCAACTCTGTTTCCAACAGGGCAGGGGTCTTGGTCCATGGCCTGTTAGGAACCTGGCGAGCGAGCGAAGCTTCATCTGCCGCTGCCCATCGCTGCCCATCGCTGCCCCATCGCTCGCATCACCTCCTGAACCATCCCCAGCCCCCATTCCCAGTCCACAGAAAAACTGTCTTCCACAAAACCGGTCCCTGGTGCCAAAAAGGTTGGGTACGGCTGTGATAGGGGTTGTGAAGACACTACAATTTCTACAAAGGCAAAATGCAAAATTGGAGCGATCATGGCTGATCAAGGCTTCCGCCAGCCCGGCTCAGCCCAGCTTTGCAGGCTTCTCACACCCCAGCAGATGGCTTTCCCCAGACCACAGAACAGAAGTTACTCTTCAGGGTATTACAGGGATTCCATGCTCAACTAAGTTTGCAAAACCCCGGATGAAACCAATTGCAGCGGGTTTCTTGGCAGGGGGACATCTCAGAGACCTCAGCACAGTCGTGTGATTAGAGAATCTCCAACAGGAGAATCGGGACATGGCGCCCACAAATCCCCCCAGCCACAATCACTCTCTCTCAAGGTGCACCTGCTCACAGCCTGCAGCACAAATACCTAGCAGGACACTCCCCACGTGACGGCAATTTCCTTTAAGGAAGAGTTTCTCCCGCCTCATTTTTCCCCCTGTGCTTTCTCTCCAATTCATTTTCTCAGACATAACCCTCCCCAATTTTAGCCCACTTCTGTCCCGCATCCCCCCCTTATTTCCACAGCCCTCTGTATGTCTGCTTATGAGTCTGCACTTTTAAAATGTTACGTGGGTCCCCCTCCCTTGAACTGAACTTGGTGAACGTGGCAATGTGGGCTTGTCTCCCCAGCACAGAGCAAAGCCCCCCTACCACGCAGTAAAGTTGAGTAAAAGTTGACAAACACTAGTCAGAAACAGCACACACACAGCAATGCAAATTCACTTTCTTCCTAGTTTTGCTCCTGGTACTTTTTTTTTTTTTTGCGGTACACGGGCCTCTCACCGCTGTGGCCTCTCCCGTTGCGGAGCACAGGCTCCGGACGCGCAGGCTCAGCGGCCATGGCTCACGGGCCCAGCCGCTCCGCGGCATGTGGGATCTTCCCGGACCGGGGCACGAACCCGTGTCCCCTGCATCGGCAGGCAGACTCTCAACCACTGCGCCACCAGGGAAGCCCACTCCTGGTACTTTTTAAAAATTATCAGTAGAAGGAACATTCCTCAGAGAAACTTCTGGACATATTTTGCTGCTTCTTAAAAAAAAAAAAAGTGTTCGCAAATGACTGGGTAATTGTATTTTTTGTGTTTACAGCTTCCAAACCAATGGCTAACCATGATGGTAAGTGTCAATGAGGTGAGTCTTAATAGTCCTAACTTCCCCAGGAGACCTATGCTGGTCAGAGAACAACGAGTTAAAATCGTAATTCTGGGGCTTCCCTGGTGGCGCAGTGGTTGAGAGTCCGCCTGCCGATGCAGAGCACACGGGTTCGTTCCCCGGTCCGGGAAGATCCCACGTGACGCGGAGCGGCTGGGCCCGTGAGCCAATGGCCGCTGAGCCTGCGTGTCCGGAGCCTGTGCTCCGCAACGGGAGAAGCCACAACAGTGAGAGGCCCGCGTACCGCAAAAAAAAAAAAATCGTAATTCTATGTCAACTTGAATAGATGCAGAGGCGGCAAGTGGAAGAAGGGCATGGCACAGGTCTTCTTTCCAATGTTTTCCACTGAAAACAAAATGCAAAAAGCACTACCACAGGACACAGCAGCAAAAGCAAACCAAACATAGACTTATTTTCAATATGCCACTATTTGGTACGGGAGAATTTGAAAGAAAACATCAGTTCCAACTTCCTACGAGAGTCTTAAGAGAGCGTTGTAGTCATAATTGAAAAGCCTTAAGAAAAACTACTTCATTAAAATTTGAATTTTTGTTATAGTTTAGATGTAGCTTGAGTTTATGATGTGTTAGAATTTTATTGCTGAATGATCACTTTATAGGGCGGACAAACTGAACACACAACTCCTAACAGCACTTCCTGTCGTCGAAGCAGAATGTCGCCATTTTAAAGGGCTAGAGACTTAGTATTTACCTTTTAGAAATGATTAATATTCATGAGTCCAATTGATTTGATGCCTACTCCATCAGGAGCACAGTTCCCAACTGTAGAGACAGTCCCCAGAGAAAACCTGACGGCTTTCCTGACAGCTCATTTGGAGACACCGTCTACTGAAACATCTGGAGCTAAAAGTAGAGACAGCGCAGGTCCGTGTCGAGCCTGAGTTAATCCTTTCAGCTCTTACATTTTCTGGTGAAGTTTTGTAGATTTTGAGAGACAGCATTCAAGTTCATTTTTTCTTGACCGCTTTTAATATTCAAGTGTTTTTTCCATCAACAAAAGGTACTTGCAAGGTACTCTTCACTAAGATCTTGATTTAGCTGATGCTACATTACATCCAATTTACCCCACACCTCAATTCCTGGGATGCAGAACTTTCCCAAAGACAAACTGACATCAGGTGGCTATTACATCATCATCATCATCATCACCATCATCATCATCACTGTGACCACTGTCATCTTACTGCTGTCATTGAAAGGGCAAAGTAAGAAATTAATTTTGATGCCTACATCTAAGATCTGTAAAAAGACAAAGAGGTGATCGCGCTCACGCGCTCTGATGCATTTCATATTCTCGTTCTCTCTCTCCCTCTCCCTCCTACCCCGTTCTCTGGAAAAAGAAAAAAAAAGTCAAGGCTGTAACTCAAACCACTGAGTCTGGTGATAGATTTTATCCGTGCTTCATTTTTAGAAATCATACTATAGGATGAATTCCCTTAGAAGCAATGAACGTGGAATATACAATGAACACTCCAGGAAGCAATGAACTTCTCTACATGCCACACTGAAGGAGAGGGCGTTATTTACCGGGCGTGAACATTGGAACCTCAATCTTGACTCTATTTGTAAAAAAGAGCGCGCTCGGCCAGATCAACGTCGATCTCTGAAGGGTATCGTAACGGATGTCACCAGGCTCAAGAGGAATCTAACTTCATCTTTCTTTGCTAATGGGGATAAGCAGAGCCTTGAGCAAACCAATCTGCAGGATGCCCCTTCTTCATTCAATACTTTGGAAATCAGTCAAACATTCTCAGACACTAAATATACCCCCCCCCCCATGACTCAGCGCTTTCACTTAAAAGGTTGAATTACAAACAGTTGATCACCTAAGCACAAAAGCATCACCACCGTCAGCAGTAGATAAACCACGCAACTCTGAGAGTGTCTTCCGGAACCTCCTCCCTGGGGAAGTGACGACAACCTGGAAGGTAAGCAGAGGACCCCACTTACCCCGAGAAGAGCAGCTCCCCTCTTGAGCTGGAGACTCAAGAAGGCCCCTCAGGACTTCCCTGGTGGCGCAGTGGTTAATAATCCACCTGCCAATGCAGGGGACACGGGTTCGAGCCCTGGTCCGGGAAGATCCCACATGCTGCGGAGCAACTAAGCCTGTGTGCCACAACTACTGAGCCTGTGCTCTAAAGCCCGCGAGCCACAGCTACTGAGCCCACGTGCCTAGAGCCTGTGCTCCGCAACAAGAGAAGCCACCGCAATGAGAAGCCCGCGCACCGCGACGAAGAGTAGCCCCTGCTCACCGCGACTAGAGAAAGCCCGCGCGCAGCAACAAAGACCCAATGCAGCCAAAAATAAAAATAATTTTTTAAAAAATCTGAAAAAAACAAAAAAAAGAAGGCCCCTCATCACGGAAGACATAGATGCCCACTCTTCCTCCGAATCTCTGCTAAATGAAAGCTGCTCTCCACAGGGCTGCCCCCATACAGCCCAGGATTCCACCATCCATCTACCCCCTGTTTCTCCCCTCCCCCCGACAGTGAGTCACTCCCGTGCTGTGACCTCATCCACAGCCTGCAGAAGCCAACCAGGTACAAGACAGCGTGAGGTGAAGGACAGGAGCTTTAGGGCAAAAACCAGGTGAGCTGTGAACAACACACAAAGCCGGAAGAAGTGGAGAGACGATACCTATGTTGACGGTAGCAGCATTTTCTAAAAGCTCTTTAAAAACACTGTAATAGGGCTTCCCTGGTGGCGCAGTGGTTGAGAGTCCGCCTGCCGATGCAGGGGACACGGGTTCGTGCCCCGGTCCGGGAGGATCCCACATGCCGCAGAGCGGCTGGGCCCGTGAGCCATGGCTGCTGAGCCTGCGTGTCCGGAGCCTGTGCTCCTCAACGGGAGAGGCCACAACAGTTAGAGGCCCGCGTACCGCAAAAACAAAAAAACAAAAAAAAAACACTGTAATAATGTTCCACAGCCACTATAAGGTAAATCGGCCTCAGCTGAGAAAGTATCATGCACAGGACAGGTACAGCCTTGGTCCTCCCCTGCTTGTGGATGAAGCAGTACCCACCAGGTTACTCTCTTCCCATACAAGCAGCAAGGTTTTCCTTTGAGAGTCGATATCATCATCAACCAGCACTGGACAAAAGGACGTTGCATAAACAGAAAGTTTAGATGATATCAAATACAGAAGCCTCTTCCTCACATCAACTTAGAACCAAAAATATAAACGTATCGTGGAGTGGACCTAAGCACATGACAGTTACCAGCAGGTAGAACTGTCTCAGGTCTTTAAAGAAATATTCTAAATCTACACTGTCCTGTATGGTAGCTACCAGCCACACATGGTTAGTTATACGTAAAGTCAATAAAGTAGAAAGTTCAGGTCCTCAGGCGCACTGGCCGCACGTGACTAGAGGTTGCCATGGTAGTGGACAACTCAAGTGAGCATCTCCATCCCTGCAGAATGGGGCACTGCCACTGTAAGTTCTGAAGGCAAGTTTTTCCCCATGGAAAAAATCACATATATAGTATGTGATTGATGCTTGGGGAAAGTATTTCGCTTGCTGGGTCAGAAACTGAAAAGGAAATCGTGCTAAGCTCTCTCAGTCGGAAAACCCACTGTCAACAACTCAAGATGAGTTTGTTTTTTGCAGAAATAGACACATAGATGTAGAGAAAAAACTTACGGATACCAAGGGGGGAAGGAGGGGTGGGATGAACTGGGAGATTGGGATTGACATATATACACCACTATGTATAAAACATACAACTAATGAGAACCTACTGCATAGCACAGGGAACTCTACTCAATGCTCTGTGGTGACCTAAATGGGAAGGAAATCTAAAAACGAGGGAATATATGTATACATGTAACTGATTCACTTTGCTGTACAGCAGAAACTAACAGCATTGTAAAGCAACTATACTCCAATAAAAGTGAATTTAAAAAAATAAAGCAGAAGAAACAACTTATACAGACATGTTACCTAAATCGAGATAAGCAAAGGAATATATAAGTCTAACAGAAAAGAGAAAAAACAACTCAAGACGCAAATGCTGTAATTAAGTTACAACGAGAGAGGCCCCTCACGGTGAAGGCTGTGGCCTCCAGCACAGTCAAAGGCCCCTGAACAAGACTTAAGCCCCAGGAAATTCTCCAAGTCAGTCCCCGAAGCAGTCACTGCTCTTGTAAATTAAAATGAAGGATGAGAAGTAGAACTCTAAGGACGTCTCAATAAATGATGCAGTGGCCTTTGGTATGTCTAGCGTGTTCATAAACATCCTGCCTGTCAGCTAATCAGGTTGCCCAAGCTCTCAGGCATCACTACATCTGTCTGATCATCACCGACATCTATTACTAACAAGCATATTTTACACGTGTCAACATAAGGGCTGCATGCAGACTTCCTGCAGAGCCATTCCCTCCAGGAAATATCTGGAGGAGTTTTCTATCCACTGGAGGACATAAAACGCAGCTCGCTGCATGGGCAAAGCACAGCTCCATCACTTAAAATCGTTAGCCTGGAGCTAAGCTTCACCCATGCGGGATGAACACGGGTGCGTGTAAAATGAGGATTAGGGCCGCGGCATATCGGCCAGGAAACTGACACTGGGAAGTCAGTGTCGCACCAAATAAACGTCATCAGATAAAGAGGGAAAGGGCTTAGTGTCCTCTGACTGGCCATCTCTACGGAGACCTGCCACTTCTATTGGACACATGACCGTAACTGGACTGCGCGTTTTCGCCAGTGGGTCTGTGTGAGTTATAAGTTGTTCTATGAACATATGATTTCCCACTAATTGTGAGCAAAGCTAAAACACTTCAAGGCCACAAAATTAAACCTCTGAACCACCTAGCTTTGGCCATATGGTCTCAATTCACTTAGAAATAAAACATTAGAAGGCAAGCACCAGAACATCCTAGGCATGGTTTCCCCTCCCAGTTGCTTGTTCAGGGAAGGAAAAAAAGAAAAAGTTGTCTTTAACAGAATGAGGGTGGTGTGCAGGTCTATGATAGAATAACAGGAATGGCTTTCTTGGAAAGGAATTGCCAACACAGAGCTTTCAGTACTATAAATACATCACCCTTTCTAAGGCCGTTGATTTTGCTATAAAATTAAACTGTGGCTGCCACACGAACTGCAATATTATGTTACCCCTTTTTCCCCACATCTTCAATTCTCTCTCAAATATCAAAATAATAAACATAGTAGTATACAAGTTGTCATAGAAAGAAGACCAATTTACATTGTATGTTAAGCCAGCATTTCTTCTGTTGAGGTCAGGGGTTTTATACTGGAAAAGAGAAGCCACAGTGGCCTAAACAGGGAGATGAACCAGGGGGAAAGCCTGTGGGTGGAAAGCAGAAAAGAGATTTGAACACAAGAGGACACTCTGATAGGCCCTGCCGTCTAGTCTATACTACCTCCTTCACGCCAGAAGGTAGTCTCTCCAAAAGCTACAGTCAATTTCAGCACATTAAACATATCATCCGGCCTAATGCAAAACAGCGGGCAGCTCTTCAAATAGCAAACGAAACAGAGTAAGGATGTTTATGTTTTGAGCTGTTACTTCAAAGTGAAAGAATATTCCCAAAGAAGATTAGAAGTAATTTACGAAGACTACTACAAGATTGAGTGACTAGGGCTTCCCTGGTGGCGCAGCGGTTGAGAGTCCGCCTGCCGATGCAGGGGACGCAGGTTCGTCCCCCGGTCCGGGAGGATCCCACATGCCACGGAGCGGCTGGGCCCGTGAGCCGTGGCCGCTGAGCCTGCACGTCCGGAGCCTGTGCTCCCCAACAGGAGAGGCCACACAGTGAGAGGCCCGCGTACCGCAAAAAAAAAAAAAGATTGAATGACTGATTAAGGAAAATAATTTAGCATGAATTTAAAAAATAAAAGGCATCCAAATCAGAAAGGAAGGAGTAAAACTGCCACTATCTGCAGGTGACGTGATATTATATATAGAAAACCCTAAAGACTCCAGCAAAAAACTGCTAGAACGAACTAATTCAGTAAAGTTGAAGGACACAAATCAATACACAAAAATCTGTTGCATTTTTATACATTAATAAAAAACTATCAAAAACATAAATTAAGAAAACAATCCCATTTACAACTGCATCAAAAAGAATAAGATATCTAGCAATGAATTTAACCAGAGGTGAAATACCTGTACACTGAAAACTGCAAGACATACTGAAAGAAATTAAAGAAGACACAAATAAATGGTAAGATATTCCATGCTCATGGATTTGAAGGATTTATATTGTCAAAATGTCCATACTTCTGAAAGTGATCTATAGAGTCAATGTAATCTCTATCAAAATTCCAATGGTATGTTTCACAGAAGTACAGAAAAAAATACGTAAAATTTCTATGGAGCCGCAAGACGCTAAATAGCGAAAGCAATCTTAAGAAGAACAAAACTAGAAAACAAAGCTCTCTGATTTCAAACTTCATTACAAAGCTATAGTAATCAAAACAATGTAGTACTGACATAAAAATAGACACAGAGATTAATGAACAGAACAGAGTCCGGAAATAAAACCATGCATCCACGGTCAATTCATTTATGACAGAAGATCCAAGAATATACAATGGGGAAATGACAGTCTCTTCAATAAATGGTGTTGGGAAAACCGGACAGCCACAAGCAAAAGAATGAAACTGGACCACTATCTTATACCATATACAAAAACTAACTAAAAATGGGTCAAAGATTTGCATGTAAGACCTGAAACCATAAAACTCCTAGAAGAAAACAGGCGGTCAGCTCCTTGACATCAGTCTTGGTGATGAGTTTTTGGATTTGACACCGAAAGTAAAGGCAACAAAAGCAAAAAGAAGTGGGACTACGTCAAACTAAAAAACTTCTGCACAGCAAAGAAAACCATCAACAAAATGAAAAGGTAATACACCAACTGAGAGAAAATATTTGCAAATCATATCTGATAAGGGGTTAATATCCAAAGTATATAATGAACTCATATGACTCAACAGCAAAAAAAAAAAAATCCAATTAAAAAATGGTAGATGACCTAAATAGACATTTTTCCAAAGAAGACATACAGATGGCCATCAGGTACATGAAAAGATGCTCGACATCACTAATCATCAGGGAAATGCAAATCAAAACCACAATGAGAGAGCGCCTCACACCTCTTAGAATGGTTATCATCAAAAGGACAACAAATAACAAGTGCTGGAGAGGGTGTGGAGAAAAGGGAACCTTCATGCACTGCTGGTGGGAATGTCAATTGATACAGCCACTACTTAAGACAGGATGGAGGTTCCTCAAAAAATTAAAAACTGGAACTACCACATGATCCAACAATTCCACGTTGGGCACCTATCTGAAGAAAACAAAAACACGATCTCAAAACGATACGTGCACTCCCATGTTCACTGCAGTGTTATTTACAATAGCCGAGATACACAAGCAACCTAAATGTCCACTGACGGAGAAATGAACAAAGGGAACGTGATATATACATATGTATATATGTGAATATTATACACCCATAAAAAAGGAAATCTTGCCATTTGCAACCACATGGAATCTTAAACAAAAAGACCTCACAGATACAGAGAACAAATTGCTGGCGGCCAGAGGTGGGGTGGGGAGGGGAGTGAGGTGTGGGCAAAATGGGTAAAGGGGGCCTAAAGGTACAAACTCTAGTTACGAAATACATAAGTCCTGGGGATGGAATGTACAGCACAGTGACTATAGTTAATAATACTGTATGTATATCTGAAAGTTGCTAAAAGAGTAGCTCTTAAAAGTTCTCATCACAAGGAAAAAACACTGTGACTATGTCAGGTGATGGATGCTAACTGCACTTATCGTGGTGACCATTTCCCAAGGAAAAAAAGTGTCTCTCTACCCCCAGCCACCACTACCAGGCTCTATCTCTGTAGTCCACGCTGGCAAATACACTGCACTGTTTTCACTTCTCCCTGCCTTTGTTCACCCTGACTCCTATCGTCTGAATACCCTTTCTTCCCTTCCTAATTCCAGTTGGGCAACACTACCTGTATCAGTCTGCTCCAGCTGCTGTAACCAAGTGCCACGCACTGGGCGGCTTACACAACTGAAATCATCGTCTCACATGTCTGGAGGCTAGAAGTCCAAGGTCAAGGTGTCGGCAGGGTTGGTTCCTCCAGCGGCTGTGAAGGAGGGTCTGTTCTAAGCCCTCCTCACGCTTCTGCTGGCCTCAGGGCTCCCCAGTGTGAAACTGTGTCTTGACACTGCTTTCTCTCTGGGGTGTCCGGGTCCACATTTCCCATTTTCATGAGGACACAGTCATACCGGATTCAGGCCCTTCTGATTACTCCTGCCAAGGCCCCATGTCCAAATAAGGTCACACTCTGAGGGATTGGGCGTTAGGGCTTTTATTGGGAGACATGATTCCACCCTCAACACTACCTCTTCTGCCGTATCTTAGTGTAAATATTACATCAAAAACACCCTGACCCCTCGTCCGATCTTGGGTGTGATACTCTCCCCCGCAGGTGACCTTGCTGTGGCTTGTGACTCACCAACCTGTACCTCTTCTGTCATGTTTATCCTGACTGGTCTGTCGCTCTCACTAGCCCATGGTCGTCTTGAGGACAGGGTTGACCTGGTCAGCTGTGGAGCCTGTCCCTGGGCCCCAAGAAAGTCCTCACGGCAGGAACACATGGCTACACACTGTGGTGGCCTTCAAGTCCAGACATCGTTTGACTCAAACTTATTTTTTAGAATAGCTAATTACATCATCAAAAAGAACAGAGGTTAATTTCTTTTAAATTAAGACTAGTAAAAATGCTATCACGAAGGCATAGGTGACATCAAGTGTCTTTTCTTGCTACAAAAATTGAAAACATAATTTTTTTTCCCCTAGGTGCAATGTGACCCAGTTGACCGGGATGGAGAAGGCAGGGGGAAATGCGTCCTCTCCTCCGGCAAGGCCGCTCTAGCCTTCAGCGCAGCAACGCACACTCCGTCCTGTTGGATTCAGACGCGACCAGGGCTGGTGATGCCACCAAAGCTCACAAAGGTCTAGGAGTCAAGATGCAAGTGTATTACCTGGCAATAAAGTGCTACCTGTCAAATGGGCCAAGCATACGGCTTGAGCTGACCCAATTAGCCAAGCTTGTCTATCAGAAGGCTGCCTGGTGAACTTGCATTCAGGATACAAGGGAATGTCCTCCTATAATTTAAACGTTTAACGGCGTCAGACAGTATGGCTAGGTTTGTGAAGGACCTCCACAAAGCGTGGCCGGACCCTCCTGGGCACCTCCCTTTGCTTGATTCAAACACCCATGCTATCGGCCTCTAAGGACCCTTATCGTTCTTCCTTTTATACCAACTTTTTTCTCTTTGCTTTTTTTTCGCCTTAATGTTAATTCCTCCAGTCACGTTACAGTAAAAGCCCACTAGCCCAGGAGCCATTCATTCTCGTTAAGAGAATGTCACACAACTTCGCTTTGATCCTTTGTGTTAATCACACCACAGTTTCTAGAATTCAAGTTCTAGAATGTCTAGGATACTCCTGCCTCCTTCTGTGTCCTACAAGGGCCCCACGTGACCTGCTTCTGGTGCCTTAAGGCACCTTCTATGTCCTTTATAACCTTTTATTCCCTGTTGCCTAAAATTGCACCCAGCACCTAGTAGGTGCTCAGTAAATTTATTCAACCAAAGAATTCAACCTCTTTTAAGGAGCATCCAATCTTCACCCCTTGAGCTTGGATTGGAAAATCAAAATCACTGTAGATTCGATTTTGACTGTAATACATCGGAAACCTCAGAATAGCTAAGATACAGTTTTTAAGATTAAAAAAAAAATTGGAACCAGGAGAGCCAGTGTCAGCAATTCTACTTAGCTGTGTGACCGTCGATAAGTCACTTTTGAGCCTGATACCTCCATGTGTGAGATGGAGACAGAGCTGCTGGGAGAGTTAAATCAAAAGAACTGAGTTATGTACCAATGTGTGCTCTTTGGTTCATAAGTCATTTAATTTCCAGTTACCTGGAGATCAACCCAACATTCAAAGTAAGAGTCCAGTGACTCAAGAGACCTTGGCTTTTTCCAAGCATGCGATGGAATGAAGGCTCAGATCTCCCTTCTTAGGACAGGAGCAGCAACCCACACAAGCTCCAGGGCAGCAAGGCTGTAACGAGACACCCATCACCCCGCTTCCCCAAGACCCGCCTCCCCACTGCTCAAACCCACGGATGCTGGTTCCCACAAGAACGTGTAATTTAAGCATCTCTGAATTGCTGAGGTCTGTGTATTTTAAAACCTGATGGCTCAATTAGCAGCTAGAGTTCAATCACTACAGCAGCATGTGTAATTTCAGACAATTACTTCACACCATGCAGGAAACTTCGGGTGTAAGAGCCACGTTATTTTAAGTCACATTCGCCCTACTGCATTTCTATACCCTTTTCATTAAACAGTGTTTTCAGGGACTGCATTTGAGGGATGTGATAAAAAGTTTCTCTCAAAGAGAACTCTCCTATGCAGTCGGTGGGAACGTAAATTAGTGCAGCCACTATGGAAAACAGTATGGAGGTTCCTTAAAAAACTAAAAATAGAGTTACTATATGATCCAGCAATCCCACTCCTGGGCATATATCCAGACAAAACTATAATTCAAAAAGATACATGCACCCCTATGTTCACAGCAGCACTATTCACAATAGCCAAGACATGGAAACAACCTAAATGTCCATCGACATACGAATGGATAAAGAAGATGTGGTACATATATACAATGGAAAACTACTCAGCCATAAGAAAGAATGACATAATGCCCTTTGCAGCAACATGGATGGACCCAGAGATTATCATACTAAGTGAAGGAAGTCAGACAGAGAAAGACAAATACCATATGATATCACTTACACGTTGAATCGAAAATATGACACAGGGCTTCCCTGGTGGCACAGTGGTTAAGAATCTGCCTGCTAATGCAGGGGACACGGGTTCGAGCCCTGGCCCGGGAAGATCCCACATGCCGCGGAGCAACTAAACCCATGCGCCACAACTACTGAGCCTGCGCTCTAGAGCCTGCAAGCCACAACTACTGAGCCCGTGTGCCACAACTACTGAAGCCCGCATGCCTAGAGCCCATGCTCTGCAACAAGAGAAGCCACGACAATGAGAAGTCCACGCACTGCAACGAAGATTAGCCTCCGCTGGCCACAACTAGAGAAAGCCCGCGCATAGCAACGAAGACCCAACACAGCCAAAAATAAAAACAAACAAATAAATAAAATTTTTTAAATAATAAAATAAAATATAACACAAATGAACTTACCTATGAAACAGAAACAGGCTCACAGACATAGAGAACAGACTTCTTGTTGCCAAGGGGGAGGGGGGGGTGGGGGAGGGATGGATTGGGAGGTTGGGATTAGCAGATGCAAACTAGTATATGTAGGATGGATAAGCAACAAGGTCCTCCTGCATAGCACAGGGAACTATATTCAATATCCTGTGATAAACCATAATGGAAAAGAATATGAAAAAGAATATATCTGCTTAATTGAATCACTTTGCTATACAGCAAAAATTAACACAACCTTGTAAATCAACTATACTTCAATAAAGTAATTTTTTTTTTTAATGGAAAAACAACAAAGGAAAAGGTTCTTTCTTCTCAACGAACCACAGCTCAGGTGTCCCCCTAAGGAACAGTGTCTGATTCTCGGAAGCTGAAGCAAGTGCGTGTCTGGATCCACACCGATCTCTTTTCTTTCCGTCACTAAACGTCTATCTTCTCATCGCCCGCCCTTCCTACTAAAAGTTCTTTCACCCCAAATGTGACTACGTATAACTGATCACACACAGTCCGCTGTTGCTGTGAAGTTTTCCTTATACCATTAAAGTATAACCTTTTTGAGCATTTAGAGACAGTTCAAATGCAAAAACCTCCTAGATTTGGCCAATTCAAGTACGCCACAAGTGACACACTAGTGCACATGGAAGGGACCTCTTTTAAAATCAGACAGTTAGACTTACAGGAGCTGAAAGAGAAGTGAAAACTTAGAGGGGCGGTCACCAGGAAAATTGTACTAATCACTTTATTTGGGTAAATTGACTATTTTTCTGAAAAGCAGCTCATGTAGACAGGACCACCCCTGGGCAAGTGTAATTCATACAACTTGTACTGACCCAACTCATAGCAAATCACCAATGTCATCAACACATAATTGCATACATAACTCAAGTGCCCTTCGTACTTATAATTTGGGGAAATACTGTAATTTGCGCTTGGGAAGTGCATTGTTCAACCTTCAGGCAATACTTTCCAATACAGGTGCCGTTAAAAATATACAGAAAGACTAACATCAAGTATTTGTCAAAGTCCACTGGGTCTCCTAACAACTTAGCAAAATGTAAATTAAACTGAGATGACATTTTTAAAGGTAAAGGACTTGTCTACAGTTACAAAAAATTAGAGCGTTAAAGGTTATAACTCAATCAACCCGAGGCAGTTTCTATAATTTAATTTCCTCCAAATTCCTCTCCATTTTCACTTCTGTACTCATAAACCACAGGTATACATAGGTGATAATAGGAACCCTGGCCCCTTGACTTAACTTACAGTCTCTTAAGGGGCTTGTACAGACCAGCAAAGGCCAAGAAAACTGAGGGATATGCCAGCTGGTCAAATGGAAAAGAAACAGAAAAGAAAAAGCAAGACAGCTCCCATCAGAAAATATGCTTCTTTGGCTTCCCTGGTGGCACAGTGGTTGGGGGTCCGCCTGCCGATGCAGGGGACACGGGTTCGTGCCCCGGTCCGGGAGGATCCCACATGCCACGCAGCGGCTGTGCCTGTGAGCCATGGCCGCTGAGCCTGCGCGTCCGGAGCCTGTGCTCTGCAACGGGAGAGGCCACAGCAGTGAGAGGCCCGCGTACCGCAAAAACAAAACAAAACAAAAAAAGGTATTTGATTGAGAATATTTCTAACAGGCTTAACACACTAATTTTTAAATGAGAAAATCTTTGCAAATCCATTTTTCTCTTACATGATAAGTTAGGTCTGTAATGACCCTACAGTAAGTTCTATAAACATTTGTTTCAGATTATAACACTCTTTCCCAAAGTACGGGAGCGGGGAGAAGTGGGGCAGGACAAGATTCATTGCTTTTCTAGGTTTCAAATGTAATAATGTTACACCTCAACATTCCCACTCTTTTTTGAAAAAGTTTATTGAAGTATAGTTGATTTACAGTGTTGTGTTAATTTCTGCTATATGGCAAAGTGATTCAGTTATACATATATACATTCTTTTTCATGTTATTTTCCATTATGGTTTATCACAGGATATTGAATATAGTTCTCTGTGCTCTACAGTAGGACCTTGTTGTTTATCTATTCTATGTATAATAGTTTGCATCTGCTAATCCCAAACTTCGAGTCCATCCCTCCCCCACCCTCCTCCGCCTTGGCAACCACAAGTCTGTTCTCTGTGTCTGTGAATCTGTTTCTGCTTCGGAGATAAGTTCATTCGTGTTGAATCTTAGATTCCACATATAAGAGGTATCATACAGTATTTGTCTTTCTCTTGCATCAACATTCCCACTCTTTCGTGATACCCTTTCTTCTCCTGGCTTCTACTCACCATCACCCCTCACAAGGCCGCTTAGCTCATTCTGAACATTCTCATTTCTTTTCTTCTCTCCATAAGAAACTAAACCTGCCAGTTGCCAAAGGTCTGCTTAGCTCCACTTACACATCTCCCACTTGGCATATAAATTCCCTGAACGTCTTAATTTATAAAAATAACACAGGGTCAAGGTGTGATTGAATCATGTCCACAGGTCAAAATTCAAGGTCCGCTGTGGGTTTTAAAGACGTCAACCTTTGAGGTAAATATGCTCTAGATTCAGTGCAAACTTGTTCTCTACAACTTCCAATTCTGACACCAACCTTTCCACACTTCAAAAGAAACAGATCTTCAGGTTCCTCGGGGAATCCATTGTCATATACGCATTCCCACCCTCACCACCCGCCCCAATTTCCTCCTTCTGTATGAAGACTGGATTTGGTAAATATCAACATTAGCTGGAATGAAAAAACAGTGGCCTCACTCTAAAAAGGTAGAATGACTTTGGGTGTGACCAAAAAAAAAAAACTATGAAAATCTGTCAATAACACCTCTGATTGGGAAGAACATAGATTATAAAGGGTTTTTTTCTTTATTTTTCCCTCTACAATTCAGTCTTTTATTTGAGTAATTATTTTCAATCACTGACTCATTGCTATTATATAGACTTTGACACAAACTCAGAATCAGAAATGACCAACCGGGGTCCCTAGAGAAAGGGCGTACAGAAAATATATTTTGCCCATTGAAATGAATTTATAATTAACGCGTATTTGCCGCATGTTTACAATTTAAAACAAAAAGTACAAGCTTACTTAGAGGAAGAAGGGTTCTTCTTTTATTGTCTCAAAACTTTTAAACATAAAAACTCCACGTGCACATACGTCTTACAATACAGGAATAAGAAGGCATTACGTGAATTTACTATATGTGAATTACATCTTGGTAAAAAATTAAAACGCATGAAATAAAGCCCAAGAAAATTATACTTAAGAGAAAGGAACTGATCTCTTAGCTCGGCAAAGTCCCTCGAGAATTTCCAAGATCAACATTTAGAAGCATTATCTACCTGAGATAATACTTTAGGGAGTTAAACATCCTTTTTCTAAAAACCCAAGATAATGGCAAGTAAGCACCAATAGCAGAAAAGGTTGCAGAAAATAAAGATAGAAACATAAATAGATGCAATCAAAAGTAGGCCAAATCTAATGGTTAATTTGTCATGCAATGTTTCCACCAACACTCAGCCCAGGGAATGAGAAATCTGACATCTGACACACATAAGTAGATTTTATACTTACTAACGCACATGCCGTATTAAGAGCCTCTTTCCTGATTTTTAAGTAAATGTTTCTTGACACATCTCAAGGTACCTTCTTGTGTACTGGAGAAGGGGGCAGACTCAAGGATAATGAGGATAAGATGGCTACCCTGGGGATGCTGAGGCCAGTGGGGAAGACGCTTGGACCAGTCCCTCTAACACAGCAATGGAAGCAACAAAACACAGGCCAGAGAGCAACACCAATAATCCTTCTGCAGGGACACTGTTCAATCCTCACCTTACCTCCCTCAAAAGAACTTCCCATCATAAACATCATATATTTCTTGAGCCTTCTTTGTCGAGGTCTCTTTTCCCTCTACAGTTTCACACAGTTCTACTGAAAAAAAAAATTAAAATGTCGCCGATGGAGCTAAGACACGGAAGCAACCTAAATGTCCATCGACAGAGGAATGGATAGAGAAGATGTGGAATGTACAACATACAAAGGAATATTACTCGGCCATGAAAAGTGCCATTTTAGCAACATGGATGGTCCTAGAGGTTATCATATTGACACTAAGCAAGGAGGAGAAAGACAAATACCATATGCTATCACTTATATGTGGAATCTAAAAAAATGAACTTATTTACAAAACAGAAACAGACTCACAGACATAGAAAGCTTATGGCTAACAAAGGGGATAGCATGGGCGTGGGGGGGAGGTCAATTAGGAGGTTGGGATTAACATATATATATTACTATATATAAGATAAGTAAACAAGGACCTACTATATAGCACAGGGAACTATATTCAATATCTTGTAATAAACTGTAATGAAAAAAGAATACGAAGAAATATATATGTATTTCAGATCACTGCTGTACAGGAGAAACACACAACTTTGTCAATGAACCTATACTTCAGTAAAAATGAACGTCACCACTGGTTCACTGGTTTGCAGCTTTCCCCTCTGATGACAGGTATCAAGCAATAGGATTCACTGTGCCTACTTTGAACACTTTGTTCCGCTACTCTATTACAAAGGGAGTAAAAAGGTTTTAGTTGGGGCTTCCCTGGTGGCGCAGTGGTTGGGAGTCCGCCTGCCGATGCAGGGGACACAGGTTCATACCCCGGTCCGGGAGGATCCTGCGTGCCGCGGAGCGGCTGGGCCCGTGGGCCGCTGAGCCTGAGCATGCAGAGCCTGTGCTCCGCAGCGGGAGAGGCCACGGCAGTGAGAGGCCCGTGTACCGCAAAAAAAAAAAAAAAAAAAAATGTTTTAGTATAAGATTTCTTTCAACTGTAAAGCCACTTCTGCTTGAAAACTATTTCCAAACAATAGGAGGATTTTCAACACTTAGTATCTATTTCCCACCCTTTGCAACGTGTAGGCTATTGTCATATTATAGTTCAAATCCACGTTTTATCCCCCAGGTATTACTGAATACATTCAATATTAATCTAGGTTTTAACATTTTCTTTGCTTTTTAGTCTGTTGTGCAACTCAGGCCTTCTGCCCAAGATCATTTTCTCTCTGTATAAAACTCAACCTTCAACTTCTCAGACCTTGTTCTGTGAGTGCTTTGCATGTGACAGGTGAAAGAACCCAGGTTTCAAGCCCACAGGAAGCCAGCTTCACCCCAGCTCGCTCTGGCCCCAAGGCTGTCAGGACAAGTGCCCCCTCACCTGCTGGGTTCACTCTCTTCCTCCAGTTTTACCTGAGAATCCCTGACCTATCTTCTCTTCAGTGCTTTAAAAAAGATATATATATTTAAATATTTTAATTCAAAAGTCTTACTTATTTTCATCAGGAGGGCTAGTTAGGGTACCCTTAACTACCACTGCTGGAAAACAGAAACTCGAGGTTTTAATTACATTAGTGCCATTTAGAGAATTGGGAATTCTTTCTATTTCAGGTCTAAGCACCTGAAAAAGCAAGGTCTTTCCCATCATCCAAGAACCTAATAAAAACGGATGTGGGATGTAGTCCAGGAGCACGCTGTTCCGTAAAAAGACTTACGGTAGCTACTAGCTACCTCTGGGCCTCACCTTTCCACCAGCAGCGTGAAATCCCCTGTCCCGCAGAGAGGTCCTGCTGAAAAAGGAAATTTCAACTGCCAAGAGAACCTTAAGTCCTGTAATTTCTAAAAAGAGACATGGTCTTTTTAAATCAATTTTTACTCCCATTAAGGGAATTCTTTACTGCTCTAGAGCTTCCAACGAACAAATTTCCTAATCAATGGTTTTCAAGTACTCACCAAGGTGACAAGAGAAGGCGAAGCCAGCATTCTGTGCACATGGGGGCCGCTGGACGCCACCTCCCGTCCTGACACCCAGCCTGGCACACTCTCTCCCGCAGGTGACGGAGCCTTCCTGATGGCACTGAGCAGTCTTGGAGCAGATCCACCACCCGGCAAAAGAACCACCTACACCAGTATCTCTTCCACACCCTCCCCTCCCATGCTGCCCTACCGGAGTCCTCAGCGCCTCACGCCTCGGAGGTCTGTGCACACAGTTATCCCACACACGTGCAACGTATGCTGTCAGCCAATCCTGGGCCAGGTACCACGGTAAGTCACTCTCAACCTGCCTGTTCTACTTAAACATTAAAAAATTACTGAAGTCCTAGAAGTGGTAGAGCAAGGCCAGTTATACCCACGTATGCAGAGATGAAAATATCCGAAATCTAAGTGAAATTAAACATAGGGACTTATGCCATCAACAGCTTCAATTCTTAAGTGCATTAAGGAATCTCCTTTCAAAGTACAGCTAAATAGTCACCCAAGCTCACATCGCCTTTCAGCTCCTATGCCCTGAATTCTAACCCTGCTTTCATGAATATGACATGTTTACATGCTGGGAACTTGCACGTAATTTACAGACCAATAATCAGTTTCTGCATTGTTTAAATTCAAAATATAAAACACAGGAACCCATAGATTAGCTAACATAAACAATGTGTCATGAGGCAGAGGAGTTGGTAGATTAAATGGGTAGAAAGGGTTTAGCGTATCAAATCCTAAGCACATACGCATCACACTACCAACTGCTATCCTGCCAAACAGTAAGAAGTCCTCTCCTTTCTTTCCCTGTATCTATTAGTTCTTACCCATTGTGCATATTTTAAGTCTAGACGTAAGACTGGTGAGGGGAAGCTCATGGGAGGGAAGAGTGAAGGAGCAAGGGTGTTACTTCAACTATTCTCACCCGACCACTCTGATTTTTCCAAACCTGCAGTAATGAAGAAAAACCATGGGGAAATATAAAGAGAAGTAATTCAGTAAACTGCATGATGGAATTCTCACAAAAATGAGAAATTCATAAAGAAAGCCGTAACGAACAACAAAGTCGAGGCAACACCAAGTAAGAATCAGGTCAGCTCCTAACTTAAGAGTTTTTGTCAGATAAACCAGATTTCAGTTTTATTCTACCAAACACTTCCAATCATTTCCTACTGTCAATTCTCAATGGAAAGAACTGAAATACCGAAAAGTGGTTATAACTCAGATTCAATGGAACAGAAAATCCCCAAATTTAAATAAATTAAAATACAAAGGGAATTCCCTGGCGGTCCAGTGGTTAGGACTCGGTGCTGTCACTACCGTGGCCCAGGCTCCATCCCGGGTCGGGGAATGAAGATTCTGTAAGTCACACGGCACAGCCAGACCAAAAAAAAAAAAGATACAAAAATAATCAACCTCTAAATCTAAAACCTAATATCTAAATACTGCAAATGCCATATAAACAACAAAGAAAAGACCTTCAAATTAATCTATTAGACAATGATAAAGAAACTGTATGGTCATGAAATAATAACTCTTCATATAACTACAGTCAAAAAAAATTAACTTCAAGGAAACGAAACTTTTTACATTCCATCTGGCATTATAGCTTTTGTCATTTCCGTACAAATGCAGGATTTTCAGTCCTACGTGAATCTCCTTGTGGAGACGTATCAATTGAGCCTTGTCTCCTACTAACACTATAATTAAACTGTACAGTAAGCTATTTATATGTCTGCAATAATTTCCTTCTCAAGATACAGCAGACTTTCGCTTTATTCTACAAAATCATTGCCAATGACATATTTAATCTCGAGGTTACTGCTTCAATTACCCGTGCACCACCGTCTAAGCCCAGATCCTGGTTGGAGACTCTGGTAGCAGCTGCCACACGTGTCAGAGGGTTACTATTATTACCTCTTCAGTAGAAGCCATGTGTGCCGGTCGGCCACGACAAGTTGTCCCCTATGACCTAATTCAACCTATCAGATTTTGCTAATTTTTTTTTCAAAGGAACAAAGGGTGATTCCTAAAACTCATGATTCAGAAACAGAAAATAAATGTTCCAGAAGTGGGTGCCTCCTAGAAGTATCCCTTTCTCTCTAGATCCCCAAATAGGTAACTATTTAGGGACTTGAAGAATCTGACAAGGTAAGCTGTACATCAAATACTGCTCTTAAAACTTAGATTTCATTAAGTGGTCACTGAAGAATGGAAACAAGGAAAGGATTCATACTCATGCATTGGGGGAAGAAAGGGTTGCTTCAGAAACCATTTAACCACAAAGGAAAAAAAAAGACCACCAAAAAGGTATGGAGGACATATTGAGTCCACCATCCTTAAAAAGAGAATAATGTTTCACATACTGATAATATAGTTTGTCACAGAGGTCCCAGAAGAACTTGTGATACATCAGGTCAGAGGAACACGCTGCAAACTTTGCCCGACAGCCAGGAAGCAGTATCAGTAAGTCCCATTAAGGGCTTCCCTAGTGGCGCAGTGGTTGAGAGTCCACCTGCCGATGCAGGGGACACGGGTTCGTGCCCCGGTCCAGGAAGATCCCACAGGCCGCGGAGTGGCTGGGCCCGTGAGCCATGGCCGCTGAGCCTGCGCGTCCGGAGCCTGTGCTCCGCAATGGGAGAGGCCACAGCAGTGAGAGGCCCGCGTACCGCAAAAAAATAAAAATAAAAAATAAGTCCCATTAAGAGGTGACCGCCACCCTTCAGCAAAGATAGAAGAGGAAACTGACATCCTTTTCTGCCCGTTGTATTACGGATGGAACAGCCGCGTGGATGGGGATTTGAAGCCATGGAAAGATGTACGCACTCCTGGAGAAAGTGAGATTGGTGGAACCACTCGAGAGAGAAATGAGGCATTACCTGGTAGTACTGAAGGTGTGCACAGTAAGCAGCTGGATTCCTGTTTCTAGGCTCAGGGAACACGCACATACAACGTCCTCCGCAGCACTCGTGACAATACAAAAATGGAAAACAATCTGAAATGTCTACCACCAAGTTTTAAATGCCGTACAGCAAAGAGCTACAATTAGATTGATCATCACGAATAAATGTCAAAAACATGGGGGAAGACAGCAAACTTCACAAAGATACATAAACTATGACATCATTTACATACAAAATAAAAGGTCCAAAACCAGTTTCTACATAGCTTATGGATACACACACATGGACGGCAAAGGCACCCAAACATTCCAAACAGTGGATAAAGGAGAAGTAATGAAGCTTCAATTGTTAACGTTTTGTTTATTTGAAAAAACCATCTTGCAACCCAGGACATACAGCAAAAAAAGGACATCTAGTAACAAAAGGCACTACTGGCGGTAAGGTGCCCATCTCTCTGCTTTACAAGCAATGAGTCTATCACTTGACCATGAATGATGTTTGACAAAGAATTTAGGTAGAATCACCTTATCAGGTTAAGAAACTCCACGCCTACGCCAGGATTTAAAGTTTGTTGCTACTGTTGGTTACAGATAAATGATTACTAAATTTTTTCTGCATTCAATTAGATGGTTGTATTTTTTCTTCTATTTGTTAATGAGGTAAAGTATATTAATAACACATTTTTCTAAAGAAAACACATGCTTACATTCCTGGAATTAAATGCAACTACATCATATGTCTGATTATATATATATATATATTATTGGATTTGGTTCGCCAGTCTTTTATCAAAGATTGTTACCTCTAACTTCACAGCCGAGACTGAACGGCAACTTTTATCATTCTGCCCCTACTGCTTTTGATTTGAAGGTTACTTTAAACATCAACCTACATTGAAAAGGATTGACTGTTTTCTGTATTTTTTGGAAGACTCTATAAAATTGCAACTATCTGCTCTTTTAATTCTTGACAAAATTAGAGTATGAACATCACGAGGGCGTCTAGCGTTCTTTTGAGAGGAAAAATCAGAAGTAGTGACACTATTTCTTTAACGGATGTAAGGTTATTCAGGTTTCCCATTTCCTCAAGTCTAAAGTTTTACGTATTTCCTAGGTAATTACCCATTTCACCTAAGCCTCAAATTTACTTACACAGAGCTCTTCATATTGTTCTAATCACTGCTCTCTCTAGCTGCAGTTATTCCTCTTTTCTCACTCTTAATTTTTTTCTTGACCAGCTTTGCGTGTGTTAACCTCGTGTGCCTTCTGAACAAAACTGAAGAATCCGCTTTCAGTTTTGTTGATCTTTGGTATTTTGCTAACATCTTCAACTGGATGAATAGCTTTTACTAATTTTAAGCATTTCCTCTTTTGTAGGATAAGCAGTGATGCTCCAAAGTTCTCTCTCCGGGAAATTTAAATCCAATGAGTTTGGATGCAAAGTATTTTTCAATCATTCAGTTTTACGTATTTTCTAATTTCCAGTGTGATTTCCTCTTTGAGTCCTGAATTATAAGTGGAGTTTTAAAATTTTCCAAGAGTACAAATTTTTATAATGACTGTTTTTAACCACTGATTTGTTAGTTTGGGGCCTTGGATTCACAGGACATGAGGTGAATGGTAACCAATTCTCTAAAATGCCACTGAGACTTCCTGTATGAGTTGTACAATCATTTTTGTAAAATACTTAAGAATGTGAATGCAGAGAGATCTTCAAGATGGCAGAGGAGTAAGACGCGGAGATGACCTTCGTCCCCACAGATACACCAGAAATACATCTACACGTGGAGCAACTCCTACAGAACACCTACTGAACGCTGGCAGAAGCCCTCAGACCTCCCAAAAGGCAAGAAACTCCCCACGTACCTGGGTAGGGCAAAAGAAAAAAAGAAAAAACAGAGACAAAAGGATAGGGACGGACCTGCACCAGTGGGAGGGAGCCGTGAAGGAGGAAAGGTTCCCACACACTAGGAAGCCCCTTCGCGGGCGGAGACTGCGGGAGGCGGAGGGGGGAGCTTCGGAGCCGCGGAGGAGAACACAGCAACAGGGGTGCGGAGCGCAAAGCGGAGAGATTCCCGCACAGAGGATCAGGGCCGACCGGCACTCACCAGCCCGAGACGCTTGTCTGCTTACCCGCCGGGGCGGGCGGGGCTGCGAGCTGAGGCTCGGGCTTCGGTCGGAGCGCAGGGAGAGGACTGGGGTTGGCGGCGTGAACACAGCCTGAAGGGGGCTAGTGCGCCACGGCTGGCCGGGAGGGAGTCCGGGGAAAAGTGTGGACCTGCCGAAGAGGCAAGAGACTTTTTCTTCCCTCTTTGTTTCCTGGTGCTCGAGGAGAGGGGATTAAGAGCGCTGCTTAAAGGAGCTCCAGAGACGTGCGCGAGCCGCGGCTAAAAGCGCGGACCCCAGAGACGGGCATGAGACGCTAAGGTTGCTGCTGCCGCCACCAAGGGGCCTGTGTGCGAGCACAGGTCACTATCCACAGCCCCCTTCCGGGGAGCCTGTGCAGCCTGCCACTGCCAGGGTCCCGGGATCCAGGGACGACTTCCCCTGGAGAACGCACGGCGGGCCTCACTGCCGACGCAGGCTCGCCCCGCCCTCCGTGCCCCCCCCCCCCCCCCCCCCGCCCCGCCTGAGTGAGCCAGAGCCCCGCATCAGCTGCTCCTTTAACCCTGTCCTGTCTGAGCGAAGAACAGACGCCCTCCAGCGACCTACACGCAGAGGCGGGGCCAAATCCAAAGCTGAGCCCCGGGAACTGTGCGAACAAAGAAGAGAAAGGGAAATCTCTCCCAGCAGCCTCAGGAGCAGGGGATTCAATCTCCACGATCAACATGATGTACCTGCATCTGTGGAAGACCTGAATAGACAACCAATCATCCCAAATTGAGGAGGTGGATATTGGGAGCTACTATAGACTTGGGGTTTGCTTTCTGCATCTAACTTGTTTCTGGTTTTATGTTTATCTTAGTTTAGTATTTAGAGTTTATCATCATTGGTAGATTTGTTTATTGATTTGGTTTTTTTTTTATATAAATAGATACACATATTTTTTTCCATTTTGTCTTTTTGTGAGTGTGCATGTGTATGCTTCTTTGTGTGATCTTGTCTGTATAGCTTTGCTTTTACTATTTGTCCTAGGGTTCTGCCTGTCCGTTTTGTTTTGGTTTTTTTTTTAGTATAGTTTTTAGCACTTGTTATCATTGGTAGATTTGTTTCTTGCTTTGGTTGCTCTCTTCTTCCTTTCTTTTATTATGACTTTATAATTTTGTTATTTTTAATACTTTTTAAAATTTTAATAACTTCCTTCCTTCCCTCCTTCCTTTCTTTCTTTCTTCCTTTTCTTCTGAGCCATATGTCTGACAGGGTCTTGGTGCTCCAGCCGGTGTCAGGCCTGTGCCTCTGAGGGGGGAGAGCCGAGTTCAGGACACTGGTCCACCAGAGGCCTCCCAGCTCCACGTAATATCAAACGGTGAAAACCTCCCAGAGATCTCCAGCTCCACTCAACAACCAGGAAGCTACAGTGCTAGACACCCCATGCCAAACAACCAGCAAGACAGGAACACGACCCCACCCATTAGCAGAGAGGCTGCCTAAAATCATAATAAGGTCACAGACACCCCAAAACACACCACCGGACATGGTCCTGCCCACCAGAAAGAGAAGATACAGCCTCATCCACCAGAATACAAGCACCAGTCCCCTCCACCAGGAAGCCTACCCAACCCACTGAACCAACCATAGTCACTGGGGACAGACACCAAAAACAATGGGAACTACGAACCTGCAGCCTGTGAAAAGGAGACCCCAAACACAGTAAGTTAAGCAAAATGAGAAGACAGAGAAACACACAGCAGATGAAGGAGCAATGTAAAAACCCACCAGACCAAACAAAAGAAGAGGAAATAGGCAGTCTACCTGAAAAAGAATTGAGTAATGATCGTAAAGATGATCCAAAATTTTGGAAACAGGAGAAACTACAAGAAACGTTTAACAAGGACCTAGAAGAACTAAAGAGCAAACAAACAATGATGAACAACACCATAAATGAAATTTAAAATTATCTAGAAGGAATCAATAGCAGAATAACTGAGGCAGAAGAGTGGATAAGTGACCTGGAAGATAAAATAGTGGAAATAACTACCACAGAGCAGAAGAAAAAAGAACTGAGGACAGTCTCAGAGACCTCTGGGACAACATTAAACACACCAACATTCGAATTATAGGGGTCCCAGAAGAAGAAGAGAAAAAGAAAGGGACTAAGAAAATATTTGAAGAGATTATAGTTGAAAACTTCCCTAACATGGGAAAGGAAATAGTTAATCAAGTCCAGGAAGTGAAAAGAGTCCCATACAGGATAAATCCAAGGAGAAACATGCCAAGACACATATTAATCAAACTATCAAAAATTAAATACAAAGAAAAAATATTAAAAGCAGCAAGGGAAAAACAACAAATAACATACAGGGGAATCCCCATAAGGTTAACAGCTGATCTTTCAGCAGAAACTCTGCAAGCCAGAAGGGAGTGGCAGGATATATTTAAAGTGATGAAAGGGAAAAAACTACAACCAAGATTACTCTACCCAGCAAGGATCTCATTCAGATTCCACAGAGAAATTAAAACCTTTACAGACAAGCAAAAGCTAAGTGAATTCAGCACCGCCAAACCAGCTTTACAACATAATGCTAAAGGAACTTCTCTAGGCAGGAAACACAAGAGTAGGAAAAGACCTACAATAACAAACCCAAAACAATTAAGAAAATGGTAATAGGAACACACATATCAATAATTACCTTAAATGTAAATGGATTAAATGCTCCAACCAAAAGACATAGACTGGCTGAATGGATATAAAAACAATGCCTGTATATATGCTGTGTACAAGAGACCAACTTCAGACCTAGGGACACATACAGACTGAAAGTGAGGGAACGGAAAAAGATATTCCATGCAAATGGAAATCAAAAGAACGCTGGAGTAGCAAATCTCGTATCAGACAAAATAGACTTTAAAAGAAAACTATTACAAGAGACAAAGAAGGACACTACATAATGATCAAGGGATCAAAGCAAGAAGAAGATATAACAACTGTAAATATTTATGCACCCAACAGAGCAGCACCTCAATACATAAGGCAAATGCTAACAGCCATAAAAGAGGAAATCGACAGTAACACATTCATAGTAGGGGACTTTAACACCCCACTTTCACCAATGGACAGATCATCCAAAATGAAAATAAATAAGGCAACACAAGCTTTAAATGACACAATACACCAGACAGATTTAATTGATATTTATAGGATATTCCATCCAAAAACAACAGAATACTCTTTTCAAGTGCTCATGGAACATTCTCCAGGATAGATCATATCTTGGGTCACAAATCAAGCCTTCGTAAATTTAAGAAAATTGAAATTGTATCAAGTATCTTTTCCGACCACAATGCTATGAGACTAGATATCAATTACAGGATAATATCTGTAAAAAGTACAAACACATGCAGGCTAAACAATACACTACTAAATAACGAAGTGATCGCTGAACAAACCAAAGAGGAAATCAAAAAATACCTAGAAACAAATGGCAATGAAAACACAACAACCCAAACCCTATGGGATGCAGCAAAAGCTAAGAGGGAAGTGTATAGCAATACAATCCTACCTCAAGAAACAAGAAACATCTCAAACAACCTAATCTTACACCTAAAGCAATAGGAGAAAGAAGAACCAAAACCCCCAAAGTTAGCAGAAGGAAAGAAATCATAAAGATCAGATCAGAAACAAATGAAAAAGAAATGAGGGAAAACGGTAGCAAAGTTCAATAAAACCAAAAGCTGGTTCCCTGAGAAGCAAAATTGCTAAACCTTCGCCAGACTCATCAAGAAAAAAAGGGAGAAGACTCAAATCAATAGAATTAGAAATGAAAAAGCAGAAGCAACAACTGACACTGCAGAAATACGAGGAATCATGAGAGATTACCACAAGCAACTCTATGCCAATAAAATGGACAACCTGGAAGAAATGGACAAATTCTTAGAAAAGCACAATCTTCCAAGACTGAACCAGGAAGAAATAGAAAATATAAACAGACCAATCACAAGCACTGAAATTGAAACTGTGATTTAAAATCGTCCAGCAAACAAAAGCCCAGGACCAGATGGCTTCACAAGCAAATTCTATCAAACATTTAGAGAAGAGCTAACACCTAGCCTTCTCAAACTCTTCCAAAATATAGCAGAGGGAGGAACACTCCCAAACTCATTTATGAGGCCACCAACACCCTGATACCAAACCCAGAGAAAGATGTCACAAAGAAAGAAAACTACAGGCCAATATCACTGATGAACATAGATGCAAAAATCCTCAACAAAATACTAGCAAACAGAATCCAACAGCACATCAAAAGGATCATACACCATGACCAAGTGGGGCTTATCCCAGGAATGCAAGGATTCTTCAATATACGCATATCAATCAATGTGATAAACGATATTAACAAACTGAAGGAGAAAAACCACATGATCATCTCAACGGATGCAGAAAAAGCTTTCGACAAAATTCAACACCTATTTATGATAAAAACCCTCCAGAAAGTAGGCATAGAGGGAACTTACCTCAACATAATAAAAGCCATATATGACAAACCCACAGCCAACATCGTTCTCAATGGTGAAAAACTGAAAGCATTTCCTCTAAGATGAGGAACAATGCAAGGTTGTCCACTCTCACCACTATCATTCAACATAGTTTTGGACGTTTTAGCCACAGCCATCAGGGAAGAAAAAGAAATAAAAAGAATCCAAATCGGATAAGAAGAAGTAAAGCTGTCACTGTTTGCAGATGACATGATACTATACATAGAGGATCCTAAAGATGCTACCAGAAAACTACTAGAGCTAATCAATGAATTTGGTAAAGTAGCAGGATACAAAATTAATGCACAGAAATCTCTTGCATTCCTATACACTAACAATGAAGGAGAAATTAAGGAAACACTCTCATTTACCACTGCAACAAAAAGAATAAAATGCCTAGGAATAAACCTACCTAAGGAGGTAAAAGACCTGTTTGGAGAAAACTATAAGACATTGATGAAAGAAATTAAAGATCAAACAAACAGATGGACAGATATACTATGTTCTTGGATTGGAACATCAACATTCTGAAAGTGAATATACTACCCAAAGCAATCTACAGATTCAATGCAGTACCTATCAAACTACCAATGGCATTTTTCACAGAACTACAACAAAAAATTTCACAATTTGTATGGAAACACAAAAGACCCCAAATAGCCAAAGCAATCTTGAGAAAGAAAAATGGAGCTGGAGGAATCAGGCTCCCGGACTTCAGACTATACTATAAAGCTACAGTAATCAAGAGAGTATGGTATTGGCACAAAAACAGAAATACAGATCAATGAAACAGGATGGAAAGCCCAGAGATAAGCCCACGCTCATATGGTCACCTTATTTTTGATAAAGAAGGCAAGAATATACAATGGAGAAAAGACAGCCTCTTCAATAAGTGGTGCTGGGAAAACTGGACAGCTACATGTGAAGGAATGAAATCAGAACACTCCCTAACCATACACAAAAATAAACTCAAAACAGATTAAAGACATAAATGTAAGGCCAGACACTATAAAACTGTTAGAGGAAAACATAGGCAGAACACTCTATGACATAAATCACAGCAAGATCCTTTCTGACCCACCTCCTAGAGAAATGGAAATAAACACAAAAAAAACCAAATGGGACCTAATGAAACTTAAAAGCTTTTGCACAGCAAAGGAAACCATAAACAAGACGAAAAGACAACCCACAGAATGGGACAAAGTATTTGCAAATGAAGCAACTGGCAAAGGATCAATCTCCAAAATTTACAAGCAGCTCATGCAGCTCAATATCAAAAAAAAACAAACAACCCAATTCCAAAATGGGCAGAAGACCTAAATAGACATTTCTCCAAAGAAGATATACAGATGGCCAACAAACACATGAAAGGATGCTCAACGTCACTAATCATTAGAGAAATGCAGATCAAAACTATAATGAGGTATCAACTCACACGGGTCAGAATGGCCATCATCAAAAAGTCTACAAGCAATAAATGCTGGAGAGGGTGTGGAGAAAAGGGAACCCTCTTGCAATGCTGGTGAGAATGTAAACTGATACAGTCACTATGGAGAACAGTATGGAGGTTCCTTAAAAAACTAAAATAGAACTACCATATGACCCAGCAATCCCACTACTGGGCATATACCCTGAGAAAACCATAATTCAAAAAGAGTCATGTACCACAATGTTCACTGCAGCACTATTTACAATAGCCAGGACATGGAAGCAACGTAAGTGTCCATTGACAGATGAATGAATAAAGAAGATGTGGCAGATATATACAATGGAATATTACTCAGCCATACGACGAAATGAAATTGAGCTATTTGTAATGAGGTGGATAGACCTAGAGTCTGTCATACAGAGTGAAGTAAGTCAGAAAGAGAGAGACAAATACCGTATGCTAACACATATATATGGAATTTAAGAAAAAAAAATGTCATGAAGAACCTAAGGGTAAGACAGGAATAAAGACACAGACCTACTAGAGAATGGACTTGAGGATATGGGGAGGGGGAAGGGTAAGCTGTGACAAAGCGAGAGAGCGGCATGGACATATATACACTACCAAACGTAAGGTAGATAGCTAGTGGGAAGCAGCCGCATAGCACAGGGAGATCAGCTCGGTGCTTTGTGACCGCCTGGAGGGGTGGGATAGGGAGGGTGGGAGGGAGGGAGACGCAAGAGGGAAGAGATATGGGAACATATGTATATATATAACTGATTCATTTTGTTGTAAAGCAGAAACTAACAAACCATTGTAAAGCAATTATACTCCAATAAAGATGTTTAAAAAAAAAGAATATATATACGTTAACTGAATCACTTTGCTGTACAGCAGAAATTAACAACATTGTATATCAACTATACTTCAATAAAATAAAAATTTTTAAATATAAATAAATAAATAAATGTAAGTACTTTCAAGGGATTAAAGGAATTATTAATTGAACATGCCTAAAATTATCAGGAAAAAATTGCTCAAGGGACATTTCTAGTATACCACAATGTTACTACCTTCACAAAAAGATGTTGAAGAACAAATATAGTTATAAGGTGATCTTACCAAGTAGGTAAATATTCTCAGGAATTTATTATCAAGCTGCTAGGAAAAACAGAGAAATTTTCAATCAACTATTTTAGTACGAGGGCTTCCCTGGTGGCGCAGTGGTTGAGAGTCCGCCTGCCGATGCAGGGGACGCGGGTTCGTGCCCCGGTCCGGGAAGATCCCACACGCCGCGGAGAGGCTGGGCCCGTGAGCCATGGCCGCTGAGCCTGCGCGTCCGGAGCCTGTGCTCCACAACGGGAGAGGCCACAGCAGTGAGAGGCCTGCGTACTGCAAAAAATATATATATGTATATATATATATTTTTTAGTACAAGACTTAAAGGCAGTGAAATTTTCTTATTTCAGGAGTTACTAGGAGGATGAAGAGAGCCAGTTCCCAGAAAGGGCCTGGCACTCATGAATAAGCACTCAACAGATGTGAGCATCTGTTACTAGAGAGGCAGTTTAGTTCACTGCCTAAGATATGGGACCCACATGTGCTGCAGTGAAAGTCACCTAACGCAAGCATTTCTAAACGTACCTTTTCAAAGTGTTCTCGCCCCACCAAAAAAGTCCTCAGCACAGCGCACATAAACATCACCTCTTGTAGCAACAAATAATGGCACTGTGCCTGTGGGTATGAATGTGCCTGTATTTAGGTATTTTAAACATATTTTAAGTAACTGAACATGGAGCCACCTGTCAGAGAAAAGATCAAATTAGGAAACTGGACTTTTAGGATTAACTGTACAGCACAGGGAACTATATTCAATGTCTTGTTATAACCCATAATGGAAAGTAATCTGAAAAACATAAAGTGTTTCAGATATATATATATATATGTATATCTATCTATTTCTATATTTCTCTCTATATCTATATAGAGACTCACAGACATAAAGAACATAGAAGAGAAACAGTGACTGTGACTTAAGAATTTATTGTGGGTCAAAGACTTTTCCACGTACAGAAGGTGGAGTGTGATCCCGGCCAGGCAGCCCAGAGCGGGCTCCCTTAACCATTATGCAATTCTGCAGCACTTTAAAGTCTGATGACTGTCAGGTTCTTTGTCATGAGGACAAAAACGATGGAAATAAAAGAGTAAACTTCTGAGGTCCACAAGATGTCCATGGTCACCCTGCATGTCGTTACAAAGTACCGTAAAGAACCTAGCGTATGTTAAAGGTCTAACTTGTGAAACATCAACCATATCTGTGAGATCCTATAGCATTCTGTGTCCTCCTGATTCCCACTTCTTGCTTATAAATGAGTCAGTGCTAGATACTGTTTACTGATTGACTCTCAGCATCGATTTTCATCCTCTTCTTTTATATATATATATATATATATATATATATATATATATATATATATATCACAGGGACTGGAAAGCTAAAAGCCACATTTCCCAGACTCCCTTATCAGCAGGACTCTGGATGAATTCTAGCAACAAGATACACTTGCTTAAGATTGCGGAGACAGAGGAATTCCTTTTCATACAGGGGAAGTTTTCCATATTCTCTCACCTAGTCCCAGGTTCACAGGTGCAAGGCAGCTGGACCGTCAGCTGTGATTGCCTCAAGTCCCCTGGGGAAGCAGAACAGAGTCCTGACCTTGGGAACAGAGCCACGGACGTATGAACTTGAAGCCTACCTTGCTGACGTCTGCTCCTTCAGGATTATCCAGTAATTTGGCAAACACCTAATTTCCTGTTTTAACTTCCTCTATACTTCAAATTAGTTTCTGTACCAGTTACTGAATTAACATCTCTCAGCCTCCAACCTACCCTTCCATACTCCGCTTGTGATACAGGAGTGGGGATTCTACAAACCTCATCCCTGATTTGCCAGTGGGCTCCCTGCAAGGCTCTGAGAATTAAATCTCACGGCCACACCCAGACCCAGGGATGCTGGGAAATGTAGTCTCTGCCATACATGCCATTAATGAATTTTCCATGATTACATTTTCATTCCATCACTGATTACACGTACTTATTTCATAAAACTTTGGGTTAAAGAATGACTATTTTGCTCAAGTATATCCTTACCAATTCATCTTCCTTTTAATGGCCCATGAGAACTAGTTTTTTGTGTATTCTATAGGTTAACATGTTAAAAACAACTGCACTTTCCTCCAAATAAATTTCATGGTTAGTTCAATCATTTGTTTCTTAGAAAATGCTGGCAAATTTTTCTATATGTCTCCATCCATATTCATTTTAATTATTGCAGCACAAAAAACAAATGATCCTCAAATGGCTTGGCCCTTATTGTCTTTTACTAACAAATATCAAAAGATGTCTAGCATTCAGTAGCCAGCAGTGGGACTTCCCTGGTGGCATACTGGTTAAGAATCCACCTGCCAATGTAAGGGACACGGGTTCGATCGCTGGTCCGGGAAGATCCCACATGCCACGGAGCCACAACTACTGAGCCTGTGCTCTAGAGCCCGCAAGCCACAACTACTGAGCCTGTGTGCCACAACTCCTGAAGTCTGTGAACCCTAGACCACGCGCTGCAACTACTGAAGCCCACACACCTAGAGCCCATGCACCTAGAGCCCGTGCTCCACAACAAGAGAAGCCACTGCGAAGAGAAGCCCGCGCACCACAATGAAGAGTAGCCCCCGCTCGCCACAACTAGAGAAAGCCTGCGCGCAGCAACGAAGATCCAATGCAGCCAAAAAAAAAAAAAAGCCAGCAGTAGGTGCTGTGAAATTTGACAGGGTAACTGATTTGAATATTACATGTTTTTTATAAACTGCTGATAACATTGTAGATTTTTATTCTCATACTCGGTATTCTTAGTTTTTAAAGTCTCACTAATTCATAGCTTCATTTTGCAACAGCTAAGGTTTCAAGATACCATCATACATTTAGGGCAAGAATCATGATTAATGATAGTAGCCTTAGGGAGAATACTGAAATTTGTTTAGCTTGTCAGATCTGATCACTGTTTTAATTCATCAAGCAGCCGAAGAAAACTTAAAACTAGCAGTGTGCGTGTCCAGCAAGGCCACACCATTGCAGCTTCTGCTTACACTACTGTAATCTCAATAGCTTTTTTTTAAAAAAAAACAGAAATCTTTTCAAGCCAGCACCTTGTAAGAGTCAGTTTAACCGAAACTAAATCTAGTCTGTAAACCCATTTAACCAGTAACACAAACGGCAAGATTTCACAATGAGCTTCAAGCAAATGGAAGAGTGAGGGTCCCAGCGTCATCCCTTTTTATTTGTGGGACCCCACGCCTCCCTCTGCCCCTTCCTCCCAGACCCATCCCTGGTTAGCACACCAGAAACAGGATTGGGTGTGCCAGAGCCAGTCCATGTGCTATCAGCAATACTGTGATTTCACAGTACTTTTTTTAACCAAAAAAAAAAAAAACAGGAGGAAAAAAGAAAATGACATTTTCTACTGGTATATTAACATATCATCTAGTGTCCCCGTGGGGTGCACTTCATCACCCTCCTTGTTTCCAAGACCACTGATCTCTGTATTACAGAGCTTAGATGTTATTTCGGTAACAGTTGAAACACTGAAAACAGGGATAAATCCTGAGCATTTACAAGCATTTGGGGTCCTAGCCTGGACCTACGTACAGGTCAACTGAAGGGGGTGGATGCCAGGTAACTGATGGTCGTTGAGGTGACCCCCTTAATTCCCTCAGACGTACACAGGAGATGAGGGAAGGAAGCCAGGCCCAGTGCTTCTGATTCGTGGTTCACTTCCTCGGTCCCCGTCTCGTTCACTTCACCATCAGAGCCTCCTTTTACAAGCGTAACTAACCCTGTCATCTGCTCTGAGCAGTGGCGCTGACTGCGAGTGTGGCCGTAGGTGCCTGCCAGGAATAAGCTCTTGTTAAACGACGCACAGGTGGAATCTCACTGTTGAGCTCCCATCTTCATGTCAAACCACCAAAGCAGGTCACTGGGGACTCTCAAATCAGCTCCCAACCAGGGTCTCAGCAGAAGCTTTAGGCCATGACGGGCTGGGTACACATCTGTACCATTCTCCGTGAGCCGGTGGCACTGGGATGTTGGGGAACTAAGAGCCTGTGCATCCTATTACGACGTAAACGTCATCAACTCCTGACACGTGAATATCATCTTGAGTGTCTGTACTACAAAGAAACGCCTACAAGTCTCCTAGCAACCACCAGGAGTTGAACATCGCCCCTTAATGGAAATCCTAACAGGAAGTCAAACCAGATTAAAACTACCCCATGTTAAAGGCACTGTTCTAGGTGAATAAAATAATGTGTTATCGCAAAGCAATTTTCTGGGCTTACTAGTTTTTATGTCAGTTTGGAATATTTATTGTATTTCTTAACATCCATGGTACCCCTTAATCAAGAGTATAAAGTCATCTACTTAGGATTTGCCAAAGTGAGGAACATTCTTAGAATCACAGAATGATAAGCAAATAAGTTTACAAATACTGCAACCATCAATATCATACGTTTTCCAAACCATAACTCTAACATGGATGTATATTATTCTCCAGACCTTGCAAATTCTTAATGTCCATTTTATCAGTACTGGGAGAGTATGCTTTCAACCATGCAGCTAGCTAGAAAGACTTTTTTATATATGGAGTGTGCTTCTCACAAAAACCTTCTCTCCTTCCTCTAATATGACAGAAACTGTAGCTGAATCTGAAGACAAAGTGAATTTCAATGATAGCCATCACCTAAAAACATACACAAATTCCTATATCTGGTACCAGAGGTAGAGCTTACCATCTTGATGTTTAAAGAAATGACTTTATGACATCCGTTCATAAATAAAAAGAGAAAATACATTGAGTAGTTTTATAATTGCTTTCTTAATAAAAAAAAAAAAAAAAAAATTTAAATCCTGATTATTAGTCATAGCAGAAACAAAGGGTTTAACACAGTGATGTCAAATACAACTTTTTAAAAGCTACTTACGTCCAAAGAATCCTCCTTCAGTAGGATAAGGGCCATGTTCTGTGACACCAACCGGCAGGAATAGCCTAGAATAAAAGAAGGAGCAACATACGTGAATTTACCATCCCCACCAGGAACTCACCACGTTCAAGGTCCCCTGAATTCAGCCTCCCTTCCTGCACCTTCCTTATCACTGTGTTTGGCCTATGGGCTCACACAGAGGAATTGAGCAAGTGTGGGGAGGAAAAGCTTACGCGGATTCTGACTTTTGCAGACAGCTCTAGCAGTGCTGCTCGGAAGGGTCTTCATAACTAATGGCTGAAATAAATACTCATCAGTTTTCTTTATCCCTGTTATCTTTGTATTAGGATGAGCTTTGGGTCCCCTAAAGTAAAAGCAAACGCTTTAGGAAGACAAACGGAATCAACGGTGCTCCTCAAGCGGCATACACGTGCCTACTGTGATACCAAGGTCCCTCACTTGCTTTATAGAAAGCCAGGTAATTCTCACAGCAGGCTTCTAAGGAAGCCTATGATACCCAGAGAGCCACTTTTCCTGCGAAAGCTCAAAGCAACCCCCACTTCAAGAAATAAGTCTGAGTCAAGAGTATCCCAATGCTAATTCTTAACAATTCCCATTACATTTTTAGACAATGGTATCTCTGTAGGTTAATTTCAGCAAGATACACTTTTCCTCCCGGAAGGCAAATGTATTTTCTACGAAGCTGTTTCCTACTCAGACTTTGCAGTACACGCGTGACAGGTGGAGATGCTTGGTGACACAACGACCAAGCTAAGAGCCTCTCCGGACTCTTCCCCTTCTCCCCACACTCTGGGGAGAATGAGGTGGCGGCCCCAGCCAACCCCAAGTCCAGGGGTGTCTGTCGGGGCCCTGGGCTCTCTTTCAAATCACCCTCCACCATCTTGGTGCCCCTCAAGAGAGCTGCCATCAACATGTGCTTTTCACCAAGCTCCATCTTAATTTATCTCATCGAGAAAAGTCAAAGAAACAGTCCTTTCACCTAGAGGAGTGATCCTTACAATGATCATGGACCAATGATCACAGAAACAGGGAACAAGTGGTCAGCATAAAGAACGTCAACCTTCAAAACAAGGACGCGGGTGACCATCTCAAGGAAGGGCCGTAACCAATGCTTAGGCAACAGGAGTCTGGGTTCTCCTCCGCAGAAGAGCCAAAATACCCCTTCCCACAGATGCTATATTTAACTAGAAAAGGAGACAAGCATTTAACTAGCGGACAAGTCACAGAACTGCTGCGTTCACGTGCTCAATTCTACCCAGAAGGTCCTCTTTTCATCCTCAAGAAACCCTACTAACAGGCACAAAACAGAACTCAAGACAGACAACAATTAAGATGAGAGAAAGCTTGGGGTATTTTTGGGGGGTAGAAAATAAATATTTGTGTTTATTTTGGAATGTATGAAGTGTATCCTTCACTGATGAGTGTCATTTGAGAGGACTATTATAAACCACCTGAGAACACAAATTTTAAAGCACAAAATTATGACTTTTCATCTAACTGTCATTTTCTTAAAGCAATACCTTGAAGATCTATTCCAGGCAGTTAACGACAGTTGTGTGAAGGGAATGAGATAATTTTGCTGGTTAAAACCTCACGTATCACTTGCAAAGCGAAAACAACTGAATAGTTTAAAATCACAGGACCACATGGGCAAATACCTGTTCAACCTCTAAGAGGAAAACTAAAGGGAGGAAACACAGCACAATTTTCCACACATTTTCAAACTTGTTCAAGTCTGTATTTTAACAATAGTGATGAGTAGAAATGAGAGTTTCCCAGAATGCCATTGAAAATTCTGCACAGCACGATGGAAATAACTGAACTTTGTTTCCCACTAAAATCTTACAAATATATTCTTCCTTTCTATAGATTCTTATATTAAGTGCAGAAGGGAGGTCAATATTTTATTTTCATTTGCAAACAGGGATATTGGAACTTTCATCATTTTTCTTCCCTTGCCCCAGAAACTTCCAGCAACTTCACGCAATAGAGACTGTTACAAATTTAGTATAACTCACACAAGAGGATTTGCTGGTAGTTTTTGATATTAACAGCGGTTGCAGAAGCAAGCTGAAATGTTTAAGCCATCGCTTCCCGCTTGATTTTATATTTTGCAATTTAAGTAAAATGCCACTTGACAACTGAAGCTGCATAAAGATATTATGGAAAAACTCAAAGTATTTTTCTAGCCGTTGCAAGGGAGAGGGTAACAAATAAAACCACTGACACTTTCATGAATTTAAATACACAAAACTCAAGGTTTCTGAGAAGAAACAGGTTCTTTTTTTTTTAGTTTGGAAAACGAAGCAAGATTTTGCTTAATTATCACACAGAACACTTGCTCTAGACAGACCATGGGGGTTTAACACAGTTAAATGTGACTTAGCTAACATGGCAAATTAAATCATGTCAATCCAAGTTCGGTGTGCTTGATTTCTAATGTTTTTGGATAAAATGAGATCAGCTCTTGGAGAACAGCCAGCTATGAAATGTCAATCCACACTTGTAAATTGTGGTCTATTTCTTTAATCTCACAATCTAACAAGATGACCATAAAATGACTGAGAAGGGAACCTCTGGGATTTCACTTCTTACTACGGCTGAAGTTAACAGCACACCACAGAAGTGTTTAGTCTTTCTACTACCTGAGCATAATCAACACTCAAAGAAATTAAAATACTACAGCATCTACGGTCCTTAGAGCAGGACTTGATTTTAAGAAAATAAAATCATCATTCACACTAGAAAATAGGACCAAACCAAACCTCTCTTGGAACTCGCAATCAGCGTCTTTTTTCTGAGGTAAGCATATATGGTCGAAGATATCCCAACCTAGATTGCTTCGGAGACCCTTTTGGAAGGGTTAACAACGACTGATTCCTACTAACCATATACCTAGGATGCATCAGATTACCCCTCAGTGGGATTCACCTTGGTTCCAAACCCTCAACAGGTGTGTTGTTGGTTGTAAATAATTTCAGGGAGAATCTGGTCACTCAATATTTGAAAGTAAGTGTATGAAACACATGGACAGACGTCAGGAATGGAACTCTTCATCTGCTCCAGACTCGATCAAGGATGCTGAGAGCAGAATCCCTCCCCATCTGAGAACCAGGATATCAAGGACTCATCCACAGAAGCACACCTGGGCACCCTTCCCTCCAGACCCTCAGATGCTTCTCAGAAAAGCACCATCACAGGTAGGGACATGCTGCCTCCACCTTACCTTCTGATCTTCCCCCAAACCAGGCCATCCTGATTCATGCTATTCTCATTCTTTATGTATTTGTCTTAAACAGATTCTTGAGGATCAAGATCTAAACCTATCTCATCTGCAAAGACTTCCCTGATCGTTTTTTGTTTTTTTTGTTTTTTTGCGGTACGCGGGCCTCTCACTGCTGTGGCCTCTCCCGGTGCGGAGCACAGGCTCCGGACGCGCAGGCTCAGCGGCCATGGCTCACGGGCCCAGCCACTCCGCGGCATGTGGGATCTTCCCGGAGTGGGGCACGAACCTGTGTCCCCTGCATCGGCAGGCGGACTCTCAACCACTGCGCCACCAGGGAAGCCCTCCCTGATCTTTTGGACGCCTATCTTTCCGAGAACTGAATTATCACGTGTCATGGTCACATGCTCAGATTCTCAGCTCTCACACCTGTGCGGCCCAGGCTAAGTTACCTGGTATCTCTGTGCCTCAGTTCTGTCTTTAAAATGGGATAATGCCTATCTCAAAGGGAATATTAAACTTACCTAAAGGACTTGGCCGTAATATGACAAATGCTGTGCTAACATTTAATGAGTAACTATTACTCACACCAGCCATGCTCAGCACGTACACTGCACAACTGGTATTTTCTCATCTATTTTATTCGAGTTTGTCTCAAAATTAACTCAGTCCCCAATAAGGGAACATAAGTGCCCCAAGCCTATAGGGGAGCATCTGGCAACAACAGAGCTGCAGGTAATCAAGAAATCACACACCTGACTTTTCTGTGAACATTACCGGGGCTCTGGCCGTGTTCCCCCAGCCCCACCTGAAAACCAGACTTGCCTCCCTGCCAATGGACAAGAATAGGGTGGGCAAGTCCACATTTACTCACTGTCAGAAATTAAACTTCTAAGACTATAGAAGTGGTTTAAAGGGATCAAGTAATGGGTAACAAAACATGGGGGAGGGGCAGCCAAATTCCAACTCAGATGGTTCACCGTGAAAGCGATTCCCAATGCGATGACTTTAAAATGGAACACGCACTAGGATTTTGTTCTCACTCATCCTATCTCCGTTAGAAAAAATATTATAGACTCTGAAAACTTCACATCTATTTTCTAACTATGTAAGAGATGCTTTATCCAGTCATAGTAAGGAAGTGACGACTACATGATTCACAAAGGCTATACAGCTGAAATTTCACGTTAGACTAGGTGACGCCAAATTTTTAAGCTAAAAAAGACAACTTCCAACTCCCGGAAACACAGCTAGTTAGCATAAATCCAAGCACGGCGCAGCAGGGTCCTGGCATCGTGTCAGTTCCAAAGGACCTCAAAGCCACACGCAGGATGACTGCATCTACCTAACACTCATAGGCTCATAATAGACACAAATATCCTGGAACCTAATTTGACTAAGTATTTATTTTCAAGGTATGAACTGAAAGTTACACTTTAAATTCTCAAACTGTGATAGATTATGGATGGATGGATAGATGGATGGATGGGAGGATAGACGGATGGAAGGATAGATGGATGGATGGGAGGATAGATGGATGGATGGGAGGTTAGGTGATAGATGGATGGGAGGATAAGTGATGGATGGAGGGAGAGTAGATGCATGGGAGGATAGATGGACAGATGATAGATAAATGAGAGAGACAGCAAATACTAAAGACAGCCAACAGCACCAAACACCTCTAAACGGAAATGTTGCCAGTTAAAACTGTAAGAGTCAACAATCATAAGACATCCCAACTCTGGAGGCGGTGAAATATGAAAACAAGGTGTCTTAGAATGGATGAAAGTTAGTACCCTTCTCCAGGGTTTTCGAACTCAAATTTCAGAGAGGGTTTTCGTGAAAGCTTCATGAATCTACATTCTGTCAAACTGTGGTCTTATGTGTTGAGGGAAAGACTTATTAAGCTCATTTTTGAGACTATGTCGGGAAATATGAGGCTACACTAGGATCAGTGATTCGTTGGAAATCTTACTCGTCTTTACCAATTGTGGGAAGAAGTATTTGAGGACAGTGACAGAGCTTTTTAAAAAGTGGGTAAAAATGTGTGTGAATTCTAAGGCATCCGATCTGGACTCTAGTAGTCTGGTAGGATCTTTAGAATTTTCTGTGTATAATATCATGTCATCTGCAAACAGTGACAGTTTTACTTCTTCTTTTCCGACTTGGATTAGAATGTTTTTTAAAAGGTCAGTTTTAAAATATCTAATGGATATGAGTGCTTCTGAAACCAAAACTACAAACACTGCTACACCTTCTTTGAAAAAAGCACAAAATAATATAGCTGTTAATGGAAAAAACTGGACAGGTATCAATCACCTTGTGAGGTTCAGACAAGCCTCACTCCAGCAACGACAAACACCTTCCTTCGGGAATAATAAGCCATTCATGTTTTCTGGGTTGATTTTGGGAACTCTGCTTTCACTTGTGTTTACCTAAACTTGGCTAGACCCTGACAGATGCAGGTGTGACACAAGGACAGGAGGACAGGGACGGGGCAGGTGCAGCATCACTGCTCTCATGCTTTCTGTGCCCTCTGTGAACAGGAGCCGTGGATCAATAGCAGGTGTTTTAGACCAAATTTACATGGGAAATACCTGAAGGGCTGATGTATATATATAGAAAGAGACATTCCACCGAAAGCAAACGTATTATCCTTCATCTATAAAAATGTTGCTGACATCACCAAAGGGCTGTAAGCAATGGGTTTTTATTATCTAGTAGTAGTGACAGGTCTACACAGAAACATCACCACACTTTTCTCCAAAAATATGTGTTTGGGAAACAACAGGTACAACGTCTACATCTAATCCTTCAGAGACTGTTTGTGAATCACATGTCAGTCTCTGGGGACTTTAATCTCACTTGTGTGCGAGTCCAAGAGGACTACAGTCTTGGTAAGAAATGATTAAGTGGCTTTTTTTGTCTATTAAAAAAAAAAAAAAAGAGGAAATCCACCCCAGACAGTAGGCATTGTCTGTAACTGAGGTTCTCTGAGAGTCGGGGCTGATTCAAAAGAAAAGACTGAAGGAAAGGGCTCCACTGGAACCAGCTGATCGCGTTCCAAGGAGACTCCTCTGAATAGGACACCAGTCACTCAACTTCAGATGTTCTTTCTGTATGTTTCTTCCTGCAGTGAGCTGTGACATGGACTCTATTCCCATCAACACATGAGAAGTCATGTAGCCCTTTCATTTTATCACCTATGCACCAGAGCTTGTGACACAAGGGTGACAGAAGTCCTAGATAATTTTAAAGCAATTCAAACAATCAAAATTAGATTTTTTGGGACTTCCCTGGTGGTCCAGTGGTTAAGAATCCGCCTGCTAATGCAGGAGACACGGGTTCGAGTCCTGGTCCGGGAAGATCCCACACGCTGCAGAGCAACTAAACCCGGGCGCCACAACTACTGAGCCTGTGGCTCTGGAGTCCATGAGCCACAATTACTGAGCCTGTGTGCCGCCACTACTGAAGCCCGTGTGCCTAGAGCCCGTGCTCCGCAACAAGAGAAGCCACCGCAATGAGAAGCCCATGCAGCGCAACGAAGAATAGCTCCCACTCGCCGCAACTAGGGAAAGCCCGTGCGCAGCAACGAAGACCCAACGCAACCAAAAATAAATATAAAATAATAAATAATTTTTTTAAAAAAATTAGATTTTTTTAAAATTAGTAGTTTCACAAGTCCTTTTCAAACTAAAAACGTGCTGCTTTAACACTCATGAAGTAATCTGGGCTTAAATTCCCTTTCTTCAATTTTCATTTCTGCGATGCTTAGCAGGCAGAGGTTGCCAACCCAGATGGGGAAGGGAAAGGTTCAAGCCTATCAGAAAAACCTATGAATTGCTAAAAATCATTATAATGGCTATAACTATACAAAATAATAATGCATATCTAAACTTAATGAAAACATGCTTAGTCTCTGAGACTAAATTTTTGTGAAGAAAGCGGTAAGAAAATCAAACTCTCATCAACTTTTGAATTCTCTGGCCTCTGTAAGTATGTTTAATACTTTTCAGGAAGGTGTCATAGTCTTATTGTTTATAACGGACAGATAATGCTCATAAGAGCATCTTAAACTTTTCTCGGTCTTATGAATGAAGAATTCTATAAAACACTTCTGTCAATGCATCTGAGGAGCCCTTAGGCACCTCTATAAGACGGTTCAAAAACGTAATACAAAAATCAGCACTGGGAAATTATTCTTTAAATGAATTACCTATGTTAATTGCAGTTTCTTGTTTGTCGCCCGTCAACACCCATATTTTAATTTCTGCCTTCAACAGAGTTGCTATGGTTTCTGGCACGCCTGCCTGAAGACGATCTTCTATGGCTGTGGCCCCAAGCAGCAGCAAATTCTGAATTAAAAAACAGCTTCCATTAAAGATGGGGACACACGTAAGAGCAGCATGAATGACGAAACTCTTGACAAAAGAAAGGCAGTCAAGTGTTCTGAGACAATTACCTTATTTCCTCCACATTAAACCTTTGTCTGCAGATAATTAATGACAGTCACATGTGCGGCATCTCAAAACCACCCACAGGGCTAGAACCCCTCCACACACGCGGGCCAGCACATGCCATCTACTTCTGGGTACACGGGCACCTTGGGCTAGGAAACCACCTGGGAAACCACCTGGCAGCAGAGCACATGGGTGAGTTATCCTGGGGACACTAACAGGACTGAGGCTTCTCTCTCACTCCACTCATAAGTCAAGGGCTATGGTACAGTTAACACATGAGAAAAACTTATTCAGTGACCAAAACGGCCAACTACCTCCCGAGTGCCCACCTCTGGCCAGGGGACGCACAGACATCGCACCTATTGAATTGCTTTATGATTCTCAAAGTAATTTTGGCATTTCCAGGGAAGCAGGGTAAATGAACATTTGATTTCACTTCCATCCATACCCAAGTTCCATTTAAATGACAAACAAGGGGAAAAAAGTCAAAGGGGAATTTTAAAAAGATAAATAAAATAAAGGAATGAGAAAAGCAAGCAAGCAATGACTTCAAAGCTACTGAAACTGGAAGATGGATGGACCAGTGGTTGCTGACATGAAACGGAAAAAGCTGAAATCCAGCTCCCAGATTCGAGGGATTCAATCTGTGGCAAGCTACCTCATGTCTTGGGAGGAACTGAAATAACAAAATCACATGGGCAGCGTGGAGCAGCAATGGCAAAGCTCAAAGAGGACAGCAAGCGTGAAAACATTTAGTAGGTACGATGTCCAGCCAGCCTAGGCATTTCGACTGCTCAGGAAACTCAGCAGGGCCAGCTAACGTCGTTACACCTCATCTCAGGCAAACCCAGAAAGTCGCCGATGCCGTTTTTGACCTGATACTTCTTAAGACGTGAACGCTTAGCAGAGGGTGGCTCGACCTTTCGGAGAGCTCATAAAAACTGAGTGTTTCTTAAAGCAAAGAAACGATGAAAAGCTAATGGTGAGTTAAGATACTTACAAGATCAGAGAACATCACTATATAGCCAAAAGGTTTCTGCACCGAAACTTTTTTGCTCATTAGGTGTCACCGGGCACGTAATGTAACGCATCTACCACGTGCAATTACCTTCTCAATGATCTCGTAACACTCTTCCAGCCGCTGAGCTCTGTCCTTCAGGATGGTGCTGGCTTCTTGGTAGACTTTGAGCCACTCTGCATAATCACTCTCAGAGAGGTCGGCGTAAGCCACACAGAGGGTCCGCAAGCCTGCAAAACAGTCCCGCGTCTCCCGGTGAGGGCCCTAGTGACGGGCAAGCAGGGTGCCTTATCCCCAGGGGACACCACGTGTGCAGAAAATGGAAGAGACCATCCACTTTACAGGTCACTCTAAGTCAACGTGCACACACTCAAAATGAACTGAAAAGCGACCTTATTTTAATATAAACCACTGCTTCTATAGATGTTGACGGAACAGGAAAAGCCATGAGACTGAACTCCTCACAGCAGAGAAGGACACGAGGAGGGACGCACAGACATCACACCTATTGAATTGCTCTATGATTCTCAAAGTAATTTTGGAATTTCCAGGGAAGCAGGGTAAATGAACATTTGATTTCACATCCATCCATACCCAAGTTCCATTAAAATGACAAACAAGGGGGAAAAAATCAAAGGGGAATTTTTAAAAAAGATAAATAAAATAAAGGAATGAGAAAAACAAGCAAGCAATGACTTCCTGTCAGCCAGGAGGCAAGACGGGAAGTGTGTTTCTAGACAGCAGTAAAGGCCCAGTGTGCTACCACGTGAAACACACAGGCTTTCAAGCAGCCGTGCTTGTGTGTGCGTGTGTGTCCCTGTGTGCATGTGTCTCTGTGTGTGTCCCTGTGTGCATGTGTTCCTATGTGTGCACGTGTGTTCCCTGGTGGGCACATGTGTCCCTGTGTGCATGTGTTCCTATGTGTGCACGTGTGTTCCCTGGTGGGCACATGTGTCCCTGTGTGCATGTGTTCCTATGTGTGCACGTGTGTTCTCTGGTGTACATGCGTGTGCCTGTGTGTGCACAGACGTGGATACATGCGGCCAGAGAGGCTCAGGAAGGCAACGAGGCAGCAGCCGGCACTCAAGCTCTCATCACATCCACGTGCAGGGGAGCCTGACAGGAGTGTTGTTTAAAGCCCTTCTGAGAACTCCCTTCCTGTTCTCCATGGGTTCAGTGGATTATTCTTGCCTGAAGTCTAGGGTAAGCCAGTGTCATAAGGGAAACGAGAGAGGGCCTGGGAAATAAGGTGAGTTTTCCGAGAAAGGAGTGCAAAACTGGAGGGCGATTCTGCGTAGCATCGTGGGCTGGCCTGCCTCACCCTCGTCCCTCTGGTTAAGCGTTAGCGGATGATGTTTAGGTAACAGAGCAGTTGGTCTACAGCCACGACTCTTGTCACTGCCACCACCGGTGCAGAGGGTGGGGACGGGCTTGGCACTAGAAAATGACCCGCCTTTGAAGCAAGCCAAGTGCTGCACGAAAATGACACGTGAACACGAAGGCTCACCCGACTGCCCCCTGAAAGCACAACTCCAAGGGCAGAAATAACGTTTCCAAATTCCACTCACCTTCCGTGGCAAAATACTCCAGATGGCATAGTGTTTCCTCCATGTATTTTGAATCTTTAGAAAGTCTCTCAAAAATCACGTTATCCTGTAAAACAGGGAAACGCTGTGACTGGCAAACCTCAGGTCAGCCGACGCTCTAGCACCACAAGCCCAGCTCTGTTTTCGTGGTGTGGATCCAACACACACCTGGGTGGGCGAGGGGAAACACAGTTCTTGGCTGGATTCAGTCATGAGCTTTGGAAAACAACCTGGGGGTGGGTATGCGTCCACACAAACACGCTGGGGAGGACCCTGGGTGTCAGGAGGATGAATAATCAGGGACACGACGGGGCCGACGTTCACCTCGATTTGCAAAGCTCACACCAGACTTCGTTAACACCCTTTGCAGAAGTGGGAAGCATAAAACACACACCCTAAATTGCTCAAGTGTACTCTCCGTTCCTGATGCTGCAGGAGCTCCCACCCAGGGAGGGCACGACCCACCCTGCACAGAACCTGGTTCAGCTGAGAACACACGGTGTGGACAGCTTATCACCTGGGGACTATTTCCATGACCCACAAGCAGGGCTGGAGGATTGCAGGCTACGGATCATGCAACAAACATGTGATAAATGGCAGTTTGGGGCCCCCCCAAATCTAAGAAATTTAGTTTGGTTTAGGGGAGGCAGGTTTGAGGAGAATTAAATGCTATAACAAATTAAATGCATCCCTACAGCATTTCCTGTTGACTCTGCTCTGTGGTTGCCCCCCTTCCTCTGTACCTCACACTGACCCCCTTCTGGCCTTGCTGTGGTTCTCAGAACACAATGGCAAATAAGCAACCAAAAAGGTAAGAAAGAGTATCATATGAGAACAGGATCTAACGTAATTATCTAATCTTTCCCAATCTGATCCAATATAATCTGGACCTCAGTGAGTCCAGATCGGATGCCTTAGAATTCACACACGTTTTTACTCACTTTTTAAAAAGCTCTGTCACTGTCCTCAAATCCTTCTTCCCACAATTGGTAAAGACGAGTAAGATTTCCAACGAATCACTGATCCTAGTGTAGCCTCATATTTCCCGACACAGTCTCCAAAAATGAGCTTAGTAAGTCTTTCCCTCAACACATAAGACCACAGTTTGACAGAATGTAGTTTTGCAGGTCAGGCTCATGAACAGTAGCATCTTTCCTTAAAGATTTAGATGCGATGACCAGGAGGCAGACAGGACAGAAAGCCTGACATAGGAAATGACCGGAGGGGGCAGTAATAATAGACCACAAATGGACACTACCTCAAACCCGCCAGCCAGCCTCTGTAGTGAATAAAAACTAAACCACGAATATTGAGAATAGCTGCTACAGAAAAAAATACACATCAGAGGGCTTCCCTGGTGGCGCAGTGGTTGAGAGTCCGAGGCAGGCGGACACGGGCTTGTGCCCCGGTCCGGAAGGATCCCACATGCTGCGGAGCGGCTGGGCCCGTGAGCCATGGCCGCTGAGCCTGCGCGTCCAGAGCCTGTGCTCCGCAACGGGAGAGGCCACAACAGTGAGAGGTCCGCGTACCGCAAGAAAAAAAAAAAAACACAGCAGAGTCCTTAAAAGATCATAGGTTGATACAACTGACTGAATCTTCCAAAGTCACCACACGAGGATAGAAAACAGGAATCAGAATTCACACTCTAAGGATTCTGCAGGACATGGCCAGCTACTGTTTCTGAAACCAACTACCGATGAACAGCAAGCTTTCCACCGACCTCCTTGCCACGCTGGCTTGAACCCCCATCATCTTCAGGGGGCTTTTACTACTAAGTCAGCGGCAGGCTGACTGAAAGAGCCTTTCAACCCTGGGCGACCATCAAGGATGCTGAGAACAGCAGTCAGGGAAGCAGCAGGGGTCCCTGGCGTGCAGACCTCAGCCAGTACTTACAGCCCCTTTACAATAGAGTCGAAGCTGTCCTGAAGGGGTTCGCACAATTACAGACATTCTTTTTCTGTCGCTGTAGGGTAAAAACAAAAAGGAAAGAAAACTGTCATTGGTCTGTTTTCTAGGACCACATCCTGTGATTAAACACCAAACAACCCAAAAGGTGGTCTGGCTGGCCCCCAAATGGCCAAGCTCCGTCTTCCCTACCTTTGTCCTCAAAGTCAGACTTTAATTGTGTATCTCCTACTCTTTGGCATAAACCTATTCCTTTCCCTGCCGTGGAAACTCACTAGCACAGCTCTATGATAGAAGAAGAGACAGAAATGGAGAACTTGAGCGCTTTACTCTGTGTCTAGTTTGCTCCTGACAACACTGTGTCCACGTACTCTTATTTCACAGCTCAGAAATGTTCAGTTACCTGCCCAGTAGGTAGCAAAGTGCAAGATTCAGTATAAACCCACTCCACTCAAAAGCATCTCATCGTATCTTCTTTTGACTGAAGTGGAAAGAAATGATGAATTCCGAGGACCTCCCGATTTAGCGCAGAGGTCCCTTGGCTTCCTCCCCAGCCGCAGCCCCAAGCACATGCACCGGCACCTCCTTCCTCAGCTTTCAAAGGGACCCGCCCTCAGTCACTGACTCATTTCTCGCCCATCTGTATATATACAGGAAGTCCCTTCCATACGAATGAGTCCCCTTCCGAGACAGCGCGTTCGTAAGTCCAACAAAGTTAGCCCAGGTACCTGACACGACCCGCTATAGAGTACCACGCTGTAATGGGTTTATAATACTTCTCACACAAGTAATACATAAAAAACAAACAAAAGATAAAGAAAACATTTTTAATCTTACAGACACATGAGCTAACTCACTGGACGTGCGAATGCACGTTCGTGTCTTCGAAAGTTCGCAGCTTGAAGTTTGTATATAGGGGACTTACTGTGTGTATATGGAGACAGACAGACAGATAGACAGATAGATAGAGAGGGACAGTTTATTTCAAGTGCACAAAAGAGAAACATACCTAGAAAACTCCAAGACATTAAGGATTCCAAATGTCTCTTCCTGTCCCATCTAAAGGAAGAAAAACAGGCTTTTACCTGAAGTGCAAAGTATTAAAATCTCAAAACAACCAGCTCCCCAATCATAAACCTCTCTATCCATGCCTCTCCCCAAGCCCTCCCCTCCTCTCCCTCCCCTCCTGTTCCCTCCCTCTCTCGCTCTCCCTTCATCCATCCATCCCCCTGCAGACACCTTCCACCAAGTACTGTCTTCCCCGTCAGTCTGGTGGGACCATAGCTCCCCCTTCTGGTGGAAGCGTCTCCTTTTCCTCCAGCAGGAGTGGCTGTCATAGTAACTGATGACAGAGTAACTTCCAAGACATACAAATACGGGACACAAGCGACACAGGTCCATCCGAGACCTGGGGCCAGTTATGCTTCCGAATCCAGAATTTTACACATCTCGCAGAAGTACGTGCACACCGTATGCCACTACATCCCCAGGGGGCCCAGGCGCTACACCCTGTAATACAACACGTTTCCTGCAGCAAGACGCATGGCTATCCCCACCAAGTGAGATCCATAAAGAACAGAGGTGGCCCCACGGGAGTTCCATTAGGCTTCCCTACCAAATGTCCACACCCCAAATTTAGGGGAAAAAGCGTGGAATTCAAAACTTTTTCAATTTTGGATTTAGAAACAAAGGCATATAACTCTGCACCAGATTTTAGGGCAACTCATCAAATGCCTTTTCTCTTCGGGTTCTTCAAAGTCGGAACGTCAGTATTCTTAATTGGGCTTCCCTGGTGGCGCAGTGGTTGGGAGTCCGCCTGCCGATGCAGGGGACACGGGTTTGTGCCCCGGTCCGGGAAGATCCCACATGCCACGGAGCGGCTGGGCCCGTGAGCCATGGCCGCTGAGCCTGCGCGTCCGGAGCCTGTGCTCCGCGGCGGGAGAGGCCACAGCAGTGAGAGGCCCGCGTACCACAAAAAAAATAAATAAATAAAATTCTTAATTTTTCTCCTCGAGATTCCAGATTATGTGTGCACAATTTGAAAACTTTTTAATCGAATCTTAAAAAGATCCCTTGTCCCCTGGGTCTGAGAGAAATAATAACTGAAGGAACACACAGATCCCCACGTGTGTGGCTGACACACAAAGCACTGGGAAGTAACACTGTCCCCTCCACAATGCCCCGCCCCTTCGCTTCCTAAAACACAATGAATGGGCCACTTAACCCAGCCCCCGTCAGCATTTACCCCCTTCCCTCTGCAAGCCCCAGTTCCCTTTCCCCTCAGCCTGGCCCAGCTTTGCCAGGTCCCCGTCCAGAGAGTCATCGCTGCCACGCCGTGACCACCGGAAGCCCACCGCCTCTGCGCCGATGTCACATCAACACCCTCACAGCCCCCACAGACCGCATGATGATCAGTAGAGCCACTTCTTTTTTTTTTTTTTTTTTAGAGTATGCACTTTTGCATCTGATTTTTCCTTAAGTCTTTATTGAATTTGTTACAATATTGCTTCTGTTTTTTTTATGTTTTGGTTTTTTTTGGCCATGAGGCATGTGGGATCTTAGCTCCCTGACCAGGGATCGAACCCGCTCCCCCTGCATTGGAGGCAAAGTCGTAACCACTGGACCGCCAGGGAAGTCCCAAGCCACTTCTTGTAAGTAGCGGGTAACTACCTCGAGGACTTGTGGGTTGAGGATCCCCCGGTATTCACAGTTGAATAGGAGTTTTAAAGTTACTGTTACTTATAAATCTTATCTAATCACATGGTCTATTTACTCCATCGCCCCTCCCAATTCCCATGGCTGCACTGCGGAGAAATACAGCAGCATCCACACACCTGAAACCTGGCCGTGAAGGCTAAAATCTCCTCAAACTGGAGGTGAAGACGACACCATTGGTGAGAAGCTTCCACGGAGGAAACTCTATATTGTCAGTACATTGTCCCAACTTGTAGCGACTGTACGCTTCCCTAAGCTAAATGCCCTGTGTTGGCTGAAATCAAGCACAAATAAACATCCTCTGATCTCCGTACTCTGTAAAGAAGAAACTGAAAATGCCGAGAAATGGGCGCTCTGTACACGGTACGATACTTTTTAGGTTTTGCACGTAAGGAAAAGAAAGAACAGACTGCCGCCAGGTGAGGAATAACATCGAGTTATTACACCAGATGGAAGCAAACTTCAAATGCCTTCAAGAGATCCAGGGATTTAAGGATGCAGAACGCCAAGAGCTGTAAAAACCCGCGAGTCCTCCCCAGATTGCGGGTGGGAACAGCACAGGGGCGAGCAGGCGGGGACTTGCCCAGAGACGCGCATCCACCCAGGCAGCAGTGAGCACGGCCCCTCCAACTGCCCAACACAGAGAACGCCCATCCCACCTACCACCCGTGTCCCTGCTGCCACCCCAAGGATCCCTATTTGACCTCATTCCCGATTCAAACTTTCTCTTCTCCCCAGATTTCTCCCTCTGGCTCCTTGAGAGGGAAACTCAAAAAAATCATAAAATAAACTTCTTGATTTCAGGGGGGGAAAACCCATATTAAAAAAAAAAAAAAAGATCTTAAGTGCCAACTCCCTCCTCTGTCAGCCCAGGAGACCAGAGCCAGTGACCGAGGGCTTCAGGGAGACAGACGCAGACCCGCCCCCGAGGACAGGAGGCTGTGGAGCTTTTCCCAACAACTACGGGACCCAGGGCAGGCTTCCCGCATTCTTTACTGCCCGTTACTCCACATCAGTGGATGAAAGACTGCAGACAGCACTTTTAAGAAAGATGACGCAAAAACAACACACAACACTGAGGCGACAGAACCACACGACATATTCTCAACACACCTAGTTTCTCACAGAGAAAAAACAAACCAAAAACTCAGCTCTCACAGGTACAGTAGATGTGCTATTTCTAACATACAGTCTTCCAAAAAGCGGGTGACCAAGAGCGTCCGGCGGTGCCCTGGGGTGTCACTTACGGCCTCTATGATGACAGAGTAGGGCGTTCTGGCTGTGAAGACGAAGCCCAGCTTTCGAGCCCCTTTCACCAAAGCAGCTTCATCTGTCAATAAAGAATTGATGAGGCATTGACTAGTCTCTGGGAATGACAGGATTCTGTTTAGCACGTGTTATCTTTCACGTGAATGAGATCCACACCAGCGACAGAGGCCTGGCCTCTCGTGCAGTGAAGACCAAGGATCTAGAAGGCGCTCACTTACTCTCCCCCAACCAGGACCCTGAAAGGAGCACTTCCATCAGAGGAGAAGCCATGGACCTGGAACTAGTCCCCCCCGGGCACGCTGCAGCCAGCGTGAGACCAGGGGCACGCAGTGGGGGCTTTGCGGGGCCACATCACCTCCCAACACCCAGGTCCCCAGAGAGGGGGGCAGCAGGGCACACCCAGTCAAGAGGCCTCACCTGGGGAGGAGGCCTGGTAGATGATGTTATCTCTGTCCTTCTCGGGGACCACGGTGTGGCACACGGCCAGGAGGGTGAGGAACTCCTGGATGCAGGGGGCTGTGGGCTGCAAATGGGAGCCGAGGTCACCCGACTGTCGGGACACCACTGACGTACACCAGAGTCAGGTTCAAGGCACCCTCCCGCTTAGAACCCCGACGCCTTCCTGCTCCCGTGAGAACAGAGGTCGGGGCCCCAGAGTGGACCCCAGGTGCCCCAGGACCCAGCACCTGCTCGCCATCTGGTCCATCTCCTGCCACTCGCCACCCCCCAAGCCTGAACCCTCCACCAGCCACTCTGTCTACAGCTCTTCAGACTGAGCTCGACCCTTCCCGCTGGCCCATGGCCGTCCTCCACCTGCTGTCAGCCAGTCCCTCCCTTCGCGCATCCTCGGGGCTTCCGTTCACCAGTTGCTTCATCGAGGCGCCTGTTAACACCCCGTCTTGGAATGCGGTCTCTTCCCCTACTACCTGGCAAGGTGTCTGATGTCAACTAGGCCCTTAAACTGTCTGCTAAGTGAATGGGTCTCTTATTTGATCAGTTTGCTGTTTCACAGTCTAAACTGTTTGGTGCTGTTCCTAAGATCCTGTGGGACTAGCTCTTCTCACCTCCTCTGCTGCTTTCGCACCTAGTGATCTATGGCAGGAAAACAAACTTCGGGAAACTAGACTCAGAGCCATCTGCAAGCCTGTCTGTCACCCTGCACTCTCTCCTTGCCCCTCCACCATCCCAACGCAAACAGACCATTTCAGTCACCCACCCGCATTACTACCCTCAACCTAAATACTATTTGAGCATGCTCGAGTCCTCTTTCAGAAAGCAAGGCCTCACGGGGTGCTTGTTTCTTTGACAACCTTAATGAAAACTACTCTTCTCCAGAGACGGTTCTTCTGAGGTGTTGTTCCTTCCTCTGTTTGCTCTACCCTAGTAGCTGTGTCTACCTCTAAGATCAAATACAGGAAAGGACAGTATCAGTGTCTGTGACCGTGACACAGAGCACGGCCTTCAGCAGCATCCTCTGTGAGGTCTGGGACCACTTTGTCAGAATCACCAGGGCTGAGGCCCTGCATCCCAGCCCGGGAGCATGGGTGCCTTCCACACTCCCATCTCAGAACCACTGCTGGGAAAGTTTTAGCATCAACAAATACGGACTAACTGAAATAGAGAAAAGGAGGCTTCCTCACTGAAAATTCAGAGAAAGTTTTAAGTCTATCTATCTCTTCACAAAAGTTGGGAAAGATAAAGTTTTCATGTTGCTTGAGTTTACCTAATTTTAAAACTAAAATGTTTTTCAGAAAAGAGTCATATTAGGTCTAATTTATACAGGTTAAACTGGTTGTGAAATGCTCTGATCATTGAATACTTTTCTAAGTCGGCGTTTTTCAGAATAGCCTTTAGAACAAAAATGAATTCAGATGAACTGGCAATAAATCCTGGTCTGTTACAATAGTTCAGAATGTGACATCACAGTTAAGAAGTGAACAGACCAAGGTCCTGACTCTCATTTCTACATCTGTTTGCCAGGTGACTCTTGGCCAAGTCAATCTTTCTATGCAACTTCCCATCACCTCTCTGGGGTGACTCGGGTGCTAAAGGAAATAGACTTCAAATGCCTAGCACATAGTAGGATGCTGTAAATGCTACGTGTTGCTATATCTTACTTTTGTTTCCTAAATGATCCTAGCCAAAGGATACTGTAATTACTTTGCAAAATACATGACGTCTTATATTCACAACTACGAAGAACTGGTATTGCAGAAACCTTACAAAGCAAAAGAAATCTGAAATGTTAGAGGATTCGATGGTGAGACTCATCTTGATCGTGATGTGCTACTTTATAACTTCACTACGTATTTAATTTGGCTTTAAGTTCTGCGAAGTGTTCACCACAAATTGATCACATCCCTAAAGCACTAACACTATAGAAGCGAGGTCCCATCTCTTCCCCAGACTCCAAAATGGTAACTTTCAAGACATGACACACGTACATAAATGAAACTGCATCACAAGTTATTTCAAGTCCTAGAAGCGTGTATATGTTAACCCCAATCTCCTATCACTTTGCCCCGTGTTTCCTCTTTGGTAACCATAAATTTGATTTCGAGATCTGTGCGTCTGCTTCTGTTTTGTAAATAAGTTCATGTGTATCGTTTATTAGATTCCACATATAAGTGGCACACGATATGTCTTTCTTTGTCTGACTTACTTCACTTAGTATGACAATCTCTACACACTACTATATATAAAAAAGATAACTAATAAGGACCAACTGTATAGCACAGGGAACTCATTACTCTGTAATAACCTACATGGGAAAAGAATCTGAAAAAGAGTGGGTCTACGTATATGTGTAACGGATACACTTTGCTGTACATCTGAAACTAACATATTGTAAATCCAGTATTCTCCAATAAACATATAAAAATAAAATAAAGTTCTAGAAGCAAACGGCAGCCTTACATGATGATCCTCAATGTTCTTCAGGAGTCTGGGGTCATCAAAGTCACATGAGTCACTAGGCGGAGGAGGTATCCGGCTGAAGAGAGAACAGAAGATACTTACTCAGCTCAAAAGTTCCTTCAAGATAACTCACACCTAGTAAGAGTCCGTCTTCAGGAAGAACCACACCTAAAAAGCGTCTAACTTTGTATTAAACTTTTCAAGATTTGAAATACTCGCTATGATTTCAAACCTCAAGGCAGTAAATCTTTAACCCGACTATAAACAAAATGCAGATGGTCCCTGACTTACGATGTTTCGACTTAACAATTCTTCAACTTTATGATGGTGCGAAACTGATATGCATTCAGTAGAAACCGTACTTCGAACTTTGAATGCTCATCTTTCTCCAGGCTGGCGACACGTGGGACAACGCTCTCTCGTGATGCCGGGCGACACGCGCAGCCCCAGTCAGCCCCACCAGCACGAGGGAGAACGACCCATAGACGTACAACCACGCTGGACCCAGACAGCCACTCTGCTTTTCATTTGCAGGACAGTAGTCCATAAATTACATAAGCTATTCAATGCCTTACTATGAAATGGGCTGATACTGCCCAACGGTGGGCTAACGTTAAGTGTTCTGAGCACGCTGTACGTAGGCTGTCCTAAGCTGTGATGTTTGGTAGCTTTGGGGTATTAAATGCACTTTTGAATTCTGATCTTTTCAACTTACGACGGGCTCGTCAGGACATAACTCCATTGTAAATGGAGGAGGATCTGTGGTTACAAGGAGAAGAGATGCAAGGATGAACGCCATGGCTTTACCATTTCTGTTGGCCCCTGCATCTACCAGGGAGAACTCCCCAGCGTGCTTGCTCCAAGCATGTAAAACGGGAGGAATTGTGGCAAATGTATCTGTGCAGCCATTCGTGGCCAGAGCTTGTATGTGAAAGAGAAAAAGGGGGCAAATAATTACAAAAAAGGAAACGTGACGCGATGGCTCCGCGCCGTCACACTGACGAGACGCGAAGGGCTGAGTACGCTCCCTTCTTCCTGAAACCCCGTCTTCAGGACAAAGACAAGGGAAGACAAGATGACAGCAGAGCTGATGTCAAGCGGAATGCTGAATAGATATCAGAGTTTAGTGCAGCAGAGAAAACAGAAACCAACAGCTTGCAAGGGGAAGCACCTAAAATGCAAGCTGCTGACCCCAGCAGGACCCTGGTGGAAGCTGAGGACGTGGCAGCACGAGGTACCTGTGAGACAAAGGGAAGGTGGAAAACAGGACAGGCTCCAAGTCCACCTGACCAAGACTGAGTCTGTGAGAAACCTCCCTCGTCCCAGGCAGCCAGGCACCTGAACCCTCTGCCCCCAGAACGAAATGAAGGTCTATCCTCCAGAGAGCCTAAACCAGAGGAGCCCTGGACCCAGAAACACTGAGCGCACAGGTGGACAGGACACAGCATCCTCCCTAAACCAGAGTTTTAAGTGAAACACTGTATACATTGAAAGGTATGATCAACAACCCTCTGCCTCCACGCAGTTCCCGTAACACCTTCAGCCAGATTTACAGCGCTTGGCAGGAAACTGGAGAGGTCCTCTTGCAAGAAGATGACTGATCGGCTCAAAAGAAAGACACACAGATGCTAACATCAGAGACCCTCTAATAAAACAGTCCTGGCTGTCCCCCCTACATACATGGCCCCAGCAATCAGCTTTCTTGGTGTAAAAATCTTAAAACGTTAGCAGAGAACACCACTAGTCTTAAAGGAAATGCAAATCAAAACCACAATTCACAGCCATTGGGATGGCTATTATATATCTAAAAAAGGCAAACGCGATACCACTTCACAGCCATGGGGATGGCTACTATATACATGAAAGACAAACAGAAATTAACAAGTGTTATGAGGACGTGGGAAAACTGTGCATTACCAGCAGGAATGTAAAATGGTAGAACTGCTATGAAAAATAGTTTGGTGGTTCCTCAAACAGTTAAACATGGAATTACCACATGAGCCAGCAATTCCACTTTCAGGCATAATCCCAAAATATGTAAGAGCAGAAACTCAGATACCTGTACATCAATGTTCATAGAAGCATTATTCACAATAGCCAAAAGACGGAAATAACCCAAGTGCCCATCAACAGATGAATAAACAAAATGTGGTATATACATATATGGAATATTACTCAGCCTTTAAAATAAATGAAATTCTGATACATGCTACAACATGTATGGTACGACCTTGAAGACATTACGCTAAGAAGTGGAAAGTGAGTGGATATATCAGACCGATGGCTGGATATTTTCGTTAAAGCCTTGTAGTACCACAGGGCTTTTAAAACCACATTCATGTTTCAATTTTATTCTGGTTCTCTCTTGAAATAACACATGCAACTTTTATTTTCAAAATATTCAAGTCAGAAGTGCCAATATAAATTGTTCCCAAGTCTTTCCCACTAAAGTGTCAAGAACTGCTGAAGTCTACTTACCAGAAATCATCTGATGATGGCTCCCTTGCCAATTCTGGAAAATGACTGACAGAGAGAGAGAAACAGAATGGTTACAAAACTGTGATCAAAAACACAGATATTCCCACAAAGAACAAGCTCCAGCATAGATCATACGTTAGGCCCCGAACAAGTCTTAGTAAATTCAAGAAGACTGAAATACCAAGCTTCTTTTCCTACCACAAGGGTATGAAACTGGAACTCAATCACCAAAAAATGGAAGACTCACAAATATGTGTAGACTGGACAACATGTGACTGAGCAACCAATGGATCCATGAAGAAATCAAACATGTAATCAAAAACTACCTAGAGACACAAGAAAATGGAAATACAACATACCAAAACTTACAGGATGCAGCAAAAGCAGTTCTGAGAAGTCCATAGCAATAAATGCCTACCTCAAGAAACAAAAAAAAATCTCAAATAAACAACGTAACATTATACCTAAAAGAACTAGAAAAGAACAAATGAAACTCAAAGTTAGAAGGAAGGAAATAAAGATTAAAGCAGAATAAATGAAACAGAGACTCAAAAGTCAATAGAAAAAAAAAAACTGAAACTAAAAGCTGGTTCTTCAAAAGATAAAGTTAAGAACACTTGGGACTTTCCTAGTGGCTCAGTGGATAAGAATCCGCCTGCCAATGCAGGGGACACAGGTTCGAGCCCTGGTCCAGGAAGATCCCACATGCCGCGGAGCAACTAAGCCCGTGTGCCACAACTGCTGAGCCTGCTCTCTAGAGCCCACAAGGCCTAGAGTCCGAGCTCCACAATGGGAGAAGCCACAGCAATGAGAAGCCTGCGCACTGCAACGAAGAGTAGCCCCCGCTCACCACAACTAGAGAAAGCCCACGTGCAGCAACGAAGACCCAATGCAGCCAAAAATAAATAAATAAATTTATAGATAAAAAAGAAAAGTTAAGAAACCTTTAGCTAGACTCACCAAGAACAAAAGAGGACTCAATCAGAAATGAAAGAGAAGACATTACAACTGACATCACAGAAATAATAGGATCATAAGAGACTACTATGAACAATTATATGCCAACAAGTTTGACAGCCTAGAAGAAACAAATTCCTAACGATATACAACCTACCTATCTTCTGAATCATGAAGAAACAGAAAACCTGAACATACTGATTACTAGTAAAGGATTGAATCAGTAATCAAAAACCTCCCAACAAAAGTCTGGGACCAGAAGCCTTCACTAGCGAATTCTACCAAACATTCAAAGAAGAATTAATACCATTTTCAACCTCTTCCAAAAAATAGAAGAGTGGGGAACACTTCCAATTCATTTTACAAGGCCAGCACTGCCCCGATACCAGAAAGACCACCATAAGAAAAGAAAACTACAGGTCAATATCCCTGAAGAACATAGACACAAAAATCCTCAGCAAGATATGAGCAAACCAAATTCAACAATACACTGAAAGGATCATCACACACAATGATCAAGTGGGATTTATTCCAGGGATGCAAGATTGATTTCATATCTGCAAATCAGTATGACAACACCACATTAACTAAATGAAGGATAAAATCATATAATCACCTCAACAGATGCAGAAAAACCATCTGATAAAACTCAACATTCATATATGATAAAAAAAACACTCAACAAAATAGGTACAGAGGGAATGTACCCCAATATAATAAAGACCATATATGACAAGCCCACAGTTAACATCATACTCAACAGTGAAAAACTGAAAGATTTTCCTCTAAGATCAGGAACAAGACAAAGATGCCCACTCTCATATTCTTTTTTCAACATAGTATTAGAAGTCCTAGCCAGAGCAATTAGGCAAGAAAAAGAAGTAAAAGGCATCTAAATAGGAAAGAAGAAGTAAAACTGTCACTATTTGCAGATGACATGATATTATATATAGAAAATCCTAAAAGATTCCACCAACAATCTGTTAGAACTAACCAAATTCAGTAAAGTTGCAGGATACAAAATCAATATACAAAAATCTGTTGCATTTCTATATATTAATAAAGAATTAACAGAGAGAATTTTTTTTAAAAAACCCCATTTATGGGGCTTCCCTGGGGGAGCAGTGGTTAAGGATCTGCTTGCCAATGCAAGGGACACGGGTTCGAACCCTGGTCCGGGAAGATCCCACATGCCGCGGAGCAACTAAGCCCGTGTGCCACAACTACTGAGCCTGCGCTCTAGAGCCTGCGAGCCACAACTACTGAAGCCTGTGCGCCTAGAGCCTGTGCTCCTCAACAAGAGAAGCCACTGCAATGAGAAAACCACGCACTGCAACTAAGAGTAGCCACCTCTCTCTGCAAGTAGAGAAAGCCAGCATGTAGCAACGAAGACCCAATGCAGCCAAAAATAAAAATAATTTTTTTTTAAAAATCCCATTTACAACTGCATCAAAAAAATAAAATACCTAGGAATAAATTCAACCAAGGAGATTAAAGATCTATACACTGAAAACTGTAATACGTTAAGAAGTTTTAAAAGACACAAGTAAATGGAAAGATATTCCATGCTCATGGATTGTAAGAATTAATAATGCTAAAACGTCCATACTACCCAAAGCAATCTACAGACTCAATGCAATCCCTATCAAAATTCCAGTGGCACTTTTCACAGAAACAGAATAAACAATCCTAAAATTTATCCAGACCCACAAAAGAGGCCGATTTGCCAAAACAATCTTGAGAAATAAGAACATAGCTGGATGCATCACGTGCCCTAATTTAAAACTATATTACAGAGCTATAGTAGTCCAAACAGTATGGTACTGGAATAACAACAGATACATAGATCTATGGAATAGAACAGCGAGCCCAGAAACAAACCCATGCATATATGATCAATTAATTTATGACAAAGGAGCCAAGAATATACAATGGGAAAGGACAGTCTCTTCAATAAATGCTGTTGGGAAAACTGGACAACCACATGCAAAAGAATGAAACTGTACTATTATCTTACAACATACACAAAAACTAACTCAAAATGGATTAAAGACTTGAATGTAAGAGCTGAAACCGTCAAACTCCTAGAAGAATACATAGGTGATAAGCTCCTTGATATTGGTCTTGGCAATGAGTTTTTGGATCTGACACCAAAAGCGAAGTAAAAATAAAGAAGTGGGACCACATCAAACTAAAAAGCTTCTGCACAGCACAGGAAACCATCAACAAAATGAAAAGGCAACCCACCAAACAGGAGAAAATATTTGCTCCCATCCTAAATTAGAAATTATAAAGCTGATAAGGGGTTAATATCTAAAATACATAAAGAACTCATACAACTCAATAGCAAAAAAAAATCCAATTTAAAAATGGGCAGAAGTTCTGAATAGACATTTTTCCAAAGAACATATACAGCAGGCCAACAGGTATGCAAAAAGATGCTCAACATCACTGATCATCAGGGAAATTCAAATCAAAACCTCACATCTGTTAGAATAGCTATTACCAAAAAAAAAAAACAAGAAATAAATGTTGACAAGGATGTGGAGAAAAGAGAACCCTTGTGCACTGTTGGTGGGAATGTAAATTGGTACAACCACTATGGAAAACAGTATGGCGGTTCCTCAAAAATTAAAAATAGAACTTTCATATGACCCACCAATTCTACTTCTGGGTATATATCTGAAAAAAACAAAAACAGTATCTCTAAAAGATATCTATGCACCCCCATGTCCATTGCAGCATTATTTACAATAGCCAAGACATGGGAACAACCTGAGTGTCCATCGATGAGTGAATGAATAAAGAAAATGGTATATATGCAATGGAATACTATTCAGCCATAAAAAAGAATGAAACCTTGCCATTTTCAACAACATGGATGGACCCTGAGGGCATTATGCTAAGGAAATAAATCAGACAGAGAAAGACAAATACTGTATGATTTCACTTACACGTAGAATCTAAAAACAACAACAACCAAGCTCAAAGATAAAGAAAACAGGTTGGTAATTGCCAGATGCAGGGATGGGGGTGGGTGAAATGGGTGAAGGGGGTCAAAAGGTACAAACTTCCAGATATAAAATAAATAAGGCATGAGGATGTAACATACAGCATGGTGACTATAGTTAATAATGTTCTATTACAGGGACTTCCCTGGTGGCACAGTGGTTAAGAATCCACCTGCCAACACAGGGGTCATGGGTTCGAGCCCTGGTCCGAGAAGATCCCACATGCTGTGGAGCAACTAAGCCCATGTGCCACAACTACTGAGCCTGCACTCTAGAGCCCACGAGCCACAACTACTGAGCCCGTGAGCCACCACTACTGAAGCCCTTTGCCGAGAGCCCGTGCTCTGCAACAAGAGAAGCCACCGCAACGAGAAGCCCGTGCACTGCCACGAAGAGTCGCCCCCGCTCGCCGCAACTAGAGAAAGCCTGCGCACAGCAGCGAAGACCCAACGCAGCCAAAAATAAATAAGTACATACATTTATAATTTTTTTAAAAAAACTGTTAAAAAAATTTTTTAAATGCTCTATTGCAAACTTGAAAATTGCCAGGAGGGTAAATCTTACAAATTCCATCACAAGAAAAAAAGAATTTCTAATTATGTATGCTGACAAGTTAACTAGATTTACTGTGGTGATTGTTTTGCAATATACACAAATATCAAATCATTATGTTGTACACCTAAAACTAATATAACTTTACATGTCCATTATACCTCAATTTAAAAAAAAATGGCGTTCACATCGAAACATGAGTAAGAAATGTATAATTAGATTAGAAATATAAATTTATAGATTCCTTGAGATTTCTCACTAGGTTAGTATTTGCAGGAATAAATCATGCTTTAACTGGTCTAAATTGGGACCCATTCAGTTTTAAACACAGTCAGCAGTAATTACACATCTACATCCCTTATAAATGTCCTTTCAAAGTATCAGAAAGTCAAGGTATTTGACTAAGCAGCTAAAAATAAACTTATTTTGTTGGAAGAATACAAATAAAATTTTCAGAAAGTGATCAAGACACTCACCCATAGGTTACCCCAGCAATGCTACACTTCTTGAAGTTCATGATATTGCATGTAAGAGTTCCAGTTTTGTCAGAAAACAGGTATTTTACCTAAATCAGAGAAAAGGAAAAAACATATACCAAGAACGTAAGAGACCAACAAATGAAGTCTTTTCTTCTGTGTTTTTCAAAATCTGTATTAGTTTTCAAAGGTAAGTTCCCTTAAGCGAGCAAAATATATTTTATAATTATATATGTTATACGTAATAATTATATATCAAAAAAATTAATATACTTTAATGCTTAGGCCACTTAAAAACCATTTCAATAACCAATTCTAGAGTCCAATTGTGTGGAAATGTACAAAGGAGGCTTCAGTAACAGCTCTGGATCCATTTCAGATCCGTAAGAACCAAGTCCTGCCACTAGGCATCTCAATGACACTTATACAGAATTCGTTCTTGTGTCCAATATGTCAAGACAACAAGCTCAGACTCTGGCAACCACAATATATTTCTTTCTCAGAATCCATCCCCTAGTTGGGCTAAGAAGACCTATCCTGAAACAGCACGGAACAAACACGAAGCCTCTCGATCATGATCACAGTGAGGTTACGTGAAGGCAGCTTGGAACTGCTACAGATTATATAACTTCCCAAGGCACGAAGTTTTACACACATAACACACTAAGCTCTCGATACACAAAGGTGAAAAGAGAAATTCCTGTGGAGGTTAATAAGCAAACCATTTTGACATGATTAACTGCAAAAGAGATGAACCCAAATGTACGTGTGCTGTGTGAGTTTTGTCCCCCCGGGGGGATGCTGTGAGAGGGAGGGGGAGAAAGGACTCAGGACCACAAAGGAAGAGAGTCCAGGTCAGCCTCTGGATACTAACCAGCCCTGTGGGCTCAGGAAAAGTCACCTCACCCTACTTGGACTCAATTTCCATGTCTATGAAATAAAAGTTTGGGCCAGAAGATAAGTAACATCATTCTACGTGTAACTTTCTGGGAAATTACATCATGGACGGGTGAGAGGGAGGAATCAAAAGAATTGTCTCCAGGAAAGATTCCAGTTTCTCAGGGATTTTCTAAAGAGGGGTCATGATTGCGGCAGGATGTGAGGGAGACTCCAGTGATCCCCGAGACCTGTTCTGGGGAAGCCACATTGCCCCACTTTGTAGAAGAGGGATTAATACCATGAAGTGTGTACTGTACTTTTTCTTACTGATACAATATAAGCAAATACACTGAGAATTATTTTTAAAGCAATTCAAGGCCCTTTAAGTAAAGAAAGATTATTAATGATCCTAAAGAAGTCAAATAGTACCTAGAAATATGAAATCAGTACACTGTGGATAATGAATGCTTTAACTATAAATAGTAAGTTTTTATATAAGTTTTCTATGCAGCAAGTCTAGGGGTACAAAAAGCTCAGTGGGATCAGCCTTCCAATAAGCAGTATTTCTTTCTGCCTCTTTCTTAAAAAATTAAAGATGATATGAAAATATTTAAAAATGACATTTCATAATAAGGAATTATTAGCATTTTCTATCCTTGTGTCTACTGAACACTAAGTTATCCTTTAAGTCCCAACTCAAAACTAACTCCCCCATGAAAACTTGCCCTATTCCCAATTAGGATGAACTATTTCATCCTGGGTGCTTGAGTATGTTGAATCGTTCAATCATCCAGGTCCAGTTCAACGGCAACTGAGAACACAGTTATACTAAGCGTTGCGCTAAAATGACAGAGGCGACCAAAGACCGTGTCTCAGGCACGTCCACACCTTCGAATGGGCTCTAAAGCCCCAGGATGGAAATGGACATATATTACTACCACACCTCTTACTTTACTGCATTTATGTTTGGAAAAATTGTTATGGAAACACTGAAGAGAGCTAAATTAACTTTCCTGGAAGTCTGGAGAAGGCTTCAAACAGGAGGTAAATTTCATCTGATACATATATATACCGCACTCACCTCCCGGGGTTGTTGGGAGGTTCACATAAGATTTATAAAATGAAATTATGATCTGTAATTGCAATGCATTCAAAAGAGGTATTCCTTGCAGTGATTTCAACAGAAGATGAAGACATAATGCCTCAGTAAAGGCAGCAGGGGGTTAAGGGTGATGGTGGGAAAGAAACCGGTTCCCTGAAATGTTCCAGAGATAAAACCTGGAACACGTGAGAGACTGTATGGATTTATGTCCTTCAAATCAGCCCCCACATATTCTGTACGATTACCCAATATCCGAGGATCTTAACCATTATTTTCCCTTTCCTTGCCCCTGATTAACAATTTTAAGAGTCCAAAGTAATGTTGCACTGTATTTTTTTGCACTAAATTTGTCGCAGGAATCTTCCAGCTGATAAGATATACCCATGCCTCAAAAAGTAAGTCAAAATCAATTAACATTTGTATTTAATAGTACCTCCAAGTACTACAGAGCTCTTATAGACATCAAAACCACCTTTATGGAGAACTATTTTTGCAAAATCTCTCCGTGGTTCTTCCAACACTTGTCTGCCACCGTGTTCATACACCGTTCCCAAAGTCCCCAAAGAGGCTCTCACCTGCCCAAGCTCTTCATTAAGGTTTGATGTCCTGGCCATGGCAGGAGTGTCATTTCCTAGATAATACATATCTGTGTCCTGAAAGAGAGAAGCGGGGCACTTCAGAAATTATCTACCACCGATTCCTCATTTCCATTAAGAAGAAACTAAAGACATACAACTCAATATAAATGTTAGTTTTTCATCTGGGGGTGAACATACAGTGTCTATTAGTGTAGAGAAACACTGAGATACAGAGGAAAGCATGGTATTTATTTATATCTAGATGATTTGGCTTCAAGGTGATCATCTCCTGACCTAGACTAACTCACACTTCTGAGTTTAGCGAACACCTCATTCACAGGATTGTTGTGAAGCTCAAATAAAAAACACACATCAAAGTGTCTGGTCTCCAACTACTGGCTGCTGAGGTCGGGTGCTCAATGGCCATGGCAGCTGCTTGAAAATTCCACCTCGACTCTTGCAACAGAATCCAAATTTACTGTCACCATGAATTTTGACAGATAGGGGACACGTAAGTAGACACACTTAAGAGGACGTTACTTCAGCACTAAGGAGAATTTAAAGCATGAACAGCTGCAGCGACTTCAGCCCCCCTCCCCAGAAGACAGGCACCTGCTACACACTCTGCTCCATTTCTCCACTGATTCCCCTCAGAGCCCCTGCCCTGCCCATTTCGCAGCCCAAGAAGACATTAGGTGACTAGTCACAGATACCACTGGCTCAGGGACACCCTTGCCCATTCTCCAGGCAGTTCAACTCCCAGACTGAATCGTAATTAACGACGTTCTTCCTTTTCTGGGAGCTGAATTCCATCACTGAGGCTCCAGGAGGGTATTAGGAAATGGCAGCTGACACGTGCCCAGCACCTCAGCTTCCAGCCAGGTGTGACACTCACCCAGTTTATGAAGAGGGCTTGTGTGTACTTCACAACCTCGAGGGTCACCAGTAGACTGATGGGAATCAGATTGTTGTACAAGATGATGAAGGTCAACAGGTTATATCCAAAATTGTCTGAGCTCGTGTCTGTGGAAGAAAACCAGAATATCTGCAGAGCTTAGTCTCTGCTCAGTTTCCTTGTACTTTACGATGCTGGAATTTTTCTGAAAGATGTTCACAGAAAAGTTTATTGGCTTAAGTATACATTTAGAGATTCAAGTTAAAATAGTTACTGAGCACCTACTCTGTGGCATGAACTGTGGATACAAAGACCGTGATGCCACAATTCCTTCCAACACAGAGCTGGCTTCCCAGAGGAGGCTGCGGGGTAGGGGGGTGACCGTGCTGCAGGGCACACGGGCTAACAAGGCCTTCACAGGGCACTGAGGAAACCGAGGCACAAGGGTTTTGATGCGGAGGCCCAGTCACTGAAGGCCGCCCAGAAGAGGCTACAGACAAGTCCTGGAGGATAGAGAGAGGGCAGCTAACTAAAACGGATGCAGAAAAAAGGACAGAGGACTTCCCTGGTGGCGCAGTGGTTGAGAGTCCGCCTGACGATGAAGGGGACACGGGTTCGTGCCCTGGTCCGGGAAGATCCCACATGCCGCGGTGCGGCTGGGCCCGTGAGCCATGGCCGCTGAGCCTGCGCGTCCAGAGCCTGTGCTCCGCAACGGGAGAGGCCACGACAGTGAGAGGCCCGCTTACCACAAAAAAAAAAAAAAAGAATCCGCCTGCCAATGCAGCGGACATGGGTTCGAGCCCTGGTCTGGGAAGATCCCACATCCCATGGAGCAACTAAGCCCGTGCGCTACAACTACTGAGCCTGCGCTCTAGAGCCCATGAGCCACAACTACTGAGCCCTCGTATCACAACCATTGAAGCCTGCACGCCTAGAGCCCAGGCTCTGCAACAAGAGAAGCCACCGCAATGAGAAGCCCGCACACGGCAACGAAGACCCAACACAGCCAAAAATAAATAAAATAAAATAAAATATTTTAAATAAGGTAACAAGGCACAAAGCATTATGAATGGGGCCAAAAATAAATAAATTAATTAATCAATTAATTAATTCTTCCACTGTAAATCACACACCCTGTACTGGAGTTTGACATTATCTGAGCAATTTAAATGACAGTTTCCACAAAGCTTGTATACCAGTATAGTGTCAATGCTGTTTATTTACCCAGACCATGATATTTTGGAACTAACGTGTAAACAAATGTATCTGTCTTCACATTTGACGCTAAACATACAACACGGTTGAAATCCAGATTTTAAGAACCAAAATCAAGGATTTTGACCCAAGCTACAACTGAGGTCCCAGTCACCTTTCCCACATCTGTAAAGCAGCAACAAGGACACTCCTGGGCAGTTCAAAATGTGTGAGTTTTCTACATGACGTAACTAGAAAAGGGGAAAAAGATGTTTCCATCAGTTTAATTAAAATATATACAAAGATGGAAATAATAATCATCCCAAGAAAATATCCCAAAGTTTTAAAATTCAAATTTATTATTCAAAAAACTTTTGTCATTAAATTTTATTCTTCTGGAATTGCTGTGTAAGGAGATTGGCAAATCTTCTCTCAAAACAAAAAGCAATAAAACTGGACAAAATTGTCAAAAACAAGCTTGATGAAAACTATTAATGTGCATATCCAAAAACCTCAACAAACTTCAAACAGGATAAACTCAAAACTACTGAAAACCAACGAAGACGTTGAAAGCAGCAATAAAAAAATGACTCACGTACAAGGGAAAACTCAGTAAGAGTAACAGCTGACCTCATCGGTACAGTGGAGGTCAGAAGGAAAGAGGACGGTATATTCAAAGTACTGAAAAGAAAAGAATGTCAACCAAGAATTCCTACAAGAATTCTGTATCAGCAAAACTATCCTTCAAAAACAAAGGAGGGCTTCCTTGGTGGCGCGGTGGTTGGGAGTCCACCTGCCGGTGCGGGGGACGCAGGTTCGTGCCCCGGTCCGGGAGGATCCCGCGTGCCGCGGAGCGGCTGGGCCCATGGGCCATGGCCACTGAGCCTGCGCGTCCGGAGCCTGTGCTCCGCAGTGGGGGAGGCCACGGCAGTGAGAGGCCCGCGTACTGCGGGGAAAAAAGAAAAAAAGAAAAACGAGACAAAAGGAGAAATTAAGACACTCTAAGATAAAAATTGGGATAATTTGTTGCTATCCAGTCTGCCTTACAAGAAATAATAAAGGAAATCCTCCAGGATGACAGGAAGTGACACCAGACAGTAATTAAATCCACGTAAAGAAGCAGAGGGCAATAAAGGTAATTATATAGGAACTTATAAAAGACCATATAATTACATATTTTCTATGCTTTCTCTTAGATTTAAAAAAGTAGGGCTTCCCTGGTGGCACAGTGGTTAAGAATCCGCCTGCCAATGCAGGGGACATGGGTTCGAGTCCTGGTCCAGGAAGATCCCACATGCCGCGAAGCAACTAAGCCCGTGCGCCACAACTACTGAGCCTGCGCTCTAGAGCCCGCAAGCCACAGCTACTGAGCCCGCGAGCCACAACTACTGAAGCCCGTGCGCCTAGAGCCCGTGCTCCACAACAAGAGAAGCCACCGCAATGAGAAGCCCGCGCACCGCAACGAAGAGGAGCCCCCACTCGCCGTAACTAGAGAAAACCCACACGCAGCAACGAAGACCGAATGCAGCCAAAAATAATAAATAAAATCTTTAAAAAATCATCTGAATATAAAAGGATCCCCAAATGTGTCCACCTTCACTGCGCCATGTGACTCATCTTTCGGTTCTTGAAGGGTGGGCATTGTCTACAACAGCCAACGGGCGGAGAAGGAGGGCACGGCCCGCACACGTACATCACACTTGGAAGGATGGTCAGCTTCAACAAGGAGTCCGTTCGCCACTTACCCATCTTCTTGATGTACCAGTTCTTTCCTCCTTGAGACCCATTCCAGTACAGGGCTCCCACCGAGCTCACCAAGGCCATGACCAGGAGGATGCCAAAGAGTACCAGGATCTGCACATTAGTTACCTTCTCCACATTCGATCTCTTGAGAGGCGCTTTGGTGGAATTCTGTACGACAGCACGTAAAGCCAGTAAGGGTCACAGAACACACTTGGGGGCAAAGAGCAGGGAGCAAAGGAGGTAAGTTAACCACATTCAACACAGAAAAAGTAAAAGACTATCTTTTTGTCAAATAACCAATGAGATTGAGAAGTGTACTATGCGCCTGAATCAACAGCTAGTTTTAAATAAAGAGCACAGAAGACACACTGTCATTTTCAAAGGGCATATTTCAACTCTGCATGACTCAGTCTGTACTTCTTACGATTACAGTCTGTACTTCTTAATTTTAGCATAAAATTAGCTACTTTCACGATCTTAGAATACAGGTTCCAAATCATTTAAGCCCAGTTTAAAAGAAATCAGGCGGCTGCTACTTCAAGAGAAACCAAGATTCTATATCACAAAAATCTAGAATCTTCAAAGTAATAACGCAGCTCTGTAATTAACACACAGAGAGCTATTTGAAGCCCCGTAGCTCAGAATCTGAGAAAAGACACACACAAACACACACACGTCAATAATGCAAAATAGAACAACAGGTGTCAAAATAAATGGATGGATAAAGAGTCCATTTGGAAAACTATGAACAAGAAATGAGCGAGAAGAGCCGGGGAAGCTCTGGTGGCCAGTGGAAATCTGAACGGGGTCCTAAACCACAAACAGAAGGTGGGCAGGAAGTTACGACGAAAGTGGAAACACAGCCCAGCCATCTGTAAATGCTCAAGGCCTGCCTTCTCACTGCCGGTGGGGAGACCAGCCCAGCTAGACAACAAGCCAGTGTCGGGAGTGAGTCCAGAAAGATCCATTAAAACCAGATTCAAGGACCACTGCACAGCAGGTTTGGAACTATATCCCCTCAGCAGTGGAAAAGTCAATAGAACTGTTTGCCCTGGACAGTTATTCACTTAAAGTCATTTTATTAAAAAAATTCCTGAAGGCAGTTGTGGTGGGCAGAGTAACCGCCCTCCTCAGTGACCTCCAGGTCCTAATACCTGGACCAATGAATACGTTACCTTATATGGCAAAGGGGCTTTTCTGGTGTGATTAAATCAATGCCCTTGACTTGGGGAGATTAACCTGAATTATGCAAATGGGCCCGATTTAATCACACAGGTCTTTAAAAGCACAAAAGGAAGAGATCCTTTCCCAGTTATGGTCAGAGGGAGATATGAGTACAGACAAATGGCCAAAGAGGCTCTGAAGACAGAGGAGAGGTGGCCATAAACCAAGGAACTCCGGGAGCCTCTAGAAGGCAAGGAATGGAGTCTCCTCTAGAACCTCCTAGAATGTTCTAGAAAGGAAGGCTGCCTGGCTGACATCATGATGTGGGTGAGACCCAGAGCAGACTTCCGACCTACAGAACTGGAACCTAAGAGCTTCGTGTTGCTTTAACCCGCTACGTTTGTGTCATCTGTTGTGGCAGCGACAGGAAACTAACGTGTAACACAGCAGATGGTAACAACCCCTTCCTGGAGGAGGACAGACCCTGGACTAGATCAGAAGCCAGGAGTGGATGGGGGAGATGGCGGGAGCTTCAGTCCACTGTCTCCGTCCACAAGAGCCTTGTCCCTTCACAGGCAATACTGATATGCAAGATCAGGTGATCTGAATACTTGCGAGGCACTGACTGGCCATGAAAAATGGTGCCTTGGGCCAGACTTGAGTTAGCACTCTGTCTTCATCTTCCCAACCCACCTGATCCCTAACAGAGCTAGGATGAAAATGTCTCCGAATATAAGGATACAAATAAAGTCACAACATGAAAACAAAACCGAGATGAAAACGAGCGGCCATTCATTCCTAGATTCCATCGAGTAGCTCATACCACAAGGTGGCTGAAACTCATCTGAATTCTATCCCCGAACCCGGGACTGCTGCGACCATGACCGTGGCTTTCCGCGGGGGTGGGGAGTCGGGGACTTGCAACGCTGGTTATCTGCAGCCCTGTAAGCATCTAAACAGCACGGCAGCAGTTCCTCTGTGTATACTCTTTTTACCACTTCCCTTTAAGTCGCTGAATTATCTGTCCTTTAAAGACTTTTAAAAATATTCCTCTAGAATCTAAATGGAAATCCATCAGTAAAGGACAACTTACCAATCAAATATCATCTCAAGGTCGATGGGGTCGACACATCACCTTTGGCCTCACGGCAACAGCCAGAAGACCAGTTTCAAGACCGCCTACCCCAATCTTTTAAAAGCTAATCTTACTTTTAATAAACATTCGTTGGAGGCACAAGCAGAAAAAAATTTACAATAAACGTTACTTCTATGACTCCATGAGTTGATTGACTTTTGACCTTTCCCAGTGGTTGAATCCTGGCCAGTGAATTGGATTAAGAAAAGTTATGGTTCATCCAATACAAGAGCAACGACCCAACACTTCAGGCTTCAGCCCATGCGCTTAGGAAAGCCAGGCTCTAGCTACTCACCCCCATCCCCCGAGCATTCCACCTTGCAGTGATGAGCTTGTAGTGTCAAATTCCTACTAGCATTAAAAGTTCTTCTCCAAAATCCTTAGAAAATACTACTTTTGAGTATTGGAGTTCGAAATAGAAATAGACCAAAATGTCAGATTTTGAAAAAGCTTAAATCTGGCCTGAATTTTACACATTTGATTCCCTTCTAAGACAGCAGTCAGCAGAGTACTAGTTAAGACAAGGACTCGGGAGCCAGACTGCCTGGGTTGGAATCCCAGCTCTCTCTCTTACTGGGTATGTAACTTTGCTAACTTACTGAGAGGTGCCTCAGTGTACTCATCTAGAAAACAAAAACAAAAATAGTATCTTCCACATAGGGTCACTGTGAGGAATCAGTGAGTTAATACATGAGAATTTCTTGGAGCAATGCATGGGGCACTGTTTGCTGGAATTACTGTGACAATCTCTCTTTCCCATTAAATCAACCGACAGAAACATCAGACATTGAAATATTTCTACATGTAACTACACTCAACATGAAACGAGGGAACTCTGAAGTAGGAGAGTAGAAGGCATTGAGGTGAGAGTTTAAAAAACAAAAAAGTAGGGGCTTCCCTGGTGGCGCAGTGGTTGAGAGTCCGCCTGCCGATGCAGGGGACGCGGGTTCGTGCCCCGGTCCGGGAAGATCCCACATGCCGCGGAGCGGCTGGGCCCGTGAGCCATGGCCGCTGAGCCTGCGCGTCCGGAGCCTGTGCTCCGCAACGGGAGAGGCCGCGGCAGTGAGAGGCCCGCGTACCGCAAAAAAAAAAAAAAAAAAAGTAGAAGAACCCTAAAGCAATTGTGTTTCCTCTCCGTGGTCAAGTAGCACACGTAGAGACGACGTATGTTATTTCACCCACAGGATGGCTTCCAGCTATGTGTGTTGTGTTACATTCCTTTCAAAAGCTTGTTATTTTTACTCGTTGTTCGAGCCCTAAAGGCACAGCGAGTCCAGCACAGGCGTTCCTGGGGCTTTGGATTGTCCTGTACTTGAGCAGTCAACATGTAATAAGCCACTCAAAGAGGTTTAGCACATGTAGGTGCAAGGAAGGCACCCAGCACACTCACGGGACGCAAACGTCACGGGGTAACGTAGTGAGCATCTTGCTCTCTGAGGGGAGGATGGAATTATGTTTAAGTGTCACTTCATTGCTCTCTTACACCTCAGCTGCAAAGCTGCATTACCAACGCACGATCTAGGGAAACAGCATCGTACCCTGAAAAAAAAACTCCAGGGTACAAGGAATCTTGGGGCGTGGTCACATTTGTAAAATGCACAATCTGAAAACTAGTCTTGGGGCCCTGCCCGCATCTGAGCGAGCGCCTTGTGATCTGTCACTTCATTGTAAAAACACAAGTGATCTGTGGTCAGCGGGGCTCCCAGTGTTAGGCGGCAGCGGCGGGTGCTGGCCTGGGGGAGTCTGAGGACACTCGCTAGGTGGCAGGGGGCTCGGCTCTTCACCCAGAGAAAGTCTGCACGCAGCTGCTCAGACCCAAGACGCTTTACACATCCTAGTCAGTGCGCGCGTGCGCACACACACACACACACACACAGACACAAACAGAGACACAGACACACGAACACAGACACACACAGAATACACACACACAGAGACACAGACACACACACACACAGAACACAAAGAACACACACACACACACCTTCCTCTATAACCATCCCACCACATGTGCGGCCTTCGCAGTCCCCGGGCCCTCCCCGCTCCTTCCTGCTCCTGCCTCACCCCCAACCCCGAGGACACCCCTCCCCTGAGGTCCCCCAGCAGGGGCTGCTCCGCACAGACTCACGTGCTTCAGAAGACAGCACTGCCGAACGGATGCTCGGGGTCCCGTCATACTTCCGACACCTGCTGCCTCTAACGCCGTGTTAAAAACCCCCCTGTAAACTTCCTGCCATCTGGCTACACGCCCTTCTGCCTCTTCCCTCAGCAAGTCCACCAGCTCTCCCCTCCCCCCCACTCCCTAAAGACTTGAGCCACCGGTTACAGCATCCGTCTCTACCCCGGCCCGGCCGCGTCCCATCTTCACCAAATGCCGTGGTCCCTCCATCCTTCACCCCTCAACACTGAACGCCTCCAACAGCTCCGCTTCAGCTTCCTGCCCCTGGGTCTCTCCGCTCCACAAACCCTCCGCCCCAGAAGATCAAAGCCAAGCCCCCTGCACACCGAGGCCTGTCACGCAGCAACTCCAACAATCTTCTTCAACTCCAGTGAGTCTCTCTGGCCCACCCCGTCTGCACTGCGTTACCCAGCTGGTGTGGACACAGGGCTCTATCACTCCATCAGTTCTAATCAATGGTTAACTCTCTCCTCCTACACCACTTGAGTGAACCAACACAACAGCCTTCCTTCTTCAACTTGACATCTGAAATGTGCTTCTTAGTATCTGGTCAACTGACACCTCCAAACCTGGGCTGGATGACCTTCCATATGGACCCCCAGCACCCCGTAACGACACGCATCACACGATCATCTCTCCACTCTGTAATCCCCACGACTCCCAAGTCTGCCTGGTTCCCAGGGGTGAGACTGTGCCTTTCACTATTGTACCCACACAGCCTGGCACAAGATATGGTGCACGGTGGCCACGAAACACCTTTAAATCAAGAAATATTGCCAGATCTGTGCTTTAGGAGTCACAGAAAAGGGCAGACAAGCTGAAAAACCAATCCTCGTTGACAGCAACCATTAGCAAAATAAGATACCAAGTGATACCGAAGAAATGTAAGAAATGACATTTAGGGGCACCGATTTATGCAGGATTTCAAAGCTGTCCGGAAAAATACGTCATAAAAGAAATGTGGGCTACAAGGTCACAGATAATAATTTTTAAAACTTAACAGGGAGAAAGAAGAAAATCAGTTTAGTATTTTTTTTCTCTTTGGTATATGATATGAAGAATAAACATGAATTCAAAGATAACTGATTTTCAATTGCCTAGAATTCAGTTAAATAAGACAACTTCCTATAAAATCTGAATTAACGGGGTGCGGAGGAGAAGTAAAGAGAGAAATAAAGAGGTTAGAACAAATCCCCCCTCGTGTTCGAAGATAAACTAGGGGAGGCCTGACTGTCCCATTAAATCCAGAAAGCAAAGACTGTTGACATTTCAGGCAAGGGGTAACAAATACTTGATACAGTAACAGAAATTCAGGAGGAACTACCTAGGAACCAAAATAAAAGCACCTCCTTTCCACATTTAGGTTCACAGACAAAGCTTAAGGTTCCTAAATGCAACACCTGCATTCTCTACCCACGACTCCATAAAAAACAGAAAAAACGACTGAAATCAGCATTGTTTTTCAGCAGAGAAATGTTTTACCTGCATGAGTTTGGTGTCGTGTCCAGTATAAACAACTATGCCGAACACCCACTGAGTGTTTCTCAGCTGTGTACCTCGTAATAAGATCTGGTCGGGCCCAAGGGCAACAGGGCTAAAAACAAGAAACAACATTTATATTTAATGACACTTTGAAAAAATGAGCATGAATTTTCCCCTTAAACATAAACCCACAATACATCAACTGTTTCCTTTAGTCAAATTTGGACTATTTCACGGGGACACAGGGGCCATAAAGGTTACCCCTGGCTTCATCTACCCAAGGTTTATCTCATCCATTCATCAACACAGAAAAAGGTTTTTTTTTTCTCCTATAAAACGTTAAAAGGAAATTGTGTCTCTTATAACTCTCTTATGAAACTCAATATCTGAAAAGGAAATTAAGATAACCAGAAGTTTATTCATTTGGGAAAGTCAGTTTCTAGACTCTAAGAAAAAAAAAAAGCTACAATAACAAATCTGTCAAAGGTAACTTAATGATTCAATAAACGTCTGAGTGATAATTTAGAACTTTAAAGTGGGAGCCTACAGAACAGCCCTGTGTACTACACGAAACCGAGAAGGGTGCCACACTTAGACTTGTCAGAGTTATTTTGGGTTGGTTCCCGTGATCGGGTCCTTCCCTTTGGGTCTGTTCAAAACATAAAGGTGGAGACCACTGGTAAGGAACATGCAGGTTGAAGATAAGCAGAAGAGAGAAAGCACGCCCCAATGTAACGACAAAAAATGACTCAAATGATAAGTGCCAAGAGGGCAAAGACAACAGAATAGAGACAACAGGGCAGTGAACGTTCTGAAGGCGGGGTAACCGGTCCTTCCATTCAACTTGCTAAAAACACAGACTACTTAGAAGACAGCCAAGGGAAAAAAGATGTTTCTCTAATAAATGTCAGCTCTTACACGCTTCAGACATCTCTCTTCTGCTTTTCTGGACAATTTTACGCAGCCAAAATCAACTACTCTCCTCCCTGGCGAGTAATACACACAGAAAGACCAGGCCAGTTCTGTGAACCTCACTTCAGACCCTCGGGATATTTTCTTGCCAAAAATCAGGTCTTTCCTTAAATTTAAGGGAAGGTTTAAATGGATTAAAACGGTGTTTCAAGAAAAGCTCAGCCTCCCATATCTAAGCGAAACATGAAGAAATCTGTTTTAAAAATATTATGAAAGCAGAAAACAGACTGACATTTGCCAAAGCTCCTGTAATTCTTAGTCACATTAAAAATAAATTAAAAGAAAATCCACTAAGACACGAGGAAGCGATACCTTTTCCCATCCAAGTTCAAGTTTCCGGTGAAATCGTAGAGGTGGCGATTGGGCCCTTCACACTCTATGCTCCCAGACAATTTCATCAGCACCTCTCTCACCTGCATGTCAGCCGTGTGACTCACACCCTGAAACGTTCAACCCAAAGAGGAAACTGAACACAATCTTCCAGGTTTACGAACGACACTCAGCATATCCCTACTGTTAATCAAAAGGAAATAATGAATCAACTAAAATGGAATAGTTGGGTGGGGTCCTCAAGCTACCAGCCCTTCAGGACGGACTTCACAGGCAGCTTCGGTCACAGCAACCTAATACAAAAGGTTTGGAAGAATTCAATATATAATAACAATTTTAAATTTCAATTAATAACTCATTTTGACACAAATTTTCTGCTGTACCAAGTTGCATTGGATGATTCTGTCCACATATCTTTCTTTTCTATCTTAGATATCTGACTTAGGCATTTTTTTCTCTTTAAAGAAGAGTTACAGGGTGCCAGATATCACACTATGTTAAAGGGGTACTTTATTCTGTGTTTATGGCCACGTTAGGGTACAGCTAATGGAGTGTGCTTTCTGTAAAGGGTTTGGGTGTGTTGATTATGACCTTAGCATGGATGTGTCAGCGCAGTGGTGGAGTCCTGAGTCTGTGCTTCACTGAATTCTTTCCTCCAGAAAAAGCACTGACTGGTACGTGAGGGGAGCACCGTCGCCATTTGGGCCCCATAACGATGCAAGTCATAAAAGGTGACTTTTTACCTGACGTATTTTAAGGTTCGTCTCCCCATCGAGATTGGCTGTTTCAACGTAACACATTGCCTGAGGTTCACTAAGGAGAGAAAAAAAAAAAAAAAAAGTTGAGTAAGGTCCCCCCCACCAATTCACAGCTCAGAAAGCCTCAACCATGGAAACTCTGCTGACCGGCCCTTCAGAGTGATGTCATAACTGACCGCCACGGGAAGAGTGACTGATGAGACAGACAGGACAGACAGACAGGTGTGTGGAGAGCACAGCGCCAAGACGAGCTGTCTCTCCAATGATCTACCCGCACAGGCCCCACAAAACGGCCGCCCGACTCCAAGTGGACAGAAATAACAGAGGATGCATGGGAAGGGGACAGGCCTGTGATGGGAAACAAGAGGTCCCAGCTAAGACCGCCCAGTGGGCTCAGGTGACCCTGAAAGTCAGAGGCTGGCCTGCCCTTGACCGAAACAGCCGCCCAGGCCAGGCCAGGCCAGCACACATACCTTCTGAAGGAGATTACGGCCAGAGGAACTGAGAAATCAAGGCATAGGCTTGGCAGGGTTTTTCTTCCCTGCAGTTTTTACTGTGTCCACAGGCAACTTTTTAATCAAAACACCTGATTTTAAGGACAGAAAACTCAAAGAACAGATACAGAGTACAGCACCTGCCGTGCTTAAACATAAGCATGGCGGATACTATACTCCTACTTGCATGTTCAGGTCCAGGGAGCACAGTTAGGGTTTAACAAGATTCTATGACCACCAGCCACTTACAATCTCCTGGCACCGCCCTTCCTGGCCGTGTGGCCTCAGCGCGTTCAACGATCTCTCTGTAGCCCTTGTTTTTTCATGTACCAAGTAAGGCTGTCAAGGGCTGTTGGGAAGATTAAATGGGGTCATGTGCTCAACGGGCCACTCGGGACAAACACCAGGGAACCTGGAAAATGGGATGTCAGCTCAGGCAATCCTTATTCAAAGCTGGCTTTCTGAGGGTCACACCCAAAACTCATAACCCAAACGATCTCAAGTGATCAACGTTTTACTATTTCTGAGAGTTTCTCTGTTACTAATCAATAGGGACAAACATGAATCCTGCCCCATGTATATGGGGCCTTTCCCCCTCTACAGGCCTGGGGTCCTTTTATTAAACCTTTTATCTCAAGCAGAAGATTTGTGCTAAGCCCTAAAATCTGACAAAATAAGTGACTTAATCCCATAAAAGAGAGTCTGTCTGCACTCAAACACATGCGGTGGGAGATCTGATGCCCAGCAGCACATCAGTACAGGGAGGTTTAGTCCTGGCATCGTCTAATTTAATCTTGCGCTCAAACAGAAGTTTATTCTTATCCTGATTCTGGCTTTCCTTCTTTGATATCTACTTTTACGTATCATCCAAGGAAAAGTCAAGGACTGCGTTGTTTATCGTTTACACCATTTGGTGATGAAACCTCTGTAGCACAAAATTACCTAAAAAACATGGCAATGGTGCTTAGACAGAAAGGGGGCAAAATACGGACCATCTACAAGTCATGTGCACACTGAGAAGTGCCTGTGGGTCTCTGAACTACCGTAAGGGGAGGCATTCGATTCTGCGGAGAAGGCTGCTGGCTGGACCCACCAGAGCCGCTTCTGAAGTTTCAGACACGCTGTGACTTGGATGCTACAGAACAAATCACTCCACTGCTCTGGAATGTGTCCCCACAAACGAGGAATAGCCCAGAACAGCCACGAGATGAAAGTGAATCCATAAATATAAAAAGACGTCAGAAAAAAAGTACAAAGAAATGAATGGGAGAAAGAAAACTCAGGGTTAAGGCAAAAAAATGCAAAGGAGTAAAGGGAGAAAACGTGGGGGAGAGGGTGGGGACCCAGAGGGTGCAGGGAGGGTAGCTGGAGGCTTCTGCAGGCACTAGGTAACACTCCATTGTTCCCAACACCGATTTCAAAACCATGCCACGAGCCACCTGACCTGGAGGACAGCAGGACCACATCTGCGGGAAGACACTGCCCATTGACGACCTTCACGATGTCTCCCACGGCTACCTGGAACACAAGAACAAGGACCGAGAAACATGAGAGCCAGGAAAGCGCAAATGGTGATAAAAGTGGTTAAACATCGGGAGAAAAAAATTACTGTATAAGTGTGCCGTGAAGTTTAAGGCAGAGAAGCTCAAATTCTTTTCCTCGACAAGAATAAAAGGAACATTTCAATACAGACCAAAGGCAACGCTGCCTTTCTGCAATGATGCCGGACGAAGAAGAAAAAAAGGAGGAGAAAAAAGATGAGTCAAAACAACCATCAGGTTTCACTTTCTCACTGGCTTACAGATACATGCACATCTATCCCCACAGCTGTGGGCAGCAGGGTAAGCGGTTAAGTGCACAGCTCGAGAGCCTGCCTGGACGCCTGGGTCAAATCCCCCGTGGGACCCGTTCCTAGTGCACGTAAACCTTGAGCAACTCATGCAAACTCTGGTGCCCCACTTCTCCCATCTGTCCAACGAGGTCATCAGCACATATTTCATGGGGTTATTGTGGGGATCAACTGAGTTAACACAGGCAAATTTCTTCTGTTTTACATCTGGGGAAACTGAGATACAAAGTGAAATACTGGGTCATGGTCACAAAACCAGTGAGTGTTAGAGCCAGGACTCAAAACCAAGCCATGGGGCTGGAAGCCCAGTGGTCTGATCAAAAGGCAATACTAAATTCATGCAGGAACAATGCATCTCAAAGGTCCCCTGGAAATACTCCACATGAAAGAGATGCGTGTGGCCTCAAGAAATTGCCAGAAAAGAATCACAGAAGCCCCCAAGCCACGGAAACAGGTGCTCGTCTGCAGGACACAAGCCCACGGCCGAGGGCCCACAGGGCCTTTAAATAACCTCACAGACACACCAGGCTGGAGAGGACGTGTGCTTTCAAGCCAGGTAGGCCCAGGCTCAGATCTGAGCTTCACAGACACACATGAACTCACAGAGCCTGGCAGGCAGGCTCTCCACCTCCTTGAACTCCAGTGTCCTCACTTATAAAATGGGAAACGCCACCACTGACCTTGCAGGGTTGTTGCAATGAGTAAGGAGGGATATGCCAGCACCAGACATGAAGCAGGCACGGCTACGTGTTAGCCTTGAGCGTAACCGAATGGGCAACCATGAGTGTGAGAGTGAGGATGGTGGAGTTCTCCGACAGCGCAAGCAAGGCTGTTCCTGGTATATAATTTCAAAACTCAAAGTCTAACTGAGCAGGACCCTATGGGGCCTTCCCAGGACAACCCTCTCCCCCACATCCTCTGCTTTAGCTCCTGGCTGAAGTACCTAGATAACAGCATGTGATACACACTTCCTGGGTCGTTTTACAGATGTTAAAACCCCCACCAAATAGGAGAAATTAACTACTTGATGACCATGAGCACATAGCCCCCAGACCTGCTGGCACCTAACGACGATAATGTTAAACCTGTGACACCACCCTGTTACTACCATCAACCAATCACAGAACTGTGCACAAGCTGATCACCTACCCTGGGATGCCCCTCCCTCACCTGGCCTTTAAAGATGCTTTGCTGAAACCCTTTAGGGAGTTTGGGTGTTTTGAGCACGAGCCACCTGGACTCCTTGCTTGGCACCTGCAATAAAGACTGCACTTCCCAGCACCGCTTACTGAAGAGGCTGTCCTTTCTCCATTGTACGTTCTTGCCTCCTTTGTCGTAAATTAGGTGTCATAAATATGTGTGTGTGTTTATCTCTGGGCATTCTATCCTGTACCATTGATCTATATTTCTGTTTTTGTGCCAGTACCATACCGTCTTGATTACTGTAGCTTTGTGGTATAGTTTGAAGTTGGGGAGCCTGATTCCTCCAACTGCATTTTTCTTTCTCAAGATTGCTTTGGCTCTTTGGGGTCTTTTGTGTTTCTATACGAATTTTAAAATGTTTTGTTCTAATTCTGTGAAGAATGCTAATGGAATATTACTCAGCCATAAAAAGGAACGAAACTGAGTTATTTGTAGTGAGGTGGATGGACCTAGACTCTGTCATACAGAGTGAAGTAAGTCAGAAAGAGAAGAACAAATACCGTATGCTAACACACATATATGGAATCTAAAAAAAAAAAAAAATAGTACTGATGAACCTAGTTGCAGGGCAGGAATAAAGATGTAGACGTAGAGAATAGACTTGAGGACATGGGGTGGGAGGGGGAAGCTGGGGCGAAGTGAGAGTAGCATCAACATATATACACTACCGAATGTAAAATAGTCACCTAGTGGGAAGCAGCAGCATAGCACAGGGAGATCAGCTCGGTGCTTTGCGATGACCTAGAGGGGTGGGATAGGGAGGGTGGGAGGGAGGCTCAAGAGGGAGGGGATACGGGGACATATGTATGCATATGGCTGATTCACTTTGGTGTACAACAGAAACTAACACAGCATTGTGAAGCAATTATACTCCAATAAAGATTAAAAAATAATAATAAAATAAAGCACATGCATATACCTATTCAGAAATCTAAAAAAAAAGACTGCACTTCCCTTCACCACGACCCCGTGTCAGCAGATTGGCTCTACTGCAGGCGGGCAAGCGGACTTACGTTTGGTTCAGTAACAGAAGGGCACTACGTTTTCTGTTTCCTATTCTAACCCATGTTACTCATCTCTTTGAAATCAAGAATTGTAAAAACAAAAACAAAAAAAAACCACTGCATCTTACAATCCAGGAAAACGGCCTGAGAGGTGACTGTGTTTAATATTTTATCAGGACAAAGGAATGCTGCTAAAAGTCATCCTGTTAGTGCCTTGATTTGCTTGTCAAAGTGTGTGGGTAAGTCTAAGGAATCGGGCTCAGCATCAAGAAGGGTGGTAAACATTACATTTCAGAGCCTCTGTACATCTGAAGTTCGTATCCAGCTTAAAGGCAAAAGAAAGGCAGGGGCCATGCTTAATTCTTCTCTGCATCCCCAGCGCCTAACACTGCCTCTGGCACATACTAAGAGCTCCATTTAAAACAACAAGATCCATTTTTAACTGAAATAAAAATGCAGGTGGCAAAACATAACAGGTATTTGGTTGATGGGTTGGTTTTTTTTCTCTCCAAATGTGTGTAGGAAACAGTAATGAGCTTTAGGGGTCTGAAGCCATCCACTCCTAGATCCAGAATTCTGAGATCATCACTCCATTTTCTACTGTTTCAAGGAGTGTCAACAGCCCAAATTCAAATAATCCTCCACTCCTGCCAGTATGAGCGCCTTCCTGGGGAGGGGAGTGGCAACAGGAACATCGGGGAGAGAGGCCACTCCTAAGTGCCGTGGGAGTTCTCAAGTTCCCATGGCACGCTAGGAGCATTGCTACCATCTGTGAAGGCAAGAAACTCCGAGCACCTGACCGAGAACCACCACACTTCCCAGTGAGAGCGAGGTCAATGAATATTTACAACACAGGGCTTCCGGATGGCTACCCAGGTTAAGGTGTTGCCACAAAACACTACCGAGGGGCTTAATGGATCTCCTGTAACAAAGTAAAAAGAAAATGACAGCCAAAAGGAAGGCTGCGGTTACCTGCAGACTCCCAAGGTCATAGAGGCATTTGAAAACATTTTATTAAATGTTTAGCAAGAGATACTATTATATGTTACTCTTCTAAAATGTAGTTTTCTTCTGAAATCACGTTAATCAGCTTTGAGTCTTGGAGGCATGAGAGTCACCCTCCAAAAACATCTTGTGACCATTAAGTTCCAGCCACAACAGAGACTCACTGAAAAAGCTAATTTTAGTAGCCAGAGAACACCCAGGTGGCACGGGATGTTTCTTCTCAATCTTCTATTTATCGCTAGTAACAACCAAATCACCACGCCGTTCTCAAACCCCGCCGACCCCATAACTCCAGCGAGGCAAACACTCCTTGCTCTTGTAAAGCTAAAAGCAGCAACTTTCAGCCTCAGAACCCACCCAGGATGGTTCCCAGCCCCCAGTCTACCACTTCTTATATTTAGGGCTAATTATAAACCCAAACTCTCTCCACCAAAAATGTCAGAAGTGAGAATTTCAAAAGTTAAAAAAAAAAAGTCTTTAAAAGAGTGCATTGAGATAAAGAGAACAACAGAAGACCAGGGGAAAACGCTTCTTTACTTGGATTCAGAAACTAGAAAATGATTTGAAATTTCAGAAATATCCATCAGGGGCAATGAATGTCCCAGCTCTGAACTGACACAGGGAATGGCTTCTAGAAGATGCAGCAACTGAGGAAACATGCACCCGTTCTAGGAAAGCCTCAGGGAAAAACCACACTGCACCACTTACATGACATGCACGTGGCTTGTGTCTTAACACAAACTTTATACCAAAATCAACACTAGCAATGAATTACAGGTCTCCAAACCAGTACTTTCTGGCATATCTTTAAAATTTGTTATTACCTCTTTCCACATAATGGTATGCCACATACCATTCCTTAACACTGCAAAAGAAAAACAAAACAAGTATCAGTTAATACTGATGATAATCAACATAAAATCAGCTTTCCAAAATCCAAAAGGCTCCTTTTAAAATTCCACTGATTAATTCCAACATACCATATCCTTAGACATAAATGTATAACATCATCACTGCCCAAAACAGAGCCCCAACTAGGTACTTATGTACCATATAGAGAGGAACGCATACACATAAATATTCATGTTTGCAAATAAGTTACATCTATTCATATTTAGCCCATATGAAGAAAATAATCACCTTGCATTTACAAGATTCACCAAAACGCACACACTCGCATGAACACACCGCCCCCCCCCCCCCCCCCCCCGCATTAACACAGAGCTACCATTCTAGAAATGCAACAATAAGCAGATAGAGGTCGGGGGCAATTACAGACCAAGGCTATGAACGCTTTGACTTTTATGGACATAAAATATGTCTAGCTCCTGAAAATTAAAACCTTTTCTAAAACTCTAAAATACACAAATCCTGTTCAGATTTTAATTACCAGGACTCACCTTTTGTTGGATTTGTTTGTCATTTTGCTATTTTTAAAGTATCTTATAGATTTCCCTCAATTATTTATTTATTTAGTTTTGGCTGCCTTTGGTCTTCGTTGCCGCGCGGGCTTTCTCTAGTTGCGGCAAGCGGGGGCTACTCTTTGTTGCGGTGCGTGGGCTTCTCATCGTGGTGGCTTCTCTTGTTGCAGAGCACGGGCTCTACGCACGCGGGCTTCAGTAGTTGTGGCACGTGGACTCAGTAGTTGTGGCACGTGGGCTCTAGCGTGCAGGCTCAGTAGTTATGGCGCACGGGCTTAGTTGCTCCGCGGCGTGTGGGATCTTCCCAGACCAGGGCTCGAACCCGTGGTCCCCTGCATCGGCAGGCGGATTCTTAAGCACTGCACCACCAGGGAAGTCCCAGATTTCCCTCAATTTATCTCAACACCATTAACTACTTATTTAAAATTCCTTAACTGCAAGTCTTCTTCTTAAGTTTTCTAGTGGAAAAAATGAGTCAGCCTGGGGTCTTACCTATCGTTTTCTTTTTGTTAACCGCATTGTCTGCCTTATGTCGCTTCTGTTACAGAAAGAAAAAAAGGTGTTAGTTTCAAAAGTTCCTGATGAATAACTGAAACAGCGAACAATAAGATCCAGCGAAAAACAAGACAAGGAAGCCAACGGGCAGCTACACTAATGTCCTAAAATTCAGTTCAATGGTCGTGATCCAGCGCCACTCGCGAAATTCAGAGACTAACACCGTAGTCTCAGAGACTAACACCGCATCATGTAGATGCGGTTTAGATGCTTGTATTTTGGTTACAGCAAGGAAAAAACACTTGGAAGCATAAAACTTTCTACTCCTTGATTGTTTTAGATCGAACTAAAAGAATTATTCTATAAGATAAACTAACAACAAACAACTGAACTCATTTTATTGATAAAGAACTTTGGAGGCAAAGCACCTCTGCTTTGATTTGTACTGCATTTATTCATTTACCTATTCCCAGAAAAATGTGCATGCATGTATGAGAGAGAGGGGGAGACAGACAGAAAGGAAGGGGAGAAGGAAGAGCCTGAAAAGAGGATAGAGAGAAAACAGGAAAGAGCATGAATATGGCTGTAGCCAATGAATTTGGAGATGCACTGAAGTATAAGGAGGGAGGAGATTCTTGTAAAGTAACCTCAATGCTGCTCTACTAGACAGCAATTCAGTCTTTTATGGACATAAAATATGCTTTTATATTTGCTACCCAGACTAGCACGCTCTCAAGGAGGATGTAAGGAACATCGGCAATAAAAATCAAAGCGGGTCCATAAACCTAACATCAGGAAATACAGATTGAACTACTTCTGTTTCACCGTATAGTTCAGACACTGTGTGCACACATTCTGTCCCCAAAAATACCATCATGAAACTTGAGAGCCTAGTTAGCCTATAGACCAACCTTTCTGTCCTAAAATATCCAAAGCAGCAAATAAGTTGTAAGTTACATTCAATAAATGTTTTTATTATCTGAAAGCAAAAACTTACAAAATCTTCTACAATCTCTTTGATGCCTGCGATTGTTAAAATAATGATCAATGGCACCAGGGTGGTATATCTTCCTGTTGGAGAAACATCTGGAATTTGCTGTAAGATAGAGAGACCAAAAGCGGGAAGTTGGCAAATTAAAATCCTCTCCAAGAAAAAGAAAATATGGCTCACACTCCTCGCTCCTCTGCAGTTCTGTTGCATTCATTTCTGTTACAAAGCGATTACCTTATTTTAAGAGCTAGCTAAGTCCATTACCTATTTTTAAAATTCTACCCAACGTTGTTTTGTGTTTGGATCAGAAAAGAGGGTTAGAAGTCAGATCCCACAGTCTTCTTTCAGTGCCTCTTTTCGTAACTGCAATTATCCTCAAGCAAAGAAGGATATACCTAAAGAAGTCTCCCTTTATGCAAAGATCCCATTTGTTCAAGCAAACAGTAATTGGATGAAGGAGGCACATTTCATTCAAGTCTGATGACCCTTTCTCGGTTAAGTGACCTTTTTAGCAAGATCTTATTTTGCATACAATTAAGGTTATGAATTTTAAGTAACTTTTTAAAAAATGTCACCTGCAATAAGGCAATGAAGAGGAAGAAGGCATTGGCAGCTCTCCTGATCTGCTCGTACAAGAATCGAGGTAGAAACGTCAACACGCTGTACTTGGCCGTACTGTGAGGACAAAGGAAAACGCTGCTATAAGTTATGGATGTAAATTCTAAAACACAGGAAAACAAAGTTTCCAAAATTACACAAGTGATTGTAAAAACAAAATATTTCAAAACTCAGGACAAGAACATTGCTGTGCTGGCCCTCTCCGTCTTGTAAAAAGACACCTTTCCTAAGAAAATCTTCTAATGGGATCTCTGTTTTCAAACTTTGATACATACGTGTTCATTTAGTGACACACGGTGTAACCAGGGAAATGTACCCACCTTCTAGGAGCCTTGTGCTATGAACACACTCAGCGTATAAACGATGTCTGTATAGATAAAGATACGTATCGAAGATCACAAAACAGAAAGAGGCACATGTTCCCAAAGCAGTAATATATGAACAGAGAGAGGTGAAGCATCTGCCTAGTACCTCACACAAACCAAGGTAGAACTGTTACCCCAGGATTGCTGAGTCACTATAGTTCTTATCACAAAGCCGCTGATTCAACGTAGAACGTCCACTGTATCAAGCATGCCCTGGTAACGGGCGTGTGGTTGACAGTTCAATGTGTCCCTCTGGACACTCAACACAGACATTTTATGCTCAGCCACACCTGAATGAACCCCCCTTCCACACATCCTTCATTCAGCCACCTTCACTCACACTCCACTTCCACGTGAGACATCCTCTCCTTCCACGCCGTGTCTCCAGGACTAATCTTGCCCTCCCATGAAGTGTGGTCCAATTCGCGAAGGCTCTTCTTCCTCCAAGTCACAGGGTGATGTTTACACCTCCGTAAGATAGTCTCTGCTTTGCTTTGTATTATATTTATGTACCCCCAGAATAGATTCTTGGAACAGTACGAATGTTTACTTTGTTAAAAAAACAAATAACAGACCCAAAATGGAGTCACCTGTGCTCAGCCCACATCATCAAACTGAGACTCGATGCCTGACCTAATTGCAGCTTCAGCCTGTTCCAGGAATCTAATCTTAACCAGTCAGTCTGGAATCACCTGGTCAGCACTAGGGAGGTTATCAACCTGATACGCCCCAAAGGAATGTGACTTTGCCCCAAACAATTGACTCTTAGCTAGTAACTTCCTTGTCCCACTGTTTTTTTACCTATAAAAGTCTTCCACTTTGTACAACTCTCAGAGCTACTCTATCTGCTCGATGGGATACTGCCGAACTCATAAATCACTGAATAAGATCTTTAAAATTTACTCACCTGATTTTTTTTTTAAACAACTTCTACTTTGTATGTTCCTAGCACATAGCAGATCATCAACGAACAGTGCAATAATGGAAAGGCATAAACTGGGGACCTGAGGGATAAAACGAACCATACCTCCTTTAGCTGCTCAAAGCCTCATCCATAAAAATACCTGCCGAGTCTGAGCTCACCTTCTGAAGCCACCTCTTACCTGAAGTACAGTCTTGAGAGGTTTTCTGGGTTTAAAATACACATTAATTAGAAGCACCAAAGAGAAGAGCCAGGCGCTCAGAAGACAGAGCACCTGAGGCACATGTACTTCTATAACACCTGACGGTGACCAAACCTGGAATGACCGAATGAAATGCCAAAACTGACAACTCGGGCTTCCCTGGGGGTGCAGTGGTTAAGAATCCACCTCCCAATGCAGGGGACACAGGTTCGAGCCCTGGTCCGGGAAGATCCCACATGCCGTGGAGCAACTAAGCCCGTGCGCCATAACTACTGAGCCTGCGCTCTAGAGCCTGTGGACCACAACTACTGAGCCCGTGTGCCGCAACTACTGAAGCCCACGTGCCTAGAGCCCGTGCTCCGCAACCATAGAAGCCACGGCAATGAGAAGGCCGTGCACCGCAATGAAGAGTAGCCCCCTGCTCTCCGCAACTAGAGAAAACCCGCACACAGCAACGAAGAACCAAAGCAGCCTAGATAAATAAATAAAATAAATTTATTTTTTAAAAAACTGACAACTCAAAACACACAGCAGCCTGAGGCCATATGATGGGGGCGGTGGGGAAGGAATGGGATGGGATGGGATAGCTCCATGTACCATTTGTGGCCACTGCTGCAGGGAAGATCTGGTGTCACGGCCTGGTGTTTTGCAATACACAATGATTAAGAGTCATCCTTAAGACAGAATTATTTCTAGCCTTCTTCTGAAGGCGCTGTGATACTGTGATTTATTACAAGAAACATATATTTGGTCTTCATCCCAGTTACTGGCACAGAGCTCCTAAACCTTTGGGATTTCTGTTGTGGTGAGAGCGATAAAGGTATCTTTTGTTATGTCAATGAGGTGACTCATGGAAAGTCCCTAGGTAACCTAAGGATGGGGGCTGGATGGCAGGGGAAGCAACCACATGATTGGAGGGTTGAAACTTTCAGTCCCACCCCCTCCTAAGAGAAAAGAGGGGCTGGAGATTTCAATCACCGACAGCCAATGATTCTATCAATCACATGTCTGCAATGAAGCCTCCGTACAAAACCAAAAGGACAGGTTTGGAGAACCGAAGACCCAAGGGAAGATCTGATGTTGCCATTTACGTCTATAGACCATCTGCTGGCAGAATTCCTTCTTCCTCAGGGAGGTCAGTCTCTGTTCATTCAGGCCTTCACCTGACGGATGAGACCCACCCACATTATGGTGGGCAATGTGCTTTACTCAAAGCCCACCAATTTATCCATAAATGTTAACCTCATCCAAAAGGTACCTTAAGAGAAACACCTAGAATAACATTTGACCAAATGTCCAGGCGCCCTGGCCCAGCCAAACTGACACATAAGATTAACCACCGCACGCATACCCCGATTCAGTGGGTCTGGAATGGGTCTGAGATTCTGCATTTCTAATGAGTTCCCAGGTGCTGGTCTGAGAACCACACTGAGCGGCAGCTACCCCTGAGGAGGTAGATGTGTTCAAGTCACCCATTTGAGTTCCACCCAGCTGAACAGGATACAATGTAACTGGATTCCCCGGGGGAAAGAAAATTGACAGGATGAAAGGGGTGCGTGAAGAGCTTCCCAGCAGAAGAGTTTGTTCACCAGCTGAATTCGTTACCCCAGAAGATTCCCCCTCAAACTGCACGTGTCAGCCTCCCTGACGGCCCGGCCAGGCACTGGCTGCAAGCACATCTCAGGCGTTTAGTGAGTCTGTAGGGCCTGGGGCACGGGGAGAAAGGACCAGGAGAAAACAGGACTGTTTCCCATGGCTCACCCAGCTTCCCTCTAAGTATCTGTTAGATCAGTGTTTCCCGAAATCAGGTGACATGAAGAACGACCAGGTGCTTGTCAAAAATCCATCCATCCATCCATCCTTCCACAGGTATTTACTGAGCCTTATCTATGTGCCAGGCACCATGCCCAGCACTGCGGGGAATCAAAGGGTCACAAAAGCATTATCGCAAGGGAATTACATTCTAGAGACAGAACGACACTTTAAAACCAAATAAAATATGCGGCAGGATAGATAGTGAAGAATACCGTGGAGGAAAACAGACCAGGGATGGAGGACACAGAAGAGGACACTGCGGGGTGAGGGGGGCGGGAGCAGGGGAAGAAGTTATTTTCGACAGTGATCAGGGAATGTGTCACTTAGAAGGTGACCTGTGAGCAAAGGCCTAAGGGAGGTGACGAAGCAGGAACCAGCCACGTGGATGCACAGAAAAGAAATCTGCAGAGAGAGGGAACAGCGCGCACAAAAACGCTGAGAGGGAGGGCAGCCGCCGTCCTCCTGCTGCAGGGGCAGGGAGGGGACCGGGGGGCGGGGCGATGGGGCTGACTCAGGCCCTGCAGCTCATGTCCCCACTGGCCTTTCTGTCTTCAGGAGACAGGAAGTCTCTGCAGGACTCCGAGGATAAGACAAGGTCTGCCGACAAGGCCAACCTGCAAACCTCTCTCCGGGCCCCTGACCCAGCAGGGAAGGAACCTGGCTACGTGTGTGGTGGGCACGTTCCTCGTGGAAACTCTTAGGAGCTGGCGAGTATGGGCAACAAGCATCAGAAAACAGGGCCTGGAGACACGTGGGTCAGGGGCTCCCTCCTGTCACAACAAAAGCACTTCCAGAATCTGACCTCCAGAGGGCAGCCCCGGAACCAACCCCGGGGTGATGCCTGAGTGCAATTTTCCAGCCGGGAGAAAAACTCCAAGTTGACGGCTGTCCTCCAAAGGCAAGTCTGACAACGCAGGAGCTGCCCAAAGACTAACTTCTCTGGACCACAAGCTCCGGAAACCCAGGAACCGAACTAGCTTAACACGCTCCTTCCAGATGTGAATAGTAACCCACACTGGGGTGTTCTCCTTCTCTGGCCTCACGTGGACAAATACATTTCTCGTACGTGCCCAAGGTAGCCTAGGCGTTCAGTGTTTACTGGAAGACCGGGGGGCCCCTTTAAACCCCTTCACAGAAGCTCACTCTGTGAGCTGACCAGTGGCTCCATGACCCTGTTCTGGGAACCCTCCCTCTCCCAGCTCCCTGCAGGAGACCTTCCACCTTTCTGCTCTCACATGTTCGCTCAGCAAGGAGTTCCGGATTACTGAAGGTAAAAGACACGGCCTAAGACGGCCATTCATGTCCTCATAAACAGCTTCATTCATTTATCCCTTAAGAGTACATTACACACCAACCCCTAAGAAAGAGCCATGAGACCAGCATATACAAAGCCCCCGGGGGACCCCCTGCCACTCCCGTTGACGACGGGCCTCACCGCACACCTGGGACTCGCCCCGGAGGACGTGCCGACAGACAGCCCGCCGCGGACAGGTCCTCTCCCCTGCCGTGGACTCCTGACGCAGTCAGTCGCCCCTCCCAAATTATATTCTGGAAACCTTGAACGCAAAAATCCCTGATCACCAGGGCCCGTCCATTGTCAAGATAGGCCCACCTCACTAGAAGGTTTTACTTCATTTTACTGAGCTACTGAAATTTCACCGGTTACAAAGAACAGACTAATAAGCTCATTTCCAAACGTGGACGTGTTTATTTTCAACACTTTTCCAGTTTGTCTACAACTGGAAAAGAGGTGCTAGATACCGCCTGGCCTCATAACCTGTTCCCAGAATGCAGTCACTGGACCTGGACCAGTACTGAGAGCGCCGTAATTACTCACAGCACTTCATCATAGACCGTGCGGGCTGAAAAATCAGCCTAGTCTTTACAATACACATCCAATGAGAAGAATGGGTTGAGTCCTAATCGATCAGCTTATAAATATACCTTTGAACATAAGTTCAGAAATTAGACACCCCTGTAATTCCCATTAAACAGCATGAGTGTCCTGTTCCTATCACATTTCTAATTTGGTTTTTTTTACTCAATACATTATTCAATGAATAGCTTTGGACACAAGGCAATTTATCTCACATAGAAACGTGGGCTGAAAAGAAGATAACAGAGAGAAGGCAACATTTTGAACACGGAGCTAGCTGCCAGGCGAATCTTTCGGTGAAGAAAACTCCCAGGCAAGCAGTCCCGAAGGCCAGACATTAGACATGCCTACGGCTAACATCTTTAAACATGGCACCGTGGAAGAGTAGGTTTGATTCGTTTGCTTTACGAGAAAACTTGGCAACTTCCTGCTACAAAATCAGAAGAAAAGGAGTTTGAGACTCTGACTCAATTTTACATGGCAAATCTCAAAGGATCCCTTTCCATGGGATTTCCCATCTTCAGTAAAAAGATACAGCAAATACCTCTTATGAAACTACCTGGCCTAAAGGCAGACAAGCACAGGAGTCACAGTTCAGGCCCAATCCCACCACTGCCACCAAAGAAAAGCACTATGGGTCAGTCTATTGAATTACAACACCCTTGGCCCTTCACTGAGAACTCAGTATATCCTTTCCAAACCCAGAGAAACAAGCCCTAACAAAAGGAAAGGGTTAAGGCTGCCCTGGAAGTCAAAGGTGTGACATGACTCTGAAAATCAGTTACGGGAGCAGAAGCGCTCAAATCCATCCTGCAGGTCTCTGCCCTCAGTCACAGAGGCGGTGTCGCTGCTGGTCGCAAAGGGAGGTCACCGTGACTGTCCAAGAGGTCACTCCCAAGCAGGTAGAGCCCAGGAGCTCCAACCATGAGTGACATCTACATGGGCGGCCAGCAGAGGTGGAGTCAGGGTGCAGAGCTCACTGGTGTGGGACACACACAAACCTCACTTGGAGCTGAACGTAAAGCAAGTCTGTCTCTCCTTTATCATTTTATTTTTGTCTGTTTCTCACATGACTGCCAACCTTCATCCAAATGTTTAATTTTTTTTTTTTTTTTTGCGGTACACGGGCCTCTCACTGTTGTGGCCTCTCCTGTTGCAGAGCACAGGCTCTGGACACACAGGCTCAGCGACCATGGCTCACGGGGCCCAGCCGCTCCGCGGCATGTGGCATCTTCCCGGACCGGGGCACGAACCCGTGTCCCCTGCATCGGCAGGTGGACTCTCAACCACTGCGCCACCAGGGAAGCCCCAAATGTTTGATGTTAATTACAAATTTCCTGTTGGGTTCTGTGCACTTTCCTGAATGCCGGATAAGCTAAGGATGCTGCTGGAGTTCCCGGAAGTGAGCACACCCATGGAGGCGCCGGTCAGAAACTGAACACAGAGACACGAGGGGCCTAAGTCTTTATGTATGGGATTCGACAGCATAAAGGCCAATCTCAAGGGCACCTGGCTTCTGACTCCCCACTGTAAAATGGACCCACACATTTCACACTTCTGCCTACTCAGGCACCATTAAAATAGTAGAAAACTGTGTAAAAATATACTGCCACGTTTTTAAAATCTAGGAGCGGAATTATCAGCTAAGGAGTTTCTCCACCCCCCCCACCCCCAAAATAGACTCCTTTCTGCTTTTGGCAAGAAAGATGTCTCCCTGCCTCTAAGATGCCTTCTGAGAATGAGCCATGGGAAAAGAGGGGCATGCAGAGGGGCCTGGGGCCTGAGGAAGGGCCCTGGGCTGTGAGGCAGGCAGCCTGACCTACCAGAGAAGACAGGTCAGCCGATTTTCAAGAGAGCACAGGGTCACTGCATTCGTTGGGGTTCCCCAGAGAACCAGAACCAATAGGATGTATATGTACATGTATGGGCTCACACAAGTCCCAAGATCTGCACTCAGCAAGCTGTAGACCCCGGAGGGCCGACAGTGTAGCTCTAGCTCAGAGGCAGGAACAGACGACGTCCCAGCACGAAGCCTGTGAGGAAGGAACAGTTCCCTCTCACTCAGCCCTTTGTTCTATTCAGGCCCTCACCTGATTGGACGAGGCCCACCCACACTGGGGAGGGAAATCTGCTTTACTCAGTCCATGAATCCAATGTTAACCACGTTCAAAATCACCCTCACAGAAACACCCAGAATAATGTCTGACTAAATACCCATCAAGTTGACATAAATTCACCATCACAGTCACCTATTAGGCAGGACTGACCTTGGAGAGCCTCCTGGAGAGAAAGGAGGTACTTGGGGACAAGGACACTCAGAGCAGCCAGTTTGGGGGCTCACCCCACCACAAGGACACTGGGGCTGGTGAGCAGTACTGTGAAACACTTCCTCCAGCTTAACAGTGCCGGGACCCGGCCCTGCCCTGCCCACCAGAGGGCCCAGGACCCAGCCCCGCCCACCAGCCGCGAGCAGCCTCTACACACGGCAGGGCCTGGCAACCAACCAGAAGGGGGGCCGGCTGCACCCACCAGCACACCGACAGTAGTCAGCGCCGCCACAGCAGAAGGGCCCATGCAGCCCACATAAAGGGTACCCCTAGAGCACACAGCTCTGGTGACCAGAGGGGAGTGCCCTGCTGGTACCCACAGGGCGTCTCCCACATAAGGCCACTTCCGCAAGATCAGGAAGCATAACCAACCTACCTAATACATAGGAATAAAAGCAGAGAATGAGGCAAACTGAGGTGACAGAGGAATATGTCCCCAACAAAGGAAGAAGAAACCCCAGAAGAACTAAGGGAAGTGGAGATAAAGCAATCTCCCTGAGAAAGAGTTCGAGGTAACGACCATAAAGATGCTCAAAGAACTCAGAAAGGGCTTCCCTGGTGCCGCAGTGGTTGGGAGTCCGCCTGCCGATGCAGGGGACACGGGTTCGTGCCCCGGTCCGGGAAGATCCCACGTGCCGCGGAGCGGCTGGGCCCGTGAGCCATGGGCGGTGCGCCTGCGCATCCGGAGACTGTGCTCCGCAACGGGAGAGGCCACAACGGTGAGAGGCCCGCGTACCGCAAATAATAATAAAACGTAACAAAAGGTTGCAAAATATACAGTGTTCTGATGCAAAAAATAAGAATTGATATGTAAAAAACAAAAATGTTCCAGGAGAAAAATGAGACAGGAAAAATAAGTTATACTAGAAAGGAGACAAACACGATATACTACTTCACTAATTCACCCTGAAGTAAGTAAGTTAAATCTTCATCTATAAGAGAATTCAGAGAGATGTCTTCTAAACCTAACTTAGAAATACGGTGGAAACCACCAAAAGAATTAAAAACAGTGGTTGCCGTTGGTGGAACAGAACCAGAATGGGAGAGACAGGGCTGGAAGCTACTGATTTTCGTGATAAGCTTCCACAGTATTGGAACTTTTAACTACCTTATGTATTATTTTAATAAATACTTTAAATAAAAATTAATAGTACCAGATGTAACTGTCAAGGGGCCATCAGTTCTTGGATGTTCAGCTAATTTCAGGAATGGTTGTACATAAGGAGCTGTTTATTAGAACATGAAATTAGGCTGAAGACCTAGTTTACTCGTATACTGCTTCCCACCACAAAATGAGATAGTTACACTCATATCTGATAGTAATCCCTTCAATCACCTCCTTCCGCCAGCAGCAACTGTGCCCCGGGTCACGGACAAAAGGAAGGGAATTTTAACCTGCCCTCCATGAGTCTAACGAGAAGCAAACACCCAGAGCCTGGCACCCAGAGTACAAAGTGTTTACACACTCGTTGCTTTGAGAAGAGCAGTCTGGCTTTCAGGACGGGAGTCTTCACCCTGTAACTCAGCCCACGGGAGAAATGAGAGTAATGTTCCTCCCCCTTAAATGGAAGTCACTTTATTCTGTAGCATTTTAGCTCTTATTCAGTTCTCTTGCTTCCTTTCATCCTCTGCTAAATTCCTAGAACATCTCTCTTCTTCTCATCAAACCACATCCTTCTCTTCTGAGCCAACAGCCCAAGGGGTCACCTTCTCTGCAAGTTTTTCTCTATTCATGTCTACCCAGCGCACAATCATTTCAACTGTGTGTGTGAGTATGAGTGTGGGCGGGGGTGAGGGGTAGGGGAAAGAGAGCAGGGAAAGCAATTCTCTCTCCTCTGACCGTTGAGCTCTAGGTTGGCCGCATCAAATAAGTATTCCCTTAACCCCTGTGCTTGCCTTGCGGGTGGAGAGCCCAGAGCACACCTCAGACCAGCAGCAGCACAGCGCCCTCTGCTGGCCGGTCGTCACCGCAGTGTTTCTGCCAGGTAGACCTCACTGCCCCATCCAGTCTGAGCCAGACCACGGTCCTCAGTCGTTCTCCAACAGAAGCTTCAATTCACCCCATGCTCAGAGGGTTCAAATCCGGGGCGGGTACAAAACGCACTAACCAGGAAGCTTGAGCTGTGAGCTCAGATCAAGGTCCGCACAACATGAAACTGTGTTAGAACGTGGCTACAGGAAGCAGGAAAGTGATGGCAAGAAATAAAAATACGGTGGGACGCACATATGGCCACCTTACCTTTGATAAAGGAGGCAAGCATATACAATGAAGAAAAGACAGCCTCTTCAATAAATGGTGCTGGGAAAACTGGACAGCTACATGTAAAAGAATGAAATTAGAACACTCCCTAACACCATACACAAAAATAAACTCAAAATGGATTAAAAACCTAAATGTAAGGCCAGACACTATAAAACTGTTAGAGGAAAACATAGGCAGAACACTCTGACATAAATCACAGCAAGATCCTTTCTGATCCACCGCCTAGAGAAATGGAAATAAACCCAAAAATAAACAAATGGGACCTAATGAAACTTAAAAGCTTTTGCACAGCAAAGGAAACCATAAACAAGACGAAAAGACAACCCTCAGAATGGGAGAAAATATTTGCAAATGAAGCAACTGGCAAAGGATTAATCTCCAAAATTTACAAGCAGCTCATGCAGTTCAATATCAAAAAAACAAAGAACCCAATCCAAAAATGGGCAGAAGACCTAAATAGACATTTCTCCAAAGAAGATATACAGATTGCCAACAAACACATGAAAGGATGCTCAACATCACTAATCATTAGAGAAATGCAAATCAGAACTACAATGAGGTATCACCCCACACCGGTCAGAATGGCCATCATCAAAAATTCTACAAACCATAAATGCTGGACAGGGTGTGGAGGAAAGGGAACCCACTTGCACTGTTGGTGGGAATGTAAATTGATACAGCCACTATGGAGAACAGTTATGGAGGTTCCTTGAAAAACTAAAAATAGAACTACCATATGACCCAGCAATCCCACTACTGGACATATACCCTGAGAAAACCATAATTCAAAAAGAGTCATGTACCACAATGTTCATTGCAGCACTATTTACAATAGCCAGGACATGGAAGGAACCTAAAAGTGTCCATCGACAGATGAATGGATAAAGAAGATGTGGCACATATATACAATGGAATATTACACAGCCATTAAAAGAAACGAAATGGTGTTATTTGTAGTGAGGTAGATGGACCTAGAGTCTGTCATACAGAGTGAAGTTAAGTCAGAAAGAGAAAAACAAATACCATATGCTAACACATATATATGGAATCTGAAAAAAAAAAGGTTCTGAAGAACCTAGGGGCAGGACAGGAATAAAGACGCAGACGTAGAGAATGGGCTTGAGGACACGGGGAGGGGGAAGGGTAAGCTGGGATGAAGTGAGAGAGTGGCATGGACATATATACACTACCAAATGTAAAATAGATAGCTAGTGGGAAGCAACCGCATAGCACAGGGAGATCAGCTCGGTGCTTTGTGACCGCCTGGAGGGGTGGGATAGGGAGGGTGGGAGGGAGATGCAAGAGGGAGGGGATATGGGGATATATGTATAGCTGATTCACTTTGTTACACAGCAGAAACTAACACACCACTGCAAAGCAATTATACTCCAATAAAGATGTTAAGAAAAAATAGGGTGGGAGACAAGGGACCCCAGTCTCCATCCTCGCTTCCAGGTCCCTCTCCCCCTCTCCCCCTCCCCCGGAGCCCTCCATCAACCTTTGCAAAAGCAAATCCCGTTGCTTCTTAAAACCAAGTCAAACCTCTCGTCAACGTCTTAACCACTGGCCAATCCTGAGGTCATTAGATACTCTGGCCTTTTCTGAGCTAAGAGGAGGTGGGTAGGTGCCACCCTGCAGGGAGGAAGCGGAGGGTGGCGACGGCACCATTCTCAGCTCCCCAGGTCCTGTTTTGTTTTTACCCAAATCTGACCCTTATAGTCCTTAAGAGCAACACGCCAGGACAGCGGGGCTCACACAGCTGTCGGGGAGAGCTGAGCAAACACCCAACTCGGTTCAGGAAGGGGGATCCTGCAAGGAGGGAGGTGGCGTTGGGACAAGAGTACAGTCATCTCCGGGACACCACCTAGCAAGGAGCCGCCAGGGGACAGGAGGGGCAGGGGGGGCTCACGAGTGAAGCCCAAGGACATCGCTGTACCAACGAAACCACCGGAGCATCACGCTTACTCGCTGCTGGATGGACGTGGACGGAAGGCGTCTGAAAGAATCAGTGGGAAGATAGTGGTGACTGTGTTTGCAAACAGTTATAAAAATGTCAGAAGCTTCAATTCACTTTTTATCCTTCTGTTTTCAGTTTTTTGAACAGAGATGAAGGTCCTGTGACTATCAGAGAAGCAAAGCTCTTCTAAAAACCCACAGGTACCAGGGTCCCTGCCCCTCCAAAAGCGGAAACAAAGAAACAGAACACAGGCTGCGTCCCCTCTCATCTCCCCTCTCGCCGTACCTGCCGCCTCCCTCACTGTCTCTGCCAAAGCGGCCTCCATACCTTCTCTGCTGCGGCAGCGGTTGGGCTCCCAGGAAACCTAATAAAACATTTATGCGTGTTTCAATCCTCCGCAGTGGCAGGAAGGTCAAAGCCCCCCCACCAGGCACAAAGCCCCCTCGGGACAGTCTCCAGCACACACAGAAGTCACTGCGGCCAATCCAGGCTGATCTCTTTACCTCACTGGGGTTTTTCGTTTCCCCAAAGGTTTAAAAAAACACTAACACGTGTTCCTCAAGGAAGCAAAGCCCAGCGGGCCCTCCACTGCGGCGCAGTGACCCGCATGTGGCTCCCTGGGTTCTCTGGGCCACGGGGGGGGGGGGGGGGGGGGGGCGGGGGTGTCAGCTCCCTCCCCAAACCACCAGGTCGCTGCTCCGGTCCCTCCCCCTCCTCTAACCATGCCCCCACCAGCCTGGCTCCTTCCCTCTGAAGCCCCTCCCCCTGCCGTGGGGGAAACAGGACTTGATTCACCTCCACCCCCAGCTCCCTAGCTGCCGCTGCTCCTCGGGCCTCAGCCCTTCCCATCCTCTTAGGAAGGGACAGTTCTCCTGTCCGCGTCCAAGTCCACGGGCTGCCCTTTAACCCCGGGCACCTCCACCAGGCTCTCGTACCATCCGACGGTCCAATACCTCAGCCTTCCCTCCCGCCCTTCACTGCTGACCCCTCAACCTTTAAACATGCTCACGACTCTTCCTGGCAAGATCTATTTTTATATAAAATCATGCCCGAGCTTCTCCCCTTCATCAGCCTCTCTCTCTTCATCGACTCATCTCTGCGGAAGGGTCCCTACCCACCTCCCTCCTCAAAGGGCCATCCTTGGCTTCTGTACCCTCCTCCCCGGGTACCATGTCCCCTCCTTCGCTGAGGGGCCCTTAGACAGGACCCTCTCGTTCAACATCCCCAAGGGTCTTGTCCCCTCACTTCCGTATCTCAAATCGCCACCAGCCTGTGCACGGTCACCAAATCCACCTCCAGCCTTGACCTCTACCACAAGCCCTCCCTGGACCAATATATTTACCTCTGGACACACCTGCCTGCCCATCCCAGACGTGCAAGGTCAGTGTGGTCCAAACTGATGGCTCCGCCCCCCGTTTCCCATTTGGTTAGTGATTCTGTGATGGGTGCCAGTAGCCAGGCCCAGGAGTCCAGAAAAAACGCAAAAATAGGAGATGGAACAAGTGACAACAGAGAGGTCAGGCGCCCCCAGTGAACAGAAGAACAGGGTGGGATTCGGTGGGGATTCTGTTACTTAGAAAAACTAAGAGCCAGTTCATGAGCAACAAACACAAACGTGAACAAAAAGAAAGCAAAGGCTCCACTATTACATCAAAATTAAGTCTAAGGCCAAAACCATGACTAAGGCCAAAATACTCACTGCAGCCATGTCACCACCAGCATGGTAAATCCTGTGCATTAAGTGACACAGCACAAAGCATGTCAGGCAAAACTCAGGAGCGAGTTGACCCCCAAATTTGTGACAACCTGGTAATAGCATTAGTCTCCTAACTGGATGAGTGAGAACATAGAAGAATGTAATGTAAGACTCTGGAGCCTACAGAGAATCTCTCTCCTCCCAAATGCAGAGGGAGACCTGAGCCAATCTCTCACTCCTAGTCGTAGGGAACGAAGCAACAGGGAACCCGTGACACATTCACAGACCACCTGCCAACGGGCGAGAGACACGGGTCCCGCCTGCCTCAGGCGCTAAGGACGGCAGGCGTGGGAGCTGCAACAGGAACTGGTCAACAGGTCAACGGAACCTGTTCCCCCAAGCCAGGCCACGGACTCAGGATACAGTCACCACAGGATTTCACAGCCAGAACAGCGCTTGAAAGATCTACTTCGAGCCCCTCATTTGACACAAGAGGAAACCTAGGCCCGGAAGACAGGATGCTATGGCCAGATACAGCTGCACAGGTGCAGGAGAAGATGCAGCCCACGGTCAAGGGCAGCTTGAGACCCAGGACGATGGTAGAGGGGCAGCTTGCCTCCGCTGGGTCACAGACCCAGAGAAGATTGCGTTTTAGTAGTCCCCTCCTCCGTGGCAAAATTACATTCAGTAACAATCATGAAACTAAAACATATAAAATTGACCGGGAAGCAGCAAACACTGCCTTTATCAAGTTTTATCTGATCATGCCAATAAATACTAAAATCATAGTACAAGAAAAAGCACAACTCTTTGTTATAAAGCAGAAACTAACACACCACTGTAAAGCAATTATACTCCAATAAAGATGTTAAAAAAAAAAAGCACAACTATCTGTTCCATCATTTTTATATTTACATAACAGTTTGAATTTTGATCCTTTGGTTATAGGCTGCTCCAACATTTACGTCAATAATTGTCAAGTAACTCGTAGGTGAAAGTTAACAAAACCAAAACATCTGTAAAAAAATATAATGTAGACAACTACTGAATCACACCACTAATGGTAGCTTTTTATTTTCTTGATTTGGTCTCCAATTTGCAAACGAGGAATAATTATGAAAATGTTTCCATTTTAAGATTTTTATTAAATCTAGTCTGTGTGCACGGGGGGCCAGAGGGTTACCTGGGACTGCTCCTAATTCCCATGTCGAATATAACATGTATTTAAAAGTAATAAAAATGCGCTAGTTTGAAGCACACACGTGTATTTATTTTATTGCCGACACTGCAGACCAATGCTGGTGCACGAGGACAAGGCACAGCAGACAGACTTTTAGTCGGTTTTACTGTTTGCACCTCGGGCAGGTGGCTCCTTGGTCCTCCACAAACTGTGGGGTTCAGGTGAGTTACATACCTTTTTCCTGTGAATTGGGGATTCCAGCTCCACCTTGCCCACACCTCCCTTCCGGCCTCTCCTTAGGGGTGCAGGCTCAGATGTGGGAGCCTGGCCCCCTCCCCTGGGTGCAGTCTGTACCGCAAGGTGAGCCTAAGAGGAAGGTGCCGTGGTAGTGAAAGTGACACACGGCACGACCCGGGAAGAACACACCAGAAGGCTGCGCTGAGCCTTCTGCTCCTGGAATTCCTCTTCTAAGAGGCTGAGGGTGTGAGCCGGAAAGCAGAGGGGAACTAGCTGATCCAGGCCTGGATAACACATGTAATCCCTAAGTCATCACCTGCACCCAAACCCACCAAAAAACTAAAGCAACATGGGAAAAGAAACAAGTCACCAATGCCTTGCTTTTCCATCACATCCCCAACGGCAGCTCAGTGACTGGTGTGTACTAGACACTAAAAATAAATTGGCCAAATGAACACATTTTAAACTTCAGCTGATAGAAATGACTAAGGGTGCCAGCTATCACATTAAATCCCAAAGGCACCTGCATGTGAGGACAGACAGAAATCCGTTAAGTCTGAAGAACTGACATTAAAAGCATTTAACTCAGCACCCTGCTTTCAGGAGTACTTCATATATAAAAGCAAAACATAAAAAGCACACAAAACACAAATTTCTGAGGCTTAAGTAACTGCTTTGGGGGTTCGGTTCTGTTCAATAAGCAATTAAGTAGGAAGGGAAATCTTAGAACAACGTGTGAAGCCAATTCCTATTTTCTGGTCAGTTCTGACCTTCACCTGTGGAAGAAAGTCATTCAGTGCAGTGCCGCGGGGCTGGGAGTGGGCTGGACAGCCAAGGGGGTGGGAGATGTGAGACAAGAAGGGCACTCTTCTTAAGAGATGTGGGACCCTCCTGTGTGAACCATAATGGAAAAGTATATATACATGTATAACTGAGTCACTTTGCCGTACGGCAGAAATTAACACATTGTAAATCAACTATACCTCAATAATATATTTTTAAAAAGAGAGATGTGAGACCCAAATCTTAAAAGACCGAAAGGCTTTAGCAAGGAAGGAGAAAGCACTCCAGGGAAAGCGCGTGATTAAAGGCCCAGGGAGCATCTCGCGGCAGCCACAACACAGGATGAGAAGGAACAGGGGGAGATGGACCGGGAATCCAAGGGTAGAATGAGCACAGCCTTGCATACCTTACTGAAGACGCAACACAAGTAGAAATGGTCCCTGGATGAAGAATCCCAGAGCCTTCACTGTTCTAGAAAAACAACCCCCTGGAAGGGAAATGGTTGAGGGGTGGGGGTCACCGTAACAAGTGGAGAAAGAGCCTGAACCGGGGCAGGAGAAACCACCTGCTTGACAAGGCCGGTCTGGTTAAAGCCCATGCCCAATCCCACCAAGCGTCTTCCCCAGCCTTCAATTCTCCTTCCTGGTCCAGGAATATCCCAACTTTCCCAGGACCATCAGGGGAAAATGGGTAAAGTCGACGGGAGAAATAGGGAAGAAAATAAGTCATTTGAGTTTCCTTTAAACTTTTATACCTATTTTGAAAAATGGGGCTTTTTTGTACCATGGTACACAGCAAGACGTAAGATCAAGCACAGGAGAATCAAAGGATGGAGACACCATAAAAACAATGGCAGCTTGATAGAGTCCTGAAACTCCCGACAATGGTGGAGAATTACTATTTCAAAGGGCAGTAAGAAGATTACAGGAGGCATCCAGAGTAGACAGATTCAGAGAGAACAGTGGGGGTCAGGGGGAGTGTGGGTGGGGAGGCTGGAGGGATAGAAAGTCTTAGTTTGGGAAGATGAAGAGTCCTGGCGATTGTCTGCACCATGACGCGAGTGTACTTGACCCTACTGAACCGTACACGTAAAATAATGAGGATGGTAAATTTTATGTTACGTGTATTTAGCACAATTAAAAACGGAAAGAAAAAAAGCGATAGGCCTACATGACATATTATGAAGGACCGGAGAGGCGATATCCACGGTGCATCACATTCTGGACATTTTCACACTTGGAGCCTCATGGGATCACAAGAAACCTTCAAGGAAATGTGCTTCCCATCTGACAAATGAGGAAATGCAGGAAATTACTGGCACAGGTCATTCAGCCAGAAATCAGGAGAGCCAAGACCTACAGGCCAGATTTGCTTCGCCCACTTTACTTCACTTTGATTGCCTTTCCTCCTCGGGCTATTCAAAAAAAAAAAAAAAGTTTACACTGCTAGTTTTTTCTGTTACTATTTTTCCAGTAAGTACTTAGCAATTTAAAATTCTCTGTGATAACCTCAGGCAAACACTAAAATTAAATCTTAAAAATCAGGTTTAAGCAAAACGAAAATGTTTGTGTTTGTTCCTTACATCCACTCAGCCTACTTAATGTGCACTTTTTTTTGTTTTTTGTTTTTGCGGTACGCGGGCCTCTCACTGTTGTGGCCTCTCCCGCTGCGGAGCACAGGCTCCGGACACGCAGGCTCAGCGGCCGTGGCTCACGGGCCCAGCCGCTCCGCGGCATGTGGGATCTTCCCGGTCGCAGACTCTCAACCACTGCGCCGCCAGGGAAGCCCTGCACATTATTTTTTAATCTCTACTAACACAACACCAAACCCGGTGGTTTTTGTTTTTTTTTTTTTTTTAACTCAAGTGATCATATACAAAGTTTAGTGGAAAGTTATTGCCAAACATACTATCTAAAATGCAAATGACGGGAACATCAAAATTCATAAGGCAGTCAGACACTGTTTACAGTGTTTTCTGCATATTAATTCAGTAATTATGCATATTAATTAATCCTCACAATAATCCCGTGACGTACGCACTGCAGGACGGGTGACAATAGGATCGCCTTCAACAAAATCACCACGTGCTAGTTTCCAACAGAAATCAGAGCCCCACCCCAGACCAAATAAACAGATTTTTCTTATGCAATGTAAGGTTTTTTAAAAAAATGATCTATATATCCTGGTCTCTCCAACCATGCGACAGGAGATGGGAAGCGCAATAAGGCCTGTGGAGCGCAAGTATGAAGTGACCATCGGCACTGATGCTGTCTTGCAAAGATTCCACGAAAATGCATTTGATCATTTATGGGCTACGTCAACCTGGCAAAAAGGTTTCAGAGACAATTCACTTTTTTTTTTAATTTTACTGAAGTATACTTGATTTACAATGTTAACTTCTGCTGAACAGCAAAGTGATCCAGTTACACATATATGTTGATATATTCTTTTTCAGATTCTTTTCTATTATGGTTTGTAGGATATTAAATACAGTTCTCTGTGCTGTACAGTAGGACCTTGTTGTTTATCCTTTCTATATATAATAGTTGGCATCTGCTAACCCCAAACTCCCAATCCATCTCTCCCCGACACCCTGCCCCCTCAGTCAGCAACTATCTTCAAAGTCTTACTAAGCAGAGAACACATCTCAGACGTTACAACAAAGCTCTATCACTCAACTACTGCTCTATTCATTACGTTATAAACATTATTATTCCACGGACATATGTGGACCCATTTTTAGGTCGTTCTAATTTTTTAAATACCCGATGTATTTCAAAAAGTAAACAGCATATGAGTTTCTCAAAAAGCCTAGCCATTCTTACTGTATTCATTTTTTCTAATTGTAGTATCTCAAAATATCAAAATTCATGAGGTCCCTTAGCCCAACAGTTCAAAAGAACACGCGATGCATAATTGATTTATCTTCAGCTGCTAGGTGAGAAAACATACTTGGCTGTGAAGAACATTAATATCTGCGAACTATTTATATAGAAAGTATTATGATTTAAAACCTAACTGAGCTAACTTTCTTATAAAGCGATCCACTATTCCCAAATCCTTAAACATCAGGGGTTGGTTTCTATAAAACACTTATTTTATTCCGTAGCAAACACCAGCACTGTATTAAAAATAGCTTCTTGTCTAGGTAAGCGTATGACTTGTGAAAAAAAATTTGCAGCACTGTATTGTGCCCATGAACCATCCAAAGAAAGTTACTATCAAATGGACCGCAAATCTCAAAACACATGGTCCTCAGAACTTGGAATGAGAAACATGAAAAAATGGTCAGTAACATGAAGCTTTCTCAACATGCCCTCAGGGTTTAATGTGAGCATGTAGTTTTGGAATTTTCAGGTACAGTTTTAAGGGCAAAAATATCATAGATAACTTCTCCAACCCTCAGTGGAGACAGATGTTCCTTTGTAGGCAAATGAATTATAAGCATTAAGTGAGCATTTCGGGCGTACGTGCGTGTGTGTGTATATGTGTGTACGTGTGTGCGCACACGTGTGTGCACGCAGACATTTACACAGAATGGAGGAAGGAGATTGGTAAAGACATCAGAAGGAATCTCCCATGGTGTTTTCTTTGGCCTTGGAGTTTCCCAACTTCATAATATCGACAATACTGAGCTTATAAACATGGTTGACCCATGTCAAGACCTCCATACAGAGAATAACTCTGTATACACGTGCACACACGCTCCCTCCTGTCCTTAAAATTATTTCTCCTGCAACATCTAAGGAAACATAGTGAACAAAACTTTACTGAAATCCTAGTGGCAGCTGTCCAGCAAAACAGTAACACTGAGAGAAGTCAACGTTTCTGTTTGCCCTTCTGCCATAGTCATTGATGAGGGAATTCAATTTATTCTGATCTATCAAGCCTAGAATGATTAATGATTTGTAAAGGTAACATGAAACATTAACAGGAGGCAGTTGTAACAGAGATGGAATACTGGGGAAGTAAGTGTGATACTACTCAGCCTATATAGCCTTACTGTTTTCAAATAAAGAGCTCTTTTTAAATTGTCAGAGCTTGGTAACACATTTCATATGCTAGACAATACTTTTGAAACCTCCACTCTTTACAGGAGCAGAAATAAAGGAGTCATTTTTTGATTGGATAACTTAAGGAATATTCCTTTATATAACTGCATCAGCCAGAAGGGTCCCGGAAACAATGTAACGCTCTCACCTGCCCCTTTAAAAGCCTTCCTCTCTGCAGCTAACTCACCTCAAGGGGCCTGGCTTTTCTCGGCACCGCAGGTATCATCCGCATCGTTTCTGGAAAGGCACACACATGGCTGGTAGACCTTCTGCCCTTCGCATGTGCCTCCCCCATGCCTGGATGCCCTCCCGATGTGAGCCACTACTCACCTCCAACCCAGCTCACTGGTCATCTACCATCAGCTTCACCCACACCCACTCTGCCGCTGGCCTGCCCTCCAGAGCCATGACCCACGCCCAGCCCCAGAGCATCACTCTTGACAGTTGGGGGCTGACGTGCTTCCCTAGCACAGACCAGTGCAGGCTTGGAAACGATGCTCCAGCCTCCTTACTGTCATGTATCTCAGTGCTGCTGAAGCCTAAGGTCAAGGTCAGACTGGGTCGGACCACACAAGTTTCCTCCAAGGAAAAGAATCTAGAGCAGGTGCTTCCACCCTGGGGTGTAGGAGAAAGGTATCAGAGCTTATATGTACATGTACCTCCAAGAAGTTCGCTTCAATAACCTTTACTGAATGCCCCAAGACCCTCTGTAACACAGCTGAAGGAGAAGCGCCCTAACAGTGGGGGTCAGGGGATGCTGTGGACTGAACTGTGTCCCCTAAAAATCCCTATGTCGAAGCCCTAACCCCACCCGCATCCCCCGTGACCGTATTGGAGATGGCGCCTTTGGGAGGTGATTAAGTTGAGATGGGGTCATGAGGGTGGGGCCCTCATGATGGCATTAGTGCCCTCACAGGAAGGGACACCACACAGCTTGGTCTCTCTCTCTCTCTCTCTCTCTCTCTCTCTCTCTCTCTCCTCACCACATGAGAAGGTGGTGGTATACAAGACAGGAAGAGGGTCCTCACCAGAACTTGACCATGCTGGCACCCTCCATCTTGCACTTCCAGCCTCTAGAACTGTGAGAAAATGCATCTCTGTTGTTTAAACCCCCAGGCTATGGTATTTTGTCCTGGCAGCTTAAGTGACTAAGGGAGTAACAAAGGTGCCCTCCCCTGGCCGTTCTCTCAGCTTATTACTGCACGTTTCAGTGTCTGCATCCAGCTAGGCGCGCTTGTCAACTAGACTAACTCTCCCAAAAAGAACAAGTGGCTTCAGAAACATGCAATGGACTTCCCCGGTGGCGCAATGGATATGAATCCAGCTGCCAATGCAGGGGACACGAGTTCGAGCCCTGGGCCGGGAAGATCCCACATGCCGCGGAGCAACTAAGCCCGTGCGCCACAACTACTGAGCCTGTGCTCTAGAGCCCCTGTGCCACAACTACTGAGCCCATGAGCCACAGCTACTGAAGCCTGCGCACCTAGAGCCCGTGCTCTGCAACAAGAAGCCCGCGCACCACAACAAAGAGTAGCCGTTGCTCACTGCAACTAGAGAAAGCCTGCTCGCAGCAAAGAAGATCTAACAGAGCAGCCAAAAAAAAAAAAAAAACCACGCAATGAAGCAAACCGCGTTTTGAAAATAATAAACTAATGACAAGCAAATAAATAGTACAATTGGCACCTTTAGGAAATAAAAGCTCTTCAAAATCATTTTTCCAGGTTAAATGTTAGGATAATTTAATTAAATCTGATAAATCAGCCGAAAATATTCAAAAATCAAGAAAGTTACCAACAATGTGGATTGACATCCGTAATTCTTAACTGAGAATCTTGGTAAATACGTATTGGGTCTTCAGATAATGACAGTAATACATATAGACAGATAGTTAAATAGACATATTCCAGGTTCATGGTAAAAAGTTTTACTGATGGGACATGTGATCAAAAAAATCTGGAGACCACTGACGTGGCTGTAGAGCTTGTGTGACAGAGCGAGGCCCTCTCCCCAGCTGTCAGCTCGTCTCAGGCAGGTCTGAAAGCCCCAGCCAGCCACACCTCTCCAGGAGCCTACGGAGGACAAATACTGAAGATACAGAGAATAATCGCTCTGAAGGACCAACCACAACATCCCAAACTCAACCCCAAATCCTTTCCTAACTACATCTAATTAAAAACATAGGTAAGGGTATCTAAAAGCCTACAGTCTGAGTTGTGAAGAGCTGGCGTTCATTTAGGAGAAAAGGGCAGATCAGCATTTAGATGGTCAAAGCCAACCTCATGGATTTCAGGAAATTTCTTTGTAAAACCTCCCTCCCTCCCAACAATGGTCAGACCTCCCCTTTTGTTCTCACGAGGCATTGTCCCTCTTGAAAGGGCTGCTGATTAGCATTTCTGAGTAAGCTTCTGCTGTCTGTTGAGTGACTCAGCCAGAAGTAGCAGAATGAACACTTAGACGCTACTTTCTAGATAACTACACAAAAGCTCACATGACTGAACTCTGACTGCAGAATTTTCTGCAGCCCACGGTTCTACTTTTTCAACTTCGACACAACTAGATCGGACGTTTGCAAACAGACCCTACTGTTGCCAGCTAAGGGGATGCTGCCTTCCCATCTGATCGGCACCGTGGATATGTGAAGATACTGGTCCAGTCTCCCCTGACCACCACCCCTTCAAACACACATCTGTCCCCAGTAAGGACCCAACATCACCCAAAGCATCCAACAGAAAGACGAGAGTTGAGCATTTAGTTCCTACTGTCCCAGATACTTCTGGTTTTTAGTGTATTTTTACTTTGAGATAAGTTGATGCTCACAGAAGAGTCGCAAACATAGTAGAGAGTTGCCATAAACCTTCACCCAGGCCCCCCACAAAGTCAGTATCTCCTATCACCTTAGAAACATGATCAAAACTAATTTAATGACATTGGCACAATACTACCCCAACTACAGAGTTCAAAATTCACCAGTGGTACATATATACAATGGAATACTACTCAGCCATGAAAAAGAACAAAATAATGCCATTTGCAGCAACACAGTTGCAAGTAGACACAATCATATTAAGTGAAGTCAGTCAGAAAGGGAAAGACAAATATGATATCACTCATATGTGGAATCTAAAATAAGACACAAACGAACTTATCTACGAAACAGAAGCAGACTCACAGACATAGAGAACAGACTTGTGGTTGCCAAGGGGCGGGGTGGAGGGCTGGATTGGGAGTTTGGGATCAGCAGATGCAAACTATTACGTAGAGAATGGATAAACAACAAGGTCCTACTGTATATAGCACAGGGAACTATATTCAATAACCATCATGGAAAAGAATATGAAGAAGAATATATACATGTGTATAACTGAATCACTTTGCTGGACAGCAGAAATTAACACAACACTGTAAATCAGCTATACTTCAATTTAAAAAATAAGTTCAGTGTTTCCTCCAATGTACCTTTTCTGTGCCAAGATCTGATTTAGAACTGATACTGCGTGTAGCTGTCACATCGCCCTAGTCGTCTCCAATTCTGGTTAATTTTAACTTGTGTTTTTCACAAATCCTGATGCTTAATTCTTTTTATCAGTAAGAGTCAGAAGTGCTCAAGTTCACAGAAGACAGAAAGAGTTAAACAGAATCTGGGACTAGGGGAGGGGAAAATAAGTGACTGACTAGAACTCAAACCCAACACCTTTGCCTGTTTTTATAAATGGGAATAGCACAGACATTTCTTTAGTCAAATTCAAAATCTGCACCAGATCTACCCATACAAGGGTCAACTCGATAAAGCAATCACCCGTCCAAGTCGGTTCTCCTAGACATTTGCTGTTTCCTTAGAAACATCAAATACAAAACCGGCCCAAGGCTGACATGCTTCTGTTTCTAAAAATACTACATTTCAAGAAAGCTCAAGCACGTCATAGTTACCTGAAATAAACAGCGCCAAAGGCCCCCGATTTGAATGCTTTTATCTGCAAAATGCCTCCAAAGCCTTGTCCAGTGGTGCAGACCTAATAAGTGTTCTAATTGCAAGCATCTTCTGTGGCCTTACTTGCTACTGGCATGTAAGGATTCTTGATGTGCTGTGACATTCATGTTCAGAAAATATAGGCTAGGAGTGCTTGGTTTGGAGATTAACCAAGTCTATGCCTTGAAATTAAAAACAGCTAATGCTAACTGTGTGAAGAGATTATATGTTAATTAGCTTGACTGTAGTATTTTGCTACGTGTATGAAACCATCACGTTGTATGCCTTAAGAACATACAAGTTTTATTCAAAATATAAACAGATCAAGAAAAAACAGCATAAATGGAAGAAAATCTTGAGGCCGTTTTAAAGTAGGCAAATGGAATGCTTTCAACATCATCAACTATTCTTGATAAGGATTTTATATACCTTTACCTTTGCCAAACTTGACAAGGATGACTGTCTCACGTGAGATCTATAAACCTTGGTTTTTAACACAACGATCTGTACGTGAATCAAAAGGAAGTTACGATTGTTACCGGTATCTTGGTATGGTTTCTCTGTTAAACTGTAAGCACCTTAAGTGGGATGACCAGATCCTACCTAAATACTGCGGCTTTAGCCGTTTAGAGAGAATCGCTCGTCCTCACAGCCCTCCATGATCTTAGATCTGGTACCCTATACAAACATTTACCACCACTATTCGGGTACAAACTGCTTTTGAAGATGATTTTGTTCTCTTCACTCCGTAAAAGAAAAACCTCCTCTTAGGCATCAGGATCCCACCCTAATATTATGAAACCGTGATGCTATTAAACCTACCACCCAGTGCTCGATTCTCCTTTCTATAAAGGCAAAATTCTACTCCAAACTTATCCTGACAAAATCAGCAAACTATTCATATGAAGCAATTTTCTCTTAAGGCAAAGCAACTTTAAGCAATGCAATCGCTTGACAAAGCTCGAGTTATTGCTTTAATGAAGATTTTCTCCGTCTTTAACTCCCACCTGAAATGAATGACTCATTCAAATCTGAGTGTCTGTAAACATTCCTAACTTGCTTTGAAGGCCTCATTTCAAATACTGGAGAAAACCGTTTGACAGCCTTGAAACTCACTGTTTTAAATGGCACGCTCGATAGTCACATAAAAAGACTGCACGTGCCTGATCTTGATGACATAAATATTGCCCATTCCTTTGACCAGGAAATCACTTCAAGGTATTTTCCGGGAGAAAAATTGTGTAACTTGAAACATTTTTTTAAATTTACATACACAAAATTAATTATTCACCACCAGGTTCCACTAGATAGCAAGCTTTCTATAAGCTTTTAATATTTCACTTAAAATGCTTAAAGGGAAATGGTATCATTCATATGAAATGTCCAGAACGGGAAAATCTACAGAGATAGAAAGTGGATCAGTGGTTGCTTCAGGCCGGGGAGGAGGGGATGGGGAGATGTCAGCTAAGGGGCACAGAGTTTCCTCTGGAAGCTATAAAATGTACAACCAGCACCACAACTTTAGAACAACCTTGAATACAGTAAAAGCCGCTGGACTGTATCCTTTAGATGGGTGAATTATATGGTATGTGAATTATTTCTCAATAAAGCTGTTAAATTTTAAAGGAGATGTGATTGTACACTTGAGAAAAAAGGAATCTTGTCAAGTAGACATATATACAATCTTTCATGTGTAGATGTAATAATTACACTGTAACATCTAGTCATTGCTGGATGATTGAAGACAGTTACTGTCTTCACAGTTAAGGTCCTAGAAGATCCATGCCTAGGAGAAAAAGACCATGTTCTATTTCTCTATGATTTTGATAATCCAAATTCATTGGCTTCAATAATGGAAAACTTCAACATACCACAGCTTCAGATCAAATGCTGGTGTTACCTGCAGCATCAAGAACAAGGTTTAGGAGACATCCATTGACACGGCACGAACCCTTCCAGAATTTCAAGGAATTGCTTGGAATTTGAGTCACCATGTCTGGCATTCCCCTGGGGCTGCCAAAGCCAGTTAACCCCGGCAGTGACCTTCTCACTCCCACTCACCTGGCGGGGAGTTTCCTTCTTGGATGGACACACCAGTCCAAACGTTAACCCCGGACCGTCCATCGCTGCCCTGAATGGTACCATGCTGCCCCTCGCCAACCTCCCCGAACGCACAACCACCACATCCCGCCTTGGCAAACTCCAACCCCTTCCGTGAAGTCAAAACACCAGTTGCCCATGAAGGCAGTCACATAGCAACTGCCCCACCATCATGAGCTTCCAAGCCAGAGATGGCCTCGGGTGGGGAAGGTAAGTGCGAGAGCTCGGTTCCAGGGACGGCCAGCCTACGGAGGTGCAGGGCATCGGATACACCAGACACCCCCACTCCATGGACCAGCGTGACCCCATCTGTCCCACGTGGTCCCTTCTTTTCAAAAGCCTCAGTTTAGATGCAAGCTATCTGGGATCAACACTCCATACGCCCCAGCTTCCGGGAAAAACCATTAATGTTTTCCCAAGAAAAATTATATTAAGAAAAATAACTCCTTTATCAACTCCCTTTAATGAAAATACTCCTTTGAGTAGCTTTATCAACTTTCAACAAACAGCCATGACGAAGACAAAAAGCCTGATTTTTTTAAAAAATCAGTATTTTATAAAACGATTTCAGCGATACTCAAGTGCTGAAACAATATTGTTCAAGATTTTGTAAAATCCTTAAACTATATGCCAAGAAGCTTTAAAATCGATTCTTTAATGAACTACGAGTCACATTACCATCAGTAGTTCCTAATTAAATATACAGCGGAGGTAAAGTGAGTATTGGAAGACCATTTTCTAGAACAGCCGGCACCATACTTTAATTTCTTAGAGCCTCTTCAGTAGACTCTGAAACCTATGCTCACAGTATAAGCCATGAACTCAAACTGTATGAATTGTAAGATTTAATATATTTAACTAATTCAATTATACACTCACATACAAGGCTTTAAATGGAATGGTTTGTGTCTACCTACTTTCTTCCTAGCCGACCCACGGTATACTCCCACTTAGCCCTCCCCCACCCCCAAAAGAGTACAAATGAAACTGTATAACAGGCAGCCGCTGGAAATCTCTTTGATTAATAATAAAAATCAGTTTCAAAAGTCAATGTGAGTCTTCAGATATAGAGAACAAACTTATGGTTACCAAAAGGGAGGGGTGAGGGGCGGCATAAATTAGCAGTGTTTTATATACTACTATATATAAAACAGATCCAACAAGGACCTACTGTACAGCACAGGGAACTATATTCAATATCTTGTAATAACCTATAATGGAAAAGAGTCTGAAAAAGGATTTATATATGTGTGTGTGTATAACCGAATCACTTTGCTGTACACCAGAAACTAACAAAACATTGTACATAAACTACACTCCAATAAAAAATAAATTTAAAAAAAGTCAATGTGAGTCTTAATTACAGAACAGGTTGTGAGGCCTCGCTACCAAGGCTTTTAAAAAGCTTCACCCTCCATGGGAACTAGAGAATTCAGACAAAAAACAAAGACCCCTATTTCATTCTCCCAGCTTTAAGCATGCATAAATGGATACCGAAATTAATAGGAACTAAGCAAAAGTACTACTTGACAATATCTTAAGGTCACACACGAGAAAGTCTAAGGAAATGGAACTATAATGTCAGGGCCGGATTGCAGATGCTTTAAGTATATTTCAGAGTTGTGTATCCATCACCCCAATGAAACCCCGTGTACGTTACAGTCATTCCTCTTTTCCCAACCTACTCCTCAGCCCTAGAAGCCACTAATCTTATGTCTCCGTAGATTTGCCTCCTCTGGGTATTTCATATAAACACAATCACACAGGAGGCCTATTACTGGCTTCTCCTAGCATAATGTGTTCAAAGTTCATTCATGTTGTAGAAGCGCATTCTTTTTTGTGGCCAAATGATACTCCACTGTACGGATGTACCACGGTTTATTTTCTCCCTTGTCAGTCGACAGACATTTGGACGGTTTCCACTTTTACCTACCATCATAATGCTGCTAGGGACTTCTATACCAGTTTCTGTGTGGACATACGTCTTCATTTCTCTTGGGTATATACACCTCGAATTTCTGGATCATATGTAACTTCATATTTAACCTTTTAAGAAACAAACTGTTTTCCAAAGCAGCTACACCATTTTTCATTCCCATCAGCAATGCAGGACGGTTCCCATTTCTGCACATCTTCGCCAGCACCTGCTACTGTCTTTCTGATTAGAGCTATCCTAGTGGGTGAAGCAGGAACTAGTGCTTGAGGCTCTGTGTCTTAAACCAAGCCCACTCAGCCTTGAATTCGGTCTCAGCTATTCTTCCAAGCTACACGCTTAAGTATTAAATAGGCCCCAACGGTCATTCTTAAAACCCAAAACAGAGCCATCCAGGATCATCTAACACTCTTTCAATAAATGAAAGCGTCACTTCTGCATAGTATATGCACCATTATTTTATCCCAAATCCTATCAAGCTACAATAATGTCCAACAGCCAGGCCTTTCTGAAGAAAGATGTCAGGCTAAGCTCAAGTGCCACGGCTGCAGAGGAACACTTAACACATAACAAAGCTTAACACATAACAAAGGAGCCCTGGCCTGGGATTCAGGTTTGTCAATAATCCGTATGTAACCTGACCAATCACTTACCTTCTCCACACCTGAGCATGGTGTTCTGAGCCACGCACAGAACTACATCCTCTGAAGTCCCTCCCAGAGATAAAGCTGTCTAAGCCTGAAAGTTTAATGAAATTTGCAAACATGCTAACTCACATGCCCAAAAGATCTAGCTTGGCACAGCAGAAAGACTTTGGGTTTAGTAGTCAGGCAGGCTAGGTTCTCTTTCCAGCTATGCCATTTAGTAGCTAAATGGCCATATTTAACATCCTTCTCTGTCAGTCTGTGAAGGTAAGACTGCCTTCTTCAAGGGGTTCTGAGGTTTTATAAAGCCAGTGCAGCTAAAGTACCCAAGAGAGCGGCCCGCAAAAAGCAGACGTTTACATGTTAGCGTCCATCCATCTTCCCGCTAACTCTGGGCAAAGTTTCCCAGCAAATAAAGCCCTCTTAACAAAGGTCCTGGGCATTGAGAGCTGAATGCGAGTTCTTGTGACCTGAGGGATTCCAGTATAAAGCGCTTCTCCACATTACAGTCGGTAACTTGTTAAGGAGAGCTATCGGTTGGCTTAAAACAGGGCTGGGGGATTCTTGGAAGGGCACTCAGGGATGAAGAGACGAGAAACCTCATTTTTGCCAGGGACGGAAGCCTAAAAACGTCCTCCGGGCTCACAGCCAGCCTGAGCACAGAACCAACGCAAAGGAGAGAAAGGTACGAGCTATATTCCCATGACCCGATTGGAAACGCGGGTGTAGACTGCCAGGCTTGAGGGGGAGGGGAGCGGAGGGGGCTGGCGACAGCAGAGAGGGGCGGGGGGCTGGCCAGGTGCGTGGAAAAGCCCAGGAGAGGAAGCCGAGCCACATCCCAGCTGTGAATTAACCGCTTCCTGCGACTCTCGGCTGGCTGCCGCCTCCTACCTGATCCGGTTGTCACGGAATCTGTTGAGATGCGGTTGGTTGAGGTAAATGGTGCGGGCTGGTGCGTCCAGCTGGTCCCCAACAGACGTGGCCCGGGACATCTCATCATCTGCCTTCTTGTAGCCCGAAGAAGAACGAACAGGTCCTGCGGAGAAGAGGCGCGGTCAGAAAGCAGAACACAAAGAAGTCACGCCCGGCACAGGCAGCAGCACGGGCGGGCGGGGACCAGCTGGAAAGGATGCTCCGGGCGACGCGCCGCAGCTGTACCTCGGGCGGCCCCTGGAGACGCGCGCAGCTTGTCGGCCCCGCCCCGCCCGCGCTGGTCCCCAGCGCTGAGGAGCCCCTCCCGGGGGTGGGAACCTCGGCCCTCCCGCCCCTCGCCCCGCCCTCTCCCTCCCCTCCCCACTCCCCGGCCAGCCGGGCCTGGGCGCGGGGAGCGCAGTCCCCGCAGGGGTGGCGAGGGGCGCATCCCTGCAGGTAGGGCCACATGGGCCGAGCGGATGCGGGGAGCAGAGGCCAGAGCCTCCCCTCCCCGGGGCGAGCTCCCCCTCCAGGCCCAGGGAGTGAATTCCCGAGCTAGGCTTTCCCGGCTTCTTTGCGCTGAGGAACGGAGAGACACATTAAGGGGGTGTGCCCTGCATTCGGCCGCCAGAGAGGACGGTGGAAGACACCTCTGTGCTCCAGAATGAAATTCCAGACCCTCCGTGCAGAGGGCTGGTCCCCTGGTTTCTGGAACGAACCAGCAGCTTTTCTCCCCCGACGCGCCTGGCGACCTGAGAGCAGAATCCCGCCCATCCCCGCTCGCGGGAGCGACGTGAGCCTTCATCCAGGGCTTCTGTGGTTAAGACCCAAGCCAGTCTATCTCCGTAAGATGCGATTTCAGTCCTAGAGCCGAGCCTCTCTTGGGCTAAAGCTCCCCATAACCTTCACTTGAGGAGGGGTCGGCAGGGACAACGATGACACACCCAATATGTCTGCCCAGGCGCACACCCCTCCACACACACACCCCTCCAAATACAAGACAGGGTCCCTCACTGCACGGGGCCACCCACCTCGCGATTTGACCTTGGGGTGGGGGCGGGGTCCTGACGTCAAGGCCCACAGAAAAATAAGTGCCCTACAGATGACAGAGTCTTCTCTGCTTTTCCTTAAATTGCATCTGCCCTAATACCTGCCGCACTTTCCACCTATGAAAGAAACAGGTGTCGCATATCACTTAGGAAACGGGCATCTCACTTCAGTAAACAGCCACTTCACAGCTACAAAGCACGTTCAGAAACATTTCGAAAGAGACAGCTTTGGCTATGGAAGTATGTCAACTTTTTTAAAGTGGTTAGAATCCTATTATAATCCTCATCCTAAGAAGAGGACACCCAAATATCAAACTGGGTATTGAGAGCTGCTGTGCTGTCCTGAGATGTGCTCACAGCCGGGTCCCTGGTCACAGAGCAGGCGCAAGTCTCAGTACACGACCCCGGCCTCAGACCCTGTCCTCCAGCCTCCGCTCTCCGGGGCCCCTCTGCTCCGCCTCTGCTTATCCACAGGGGCAGCAGAGGGCAGCAGGTCCTTGGAGACTGGCTGGCCCGGGAGCCGCCGGAGTAGGCTGGTTTTGAAGCATTTGCTGATTTAAGGCCGACAGGGGACAGTTTGTAAGCCAGCCTGAATCGAAGTGCTGCTTTCCGCTCTGCTCCCTCATCCCACTTTGCTCTCCTCCACGGCTTTATCATCGTTACCTGGCACTATTTATTTATGGTCTGTCTTCCCAAGTCCAAGAGCAAAAGCTCCAGGGCAGCAGAGACATGTTCTGTTCAATGCAGTGACCTCAGCGCCCAGAAGAGTGCCTGGTACACGGCGGGCACTCATATTCGCTGGCTGAATAAGTCCCTTTTCCTTCAGTCTAATAAAAGGTCGATTTGAATCCTCCAGGCAGGGATGCAGTGACCTGCCCCGAGGGCTCAGACCCGTGACCCTACTGTGGACAAAACGGTGCACTGCCAGGTGGTCTTCGCTCGGTGGCTCTCAACTCTGCACATCATCACCGAGAAAGCACTCAAAACTTACTAGTTCCTGGGCCCAACCCTGACCAATTCTGACGCTTTTCTTTTCAAAGCTCCTCAAGGGACACAAACGGGCAGTCATAACTGAGAATCCCTTGTAAGAGGCAGCGGAGAACACAAGCAAAAAAGAGCTGGCTCCTGCTCTCAAAAACGTTAACCAGGGCTTCCCTGGTGGCGCAGTGGTTGAGAGTCCGCCTGCCGATGCAGGGGACACGGGTTCGTGCCCCGGTCCGGGAAGATCCCACATGCCGCGGAGCGGCTGGGCCCGTGAGCCATGGACGCTGAGCCTGCGCGTTCAGAGCCTGTGCTCCGCAATGGGAGAGGCCACGACAGTGAGAGGCCCGCGTACCGCAAAAAAAAAAAAAAAGGAAACAAGTTTGCCCAAACAAGAATTTCAATGTAGGATAATAAATATTAGGGTGAAAAAATTATTGATACAATTAGTGATAACAGAACTAAGTGAGATATGTCCCAAGTACGTGGCATGCACCAGGCCAGCTCGTCTTCCTATACGACAGTAGGGCCAAATCTGGAACTTTATTTTAAGTAGAAATACAGTCTCCCTCACCCCACCCCCAAGACTCAGATAACTTTCTTCTGCCTCAGTGGCCTCATCTTGACCCAATCCTCCTTTGGAGAAAAACGTTAATATTTTCAAAATAACACAATTTGTTGAAAATGTCTTGCCTAAGGAAAATACTGTACCATATATAGCAAAGCACTTTGTGACTAAGGTTTCAAATTCAGACTCATGAGACGAATCCTGAGTTAACACGCTTTGAAAATACCACCGTACAAATCAGAGTGTGTTTACAACTCCCCCACGTACATACACACCTGGTGTCAGCAGACAGAGGCAAGTCAGGAAGCATCTACTGAGAAAGAAGCTGAGGTAAAAGGAAAGAGGAGACACAGAGGAGCACAGCGCAACAGACGGAACAGCTGACGGCCAAGACCTGAGGGCAAGGCTTTCGTCTATTTCCGGGCTCCACCCCGTCATCCTGAGTAACGCCCAGCACACAGGAGGCGGCCTGTAAGCACATGTCAACTGGATACACAAAGGGCTAATGTGGCGTGTGCCTTCTGAAGAGGCCCACCCCGCCCAGCCCCGGAGCCAAGGACTGCTCCCTGGCCTGGTAACCTGACCCCTCTCCTCCCCACTCGCTTGGGACAGGGAGCCCGGCAGGCAGGTCTGTGTCTTGCAATCCCCTTCATCCTTCCCACCAGGGACAGTTACTTGGTCCACGTCGGGCGACTAAGGGTCTGCCTTCTGGAAACTTTGACATGGGACCCGGGGAGATGATCTGTTTTTCTGTTAAGCTGTCTTCTGCCAACTTGATTATTAGACCAGCTGAAGAACCTCGATGGGTAGAAGGAAAATTTTTCTGCCCTTTTCACTTGCAAAGGAGTTTTACTATCTCACAGAAGAAATTCTTGGAAAGGAAATATTCTAGTCTTCCTAAGTCAGAAACCTATGAAAGTGAGAAGCCTTTGGGCAGCACCTCTAACCAGCTCTGTGGAAAGAGTCAGACCTCGGACATTGTCTCAGAATAAAGAATTTGGTTGGTCTTAGCCCTGGCTGGCTTCCTGGGGGAGTGGCCTCTGGCCCCTTGGAATTTCCCAAGTAATAAGAGTGTCTATGGGCCCTTCTGAGCAACCTGCATTTATGCCAATGAGGTGACTCACAGTGGACCATGGACAGTCTTAGAATGGGGGCTGACCTGACAGAAAAACCAGGTGACTGCAGAGTTGGGGGTTGAGCCAGTTGACATCAGCCTGACCTCCTGACTGGGGGTGCGGGAGGGAGACACGGGGACTGGAGACCTATATACAGGAATCCCATAAAAATGCAGGACCCTAAGTGTCCACTGACAGATGAATGGATAAAGAAGATGTGGCACATATATACAATGGAATATTACGCAGCCATAAAAAGAAACGAAACTGAGTTATCTGTAGTGAGGTGGATGGACCTAGAGACTGTCATACAGAGTGAAGTAAGTCAGAAAGAGAAAAACAAATACTGTATGCTAACGCATATATATGGAATCTGAAAAAAAAAAGGTTCTGAAGAACCTAGGGGCAGGACAAGAATAAAGACACAGACGTAGAGAATGGACCTGAGGATATGGGGAGGGGGAAGGGTAAACTGGGTCGAAGGGAGAGAGTGGCATGGACATATATACACTACCAAATGTAAAACAGACAGCTAGTGGGAAGCAGCCGCATAGCACAGGGAGATCAGCTCAGTGCTTTGTGACCACCTAGAGGGGTGGGATGGGGGGGTGGGAGGGAGGGAGACACAAGAGGGAAGAGATATGGGAGCATATGTATATGTATAACTGATTCACTTTGTTATAAAGCAGAAACTAACACACCATTGTAAAGCAATTATAGTCCAATAAAGATGTTAAAAAAAAAAAAAGAGGCGGCCAGAAACTTGCAGCTTCTAACACATCCTGAGCTAAAGAGAGGGGGAGGGGTTAGGACACACAGGAAGGAAGAGCTTTCATGGGAAGGCGGAGGAAACACTTGGAAAACAAAGGTCGCCCTGTTAGGCAGCAAAGTGTCTCAGGTAGAAAGTTCTCTCTGGTCAAAGTTCAACATGTGGACAAGTAATAACACCCATGTAATGAAACCCCAACAAAACTATGGACACCAAAGCACAGGTGACATGTACTGAGGAAGCTTCCCACCAAGACCCTGCCAAACCTCGCTGTCTCTTTGGGCTGGTCCTGATTTGTACCCTTTCTGATAAAACTATAATCGTAAGTATAGCACTCTTTCCTGAGCACTGTAAGTTATTCTAGTTATTACTGAAACTACAGGGTCAGTGGGAGCCCTGAATTTGTAGCCAGTTGCTCAGAAGTGCAGGTGGTCCGGGGACCCCAGACCTTGCAGCTGGGGTCTGAACGAGGACAGACTTAGAGAACTGTGTCCTTAACCTGTGAAGTTTGACTAACCCTGGGTAGCTAGTATTAGAATCGCCCTGCAGACATCACTGAATTCTAGGATGACGGAGTCAAAGGGAAACTGTTAACGATCACAAAAGTGTATTAGGTCCAAGGAGAGCTGGGTGAGAAGCCAGATCTGCAGACACTTGAACCCGATTCCCCTTCCACTGGAACCAGCCGCCCTATGAGCTCAGGCCACCTGAGCCTTGGTTTCTTCATCCGCAAAACAAATCAATTACAGAAATCAAGGGTTGGCAAACTTTTTCTGCGAAGGGTCAGGTAGTAAATATTTTAGGCTTTGGGCCACATGTGGCCTCAGTCTCATTTTTTTTTTTTTAAACACAAAAGTCTTAAATGTAAAAACCATTCCAGCCCCCAGCCCCGCAGGCCAGATTTCACTGACCCCTCATTTAAACCAAGTTCTTTTACAGTTAAACTGACTATATCCCAACACCCTCTTCAAGGGGAAATTAGACTAAATTTCCCCTTTATCAATAAGATAGGACATAAAATTCCTGGAAACATCGGTGTTTGGGCTTTTCCTACGTCAGTTAAAAGTTGGATGGGTAAACAACAAGGTCCTACTGTAGAGCACAGGGAACTGCATCCAATACCCTGTGATAAACCATGATGGAAAAGAATATATATATATGTATAACTGAGTGACTTTGCTGTACAGCAGAAATTAACACACTGTAAATCAACTCTATTTCAATAAGGTATTTTTAGAAATTTTTTTTAAAGTTGGTTATGCCATCTTCCTAATTTTTTTATGTACTTGTAAATAAAGGTGGGTTTTTTTGCCTCCAGAAAGATTTCCAGGAAACTAGTGCAATCATCACAGAACTTTGCAACAAGAGGTATGTACATGGGCATGGGCACACGCACGTGCACACACTCCCCTTCCCAAAGAGTTTCAAGTTCAGCTCTGGCCTCTACCCCGTGTTTACAAAGACGTTCCTAATCCTTCAGGACACAGACGCAGAGCAATCCAGCAGCCGGGAAAGCACCTGGGCCAATTCTCTCCCCTAATCAAATCAACACAATGAAAACACTGTACAGAAGCAAAATGTGAGTCTTCTTGCCTCACAGACACACTTTGGAGGCCTTTGGTAGACCCCCCACTCTGGACAAACCACATCTCTCCAGATATAGCATCGATGACCCATCTCCACCGTCGGTGAATCCGATGGAATCTTCATCCACCGGTGAATTCCAAGGAAATACACCGATGGATCAGGAACTCTCATTACTGCAAGTACTGATGGGTTTCTTTTTTTTTTTTTTGATATGTATATTTTTTTATTTTTGGCTGTGTTGGGTCTTCGTTTCTGTGCGAGGGCTTTCTCCAGTTGCGGTGAGCGGGGGCCACTCTTCATTGTGGTGCGCGGGTCTCTCGCTATCACGGCCTCTTGTTGCAGAGCACAGGCTCCAGATGCGCAGGCTCAGTAGTTGTCGCTCACGGGCCTAGTTGCTCCGCGGCATGTGGGATCTTCCCACACCAGGGCTCAAACCTGTGTCCCCTGCATTGGCAGGCAGACTCTCAACCGCTGCGCCACCAGGGAAGCCCTCTCTTTTTTCAGGGAAAGAGGAGATGGGGAGGGAAATAAGAGGCTTTGTGTAACTATGATTTAAAATGTTGTGGGGTGCTAATTCACCCAAAGTTACGGGCACTTCCTAGACGGAAAGCATGCTGCCGGGTAGTGGGCAGGGAAAAGGCACACGGCTTAAGGCAGAAGCTTACATTTTAGCTGAGGCAACAGAAACAGAGAGAACAAAAATCTGGGAATTCACAGGACAAAGGTGACTGCCAGGCTCATAACAGGGCCCAAAACCAGGGCGATTTCATTAAGAAAAAGTTTCGGGTTTCTCTGGTGGCGCAGTGGTTGAGAATCCGCCTGCCGGTGCAGGGGACACGGGTTCGAGCCCTGGTCCGGGAGGATCCCACATGCCGCGGAGCGACTGGGCCCGTGGGCCACAGCTACTGAGACTGTGCTCTAGAGCCCACAAGCCATAACCACTGAGCCCACGTGCCACAACTACTGGATCCCGTGCGCCTGGTGCCTGTGCTCTACAACAAGAGAAGCCACCGAAACAACAAAGAGTAGCCGCCCCGCCCCCCGCCGCAACTGGAGAAAGCCGACGCGCAGCAACGAAGACCCAACGCAGCCAAAAACAATAAATAAATTTAAAAAAAAAGAATGGCTATGATTTGGATGTGCAGAGAAAGCACGAAGCCTTCCAGGAATGGTACCACGGGAGCAGAGACACAGGCCAGTGTTGCTTTATTCACAACCTGGCCGGCTCCAGCTGGCGGGTGAAAGGTGAGCCACGGTCTTCTGAAGCCTAGTTTCCAGTAAGTACAGTAACACAAACTGGGCTGTTCCTGGAAACCCATTTTATACTTTAGATATGTTGAAATCCATCATGTAGATTACGTGAAGACAAATGTGCTTTTAAGGAAATACGTTTAATAGACAAAACTAAACACAAAGAAGAAAAGCTATGCTTCAGATAGTCAATTCAGAGGATTTTTCTATATGGGCTGGATTGGCTAAGGCTTAAAATACAAGCCCAGTGAATTTTCTGGAGCAAGTCCCTCTGTTGCTGGGATGGATATTCTCCATCACTCCTGGGACCTCAAAACTGGGCTCAGGTTAGGGACACAGACTTTAAAATCCCATCGCCGACTCAACATGCACAAATGCGGTCTCTGAACAGTTAATCCTAGGAGAGGGGCAGTGTGAAGTTGGAGTTGGCCTGTTCTAAGCAGTTTGAAGACCCACAAGACTGGGCAAAGGCACACACGTTCGCTGCACGTGGTCTCACAGCCAGCCCACCTCTCCGGCATCCTTGGTGACCCATCTCTCCCTTGGTCTTGAAGCTCCCCCCATAGCAGCCTTCTCCCCACTCCTCAACTCTGTTCCCCCCAGAGCCCTGGTACCTGCTTTTCCTTCCACCCAGAATTCTCTTCCTCTAGGCTTGTTTTATGCCAACTTCCTCCCATGGCACTGCCTGACAACCATCCCTACCGCATGCCCTGCTGCGTTCTTCCCTGGCGCCGTGTCCTTTCTTTCACTGCACTTAGGAGATTGGTTTGCTCGTCCTCTGTCTTCCAACATTAGCTGTAAGCTCCATGAGCACGGGGCCCACGTTCATCTTAGTCACCTGCACTCCCCACTGAAGGGACACAGAAGGTGCTCCGGAAGTGTATCCAACAAACAAAGTGGACACGGCCACAAAACTTCACATCCTGTCTTACGTGGACGGAGAAAAACGCTGTAGACTGAATTCAAGGAGTTACAAGTTGGACCCTAAGGTACCACCCAAAAGAGAATTGGGGGGAAAAAGGGGAAATACCCGGTTTTGTTTAGAAGTTAATCCAACTTGATAATTTCAAAAATTCCTGTAAGTGGTGTTAAGTCTCTCTTGAGGAAAGATGCTTTGCCTCCCAGAATTTCTTCCTCTTCTTTCCTTCAGATGGCGCTGGGGAAATGGGGGGCAGGGAAGAGCCGGGGTCCTTGGACACGGATGCCTCCTGCCTCCTCTGATCCACACCCTCAGGGGCTACAGTCCATGACGGGTCTGGCTTGGCTTCGTCAGGGGGCATTCGTGTCCCCAGCTGGCTCCCTCTCACCTGGGCTCCCTCTGCGCAGACCACAGAGCCCACCGTCCTCTGCCTCCGGGCTGCCTGCGTCAGCCATCCACCTGCAGCCCTGCAGGACCTGCCGGCTGGAAGAGCCAGCGGCTTTCAAATCAGCTCCAGACCACTTTGAATGTACAGGTGGGCAATTCAAGAAAACAAAACTATTACCCCTCAGTTTTATCCGCATGTATCCCACACACCTCGGCTCTCTGATTGGGGAAACTTTCCCCAGGAGAGAAAAATTAAGATGTCTCTTGTCAGATGATTCTCCTCTCCCAACCCCTCCCCATCTACCCGCTAAGGATCAAAAACAGAGGCGAGCTTTTTAATGTCCTGCCCTGACATCATCCTTCTGGGCGCCATACAACACTTTAAAGACCCCCTGAGCTCTCTCTTCAGTGTAGAAAACGATGAGTCAGGCCCCCTGCAATGTCTGTTGTAAATATGACAAAAGGGAGAGAAAAACTGATCTGCAAAGTCTCCTCAGAAACAAAAGCCTAGCTTGCCTATTCCTGCCCGTTCTGAAAGGCACCTTGATGTTTCTCCTAATCCTTCCCAGGGCGGAGGAGGGTCTGAGTGCCTTGAAGTCAGATGCCACATACAAGAGAAAGGCACGCGTGTGTGCGTCAGCCACCATCCCGTGTCATGTGCAGACCAGCCTGTTAGGGTCCTATGACCCGTGGTGACAAGCAAACGTAACGCTTTTCTTCCATCAACGATCTTAACCTCCAAAAGCAGGCGCAGATTTGAACAAACCAGCACGGAGGCCAAGTCATCCATTTTCACTCCCAGCTCCTCAGGTACGCAAGACGCGCTCTCCCAGTGCGACGGCTCTTCCCGACTCTCATGTTGAAGCGACATTTTGTGTATCACGTTTCTTCTCAGACAGAGACGTGAGAAAGTTTCAAATATGGAGAATCATTAAAAAGGTAGCACGGTGCCAAGGAGACGCAGATGGAGGAACCTGGATCTCCAGCCCCTCCACCAATGCGGTGTCACCAGGTCAGCCGACCTTTTCAGGTCACAGGGTCATCGTTATGATAAAAAGCACCACTATCTTCTGCTGAGCCCTGTCTAAGCATTTCATCTGTATCAACCCTTATCGTTGCTGTAACCATCACTGGATGAGCACGCTCACCTGGTAGAAAAAACTGGGGCGAAGAGTAACTCAGCAATGAGTTCAGTGTCTACAAGTTGAGTTTCTTTGCAGTTCAACACAGGCAGCCGCTAGGTCTCTCTTCACTTGCATAACACGTCCCCGTCCCTCAGACATCCTCGGAAGCAGCCACTTTCAGACCCACCCGCAGCAGGAAGCGAGGCCCCTCCTACACACACCTGCAGGTCCCAGACCTCAGGCAGCTCTCCCGTCAGCTCAGGGTGCACATATACACGCATTCTGCCCTGGTGCCAAGCAGACCCCTGACACCAGGAAACTGGTTCCAGCCACAGACACGGGACAGCCGACACAGAAGGGCCCAGCACACTTGCCCTGCTCTCACACGGGTGAGTCACGCTCGCTGGCAGGGATGCAGGTTGCATTTCCATGCTTAGTGCGTGCTGGCATGTTAGCTGGCCTAAGTAACGTTCAAAAGAAAGACTTTTACTTTCTGTTTTGAATTTTACCATCACCTTCTAAGAATAAATCGGTTTCGAAAAACAATGCTATTAAGCAGAAGTTTCAAAGTCAAAAGCCGATGAGCTAAACAATCATGGGGACTTCCCTGTTAGCGCAGTGGTTAAGAATCCACCGGCCAATGCAGGGGACGCGGGTTCGAGCCCTGGTCCGGGAAGATCCCACATGCTGCGGAGCAACAAAGTCTGTGTGCCACAACTACTGAGCCTGAGCTCTAGGGCCCACAAGCCACAACTACTGAGCCCACGAGCCACAACCACTGAAACCCACGTGCCTAGAGCCCATGCTCTGCAACAAGAGAAGCCACCGCAATGAGAAGCCCACGCACCATGACGAAGGGTAGCCCACGCTCGCCGCAACTAGAGAAAGCCCGCGTGCAGCAACGAAGACCCAACAAAACCAAATTAATTAATTAAATTTTTTAAAAAGGCAGTATGTGCACTTTAAAAAATAAACTTAATGTTTTATAGGAAGATAGAAAAGAAATAAAGCCAACCCCCCAAAAAAGAATTCCTTGAGGGAAACGGAAGATGGAACCACCTGAAAGGTACAGCTCGTCATCAACAGAGCCTCACTCTAGGTAATGTATTTCCTAATTCTGTACTCTCCCGTCCCCATCGCTATGGGTGTACACAGCTGTCAAGCAGCCACTCCCTGAGGTTAAAACTTCAGCCTTACGGTAAATACAAAGCTGGACTCTGTGGCAGGCTCCCACACCTGATGCTGACACTATTGATGCAGTGATCTCATCACAGCTACTACACCACATGTTACAATGAACTCAAGCCTGTCTAATCCAAAGGCATAATCCTACCTCCAAACCTCAGAAGAATCTCTTAATCTTCCTGACCTCAAACACTGATATGCCCTCCTGCGAGGTATTAGACTTAACAAAGACTCTCTAATTTTACAAGCACAACTTTTTTTTTTTTTTCCGGTACGCGGGCCTCTCACTGTTGTGGCCTCTCCCGTTGCGGAGCACAGGCTCCGGACGCGCAGGCTCAGCGGCCATGGCTCACGGGCCCAGCCGCTCCGCGGCATGTGGGATCTTCCCGGACCGGGGCACGAACCCGCGTCCCCTGCATCGGCAGGCGGACTCTCAACCACTGCGCCACCAGGGAAGCCCAGCACAACTTTTTAAATTAATTCTGTGAACTTATATGGTGATAATCGTCAAATGAAACGGTTCCAACACCACAAGAAGACTTATTAAACATCTAAGTATCAGCTACTATAATTCCTCAACGCATGCACAACCCTCTTTTTGTCAAAAGTCATTTCTCCCAAGAATTTCTCTGTATTTACTTACTCAATATTCCAACCAGGAACCCCTCTGCTCAGTGCACTGATAAGCATCAACTCTGAGTCTCAGATTCCAAGGGGCATCCCTGTGTCCACTCTTCCCTCCAACCACACTGCTCCTGTACCTCAGAAGTCTAAATTAAGTCCCATATTTTCCTTGCACATAAAAACAATTTACTGGTATATTGTACTAACTGACCCAACGAACTCTTCTTTCCCTACAGTGGAGTCACGGTTCATGGTGAAAATATTTACCAGGTGTTTAAGGTTGCCCCCAAATCTGTATCATGGTGAGGCACTGCACCATAAAAAACCCCTGTCAATTACCCAAAGAGGTAAAAACTTCCTGGCTAGAGTACTGGTAAGTAAGAGTTATGAATTGCCTGCCGCCCAAAGATTATTCCATGATAGCTCTCCCAAGTGCATTATAACAGGTATTGTTGTAATAAGGAAGAACCTTTGTATACTGTTACAAGTTCATCACTAAAGGGATGTTGCCTATAAGCTTAAATTACACATAACAGCCCATCTCTGGGACCTCCCTGCCCCCCCAGCTAAAGAGCATTAAGCTAAAACACCCTTGTTTGGCTCACAAGGAACATCCTGACCAGGCCCACCTGTGAATGATTGCAGGAGGGAGAAATCAACACATCCCCTCCAGTGGCTGATGGGAACAAGGAAATGTTTTGATTTTACTCCCTCCCCTTTTAGTATCAAAGAAGACTGCTTTTTATTTTTTTTAACATCTTTATTGGAGTATAATTGCTTTACAATGATGTGTTACTTTCTGCTGTATAACAAAGTGAATCAGCTATACATATACATATATCCCCATATCTCCTCCTCTTGCGTCTCCCTCCCACCCTCCCTATCCCACCCCTCTAGGTGGTCACAAAGCACCGAGCTGATCTCCCTGTGCTATGCGGCTGCTTCCCACTAGCTATCTACTTTACATTTGGCAATGTATATATGTCCATGCCACTCTCTCACTTTGTCCCAGCTTATCCTTCCCTCTCCCCATGTCCTCAAGTCCATTCTCTACGTCTGCGTCTTTATTCCTGTCCTGCCCCTAGGTTCTTCAGAACCTTTTTTTTTTTTAGATTCCATATATATATGTGTTAGCATATGGTATTTGTTTTTCTCTTTCTGACTTCACTCTGTATGACAGACTCTGGGCATCCACCTCACTACAAATAACTCAGTTTCGTTCCTTTTTATGGCTGAGTAATATTCCATTGTATATATGTGCCACATCTTCTTTATGCATTCATCTGTCGATGGACACTTAGTTGAAGAAGCCTAAATTCTGACTCAGGCAAGATGGTTTTCTGGGACCCGAGTCCACCATCCTCTCCGTCTGGCAGCTTTGCAAATAAAGTCTCTCTTCCTTGCCCGACACCCTGTTGCTCTATTTGTTTCCCTGTTGGGCAGTGAGCAGAGCAACAGGAGCTTGGACTTTGTTACATTGTAAACTTTCAACACTTTACTTTTACTGCAGTCTGGGTGTGCAGGTAGAAACCTTTAATGGTAAGAGCAATGCAGATCAGACAACAACCAGGGTCTAACACTGTGCTGTCCACCTCGGTAGCCACTGGCCACACGTGACGACTGGGCACTTGGAACATGACTGGTCAGAAGAGAGATACACACAAGTATAAAACACACACCAGATTTTAAAGACTTGGTATTCAAGAAAAGAATGTACGATGTCTCCATTTTTATAATGATCGTGTTGAGATTACATGTGGGATATACTGAGTCAAGGGAAGTATACTATTAAAGTACAAATACACTCACATTTCTACTGGACAGCGCCGGGTTAGCAGTTATGATTGATAATTATCTTACTCTCTGTCTGCTTCTTACCTCTCAGTATCTCCCGCAGCCCTTCCCACCCTTCAGTTAAACCTGCAGCTTGTATCGAAAGAAGTAATTTCGATTCCAGCTGAAGGAAAATTTAATAGGGAAGACGATTTGTAGCTAAAATCACCACATCCTAATGCTACGTACTAACACTTCACCCAGCTCTAACTTAGCCCGCTGGCAAACTGTCTATCCAGCTGCAATTTGGGGATAAAAATGCCCGTAGAGAAATTCAAGCTCATGGAAGAAAGAGTTGCACTAAAATCCAAAGAGTTGCCTTGTAAGAGAACTTTAGTCCTGCCTTAGAAGTGAGCATATATTTGTTTATCCCTGTTTCTAATAAGACTAACTAGATACAGCTCTACCTCAGATTAGAGACAAGGGGAGGAAACAGATGGCTACAGTAAAGGCACGCTAGTCACTGGTCAGAAGTGACAGCTCATCCCAGGGAAGGGCACAGAAACGCACACACACACACACACACACACACACACACACGTTGACCAAGCACAGCAACCTCTGAGAACGTAAGTTAGAGGCAGTGCACTGTCCTCATGCCCAGACACAAAGACAGCCCTAAGGAAGCACAAGATAGCCACTCATGATCATTTACCATTGTGTCATTAGGAAAAATTTGAATAACACTTTCCTAGGGGCCCTGAGGCTTTGTGCCAAAGTTTTTAATTCAACAGTTGCCTATTATGTTTTGGTAAATTAACAGTTAATGTATCAGAGCTGCCTTTTTAAGCAAGCTTAAATTCTTAATTTAGTATCTATTGATCAAGCTAACAAAGATCTTCGCTCTTTTAAATATTTGAGATCTTTCTGAAAATATAAGATGTATACGACAGCATACAGTAGTGTATCTTAAACACATCTGTACCTATAAGTGCTTTTAGAGCAAGAGAATTACTTCCACACACTTGATACAAACTTAAATAGGATATCAGTCTTTAATAGCGCATTTTCAAGCATACGACATTGGTATTCGATTTACACAAAAATATCATAACCAAGTGGACCTAAAAACCAGTCCTATGTTTATAAAGAGAGAAAAAGCCCCGAAACAGAATTGACTTATTTTAGTGAAGAGAAAAAAAATCAGGATGATGCTCTATGTCACCTGTAGAACATAACATCCTCTTGCTGTACTTTCAGCCCTTGACGGTGGGAGATGCCAGCCGTCATGTACTTTTCCTCTCCCCATGTCACAGCTGTCTCTTGTGTGACTAACAGTAGAGCTAGGTTGCAAACTTCCACTAAGTTCTCCAATTAAAACTCATGGACTTCCTCAAGTTCAGGAAGATGTATTTGCTTACAGAAAAGGATCTCTCTTCCCCTTCTCTCCCCCTTGCAAACTCTACATTGAGATTTTGATAACTGAACCCAGCATGACACCTGAGTTTTTGGTATGGGGTGACTTTCCACGGCTGTAATAACAACCCAAGTTAGGGGATATTTAATCAGCTGGCTCCCTCAGACCATGCCACAGCGAGCCCAGAAAGTCTGAGCTAATTAAGACAAAAAAAAAAAAAGCACACATCAATGACCAAGGAAATATACAGTAAAATGAGATTATCCTATCTCACAAACTGACAGTTTAAAATACACCAGTTGAGGTCTGTCTCTGACCGTGAGGTTTACAAGGAGGTCCAAATAAGTGTCCTTTCACTGTAACAATTAGAAAACTGGAATCTAGGAAACTTTTTTTTTTTTTTTGCGTTACGCGGACCTCTCCCGTTGCGGAGCACAAGCTCCGGACGCACAGGCTCAGCGGCCATGGCTCACGGGCCCAGCCGCTCCGCGGCATGTGGGATCTTCCCGGACCGGGGCACGAGCCCGTGTCCCCTGCATCGGCAGGCGGACTCTCAACCACTGCGCCACCAGGGAAGCCCTAGGAAACTACTTTTTTTCTGATATCAAACAACAGGCAGTGTAGGAAAGTAACTTGAGAGAAGAGAAACAAACAAGGTGAACCCAATGATCATACCTTTCTACTTGAAAACAATTTCTGGGCAAAAGTGCAATGAAGGGGGAACCCAGACAAAAGCCTGGCAGTCTCACCAAACTGAGGAGACAGACATCTCAGGGTGATGAGGCCAAAATGCTGAGAATTTACAGAGCGCGAACTGAGGAGGGTGGGACTATGCAAAACAGACCCTCTAGAAATTTGCATACGGTCACCTCGACTCTTTGGCTAAATTCCAATTTGCACATATGCGTGGCAAAATTCATCAGGGGAAGAATAATGACCAAGGAACTGCCAGAGAAAAGATTTCCAGAGTTCACACAAAGCCAGAAGATTGTTAAGAGTTCCTAGGAGCCAGAGATGACAGACCTTGTTGACTACATTGGAGCTAAAATAGATCCATAGAAACTTAAAGGGCTTCCCTGGTGGCGCAGTGGTTGAGAGTCCGCCTGCCGATGCAAGGGACACGGGTTCGTGCCCCGGTCCGGGAAGATCCCACATGCCGCGGAGCGGCTGGGCCCGTGGGCCGTGGCCGCTGGGCCTGTGCGTCCGGAGCCTGTGCTCCGCAGTGGGAGAGGCCACAGCAGTGAGAGGCCCGCGTACCACAAAAAAACAAAAACAGTGAAACAAGAAAGTATATAGCAATTTGAACATCATTATAAGGCAACTTGACACAGCTGGCTCTTCAAGAACTCTCCACCCAACAAAAGAACACACAGTGGGCCATTCAACAAGAGAAACCACAGTTGTACTCTCCTAGTCTCAACTCATTTAAAAGGACTGAAATTATATAAAACGTGTTCTCTGACCGCAATTAAAAGTCAGTAATGAAAAGCTCTTTGGAAATTTTTGAAATATTTGAAAATTAAACACACTTCTAAACTGTAGGGTAAAAGAAGAAATTAAAAGGAAAATTAGGAAGTATTTCAAACTGAATAAAGATAAAGTAACGCTCGAGTTTGGAGCAGGGGGGAGGCAAGGCAGCAGTCTGAGAAGAAGACACACAAAAATAGTCAAACCAGATCCTGCCCTCATTCATGTCAGGGCTGTGTAGGGAAAACGTAAGCGAGACACACGAAAACACACTGTGTTGTGTTACAAGCGCCACAGGAGTTAGGAAGATGCCTTCAGAAAAGGCAGAGCTTGTCCTTCCGTGAGTGGGTCGTGGTCATGAGGGGAGGATGGAGGGCGGGGACACGCGGACAAGGGAGGGAAGGGACAGAGGAGGCAGTGCTGCGAGGAGAAGGCAAGGGAACCCGAGTACCAGGAATACCATCCGGACACTGGAGCACGTAGTGTGCTCTATATTCACATTCTCTTTTGTTTACAGCAATTCCGGGAGGTTGGCATTAACTTCACTCCATACGCAGGAATCTTATAAGTTGGTTGACTTGTGCAAGTTCACAATAATGGCTGCAGTGGGCGGAAGGTCAGAATCCAGGCTCCTTGTCACCGCCAGCTAACCCTAACCCTAACCGAACGGTCATCACTGGGTTCCCATCCCCAGGCTGCCCACATCCACAACCTTGTCCCATCAAGTTCACTCCATCTCCCAGTAACCCACGAGGCATCCTTATGCTTTTGCTTCAACTCTGCCCGAAAGCTTCTCCCCACACCCTGCCATTCTCTACGTGAATCTTACTCATTACATGAGACCGAGGAGTCCTCCCCTAGAACCTTTCCTGCGACCTCTTTAGAACTTACATTCTCTCTCTTATATGGTCTCTACTGAATAAGCACAGTAAGAGTTTATACCGGTATGTGAAGATGTACATTTCAGCTAAAAATTATTTTTTTAAATCAATACTGAAGTCAGCATACATCAATTCAGTCGATAAAACCAGCGCCCACTTTGTACCCAGAACAGCACTTAAGGCAGAGGTGAATGAGACAGTCCCTGCCCTTCACAGATCCGGGAAAACACTAAGTCCCTGTAAATCAACAGGGCAGTTCTCAGAGAGGGGAAAGCAAGGGCAGGAATGACACTGCAGCTCGGGACGTGAACAGTGGGTGCGACACCATGAACTGCAAGGGAAAGGATGGTGTTTGGTTGTCAGTGGTTGAAGGGAATGCAGAGGGAGGAAAGGATGAATGAGATGAGAGGGGTTTTGCTGGGTTTAAGACATTTCAAGTTTGCGGTTGCTGTGAACGCTTCAAGGGGAAACGCTCAGTATACATTTGGGCATTTGTACACAGAGGCTGAAGCCAGGTCTGGCTGGAGATTAAGGAACCATCAGCATGAAAAGGGTGGATGAGATCGTCTCAGGAGAGTATGTTCACTGAGAAAATCCAGACTGGCACTGGCTATGTGCTGCACTATGGCTTAGAGAGAAAATAAGCTTTAAAAGCTGTCCTTTCAAAAGAAGATCAGTCTAAAATAAATGAGCTAAGCTTTTATATTCAGAAACTAGAAAAAGAGCAAATTAAACACAAAGGAAAGGAGAGAAATGAAGAGGGAAGAGAGAAAAGAAACTAAAGAAATAGAAAATATACATATTACAAATCTTAGTCTTTGCTATAGTTTATCTGACAATTTGAGTACAGAATTTTTTAAAATGCCTAAGAAGAAACAAAAACAAATTTTTAAACAGGCATTTTTTCTGAGAACTAAGTCTTTTTATATACCTGAGCATAACAAAAGTAAAATTAAAATGGCCTAGGGACTTCTCTGGTGGTCCAGTGGTTAAGGCTTCGCCTTCCAATGCAGGGGGTGCAGGTTCAATCCCTGGTCGGGGAGCTCAGATCCCACATGCCTCGTGGCCAAAAAAACCAAAACATAAAACAGAAGCAATATTGTAACAAATTCAGTAAAGACCTTAAAAATGGTCCACATAAAAAAAAACTTAAAAAAAATAAAGTTTAAAAAAAAATTAAAGTGGCCTAAAAAAATAAAAGCTTCCCCTAGCCATACCTTCAAATTTTCACTATAGCAGGTAATTCGTTTGACAACAGACTAAAAGGAGAAATACAGCCTCCACAAAGGCATTGGTGCAACTGCAAGGTGGCTTCCCCACAAGTCTGCATTCAAGAAAGAACTCCACCACTAGAGAAAGCTTGGAAACAACGTTAATAGAACATGTACAGTAACCTTAAATTTTATCACCTAATTAAGTTGCACAATGGGGGCTACTTTCAAGTATCATGATGTACTCTGACATGTAAGACCACACTGCTACTTCTTTTAGCTGTTGGGTTGTCCCATTAGGAAAATGATATAATAAAAGTTTATAACATCACACCTGTCAGAATGGCTGTCACCAAAAAGACAACAGGTAACAAGTGTTAGGGAGGATGCAGAGAAAAGGGAACCCTCGTACACTGTTGATGAGAATGTCAATTGACGCAGCTACTGTGGAGAACAGTACAGAGATTCCTTAAAAAAAAATTGGAAATACAGCTACCATATGATCTAACAATTCCACTTTTTCCCCCCACCAAAGAAAACAAAAAAACACTAACTTGAAGAGATACACGCACCCCCATGTTCACTGCAGCATTATTTACAATTGCCAAGATATGGAAACAACCCAAGTGCCCACCAACAGATGAACGGATAATGATGTGGCATATATACACGATGGAACATTACTCAGCCATAAAAAAGAATGAAATCTCGCCATCTGTGCCAACATGGATGGACCTAGAAGGTATTATGTTAAGTGAAATAAGTCAGGCAGAGAAAGACAAATATGGATGATTTCATTTATATGTGGAATCTAAAAAGGCAAATGAACAAACATGAAACAGAAACAGTTACAGAGAACAAACATCTGGCTGCCAAAGGGGAGGTGGGTAGAGGGAGGAGGGAAACAGGTGAGGGAGATTAAAAGGTACAAACTTATAGTTACAAAGTAAGTGACCACAGGGGTGAAACGTACAGCATGGAGAATATGGTCAATATTATAATAACTCTGTGCAGTGACGGTAACTAGATTTATCACAGTGAGCATTTTGAAATGTATACAAAAATCGACATGCTATGTTGTGCACCTGAAACTAACAATGTTGTAGGTCAATTATACTTCAATTTTTTTTTTAAACATCTTTATTGGAGTATAATTGCTTTACAATGGTGTGTTAGTTTCTGCTTTATAACAAAGTGTATCAGTTATACATATACATATGTTCCCATATCTCTTCCCTCTTGCGTCTCCCTCCCTCCCACCCTCCCTATCCCACCCTACTTCAATTTTTTAAAAAAGAGGGGAAAAAAGCTTACAATTGAAGGTTCACAAAGGAAAGGTGAGGGGCAAACCGGAGAAAATCTGCCCAACAGTATAATGAGAGACAGGACAAAGGTTCCAAGTCCAAGTCGAACATCTATCTGCTCTCAAATTATTACCCCCTTTCTGTAGCAAAAAGAACATATCCTCTTTTAACATTAAGCAAAAACAAAGTTTAAAAAAAATTCGCGAAGCATCATGGTGGTATGAGTCGTTCCTTTTTTCTCTCCCCTTTGATTTACAACTCATCAGACACCCATAACTGGGGAAAAAAAGCACCTCTGCACGGCAGACCAGGACACCAAGATGCACCCATCTGTGCACCTGAAAGTGGGTGGACTGCACCTTGGAGGAGACTGCAGAGCGAGGGAACTGGCCACGGGGCCAGCAGTGGCAGAGGAGATAGTCGTCCATCTGGCAGCAAAGGAGCACAAGCTTTCTGACAGAGATGTTGCAAGGTGAAGGCGGTGAGTGGGGACCTGCCAGGACCAGCTGCTCTCTCAGGAGAGACCAAGGGACCGGGGAGGGAAAGGACAGGGAGGTGGCTGGACAAAGAAAACTGGAGGGAAGCATCTCCTGTTTGTCCCAGGAGGCAAGAGCACCACCCCCAGACCTCTGGGATCCCCCCGCCACTCGAGGACCCCCTTACTGGGTGTGGGCACACCCAGGTGCCAGGTACACACCTCACCCCACTCGGCCGCCACCCTTTGTTTTCTGTTTTTGTTTTTAACGTGCCCACTCCCAACCTTCGCGGGGAGTTAGCTTAGAGAAGAGAAACCAGAAACTTGTGCCGTAACACCACCTCCTGGAAAACAAAAAGACTCTTAACTAGCGACCTGCTGAACTGTTAGAACCAAAGTCCACAAAGAATACACTAAATAAGGAGGGTGCGCATGACTTCAAATGTGTCAGCACAGGCACTATTCATCAGACACCATGAAAAATCATGGTAATATGGTAAAACAAAAAGAAAATGACAATTTTCCAGCAACTAAACCCAAAGACATGGAATACTGCAATATAACTGATAAAGAATTCACAATAGCTGTTATGAAGAAATCCAATGAGCTACAGAAAAACTCCGGCAGGCAGTTCAACGAGCTCAAGAATAAAATTAATGAACAGAAGGAGTACTTTACCAAGGAGACTGAAATTCTGAACAAGAACCCAACAAAGTCTGGAGCAGAACTCAATAAATGAGATGAAGAATGCATTTGAATACATTGGAAAGAGAGCAGATCAGACAGAAGAGAGACTATGTGAGCTTGACGACAGAAAAACATAAATGATTCAGGTAGAACGGGACAGAGAACTAAGATTTTTTTTTTTTAAAGTGAAGAAACCTACAGGAACTATCAGACTCCATTAGAAAAGCCAACATAAGAATAATGGGTATTCCAGGAGGAGCAGAGTGTATTTAAGGAAATAATAGCTAAGAACTTCCCAAACCTAGAGAAGGTTCTGGATACGCAAGTCCACAAAGCTAACAGGATACCTTATCATCTCAATGCAAAAAAAGTTTCTCCAAAAGACATATTAAAAATGTAAAAAGTCGGGCTTCCTTGGTGGCGCAGTGGTTGAGAGTCCGCCTGCCGATGCAGGGGACACGGGTTCATGCCCCGGGCCGGGAAGATCCCACGTGCCGCGGAGCGGCTGGGCCCGTGAGCCATGGCCGCTGAGCCTGCGCGTCCGGAGGCTGTGCTCCGCAACGGGAGAGGCCACAAAAGTGAGAGGCCCGCGTACCGGAAAAAAAAAAAAAAAAAAAAGTCAAAAGTCAATGATAAAGGATTTTAAAGGCAGCCAGGGGAAAAAAGGCAAGAACCTGCAAATACCCCCGCTATTAGGTTATTGTTTATCAGCAGATTTCTCAGCAGAACATCTACAGGCCAGGAGGGAGTAGAATGACATATTCAAAATATTGAAAAATGAAGACTGTCAGACAACGATACTCTGTCCAGCAAAGTTCTCCTTCAATATGAAGGAGAAATAAAGACTTTCCCAGACAAACAAAAGCTGAGGGAGTTCACCACCACTAGACCTGCCATACGAGAGATGCTGAATGGGGCTCTTCAAGCTGAAACAATAGGAGAGTACACAAAACTCTGATTAAGATGAAAAATAATCAGAATTAGAATACTCTAACTTTTTAGAATAGTATATTAAACTCTTAATTATAGCATCAAGATTAAAGGAAAAGAGCACTAAAAATAACTATAGCGACTACAACTTGGTAATGAAGTCACAGCATAAAGAGATAATTTGTTTCATCAAAAATATGAAAGGGAAGAGTAAAAGGATGGAACCTTCATAGGCAAATGAAGATTAACTGCTATCAGCAGGAAAAGGACTATTTTATCTATGAGATATTTTATGTAAAACTCATGGCAACTACAAAGCAAAAATCTAAAGCAGAGACTTAAAACATGAAAGAGGAGACTGAGCAAATCACCTTGAAAAACTGCCAACTTACAAAAGGTAGACAGAAACGGAAGAAAAAAAAAACAATGGAAAGACAAAATAACCAAAAAACAAAAGATAAAATGGCAGTAAAATCCTAATATATCAATAATCATCCTAAATGTAAAGGAGGGAAGAAAGGCACAGAGTGGCTGGATGGATTAAAAAAAAAAACAAAACCAATTATATGCTGCCTACAGGAGACCCATTTCAGCTCTAAAGACACAAATAGGCTCAAAGTGAAGGGATGAAAAATGATATTCCAAGCAAACAGAAACCAGAAGGCAGGTGTAGCCATACTCGCATGAGATAAAATAGACTTCAAGCCAAAAAGGATAAAAGAGACAATGAAGGTCATTATGTAATGGTAAAGGGGTCAGTACATTAAGAAGATGTGACAATTTTAAATATATATGCTCCTAACACCCAAGCACTGAAATACATTAAGCGATACAGATCTTAAGGGAGAAATAAGACAGCAATACAGCGATTGTAGGGGACTTCAATACCCCACTACCAGCAATGGATAGATCATCCAGACAGAAAAACCAATAAGGAAATGTTGCACTTGAACTGCACTTTAGAGCAAATGAACTTAACAGACATAGTGAGCATTCCATCAAACAGCAGCAGAATGTACATTCTTCTCAAGTGCCTAGGGGGCATTCTCCAGGATAGACCTCAGGATGGACACAAAACAAATCTTAGCAAATTTTAAAATACTGAAATTATACCAACTATTTGATCACAATGGAATGAAACTAGAAATCAACAAGAAAAGATCTGCAGATATATGGAAACTAAACATACTTCTAAACAACCATCGGGTCAAAAAAGAAATCAAAAAGGAAATTAGAAATTAGCTTGAGACAAATGAAAATGAAAACACAACATATATATGGCAGGATGCAGCAAAAGCAGTTCTGAGAGTGAAGTTTAGATAAATAAACACATATATTAAGAAATCAGAAAGATCTCAAACAGTCTAACATTACAGATAAAGGATTTTGAGAAAGAACAAATTAAGCTCAAAGTCTGCAGAAGAAAGGAAATAAGTACCAGAGTGAAAATAAATGAAAGAGACCATAAAAACAATGGAAAGTATCAACAAAATTAAGAGCTCTTCTTTGAAAAGAAGCAAAATTGGCAAAACTTTAGCTAGACTAAGAAGAGAGAAGATTCAAACCAAATTAGAAATGAAAGAGGAGACCTTACAACTGATACTACAGAAATGTAGAATCATAAGAGACTGCTATGAACAATTATATGCCAACAAAATACATAACCTAGAAGAAACTGATACCTTTCTAGAAACACAACCTATCAACACCCAATCAGGAAGAAATAGAAAATCTGAACAGACCAATAACTAGTAAAGAAATTGAGCCAGTAATCAGAAAACTCCTAACACATAAAACCCCAGGACAGATGGCCTCACTGGAGAATCCTACCAAACATTTAAAGAATAATTAACACTAATCCTCCTCAAACTCCTCCAAAATATTGAGGAAGGGAAACACTCCCAAACTCATTCTATGAGGCCAGCATTACTTTGATACCAAAACCAGATAAGAATACCACAAGAAAAGTGAACTACAGACCAATACTCCTGATGAATATAGATGGAAAAATTCTTAACAAAATATTAGCAAACTGAATTCAAAAGCACATTAAAAGAATGATATACCATGGCCAAGCGGGACTTATCCCTGGTATGCAAGGATGGTTCAACATAAGCAAATTGATAAATGGCATATATCACATCAATAAAATGAAAGGTAAGTCACATGATCATATCAGACGCATATAAAGCATATGACAAAATACAACATCCTTTCATGATAAAAACCCTTAACAGACTTGGTACAGAAGGAACACACCTCAACATAATAAGGGCCACATATGGCAAATCCACAGCTAACGTTATACTCAATGGAAGGAAATATAAAAGCATTTCCTCTAAGATCAGGAACAAGGCAAGGATGCCCACTCTCACCACTCTTATTCAATATAGTACTAGAAGCCTTAGCGAGAGCAATTAAGCAAGACAAAGAAAAATAAGGCATCCAAATCAAAAAGAATTAAAATTGTTATTTGCTGAGGATATGGTCCTATGTACAGAAAATCCCAAAGAAGCAGTCAAAAAACTGTTGGAATTAATCAATGATTTCAGTAAAGTGGCAGGATATAAAAATCGACATACAGAAATCAATTACACTCCTTTACACGAATGAGGAAGCATCTGAAAAGGAAATGAATAAAACCGTCCCATTCACAACAGCAAAAACAGGAAGATACTTCGTAATAAGCTTAACCAAAAACTGGAAGATCTGTACAACAAAAACTGTAAAACCTTGCTGAAAGAAATCAAAGGCAACACAAACGGAAAGACAACTCTTTATGTATAAGAATTAATTGGTTAAAATGGCCATGCTACCCATAGCCATCTACAAATTCAACACAATCCCCATCAAAATACTAAAGGCTTTCTTCACAGAAATAGAAGAAACAATCCTGAAATTTGTGTGAAACCACAAAAGACTCCGAACAGCCAAAGCAGTCCTAAGAAAAAAAAAATCTAGGAGGTATCACACTTCTGGATTTCAAATTAAACTACAAAGCCATAGTCATTAACACAGTATGGTACTGGCACAAAAAATAGGCATACTGACCAATGGAACAGAATAGAGAGTCCAGAATTAAATCATGGCATAGACAGCCAACTAATATTCAACAAGGGAGCCAAGAATACCCAATGGGAAAAGGATTCTCTTCAACAAATGATGCTGGGAAAAGTAGAGTAACAGGTGCAGAGCGAGGAAACTGGACCCCTGTCTCACACTACTCACAAAAGTTAATTCAAAATGGATTAAAGACTTAAACAGAAGACCTCATACTATAAAACTCCTAGAAGAAAACACAGGGAAGAAGCTTGACATTGGTCTTGGCAATATTTGGGGGGCAGGATTCCAATGCACAAAAGGAAAAAACACAAATTGGACTATATCAAACTCAAAAGCTTCTGCACAGCAAGAGAAACATTAAAATGAAAACCCAACCTACAGAATGGGAGAAAATAATTCCAAACCACTTATCAGATAAAGGGTTAATATCAAAATATATCCAGAGAAAACCATAATTCGAAAAGATACGTGCACGCTTATATTCACAGCAGCACCATTTACAAGAGCCAGGACATGGAAGCAACCTAAATGTCCATCAACACAGGAATGGATAAAGAAGATGTGGTGCATATATACAACAGAATATTACTCAGCCATAAAAAAGAATGAAGTAATGCCATTTGCAGCAACACGGATGGACCTAGAGATTATCATACTAAGTGAAATGAGTCAGACAGAGAAAGACAAATATCATATGATATCACTTATATGTGGAATCTAATTTTTTAAATTATATAAATGAACTTACTTGCAAAACACTCACAGATTTCGAAAACAAACTTCTGGTTACCAAAGGGGAAATGTGGGGGAGGGATAAATTAGAAGCTTGGGATTAACATACACACACTATTATATATAAGACAGATAACCAATAAGGACCTAGAGTATAGCACAGCAAACTCTATTCAATATTCCGTAATAACCCATATGGGAAAGAATCTGAAAAAGAATGAATATATGTATATATATAAAATCACTTTGCTGTACACCTGAAGCTAATACACTGTCAATCAAATATACTCAAATAAGATTTTTAAAATAAATAAAATTATATATTTATATATATACATATATACATGTGTATATACATTTGTGTGTGTGTGTATATATATATATATATGTATAAAGAACTCAGTCAACTCAATTTAAAAAACTCAAACAATCCAATTTTAAAATGGGCAGAACTAAACAGAAATTTCTCCAAAGACATCAAAACAGCTAACAGGTACATGAAAAGATGCTCAATATCACAGATCAGGGACTGCATATCAAAACCACAGTGAGTTATCACCTCACATCTGTTAGAATGGCCATCATCAAAAAGACAAACAGCAACAAGTGCTGGCGAGGAAGTGGTAAAAAGGGAACGCTTATACATACATTGTTGGTGAGAATGTAAACTGGGCCAACCACTACGGAGTACGGAGTTTCCTCAGAAACGTTAAAAATAGGACTCCCATATGATCCAGCAATTCCATTTCTGGGTATTTATCCAAAGGAAATAAAAACAGGATTCTGATGAGATATCAGCACTCCCATGTTGATCACAGTATTATTCACAGTAGCTAAGATATGAAAACAACCCAAATGCCCATCAGTGAATGAATGGATAAAAAAGACGTGGTACCCGTACAAAAGGGAATATTACTCAGCCATGAGAAGACATCCTCCCATTCGCAACAACGTGGATAGACCTTGAGCACATTATGCTAAGCAAGATGTCGGAGAAAGACAAGCACTGCACGATATGCACGATATCACTTGTAAGTGGAATCTAAAAAAGGCTAAACTTGTAAAAATAAATAAATAAAATGGTGGTTAACAGAGGAAAGGGGTGGATAAGATTGATGGTGTTTAAGGGTACAAACCTGTAACTAGGAGCAAATAAGCCCTGGAGATCTAATACACATTATAATGATACAGATAATATTATTGTACTATACGTAATGGGATAAACATCGCTACACTGGCAACCATATTACAATACATAATGTATCAAAGACACATACTGTACACCTTAAACTTACACAATGTTACACAAATATATTCAGTTAAAAAGTGGATTAGAAATTATTTGTGTAGGTGAAAGACCACAGAAAAGAGGCCTTGTGTCTTTGCCTTATTCTTAATGGAAAGGTGTTTCGATTCCACAGTTGTCTAAACTGAACTCTTTTTCCCTTTCAAATGAGAATGTCTAATTCAAGCTTATTTTATTGTGCTACTTAGATTATTGGCTTCAAAATCATTCCAATATAGGCAAAGTTTTCTTAAATAAAACACAAAAAACAGGCTTTAGGGCTTCCCTGGTGGCGCAGTGGTTGAGAGTCCGCCTGCCGATGCAGGGGACACGGGTTCGTGCCCCGGTCCGGGAGGATCCCACATGCCGCAGAGCGGCTGGGCCCGTGAGCCATGGCCGCTGAGCCTGCGCGTCCGGAGCCTGTGCTCCGCAACGGGAGAGGCCACAACAGTGAGAGGACCGCGTACCGCAAAAAAAAAAAAAAAAAAAAAAAGGCTTTAAGTAAAGCTTGATAAATTTGACGTCGTTAATATTGATAAATTCCATTCATTGAAAGATATTGGGAAAAGAAACAGGCATGTCACAGATTGGAGAAAAATATTTGCAATACGTGTATCTGACAAAAGACTTGCATCCAAAATAAAGAATTCAGGCAAAACAATAAAAGGTCAAAGCAAAACGAGCACAAGACTTGAACGGCATTTCACAAGAGGATACCCCACGGCCAGTAAGCACATGAAAAGATGTTCAGCATCATGGCTCACTAGTAGAATGCAAATTAAACCCACAAAAAGACACCATGAAACGCCCACACGTGTGGCTTAAAAGAATGAGACACTCGTGTTCACCATAATGTGGAACAATGGCTGGTGAGAATACAAATCATATCAACCACGTTAAAAAAACCCACGTGGCAGTTTCTCAAAGTATCCATCGAGCCCATCATGAGTTAATTCTACGCCTACGTATTTTATCCAAGATAAGTTATGTCCACAAAAATATAAAGAATTTTACTCAAAATAGCAAAAAATGGAAATAACCCAACGTCCCATCATCAAGGGGTGGATAAACATATGGTGATCTATCACAGGACGGACAGTCCCAAGGCTGAGTCTCACAGACCCACGGCGGCTAAAAGAAGCCAGACCAAAAAAAAAAACACATCCTGTAAGATTCCATTTATACGTAGTTCAAAGGCAAACGCATCTTTAGGTATAAAAGTCAGAACAGTGATTGCATCTGGTAGGGAGCAGACTGTCTGGGAAGGGGTGAGAGGAATCTTCCTCCGGAGTGATGGAAATACTCTTATTTGGGTGTTGGCATATCGATGGACAAAAATTCATTGAGCTATGTACTCTAGATTTGTATGCCTTGTATGTTAAATCTCCAAAATAAAAGATTTTAAAAAATAAGATATCCCAAATGCATTTGTCATTCAAGTGACTTTATTTTACTTACAATATTCTATTACTCAACAGATCCTGGCTGATCACCTATTATGTGCCTGGAACCCTTCTAGGCACGAGAGCTACAGCAATGAACAAAACAGGCAGAAGTGCCTGCCCTTACATTCTGAGGGTCGGTGGGAGAGACAATAAAGAAAATAAATTACAGTATTTTATAAGGAGAAATGTAAAATAGCAAAAAAAATTTTTTTTAATGAGTGAGGATGGGGAATGCGATGGGGAGGGAGGCTGGATTACAGTTTTGGCATTGACCCCATAAACTACTTTTTAAATTGAATCATGATGGATATGCACACACAATCCCATGTGTGGTTTTTAATTGTGGTAAAACTGGTTAGGATAAATATGTTTTAAGCGTATAGAAGTGTTAAGCACATTCACAGCGCTGTGCAGCCAACCTCCAGAACTCTTTTTCTTGCAAAACTGAAACTCTGCCCCATTTAAACACTCACTCCCTATTCCCCTCTCCCCCCAGCTCCTGCAGCAACCACCACTGTACTGTCTCTACGAGAGCAGTAGGTTTCATTTGTTACACACAGTAAGACAACAAGAAAAAAATTTCTAGCTGTGTGTGACGCATGTTAACACGACTCACTGTGGTGATCATTTTGCTACATACAAGTATCAAATCATTATGTTGCACACCTGAAGCTAACATGTTATAGGTCAATTATCTCAATTTTTACAAAACGTAGTCTAATTGTTGAAAAAGTATATATGCAAAGCAGGACATTTTAGTGTTGGGTGTTTACACTAGCAATTTTCTCGGTCAGCCAATAATACTCATATAAAGTATATCTGAAAGAATCACAATTTGTATCAGGTTACAAAAATCTGAGTTCCAAGTTGTAGTTAGGATGGAGAAAAACTGAATGAGTAGATAGGCCAGGAGACCAGACAGGATAAGGAGAGCTCCTGGAATACTTCATGGTACCCAATGTATCAGCATCCTAATCACACAGATTTGGTATAAATCACTATCAATGCTGTACAAGTTCCTGACACCGTTGTTCTAATTGTACGGTAGGGACCCAAACATTCAATTGCCGAAAGCACTGTACCTTGACAAACGGAGCTTAGAGTCTGCTCGGCTACAGTTTAACAGTTGTAATTTTTACCAATTAAAAGAAGTTGCCCAGAAATTCAGAATTCAACTCATGTTCTTTGGATTTTTATACCTTAGCAGCTGCTACATCACTGTTGCAAAAGCAAATTCAATACCTAACAATAATTCACCATGATATTTAAACTAAAGAGTTAAAAAAAAAAAAAAGAGGAGATTGTGATAGTCAACAGTATTTTAAAATTACTTCTCTCACCAATCAGGAGCTTAAAGTTTTGAGCTTATAATATTCCTGTCGCCCACTGAGGGGGAAAAAAACCTATTCCAAGACCACAGAATATTATTAGCTCATTTTCACATGTAACTTCTGTTCTAAATACCATCTAATTCATTTTAAGGTTTCATCTAAATATTTTGATTACAAAAGCTATTTCAAGGCTCTCAACATACACTTTAAAAATATCTGGCTAACATTTGCAAAAAGAAAAAGAATTCCCTAAATCATCATCTAGGCTGTTTTGGCTTTGTTTTAAGCTATAGGACCCACAGTCAGTATCTAGAAGGCGTAGGAATGAAGAATTGCTAGCTACAGACTCACCACCTGCTCAAAAAGTTGCTGCTCTTCTCAGGGTCCCCCATGACCCATGCCTTGTGTGGGCTACATCTATATTCAACAGCTGTGCAGATGTGTCTGTTACCTATAGAACAGCATCTTCTCCAGCTGTGGGTCCCAGGCATGGCACTCCGTCCTCTACACAGACGCGTAAAGACAGAGGCAGCAGTAACCGTTCATGGGTGTCTGAGTATTAGGAACGTTCAAGGTTGATCTGCACGATAATCTGGGAGAATCGTACTATGTCCTGAAACTGTCCTGCTCTAATTCACCCGGCAGGAAACACAACCCTTGAGTATGAGAAGTTCACAGTGGATAGTACAGGATCACATGGAATTGGGGGGGGGGTGCAATTTTTAATGAAAAATCAAACAACAACAAAAAACTCTTTTACCTACTAAATTAGGGAAGGGAAAAAAAGGGAGAGGGGAATAATACTCAATGGTATTTCCTGCTATGTTACAGTAAACTCTCCAAATCAGTAGAAGTCTTCTTGGCTTGCTGTATTTCCCAGTCACATCTGAGGATTCACAGTAGAGCCTGTGATCAAATCACAGGGAGAGCCACATCGAGACCCAGGCTGCCCTGGCCACACCGGAGCTCCTTCCCACTAACCAGATCTCCCTGCAGAATCCAGTTATACCCAGGCAGCACCACCGGTCAGGTCATTTACAAAGAAGGTGCAAACAGGTGACACGTGCACCCCACGGAGATTCTCCCTGGTTAACCACCTCTCATAACAGCGTGCAAAGAAAAGGGTCCGTCCTACGCTGCTGGTGGGAATGTAGATTGGTGCAGCCACTGTGGAGAACAGTGTGGAGGTTCCTCAGAAAACTAAAAATAGTGCTACTGTATGATCCAGCAATCCCACTCCTGGGCATATACACAGGCAAACCTGTAATTCAAAAAGATACATGCGCCCCAGTGTTCATAACACTATTCACAGTAGCCAAGACATGGAAACAATCTAAATGTCCATCAGATGAATGGATAAAGACGTAGTACATGTATACAATGGAATACTACTCAGCCATAAAGAATGAAATAATGCCATTTGCAGCAACATGGATGGATTTAGAGATTATAAGTGAAGATAAATATCATATGATATCCCTTATATATGGAATCTAAAATACGACACAAATGAACATATCTACGAAACAGAAACAGACTCAAAGACATAGAGAACAGACTTGTGGTTGCCAAGGGGGTGGCGGAGGGATGCATTGGGAGTTTGGGGTTAGCAGATGCAAACTAGTATATATAACATGGATAAACAACAAGATCCTACTGTATAGCACAGGGAACTATATTCAATATCCTGTAATAAACCTTAATGGAAAATATTTTTTTAAAAAAATGTATATATGTATAACTGAAACACTTTGCTGTACAGAAGTTAACACAACACTGTAAATCAACTATACTTCAATTAAAAATAAATAAAACGGCTCTTGGATTTTAATCCTCCAACTCCACAGACACCAAAGGTCTCTCAGCATGATGGCTTTTGGTTTTGACTTTCATCTAGAAAATATACAGAAGTCCCCAAATTAAATATATTTAACGAAACCATATGGGGGATATGTCCTAGTTAAAACCCAAAAACAGTGGAGGGAAAAGCCTGCCATGCCTCAAGCGATGTGCAGAGGCAACGGCAAACGTTATCCTTGAATTCGACGGCAAAAATCAGAGACTCTTTCTTATACCAAATGGCCTGATCGATTCTGTGGCTCCCCACAAAGACATCCAGGACATCAGAGTCGGCAACGTTGCCCTCTGTAACTTCTTCTGTCCTGAAGCATCTCCCACCTCCAGGGAAGACTGAACACCACCTCCCTGGTAGGGAGACCCTGCCGCAGCTCCAGGCCCATCTAATGGGGACCACTCGCAGGAACGGTCCCAGAATTGTGCCCGCCTGGCCGTGGCACACAGCGGGCACCAGGAGAGCTGCTGGCAGGTACATCCCAGGCAACACATGGTTCTGTTTTCTTCAGGGATGGTGTGAAAGCTGTGGTCCCGGATCACAGCACCTGTTTGGATTCCCACGGGAGAAATTCCATCCTAGGCTCAGAAACAGCTCAGCGTCCCCAGGGCAGAATTCTTCTCCTCTAACAGACGCTAATTCTTGTGACAGATCATGTTTCCTTTTCGCTTTGGGTGATTAGAGCCTGAGCCAAGTGCATTTCTCTGCCCTCGGACTTTCTCTTACTTCTTACTCCTATTCTCTTACCCCCTGTTTTCTTGCTTGTTCTCAATTGTGACATACCATGCCATATTGATAGGTGGGGTAAATTATTCTTCCACAAAAGGACTATAGTGACGTAAAAAATAATTTGTCACATAGAAACAGAACCTCAGCATAAACAAGGCTGAATCTCCTAACAAACGTGTTTCAAAGCTGGGAGAGACTGTATTCTCTAATTCATCTTTTTCTTTTTTTTTTTGTAGAAAGTGAAACTCTTTCTAAAGAAATCATCCCCAAAAGTTGATAACAGGGGCTTCCCTGGTGGTGCAATGGTTAAGAGTCCGCCTGCCGATGCAGGGGACACGGGTTTGTGCCCTGGTCCGGGAAGATCCCACATGCTGCAGAGCGGCTGGGCCCGTGAGCCATGGCCACAGAGCCTGTGCTCCGCAACGGGAGAGGCCACAACAGTGAGAGGCCCGCGTACCACCAAAAAAAAAAAAAAAAAAAGTTGACAACACACTTAAAAGCTCTTACTGAAAACAGGAGGTTTTTAGAAGTGGGCTTCTTCCTTAAGTATTTACTAGACTTTTCTAGGCTACCAATCTCCTGCCCAGAATTTCCCTCATATCTCATCTGCCTTTTCAAGGTTTAATCATCTCTTCTCTCACTTTACAATCCACTAAGGATCACAGAATGCCTTAGAGACATTCACAGATTTAAGATTTTAAAACAAAATTGTGACTCTGAAAAATAACATATAGCAAAACCAGTGAAAGCAAAGAATTAAAACTCATTATTTCTTGTTAAGAGGATAGACACCAAAATGTTAGTAGTAGTTACCTTCTTTGGGCTTTAAGAATATAGATGAGGGACTTCCCTGGCCGTCCAGTGGTTGGGACTTCGCTTTCCAATGCTGGGGCAGTGTCGGGGGAGCGGGTGCGATCTCTGGGCAGGGAGCTGGGGTCCCACATGCCTTGCGGCCAAAAGGCCAAGACATAGAACGGGGGTGATGTTGTGATAAATTCAATAAAGACTTTAAAAATGGTCCACATCAAAAAATAATCATCATCGGGGCTTCCCTGGTGGTGCAGGGGTTGAGAGTCCGCCTGCTGATGCAGGGGACACAGGTTCATGCCCCGGTCCAGGAAGATCCTACATGCCGTGGAGCGGCTAGGCCCGTGAGCCGTGGCCACTGAGCCTGCGCGTCCGGAGCCTGTGCTCCATAACAGCAGAGGCCACAACAGTGAGAGGCCCGCGTACCACAAAAAAATAAAAAAATTTTTAAAATAATCATCATCATCTTAAAAGAAAAGAATAGAGATGACTTTTCTTCTTCATTCCTCTTTCTGTTCTCATTTTCTAAAATGAGAACATTTTATGATTAGAAAAATAAGAAGGGTTGTTTTCTGTATCTTTTTTTTTTTTTTTTTTTGCGGTACGCGGGCCTCTCACTGTTGTGGCCTCTCCCATTGCGGAGCACAGGCTCCAGACGCGCAGGCCCAGTGGCCATGGCTCATGGGCCCAGCCGCTCCGCGGCATGTGGGATCTTCCCAGACCGGGACACGAACCCGTGTCCCCTGCATCAGCAGGCGGACTCTCAACCACTGCGCCACCAGGGAAGCCCTATATCTTATTTTTTAATGCCTTATTAACATTGGATTAATAAATTACTGCTGTCTGTAGAAAGACAAATACTGTATGATATCACTTATATGTGGATTCTAAAAAATCCAACAAACTAGTGGCTATAACAACAAAGAAAGAGAACAGACTAGTGGTTACCAGTGGGGGGAGGGAAGGGGGAGGGGCAATACACGGGGAGGGAATTAAGAGGTACAAACTTACGTATAAAATAAGCTACTAAGATATATTGCACAACACAGGGAATATAGCTAATATTTTATAATATCTATAAATAGAGTATCGCCTTTAAAGATTGTGAATCACTGTATTGTACACCTGTAACTTACAATATTGTACAACTATACTTCAATTAAAAAACACACACTGAGGTATCACCTCACACTTGTCAGAATGGCTATTAGCGAAAAGACTAGAAATAAGTGCTGGAGAGGGTGTGGAGGAAAGGGAACTCTCGGGCGCACCATTGGTGGGAATGTAAATTGATGCAGCCACTATGGAAACAGCATGGAGGTTCCTCAAAAAATTAAAAATAGAGCTACCATACAATCCGACAAAGAATATTACTGCTGTCTTATCCATATGATATTCTATATCTAAACTGGAGACTGTTCAATGTCCTTTGGGGAATTATGAAGATTCCAGAGTGTCAGCTTGTTTAAAATCTGTCTTCCTTTCTCTGTAAAGCAAAGTTCACACTCCCCCACTCTCTTTCCCTACCTATTCTTTAGACTTCAGATAAAGCAGGAGCTTCACTTAATGTATGTTCTTTAAATTCCATTTTTAATTTGACTTTAAAAGATACACGACTCTCTAGTTCTGTTTAAAGGTTAAGTTTCTACCATCAAGCATCACTCAGGGACTTCCCTGGTGGTCCAGTGGATAAGATTCTGCGCTCCCAACGCAGGGGGCCTGGATTCGATCTCTGGTCAGGGAACTAGACGCCGCGTGCTGCAACTAAAGACCCCGTGTGCCACAGCAAAGACCCAGGTAGCTAGCTAAACAAATAAATAATCTGGGACGTCCCTTGGGGCGCTGTGGTTAAGAATCCGCTTGCCAATGCAGGGGACACGGGTTCGAGTCCTGGTCCAGGAAGATCCCACGTGCCAGGGAGCAACTAAGCCCGTGCGCCACAACTACTGAGCCTGTACTCTAGAGCCCGCAAGCCACAACTGCTGAGCCCACGAGCCACAACTACTGAAGCCCGCGTGCCTAGAGCCGGTGCTCTGCAACAAGAGAAGCCACCGCAATGAGAAGCCCGCGCACTGCAATGAAGACCCAATGCAGCCAGAAATAAATAAATTAAATAAATACATTTTTAAAAAAAGCAAACTAAACTTTCCTGGTTCTCTCTCCCAGCAGACATATCCCACATGGCTTAATCGACTGTATAAGGATTTCCCATAGCCAGAAACTCCTGCAGATCAGACCGCTTCTGAAGCTGTCAATCTCTGGTCATAACACATTCCTACCAGGCTCTGTCAGGTCAGCACACAGCCCTCCAAGGTGTCCCAGCATGCAACAGGTGAACACACCCCACAGAGGGTATTTAGGATCCAAAAAGGGTCCTGTGGCTGTTTCCCCCAAACTCCCCCCATCAACCAGGGTTGAGACAAGATGAGAAGTAAAATGCCACACAAGCCACACCCGGATCAACAAGGCAGGGGCGTGTCGGCACCAGGAGACCACCTCCGTGTTGGAAAAAAAACACGTGTGTGTGTGTGAGGGCAGTGAGCTCATTTGCACTCAGGCCTTCCAGACAAGAGCATTTTGACGCAGGAGTAAAAAGTCGGAGAGAGACAGCCTTCAACAAGACAAAGGGGCTGGGGGTGGGCGGGGCTGGGGTGGGCGGGGCTGGAGGGAATAAAGCGCGGTTCAGTGACTCTGGCGGGGCAGCTGATGTGAATGAGACGGGAGGTAGGAGAAGAGCCCACGATCCTCTGCACCGAGCGGTGGCGAGCCCCGGCCCAAGTCCTAAAGGACAGACACGCGGGCAAGTGTCCCGAACGCAACTTCGGGTGCCGGCCTCCAGTCGTAACCATCTTTGACGAAGTCCCCCCTCCACCCGACATAAGGAAGGCTGCAGGAAGCAGGGGTCTAGCACGCTTCCCTTACACGACTGCCAAATGCACGGTTCTAACGCACCACGGTTCTGTGTGGGACTAAGCCTTTCAGCCCAAACCCAAGAACCGGGGTGTGCATTTACTTTCATAGACGCGTGGGACGCTCTGAAGACAGACCAGAAACAACAGGAACTGCAGGATGCGCCTGAGATTCAGAGAAACCCCACACCACTCCCCGCTCCTCCCCCCCTCCCCCCCCACACCCAAGTCGAGGAATAAACATGTATTCCATCCCCACGCAATCCCAGCAGGACGTGGGGCCAAAGCTTAGGACCTCAGGACAGACCTTCCAACAACTGAACTCTCACAGATAAAACCAAAAGGAAAAGAGAATTGGAAGTCATTCTCCAGACAGATTTAGATTTCTCCAAAACCGTGATAAAAATACACAAGCGAGACAGGCTGGGACCTGGAAGCCCTGGCTGCAGTGCTTGCACCTGGACAAAGGTCTCCTTGAGCAACAAAATACACAGAAACTATACGGGACTAAAAATAAACAGAGGCATGCCCAGTTGGGGCAAGTTATGGACAAGACAGAAAAAGAGCAAAAACACCCCAGCTGCCACTGCTGAAGGGCCGGGAGCAAAAGCGAGGTGCTGCGCACGCCCGCTGCACACAGGGCCCCCGAGGGGCGTGGGCAGACCACCTAAGCTGTCCCTGTGGCCCAACCCTGGGACACACCCCTACCCTCACCCCAGACAAGGAACCACCTCTGGGAGCGAGCGAGGGAACCTTGCTGTGTGTTCTCGCTCCTCCCAACTCCGGCTGCAGCAGGGGCCCCAGTAAAGCCTTGCCTGAATTTCTTGTCTGGCCTCTGACCAATTTCTATTGATGGAGGAGGTCCAGAACCCTGGTCGGTAACACAGGGACACCCCGAGGGGCCCAGGAGCCCAGCTCACAGTGGGAGCTCCTGCCCAAGACGCTCCTTCAGGCCTCTGCTCATCAACATAGGGCCAGATGCAGCCCTAGGATTTTGCCAGAAACCATCAAAGCCCCTGAACTCAAGTGTCATGTTCACACTAGGAAAAAAAATTCACCGTGTTCACGCCAATCTAAAGATTCCCCAGGAAAGAAAGGCAATGGATGTACTTTGTGTGGGCTTTCTGCTCCGTCCTAGGGTCCTCAGAAACACCCTATCCTGGGTGCACTGCAGATAAGACCTAAAACTGTGCCCTGGCCGTGAGCACCCCAGCGTGCGGACATGCCAGGGCCCCAGAGGTCGAAGGGCAAAGGAACCCCAAGTACAAAGAGATGTGGGCTGAGCGGAGGGCGAGCCTGAGCGCGGGCTCCTGCGGGTCTCCTCCTGCACGAGCCTAGCCCAACGCTACAAAATGAAAACATCACAGAGCCATCATGGGCGTGGATGAACAATGCATGTGGGACAACCCTACAGTGGGGTGTTATTCACCAGTGAGTAAAGGCATCACGTTCTAATCAGAGCTATAACATGAATAAACCTTGGAAACATTATGGTACTTCAAAGCAGCCTGACTCAAAAGGCCACGTATCCTAGGACTTCCCAGAAATGTCCCCAATAGGCAAATTTGTAGAGACAAAGCAGGTTAGTGATTGGTGGGGGCTCGGGGGAGGGCGGAAATGGGGAGGGGCTGCGAAGGGGAAGCAGGCTTACTTTGGAGCTGATGGAAACGTTCTGAAATTAAAGAGTGGTGATGGTTGCAGGACTCTGAATATAGGAAAACCCACTGAACTGTACACTTCAAAAGGGTACATTTAATGTATGCGATTAAAATCATCAAAAATAAAAATGATGCACTTTTCTATAAGTAGGTCACAGTACAATAACAAGTTAAACTTTAAAAAAATGCTGTAAGCACTTTTCTAAGGAGCACCCCCTATTAAATTAGGAGCAATCAGGCGAGAGCTAAACTGAATCTCAGATAACCTCGGATTGTTTTCTAGAGCTCGGAGGAAACAAAAATCAATGCCCATTTTGTTGTTACTGCGTGGGGTTTCTTCCCAAAGTAAAGGTCACCATTAGAACTCATCGATTTCAGGCTGTTTAGCGAAAGCATGCAAAATGAACAGTGTTGAGGTCTCCTGGCCCATTCAAAGGCTTTATTATCAAAATAGGAGATTATATAAACACAGACATTTATATAACTAATATGATCAGTGTTATGTATCGTGTATTATATGTAATGTAACGGAAGAACCAATCCTGACTCCATGTTGGATCTGTTTCTTTCCTTTAATGGCTGCTTCCTGTTGCTTTTGTTCCCTAAAAGGATATAGTCTATACATAAGGGCCTTCCCTGGGGAACCCTGCCCCTCTGTTAAACCTAAGTGCCTTTGTTCAGGGGAACAGCCGGACCCTGTCCCCCTGGCGATGGCTGCAAGAAAGAAGAAATGAACACATCCCCTCCCCGAGGCTGGCCATTCCAGGGGGTATTTGCAAATCTTATGGCCTTTTCACTTTACTTCCTCATCTCCTCCCCCTCTCTGTGCTGTCCAAGAAGCTGGCATCCAAAGCCCCTGGGATGGTTATTGGAGACTGTAGTCGGCCGCGTCCTCGGTCTGCCGGCTTCCCGAATGAAGTCGTGTGTATTCCTTGCCTCAAAGCTGCATCTCCGATTCACTGGCCTGGGCGAGCGGAGTGAGCTTGGACTCGGTAACAGTAATACACGTACATGTGTATCTATTCACACACGCTGAGTGTCCACTTTGTAAAACACATCTCAGGAGGGAAGACACACTGAAGCGAGGAGCTCACCAGCTCCCCGGTCGTCCCTCAAGCCGCCTCCCTGTCCCCAGGGATCCTGTGTAACGACCACTCATTCCTCAACCCCCTGCAGGGGCCTCCAGCTGATGCCTCGGAGATCAGCTTAAGCTCCTGCAGAGCCCCCCTCCCCCCCACCGCAGCTCCCGGCCTCCCGAGCACCCCGCACTTCCTGCAAGGACCCCATGGGGGCTCCCAGGAACCCCTGTGCCCGGTTACCCTCACAGCTGATGCTTCCTTCCTTTCTCTCCGCCCGAGCGCCCCCAACATTCCCCACGCGTGAGCCCCGATACCCACTTCTCCCCGCCCTGCTCCAACACCCATCCTCTCCCAAGCTCAGCTTGGTCCCAGGTCTCTGTCCTGGACGTGAGCCCACACTGCTAGCTGGTCACGAGACGTCTCCACCCGGCGGTCCCATGTGCTTCTCCAACCAGCTCCAAACTGAACGATCTTTCCTCATTAAATCTCCCCTTTAACTAAACTCTCAAACAAAAAGCATCACAGACGTCACTGATTTTCTGCCTCTCAGGCGACTTACTGGTCTCACCTCTAAAAGGCCGGCCCTGTCCTCCAGGGTCTGCTGCCCACCCCCCACCCCACCCCCATCAGGACCACCGCACACCTGCTGACTCCCGCCCAGGCTGTCCCCTGTCACCGACACTGGACCCACAGCCCCGGGCCATGACAATGCCGCCCTGCGAGTCCCTCACGGCTCCTCCACAGCGACGCAGCTGGGGCTGTGACACAAGGCATCCCTGACTCACCAGTACCCCGCCTCATCTGTGGCCTCACCCAAGCACAGGGGCAGAACATACATCCCTAAGTGGGGGCAGGACCATGGGGTCTCTCCTGTTACTCAGCCGCCTATCATGGTTATGGATTTCCTGAATAATTAGTACACTAGAAGGGAAACACTCGAGGGGCACCAATGGTTGTAGCATGAAGAATGGCCCATCGTTCAGCTGCTCCGTCCCTCCTCGGAGGCAACTACCATCACCGGATTTGGGGGAATCCAAATCCCGGAGAGACTGGGACCCAGAGGACTCTTCAGATCTTTAAAGACCGCACCACAGGGGTTTAAGTGCCAGTCCCGGTTATGGCTCTTTCCCACAACAGACCAAGATCTCAAGAGGGAGACGTTGCTCCTCCCTGAATCCGACACACCTGGCACACAGCTGATGCTCGGTCCTCTTTCACTCAAAGAACAAATGAACACCAAGAAGCAGCGGTCGGTGTCATGACAGTGGCAACAAGCGCAGAGAACTCTGCAAGAGGAAGAGCTCAGTGACTAAGGGCTGCTTCAGGAGTTTCCCCACATGGGGCCAGTTAGGTTTGCCAGCTTTTTTTTTTTTTTTTTTTTACTTTTCATGTTGTTAATACACTGGGTTTTTTTTAAGAGCCGTTTTAGGTTTACAGGAAAATGAGCGGAAAGTATAGAGTTCCCATTTACGTGCTCACATTCTGTTTCTCTTAACATCTTGAATGGCTGAAGTATAGTCGTCAGAGTTGATGAACAAGTAGTGATACATGAACTGGAGTCCACCCTTTACAGTAGGGTTCACACTTTGCGTCGTACATTCTATGTGTTTAGCTGAATGTGTATGACGTGTATCCACCATTACAGCATCGTACAGAATAGCTTCACTGCCCTGAAAATCCTGTGCTCCAACGATTCGTCTCTCCCCCTCACCTCCAGCTCCTAAGATCCACTCACCCTTTTACTGTCGCTATAGTTTCGCCTTATCCAGGATGGCGCATAGCTGGAGTCATACAGCATGTAGCCTTCTCAGATCGCCTCCTTTCACTTAGCCGTACGCATTCAGGGTTCCTGCCTGTCTTTAGGTGGCTTGATAGCTCTTTTTTTTATGTCTATATAGCTGAATAAAATTCCACTGTCTGGATGGACCACAGTTTATCCATTCACCTACGGAAGGGCATCTGGATTGCTTCAGGTTTGGATGACTATTAGAAAACTGCTATAAACATTCAGGTACAGGTTTTTTGTGTGGACACATGTTTAACTCATTTGGGTTAATACCAAAGAGTGTGATGGCTGGATCATACGGCAAGAGTATGTTTATTTTGTAAGGAGCTACCATACCGTAGTACGACACAGTGGCTGTACCGTTTTGCGTTCCCACCAGCAGTGAAGGAGAGTTCCTGTCTCCACGCCCTCGTCGGCATTTGGTGCTGCCGGTGTCTTGTATTTTAGCCGTTCTAACAGACGTGTGGTGGTGTCTCATCCCTAATAACATGTGGATCATTCCTAATGCTTCTTTGCCATGTGTTTCTCTTCACTGAGGTATCTGTTCAGATCTTTTGCCTGGTTTTTAATCAGACTGCCTTCTTACCATTACATTTTAAGGGTTCACTGTATATGTTGAATACCTGTCCTTTACTGGATACGTGTTTTGCAAGTGTTCTCCATCTGTGGTTTGTCTTTTCATTCTCTTAACAGTCATTTACAGATGTTTTTAATATTAAGAAAGTCCAACTTTCTTTCCCCATGGTTGTTTTTTTGGCCACTGCCGGACCATCACCATCTTTCTCCTATGTTATCTTCTAGGAATTTTATAGTTATGTTTTAGATTTATTTTTGATTAAGCTAGATTTTGATTTATTTTTCATATAAGATGTGTCTAGATTTTTTTGCATGTTATGCCCACTTGTTCCAGCACCATTTGTTGAAAAGAGTATCCTCTCCCCACTGAATTGCCTTTGCTCCTTTGTCAAAGGTCAGTTGACTGTATTTGTGCGGGTCTATTTCTACGCTCTCTACTCTGTTCCACTGATCGATTTGTCTGTTCTTTCGCCCATATCACACTGTCTTGCTGACTGTAGTTTTGTAATAAGTCTTGAAGTGCTTATTACAAAGTCAGGCAGTGCCAATCCCCCAACTTTGTTCTTCTCCTCCAATATTGTGACCTGGTTTTTCCAGGTCTTTGGCCTCCTCCATAGAGGCTTCAGAATCAGTCTGGATATCCACAAAGCACACCGCTGCGATTCTGACTGAGACTGTGTTGAATCTATAAAGCAGTGAGGAAGGCCAGCTCCCTTACATGAAGTCCTGTCCTTTGCGTGTCTCATCCTTCCTGCGTGCTGCCTTCAGTGGTTAGCCCGTACACCCTCCCCACACTTGTCTGCTGCTCCTCTGGGTCCTGAGAAAGAGGAGACCCTCAAGCCCCGGCGTCCCAGCAAGCAGCAGAACCTCCACCAGTGATGCCGAGGGAGATTCAGGACAGCGAGGCCCAGACAAAGCATCCCTGACTCACCAGTACCAGCTCAAACGTCCCACTTTATCGAAGACTTGCCTTCCAAGAAAATCTGAAGAGTAAAAGTTTCACTAACACGTCAAAGAGGAGTGCCTCTGGGAGGCAGAGCATCACAGCAGAAAGGAGTTAAACGACACTCATATGTCTAATTCTTTAGCGAGTCCCATTTTATCCCCCATACCCCTTCCCCCAAGTTTAAAACATCGAAAGATTTAATAGAAAAAGCCAAGATTAAAGAGATCTATTTTGATTCAGGTCCGATCATGAAGCTCTGTGGGGTGGTGGGGGAGGAGAGGGACGACACTATCAACCCTGACCTTGACCTCAGGGCAGCTTCTCACCCTCCTTTAAACCGCATCTCCACTGACTGCAACAAGAAAGCTCTCCTGCTGTGTCCTCCACAGATGGTTCCTAGTTGCGATTTTTGGAAGCTTCTAGCTTCAAAAACAGAATGATCTTGGGCAACAGTTCGGGGAAATACAAATAGGTAACATGTATACTCTAAACCCAGCAGGCACAGAATGCATGGACAAGTCATCTGATAGGGTAAGACGCCCATGTGCTAAGGTTTTCACACTGAGTACATATTTCAGGGTTTGTACCTCAGGCAGTTCCTTAATTTTTTGAGATGTGCTGTGTCTGCAAGTATCGAAAACCACTAAGAGCTAGAAAAAGAGATGAATCCCAATTATCCGTGAAAGGCACACGATCTATCATGAAAATATTCAGGAAGTGTCGTACTTACATAAACGAAGTCACTTTATTGAGTGGCTTAAGTGAGCTTGTTTCCAAACCAAAGAACTTTAGCTGAGTATTTTATCACTAAGTTTCAAACAAATCGTGAATGCTTTCATGTTTTGCAATACACTTGACACTAAGTATCACAGCATTAAAGCCCACGTGTGTGCCTGTAAGGGGGACACCTGCTCCGAAGTCCCTGCAGAAAAGGGGCCACACGTGGAGAACAGAAGTGAGCACCGATTTACTCCCCCAAATCAGCAGGTGTCTGAAATTCAAAACCAACCTTGCCGGAGGATGCGATTAGAGAGGCCGCGAGGCCAGGACAAAACTGCTGTCCTGTCCGAATGATCAGCTACAGAGCATGTGACACAAGGAGAAAAGGAGGGAGGAATCAGCAAGGTGAGCGACTGAAGACACGGCATCCATCCCACGTTCAGTCAGCGCACACTTGTACCGGGTACCAGGTAAGCAGCACTTGGAGAGGAAATCAGGGGCTCCTCTACCGGGCCCCATGGATGGGGCCTCCCTCCTGAGCCGGGCACAGCTGGTCCCACCTCCCAGCTCCACTGCCCTCCACACTCAGGAGCCTCTCCCAAGGCCCCCAGGACACCTCACCTCTCTACGGCGCCACGTGCTAACAATTTCGCGCTGTTCCTGGGCCCTGCCCACTGGCCTCACCGTTTTCCACCTGGAGAAATCTTCAAAGCCGGCCGGAACCTTACCCTTCCAACACCTTCTCCTCACATCCCCTCCTCTAACTGTTGCCCACACTCCCCACGGAGCACAATACTTTTTTTTTTTTTTTTTTTTTTTTTTTTTTTTTTTTGCGGTACGCGGGCCTCTCACTGTTGTGGCCTCTCCCGTTGCGGAGCACAGGCTCCGGACGCGCAGGCTCAGCGGCCATGGCTCACGGGCCCAGCCGCTCCGCAGCACGTGGGATCTTCCAGGACCGGGGCACGAACCCGTGTCCCCTGCATCGGCAGGCGGACTCTCAACCACTGCGCCACCAGGGAAGTCCCACAATACCTATTTTATTATGATGTGTGCATATCTTGCTGCTGCCCCTGGCTTGGGTCCTCCTTAAAGGAGGACACTTCACCTTCTTAACCCCCGAATCCCACCCCATCCGAGTCCGTGAAACGCAGCAGAGACCTTAAATCATCTTGTTGAAAGATCTACGCCAAACAACTCACCGAGCACGGCGCCCTCCAACCTCACCTGCGCCCTCAGGTGAGGCATGAAAAACAAGTCAGTACAAGCAAAACAAGCATCCCTTCGTCTGCTGAGCCAACGCTTGTGCCGGAGCGCCTGATGGAGCTAAATACTACAGGCTTTCAAAGAACCTCTGGAGGCGTCTTACGGAATTCTTTACATCACAATTGGTTCAGAAGAGTTGTGTCTAAGTCATACGACAATTGAGGAACCAAGCCAGAAAATGACAATGATGTCTTTGCTGAAACCGGGAGTCAGAGTTTACGCCCTACACCTGTTTTTATCCCTTTCCAATAATTGCTCAGTATCGCCATTATATAACTGCTCGGGCTGGACTAAGCAGCGTGGAACAGGATCCGTTCTAGACACCATGTGATGTGGAAGAATGGTGATACATTTGCCAAGAGCAAAAAGAGAGATCCAAGTACCCTCAGAAGGACTTCAGTTGCCTTTGTCAGGCCTGCCAGGCCCCAGAGTTCCGCAGTAAACATACACACAGTCTTCATCTCAGATTTCCACGGCACCGAACAGAGCCGGCACAAGGTGACCTACTTCTGTTTTCTTTGCCCTGCTGTATACTTCCAGGTCTGTGCAGGTAAAAAGTGATCATTACTTGGGTAATTTTCAGGGGGCCATACAGTTTACTCTTCTTTTAGAGGGACAAGAGAGACCGTAAGTTACGGAGAAACATGTTAACACATGTAAGAAGAGCAGTCGCATGCCCCCCACACAGCGGGGGGGGACCCCGAAAACAAAAGGTACTGCCCAGCAAGCATCTGGGCACCGCTACAACGCCAGCCCATTAAGGGAATGTTCCACGTGAAATGAAATGTCACCTGTGCGTTCTACACCAAGGTGATGTCAATGAAAATAATCAGTAAGCAATCAGTAATAAGCACAGAAAAGGGTTTTATTTTAAACAGCTGAGAACTAGCCCGGACGCCCTCTTCCCAAAAACCGCTCCGGAGAAGCAGCTTTTCAGCACAGTTTTATATCTTGTCAGAACAAAGAACATTAAAACAAGTCAGGGAGACATTTTCTCAAGGTTTCAAAACAACAGACCAGCACGTACACAGCGAGTCAACGCGGCCTTGGCACCTGGAAAGGGAGGCTTATCAAACGAGTAACCAGCACTCGCATCCCAGGAAGGGGGCATTTAATCTTTCTCTTTAGCACAGACATTCTTTACTTCTGGTCAATGTGCCCTTTTCTTTAATAATTACAGCAGATATACAATATATGTCTGATAGACCACAAACAGGCTGCTTCACTTAGCATCAAGTTCAAGTTAACTCATGCGAAGCCAGAATGACTTCCCCAGACCTCGGTATGTGAACGTTTCTTTTATCGGCGATCGTTTCTTAAAGAATATGAGGTCTCTGTCCCTCTAGAATTGTCTTATACTTTACACAATAGAAAAAAATCTGAGCTATTTCACATTCAGTCCTGGAACTTGAAGCAAAGTTTTGGAAATAAAGGGAAGGCACAACTTAAATAAAATAACCCCAGGGAGACATTCCATGGACGTAATTTAAAGATAAAAGGTATTTGTACAGACCTGTTACCAGCTATCCCAGCTAAATCTTAAAACTGAAATTCATCATTTAAACTTCAAGCTCTCCTAAGACAAGGTCAACATCCTCATGACCGTGATATTAAGCATATAACTTTACAGATTCAATGTTAAGCCCATTTCAATTATCACCCCAAGTTTTATTTTGTACTCACAACACTGCACCCAAAGCGTGGCTAGTATTCAATGTAATCATCTTTGGTACATCACAATTCTGCGAAAACAGGTTTTAAGATGCCAGCAAAAGAGACCTACCTTCCTCCACAGCCCGCTCTCTGCTCCGGCCAAAGCCAGAGCCACGCCCTAGCCCCCACCCCCACCACGCCCCATTTTATCCTGGTCTCTGATTGCCACTCGCCCCAGCTGGGGTCCTGCGTGAACCAACCCTCTTCCAGCCAATTCATTCTAAAGCGGTTCTTTTCTAATGGCCCCGAGGATGAATCCCCTTTGGCCTCTCCCCACCCTCAAAATGAGTCAAGTTCGGACATGCTTGCTCCCAGATGCCATTTGAAGGCTGTTTCTGCCATGCTTTTTCCATAGAAACCCTTCAGTAGAAAAACCCAGAACCCCGGGAAGACGGTTTACTCTCCAGGCCAATGCACGCACACACACACTCCGCGAGTTACCTCTGATAATCCTTTCTAGAACTATTCACACACCTGCCTCAGTTCTTTGCTCCTGGCAATTGTCAGCAGAATCCTAGCCAAGAGGGCCCTTTATCGGGATTGTTAAGCTGTGCACGTAGAGAACCAGGGCCCTTTCCTGACCACCTATACAGCTGTTATCAGTTATTTACATTACTTCTCTTCACAGCTCTTGACTCCATTTTACTCTGGTAGAATTTCCTCCCTGTTAAGCCTTTATGTCCAATTAACTATAAGATCCCTAGAGCAAGTGATCACGGCTTACGGTTCTCCAGAGGCCAGCACAGGATCAATGCTAATACTCCATACATCGTGGCTGATGGAAGAAAACAAGCTTAGCGATGGTTCCCACCATCTATCGCCGATTTGAATCATAGCCAATGCTCCACGACTGGGAACTCAGCCTAGCGAGAGGTTCCTTGGGTGTTAGTTAAACTTCATGGAAGTTTTGTGATTTGGCCGCTGTAGGGCTCCGCGTTCCTCCCTCAGCCGCAGCCCATGATGGATGAGGATAAAGCCAGCAGAGCTGGGGCGACAGGAGGCGGAAGGGAAGCAAACCCGCCTTTGGAGAAGGCCTGCTGCGTGCCCGGCAATTTGCACGTCCTTTGATTTCAACTTTACAAGATCCCAGGAGGCGAACGTTTTTATCTTGGTTTGAAAGATGAAACCACGGGGGAGTCAGAGAAGTTCGGTGATCTGTTCAGTTCACGCAGCACGAAGAAAGAGCTAGAAGAAGGATCTGACACCGGATCTTTGCCCCCTCCACTCTCATACAGGGAAGGACCAAAATCGACGGTGAGGACGGAGGTAATAACCCACGTGACGACGCAGACAGGACCACACGACACATGGGCTGCACGTGATCATGTATAAAGTGCTTCCACAGGCATATCTGAGCTGATCGTCACACAGACCTCACCGACAGGCACCGCGGTGCTTCTGCGTGATCAGATGAAGGGTCTACAGTTCCGCGGCTGGACCACAGCCCCGAGGGGTGCCAGCCATTCGGCAGGATGCGTGTTCACGTCCCTAAGGTCAGGGGGCTGGTGCCACTGCCTTGACTGGTAACAGCGGGTACCCAGGGCTTTAGAGCAGTGGCGTGTCTCAACAAGGCCTGGGAGCTTTTCCACCACACACGTGCACACACGTGCACACACGTGCACACAAGTGGCCGCACACAAGGCTGTGCTACAGCCTTCCTCCCCCTCCCCCATCCACTACCTTCAAGGCCCTTCCCTCCTTAGAGGACGTGCTCCTGCCTCAACACAAGGGCCCAGGTGACACCTCTCAGAGCCGCCAACTCAGGATCGCTTCCCTTCTGCAGACAGACTGTGAACACTAACACCTAAAGCCAAAGCAGGGAAAATGATGCTTCAGCAGAAAACTATGAATTGTGGCGCCCACGCCCTCTGTGGGGATCTGACTCTCGCCTCTCATGGCCTTGAGCTCCGTGAACTGCAGGTAATGGAAGGCAACACTAAACAGCTCTCTCGTAGACAGGGAGATGCCGTCAGGGGATGGCGCAGTTATCCTCCCATCGAGGAGCATGCCAGCTTTGCCTCGGTGCATGTCAACGTCCTTGACTCTAAATGTGTCAGCCCTTTGGATTATGCTTTGAACTGATTATAACGTGTTACCGGGTCCCCCTCCTCTGTAAGAGAGTCGGGATTTAGCTTTTTGTTTTTTCAAATCATCCTTTAACGCAGTGTAGTAACAGGTCAAGAGGCAGACAGCGCAGCCCTGTCCCCGAGGAGACCAGAGTCCCTCAGGGGAGGTGGGACAGCTGCCAGGCTAAGACCCTGTGCGTCAATTTCTGCAGCCCTGCCCGTCACACAGAGACTTTCAAAGTCTGCAGGAAACCTCAGCAGACCCTCCTCAATGCAGAGCCTCCCTGGTCCTGCGCGCGCATCAGATGTTATTCCAGAGGGCGAGGGGTCTTTTTCTTCAGGTCCCCTTTCCTCCACGTTGGTGGGTTTGTGGTCATTGAGACATTCGTTCCGGGCAGAGAGATCTTGGTGGGAGAATTCATGGGTTTCCTGCACCAGGCCATCCCAGGAAAGAGAGGGGCAGACAGGCTGTGAACAGGGGCGGGGGATAATGGTTAATTAGCAGTGTGGGTGTCTGCGGTCTAGGAGGTCAGGAGGGCGCCAGGGAGTTAACTGTACCTCCAGACACTTGGGGGCCGTAACAAAGGTGGGTTTCCCATTCTGTCCGCCGAGTGGACTTTCACCTGTTTATCTCCACCTAGAAGTTTTCATTCTGTTTCTGTGGTTAATACTGACTTGAGACTGGCTGTCCACAGATTACATCAACAAGCACTGGGTAAGCATCCACGCTGTGTCCATCAGCACAGAGACAGTGTTCCTCAAAGTGCAGCCAACGGCCCCCTGATCAGAATGGCTACGATTCCTTGTTGGGGTGGAGGTCCTTGGGCTCCACCCCAAACAGTCAGTGGGAACTCTCCACGCTAAACAAACTCCTTCTTTACACCCAGCGAAGTTTGAGAATTACTCAAAGGGAATCATTATACTAACTAGGCGAAGTGGAACGCCTGGACTACAGACTCATCAAATCTGGGTTGCTGGAAGGGGCTTCTATCCCATCGGTACCATGGAGCTCATCAATCTATATGACCTGCCTCACAGAAATGGTATGAAAACCAAGTGGGATCATGTACGTGAAAGTGCTTTATATGCTGTGAGAGCAAATACAGATTTAAGGCACCCGGCTGCCTTAAATTCTTCCCCAAACAAATTTCAGTTGATGAATAAGTGACTCAATCAATGACGAGTTATCCAGTGTCCGAGAAGGCGATAGCCCATAAATATCTGTGGATGAATGAATTCTCTGACAGAGGGTGTGATACAACCGTCTCATCTTACAGGTGAACAATGGAGTGGGACAAAATGTCAACGTAACTTGGCCAAGATCACGGAGCTAGACTGTGATGAAATCTTGCCCAGACCAAGAAGGCAGGACACAGGGCCAGGCATCCTTGCGGGGAGTGGGGGAGAACCGGGGGAGAAACCTGCCGTGTGGTCAGGACACATCGTCGCAGAAGGCGGAGACCCCGTTATACCATCAGGCCGAGGACAGAAGGAAATGCTGGGTTCAGCCTAAACTGGGGAAAACAGAATCACACCTGCCTCCAGAAATGGCCATGAATTCTGTACAGCTGAGGACAGAAGGCCCCAGGGGACAAAGACAGGGTCTTCAGTCAAGTGGAAAGAAACAAAGAGCTGATAAATGACATCGCTTCATCTGGAACCCAGTTTCTGAAACGGGCCCCCTGAGGTGGCCCAAGTTTTAAGCCTGGTGACGATTCCGAGCAGGACCGGCCTCAGACCTCCCATCATATGAGAAACACAGGCCACAGGTACAAAATAGGGCCCTGGGTGCTGCTTCCCTCAAGGTGTCTAATACGTGCCTGTCTCAATATTTTCAACCCAAATAGAGGAGGGGCTGCTGTTAGCATCTCGCATGAATAAAAGAAAGTAGTAGGGCTTCTCTGGTGGCGCAGTGGTTGAGAGTCCGCCTGCCGATGCAGGGGACACGGGTTCGTGCCCCGGTCCGGGAAGATCCCACATGCCGCGGAGCGGCTGGGCCCGTGAGCCATGGCCGCTGAGCCTGCGCGTCCAGAGCCTGTGCTCCGCAACGGGAGAGGCCACAACAGTGAGAGGCCCGCGTACCGCAAAAACAAAAAAACGAAAGTAGTAAAGTGACAAGAAACCACTCAGGGATTAATCATAAGGGGTACTGAAGTTAGTCACTCTGCAAGAATTATGGACAATTCAAGCTTCTCCTGGGCAATGTATGTCTTGTCATGCGACACAAAGAATGACAGTAATGGACCACGAGGGGGTTAGAATCTGCTCATTTTGAGAGAACTGGGGAGAGGAAGACAGATCCTCACTTTCTTTTTTTTAAAATAAATTTCTTTATCTTTGGCTGCGTTGGGTCTTCGTTGCTGCGCGCAGGCTTTCTCTACTTGTGGCGAGTGGGGGCTACTCTTTGTTGCGGTGTGCGGGCTTCTCACTGCGGTGGCTTCTCTTGTTGCAGAGCACGGGCTCTAGGCGTGCGGGCTTCAGTAGTTGCAGCACGCAGGCTTCAGTAGTTGTGGCTCACGGGCTCTAGAGCGCAGGCTCAGTAGTTGTGGCGCACGGGCTTAGTTGCTCTGCGGCATGTGGGATCTTCCACGACCAGGGCTCAAACCCATGTCCCCTGCATTGGCAGGTGGATTCTTAACCACTGCGCCACCAGGGAAGTCCCAGATCCTCAGCTTTCTGTCAAGGTGACGAGCACTTGGACCACAGGGCTGCCCCGAACCTACACACACTGTCTCGGCTTGCTGTCGCCAGATGCCAGGTCACGAGGAAAACACAGAGGGCGCTCACCTTCCAACTCTGGCACCAGGACTTGCCCTGGAGTCTTCCAGAGACATGAAATCTATAGATAAGCTTGTATACGTGGGGCTGGGGCTTGGGGAGGCGGGGCGGAGGGAACACAAACTAATCCAGTGAGGGACAATGAGAGCAAACCCTAGTATTTAACGATCTGCGCGTGGCCGACACCCTTTCAGCCCTAATGTGCAGCAAAGCTCTCGGCATTAATAGGAATTTTAATCATCGCAATACGGTCTCAGATGGTCCCAGTTATTCATTTAACAAATACTGGTGTTCTGTAGCAGAAACAGCGATCAAAACCCAATGCCTGTCTCGTGGTGCCTGCCATCTAGTCGAGGGGCAGATAACACACAGATGCATTTACCATAAATTCAGCAAAAGAAACATAAAGGCTAAGGACATAGAGGGTGAGGCCAGAGTTCAATTTCAGATGCAGAAAACAGCAGTCAGCCCCATGAGGGCAGAGCATCCTGACGGAGGCCAGAGCACGTGCAAAGGTGCGTTTGAAAGTTGGTGGGGAAGCCACGTGCCGGACGTGCAGGCCAAGAGCAGGAGGGTGGCAGGACAGTCAGTGAGGTCCCCAGGGCCCTGCCACGGAGGACCTGTACCCGCCATGAGCTTTAGACTGAATTCTAAGTGGGACTGAAAAGACACATTAGTATTGGAGCAGGAATTCAGAGCATCTGTTCCCCAGAAACCATCCATCTTTATCATCTCCTTGATCTGCAAAAGTACTACACTCTTTCGCTTCTTCCCTGAAAATTTCAAATATGTACACTCTCCTGGTTAATTATTTACATAGTACCTGCTTGACGTGCCCTGGGCCACCAGGAACTGATAAAAGAACAAATGAAGAGATAAAATAACAGCTGGGTGGTGGTGAGGACACGCAAGGAGGAAATAAATTAAAAGCAACCAAGGGCAACGCTCTGAGAACAAAATGTACATTAGGTAATAAACCGCAGATCCGGCAATGACATTCAGCATCATTTGTGGTTCTGAGACTTTGCAGCATGGAATTAATATACAATGAGGGTCATTAGCATATAGGAAGCCCCAATTAGCTACATGGAAGCACTCAATTTATGGAAAAGCGACATATGTAAGATGATCCCAGGGACTGATTAATAGACGCTTCTGATTCTGTCCTGGGGTAAACAGCGGCCAGCTGCATCTCCTAAAATGTGTTACATTTACTTCCGTACTTTAATGCAACTGATACTTCTCTTTAGAAATACCGTCCTTCAAGAAGACAGTCGCAGCGTCAAGGGTCTCGAGTCCCAATCACAGCCCTGGTCCCTGACAAGCCATTTGGTGTCCATGGGTCTCAGTGTCGGAGTTTGAAAGTCAAAGTCAGGTCAGTGACCACCCAGCTTCCTCCTCTCCAACAGGTCTGCTCTCTGGTCATGGTCATCCCACACGGCAAACACTGCACCAATCCCCTGCTCTCATCACTGAAGTCACTAAGGCAAGAAGAGGGCCAGCTGCTTGGTTTTTTTTTTTTTTTTTTTTTTTTTTGCGGTACGCGGGCCTCTCACTGTTGTGGCCTCTCCCGTTGCAGAGCACAGGCTCCGGACGCGCAGGCTCAGCGGCCATGGCTCACGGGCCCAGCCGCTCCGCGGCATATGGGATCTTCCCGGACCGGGGCACGAACCCGTGTCCCCTGCATCGGCAGGCGGACTCTCAACCACTGCGCCACCAACCAGGGAAGCCCGCCAGCCGCTTTTAAAGATTTTTCAGCCCACCTGTGGGAAAATGATGACCCTCGTTAGTAAACAAAGAAATACGAATGAAAGCAGAGGGTTACTGAGGGATAGCAACAGCAAGGCCTTTGAGAAATTGAAGAGCCTTATTCTGAAAGCACCGCCAGGCCTTGGGTAAGCGATGGAGGAGAGGGTCCCCCAGGTGGGAAGCCCTCTCCCGAGGTCCCCGCCAGCCTCACAATCACTGGTCAAGGAACATTTCTGGCCTCTATTTTTTTGTTTAAAAAAAAAGTGGGTTGGACTTCCCTGCAGGTCCAGTGGTTAAGACTCCACGCTTCCACCACAAGGGGTGCAGGTTTGATCCCTGGTTGGGGAACTAAGATCCCACATGCCATGTGGTGCGGCCAAAAAAAAAAAAAAAAATTGGGTTTAACTCCACACTATATTTTAGCCTAAATAAGAACCAAAATAGTAACCAGACTCGGTTGTTAACTTAGATGATCAAATCAGGTTGTAAATCTTTTGAAAAGTAAGTCTGATGGCAAAGTATAAAAGATATTCCCACCAAACTACTTGATTTATTTATTACAGTACTTCACATAGAAGCGAGCACAGGGGGCTTCCCTGGTGGCGCAGTGGTTAAGAATCCACCTGCCAATGCAGGGGACATGGGTTCGAGCCTTGGTCTGGGAAGATCCCACATGCCACGGAGCAACTAAGCCTGTGTGCCACAACTACTGAGCCCGTGTGTCACAGCTACTGAAGCCAGTGCGCCTAGAGCCCGTGCTCCAAAACAAGAGAAGCCACCGCAATAAGAAGCCAGCGCACCACAACTAAGAGTAGCCCCCGCTCGCTGCAACTAGAGAAAGCCTGCGCGCAGCAACAAAGACCCAACGCAGCCAAAAATAAATAAAAATAAGGTAAATTTATTAAAAAAAAAAAAAAGCTAGCACAGGGTTCAATTTTTGTTTGGGTTTACTGAACTAACAAATGGATTCATCTGGCATCATGGGGGCACACCCACGCGTGTCCTGCCCAGATGCTGTGGGCCCAAGACAGCACAGGCTGGGGGGCCAGCCAGCTTTGCTGCTTCCCTGTGAGTCCATGTGTCCCTAGGCCTCTGCTGCCTCTGGCCACCACGACCAACTGCACTGCATCCCCAGGTGATCATGTCTGCCTTTTGCTGGGGTCTGAGGCCCCTCTCCTGAGCCCTCCAGCAGACACCCGGCCAGCAGCTTGGTGGACGGTAAGTTCTAAGCTCTGCCTTCCTTAAGTGGGTCACTTTGGCACCTAATACACTGAGCCCAGCCTGTGGAAAGCAGGTGATCTCTGCACAGTCAAATCATGTTTCCACAGGAAACGAAGTCATGATTAAAAAATAAATCCCTTTCACCACTCCCAGTCCCTGAACACTGTGGCTTACGCTATAGTTTTTTACAGTAAACAATTTCCTACTTTGGGTTCCTGCTTTACGTGTACTCACTGGCCTGCAGGAGCGGTCAGGTAAACTCGGCCCATCGTTAACTACATCCCGGCACGACTGCCCTGAAGGACCCCCGCGTGGACTCGGCCATCCACATATTCCACGCAGCTCCACGACCCGACCTGTACCTGCCCTGGTGTGGCCGTCTGTCTGTCCGTGCAGTGCCCCCGGTCCCACCCCAAGCCCACTCAAGCGAATCTTCAGTTTACAAAGTGGCCCGTATTTTAAGTCAGACCATTCCCAGCGCGCCCTGCCAATTTCGCTAAAGAGAAATCCACACGGTCATTTGGGTCTCAGGCAAGAAGAAACCGATCCACAGGCAGACGGAAACTGCGTTTCATGTATACAGTACAAGAAGGAGAAGAGTTTTGTCAGGAAATTTTATAGTTCTTTTTACTAATTTGTTTTAAATGCTGAGAAAGAGAAGGTAAAGGTCACCCAGAATCCCACCATCTACAGGAAGGAAGTGACACCAACTCCCCGTCCACACTGCATGTCCTCCCGGGATCTGCCCCCTTTCTCCTACACGTATACACAGACACACACACACCCTTTTCTTACATAAAATAGAATCATGTGGTAACTTTTTGACGGTGCCTCCTAAGCATCTTCTCAGGGTCATGACTACAAAGCTACGACTCGGCACCGCTAGACGGAGGCGCCGAATTTGGCACACCTGTGCCCTCTCTCCTAACGATGGTGGAAACAATTTTTTTTTTAATTTATTTTTGGCTACGTTGGGTCTCTGTTGCTGTGCGCAGGCTTTCTCTAGCTGCGGCGAGCGGGGGCTACTCTTCGTTGCAGTGCGCAGGCTTCTCATTGCAGTGGCTTCTCTTGTGGCAGAGCACGGGCTGTAGAGTGAGCGGGCTTCGGTAGTTGTGGCACGTGGGCTCAGTAGTTGTGGCTCCCTTGCTCTAGAGCTCAGGCTCAGTAGTTGTGGCACACGGGCTTAGTTGCTCCGCAGCATGTGGGATCCTCCCGGACCAAGGCTTGAACCCGTGTCCCCTGCATTGGCAGGTGGATTCCTAACCACTGCACGACCAGGGAAGTCCCGATGGTGGAAACATTTTTGCTGACATGACAGATGACGACTTTCCAAGGTAGACAGGGACTATTAACCTTGCTTTACGTGTAAAAAAATTAAGGCTGAGGTTAAGTGCCTTATGGAAAGTCACAAGGCTAGTAAGTGGAGAAGTAGGACACAGATGTTAGACTCCAGGTGCCCTCCTGGTCCCAGCTGCCTCTTGTGAGCCATTAACCAGGTGCAAACACCCTCGGACATCCTCTCTGTGGCTGACGAGGACACGGCGTGAGTGGGGAGAAAACCTTCATCTTAGCAAAAGAAATCTTCCTCCTTGAAATGGATGGATGGTGTGAAGCTGATAAGAGGGGTTTTAAAAACTATGTTTGACAACATTATAAATAAGCCATTGTCTTTGGCCAGTATTGACCAATGGGCAGCTTTCTAGAGAAGGGATAAGGGAAGTATCTAATGGGGGGGGGTGGGATAGGAGCCCAGAACTCCTGGAAGACAGAGTCACTAGGAAGCAGGGATGCTGACAACAGCTGGATGGACCTCGCAGGACCCCACACGGGAAGATGAGAACAGCAGGAAAGAGGATGGTGGAGGGAGTAGTCAGGGAAATGTGGACGCAAGTGGTGGGCCCAGGTGGAGGGCATAGCCGGTTCCTGGAATTTCCCAAAGTGCAATTCCTGGGAAGACGTTGGCTCAGCCTGTTGACAAAGGGTGAGGCCACAGCAGGGCTGGTCAGTGGCAGAGAACGTCCCTCCAGTCCTGACGGCAGGCTTAGCAGAACACGCGCCCGCCCTGCTCACTGGAGGAGTTGAAAACCGTGGGCTGATTCTACACAGTCTGCTTTATGAGGGTACCAATCTTTCCGGTTTACTTCGAGCTAATTTAGTCCTCCAGCAAATATTTCCCGAGAGCCTACAGTGTGCCGTGCGCTGCGCAGGACACTGAGAACAGAAGGGAGAAGAAGATACAGCAACCAATGGGAGAGACCGGAGTGTAAATCAATATAGGACAGTGAACGAACGTCTCCCTAGAAATAGACAACGGTGCACTGGGGCTTTTGGGAAAAGTTAAATCCACACTGATGAGAAACCCTTCCCAGAGGAAAGAGCCTTTGGCCAGGTCTTGAAGACAAAGTGAATTCAACACTCAGAAACTGGAGGGAACATGCTCTCGAAGGGGGAGAAGGCCCTAGAAGCACCCTCTGCACAAACTCATTTGCACGTGTAAGTGCCACAGCCCCGTGTGTGCTGGGAACCAAGGCCCTGTGGAGGGGCCGCACAGAAGCCCCGCTGCACGAAGCTTCGCACGTATTCTGGACAAGCGCTGCCCTAGGGGCGGCTTCTCTGGCCCTTGCTACTCACTGTAAAACGATCAGGTGTCGGTGCAACAGAAAAATTTTTCTACCCCCGTTGGCAAACTTAAAGGCCCATAGTCCTTCCTCTAGATAAGGCAGTACATCCTATTTCCTTGGTGAATGTTAATTTTTAAAAATATTTTCCATGTTTTTCCCCACTTGCCCTCTGATTCAGAGGCAGTAACCACATTAGACCCAAGTTTCAACGTCCCTGGTATAAACCTTTGTCTCTTCCTGAAGGTCATGATTTATCCTTCTAAGAACCCGAAATAAAACATTATCATCGGGGCTTCCCTGGTGGTGCAGTGGTTAAGAATCCGTCTGCCAGTGCAGGGGACACGAGTTTGATGCCTGGTCTGCGAAGATCCCACAGGTCGTGAAGCAACTAAGCCCGTGCGCCACAACTACTGAGCCTGCGCTCTAGAGCCCGCGAGCCACAACTACTGAAGCCCATGCACCACAACTACTGAAGCCCGTGCGCCTAGAGCCCGTGCTCTGCAACAAGAGAAGCCACCGCAATGAGAAGCCCGCACACTGCAACGAGGAGTAGCCCCCTGTCGCCGCAACTAGAGAAAGCCCGCACGCAGCAACGAAGGCCCAATGCAGCCAAAGATAAAAAAATAAATAAGTAAATTTTTTTAAAAAAACAAAACCAAAAACATCATCCTCTTGAATCACTTTCTCCATTTACGCTTGGAGGTTATCTATTTGACCATCTCTGTCTTACTTCCACCTCGCTATTTGCTATGCTATTTGGAATTTTTCATCTTAGATTTTGAGTCCTGGATGTCAGAGGTCTCATCTTTTCGTTTTGTATTTTTCACACTCTGTAATGATCACGCTCAGACTGAGAAACAAACGTCATAACCGTCTCCTTCCTCCCCCAGAAGAACTGAGGCCCAGGCAAATCCCTTTTCTGTAAATAGACACAATCGACATTAGTACTGAGCCTGCAGACTGAGTCAATACTTCAGTAGACAGAGTGTATCACGGCAGAGACAGGATGAAAGCCAGCCTGTGGGTCTAGCCTGCTGGTGTTATTTCCAGAAATTGTTGTTTGCAGAAAAAGTAAGCTTTACAGGAATATCAAAACAAACGTAAGGTAGATAGCTAGTGGGAAGCAGCCGCGTGGCACAGGGATATCGGCTTGGTGCTTTGTGACCGCCTGGAGGGGTGGGATAGGGAGGGTGGGAGGGAGGGAGATGCAGAGGGAAGAGATATGGGAACATATGTATATGTATAACTGATTCACTTTGTTATAAAGCAGAAACTAACACACCATTGTAAAGCAATTATACCCCAATAAAGATGTTAAAAAAAAAAAAAAAGAAAGAGCATACACCAGTACAGTCAGAGAACAGAAAAAATTTAAAAAAGATTTTCAAATAACAATTCCATAAGATGAGATACAAATTTGCAAACTATAATTGAAGGTACTAAAATCAAGCATCAAAATAGTGCTTTATTAAAGTGTTATAATTCTTCCCATGTCTTCAGAAAGCCCATTATGTCTATATTTGAGCTGTTCCTTGTGCAACACTCCAAGAGGATCACAGTGTTGTTCTGCATCTATAATCAGAAATTAAAATTATTAGACAGAAAATCAGTTTCCAGAAACCATGAGAGCTGTTCCAAAGCACAAGAGAGAGCTATGAGGATTCCCTAAATTAAACTGTCTTTTAAAATAAGGCCAAGAGGGCTTCCCTGGTGGCGCAGTGATTGGGAGTCTGCCTGCCAACGCAGGGGACACGTGTTTGAGCCCTGGTCAGGGAAGATCCCACATGCCGCGGAGCAGCTAAGCCCATGAGCCACAACTACTGAGCCTGCGCTCTAGACCCCGTGAGCCACAACTACTGAAGCCACATGCCTAGAGCCCGTGCTCTGCAACAAGAGAAGCCACAGCAATGAGAAGCCCGCACACTGCAACGAAGAGTAGCCCCTGCTCGCCACAACTAGAGAAAGCCCGCGTGCAGCAACAGACCCAACGCAGCCAAAAATAAATAGAATAAATTTTTTTAATTATTATTATTTTTTTAACATCTTTATTGGAGTATAGTTGCTTTACAATGGTGTGTTAGTTTCTGCTCTATAACAAAATGAATCAGTTATATATATACATATGTTACTATATCTCTTCCCTCTTGTGTCTCCCTCCCTCTCACCCTCCCTATCCCACCCCTCCAGGTGGTCACAAAGCACCGAGCTGATCTCCCTGTGCTATGCGGCTGCTTCCCACTAGCTATCTACCTTACGTTTGGTAGTGTATATATGTCCATGCCACTCTCTCGCTTTGTCACAGCTTACCCTTCCCCCTCCCCATATCCTCAAGGCCATTCTCTAGTAGGTCTGTGTCTTTATTCCTATCTTACTCCTAGGTTCTTCATGACATTTTTTTTCTTAAATTCCATATATATGTGTTAGCATACGGTATTTGTCTCTCTCTTTCTGACTTACTTCACTCTGTAGGACAGACTCTAGGTCCATCCACCTTATAAAATCAGGTCAAGCATATTTGGGGGGAGAGAAGGGTTGAAGGTAACGGCTTAGTATAGAAAACCCATAAATAGAGCTCATTAATAAGACGTGAATACAATACTTGGAGAGTTTTTACTTTGCTATACTACAAACCTGGCGACCAAGTAGTTATCCACTGACGGAAGACTGGGAAAAATGTCTCTCTGCAAGATGAACACGTCACCGCACGTGATCCTGCCCCGGAAACAGGGCGTTCCCCGCAGGGTCTTCAGTGCTCTCCACCTTGTTTCAGCGGGACCCGAGGGGCAGGGCTGACTTGCCAGGGGCCCTGACCACACTTGTTAATGCCAGGGGAGAGAGCGCCCCTCTGGCGTCAGTGGAAACGTTATCTTTGGCCACGAGAGACACCAGCTCCGCGGTAATAAAATTAGAGTGATGACACCAGCTCTGTCTGCAGCAGCTCCCACCACCGGTGCAAATGCACATGTCCTGGGACAGAAGCCACAAATACCCTCTTCAATTTAACCACTTCCTTCCAGGCCTTTCGATCACGTCCCCACTGTGAAATGTCTTAACAGCTGCTGTCGTCTTCCCCATGAGACCCTGGCACAAGCCCCCTATAGAAGAAATAATCCCTACTTCCCAATCCCATACATTCCCCGAGACCTCAAGAGGAAGGGAGGTTCTATTGACGTCATTGGGAATTTGGGATACAAGTGTCAAATTCAGACTCTGTTTCAGTATTACCGCAGCTGATTCGGATTGCAGTTTCCAAGACACAGAAAGCTGGAAGAGTTTGACTTTTTAAATCGCCTTCCTTGCTTGGTGGATTTTAACTCTTGGTCATGAGTAAGGGGAGCATAAAACCCAACTGCCTTCCCCTCCCTCAGGAGTCTGGGCCCAGGGCAGGGAAAAATGCCAAGTGTTGGGGCTGAAGGACCATCCTTCTTGCTCCCTGCAGACCCGCACCCTCAACATCTCATCCCCACTCAACTGCTCTCTGGCCTGATCCTTTCAGAAGGGTTTGCATGTTCCCAGGGGACCTTGGACCTAGAACATGATGGGATGGCCCGAGCCTCTGCTGTCACCACACTATTGCCCGCCCCTGACATGGGCCTGGTCTGGACATCGGGGCCCCCAAAGCCCCTCGGAAAGGAGGACGCTGCTTCTTCACAGAGGGACCAATTCCTGAACCATCAGGCTGCAGCCAGACACATTAAGGCCAGCAAGAAAGAGCCAGGATTGCACCTATAAACGGACAGGAAAAGCTCATGGATTTCTCACAGTATGCAGTCCTTGAGGATGTATGACCTCCAGAGAGTTCTGGACAGTGAAAACAATCCAGGCTGCCCACAAAGACAGATGTCACCGAGGCCTCAGGTGAGGCACTGACAGCGGAGAAGAGAGGAACTCAGCCACAGCTGCTCCGGTCACTTACTGCTCTGGAGGGACCGGTGGAAGAGGGCGGCCCACTTGGATTCAAGAGCAGGAAACTTCAACTGTTATGGAAACCTTAAACTTTCACAGTAGTTTGACCACGGCAATCTGAGGAAACTGCTGTTCCTTCCATCTCTCCTTTATTTAGTAAATGTTCACTGCGAGCCTGCTGTGCCCTGGAACCCGGGTAGGCAGGGGTAACACCGCGACTTACAAATTAGCCTTTGCCAACATGGGTTTCCCATCTAACGCCGTGCTCCCCAGCCACCCAGGTGCCCGACCAGACATCTGCACGGCTGGCTGGCCGGCCTCCTGTCTGCCCCGCATCCCCACACCTCATCAAGTCTCTCCCGTGAGCACCCATCCCTCCGCCCTCACTGCCATGCCCGGATGTGCCCCCCATGCATTCCTCTCCCGTTAACCGTTTCCTGGACGTCATCCCTTTCCTCTCCAAGCCTTTCCCCAGAGTGGAACCAGAGTCAAAACTCTCTAGAGCAAATCCCATTGTGGGACCTTAAAGTCCTTCAAAGGATCCTCCACCACCTTGCAGAAGAAGTTCAAGTTGTTTAATGGGGCTGGGCTTTCCCGCTCCCCAGACTGGACACGCCCAGCACCCCCCATCCCGCAGGCTCTCCTTCCAGGGCTCTGCTCAGGCTGCTTCCGGTGCCCTGAACCCTCGTGTCACTCACACCCTCCTTCACACGACTCAGTCTTACGTGGAGCCTCCTCTGGCCGCCACGTCTGGGTGCCCCCTCCCGGGCTCCCCTCCCCCCCTGCCGTGGCACCTACGCATCGCTCTGAACAAGCCTGTCGGCTCGTCTGGATCCCCCCAGATCCCCAGCACATCATCAGGGCCTGCACACAGCAAGTAATCAACGAGCGTCCCAATGGATGGATGAGAACACAGATGAGTGGCCCCTCCTTCCTTGTGCTTCTAGATTTATCATCCGTGATAAAGCGAACTGATACCTTTCACGCAGGTCATAGAATCATAGATGTGGGATTTTCCTGGATACTCCCAACTTCAAGGTCTCTACTCCTCTAACCTAACCTTCAAAGTGTCATGGCTGCAACTAGCTAGGAAATGCCTCAAATCAGTGGGCGACAGTCCCTTAAAAAATAAGTATATGTTAGAAAAATATATTTCAAGACCATGTGTTCCTGTTGGGTTCTGGGAAGATATGGTGGCCACACATACAGAGGGAAGTCCCCACCTCGCTCTGGAGAAAGCTGGCCTGGAAGGAAAACATCTGGATGCAGAGAAGATGAAAACTGATTCCAGGTCACCCGGGGAGCTCCTGGCAAAGGTGGAGGTTGACTCTATAACCCATACAGCTCAACCTGAATTCTGCTTAGCGATGTTTCTTCCGTATTCTCTCCGGCCCCAGTCTGCTCCAGCTCAGCACTACTAACCAAGGTGGGCTGTTTCATGGGACAAGAACCATTCTACCAAGGAAGCCCCTCTAGGTGGGTGTGGGGAACTTAAAATTCAGAGGACCCTATTTCCACTAGTCTTGAATTGGCACCCAGCCTGACTCAGCCACCCTCTACTGAAAGGCAGACAAAGAATGAGACAAACGGAGACAAGTCCTCAGCTTGTGGTTTTGTTTTTCGGTTTTTTTTTTGCGGTACGCGGGCCTCTCACTGTTGTGGCCTCTCCCGTTGCGGAGCACAGGCTCCGGACGCGCAGGCTCAGCGGCCATGGCTCATGGGCCCAGCCGCTCCGCGGCATGTGGGATCTTCCCGGACCGGGGCACGAACCCGTGTCCCCTGCATCGGCAGGCAGACTCTCAACCACTGCGCCACCAGGGAAGCCCCCTCCGCTTGTTTTGATGCAGACCCAGGGGCCAGCAGCCCGGCAAACCAACAGGGGAGACAAGCTCTCTGTAAAGGGCACTTTCAATCAATCCTGCCCTTTCACCCACTCAGAAAGACACATCCCCCAACAGGCAGAGGCCCCGCGGCCACGACGCCTGCTCGTGGCTGATTTCCTGCCTCTCGCACACACCCGCTGCCTTTACCCCCTGAACCAAAAAGCACTTATCTTTGTCACTCACAATCTGGCCTAAAGTGTATTCATTGCTAAAAAGAAGAACAGCTTGAAGCAGAAGAATAAGGACGAAAAATGGTTATTTTGGGAGAAAAAGCTTCGGGCTGCCTCTTAAAGGGAACAAAAGCCTCCTATTACAGCCCGAGCAAGCGTTTATTAATAATACTGCTGCAGCCTTTTTCCCAGATTCGATTTATAACCCGAGAGACACAAACACCTGCGCCGGTGAGGCAAAGCCTGGGAGAAAACGCTGCTTCTATGACAGCATCACGCCAGTAATCTGCAGATCCCAGTTTTAACGCTTTCAGTAAAAAGAACAACGATCCCTTTCGTTTGTATAATACTGAACCATTTTAAAGGGCTTCTGCATACTTTTCATTTTATCCTTATGACTCTGCTAATGCTGGAAGGGCAAAGAACATATTCAAATTTTACGGAAAGAACAGGCGTCTCAGAGCAGGTAGGGACCCGTCTCATTTCCCAGCTGGGCGGCACTAAGTGCCTAATCGATTCATCTTTGTATAAACCCAGTGTGGCCGTTGTTCAGTGAATTGAATAAAGGTCAACAATTAATGACAGCTGAGGACGTGATCATAAGAAAGAGACGCTAAATAATAAAAGACCCGTTGTGGAGCCGAGCAGTAACAGAACCCACGTGTACTCAGACTGTCACCTCTTAACCTTACCCACGCTTTCAGTAAAACGTATCACGTTGTATGGGACCTAAATCTATACAGATCTCCCTCCTCTCCTCACTCTACCCGGTGGCGGCCACTGTCCAGCCCCCAGCGCCACACCCCAGACTCCACGGCGAATCCACGGCGCCAGCCGGCCAGTGTTTCTGTTCCCCAGATGGGGGCCTGAGCCTGACTACACCTCACGTTGTGTGGACTCAGCACTAAAAAAGTGGAACCAGGGACATGCTGGCTACTCCTCCGTACAACGGAATCTGATAGCTTTATTTTTAAATCCGTGTACTTATATATTGTACATTATGATAGACGGTTGCTTGCTGGCGTTTTGCAAAGCACGTTCTCAACCACGAACAGGTATTGAGGAAAAGGTCCCTGCTGCCCACTGTGATCCTCCCTGAGCTCTGCATCCCCTAACACAGGCTGCTCCAGGGTGCCCACCATGGCCAGGACACCTTCTGCACGGCATCCTACAAGGACAACAACGTAAATATCGATACAAGTAGGTTTCTTTTCTTTCCCAAAGAGCAGAACTAACCCAAAGGGCTTCAACTTAAATTATCTTTCACACTTGTTTAATGCCTACGATGTTCAACGCACTGAAAGAGAGGTAAGGTGAGCCTCCTGCCTTCAAGGACCCACAAGGAGAGTTAAGTAATTTAAATCCTTCTGGGATAGCGTTTTGTTAACTGACCTTCCTGCCATGTCCTTCACTAGACTAAGAACTTCTAGGGGTCGGGGATTATGATGTTGTTTGTTTAACCCGATCACAGCTTAGCGCCTGGCACTTTGCAGGCCTTCAACAAATGTTGCTGAATGATGAATAGACAGAATAACTAAATAGTTTCTTTAATTGAAGTATAGTTGATTTACAATGTTGTGTTAATTTCTGCTGTACAGAAAAGTGATTCAGTTACACATATATATACGTTCATGTTGATATATATATTCTTTTCGTTTTGGGTTTATCATAGGATATTGAATGTAGTTCTCTGTGCTATACAGTAGGACCTTGTTGTTTATCCAACCTATATATAAAAGTTTACATCTGCTCACCCCAACCTTCCACTCCATCCCTCTCCCAACCCCCTTCCCCCTTGGCAACCACAAGTCTGTTCTCTATGTCCATGATTCTGTTTCTGTTTCATAGGTAGCTTCATTTGTGTCATATTTTAGATTCCACATATAAGTGATATCATATGATATTTGTCTTTCTCTTTCTGACTTACTTCACTTAGTGTGATAATCTCTAGGTCCAGCCATGTTGCTGCAAATGGCATGATTTCGTTCTTTTCTATGGCTGAGTAGTATTCCATTGTATACATGTACCACATCTTTATCCATTCATCTGTCGATGGACAGTTAGGTTGTTCCCATGTCTTGCCTATTGTAAACAGCGCGGCTATGAGCATAGGGGTGCATGTGTCTTTTTGAATTATAGTTTTGTCTGGATCTATATCCAGGAGTGGGATTGCTGGATCATATGGTAATTCTATTTTTAGTTTTCTGAGGAACCTCCATAGTGTTTTCCACAATGGCTGCACCAATTTACATTCCCACCAACAGTGAGGAGGGTCCCCTTTTCTCCACACCCTCTCCAGCATTTGTTATTTGTAGACTTTTAAATGATGGCCATTCTGACTGGTGTGAGGTGATACCTCCTTGTGGTTTTGATTGCATTTCTCTAATAATTAGCGATGGTGAATATATTTTCCTGTGCTTTAGAATATGTAAATAATTGATGGAAGAACGGATCGATGGACAAATGGATGGATGGGAAAAAATAGACAGAATGATAGGAGTTCAGGGTAGGGGACAATTACTGCTGGTTGGAGTACAAGAGGGAGAAAATGCTTGAGCTGAATTTATCAATAATAAAAATGCAGACTAATCCTCCCATTCAAGAGTCTTCCTCTCTGTTACTGGTTCTGCCCAGAGGCAGGATGTACCTCAGAAACTCACTCTATTCTATCTCATGCCGCTTTACCTCCAAATTGCCCTGTCCCCTCCCACCACCACCTCCATCTAGATCTATACAGCCTTTGAGACATAACTGAGGATAACCAGGTAAACGGATAAACAGATTGTGGTACATCCGTGCAAGAAAATACCTGTCAGTGATACACAGGGATGACACCACAGACAGGAGTGAACCACAAAGGCAGTACGTGAAGGAAGCCAGACACAAAAGCCTGCCCACAGGCTTCCCTGGTGGCGCAGTGGTTAAGAATCTGCCTGCCAATGCAGGGAACACAGGTTCGATCCCTGGTCCGGGAAGATCCCACATGCCGTGGAGCAACTAAGCCCGTGCGCCACAGCTACTGAGCCTGCGCTCTAGAGCCCATGAGCCACAACTACTGAAGCCCGCGTGCACAGAGCCTGTGCTCCGCAACAAGAGAAGCCACCGCAATGAGAAGCCCGCGCACCGCAACGAAGAGTAGCCCCCGCTCACCACAACCAGAGAAAACCCGTGCGCAGCAACGAAGACCCAGCGCAGCCAAAAATAAATAAATTTAATGAAAAAAAAGAAAGAAAGAAAGAAGGAGGGACTCCCCAGGCAGTCCAGTGGTTAAGACTCTGCGCTTCCACTGTAGGGGGCGTGGCTTCGATCCCTGGTGGGGGAACTGAGATACTGCAAGTCACGCTGTGCAGCGGGGTGAGGGGAAGGGGGAGAGGAAGGAAGGAAAGAAGGAAGGAAGTGAGCTATAAGCCATGAAAAGAACCTTTAATGCATATCACTAAGCAAAAGAAGCCAATCTGAAAAGGCTACATTCTGTATTATTCCAACAAAAGAATATTCTGGAAAAGGCAAAACTATGGAGACAGTAAAAAAGATCAGTGGTTGGCAGGGGCTGGGGGTGGCGGAGGGGAACGAGTTAGCGGACCACAGTGGGCAGGGATGCAGATCACTACATATTTGTCACCATGTGACCCTACAGCACTAACTTCAGAGTTAACACACACGTCATCACATCCCAGATGCCACCTCCCTGGCCTCAGTATAATACTGCTGTCCTGTCAACACACCATCCTGCATAGAAGAGCCTGGATGAGGGACTTGGAAGCACAGAACACCACTCCCACCCTGAGCACCTTGCCGTACTCCACAGACACACCCATAAAGCCCAGATCTCTACTGAAATCACAGACTGCAGACCGCACAGCTCTTCATTATACAGACTTACCGACTAAGAGTCAAATCCTATCCCTAAAGCAAAATACCCACACACCACTGATGCAACTTATCAGACCACCAATAACAACACAAGCATCATCTGGGGTACCAGCACTGTACATATGATCACTGCCCAAAGTTTCATCAGTGTAGCTTAGAAGAAATTCCTAAAAACTCAAAGTCATGAACAACCTACAAAGTCTCACTTCATCCCCCAGTAATAAAACTTACCCTGTTTTCTCAATAAGACTCAGTACCACTCACAGCCTGATGGTGTTTGAACATTACCTACTTGGATTTTTTTTCTTTCCTATCTACTTCTTCCATTTTTTTCTGGGACCCTCATTGAAGAAAGTAATACGTGATGGAGAAAATAGACACTAAGAGGGAAACATTTTAAAAATGTGTTGCTTAAAAAAAAAAAACCCAACTCAACGCCAATTAATGACTGGCCTCTGGGAAGACGATGCCACTGGTTGTGAAGAGAGCCAGCTGCTCTCCCCGGACAGAGCAGCACGTGGTCAGAAGTTCATTCCGCCATAAATCGCAAGTCTATAACGTCTGAAGATCCTCCCTGCAAAGATCAACGGATAATATCTGACGACGAAGACTCTCAAGCAGCTAGGTTTTATGAGACATTAGGTTCAAAGAAATACAGTAGGACTTTGCAGTATTATGACCCAGTTCGTTTTCCAAATTAATTCTAGGTGGATCTTAGATTGTGCCCAGGGGAGATTTTCACTCAGTGTAAGAGGAAGACAAAACAACCCTGACAAGAACACAGCCAGAGCCCGGAGACACAGGCCGTGGTCTCCATCAGCATCCCTGGAGCCCCGGCGGGTCCTGGCTTCACCCCTCCCAGCCTTGCTTCCCCCGCCTGGAAATGCGGGTGATGGACTGCTGGATGATTTTATTCCTGAAAGTCTGTAATTCCATGGACAGTCGATCGAAACTGTTTGGACAAGATGATCTCTCATCGTGCTGTCCAACAGAAATAGAATGCAACGTTTAAACATATGCAATCTGAAATTTTCCGGTAGCCACACTAAAAAGAAGAAACACGGAAAATCATTTTAATGATATATTTTTTATTAAACCTGACATAGCCAAAATATTATTTCAATATATAACACGCATAAAATATTATTAATGAACGTTTTACATTCCGTTTTCGTAATAAGTCTTCAAATTCCAGCGTGTACTTTCTGCTTATAAGAAGCTTGCTTCTGGGCTTTCTTGGTGGCGCAGTGGTTGGGAGTCCGCCTGCCGATGCGGGGGACGCGGGTTCGTGCCCCGGTCCGGGAAGATACCACATGCCGCGGAGCGGCTGGGCCCGTGAGCCACGGCCGCTGGGCCTGCGCGTCCGGAGCCTGTGCTCCGCAACGGGAGAGGCCACAGCAGTGAGAGCCCCGCGTACCGCAAAAAAAAAAAAGAAGCTTTGCTTCTGACTCACATTCACTGTGCCCAGCAGCCCTGTGCGCCTGGCGGCTCCACACTGGATGGCACAGACCTAGAGGGATGCCTTCAGCTTTGATAACGTCTGACTCTGTGCAGATATCCTGAGCCCCCTGAAGGACAAATATCGGACCAGCGAGATGGAAATACAGCTTTCTACTTGCCCACTACCAGAAAGCTCCTCCCTCGCCGCTCACCTGCCTGGTGTCCAGCTCTCCAGCTCATGTTTCCATAGTCACCCTCCCTTTTCATCTCTGATGCTGCCCTGGTTCAGGCCATCGTTATTTCCCACCTGGGATATTGCAGCAGCCCCCAACTGTGCGCTTTGTTCGCAGTCTTCACTTATGCCCTGTGTTTCCGTCCAGCCCGATTCATTTTCACGGGAGGCCCCTTCTCAGTCACCTACCCACGGTGGTGTTCCCCCCCCCCGAAAAAAGTGCCTGAACCCTAACTCAGAAGCAGAGCCGAGTAACGCATTCCCAAGCATCAGGAAGGGTCCATGTGCACACGAGCGCAGAATGGACCCAGAGCATCTATTTGTTACCTGAACCAGTAAAAATGAACAGTTCAGGTACTTTGGGGAAGGGACAGGCAGGGCAGGGGACACAACAGAAACCGCATGATCGTACACTTCTAGCGATTTGGTCAGGCTACACTCCACTGCTGAGTGAGTCCCCTGAGATTCCACAGGACAGAAGATCACGCAGCTTGTTTGCTAGATATATAGCAACTACATCTTTGGGGGTTTAAAGATGGACAACCTAAATGTCCATCAACAGATGAATGGATAAAGAAGATGTGGTGTATATATATATATACTCAGCCATAATAAAGAATGAAATAATGCCATTTGCAGCAACATGGATGGACCTAGAGATTATCATACTAAGTAAGTCAGAAAGAGCAAGATAAATATCATATGATACCACTTATATGTGGAATCTAAAATATGACACAAATGAACCTATCTATGAAACAGAGACAGACTCACAGACATAAGGAACAGACCTGTGGTTGCCAAGGGGGACAGGGGTGGGGGAAGGAAGGATTGGGAGGTTGGGATTAGCAGATGCAAACTAGTATATATAGAGAGAATGGATAAACAACAAGGTCCTACTGGAGAGCACAGGGAACTATATTCAATATCTTGTGGTAAACCATAATGGAAAAGGATATGAAAAAGAATATATGCATGTATAACTGAATCACTTTGCTGTACAGCAAACTTCACAACATTGTAAATCAACTATACTTCAATAAAAAAATTTTTTTTAATTCTGTAGCTCTAAAACCAAAGTTATGTTTCCTCAGTGCATTTAGAATACAGAAAATAAAAAGAAAATGGGAAAGAGTCTTAAACAAGGATAATCTTGATGAGGCTAAAAATAGTTGATAAGAGGCCTGATCCTGCAGCGCCCTGACCTGAATAAATCAATCACCCAGCAGTGAGCTCTTTCCCCCTTTGAATATGAATGAACATCTCCCTGGTAGGAAGGTGTCATCTAAGCTGGGGGAAAAGCAAGCGTCTTTGTACTTAGGGTCTGGAATGAGATTTCAAATGTCAGAACAGAGAAGTGCTGACTCCTCATGCTGTTCGCTTACCCTAGTTCCCCATGTGATCAGTCTCGGTGACGTGCTTAAAATACTGCAGTAAAAAAAAATTTTTAAATACTGCAGTAATCCTGGCATCCTCAGTGCCATTGACGGCTAACACAGAGACGGAAAAGGGAAAAGGGGCTCCCAAACGCTCCATCAAACTGTGGGAAATGTGCCATTCACTTATTATTTGGCGTGAGATTACAAGAGACTGGAAAACGTCCTTGCAAATGGAAAACCTCGAGATCAGAGTTAATCGGGATTAGATTGCTTTTTAGGGTGAAATTTGATGATACATCAGATTTCGATTCTTACAGAGAGGCAGTGAGCAAGGTAAGAGATGAACTGTGAAAGCAAGAGACCTGCACACAGAAACAACACACCACACACACACACACACACACACACACATGTGCACGCACACTTCTGACACAGTGAGCCTCCACGACCACTGCTGATGAATGAACGGCACGTGCACTCTGGGGAACACAGCTAGCGGGCAGACCCAGGCAGCTGTGCCCGTGGGACTGTGTCCCTCTGCGCTGTCAGGGTATCTGCAGGTGCAACCAGCCATCCTCACTTCCAGGCGAGGGCTCTCTCCAAGGTCCTGCTTCTGCGTTTGCCCCTTGATAATGGGGAGAAACTCCCAGGGCACGGATATGAGATCACTCTTATTTTTAGCCTTTCTTAATGGGTGTTAACATTTGCTCTAAGCACTTTTAACACCTAAATGGATGTAAATAATACCTTGTATGCAGTGTGGTATTGACCAGAGGTTATATTTAGTCAATGTCAAGATTCAGGGAGGAAAGGAACAGACCCATCTTTAAAGGTGCTCTGTACAAACCCTCCCATAAATGTTTGAAAACTTTTTAGAGAATAATTCTAACTTAACTTGAACTTTATTTTAACTTAATCTTAATTATTTAGAGAATCATTTTAATTTGTCTAGCCGGCACCTCGGTCAGATGAGGGTTTAAGATAAAACATTCACTGTAAAAATAAAATCAATGAATGATGAGATAACGGAAGCCGTCAACTGAGGTGTTTATTGACCCTGCAGGATAAAAAACGACCTTGGAGGCAGGACTACTCCTCATGGAAGGTGACAACCTTCAGAGACATCAGAGGATGGAAACTCTAGCCATAATCAGAGCGCTAGCTGGGTAATCACATACACCCAATAATGACACAAAAAGAACACAAATTCTCCAGTGATGACTATGCAGTCATCTCCTAGTTAAGGCCTCCATCATACGATGGAGACGGGAAAACAGTGACAACTGAAGTTTTTGCCAATTCTGCTGTTTGCAGGGTAAGTGTCTAGGTGGTGGAGTTAACCTTAGCTGATGACGGGCAGCATGAGAAAGGTCAGATGTGTTGTCGATACGAGCTCGACCGTATCATAAAGCCCTCTCAATGGGTCGAGTAATGCACGCGCGCACGTTTATGCACGTTACTCGCTAATCACAACCATCCCGTGAACTAAAAAATTTATTTTCGTCCTTATCGGTGACGGAAGCAGAGGAAGCTTTTTAATGTCATACAGGTAGCAAATGACGGTGTCAGAATTTAAATCCACTTCTCTCTAACCTGAGGGCCCGATGTTTTAAATCCCATATACACGAGCTCTAAGACTCTTCCAAACACAATCCAGACCCTTAGATCAAGTCCAAAAATAATCCATGACAAAGCTCGGTCAAATCTGTATTTATTGAGTACCCACAGGATAGATAGTACAAAAAAATGGAAGAAATTAGACCCAGTTCTTTATTTCCACTTGAGGAAGAGAAAAGAATATAGAATGAACGAATTCGTTCTGTGAATGCAGGTCTGATATTGAACTAGGGAGGTTGGAAACAGTGGAAAGCACCCTGGCTTCGGAAATTACCTGGTCCTACCAGAAGCTGACCAGCAAACAACACACAACTGGATTGTTCTTCTCTTCTGTGAAATGAGGGGATGAACTCTGAGATCCCTTCCAGCATTTGAGCTCTTCGCCCTTTCAGCTGCCCCAATTCTCCTCATTCTTCCCTTGAAACTTGGGTCAGATTGTTAGGGGAAAACTAGGTCCATGTAGGAACGCTTTTTAAAACAAAACAAAATTAAAACTTAAAACCACCTTTGAAGACCAGTAGGAATGCTCGTTAGGGGAAAACTAGGCCCATGTAGGAATGCCTTTTAAAACAAAACAAAATTAAAAATTAAAACCACCTTTGAAGACAGGAGAGGGCAGAAGAGATGGACGGGCAGAGTGACATCCATCCAACACAGAGGCTCAGCGGTGTTCTAGAATAGGTGCTCCACAACTTAATGGCCCTGAGGGAACATCCTATCAATGAAATTACAATGATATAACTCATATGTCTTCAATAGGAGTACACTACAAGACCTGAAACGTAACAGTTAACTAGTTTATTTGATGAGAAATGACTGTGCTTTACTTTTGTATATTAAACTTTCTATTTTGAGACCATTTCAGATGCACATGCAGTTGTAAGAAATGACACTGACCTTTCTGTGTACCCTTTACCCAGTTTCCCACGACACCACCATCTTGCAAAACTACAGGACAACATCACAGCCAGGACACCGATATGCAGGAAGTCAAGACACAGAACATCCCCATGAGCACAAGGATCCTCGCGTTGCCCTCACATCCTTCCCACCCCTGCATCCTCCTTCACCCCTGGCAAGCACTAATCTGCCCTCCGTTTCTATGCTGTTGTCATTTCATGAACGTTACATAAGTGAGATCAGACAGTATATAACCTTTCGTGGTTGGACTTTTTCTCTCAGCACAATTCTCTGGAGCTCCACCCAAGCTGCTGTAGTGGTTCCTGTTTATTGCCGAGCAGTGTTCCGTGCTGTGGACGCACCAGTTTTTGTTCGATCATCCAGCCCCTGAAGGACATCTAGTTTCTTGTGATTAGGAGTAGAGCTGCTGTGAATGTTGAAGTACAAGTTTTTGTGTGAGGGTAAGTTTCTGTTTCCCTGGAATAAATGCCCAAGAGTACAAGTGCTGTGTCAAATGGTCACTGCAGGTTCAGCGTTGGAAGACACTGCCAACCTTTTCTCCCGAGTGGCTGGACCACTTCACCTGCCCAGCAATAACGGATGAGGGATCCAGTTTCTCTGCACCCTGGCCAGGATTTGGTGATGTCAGCAGTTTTCGTTACAGCCATTCTGACAGGTGTGCCATGATTCACTTTTTTTTTTTTTTTCGGTACGCGGGCCTCTCACTGCTGTGGCCTCTCCCGTTGCGGAGCACAGGCTGCGGATGCGCAGGCTCAGCGGCCATGGCTCACAGGCCCAGCCGCTCCGCGGCATGTGGGATCTTCCCGGACTGGGGCACGAACCCGCGTCCCCTGCATCGGCAGGCGGACTCTCAACCACTGCGCCACCAGGGAAGCCCCCATGATTCACTTTTAATGAACACAAAGATCCAGAGACAAAAGGAAGACACTCTCTACAGCCACCAGGAATCTTTAGTATCTTCCTGGTCCCTTATGATTATCTTCAAGGTACACAGTAAATCAGCCTCTGCCCTTAATGAACTGAGTAATGGGTAGGAATACAAGAGCACCTCCCTAGTGTAATACAACTACCAACTGCTCAGAGCAAATATCATACTCTAGAAGCATGAAATTCTGCAAGCATTCCCTTTAACGTTCTAAGACCAAAGCAGAAAGGGCACTTCTGGTAAACTTTTTTCAGTACTAGCAAATATAATCAGATAAGAAAAATAAGGGTTATAACAATTACAAAGGAAGAAATGAAATTATTATTTGCAGATAATGTCTACACTTGAAAAATTTAGAGAATCCGTAACTATCAAAATTCATAAGACTGTTCACTAGGTTGTTGGGTACACAGTCAATATAAAACCCCAAAACCTTTGCTAGGCACCGGCAACACCAATTGAAAATGTAATTTTGGGGACTTCCCTGGTGGCGTAGTGGTTAAGAATCCGCCTGCCAATGCAGGGGACACAGGTTCGATTCCTGGTCCGGGAAGATCCCACATGCCGCAGAGCAACTAGGCCCGCGAGCCACAACTACTGAGCCTGCGCGTCTGGAGCCTGTGCTCTGCAACAAGAGAGGCCACGACAGTGAGAGGCCTGCGCACCGCGATGAAGAGTGGCCCCCACTCACCGCGACTAGAGAAAGCCCTCGCACAGAAACAAGACCCAACACAGCCCAAAATAAAAATAAATTAAAAGAAGGCTCAACATTTTTAAAATGTCTCTTCTCTCCAGATTAATCTACAAATTGAATGCAACTTTAACCAAAATCCTAACAGGATGGTTTTGTTTTCAGAAAAGGCTCTTTTAAAAATACCCGTGGAGGAGTACAGGGCTACTGTCCAGGCCTCGCCACTCTGTCGAGTGGAAAGAAGAGGCCTCAGAGCTCAGGACCCTCCCTCGCAGCCCTCACAGCTCCTCCCCCACTTCCATCTGCCGTCTTTGTCGTCCAAACTGATCCCAGCAGGCCCTTTACCCAAGTTCAAATGCCTGCCCCCTGGGAGCCCACACTGTCCAGGTCGCCCGCTTCCTCACACAATGTGTAAATACCCCAAACAGACCACCGTCTCTTAAAACCTTCCTCCCTGTCTTCCTGAACTCACAGCCTATCCGTCAGCGAAGCCCCTCCCCCTCCCCCTCCCCCTCTGGACATGCCCGCACTGCTCCGCCCTGATGCTGCTGCCACCCACCGTGGATCTCAGATCCCTGCCCTTCCTTCTCCCTGTAATGCCCTGCCTTTGACCTTCATGCCAGCAACTGTGCAACAGTAGCTTTCGCCTTAAAACAGCCTTCTAGAACTCATATCCTCCTTCAGTGACCCTTCACTGTGCTCCCCGCCACGCGCCCCCAGTTACAAAATTCACCCAAAAGAGTTTTCCGGTCATGCTGTTTCCAATACCTGCCCTCTTAGTCTCTCTTGAAGCTGCTCTTACAGATAGGCTTCCCTGTGATTACACACAATCAGCTCCCCTCAAGGTCACCCATGTCGTCCCCTCCCCACTGCTGAAGAAATGGGCGGTTCTCAAGCCTCAGCTGTCCTGAGCGCTTGGTAATGCTGGGCCCAGCTGGACACCCCGGCTTCCTGGACACCGCCTCTCGGGTTCCCTCCGAGCTCACTGGCCATCCTCACAGCCCCCCTGCTGTTGCCCTCATCTTCCTGACCTTGAAATGCTGGAGTGCCTAGGGCTCTGCACAAGGACCCCTCTCTTTCTGGCCACGTGGATACACATCACGTAAGCGGCAGGGCCCAGTGGCAAATGAAAACGCAGGCCCCCTGTTCAAAAATCAGTAAGACCCCCAACATAGCAAGAGCAGAGCATGAAGACAAACTCGGGACTCTTCCAAGACTGGGGCCCGTGTGAGGCGTGGTTACACACCCGTCCTGAGAGCCCGTCCTGCTGGGCCCGTGGGCCATCGTGAACGTCCTTCTCTGGTCTGGACACCGGCCTGATTCACACGTTCAAAGCCAAATTCCTGACCACCACCCCCGCCAAAAGGAGAACCTTCTCTTCCTGCAGCTCTCCCTATCTCAGTAAAGGGTACATCCTTCCAGTTTCTCGGACCAAAACCCCTCGAGCCATCTTTGCGTCTCCGCTCTCACTGAGACCCCACAGCCCAAGCATGAGCAAATGTTGCGGGCTCTACCTCCTCACACAGGGCAGCTGTGCCCTCACGTACACCTTGGCACCGACGCGGGGACCATCTGGCACCTGGACGGCGCCCGCCCCCCAACCGGGCTCCCCGCAGCAGGTCTAGCCTGAGCGCGTCAGCCCTGGGAGCCTCTGACACTGCGATTCTCCGCAAATGTCTCTGAAGGCGCCCTTACGTTACTCAGGTTTACAAAACACTGGTCTAAACTGTCTGATAAGTTGTTTTCCTCTCACATTATTCAACTACAGGAATAGGAAAGTCACTTATTTTTATAGGCCTATTTTCTCCAAGAGAGCAAACAAAACCCACGATTCCAAGCGACCCCAGCTCCAAACCGCAAACCCTGTACCTTCCTCGTATCAGAGATGGACCTACAAACTTGCCAAGAGTCCTGAAACGGAATGAAATCTAATCCCTTTCCACCTCTCATTCCCTAAGGGTGTCGACAGCCCATCAAGTATCACAATCACGTGACATCCAGCTCAACAAGGCCGGGGTCCCTAAACATGCTACAAAACGAACGCAACACGGCGCCTAAGGCTGCGAGCGGACGGCATGCCGCCCTGGGGGCACCGGGCGTGTGGCTCAAAAAGACCGGCCTCCGAGGCCCAGCCCGGGCGTCCCCAGGGAGGGGGGAGGGTCACCGGCTGGAGCGTCGCTGCGCGAGGCCCCGGGGCCCCAGGGAGTCACAAAGCTGGGGTGCCCCGCCGCCCCACCCCCCAGCTCTGCAGCAAAACGCGCGGCGAGGCGGCAGGGGCGAGAGGCTGGTGCGGAAACCGCCCCGAACCCACCGCGGTGGGGACGGGCACCGGCGGCGGGGTGACGATGGCGGGCGGGGGGGGGGGGGAGGGTGGGGGCCGCCCTCACAAGACCTGCCCGGCGCCCGGACTCTGACCGTGTCCCCACCCCCGGCCCAGGCCTCCCTGGTGTCGCGGCGCCCAGCCCCCAGCGGGGGCGGGGCGGGGGCGCGGGGGCGGGCGGGGGGCGGGGCGCTGGGTCCTGACCGCGCCCCCGCCCTCTCCCCCCTCCCCGCCCCGCCCCCCCGCCCGGACCATCCCCTCCCCACCCCACCCCGCCCCGCCCTCTCCCCACCCCCAGCCCGGACCGTCCCCCCTCTCCGCGCCCCCGCTCTCACCTACGGACGTGCGGGTCCACGACCTCCGGGGCAGGGACATCTTAAGAGTCTGGCCGCGGCCGGGGCCGTTGGGCATCGTGCCTCCCGCAGGCGCTGCGCGGGGCTGGGCGCGGGGCCGGCGGCCCGAGGGCCATGGGGAGCGCGCCGGGCCGGGAGCGGGCGGCCTCCTGCGCGGGGCTGCGTCGTCCGCGCAGCTGCAGCGCCCAGTGCGGCGGCGCCGGGGCTGCGGGCTCCGGGCGCGGGCGGGCGGAGGGGGGGCCCGGCCTCCGGGGAAGCCTCTGGAACGTCGCGCAGGCCGAGGCGCCTTCAGGTGCGGAGAAGGCACGCGGGAGGCGGGATCGGTGTTTTAGGGGCTCGCCTAGGAGCCGGGCGCCCCTCAGGGACCGTTTCTCTCTGTGCCCATCTGCTACCTGGTTGCCCCGCCTGCCACTTGTCAGGGGGCGCAGGTGGGAGTCGTTCGGGCTCCTACTTCCCTTTTTATCCCGCCGCAGTTTGTCCTTCCATGTCCAGTACGGTGGGACCTCTGCGAACAGGTATTTCTAAGGTGCCTGACATGTGGCCTGGAACTCAGGAAGGTCCTGGGTCTCTGGACTCCTCGCCCCAGCCCTGCAGCCTCCCTACACCTTTCGAAGCTGTAAGAAATTCTGGGCATCACTTAGCGCGCGACACATACACACCTTCTTCCATAGAAACAGAATCGTTGAGAGGTGAGGTGACTGGTCCAAGGTCACTTGATCTACTTTTGCTTGTTTTTACTTTAATGTTAATTTTGAAACTGTGCTTGGTCCTGCTGGGCACCATTCCATAAAGAAAATAAAAGGAAAAAAAGCTGCATCTTTTTAATATCTGATAAAATTCTGACCTCAGAGTGAACACACACGAAAAAACAATTTAAGTAGGAGCCGGCCCCTGCGTTTACCGATGTGACCGCGAAGCTTCTCTGAACACAAGTTAAACACCAGGGGCTGACAAGGAGAGCAGGGTTCAGCAGAGAGGATTCTTGCCCGGGAAGGCAGAGCCATGAGGCCCCAAGCTCCCGTCCCGCTGGCCTCTGACTCGCATCTTCTTAGAAAAAATTCAGAAGGGATGGACAACTTGTTTTGAAAACTGTAGGCTGACAATTTCAGCTTCAAGTAGGATTCCTGCCTGACTATCTTGGGCCTAAAACAAAACAAAATGGGTTCCTGATAAGAAATGAGTCTTTAGCAGGAAGATGAGGAAGAAGAAATGTTCTAAATTGTTGAGCTGAGCTTCAGGGCGGGAGAAAATGTTTCCTCAGTGGGTGGTCACAGATGCTGAAGGTGATCCTAAAAGTTCCTAGCAATGAGTTTCTCTTTATAAATTTATACATAAGACTTTAAGCCATTTCTTAAGCCCTTCTTTACCGTAAACTAAAACCCCATTTCCTTTTTAAAATGTTCACACATGTATACATCTGTATGTCTGCCTTTTATATGTCTATGTCTGTCATGTCTATAGACATTTAAAAAAATAAATTTATTTATTTTATTTATTTATTTTTGGCTGCGTTGGGTCTTCGTTGCTGTGCGCGGGCTTTCTCTAGTTGCGGCGAGTGGGGGCTACTCTTCGTTGCGGTGCGCGGGCTTTTCATTGTGGTGGCTTCTCGTTGCGGAGCACGGGCTCTAGGCACGCAGGCTTCAGTAGCTGCGGCACACGGGCTCTAGAGCGTAGGCCCAGTAGTTGTGGCTCATGGGCTCTAGAGCGCAGGCTCAGTAGTTGCGGTGCACGGGCTTAGGGGCTCGAACCCGTGTCCCCTGCATTGGCAGGTGGATACTTAAACACTGCGCCACCCAGGAAGTCCCTCTAGAGACATTTTTAAAGGAATGGCATATATATGGCACATAAAAAGGTATAGATAAGCATACAGCTATCAGGCATGTCCCTACTCTCCAGTTTAGGGAACAAAACAATATAGACACAGTGGAAGCCAACAGTCCCTAATCCCTTTCCTTTCCCTCTGTCCCCAGACCAATTTCCTTTCAGGCTTTCTTCATAAGGCCTCTCTCCTGTCCTTATTTACAAACTAACACACTAAACAGCCCCTCTGACAGGATTGGGCGAAGGGTCCGGGAAGGAAGACCATTTCGTGGACATCCTTATTCTCCTAGGTGGTCACCTAAAGCACTCTGCGAATGCATTCTGATGACTCTTGTCCAGGTTCTTCTCATTTTTACACACTGTTTTTAGAGAGAGTGGGCCACACTGGACATGGAACTATCAATATCTATTGATATCTATTAGTAGAACCAGCAATATCTATTTTCCAATGACAAAGGGGCAGTTGTCACAGACCCTGTCCCCCTCAATCATTCATTCACTCATTCACATTCACATCCAGCGTGTGACGCCGGCTGCAGCTGGGACCCCTACATGTGGCCTCTTCGGGTAGCCTAGGCTTCCTCACACCATGGTGGCTGGATCCAGTGGTGCGGGGAAAGAGGAGGCGGGTGAAAGCTACGTCAGCCCTTCTAACCTGGACTTGGAAATCATGCAGCATCTCTTCCACCACAACCTGTTTGTTAAGGCAGCCACAAAGGCTGGCTCAGTCCAAGGGGACGGGAAAGAGACCCCATTTATTGATGGAAAAGCGGCAAGATTCTGGAGGAGCCTGAGGATTGGAAACACTGTTGCAGCCACTTGGGGAAGTACAATCTACCAGAACGAGCAAGAAGCAATTTTAATTTTAATAAAATATTATTTATAGGGCTTCCCTGGTGGCGCAGTGGTTGAGAGTCCGCCTGCCGATGCAGGGGACGCGGGTTCATGCCCCGGTCCAGGAAGATCCCACATGCCGCGGAACGGCTGGGCCCGTGAGCCATGGCCGCTGAGCCTGCGCGTCCGGAGCCTGTGCTCCGCAACGGGAGAGGCCACAGCAGTGAGAGGCCCGCGTACCGCAAAAAATATATATATTATTTATAATGGTACCAAAATCATAAAATACTTATGGAAAAATTAATGAAAGATATGCAAGACCTCCACACTGAAAACAAGGCATTTGGGCTCCCAAAGGACAAAACAGAAGGACTTACACTGCCTCATTTCAGGTCTTAGGCTAATGCTGACACTGTGATGGGGACATGTGAGTAGACAGAGCACCAAACAGCACAGAGCCCAGAAATAGACGCCTGCACATAGAGCGAAATGATTTTGACAGGCACTAAAGCAATTCAAGAGGGGAAAAGTCGTCTGCAATGAATGCTGCTGTGACAACTTGATGTCCACAGGGAAAAAAGAAGCCTTGACCCCTTAACCATACACAGCAATGAACTCAACCTGGATCACAGATGTCAGTGTAAAAAACTAAGCACATAGAGCTTCTGGAAGAAAATGGAGGAGAAAATACTTCTTACGCAGGACCGTAAAAAGCCCTGAGCATAAAAGGAAAAACTAATAAATTGAAACTAATAAACCTTCTGCTCATCAAGACGCCACCAAGAACATCAATAGCCCATCCATTGACTGGGAAAAGACATTCACGATGCATCCATCCGACAAGGACTTGTATCTAGAAGGTCTAAATAATTCCCACAGTGCAACACTAAAAGAACAACTTGTTCATCACCAGGAAAATGCACATCACAACGGACATCGTGTGATGTTGCTTATGTGTGGAATCTAAGACAATGGTACAAATGAACTTATTTACAAAACAGAAATAGAGTCACAGATGTAGAAAACAACCCTATGGTTTGCCGGGGGGGACAGGAGGAGGGATGAATTGGGAGATTGGGATTGACATATACACACTACTATATAGATAACTAATAAGAACCTGCTGTATAGCACAGGGAACTCTACTCGATACTCTGTATTGACCTGTATGGGAGTAGAATCTTACAAAAAAGTGGATATATGTATATGTATAACTGATTCATTTTGCTGTACACCTGAAAGTAACACAACATGTAACTCAACTATACTCCAATTAAAAAAAAACAACAATATTCCACCACACACCCACCAGGATGTTGAAATAAAGATAAATGACCCCAACTATCGTGGAGGATGATGAACAACCAGAACTCAGACACTGCTGGTGAGAGTGTAAACTGTTGTGACCACCCTGGAAAACTTGCAGTTCCTGTAGAAGTTAAATGCCCACCTTCCGTAAACCCAGAAATTCCACCTCTAGGTACTTACCCCAAGAAATGAACACTTATTTACAAAAAAGACTTGTCAGAGAATATTAATAGTAGTTTTATTCATAATAACCTCACACTGGAAACCACCCTACAGGTAAATGGATAAAGAAATTGCAGTATATTCATAGGCTATGACTCAGCAGTAAAAAGGAACAAATTTACAATTACCAATGTGTACAACAGCATAGATGGATCTCAAAAGGCTGACGCTGGAGGAAAGCAAGACACAAAAAAGTAGATACAGGATGGTTATGTTAAAGTAACCAGATTAGCCCCAAGATAAGTCGCTCATGCTAAACCCCACATCAGCAAACCAAAACTTAACTAAATTGCTATGCGCTATGCTTGGCTGTCCCAGAAAAGGAAAGCCTAGTCTACCCGTCAGGGCTTGTCTGCTCAGCACAAGTTTCCTGACCCCTCCAAGACTTCCCTTTGCTCCTTATAGGTAAGTAACCCTGCTTTAACCAATCAGCAAATGCCCAGTATAAGTTCCTTGTACCTGCTCACTCTGGTCTATAAACACCTCCTGCAAGGTGTTCAACATCACTGATCATCACAGAAATGCAAATCAAAACCACAACGAGATCACCTCACACACGTAAGAATGGCTGTCACCAAAAAGACAAGAAATAACAAGTGCTGACGACGATATGGAGAAAAGGGAGCCCTCGTGCATCGTTGCTGGGGGTATAAATTGGGGCCGCCACTATGGAAACGGTACGGACGTTCCTCAAAAAATTAAAAATAGAGCTACCGTACGATCCAGCAACTCTACTTCTGGGTGTTTATCAGCAGAAAACAAAACCACTAAATTGAAAAGATACATGCAACCTTGTGTTCACTGCAGCGTTGTTTATAGCAGCCAAGGTATGGAAGCAACCTAAGTGCCCATCCATGAATGAATGAATGAAGAAGATGTGGTCTGTGTATATAAATATATATATAGAGAGAGAGAGATAATATATATATGACGTGAAATATTATTCAGCCATGAAAAAGAAGGAAATCTTGCTGGTTGTGACAATATGGATGGACCTTGAAGGCATTATGCTAAGTGAAATAAGTCAGAGAAAGACTGTATGATATCTCTGTATGATATGATATCTTACTTGTATGTAAAATCTAAAACAACAACAGACACAAGCTCATAGATACAGAGAACAGATTGGTGGTGGCCAGAGACGGGGGGAGGATGTGGAAAACATGAGTGAAGGGGATCCAGGTCCAAACTTCCAGCTGTAGAATAAGTGTCCTGGGGATGGAATGTACAGCACGGAGACTATAGTTAATATGACTGTACGTATATTTGAAAGTTGCTAAAAGAGTGGATCTTAAAAGTTCTCTTCACGAGAAAACAAAGCTTGTCACTATGTGTGATGACAGATGTTAACTAGACTTATTGCGGTGGTCAATTTGCAGTATATACAAATATTGAACCATTATATTGTACACCTGAAACTAATATAATATGTAATTCTATCTCAACTTTAAAAAAATCTCTCGCCTTGTACAGCTCTTTGGGACTTCTTTCCATCTGCTAGATTGGATGCTGCTAGATTCATGAATTGTTGAATAAAAGCCTACTTGATCTAGTAAACTGATCTATAAAATGTCTGTGAAAAATTTTATTTTAACAATTCCATTTAAATGAAGTTTAAGAAAAGACAAAAATATATCTCAGGGCCAGGGTGTAGAAATTTACTGGGAAGGGTAACTTCCTGGGATGATAGAAAAGTTCTTTTTTTCTATAAAGGAGTAGATATTGGGTGTATGCATTTTTCAAAACTCATCAAACTGTACAGGTAAGATGTACATGTTTCACTGTAAACTATACCTCAACTTTTAAAATACTAATAAAGGGACTTCCCTGGTGGTCCAGTGGTTAAGACTCCACGCTTCCACCGCAGGGGGCACGGGTTCGATATCTGCTCGGGTAACTAAGATCCCACAGCCTTAAGGTGCAGCAATAAATAAACAAATAAATAAAATAAAATAAAATACTGATACAGGGGCGTTCCCTGGTAGCCTAGCGGTTAGGAGTCCAGGCTTTCACTGCCATGGCCTGAGTTCAATTCCTGGTAGGGGAACTGAGATCCCGCAAGCTGCGTGACGTGGCCAAAAAAAAAAAAAAAAATTAAAATACTAATAAAGGAAGTGAAAATTTTAAATGCTTGTACTGGGATACTCATAATGTTATTTGTAATAGCAAAAACCTGGAAAGCAAGCCCAATGGCAAAAGAATGAGCATTTAAATAATTTACAATTCTTTTTAGAAAATGATTCTCTTTAAAAGCAACATTTTTGAAGACTATTTAATGGCTTGAGAAACCATAATATGTTAAATGAATGTCAAATGTTAAATGAACAAAGGGAAAATGCAACTGTATATGTTGTGATCTATTTTTAAATACACATATATATTATATATGTATGTATATATATATATATACACACACACACACATCCGTATCTAAAAGGAGAGGTATTAAAACTTTAGCTGTTATTACCCCTGGGTGGTGCTAACTTAAAAAAATGCACAACATGAAAGTTGCGACTTAAGTTTTATTTGGGGCAAAATGAGGACTGCAGCCCGGGAGACAGCGTTCAGATAACTCTGAGAAACCACTCCGAGGGGGCGAGGGGGGAGCCAGGTTATATAGAAGTTTTGCAACAAAAGGGCAGGTAGTCGGGAACATCAAAAGATTATTGTTAATTAAAGAAAACCAGGTATCTCAAGTTAAGGAATTTAGCGCTTTTCTATGTACAGGAAGATGCACGAGTCTGGGCTCACTGACATCGTGCCGTTGACGTGCACCTCAGCTCTCTGGGGCCAGTATCCTGTGATTTCACATCCTGAGTTTCCTCAGGGCTCACCGGCTCCCGCTGGAGGGCTGCAATCGCTGATGACTGTGACATCATTTCTTTACTGATATAGCAGGGAATGTTCCATTTATAAATATTCCATTTATCAGAGGCGTGCTGGCCAACCAGAATAAGTCTCCCTGGAAACTGGGCTTTACCTCCAGGGGAAAGGGTGATCCCAGCAGGGAAGCCAGAGGGCTTTACAGAGAGACACTTGAGGACAGAGGGGCTGTGGGAAGTTATAAGGAGGACATGAGTTGGGGGTTTCCAGCAGCCATCTTGGCACCATTGGGAGAGACCCTGTCTAGCGAGCATTTCTAAGATGCATTTCTGATAACATTGGGTTTTTTTTGGGAGGGTGCACCATGCAGCCTACAGGATCTTAGTTCCCCAACCAGGGATCAAACCCCGGGCCCCCTGCATTGGGAGCACAGAGTCTTAACTACTGGACTGCCAGGGAAGTCCCTCTGATAATATTGTCTGACCTGATCGGTTCAGCTTTTTCTGAAGCCCAGGCCACTCACTGGACTTCATGTGATTGAATAAATTCCTTTTTTATGCACTTCAGGTAATTGTGCAAAAGTTCTACCCAGGAAGGATTTAGGGAGGAAAGGGCTAGGGAACACAGCTTGAACTGTGCCAAAGGCTGCGTTACTCACAGTGTAGATTTTGGGGGGGATCATGGAGATTAACGGGGGCGGGGAACTACACTTTCCCCAAGCCACTCCTGAAACCAGCTACGTTAGTATCACTTGCAACCAAAATATTACTGATTAATATAAATCTCTGCACCATTTCTGCACCTCTTCTGCTCTTTGTCATCAAATTTGCTTGGAACAGGCTGTGTGTAGATGAATGAGTGTCAACTTAAAACAGCAAAGCTTTTTTTTTAATATAAATTTATTTATTTATTTTTGGCTGAGTTGGGTCTTTGTTGCTGTGTGCGGGCTTTCTCTAGTTGCGGCAAGCGGGGGCTACTCTTCGTTGCAGTGCACGGGCTTCTCATTGCAGAGGCTTCTCTTGTTGCAGCGCACGGGCTCTATGTGTGCGGGCTTCAGTAGTTGTGTCTCGCGGGCTCTAGAGCACAGGCTCAGTAGTTGTGGCACACGGGCTTAGCTGCTCCGCGGCATGTGGGATCTTCCCGGACCAGGGCTCGAACCCGTGTCCTCTGCATTGGCAGGCGGATTCTTAACCACTGTGCCACCAGGGAAGCCCCAGCAAAGCTTCTTAAAGTGTCTCAATATCTTATTTTTTTAATTAATTAATTTATTTATTTGGCTTCGTCGCCGCATGCGGGCTTTCTCTAGTTGCAGTGAGTGGGGGCTACTCTTCGCTGCGGTGCGCGGACTTCTCATTGCAGTGGCCTCTCCTGTTGCGGAGCATGGGCTCTAGGTGCGCAGGCTTCAGTAGTTGTGGCACGTGGGCTCAGTAGTTGTGGCTCGTGGGCTCTAGAGCGCAGGGTCTGTAGTTGTGGCGCATGGGCTTAGTTGCTCCACGGCATGTGAGATCTTCCAGGACCAGGGCTCAAACCCGTGTCCCCTGCATTGGCAGGTGGATTTTTCTTAACCACTGTGCCACCAGGGAAGTCCTTAGATGAAGAATACATTTTTACTTCAAAAATAAAATGTGTTTGTGAGCATCAGCTGGTATATTGGCCATGGTGTTCCCATCACAAAAACAAAAATTCCCTAAACTTGTATCCTATGTGTATTTGGACCTTCTTAGGTCCATTATGTGATGCTCTACTGGGAAGTAATTAAGACCATGGATATAGAGAATGCCTATCTACTAAAAATTCCCCATCAGTGTCTCACTGTCACTTACAAAATTCTCCATAAATCAGGTAACTACTTCCTAACTTCAAGGATGATACAGCTCCTCAAATACTTTCTCCAGTATTTCCTTTTCTTAGAGAAAGTTTAGGGCTCAGAGTCTGAAGTAGCCAAGCAGTAGCCTTCTACCTAAGATAAATTCCAAATATCAAGAGGAAATTTCAGAGACTTATAAAAAGCTTTTAAATATGTGATTTCTATTAAGATCTGATTTCGCAATTTAAACTCAGTTACAAGGCCAAGTAAAACAAGGTTTACAGACTCGCTTTTGTGTCAGTCAGCATTTTTAATGGATCTCAGAATATTCTCTATCACCAGAGGAAGTTGACCTTTCATGTTTAGATGAATGTGAAAGATAACTAATACGTAATTCTTTTTTCCCTGTTTGCCCTCCACAATTCTTCCTCTGAGTTGCATTCTACCTTTCGGTGAAAGGCTTGTTGTCCCATTTGGGCAGCTTGAATGGATGTGCTATTAAGGAGACACAGTGGAATAAAGAAAAATGGGTTTCTCAGCCAAGTCACTACGTATCCATTGGCCTTATTTAGATGAGTAGTAAATCTCTTTAAACTCTGGAATTCAATGATTACAAAACTAATTAAGTCCACTTGGTATAAAGGGTCTAGAGCCATACTTGTACTCACAACAGCAGTCAACTGTGGACAGCTCTACACGTCCTTCTGTGTACCTTGGACCAGTGGGTGTAAAGCTTCTGCACAGAAGAGCACCTCTTACTAAACCCAGGAACTTAGGAACCGCTGATCCTCACCCGCACCTGATTCAGTAAGTCGTGGATTCTAGTCCCAAGGGTATCTGCCTTTCTGCAAGCATTCTGGGTGGTTCTGATATGCATGGTCTCTGCCCCATTCTGAGAAAACTGCCTTAGATTCAATCCAACTGTCTGTGTTTTGCACAAACAGAGAGCACGGCAGCCCTTCATCTGGTTGGCCCGTCAGGATGGGACCCGTGTGCTTGGGTTGCCGACTGTGGTCACAGCCCTGTCCCCACGTGACCTGAGAGTCAGAATTGCTCCATTTGGGCTCAGACGGAAAGAACCCCAGAGAGTGACAAGAGGGGGTGTATGGAGGCCCAGAGAAAGGCAGGCACTCAGGTGGGGGCGTGAGCACGTGTGGTTGTGATGTAACCTGCGTATACACGTGTGCACAAGGATGGGAAGCATCTTGAAGCTGGCTCTCCTTCAGGCGTGGTGTTTGTTCCTCTAGTGATGAGGGGCCTGGAGCGCAGAGACAACCTCTCATCCAGGACGTCAAAGCCCAGGGACCAGCTGAGGAGAACCGGCCTGCACCGCTCTGTCAGCCATACTATAAGGAAGGCAGGTCACTGGGAAACAAACAGTCTTGGAAAAAGAGCTGCCATCCCCCCTCCCACCAGCAGTCACAGCCTGAAAGGCAGTCTTGACCCTGCCCGGCTGCTTCTCAGGAAGACTTAGAGGAGTTTCCTCTCCTCTCTGCCTCCAAGAAAGACGAGACACAAAGGGAAGCATGAGTGTCCAGTGAAAAAGAGAGAGTGCAAGGGTAGAGCATGGTGTGAACTGGGCCATGCAGGCAGAGCTTGTAGAAACAACGGCAGTTCGCTTCCAGTTTGCAATTAACAGGTGACTGCTGTGATTCTCGATGCTCACCCAGTGTTTTAAGCAACTGTTAACTTCATGAGTGTTAATTTAGTTAAACGTAGACACGGTCAGTACAGCCACATAACCAGGTATGAATGTGACTACAGGACATGCTGACTGATTTACAAACTCAGCGAGGACACTATAATACATCTACATCGTACCTAGGAATAAGGTAAATGTCTTTTCACTTCATACATTTTAAAAGAATACTTTTCAACAAAGGACGCTGGAACAAATTGGATATCCATATACACCAAGGTGAATTTAGACCCTTACATCTCACCTTGTAAAAAAATTAACTCATAATAGATCACAGAGCTGAGTATAAAAACTAAAACCATAATACTTCTATAAGAAAACAAAGAAAACCTTTGTGACTTTGGATTAGGTAAAGAATTCTTAGATAGGATACCAAAAACACAGTCCATAAAAAGGAAATAGTGAACTTGACTTCCTCAAGATAAAATTGTTTGCACTTCAAAAAATGCCATTATGAAAAGATTTGCAAATCATATACCTGGCAACAGACTATACAGAACATTTCAACAAGACAAACAACCCAAGTTAAAAATAGGCAACAAGGGACTTCCCTGGTGGTGCAGTGGTTAAGAATCCGCCTGTCAATGCAGGGGGACACGGGTTCGAGCCCTGGTCTGGGAAGATCCCACATGCCGCGGAACAACTAAGCCCGCGAGCCACAACTACTGAGCCCACATGCCACAACTACAGAAGCCCACGCGCCTAGAGCCCATGCTCCACAACAAGAGAAGCCACAGCAATGAGAAGCCCGCGCACCGCAACGAAGTTAGCCCCCGCTCGCCGCAACTAATGAAAGGCCACGCGCAGCAATGAAGACCCAACGCAGACAAAAATAAGTAAAATAAATAAATTTTTTAAAAAACCCTTATGAAAAAGAAAAGGGCACAGAAATGTAATGTGCTTTGCTTCCCCTGAGAGTAAATGGAGTAGCAAGACCTGCTCACTCTTTATGGCTAATTGCATTATGATAGTAAACTACTATACACACCTGATTGTCATCTTAGCCACATGGAGAAGCTCTTGCAGCGCAGACGCAGGAGCCAGGGACACAAAAACAAGCAAGAGGTGAGGGTGGGGTGCGGGTCCCGCCCTGGGTGAGGGGGAGGTCTGGCTCGTTTATGTTCTTGAGTTTGCCCATCATCTTTTCAATTGTCGTTTTTATAATGGATGAGGAACCTTATGCCTTACCATTGATAGATGATCTCTTTTCTCAAGTCACAAGAATCCCTTTCTTTAAGGGATTAAGCCCAGGGCTTATTTCAGCTGCGTCAGAGCTACAGGTGTGGCCGGTTCTGTTACTAATGTTGCTGAGACACGGGAACAGCGGCTACTTGAAATTACGCGGGATTCAAAAGACACAATTTTACATGGGGGGGAAAAGCTCCTAACATCCTTCCCTAATGGAGCAACCTTCATGAAAACAATACATAAGTTATGAAAAAATAGAAACATTAAAATAAAGCTCGTTAACTTTTGAGAAGTTAACGTTTAATATTTGGTTTGCTATCTGCTTCACCTCTAAAAATATTTGACAAACATTCATGCTCATATAACGTTCATTTTAAACATTTTTTTCCCTCACTATTTTCTACTTTTTTTGCTCGGAGTGCTAAAAGGAGCGGCCACGACAGATGAATGTTTGGGCCGAGGCTCTTCCTGAATTGTTCAACCACCAAGTGCTCTGGGCTGCATTTTGGCGGAGTGACCCGGGCACTCGGGCCACCGCGCGCCCCGAGGGTGAGGAAGGGGGAGCCGGCTCCGCCCAGGCTGCTCCAGGTGGGCGCGGGTGGGGACGCGAGGGGACAGGGGACCCAGGTGGCGCAAGGTCAGGCTGGAGGGCGGAAGTCTCAGGGGCGCGCAGCCCTGCTGGTGAGCTATCAGTTGACGTAGACCCATTTACATCCTCCCGAAGAAGCGGCAAGATGCACCGCTTGTGCCCGAACTTCGGAAAACAAGCCCATCCAATGCGCCCTCAGATGATGGAGAACGGGGTGCACATTTATGGATACAACAGAGCACCCTGCCGCTAAGCGCAGGTACCCGGGTGCGCAGAGCCGCTCAGGCTGGGGCGCCTCCCAACAGGTGGTCCCGCGCCCCAGGACAGCCCTGGACACACAGTCACCCCGCTCTCTCCGGCCCCCCCCAACCCCCTGCTGATGTGACTGCCGGAGCCTGGAGAGGCAGGAAAGACAGACCGGGTAAAGGGACGAGAGAACAGGCGAGTGAGGGCGGGCAGAGCGAGGGCACGGGGGCGTAGGCCCTTCCGCGGCCTCGCCCCCGCTCGGCCTCCCCCGGCCCCCTCCTCACTCTCTGGATACCCGCGCCCTCCCTCGCCTTCCTCCTGGCGCCTCTCCACACGCGCGTGGCCGCGCGCACCCCTCACCTGCGCAGGTAAGCTTCTTCCCCCCCGCCCCCCTAACGGCGGGCTGCCCTGGGCGATGACTCCCCTCCCTGTCCCGTGCCCGTTCCTTCCCTCCTGTCCTCCCCTCCCCTGCGGCCCACACCGCGCCCCCTCTTACCCCGGGCATCCCCCGCAGCGCCCTCCATTGTTTCAGGGGACCCGCGGCAAAGCTCCCCAAACAGAACCGCCCAGGTGTGCGCGGCGGCAGGCGGAGGCCGATCTGAGCGCCCCAGGCGGACACGCGCCGACCCGCGTTAACCCGGCTGCACGCGTCCTGACGCAGGCCCGGCCCGGCCCTCGGGAGGTCTCTCCACTGAGGGGCGGACGCCTTAGAGAAAGCGGAGAGCGCCGCGCGGGCCAGGGGTACCCGACGAACAGGGAGCGGGGAGACAGAACCACACAGCCAGCCAGGTTAAGGGAAGAGGGATGTTCACCGAAAAGATTTCCTTAAGAGGGACAACGACAGCGTGGGAACGCAGCCTGTGGCTGACTCTGCCACTGCGCAGATAAGAGGTGCTAAATACGTGATTGTTTTAGAGTTTGCATAGCTTTGGTTATTAGAAAGATTAACCATCCTTTCATATGTTTATTGGTATTTTCCTCCTGTGAATTGGCCATGAACGTTCTGCGTCTGTTTTTCTCTGGTTGATCGTTTATCCTTACTGTAAATGTGTTTCCAGTTTGGTGTTTTTCTTTCAACTGCTTTAGAATGTTTTATGGGGTGAGAGGGAGAAGCGGGGCAGGGGATTCCCCTCTCCACCCCGCCATCCAGGTCCCTAATTCACTAGAGTCCTTTGAGCGCAAGCAATAAACACTGACCCTGGCTAAGTTCAGCAGAAAGAGAATTCGGCCTCGATGACCAAAGGTAGAAGGAGGAGGTGGAGAGCCTCAGGCAGGACAAGCCCCTGCGCTCCGAGGTCCAGGCACTGGACAGTCTCCTTAGGGAACCGTCCCCTTTCAGTCCCCGTGTCCACAACTCCACATTCACACTTGGGGGCGGAGCCTGAGTGGCCCAGTTTCGGTAGGCAGCCCAGCCTCGGTGGACAGGCAGCAGGGGGCGCGGGGATGGGAGGGGCTCGCCCACCCAGGCCACAGAAACAGCCAGCCCCAAGGGTTCAGGTGGTCAAATTGTTTCTAATCTTAGCCCTTAGCTTTCGGGATTTCATGACATTTCAAGAAAGCATTCTTTATCTCAAGCTTATACTTTTTTTTTTTAATGACCCATTTATTTTAGTATTTTTGTGTTCGCCTCTTTCACATTTGAATCGTCATCCCATCTGGAATTTCTTTTGCTTTTTCTAAGAGGCGGGGGTGTCCAGTTTTATTGTTTTCTGAAAGGCAAGCAGAGTTGTCCCCACCATTTATTGGACTAGCCATTTCTTCCTCGTGGGCAGCACCACCTGTAATGCGGATCTTTACTCCGTGCGATTCCCACAGAGACCTACGGCTATTCCTGAACACCATCCTTTACTCCAGGGACTGGGCTCTGAGGGCTGGAAGATCCCATGGCCTCTGGGTGGGCTTGGAGGGGGACAGGGTCGAGGACAGAGCCTGTCTGCCTAGCAGAACCCGGGAAAGGTTCAGAGCTCAGAAACACGGGCTCAAGGGACAGCGGATGAAAGAACTGACAGCAGGGGAGTTAGTGAACCCTGAGGAGTCCACACCAGCGTGTGCACACACAGACTGTGCACACACGCTCCTGTATGCAGGCATACGTGTGGATGCACACGTTTGCATACCTGTACACACATGCACAAGCACAGACACAGACGCAGACCCCAACACACATACGACACACCTGCCTACTCAACGCACAGAACTTCCAGCAACCAGACATTTAGAGAAATAAAACAGGATAAAAAAATTAGGACATCAATCTGATCGTTAATAGGGGTTCCAGGAAGAGAAAACTGAAAAAATTAATAGGTGAAAATATTTTTTATAAAAATTTAAAGAGATATTTCTGGAGTTGTGTTCAAGGGTTTTCTCATTAAAAGGACCAGTCAAGTGCCTAACACAGGGAATTTAAAAAAAAAAAAACGAAAACAAAAACTAAAAACTCTACAACTATACAAAATATTGTGAAATGTTAGAATATCAAGAAAGAAAGGGAAGAAGCAACAGGCTCACAGAAAGGAATAAGCAAATTACTCAAAGAAATGAGATTCAAACAGGCAGAGATAACTTTCCTCATCATTAACTTGATGCCAGAAAACAAAGGAATGAGGCCTTCAAATTTCTGAGGCAAACAATTTTTAACCTAAAATTTATACCAACCAAGCCTTTACATAAGATGAATGAAGGTAAAATAATGCTATTTTCAAACTTGCAATGACTCATAAAGTTTACTTCTTATACATCCTTCATCAGGAAGTGACCAGAGTTTTTTAGGATGTGTTCCAGAAAAACAAGGGACTAAATTTAAAAAAAGGAAGACAGGATTTAGGAAATCATAGATTCTACCCAGGAGATTAAGGGGGAAAATCCCTAGATGACAGTTGTGTGTGGAAATGGAAATTGATCTAAAGTGGTGCAACATGGTGGATGCTTCAGTAAGCAGATATGCAGGGAAAGGGAGATAGGAGAGCTTTGACTCTATTTTTGAGAACGGGAAAAACATAAGGAAGCAATAATAACAAAGAATTTAAAGGAAAATAAGGCAATTAGGATGTAAGAACTAGTCAACATAGCACTTATAGAGCTTTCTGGGAAAAAAAATGCTAGAGATGAAATTCAAACAAGCAACAGAGGAATCAAAATGGAGTGCAAACCAACAAAGACTGGTGAAGTCCAAATGATTTTATAATTACAACTAAATAACTGTGGAAGCATCGTTCTGGAAAGGTAAGTGATGTAAACCGTATCAACAAAAAATAGCAATATGACTCTTGTAATATAAAAATTGGGTATAGAAAGATGGGAAGTGAGAGGAATGAGATGGGGTTACTGGCTTTCTTTCACCCTCCACAATAGGAAGCTAATAACACTGTTTAAAATTAACGCATGCTGCAAGAAATATATATAGTATAAAGACTGTAGCCTCTCATTATTTTTTCATGGTCTTACCTTCATACAAAAGAAATTGTTTGGAAACTAAGTCAAGAAGTTCCTGCAGTCAAGAAATATTTGCCTCTAGGGACTTCCCTGGCGGTCCAGTGGTTAAGACTTCGCCTTCCAATGCAGAGGGTGCAGGTTCGATCCCTGGTCAGAGAGCTAAGATCCCACATGCCTTGTGGCCAAAAAACCAAAAAACATAAAACAGAAGCAATTTGTAACAAATTCAACAAAGACTTTAAAAAAATGGTCCACATCAAAAAAATCTTTTAAAAACTTGAGAAGAAATACTTATCTCAATTTCAGTATTTCCGTCCATTTTAGTTTGGTTATTTTTTTTCATATTTTTTTCATATTGGGATATTTGATGAAACTTCACCACACGTAGCACACCCAATAGACTGAAGTCAGAGAGTGGGCCTGAGTGTATGTCTGTGTGCTTCTTTCCCTTTAAAGAGTCCCAGCAAAACAAGCATTTTTAAAAAGTCCTTCCACTGGAAATGTAAAACCTTGCCTTTAAGAAACTCTTAGGTGAAAGGGGAAAATTTTTTTAACCACAAAATTTCTAAAGAATCAAGATATTGAAAAGCACTAAGTATCAGAATCTATGACGTACTGTTAAACATAATGATAAAATGTGTAATCATAAACACGTATACCAAGAAAAATAAAAATTGAAATAAACTAATGATCCAGCTAAATGCTGTTTATAAGAGACACGCCAAAAATATAAGCACACAGAAAGGCTGAAAGCAAAAGCAACGTTTTGCGGATATTAACAAAAAGGAAGCAGGAGTGATTATGTTAATAAGAGACGAAGTAGATGATAGTAATATTACTAGAGGTAAAAAGGGTTCTGCCTAATGAGAAAAGATTCAATTTGCCTACCACAATAGCCTTAGTACATATAATGAAAACCTGATAGAACTTTAGTGGAAAATACATACGCCAATGTTGTGGGAGCTCAGAGCATGCCCTCTGTAGCCAGAAGGCCACGTGTGCCCCGGTCCTTACTAGCTGTGTGACCTTGGAGATGTTACTCAATTTATTTCAGTTTCCTCATCTGTAAAATGAGGATAATAATAGTACTCACCTCACAGGACAGTTAAGATCACTCCCTAGTAACTAATATAAAGACTTTGGAACGTTGCCTGGTACATAGCAAATGCTCTATGACTGCTATTTCATCACTGATAGGTCAAGTGGACCAAAAGCAAACAAACAAACAAGAGAGGTAGAGGATTTAAATAACACAGTTAAAAGTTTAATTTTTAATAGGCATTGAAACCTCACACTCAACGGTCAAGAGAATAAATGTTCTCTTCAAGTACACATTGTAAAAATGGAACAAGTGCTATATCAAAAATTTCAAAACATGTAATATTCAGATGACCACATTCTATGACCACAATCCAACTAAGTTAGAAATTCATGACAACAATAAATATATGTATTTTAAGGAATATGGTTGAAAATGTAGATTTCTTTCTAGATGACTCACGAATCAAAGAACTCGTGCTGAGTTCTATTAAAAAGACCTCGCCAAAATAGACCCCTATACAATGCTCACTGGAAGGAAAACTCAGTGTTATGTGATGTCATTATCCACAAATTAATCCACAGACTTGATCAAATTTAAAACAAGTTTCCAATAGGAATTTTCATGACACTTGAAAGGTAGATTTTCAACTTTATAAGAGCCAAGAATAAGCAAGATACCCCCAAAAGAACCAAGTAGGAGAATTTAACCTACTAGACTTATTATGAAGTTACAGAAATTAGGTTCATAATTTAGTCTCTATAACAGTTAAGTCAGTGTAGAATTGATGCTGGGAGAGAGAAACCCACAGAGCAGAATAGTGAGCCAGAGATGTACACACACAGGAAACTTGACCTATGACACAGGCTGCACTCCAGGCAGCGGGGAAATAATAGATTATTAAATAAACAGTGTTGAGTTTCCAAGTGAAAAAAAATGAGATTGTGTTTCTCACACCGTATACAAGTCAGTTCCAGTTGGAGTGACCTTTATGACTTCTAAGTAGGGAAAGACTTCTAAAATAAACAACAACACAAATCCATGAGTCATAAAGGAAAAAGATGAATGATTTCATCTACTTTAAAACAAAGAACTTCTCATCCAAAGACATTATCAGACAAGCCACAAACTGTGGTTAAATATTGTTAACCCACATAACCAACAAAGGATGAACAGCTAGAATTTATGGATTAATAAGAAAAAAAACACAATAGAAAAAATGGGCAGAATATATCACAGGTATTTAACTGAAAAGAAAGCATGAATGGCCCGTAGACATACGAAAATATTTCCAACCATATTAGTCATTTAGTAACAAAATTAAAACCACCAGGAGGTACCACTGAATACCAATTAGATTGGCAAAAATTAAGGAATCTCTCTTTCCTAATACTAGTGAGGATGTGAAAGAACAGGGGCTCACAAACACTGCCGCTGGGGATGGAAATCTACACAAGTCCCACGACAACACTGACCGTCTACACACTCAAACACTCCTCACGCCTTTGGACCCTCAGCACAAAATAATACATTTCATACCCCCATCCAGAATACCCCCGCGCTTAGAAAAACAGTGCTGGCTCTTTCTGTGTGTGATACAGTCTGATGGGCTCTGTTTTTTCATACAGAAGTCTTCCCTTCTTTTATACCAACCCTGCACCGGATCTAACCCGACAGCTTAGACTTCTTACTGCGGGGGCCTCCCGTAAGGCACTTGTTTGGGGCATAGCAGGCGGGTGCTCCCCTGAACCCAGGTGTCTCTCTCTCTCTCCACTTCCATTTGTGTCTGATCATTTTTCTTCACATTCCTGGAAGCTCCCTCAGTTCGTTTGAGTGCTTAGTAATTATGCACAAATCACACATTCATTCTCTTGCTAAGCATCTTCTTTGACCCAACAGTTTCAGAAACCTGCTGTTTGATGTTCTGGATCCTTCCCGGCTTTGCCATGGTAACGTGTGTGAGGCCTTCCTGTTAGAACGGGCTGCATTTCCTGGCCCAGAGTATGGCCTTTCTGTGGATCCCCATGTGTCTAACCAGGCCGCCTCCTCTGTTCTCCATTCGGGAGATTACTAAAAGATGTCAGATCTGGTTGAAATCTACAGATGCTGGTTGCATTCTGCTAAATTTGTTTTCATGACTTACTAATGTATCGTGACCCACAGTTTGAAAAACACCACCCTGGAGACCCTCTTACATGGTGTGTCAGGAACACACGTGGCAATGTTCATGGATTTGTCATAGAAAACAGTGTAGGAATGCTAAAGTGCCCACCCTAAGGAGATGTGACAGTTACTTTCACACAATGAACATTATGTCTTAGTGAAAATTCATGAACCTAGATATGCCTAGATATGGCATGGGTAAACCGTGGAAATATAACGTTGAGTGAAAATAAGCAATTTGCAGACTACATACAAGATAGCATTTTTGTAACACTCAAAAACAAGCAAAGGACTTCCCTGGTGGCGCAGTGGTTAAGAATCCGCCTGCCAATGCAGGGGACACAGGTTTGATCCCTGGCCCGGGAAGATCCCACATGCCGGAGAGCAACTAAGCCCGTGCGCCACAACTGCTGAAGCCCGCGTGCCTAGAGCCCGTGCTCCGCAACAAGAGAAGCCACCGCTCGCCGCAAATAGAGAAAGCCCACAAGCAGCAATGAAGACCTAACGCAGCCAAAAATAAAAATAAATCAAAAAAAAAAAAAAAAGGAAAAGGAAATGTTTAGGGAAATATGCATATGGGATTTTAAAATTACGTTTAAAACATCAAAGGAAAAGGGGAGAATACAACTTACAACAGTGGTTACTTCTGCGGGGAGCCAGGGAGATGGGGTCAGGTAAGAATACACAGGTAGCTTCAGAAACGTTGACCATCTTCTGGTTTCTAAATTAGATGGTGATTTCATGAGTGTTTATCATTATTACTCATAACTTATACTTTTATTATTTTTATATTTATACGCATTATGCATCCTAGTGGTTATTATTATATATCATATGCTTGTTATTATTATAGACTTCTTATGGGATACCTGCATTTATTTTGTTAATTATCCCATGTAAACTGCTCTTCCTTTTCTTGTATGTATCAAAGATTATATAATACATTTGTTAAGTGAAGAAAACTGTAGATTTGGTCCAGGTTCCCGTGTACGAGAGTCCTGAGGGAGCCCCACGTGCTCAAAGGAAGAACAGCTTTGCCCCAGGCCGCAGGTCCTGAGGGGCTCACTGGGATTCTGCAAGCTCCAGGCTGGATTCCCAGCCCCACCACTCAACCCTGCAGCCCTGACACCAGCAGCACGAAGCCCGAGATGCCCTTTACCCTCCTGCCAGACCCGCACTACCCCAGGGCCCCCACTTACCCCTCAACTCCCACATTCACACACATTACACCTTGCACGTTGACCCCTAGTCCCATCACTCGCCCCCCCCCCGCCCCCAGTTCTTCAATTCAGTGTCCTCGGCAATGGAGGTCAGTCATCAGCAAGCCTCTTAGAGCCTCAGCTCTGAAGACCCCTCACCTTCTGGCTGTGATGGAAACCCCTCTCCCCCAGGGCACTGCATCTCTTCCAGCCTTCCCCTCATCCCCTGCACCTGGCCAGGAGACAGTCGACCTGTCTTTCTCCCCCTAATGGCTGATTCCAGGCCAGTCTCTCTCCTCTTCCAAAGAACCCCTGAGCTCCAGAGTTCAGGACATCGGGCTGTACCCCTGCTACCCTGGGTCATCCCTCCTTCTCATTCCTCAAAGACTCAGCTCCTGAGTGCCTCCCACTCTTTCCAACACTACTCCTGCTATGATTCTGGATGACTCCATATCCCTGCACGTGATCCATGTGGCGCCCCGGACTCAGGGTTCCTCAACTTCCCTTTCTCCACCCATTCTGTCAGCATCCACTCCCACGGGCACACGCCCGGCACCGTCCAGTAGGGAGGGCTGCGACGATGATGGAAATGCCCTATACCTGTGCAGTGCAATATGGTGTTCATCTGTCACGTGCGGCTTTCAAAGGTGGCTAGTGTGACTGAAGAACTGAATTTTCCCTTTCAGTGACTTTTAATTAATTTACGTAACCACTAGCCGAGGCTAGTGACTATTGTGTTGGCAAGCGCAGCTCTAAACCTGGTCACCACGAGTAACTGGAAAACCTCCCGAATCTCAGCCTCAGTCATCACATCCTCCTCCATCATCTAGTTTTCCAGCACATTCTCTTGAATATCAAATAATCCCTCCATTGCCGTAGGACCTAAAACCCACTGATTCTAATTTCACTGAGTTCAACTCTTCATTTCCCTCCTTATCCAGTTTCAATTCTACAATCCCAATCCCCTTGTCCTTCTCTACCTTTATGGTACCTGCTTGGCTAACCTAAAACCCGATTTCGTGCAAGTCTCTACCTTCCATACACTAAAATCTGAACATCTGAACGTGGAGAAGAAAAATGCCCACTGAGCTGACTGGGCTTGTTGACTTCATGACCGCCAACCTTAAAGGGTACTCAGTACTGCCTGGCTATCTGACCTCTTCACTCTCTCGCTGTCATGAGGTGATTATTTCATAACTTTCTCTCAACCCTCCACACTTCCACCCACATCACCACTCAGCTTTCACAAGCGCTCACCTGGTCTTCCCACCTTCCTCCACGGATGCCCGTAAACCCCGCTCCCCTTGAGTGACTGTGATCTGCTGTCTCCAATCTTAAGACAGACCCCCCTCTCCCCTCATTTATCCAAGGACATCTAACAATTCTCTCCTCTCTCTCTCTTGCATACCAATTTTTCTTTCTCATTGGGTCTTTTCAGTCAACATACAAATAGACCATTATTCTAGCATGTGAAAAAAAATTCTTGATTCTAATTTTCCCTCCAATTCTTACCCTACTTTTCAAGAATCTCCTCAAAAGGGTTGCCTTTTCTTGCTGCCCTAATTTCTTCCCATTTTCTCTCTCTTTTACTTTTCTGAGGTAAAACTGGTGTACAGTAGACCACATACACGTGAAGTGTTCAGTGTGATAGGGTCTGGTAAATGCCTTTATCTGTGCGTGACCACAGTCAAGATAACAAACATTTCCTTCACCCAAGAAGTTTTCATCTGTTCCCTTCACTGCCTTCTCTTCAATATTTGAGCTTACATAGCATTCCATCTCCATTTTAATTCATCTTTTGGCATTTTGGCTGTATTTGTATTTCTGTGTTTGGTGGTGGTGATTGCTCTAGGGATTATAATATACATCCTTAAACTATTCGAATCTATTTGGAGTTAATGAACTGTAGAAACCTTGCAACCACAGAGGTCCAATTCCTCCTCCCCCAAGGCCCTTGGCCTCAGAGTCATCATAAGCATTACGTCCACACACATCTTCCTTCAGCGCTTTAAAGATGTGGTTCTATTGGCACTCGTGGTTTCTCAGGAGAAATCCATCATTATTCAAATTGTCATTTTCCTCTAGTAACTTTAAATATTATTTTATCTTTGGTCTTACGTAGTTTGACTATATCTAGCAGACTGTCTTTGAATCTGTTCTGCTCAAAGTTTGGTGAGCCTTTTGAATCTGTAAAGGTATGTCTTTCATCAAATTTAGAACGTTTCTGGCTATTCTTTCTTTCAATGTTGTCTCTGCTCCAACATTTATTTCCTCCTCTTCTGGGACTCTTTACACACAAATGTTAGATTTATAAATTTTGTACCACAGGTTCCTAAAACTCTATTCATATTTTTTCAATCTTTCTTCTGCTCTTCAGACTTGATCATTTTTATTGATTATAGACTATATCCACCCAATGGAATATTATTCAGCAACAAAAAGGAATAAAGTACTGATATATCCTGCAACATGGATGACCCTAGGGCACATTATGCTAAGTGAAAGAAGCTATAGTCACATTTGTATGAATAGGATAGGCAAATACGTGGAAACACAAAGTAGATGAATGGTTCCCTAGGGCTTGGGGTGGTGGCGATGGGGAATGGGGAGTGACTGCTAATGTGTATGGGGTTTCTTTCTGGGTTGGCAAAAATGTTCTAGTATTAGATTGTGACATTGCACAACTTTGTGAATACACTAAAAAACCACTGGAATGCACCCTTCATTCAATGTACGGTATGTGAATTATATCTCAGTGAAGTTCTGTTTTTAAAAAAGAATGAGTTGCATGAAGTTACACACATTTAATTCACTCTACTTGGCCAGTTGTCTCTTGTATCAACTTTGCCTGTTCCATCTATGAATTTTCCACTACTCCTTCCATACACTGGATTAGTGGGCTGCTTGCAATCACTTTAAACATTCCCAGGATCTCGTATATATTCCATTACATTGTCCTTAAACAACAGGGGCAAGTTTTCTTTCCTGAATTCTAAAAATCTTGACCACTCTACGACATGTAGCTCTGTTCTTAAATGAGATTCCCAAAATGATAATCAGAAGTTCCTTGCAAAGTAGATATTTGCTGATTCAATGCCTGCTCAGAACTGGATTTTTCTTCCTAGTTCATTGGTTTCTATAACACTGGGTTTTCGAAATCCAGTTAAAACCCGTGATTTGTTGCCTGAGAGAAAAAGAAAAATAGTTTAGACTGTATTAGGAGAAGTGTAGTTAATATTTACTACATGCTTAGCTTACACCTTACATAAGTTAACTCATTTCAATTTGCACAATCAACCTGGAACACAGGTATTGGTCACTCTATTTTACTAAAGAGGCACAAAGATGTTAAACTAGGCCAAGGTCATACACCTACTAAGTGGTGGAGGAGAGATTCTACCCCAGCAGCATGGTTCCAACATCTAGACAGAGATAGGTCGGCAATGGGTCACTGAGTTAACTAACCTTTTCCCACTGCACTGCACTAATTACTTAATTCAGAGGTATTTATGGAGTCCAATTAGATGATAAGTATTGAGGTTACAAAACCAAACCAAAACAAACACAAGACAGGGCTCCTCTTCTGGGATTACTCAATCTAACGTGGGCGACAAACAGACCATCAAGTAACAAAACCATGACGTGGGAAGCCTGCCCTCTGAGGCCCAAAGTCTAAGCAGAGTGCAAAGGTGTGTATTCACTTTGCAGGAGGAGCTGGGAAGGATGAGGCAAGATGGCACTGAAAGGCCAGCATTTACTCCAAAGAAACGGCTCGTGCACAAGCAGAGGGGTGGAAGGGATATGCAGTTCTAGGAGGCCCTTGGTGTGACGGTGCCCCAAGGGGCGGGTGAAAGTAAGGACGAGGCTGTGAGGGGCTTGCATTTTATGCTGGAGAGTTTGGAACAAAGAGCGCCAAAGAGCTTGGCTTCCCATAATCCTATTTGCATTTTGAGAAGGTAACTAGGAATTCTGCTGGTGGAGAGGGCAGAGACAGTGAAAGCAGGGATACCACACAGGAGGCTGTTACAACGATTGACCTCGAGATTATTTTAAAAAGAAGCAAATTAAAAATCTGCAATTTATTTCTCTTTTTGGTGTATAATAAGCCATATATGGTCCCAGGACCATGGTCAGTATCATCTAAACCAGCACTGTCCAAAAAAATATAAAGTCACATACGTAATTTAAAATTTTCTACTAGCCACATTAAAACAAGTAAAAGACATACATGAAATTAACTTTAATCATGTTTTAACTCAATATATTATCCTTTCGACATGAAATCAATATACAAATATTAATATTTTACATTTTTTTCACACTAAGTCTCTGAAATCCAGTGTGAATTTTATACGCAAATGCTTCTCAACCTGGATGCTAAATGTACCTTAGAACTACTTGGTTTGCATTTAGGTTTTGTAAAATTGAAAAAGTAGACTCATGTAGCCAAGTAGTTCCAGACACACTTAAATGTTGCCCAGTATTTGAACTGAACGTCAGTTTTAAAATTTTAAATTGATTCAAATGAACTTTAGAATTCAGGTTTCCAGTCCCACTGGCCCTATTTCATGTGTTCAGTAGCCACATATGGCTAGTGGCCACCACTTTGGACAGCACAGATTAAAGCCTGCTTGGCTTATAATAGTTCAGAAATATGTTATTATCTGCAAACACAGGATTTAAAAAGTGAAGAATCACTCATTCTAAACCAACTGTAAATAAAACATAGTATTTTGGAGCAGAAGGAATTCTTTTTGAGACCAGGAGGAATAAATACTCAGCACATTACTGTTTTGGGCTAAATTATTTAAAAGAACCTTGCTCTTTAGACCAATCTTCTGTGCAGCTAACACAGAAGATGTAAACAATGATTGGAAAGAATCATTCCTTGTTATTAACGTACTTACAAAAGAGTAAAACACAAAAAAAGTCTCATTACAGAAGACTGTCATAACACAACAGGTTAGGAAACATACACTGTGCGCTGAGTACCTGTGCAGCATTTATAACTCGCCCTGGGGTAGGAAGGAAACCACCCCTCCTGCCCCTGCTGCCAGCTGCCCTGCTCTGCAGAGCTCCAGATTCTGCAACTCTGAAACTGCAGAGCTCCAGATTCACTGCATTCAAAGTGATTGACATCAAATGCTTTCCCAGCACTGAGGAATTTACTACACGTGAGTACATTTTCCTTCCTAAGGCTTGTTTGTGAACAGACTGACCATTGGAACTTTAACGCCTGTGCGTGACACCTGCCCTGTGAGTTCGTTTTCCCTATTGTGAAATGGAGAAAATACCTCCCCCACCCTCCTACACAAGTCATGGCACCAGTGGGGAGTGTGCGGAGAGGACTCCTGTGGTAATGAAAGCGGGAAGGAGGGGTGGACAAAGCCAGTGGCAAACAGATGATTCAGTAAGTAGAGTGATGTGAGTGCAGGAGGCGGTAGAGAGGGGTGGGGAGTGGGGATAACTGGAGGATGAGTGACAGCTGAAGGGGCAGCTCCCTCTGCAGGAAGGCTGAGGCACTGCTGCCAGATCCTTCCACTGAGTTCTCAGAAGTCAGAGATTTGGAATTTTATGTAAAATCTGATTTTTAAAAATCAGCAAACATTCTGTGGACTAGAAAGATCAAGTGGCAGAACTCTAGTCTGTAACCTCTGAACGTAAAGTCACAGAAGCCAAAACTAAAGAGCAACACCAGAAACAGAGTGAAAAAGTAAAAGCCGGGTTTCCCTGGTGGTGCAGTGGTTGAGAGTCCGCCTGCCGATGCAGGGGACACGGGTTCGTGCCCCGGTCAGGGAAGATCCCACATGCCGCGGAGCGGCTGGGCCCGTGAGCCATGGCCGCTGAGCCTGCGCGTCCGGAGCCTGTGCTCCGCAACGGGAGAGGCCACAACAGTGAGAGGCCCGCGTACCGAAAATAAATAAATAAATAAATAAATAAAAGCCAAGAGAAGGAAAGTTATTCTGAAGAAAGAATAATATAGACTAGATCATGGACAAAGGAGACTACAATCACTACTGAGCTCAGATGCAATCTAGGTCAGCTTACACCCAAATCAGGAATAAGAGAGATTCAACAGAAGGTAGGCCCATAAAAATTAAGTCAAAGCCCTCTATTTAGAACTGTATTTGGATTAGATGTCCAAAAATACAAAACAGCTGAAAGTGATGGATATAATTTTTAAACATGCCTTTTAAACTCACAGCTGAGTTAGCACGAAAGTAAGGTAAATTCTTAGAAGCCAGAAATGAAGTCAAAGCTTGAGGAAGGGGTACCTGAGACTGGTAGTGGCCCCTGATGCCAAGTCTCAGCAGCTGTTCAGGAGTCAAGCCGAGGCCCAGGAACCCTTCTTCCCTCTTCTCTGCCAACAGGAGTTTAGGGGAGTGTGAGACCACCCACCAAAAGACACCCCCAGCCTCACTTGCAGCCCTGCAAGGAGGTTCTGGCCAGCTGACATGAGCAGAAGCGACCTGTGCAACCGCTGGATCACACTCTGCAGAGGAAAAGTGTCCCTCTCCTCTCCACCCTTTCCTTCCTCCAGGAGCTGGAGTGCAAATCCATCCCACCACGCAGACGGGGCAGAACCACAGTCGGGAGTCTGGGCCCCTGAGCAGCCATGTCACCCCCAGACAGCTCCCTGCACCACCGTGTGAAAGACGAACCATCTTCTCTAAGCCACTGTACCTTGAGTCCTCTAATAGAGCAGCTTGACCACACCCTAAGTGATGTAAGCCACGTGAGGCAAGGAGATCAAAGAACCCCTACAGAACAGGGCTGTCAAAGGTCTACACTAGGAGTCTGCAGACATTCTCTCCAGCGGGCCAGAGATAGTGATTATCTTAGGCTTCACGGGCCATGCGGTCGCTGTCCCAACTACTTACCTCTGCTGTGATGAGCAGAAGCGGTCGCAGATGGTCAGTAAACAAGTGGGCACGGCTGTGCCCTAGTAAAGCCTTATTTATAAAAACAGGAAGTGGCCTGGTTTTCACCCACAGGCTATAGTTTGCCAACCCCTTTCTTAGCACTACCATAGATAGATAGACAGATAGATAGATAGATAGGGGGATAGGGAGACAGATAGATAGGGAGATAGATAGATAGGGAGGGAGATAGATAGATAATAGATAGAAAGGATAGGCAGATAGACAGATATGTAGATAAAGTATCTGACAAAGAAAACTTGCCTCTTGTAGCCTTGGCTCTCTGAAGTGAAAGAAAATTCTGCTCTGAGAATTCACTGCTTAGAGCTGACTCTCAACAGGGACTATGGTTTCAAGTCACACTTCATACATGGTCCAAAACATCCTCAGAGTGAGACGTTACGTTAAAGTGGACCCAGGCTGGCCATGCCCTCAGGGGCCTGACAGAAGTTCCTGTCTGGAGGAGCACATCTTCGGCCTCAAAGAATTGATAAATTCCTATCAAAGACGAGCTCACAAATAAAAATTACGAAACACAAGGAGAAAGACAAGTCACATGGAACAAAAGACAGCAGAGAAAACAAGTAACAAAATCAGACCCTATTGACTTTAGGTATTGGACTTACCAATGACAAATACAAAATAAGTATGTTGAATAATACATAAAGAAAAGAAAGTGTAAATAAGGAATAAGAGATTACCAAAAAGTGACCCAGGCATACTTTTTAAAGGACCAATCACAACTTCCAGAAAAGAAAATTGAAATTTTAAATTAAATGAATTTCCAATAAAATTACCACCATAAAAAGATTAAAGTTTTAAAAGTGGCCTAAAACCACAGAGACAATGAAAATAGGAAAAGAGGCAATGACATTTTAGGAACTGGAATGGGAATAACTGACTCAGCAAAATCAAGAAAGCTAAATGTGAAGCTTGCAGTGGGGAAGCCTTAGTATTTCAGCAAATAGCAGTGGAGGTGGGACTGGAAACAGAGTTGACCGAAAGCTTAACAAGGTCAAAACAGCCCCTTCAAAAAGGAGAGGAAGGGGAGAGTGCTGCTTTTGTAATGAACCTTAGAGAGACATCTGACTCTTTAAACCTTGTTATGTGATTCTGATAAAAAATAAGAATTAAAAAATGAAGACAAATCCTGCTATTTTCAAGGCTAATAAATTCCCTGGACTAATAATATAAAGTCAAATGGGCAAAATATTGATATAAAAATATATACAAAATATATCTTTAAATATTTACATATCATCAAAAATAGGGATGACTGTCAATGACATTTTATTCTACTCATATATGAGCAATTTTAATTATATCTGACACTGGGCTGAAAGTGCTCTCCGTATGATCACCTGTTGCAAGAGGATTTCACTAGAATGACACCTATGATACTGGGGTTTGAGTCTTGGCATCATCACTTCGTACTTGCATAACTTTGGGCAAATTACTTAGCTTCTTCCCTCATCTGTAAAAGAGAAATTACCGTACCATTATTAAGGTTAACGTTATTAACCTTAATGTTACTGCAGGGCTCAAAAACTTCGAGGTGTGAAGTCTTTCGGTCCAGACACGCCCATTACAATCTGACCCCAGCCACCCAGCTGAATCTTGTAAAGGCATCTTCATACAGTTATGATGTGTCAATGAAATATTAATATGACTTTGTAAACTGTATAACTTAAAAGGTCTTATTCTCTTTTTTCCTCCCACCGAGTTTTCACTCATTCCCAGAAGTCATTTCAAAAGGACTAATAAATGTTGGCAACGTAAGAAAATTAAAATTTCTACACAACGAAAACAAGTGACCATAAACAGACGTGAAAAGATTAACTGTGAAACATTTGCCATACATAAGACAAGTAATTTAAATACTAAGAATGTTTAAAAACAACATGAAATGGGGTGATGTGATTTTTTAAAAAACAGTCACACGAATCCAAGACTAAAGATTTAAAATTGTTAATTTTTCCAAACATTTCTACAGAAAGTGATTGCATCCAAAGAGCTCTTACAAATAATTAAGATGGCCAATACCCACATGAAAATGTTCAAACTCACATAAAGAAATGTCAATAAAATTGGATACTATTTTCACCTATCCTAGTAGAATCATTTCTAATAGCCAAAAAAAACAGAAACCATCTAAGTGTTCACCAAAGGAACTAGTTAAACAGGATACAGACATATATGCCACGCAGCTGTTAAAAAGAATGAAGAAAAACAAGAATCAAGATGAAAAGGAACGTAGGAACTTCCTCTGGAGACGGGGGTATTGGTGGCTTTTAATTTTATCCCTTTATGCTGTTCACACTTATTTATGATTACTTTTAATTAAATGTTTAATTTCAAATTGTAAATACTTTATAAAAATAAATCATATTCATACTCACTGCTCAAAGCCACTTTCTAGTACAACAAATTTCTGACTCCCCCAAGCCTGAAGAATCTCTATTCCGTGCTCACAAGAATTTTCTTTGTATCTTTATCCCATAACTTAATAAGAGAGCCCAGCCTGCATTATACTTATTTGCATCAAAGTCTAGACTCTGAGAAAACTGCCTGGGTTTGAACTCCGGCCCATCCACTTACTAGCTGAGTGACCGTAACTACTTAACTTCTGTGCGTGTTTTCTCATTTGTAGAAAAGGAATGATAGTATCCACCTCACAGGACTGAGGGAAACAAGTTATATCTGTACCCTCTAAGCTCCCATCAGCGACTCACACACGGCAAATCTAAGTATTTACTGAAGTAAACTGACCTGCTACCAGGGGGCTCAGAGGGGTGAGGATGACAAAACCAAGTTCTCTGCAACTTAAATCTACAGCCTACCCTCAGCACTGCAACCTTTGTGACCTGGTAGGTTGTTTGTTTGAATTGACAGATTAAGAAGAAGAGAAAAATGGGCACTGAATGAAGGAGAAAGGCAAAAATATTCTGGGCCAAGACCAATTTTTCTGGTAATCCCTATCCTTTCCTCCATCTGCTGCTGTCTCTCAGCCCCTGCAGCCCATTTCCATGGTTTTCTTGGGCCACTGAGGTGCATCTCCGCATGGCAAGAAAAGGATCCAGCCTTACTCAGTCTGAGTTTGTGGTGTTCGTTTCAGTTACAGGGGTCAGGCGAGCCTTCCTGGAAAGGCTTTCTTGTTAAACTTCTTACAAGATTCAAACAGCCCAAACTGCTCCCCTTACCCTGTCCGAGGTGGACAGACCACCCCGCCTGCCAGGAGCTGGGATGTCTTCCTAACACTCCTTGCACCCTAGAGGGTGACTGTTCTCCCTCAGGCCCCAGGGCCCTCGGTATTTCCCTTACCTGCAGGGACCCAGTCTACTGCATGTGTGCAATTGCCCCGTATAAATCAATGTAACCACGTTACCTTCGGTGCCTTCCAGAGGATGGGCATGAAGGTTAGCTTGCTATCCCTGTTTCACAGAAAATCCCCAGCTGCAGGACTTAAGAGCTGTGTGGCCTTGGGGAAACCGCTTAGCCTACACCTCAGTTCCTTCATCTAGACACACGGGATTTCTGCCTTCTAGGATCATACTGAGACTGAACAAGGTCAAGTATATAGAGTTCTGAGTGCGCTGCCCGAACAGACTACACACAACAAATGAGACACGACCGTGAGTGAGATTCAGATGAGACCCCCGGGCCCACGTTAGCGAGCCCCCGAGTCGTGCCCCCTGAGCAACACCGTGTGGCGCGCTCCCAAAGGCACAGCGCAGCCAGACTTACCCACAGTGAGAGGCGGGGGCAAGGCACAGAGGAAGGGGATGCTGCCTATCTCGCGATAGACCGTTGCAACCCAAATATGTCGCACACGAAAGTATCCCACTGCAAAACTTCTAAAGGCACTATTCACCTTCCCTCGTTGTGAAAATCTCTATTTGAGATTAGCAGTACATTAAGTTGGGCTTACTATGTTATCACAAAAGAACAGTTAATCTGCATTTGTACTAACTGTAGGATACACATCCTCACTGAGGAATAAAATTAAGATGCCGATAGGGAAAACCACCAGGGATCTAACAAGCACTGTAAAACCTTGCTGAAATAAAAGACCTAAGAAATGCATATACCATGCTGTACATATGAAGATGTGAATTCTCCCCAGATATATATATTTTATTTGTATAAACCTAATCAAAAATCCCAGTAGGATTTTTCCTAAGAAAAATCGAACTTGACAAAATAGGTACATCCTAAAGAGTATAAGGGTCGTAGAATAGCCACCCAACACAAAAACAGAACAAGAAGATAGGGCCGCTTCCCCGTCAGGAACCGAAATAAAGCAACCAGCTATAGTGAGCAGCTGGGGAACCGGAGCGGGAACGCTAAATGCCTCTGCAGCGTCAGAGGCCCTGCACCCAGTGCCTTACGTAGACTTCACCTTCACACAGCCACCTGCCTTCACTGTCCTCACTTGGCAGGTGCTGAAGCTGGGGTGTAGAAAAGAAACTTGCCCAAGACCACACAGGTTCCAGGCAGGGGTCTGGGCCCAGCTGACTCCAGAAGTCCAACCTGTCTCATAAGAAAAATACTAGCACACATTGTCTACAGAGACCCTAAGGAGAAACTCCTAAATGATCTGGTGTAAAAACGGACACAGGACATTACCATGCAACTAGGTTAATATGTAAATGGCTAACATGCATGCTAAAAAGTTCAACCTCACATGTACTTGTTTTAAGGACTGATACTATCTAGGGCTGCAGACAGGAAGTGGGTACTCACACATACCACAGGAGTGTCTGTTTATATAGCATTTTTGGAAGGCAGTCTGACATTAAAACATACAGCTTGTATGCCTCTTCAGCAATTCCTCTTCTACAATCGATCCCAGAGAAACATTAAACGTAAGCACCAAGAGTCATGTTCAAGGATATTCACTGCAGCTCTTCTGTGAAAGCGAAATACTGGAAAGAAAAGGGAACATTTGGAACAAATCACCGGGCGTCCACGCCACGGGACAGTAAGCAAAAAGTCAATCTCCACGGACTGACACGCAGAGAAGATACGCCACTAAAGGGGAAAAAAAGGAAGTCACAGAACACACAGACTGTTAACCCATTTGTTTAAAAAAAAAGAAAAAGAATCTAAGAGACAATAAATGTGAGAAAATGAGAGAGAGAAAAAGAATGAACATTTGTACACAAGCTGAAAAGGCATTTTTAAAAAGGATCTGAAAGGATACACACCAAACCACAAAGAGCAGACACTGTGGGGAAGAAAGTGGGTTTGGGGCCCAGGAGCTGAAGGCAACTTTCACTTTTTACTCAATATTTTTGTGTATAATTTAAAACGTTTTTGTAATTTTGAGAAGACAAAAGCAAGTGACAAAGAACTTGCTATCTTGTATTCAGCCTTTTGTTTTTTTTCAAAAGAGCAAGATGTATAAACCAGTGAAAACAAAACACTGAAAACCAACCAGAGAATAGAAGATGAATAATAAGAAAATTACATATGAATAACAACTACTGACACCTATAAAGATTCAAAGCAAGTGACACAGTAAATTTTATTGTTTACATAATGACAGGCTCTGGACAAAGTGGAGACAATGGACACAGTGACGACACATTTAAACTCCTGTCACAAATTGATCTGTTACAAATTCCCAATGGTCAACATATTAAAATGTAAAATATATAAAGAAAAAAACACAAGAAATATAAATATCCAGCTTTTTCCAGTACAATGCAATGTCCTTTTTAAAAAAAGCTTGCTGTAATGTGTATTTAATTCTGACATTAATTCAAAACACAAAACCACATGTTTTCCTACCCTTCCCCAAAACCTGGATCTGGTGACTGCAGTATTAGGGAAGTATGCAAAAATAAAAACAACTTTCATGCTCAGAAACAAAGCATTTTCCTTATTTTAATGCATCAAGGCGCAAAAATTTCAATTCCAAAAGCCAATCATCGCTATATGCAGATAAATAAAACAGATTTGACAACACTTTCATAATCAAACCCAACTAACGTTATACTAAAATATATGTGTGTGTGTGTGTGTGTGTGTGTGTGTATATATACATGTGTATATATACCTATTTTAGAAAAAAAGGTGCCTTGGTGAAAATGATTCTGAAAATATTCACTTGATGCACATTATGTACAAAACCTTCTATATAAAAAAATTAAACTATTTTCAGTGAAATTCCATGTTCACATCCCAACTGAAAACTGCACTTGAAAGATAAAATAGGTCTACTTAACGGTTTCTGTCTGAAATCATGGCTAAGGCAGTTCTCTTTCCAAGGGCTCTCTTTTTCACCCACTCTCTGTCACTAATACTAATACAAATAACACACAGATGAAACCTGACATGTCTATATATGTTATTACCTGGAGCTCTCTGTTCACTGTTAAAACGGGGGATAGTTTACTGTGGCTACAAAGAATACTTTTTTTCTTAAAATATACTGTTTCTTTATTCCAAATTAAGCACTTACTTAAGACATAAAAGAGGCTGATAAGCGACTCCATTTGGTGTCAATATCGATAGCCCTATAAGAAAGAACTCTCTATTGGAATAGCTAGAAAAGTCTCCACTAAAATAATAGTGCATCCTTCACCTGCATAGAATCAGTTTGGCTTAATAGCTCTTTGCCCCCAGAACACCAGTCTGGAGTTCAAATATGCTCTTGAAGGTTCATTTCAGATATGAGGATACATAGGATAATAAAGTTGTTGAATCGGTTTGATGAGTCCCAGCAGCCCTCATCTGGAGCAGCTGCTGAGATTAACATGGAAACAAAAATGGGAGAGACTGGGGGCAATGAAGTTGAGTTGGTCAATATTTACACCAGTAACCATTTCACTAAGTCTTTAAGCAAATAACTACAATGACTTGGCGCCTTTAGCTCCTTGTTCTACAAGCACTGAGGATTTGAAGCATAAAAGGTGAAAAATGGAGTACCCTTAGAAAAGGGGAACAGTCTGAGGCAAAAGTTGTAGGTCTGTAAATATATATTCTATATGCACACACAATTGTGTGTATTATCCTGTATATATTTTACATACATATTCACAAGATGCCCTGCAGTGTAGTTCAGAAGGCCTTTTATCAAGGAACAAAGTGATTCTGGTATAGGCCCTAGAGTTCATACCATCTACATAAGAAACAAATGTGCATATATTCACATAATGTAAACCTTATCAACAAAAACATTGCTAAAACACTAGGTTAAATAGTAGTAGGTTTTACCAATCAGCGATGTAATATTTCTTACACTGAGAATCAAAATAATGAAAAATACACAAGTAGGTTTCAGATACACAAGAGAAAAGTTGTTTAGCACGGCAAACGAGAACAGAGTTCAAATTCCAGAAGTAAGGAAAAACTATCAAAACTTTATACATCTCCTGGGATGCAATTTAGTTCCTGCTTCAACTTTAGAAAAATAGATTCAGAGAATGAACGATGCTGCTACGGATTCTCTCAACACATCAACCCATGTTTATCTTTTTCCTCTTTTGTTTCCAGCTGGAGGCTTCTTCAGCTGAAGGAGTTGTCCTCCTGTTCCAAAGCCTGCAGAGGCAGGATTGGACACCCCAAATGTCAAACCAGCTGACGCCGTGATGCCAGGACTGCTGAAGTTAAACCCAGATGTACTTGAGCTGCCAAAGCCTTATGTTTAGGGAAGAAAATATTCACATCAGAAGTTAAATCACAAAAACAAACATAAAAAATGGGGATGAGAGCTAAGTGTCTAGCTGAAAGACTATATAACCTATGCAAATAGCAAATATCTTAGGGCCCTGAATTTCTAACATGGAATTTTACAGGAAAATAATTTAGCGGACAACTAAGTGGCACCATTACAGACAGAAGTTTAGTGATCCAGAGCAAGAGAGAAACCTTACACAAATAACTGAACTCGACAGAAAACTTCAAATTGGCAGCCACTTTCGTGTTAATTAAATATGCCAAGGTACCCTCCTCCCCAGCCCTCCAGAAACATTTTATCAAAATGTAAAGAAGAGACTTTCACAGCCTTTGGACCCACCCTTGCAATTCTACGTCCTCCAAGAAAGCCTTAACCCACAATTTCCAGGACAATGACTACACAGAAGAGCAGAGCCCTCCAATAATTAAGATCAAATACTATTACTGCCTAGCTAACTAAATGTTAATATATGCATATTATAATCCTGATACCACTGAACTCTATTATCTTACTCCCTAGGAACTACTGATTTTAAACACCACTTAATTTTAAATGGAATTTCCTTCAAATTCCCGCAATTAAAAACTTTAATTGGTACTATTATTTTAGGCATGCTATTTATCCCTAAGAATTGCACGTTAAAACAAGTCATTATTTACAAATATAGAAACAAATGCAAAAGTAGATGGAATTTGGAAGTTTCTAGTAGAAGCGTCAAGAGATTATACCTATGTCAAAAATGAACAAAGAAGCCAGTTAATCATCATTTGTAAGACTGGTATTCTTAAAATCAGGGGGGCTTATAACTAAAGAACACCTCTTCAGAAGAGAAACTATTCTCCTGAATGAATAATGATAAAACTTTCGCAATGGGTTCATTTTTGTAATAACGAAGAAAACTGTTTAAACATAAAACTGGTCTTTGGGTTCAAAATAATCTCTACTTAGTTAAAAAGACGATGTAGTTATTTATTATATCAAACTTAAGTTGTTAGAAACGTTCTACAAACCTGACCTTCAGCATATGAGACAGAGAAAGCTATGCATGATTACTAGGCTTGCAGGCTTCATCCAGTGGGTAGAAACTGAATCAGGCATCTTTTTTTGGATACCGGAAATAACAACACTTATACTTTTAAAATTAAATAATGTGCACCTTTGAATCTGCCTGAAGTTCAGGCCAAAACACACAAACCTGCACTAAGACTTCCTGAGGGTTTATTTGTTGTTCCAAGTCCAAATGTGGAGGCCCCTGTGGTGCTGCATCCAAAACCAGAGCTAGCTCCAAAGCCTGGTGGGGGCGATAGAGACACACGGCAGGTGAGACACAGGTGAGAGGACACTGACAAGTAACACCCAAATTATCAGTGGTCTAATACACAGTGTTGAGAACCACGGCCTTACTAAGGAGATCTGCTTTACTCCTTTGCGTAAGACTTTTGGAAGAACCAGATCAATTCTGAAATAAAACATTTAGATCTACTTAGACTAAGCTTATGACCCATCCGTAATTTTTAAAGAACAAAGCCATAAAAAACAAGGTCATATTAGTACTTTCTCTCCCAAACGGACTAGAAATTTCAGTGACCATTCAAGTAGGATTTTAGTCGAACAGATAGACACATATCTACTTAAGGATATTTCATTTCAGGAAAAAAAAAAGACTAAATTCATAAATAAGCAAGGCACGCACAACAGTTTCAATGCAAAGTACCACACACAGTAATTTTACTCTGCTTCCTGCGAAGACATTCTCACTTACGAAGTTTACCACTGGAACCCTGTGTGACTACACAAGGGTCGGTCACTCTACAGCTACTCAGGAAGAGCAGGCTCCTGCCACAGAAGCAGCAACGCAATGCTGAGAAAGTGGGAGGGGGAGCGTCGAGGCTTCTCTCCCAACACTACAGTCACAATTTAAACGAAGCACGTGTCTTCATCATACAGAGTGCAAGAGGGGATTTTGCCAAGTGCTGGAAGATTGGTTTCAAGTGCTCAGAAAATGGAATCCGATTCATCTTCGGCTACTCTGCAATAGCTTATCTAAAATACTGAGCCTGACAGTATTATTGCCCGTAACTCTACGAAATATGGCAACAAACGGGAATACAGATCATAGGAATTACGCTGTCTGCCATACTCCCAATAATTCCCATTAGAGTGTAATATATTACATAACCATAATAGCTTATAGGCTTTCCCTCTTATAATGATATACTTTAATGGAAATAAGGGAATCTTATTCGTTACATGACAATGCACCTGTCAAAATACAATCAACCTTCAATTATCCACACCAGAGAACTGGGAATGCATTTGTATTTAACATGCTTTTGCAGAAGACTTACCTTACTAGTTAGACTTAACTTATGAATCTACTGAGATAAACTTAACTGCCTATGTATACAAGTATGCATAAAGGCAAATATGCCAGAAGCGCTCAGGAATGGAGAGAAGTCAAGCTGTTCGATTTATAATACAATTATGTCCCCATTTAAAGTGTTCATTTGCAGAAAGACAAGATGCTTAGTAGAATGTATGTCCAGCAGTAGTTAGGACTCCAACTAATTTTTTTAAGTTAATTTAATAAAACGAAGTAATTTTCAAGTTCATATTTTAGCATATTCCTTTGAAAATATGAACATCCCTACCATTTGATTTTTAATACGTTTTTATATTTACTATTCACAGACATGAAATGATTTTTTTAAGTTCTAAATCTAATACTAGAAAGCACTGATTATGTTTGGAGAATCCTTTTTTTGCCAGATAGAACCTTAACTTCCCAAAGAGCAGATCCTCTTAGAAGTGTTTACAGGCTGGAAGCAATTCAAATGTATCACAGTCCAATGCAATACGAGAAAAGTTAAAGTGTACCTCCAAGGTTTGAAGAACCTAGGCCACTTGACTGCAAGCCAGTGCCAATACCTGAGCCGAATGGCGCTCCAAAACTAACTCCCAGAGATGGCTGTGGCCCTGGTATAAAAAAAAAAAAAAAAAAAAATGGGGGGGGGGAAAAAAAACAAATTTGCCTTACTCTTTCAAGATTAAAGTTACTTTATGAAATTATTTTTAAAATGAACAGTGATTACTTTTAACAAATTCTATTTGCTAAAACTTAGTTTTCAGGATGTCCCCCCAGCCTAATTTATCTGTCCCAGCTGATTTACCTATCCAAAAATAAATTTAAAAAAATTAACTTGTTCACACTAGACAATTAAAAGAGGCTTACCACACGGAAAGATGAGTGTTAGTTTAAATAATTTGAAATCTTTAATGTATTGTAAATTATAGTTCTTTTAGTTCTACTTCTAGAATGGTTTTAGATCTCTCCGCTTGTTTTCTGATAAAACTAGTTGCTGTATTCAGTAAACGTTTTTACTTTTTTTTCTTTTTAAAATAAGCTCCTTAACTGTTAGAGTCAAGTCTCAATTGATCAAAAGAGACTGACACTAACATGCAAAACCATCATGTTACTTCATAAGAGTAAGTACCAAAAACTAGGCATGATTTCTTATAGGAAATATAAATGATATATAAATAAATAGATAAAAAACAAGACAATGTTTTATTTTATTAAATTTATTGTTCATCTTAAAGCAAATCAATTACACAGTAACATGACAATTCCAACTTGTTCACAAAGAGTGATAACTGAGTTCTACTGTTAAGCTCTGCTACATTACACCACTTATCACCTGATGAAATAAGATAGAGAATGAACATTTACAAAGGCACCGCTGTGTACCTTGACAGATTCAATACATTCAAGATTTCAATTCAGAAGTTTCTTTCCAACATCTTGGAAAATGTACTCAGATGCAGAACGATTAGTCATCCTTTTCCCATTTGTTACTTTAAAGATTTTGGCTGAGTTTGTTTGGCAAGAATAGCATCAAACTTACTAGCCTCCCTTTTTTAACTACCTTTTTTTTTAACTAAGCAGAATACAAAAATCTATAAATCTCTCATATTTGATAAATAATTTATGAAAATTATTCGATAAATTTCATAGTACAATCTTCAGTCCTGTCTTTTTCAAGCACAGTGATCAGTGCATCTCAAAGCTGAGGGAACTGCCAAAGTAATATACAGATTGATATATAGACTTTTTAAAGAAATCAAAGCCTTCAAGTTGTTCAATGAAGAATGAGGTTTGTATATTCAAAAAGGTAGTGTACAATTATAAAACATTAAAGAAAAAGGAAAGAAAAGAAAAAAGAAACTAAGGAACTACATTTTGCTAGACTGGGACAGAAACTGGACTTTCCCAATAGCTTCTACCCAAGAATAAAGAATAAGGACTAACAGCAGCCAAAGTTCTTATACCACTATTACAAAATAAATTAAAAAAGAGTTAAATTTTTACATCCAGTTTGAGATCAGTTTGAGAATAAAATACCTGCCTAGCAGCTCTTTTGTAAAATGTTACTACAGGAAAAAGAAACTAAGCATATTACCCTCTTATTTCTAATGAGAGTAATATGTAGAAAACACACGTCCAGTTTCTTTAACATTGAGAGACTTAAGTGTCACATGTTCACAGGAGGCACTGCTGGTGGAAGACCCTAGAGCATAATGCACACCACAGCCCTCAGCCCTACAAGTCCCAAGAGTTACTCAAGTAACATGCTTCGTGTTGTGTGCGGGTCTGCTTTTAAGAGCAACTCTAGTCATTAATATTCAGGATCCAGGTAATCAAGAACTCTAACGATGACAAGACTTTCCATTGCACAACAGGTACATGATATTTTGAGTTTTGTACCTTCACACAAATTCTGAAGGCAACATCATTTATAAAACTAGTAGGCAAATGTATAACATTTTTAATAGTAAAAACTCATGATAAATATCTCCCATGCCAAAGTATCAGCATATATTACACTCTGGCCACCATATAAATTATTTTCACTATTAGAAAGCAGAATCTACATCCTTCAGGCAAATGTTACGTAAACAATTCAAGAAATCTGTTTTAAAATCTGAATAGTCATTAGTCATTCAATGAGAGGCTCTTAGTTCCATAAATAAAACCAAGTTAGTAGTAACATATCCCAATGATTGCCCAAAGTGAAATCTTCATGTAGAGTAACATTTTACAAAAGTTACTGAATAATATATTCACACACAACAAAATCAAGTTTAGCACTGTAATTCATATTTTCCAGAATAAATTCTACTTTCTTAAAAGTAAAACTGCATTCACAGGAAAAGGACTAAAGTGCTAAAATTTTTTTATAATTTTCAATGATCACTCAAGATACCTAATGTCACTAGCATGGTTATTCCTAAGTCATATTTTTTAAAATAATAATTTTTCTTAAAAAACAAAAAATGTCTTCCCCAATTTCAAATATTTTACTGATTTAATGGGGAATGTCCTTTGGTTATTAAATATAACAAAATCATAAAACCACAAGGAAGTAAAATGAAGAAGTTTCCTATTTAACACTACACCTTAAACGTCCAAACATACACTTAAAAGCTAGAAAGTAGGAATTCCTAACAAAATGTCTCAGCTCTCCTTAAAAACAGCAGCTAAGTCATATGAGAAAAGTTTTTTTATGTAAACATCAAGAACTTTTAAAAGTGTCAAAACACAACAGCAAAACTTAATCCCAGTACATTAGCTTAAAACAATCTATCCTAAGTTAAAATTATACCGAAAAGCCTAACGTAAATGTCTTAAGCTTTTTAAGAGGCTTCAGAAGCACTGGTGGACAAGTGCACTCCAGATCTGCCGTCATGCAATCCACGGGTGATGCTTATTTCATACATAAGCAGCCTGTGGAGTTTGGCATCAGTTCTCTTCAGCCTTCAGAAGCAATAACCACAAATCACACAGGCCTAGATTCTATCATATTTTTTTTTCATTAAAAGACATTGAAGAAGGCTCAAGAAGTCACTTATGTCCATACTTCCACCTCCAAGAAAGACTACACAGAAAGCACCTTCAGAAGGTATCAGCCTAAGAAGCTGCCTGCTTTTTTACATTAAAAAGTCAAGAATCCATATGCAAATAGAAGCAAATCCCCCCCCTGACAACTCAAACCTTTCACACACCAACAGGGCTGTGTAAAAACAGCACACAAGCCTCATCCAGATTCATCTAGATGGTCTTTACAATTTGTTACTGGCACTTAAAAAGATTTCATCAGTCACAGGACAGAAGGAATAAGTCGCTGGGTACAGAGCACAATGCAATAAAGAGGGGCATTTCTAATGGGCTGCGCGCATGTAACGGAGCTGCTGCGCCTCACTCTGGTGGTGACAGGACTGAAGTGGCTAATCCTGACAGGGAGACACAGAAAGGGATGGGCTGTGGAGCACGCGAGACCTTTAGAGAAACAGGTGGGAAACAGGAAGACGGTACAAAATGATCGCTATTGTTTGGCTTCTCAGTTCCAAAAATCCATACAACTCAAAATGAGAACACTGTAAGACTGTTTAAGTTAATAAATTACAATTCCTGCCACCTGATTAGAAAGCCCTTATGTGGGCTTCACAACTGCAGGGAATGTTCAAGGGAGTCAGTTTCCCCAAAGCCTGGTGAAAGTCCACAAAAAATTGAAGCACGTGAGCAAAAGGCTCTTCAAGATGATGACTCTAAACTCAGCTAACATTCTCCACCACCACAGAGAGCAAAGACCATATCTCCATTGTTCACCTTTACGTCCCTGGAGCCTAGCACATAGGAGGCACTCATACAGAATGAACGTATTTCTTCAGATGCCCACAAGCCCGAAATGTGAGAGTGAAAACCTACAAACCTCTCAAAACTGCCTACGTAAGAAAGTGTATAAAACAAAAATCCGACAGGTGGTTCTGCCTCAATTTTAGCCGTACACCGCAGAACGTAATTAAATTCCCTTACAGCACAGCAGTTAACTGACTTTTCTCCAGTTTTATTGATTAGAATAGAAATCCCTTATGTTTAAAGAACACCTAACCAAATCCTGCTTCTCTGATCTATTTTGGGATTAATAGTAACCCTAAAAAGTAAACTGGTGCTGTAGCCGGTTGGATGAGCTGGGTAAATAATCATGAGAACTGATGACCGTCATTATGGGGTTGATTTGATATCTATCCATCCCATAATGACCTGATAGGAACCAACTCCACAGTGACTTCTTTTCCCTCTGTAACTGGAGAACGCAACCCTGTACTCCAGCCAGCTAGAGAACTACTACACAGTCCTTATGTCAGCCACTATTCACATGGGTCCAGCCATGGAGCGTGGAGGGTTTGGCATAAATCCATCATCAATTCTGTCATCTCCAAATGTGAAGAACAATTTTTTAAACTGCCAACAGTGAAACCCAGAGAATGCTTCCCTAGTAGAGGCAGCCTGAACGCAATCTAGAGATGTACGTTTTTTACTTTTTTGTACTATAATTTACTACTGGACTACAAGGAACTCTCAGAAACACACATGCTATAGAATAACTAATAAGCGCTACACAAAAATTTATGAACAAGTAAAAAAAAAATCAGTATCCATTAAGACTACATTTTTCTCTGTCACACTTCAAGCCTGACAAAATAGGGACTGCAGGAGTAAAAAGATAAGTAATCATCTCTGAAAGATACAAGACCAAACTAAACACTGCAGAACTAGACCACAAAAATGTTTCTCTCGCAAGAAGTGAAATTAAACCATGGACTAAAATTATCTGCTTTCCAGTATCTCACCAGTTATTTTCATCTGCTCAACCTCCCAGCTCATACTTCTTCATGTATAATCCAAAGCATCTCATAACATTTTTTCCTGCTCTTGCCACTGTTCTGTTCATTTTGAAAAGGTACAAATAATTCTAGCATGTACCTTCTTCCAAATTTGGTTAAGAAGGCCTGTTCTCTGATCAAACAAACCTACTGATCTTCAACACAACTTCAGTCGATAAAGACATACTTCATCCTGAGTGTGGGCATTCTGTAACCACTGCATGTGAGAGCACGCCACCCGTCAGCATCAGGTACGAAAAATGCCAACCTATGGCTGGTTTACCTCTGACTTTAAAACAATACACAATACAGTCACAATTTTAGAATCTGTTGCTCTTAAATATAATTCAGTAGTGGAACACCATGTTCTAAAGGGCATTTATAGCAATACAGCAAATAACATTAATTCACAATATTCAGTATCTAATTGATGTATAATTATTGCTAAGACTACCCTGCATTTTTATCAGGTATATGGTTTATAATTGTGTCCATCACAATTTTTAGACTGTATTGGAACAGCTACTCAGAGAAATTTCTTCAGTGCTAACACAAAAGGAAGACTCATAAAAATGCACATAAATTCTCTGCATTTTAACAGTAAGAAGCTATAACTTGAATGCATTCAGACCTGTAGCAGGCTGTTGCTGCTGTGTAAGTGTTGCAGCCATGGCAACGGCTGCTGCGTTTGGCATGTTGCTGAAAGGGGTGGGTCCCGTAGTGACTCTGGGCGCATTCTGCCACTTCTTGGCTTCTGCTCGCCTGGCTTCAAACACATCCACAGCATCTCCCAAGAACATTTTCCTGTAGCCAAGGTACTGTTCTTTGAGCACCTACAGGAATGAAAAAAAGAAAAGGTTAATCAAGTTTTGTGCTGACTTGGATAATATAAGGATGAACATAACCATGAAATAAGTTAGCAAAGACAGATCAAAAACACTGCCAACATTACACACTTCACCTAACCTTCAAATCAGAAGGACCTGAGTGATGGATCGGAGAGTTCTATCACACCTTTGTATACTGTGTTCCCTATTTTAGTCATATGTCTTTACGATCAACTGCCTAACATATTCTGGCTTCAGGAGGCCCCCTCTAAAATAAGTTAGCTAAGCTTTTAGACAAGCAAAGTAATACCTAAAATTCCATTTTAAATATTAAATATTCCAGTTTCTCATGAAAATTTCCCCTCCAAAGGCCAAACTTTGGATAACTTTTAGATTCAAAGAGCTTTAAAAAAAAGCCCACTAAATATGTATTTGTTAAATACCTTTTTTATCGGTATATATAAATAAATAATAAAAGGCATGGGTGACACATACTAAAATAAGACATCACCTAAGCAGAGAGAGTTTGGAGGGTATAAAGAGGGCTCTTACTTGCTCAACATTGTTTATTTTACAATGAGAATAACTCGTGTTGAGCTTAGGTAACCAAACTGGGGGGAAAAGAAAACAGAGAGTTTATAATTTCAGAGTAAGAAAGAAAAATTACCAAGTTCATAAAGTGGGCTGGATTACCCAATACAACATTTGCCTTAATTAAGGCCATTAATGGGAAGGATTCTGTTTCACCTTAGAATATTAAATACTTTAAGGGTTGAGCTTAGTTTAGATCAGTTTTATATTACTTTTGAAGAGACGTAAGATTTTCATATTTCCAACCTGTTCTTACAGGAAATTACTAAACATGAGGCTTTGGGTTGTGACAGGTATTTCCAGCATTTGAAAGCTATCGCCTCCTTCCGTGTGGACGTCAGTGTATCATGCTCCAGTCCCAAGCTCTCCCACCTCTGCAACGTGTGCAAGTGGGCCTGCCAAGAGCTGGAAACTGGGGAAATACACTCAGAAGTGGGTCTGTGACATCAGAAACCACAGCTTACGAGAACAGATCTCCCCCAAACGCATCCTCCCTCTTTCTGTGCAATTACAAGCACATACCATGCAGCGTGTGACATCAATAGCCCATAAATTTTAGTTCTACTTCAGATAATGGGAAATAATGACCTTAGAAACTTAAAAAAGACATTTAGTTTTAAAAAAAAAAACACAAAAAACTGACACCAGCCATTATCTACAGAATTAATAAAATTTACGCCTAATTTTGTTGCGGAGGCCTGGCTGACCAGGTGGCTCAAGCCTGTTTCAAGAGGTTATCTGTGTTGTTAATAACACCACAAAAGGATAAAAAAAAACACCTCTTATAAGAGGTGAACAAGTCTAGAAATTACAGTTTACTAAACGCAGCTGAAAATAAATGTCAAATCTGATCATGGAATATCCTTTGGTTCTTGGGATGTGTATTCAAAAAAGGAGTAGGTCAAAATTTCAGGTAAAGTTTATCCAACATGAACTGGAGCTTTTTGTGCAAATCGCTGTCTCATTGTATTACGGCCCTGTTACCGAAAAAGGTAGTTTTCAAACCAGAGAGAAGAAACTGCCATTGAAAACACATCTATATTTACAAATACGTCTCAGATCTCCTTTAAAATACTCCAGGGAAATCAACTGTACTTCAATGAAAAAAATTTTTTAATAAAATAAAAAAGTATTGGGGCTTCCCTGGTGGCACAGTGGTTGAGAGTCCGCCTGACGATGCAGGGGACACGGGTTCGTGCCCCGGTCCGGGAAGATCCCACATGCCGCGGAGCGGCTGGGCCCGTGAGCCATGGCCGCTGAGCCTGCGTGTCCGGAGCCTGTGCTCCACAACGGGAGAGGCCACAACAGTGAGAGGCCCGCGTACCGCAAAAAAAAAAAAAAAAAAAAAAAAAAGTATTAATTAAAAAAAAATACTCCAGGGGAAAAAAGCATGAGTGGAGAACTGATAAAACAACATCAGCAGGATCTGGATAAGGGCCCAAGTCGGGTGGTGGGTACCTGAGCATTCATTAGAATAGTGCTCTACTTTTGTGTGTATTTGAAAACTTTCATAATAGAACTTAATGGGAAAAAACATCTGCAGAACACAGACTTCAAAGTGCCAACAGAGAATCACCTTTAGCACTTTAAAAAACTAAACACTTACTGCAGACAAAGTTTCAAGAGAATTTAATAAAAATTCCTCCTTTAAAACTAAATTATTTTAAAGATTTGGTTTAAAATTTTAAATCTGTTAAGGCAAAAGGTCTGAAGTATGCTATCACTTCAAAAATGGTATGACTTAAGAGGTTAACTTAAAAAAAATTCTATTACCATGCATCAAGTGAAAATAAAAATGAAAATACTGGTAATCTCCATGGAATTCTATTACAGTTAGGGATTGATTTAGACCCAGGCTTGGATGCTTTGAAGTTTAAAGGTTTTCTCCGACTATACGTAACTCCAAGAAAGACTTTTAATTATATCTGCTTGATGGAAAAAGTGTACGTATATTAACATTTCACCCAAATAATTTCTAAAAATGAACATATTACACAAGGTTCAAAATATTCAGTGACAAATTATTTTATTTTTATTATTTTAATAAATACAGTTTCCTGTGTTTAGAAGGGACAAATGTTGTTAGCAAGCTTTTTTTTATGCAGGGATCAATAAACATTTAAAACACACATAAAATTAAAGCAGTGAGACATGATTTTGCTACTAAGACTGTTTACTTTCTACAGAAATAAACTAAAAGAGATGGAAACAACCCAATGTCCAACAGAAGACAACGAGCTACACAGACTACGTACACACATGCAGTGAAATCCTGACTACTAAAGATGATGGTGAAGAAGTGTGTGTATGAACGTGGAATGTGGTTCACAATGATGAAAAAAGTTAAAATAACAGAGTGCATAGGACACTTGGATCTTGTTTTTTTTTTAAAGATCTTATCCATGGTTGTGTCTGGGCGTGATCTGGATTATTTTAGTTTTAGTCTTTTTCACTTACATATAATTTTAGCTATTTCTGTAGTAAGCATGGATACTTTTGTCCTGTGAATGAACAAATAAATACTTCACTTGGGTGTAGATGTCCAGATAGATGAACAGGCAATGAGAACTTACCTTCACATTTTCATGAATAGACTGAAGTTGTGCAGCTAAAGCTACAAATGTTTGATAAATTTTCTGCATAGCCATTGACAAATCTATAAGAGAAAATCATATTATCACACAAATATGTATACGACAATCGATAGCATTTTTCTATTACTTGAGTCCAATTTTTGGTACAGTTAATGTACAGGATGAATAAACTACACCAATACTTCCATGGATGAGAGAAGACAGCAGAACAGACTGAGAGAAGGATTCCTCCATCAGTAACCTGGGGGGCGGGGTGGGTGGGTGGGGTGCCCTAGGACATCTGCCATTACATCATAATAATTCATAACAAAGCATTTTATATTTATAGGAAATAAAGATCTAATTGAGGACTTTTAAGGAAATTGTCTTACGGCAGTTTAAGACAACTACTAGTAATAATCTAGAATATCGACTATATAACAGTTTAAGCTCTCTAACTGAAAAAACAGTGCTATTAAAAAAAAAATTACCACGGAAAGCATATTACCTTGAGGGGTGATGTGTGAATTGTTCGCTTGGGTGGCAAGATGGTTTTCCAGTTCTTCAATCTGTTGTCTGTACTGCTGGAGCTGCACCTCAAACTGCTGAACCAGGATTCTGAAGTAGCTATACAATAACATTTACCAAGTCAGATCAGTTTTAAAACACTGTTTCCTTTATATTCAAAATTCCAACAAAAATATGCCCCTGTTTATTTAAGTAGGGCCTTTGAATTAGTCTGATGACATAATGTATCTTTAAGTGACAGAGGTATTATTGAAACAAAAACCCAAACTTGTAAGTTATCAAGGTATGAAAAATAGATGCACAGCCTTACTCCATCATGAAAAAATACCAATTAAGGGATAATCTACAAAATAATACTCTTCAAAAATGTCAAGGTCATCAAAGAAAAGGAAAGACTGAATAAATGTTACGGATTGGAAGTGACTAAGGAGAAATAACAACTAAATCCAGTGTGAAAAGAATCCTAGAACAGAAAAAGTGCATTAGTGGAAAAGACAGTAAAATTCAAATAAGTTCTGTATTTTGGTTAATATAGTACCAATGTTAATCCTGTTCTTGATAATTATACTATGATTATGTAATATGTTAACAGTAAGGGAAGCAGGTAAGGGATATAAAAAAATTCTTTGTACTACCATTTTTCCAACTTTTCTATAAGTCTAAAATTCAAAAGAAAAAGTTCAAAAAAACCCGTGCAATTGTCAACTAGATTTTACAGCCAAATACTTACAGTTCTTATGTTTATAATCTGAAATACTACTGATATTTATAATCTGAAAACACTACAGTGTGCTACAGAAAGAGTACGTAATTATAATCACTATTCTGATAAATTTAACGAGAGAATGCTAGAAAGATAAAAAGGGACCTTGAATAGCACAAAACGCAGTCTGAACACGACTCCACGAGAAATGGGGAACTGTGAAAGCTTTTCACAGTGGAAAATCACACAATTCAACCCATCTCAAAATTATCTCTGATGGCAGCATGAAGAACAAGACAGCAGAATAAAATACTGAGGAAGTCCAGCGAAGGAGCTCACCCCATGCTAATCCGAATAAGATATCAGGAGTATCACTGTTATTGTCCATTTCCTGATTTTGATCACTGTACTATGGTTACATAAGAGAATATCCTTATGTTTAAGAAATACACTCTAAAGTACTCAAGCATTAACAGGTATCATGTCTGCAAACAACCCTAACTGTCCAGGGGGAAAATGTATTTACACATATGGAGAGCAAGGAACGAAACTGCAGTAGAAATGTTAACATGCAGGGAATCTGGATGGAAGATACATGAGAATTCTTTGTTTCATTCTTGAAACTTTTTTTGTAAATCTGAAAGTATAATAAAAAGAAAAAACAAAACAAAAGGGTGAGGGGCCAGGAGTCAACCAGACCCCTACCGCGCAGAAGCTCAGGACTCTCCTCTTCATGCCGCAGGCTCCTCATTTCTAAGACTGGACTGTGACAGCTGTGGAGGGTTTGTGGGAAAGCAGATCCAGCAGGTGAGGGGCCAAGCGCGCTGTGCGGCATGTGGCAAGCATTTGAGAATATGAGCTATTACTCTCTTGCACAACACAGGCAAGACACATACCACATGCATGGAAACCACATGAATATACAAGCTGGGTACAGGCGGCTTTTTCAGGTTCACTTATCTACACTTTGTAATTTTTCTTCCTGAAGATTTATTATGTATGCAAATAAAAGTTATGGAAATACGTGAAAGAGCTAAACTATACTTAGTATGCCCTGTTTAAGGAAGGGACTATCATAAAGTATTTTTTAATTGAAAGTCCTTATGGGTATAAGTTTCTACTCTCTGCACAATGTAATCAAGTAGAATAGACCCTGTAAGTAATATGAAGTGCAACTGCATAATAGTGGGTAAAAGCTCAGACCTTAGCCTTCACTTACCCTTCAATAAAATGGGGATGATATACCCTCTCAGAGTTATGATGAGAATTAAATTTAAAAATCCACATAAGGTGCCCAGACTTGCTACAAAGTAAACTAAAAATCCCTACCCTGTATACTGTTTTTACTGTTCTGCTTTTTTAAAGAGAGAAACATTTGTTTAACTTACTCAGCAGGAGCTGTATTCTCATGTTGGAGTCCAGGTGGTGTTTTCTGGGTTCTTAAAGCTATTTCAGCATTTTTTAACTCCTGATATAATAGAGGTTAAGAAAAAGAAAAAGTCAATTAAAAGTTAGGCTAAAAATACCGACTACCTCTGGACTGAAACTTCAACAACGCCATTCCTGGAGCTTCATATGCTGTGAGAACTTATGGATGAAGCCGCTTCCAGGCAAGACAAACTACACTTTTAACAAACTTTATAATAAATTTATGGTCTATTTTAAGAAACCATGGATTCCTGTAGGATTTGTGAAGTCAATTCATCCACAGTTAAAGACGGTGTTACTATTTTAAAATCTGTAATAATACAACTATAGAAAACACTATTTAAAAAAAGCAAGGTAGTAGTAATAACCCTGAGGTTGATGACAGCAGCAGTTAACATTCTGGGTACTTACTGTGTACCAAGCCCTGTGCTACAGGCTCCCCTTCTATTATCACGGTCACTCCTCAGTAACAACTCTATAAAGTGGGTGACGAAGTTACAGAGACATTAAGTAATTTGCCCAAGGCCACGTAGCTGGAAGACCTGAGACCTGAGTCTAGGGGCCCAATTTTGTATGCCTCACACACTTAACCTCCCTTCCACTCCTCTGCAGTGCCACTCTTATCTTCCAGCCAATGGTTTTTCAAGACTCATAATGCGTCTAACCCACTTACACTCCACATTCCTATCATTTCATTGCTTCTGCAACCTCTATTTCAACGCCTATTTAAGTTTCCCTTACTTAAAAAGAAGTCTCTTATCCTAACTTTATGTCTCCTGCAGCAACTTCTACCCTCATTTTACTGCCCAGCTGTGAAGTCTCTCTCTAACTGTCCCTTCCACCTCCGTGTTACCCTCCACCTCAGCCTTCCGTCCTGTGACTCTGGACACGGGCCCAGAGCCTGGACTGCCCAGCGCTGAGCCGCGCCTGGGTCTCACTGGCGGGGCCCCCTCCCGTAACGCTTAACAGCCTGCGGGTCCTCCAACACGCCCTCTTCCTGCCTCTGCGCCTTCCCCGTCACCCTGCCGCTTCCTCGCGGCCTGGGAACCACCGCCGCAGCTCTGGAGGCTCAACTCTGAGTGTGCCACTACTGCTCCACCCTGCTCCGGAGGGGGGCTGGAAGCGCCCACTGAGCCCTCTGCACTCCGTCACACCTTGTCCCTGGAACACTTACGTGAGTGCTTTAGCTCACTCTCCCTAGGATACTGTAAGCGTTTTGATCCCAAATGCCAGAGGAAGTGCTCTGCACATAACAAATACTTAAAAAGGTTCTCTGAATTTGTGGATTCAGCAATATAACTTCAATGAACCACATGGCACCTGCCCTGCCCATAGAAAACATTAACCACGCAACTTATCTGAACTCTTAAGTGATGTCCCCCAAACGGGGCATGTGAAAGACTTCGCTTCCATAAGGTTCTGGTCTTCACAACCTCAACGCTGCTCCTTACCTCAGAATTGCTTTTATTTCCCAGAAAGGCTTTCTTTGAACAAAAGGTTTTGGATTTAATAAGATGGATAACTCCTTCACTAAGGGAGTCAGAATGTTTCTGTTTTCAACTGGCAATTCACGAGACTGTGGGTAGAGCACGAATCCCTGTGTATTTGAAATAAGAGAAACCACAGAGCAAACCCCTTTGAGTTCTCATATAAACTTTCCTCAACGCAACTCAGAAGCCATTTTCCCTCAAGGGAACTCTCGACTCCCACCCTCTTCTCTCTCAGTCTTTGAGCACTTCACTTACCCCACGAGACGTTAGCACTTTGGAGTTTCTCCTTTTGTCTCTGAAAGACAAGTCTGGTTATGTGACAACTGTCTCACAAGTGCTTGTGGATGGAATCACCCAGTGTGAGAGTTACAATGGTTCCCATTCTTGTGTTCATTTTTTTCCCTTGAGTTTGCCTCCTCTATTACTTTGATAATGACCTTGTGCATATAATTTCATAAAAATTTCACACATGAAATTTAGAATTTCCTATAATGTTTAATCAGAGTCAAAGCACTCTCCACAGTCTAAAGGCTTAAGTAACATTCTGTTCCTCCTAGGAAATTCTGATATCTGAAATATTTGATGATAAGGGAAGAATAAGTGGGCAGGAAACATGGGGGAATACTTTATTCATATTTAACCAAAGCATTTGTAAGTGACCAGGAAACGTGAAAGCAGACAATAAAGCCTTTGAATCCTCTTTAAGTATCATAGTTTAGATTAGCTTTTTTTTGGTAACACATTTATTAAAAATGTCACGAAGTATTCTCCAATAGTTGACTTAAAGACACATAAGCAGGTAGAAACTTCCAGTTACAAAATACGTAAGTCCTGGGGATACAACCTACAGCCTGGTGACAACAGGTAACAATACTACACTGTACATCTGAAAGTTGCTAAGACTGTAGATCTTAAAAGTTCTCATCTGAAGAGGAAAAAAAATTGTAACTATTTGTGCTGATGGGTATTAATTAGACTTCTTGTGGTCATCATTTCACAACATACACAAACATTGAATCATTACGTTGTACACCTAAAACTAATAACGTTATATGTCAATTACAGTTCAATAAAAAGACACAAAGCACTTAAAAAATTTTTACTTAAAATATTATCACTTAATTTATGAAGAGCATAGCACTCTGATAAACCCATTAAAAAGGCATATCACATAAAGTTCATTAACAGATCAGGGAAAACTTTAGAGAAAGATTTCTAGATTGCCACGATCAGATCAAGTATACTGTATAACTGTGAAATATAAAACAAGTAAATCATCTATCATCATTCTTCCCCACTGATATAAAGAAGATATTTTACGTTATATATTATACCACCGGGACAAGAAGCAAGTAGACATTAGTGACAGAAGGTATTAGCCTCATTACCATTTTTATTAACTAAGACCTAACGAAACTAGCAAGTCACTGGAACTTAATATCTATAAAGCATGATATAATTTATATTTAACAACTGACAGATTAAAAAAATGTGTTTTTCCCTCTTGTATAATATAATAATTTAGGCAGTAGGCATGCTTGTGAAACAAAGCAGTCGGAGCATAGAGCTGGGTCACCAGGGTCTGAATCTACGCTCTTAGAAACAAAGCTCTCCTGTTTTCTTGTTTGAGGTAATAACAGTACCTACCTCATAGGGTTGTTGTGAAAAATCACTAGGTTAATATATCTAAATTGCTTAGAATACTGCCTCATACATAGTAAATGCTCAATAAAACCCAGTAACTATTAGTATAGTAATTTAAAAGTATATGCGCTGTACGGTTTTCTTATAGCATGTCGGTATGAAACTTCATAATTTTAAAAAGACCTATTTCTATTTGAAAAACAAACAAACAAAAATCCTACAATGAAATGACAGTTTACCTGAGCAGTTTCTATTTTCAATTTGTCAATATTGAGAGTGTTCCTCTGTAATCCACTGGCAGCCAATGACAAAAGCTGCTTCAGAGCTTTAATATCTTCCTGCACTTTAAGCATTGCTTTTGAAGACATTCTACTAATTTCTTCTTGGACTTGTTTTTGTTCCTTCACAAATTTCCTAAAAAAATAAATAAAACTCAGTTTTAAAAAAATACACTTTTGGTTTTATACAGAAAAAAAAGTAGACTGGTGAGAGTTTTAAGTCCAAGTGTTTTAAGAAGCAACTATTAAAAATTCACCTAGAGTTCACAGAATGGCAGTCACAGAATTTTAATTCCTTTATTTATTTAATTCCATTGTTCTGTGTTCTCCCTGATTTCTAAAAGCACCACAATGCTCCCCAAGTTAAAACACTTAGGAGGAGGAGAGGGTCCCCCTGAAACACCTCCCAGCACTCCAGTCTGATTCATCTACTGATGACACCTCACACACTTACTGCAGGTTGTCCACGTCCTGGCAGATGACAGAAGGTAGAGTCTCATCCTTCAGTGCTTTACTATCCCTAAGAAAGATGCCACAGGCGCATTAATACCAGAGATCATAAAAAGCTGACAGCTATCTGTACATCTTCTTTGGAGCAATGTCTCTTTAGGTCTTCCATACCTATAGCTGATTCACTGTGTTGTACAGCAGAAATTAACACAACATTGTAAAACAATTATATTCTAATAAAGATGTTAGGAAAAAAAAAGCTGACAGCTGAGTTCTACAACAGTATGTGTTAAGATACAAGAAAACAGAGCAAATATCTTGAAGTTCTTTATAAAGAACAATAAACTTCATGATCTACAAAATAACTAACAATTCATCTGACATGGAGGTTTCTTTTCTAAGGAGATTGGCATCTATTATAAGTACACCTAGATGCATTTGACTAAATGTTCAAGAACAAAATAAGAAAATACTACAGACGGGATGAAATATTAATTTAAGTTCCTCCAGCTCAAAAATTCCATGACTGACTTTTCATTCAGTTCAAAAATATTACAGCATTCACTAAAGGAAGTCTGAAAAACTTCTCACAATGAGTTGCTCACAATATTTTACAACGTCAATCTGTTCTTCAACAAAATAAGACCTAGGAGTAGCTTAAAGGATTGATGACTATTTAAGGAAGACAGGAATAAATGTAACTGGGCTGTAATGGCGGGAGCCGCAGATCTGTACAACTTCGGGGACATAACCCTGGGCAAACGGCAGGCTCTCGCTGCTTCCCCCTTTACGTAACAAATACACACAAGATGTTTGGGAGGCGGGAGCTTCGTCATTTACTTACAAATGTTTTATTTAATGTAATAGAAATTATGTGAGAATACAATTGGCAAGAAAATAATGATCTTCAAATGTATATATGACGTACATGGAGGCTATTCTCCCTCTTCAACATCAGTGAATGGTGCTGGGACAGTAATTTATATATAAAATAAACAGTATATATACATTTTTAATTTGTATATATAAATAAAAAGTGCTCCAAGAGTAAAGTTCCATGAGTTGTTCAACATTTACTAAGTTAAAAAGACACATACATATATTTGTGTTTATTTATATTATTTGGGGAAAACCAACTATTTCCTAGAAATAAATGGTTATAAATTTTCTTAAAGATCTGACCTTCCATAATCTCTCCAGAGCCTATGCTTATTATTTTATTTTTGACAAAAACTTTAAAAGAATTTTTCTTCTAAGTACCTATAAGGTTCCATTTACTTCCAACCATACATTGGCCTATAGTTTAATAAGTAAAACTCTTTAATTAAAATATTTTAAAAGTCAAACTGTAAACTTACTCTGGTCTTGTCCCCGTTTTATCACCTAGAAAATTCAAGAAGCTTCGTGTAAAAATAGGTTATTTATCAATGTATTCCAAATACAAATTTTAAGTTAACACAAACTAAAGTATAAATAAAAATTGTTAAGGATTTCTTAGAATGCCTCTTAAACAGCAAGTGATGTCACGACTTGTCACGAACTCTAAACACAGCATGTTACAGACATGTTTATGTACACATAAACAGTTATGTAGCTGATGTGCATCCATTTCTTTCAAGGGCAAGAATCTTCCTTTTTCAACTATCTTCCCTGAAAAATCTTCTTGCCTAGGAGTTTAACTCCTGAGAGCTTTATCTGACACTTTTTAAGGCCCTCTTAACAGGCTGCTCCACCTGAGAAAAAAAAATAAGTTGCTAAAACATCTAAGGCTATTTTTTGAATTATGGAGTTACTAAAAAGAAAATTAAGTAAAAACAAGAGACAGGACCTTATGTTTAAAATTTTTCATTCAAAGAGAAATAAATCCAAATTTTCTAAGATTAAAAGGATTTTACCAACTTTTAGGATAGTAATTCACTCTTTAAAACAAGTATCTCCTACAATAAAACCCATGTCCAATTTCTGAAATCCCTATACAGATACAGGACACTGAATATTTTACAACTTCATGCATCATGCCATTCTAAGCTCTTCCAAGCGGTCAGTGCAGTGTGTACGCACGCGCTCCAGCCGAACATGCTTTCATCAGAAACAGAATAGGTGTTGCGAAACAAACAAGCAGATCACACACACACAACCAACAACCACAAAAAAAGTGCAAAATGAATTTGGGTTGGAAAAAAGTTTTTAAAGAATATTAGGCATGCCAAGAGCACAGCAAAAAGGGCATTTTCATACTGGTTGGTGAGTAAATAAAGTGGTAAAACCTTTCTGGAAAGCAATTTCACAATATATGCCAAGAGACTCCAAAATGTCCCTCCCTATAAGCCTATGATTCGATTTCTAGGTATCTGCCCTAAGGAAATAACCAAAATATGAACAAAATTTATAATAAAAGCACACAGCATCTTCTGCGTGCCTGGCTCTCCTAAGGTTTTACAAACAGCAATCCTCAAACCAACCCCATGAAGCAGGGACTGTTATTTCCCCTACTTTACAAAGCACCGAGATAGCCTGAATAAGGTCACAGAGCCTGTGAACAGCTAAGCCAGGACCTGCAGCCAGCAAACCAGCTACAGAGCTGACACTTAACTACCATACTATGTTGCCTCTCTCTACAAGGATACCCAATACAGTGATGCTTCCCAGAGCGAAGATCTGGAAACAAACACTAACCGCAGGATGGTGGCTGACTGCACGATGACACATCCATTCATAAAACTGACATTAAGCAGCATTAAAATATTTGTAAAGAATTACGGACACTGACTAAAACTTGTGATATATTACACGAGAAAGAACAGGTTACAAAACATGTACACGGTCCCGATTTTTAAAATGCATATTAAAACACGCATTAAGATAGTTACATAAGACATATGCACATACAAATCTGTCTACAAAAATAAAATCTTAAATGCACAACACACACAAAATTTGTGAACTATAATGCAAACTTAAAAATAATACCTTTACTATTGAATATTTAACTAACAGTCTTCCAGACATAGGAATTTCAGTTCCGTAAACAGCACTGTTAGAACGTGAAATTAAGAGTAACATTACTTACTCTTTTTATCCGATGAGCTGCTAAAATCTATGCCTCCAAGGCCTTCGTTGCCAGCAGCTGAAGTAGCTGCTGCAGTTCCCAGAGACAGACCTAAAGCATTTTGTCCAAGTCCTACAAACAAGCCAGATGCCACTCATGAAGTTCCTCAGTCTTTATAATGATTTCCCCACTGACCAAAGCACTCAAATACATTTAAGTTGGATCCCAGATTATTTTCATTCTTGATTTAGACAAATAGTAAGATACAAGTCTAGAGCATGCTTTGGACAAAGACTGATAATCTCGCTTGGATTCAATGGTATATGTAGTTTGAATGATGTGATTTTATTTATTAAAACGGCCAGAATATATCTGTTCATGGATATTTGTGGATACTCGATTTTATTTGTTGTTTTTAAACCCTCTCTATCAAAGCAGTTTTAGTTTGCATATTTTCAGGTGAATACATCTTGTCTTCCAATCATGCTTTGGAATTCTATACTTTTAAAATAATGTAGTACCGGATGTGTTAATTAACTTGATGGGGGGGAAACAATGTATACAGTCAAATCTTTATGTTGTACACTTTAAATATCTCACAATTTTATTTGTCAATCACACCTCAACAAAGCTGGGGGAAAATAAATAAAATAAATTAAATAAAATAAATAAATAAAATAAGCAAAATTTCAAAGATCCTGCACTGGTCAATCACATAAGTCCATGCATTCTCAAGCTGACACAATTGTGTTTTTAGACAAGATGCTATTTACTTTAAAAACAGGAAATAGCAGGCTATACTGGATAAGAGCATGGGATAAATGAAAACTGGATTTAAATCCTGATAATGTGTTAAAAAACACAGCTGAATGAATGTTATGAATTTTTAAAAAATCAGTGGCACGTTTAGGTTAACATAACCATAAAGTAAGCATTGAATACTGTGTCAAAGAACCTAACAAAATTCAGAACAGACCTAAAAACTTAATAACAAGACACAAAAACTACCCTCTAACTCTTGTTTCTATTATTTTTGTGGTTTGCTCCCATGGGAATCTTTGGGAAAGATGTTTATTTATCCTGCAAAGAAATGTACATTATAGTCAACTAATGATTTGGTTATTAGAAGACACTTACAAAATTGACTATAATAAAATCATTTAATACTTGTTTTTAATATCCTGACTTCAAAGCACTCTAACACCCTTTCCTAACATCTATAACAGAAAGCCATTCCCAGAACCCGGCTTATGAGGTCAAGTTGTGCCACAGTGAATTTAGAGGCTAAACGATTCAAGACTATCCAACTGCCGTTTATTAAAAAGACAAATTTCTCTATAGAATAGTTTACTGACTCCGGAAACAGGCTCTTTCTTGCCTCCTTACCTAGTCAGTCAATGCTGAGAAAATGCATTTCTAAAATACGGCAATAATGTATGAACAACTTTATTTTATAATTCAGTTTTTACACTAAAAGGAAAACATAAAGGTTCAAGAGACCACATGATCTGCTCAAAAGACCAAAACAAAGACAGTAAATTTAAACATGAATATTTACTCTTCTGGAGAGTAAATATCACAGTTACCTGATGCTGCCGTGCTTGCGCTTTGGAAAAGCGGCCCTCCCAAACCCGTCAAGGCTCCCCCTAAAGAGAGGCCTGCTGGTGCAGTGGTGGCTGCAGCTGCCGTCCCACTCAGGCTGCTCAGAGTGAATCCTGTGGACGCTATAAACAGTGAGCCCGTAAGCCCCCAAGAGCGCGAGCATCACAGAAAACACAAGACACCTTCTTAAAAACTGACGTCACGATAAACCTGGCTCTTGAGAAAAACCACTCACTAAAGCTAACATTATACATACTTAAGAACAGAAAGAAATAGTACCTTTAAAGCAAAAACCAGTGACAGGAATAAGGGCTTTGGTTAATACCAGCATGGTATCAGGTAAGTGACTCCAGACAGTAATAGAGTTTTCAACCCAGGCCACCAGCTCCACACTCAAAACCAGATGAATCCTAAGGCAAGCAAGGTTTATGCAAACTCTCTACCCTTCCCTGTCACCAAAGTGCGCCTTGAAAACAACGCAGACATCAAGAGTTTCACGTGTGCCCTCTCACCCGCTCCCCTGCTTTGCTCTGTAAAGAGACGAGACCAACTTCCAAGAGGGCCTCTGCTGCTTTAATGCTCAAGGCTGATCTTCACAAACCAGTAATTCAGTAGGTCAACGCTGCTGAATGACTGAAATAAAAATTCTCCCAAACTGAAGTTATCTTTACCAAAGGTGGATACCTACATTCACTGACCGAGGGAAATAAGAACTCAACCAGAAAATGCCACCCTTCCCCGACACGCCTCACCTGCAGGAGTCGACGTCAGAGCGGACGAGAGCGTGAGACCGCCAGCCGAGGCAGACGTGATGGGCAGCGCAAACGGTGTGGCGGACGCCGCGGGTTTACTGAAGCCTAAGCTGAAGCCTGCCGTGGACGCAGAGGTGGTGGCCGGTGGGCCTGTAAAAAAATATCCCAGCTTGCCGTAGCTGCATGCGTATTACACAGGTATCAATCAGGAGCCTAGAAGTCTACTTTTCGTAGATGGAACAAAGGTATATGTACTTACATACGTATGAGAGAGAAAAACCATTCACCAAATCAGGGTGCACACTAAAGATGAAAATCCAATCTATGCGGTAATACTGAAACTCAATCTCAGCCCTACCTCTAAATACACCTAAAACGGCACTTCCCCCTCCTTTCCTTTACACTCAACAGAACACAGTCCTTCTTCTCCAAGACTATTTAAAACATCTTCTCTGCTGCTTGAAATCCTCCTCCTCTGCTTCCGTGTCTGTCAGTGCCCTCCAGTCCCTTCTGTCCATCTCCCTCCTCGGTTCACCTCTTTTTATTTTTTTAATTTATTTACTTATTTTTGGCTGCACTGGGTCTTCGTTGCTGCGCGTGGGCTTTCTCTAGTTGCAGCGAGCGGGGGCTACTCATCGTTCTGGTGCATGGTCTTCTCATTGTGGTGGCTTCTCTTGCTGTGGAGCATGGGCTCTAGGCGCACTGGCTTCAGTAATTGTGGCACGTGGGCTCATTAGTTGTGGCGCATGGGCTTAGTTGCTCCGCGGCATGTGAGATCTTCCCGGACCAGGGCTCAAACCCGTGTCCCCTGCACTGGCAGGTGGATTCTTAACCACTGCGCCACCGGAGAAGCCCTCGCCTCTTTTTTTAAATTGAAGTATAGCTGATTTACAGCGATTCAGCTGTACAGCAAAGTGATTCAGTTTTATACATATACACACACACACACATATATATTCTTTTTCAGGTTCTTTTCCATTATAGGTTATTACAAGATGTTAAATCTAGTTACCTGTGCTATACAGCAGGTCCTCGCTGTCTATCTGCTTTACACGTACTAGTTGTGTATCTCTGTCCACTTCTTAAATGCTCCTCCCGATGGCTCCATTCTTGCTCCCTCACTTCCTGAAACATCTCACCCACTTTCAGAATCTCACTATATGTTCGTGGGTCTAAATCTACATCTACCTGAGCCTCCAAAGGCTATAGCTCTACCTGGATGTCCCTCTGGACCCCTACACATCTCCCTATAAAAAAATTTCCTAAATCCCCCAGGGTCAATGTGGTTGCTCAAGCCAGAAATCATAATCATCCTTGACATTCCCTCGCTCCCCTGTATTCTATCAGTACAAGCCCTGTCAATTCTACTTCAGAGATATCCCTGGATTACAAACATCCTCAAAAACCTTAGTTCAGGCCATCTCTCTCTCAAGAACTATTACAATAACCTCCACGATCAGTCTCCTCCAACCTCCAATCTACTCTTGGAATTATCTCGTTACTTTAAAAAAGAACAAAATAACATGCTGGCGATTCCCCCGACTTAAGGTTCCCACTAAATCTATACATTAGTCTTTAAAATAGATTCTAAAGGCTTGGTACCCAAAACCCTTTCCTATGTGGTCCTAACCCGCTCCGCCAATCTCCTCTTCCTACCATGCCTACCCTCAGAATCCTAAACTCCACGAGCAAAGTACCTTTCCTGTTTCCCTGGATCCTCTGACGACTGGCCTCTGCGCTCTCCCCTCCTGCCTGAACAGTGCTTCCTGCCCCGCCAATCAACAACTCCTCTCCTCCTCAGCCTTCCTAGTGCCTTTCATGCGTCTCTTAGAGCGCATGTCAGATGACACAAGAACCCATCGCTCGGCCTGCCTGCTCCCTTTGCCTCACAACAGGCTGAAGGTCTTGCTCAGGCACCCAGCGGCCCCTGACCTCATCAGGGTCCTGCACCACGTTCCGCTGATACTCAATGATCAAGGCATTGTGTAGACTCCCGGCCACAGCCAGGAACTAGTAGTTACGCTAAGTTACTAAACGGAGAATTTATGAATGACCTGCATTTTGGCTTCTCCTGAAGGCACTCAGAGAAAAGAAGTCAGAAACTATGCTTCTGGATCGTCCTTGCCACAAGTGGAAGTCCCTGCCAGAGTAACGTGCTGTGAAACACGCACAGGCTCTAAAATCTCAGGACAGGATCCAACTGCTCGCCCTTGTAACCAGTCCTGTCCGAAACTTTGGTGGTAGACAGACGTGCTTTCTGTTGATAACATGTAAGTGGCATCTAAGTGAGGCAAGTTCACCAATCTTTAATTTATTTCAATTTTAAGTTTACATTTAATTAAATTAAGTCACTTTAATTGCAGTTCCTCACTGTCCTCTTGTCCTTTCACATCATTTCCTGGCATCCAGGTCAAGGTGCCGTCACCCTGGTTACCCACATTCCCTGCAGCATATCACGATAGAGAACCATGATATTTTTGAGCTGGAAGGGAATTCAAAACCTTTTGATTACAATACCCTCATCTGACAGATAACTAAAAGCCGCCAGATATGACCATCTAAGGCCTCACAATTATTTAGAGGTACAACCAGCGCTTAATTCCAAGACTTCTGGCCTAAAGTTTGGTTCTTTTTTCACTAAAAGGGCTTAAATGACTGAAAAATATAAATGTGAAATAAATTTTGACAGAAAAAGCCAATTCTGTATTAAATTTTTTTTTCTGAACTAAAAAAGGATTACATAATCATCGATTTTTTAAAAATAGTCAAATACTGAAAGGTTCTTTGAAAAGTCAGTATCTATGATCTATATTCAGTTCCTTATATGTTTCTTCTATAGCCCAGCTCTGTAAGAGATTAGCAAAGAGTAGAAAAACCAGAGATCTGGGACCTTCCCTCAAAAATTCCTACTCGGAGTTAATCCTGTAGTTACAGCTGTTGCTATTCCTGGGGACAAAAAGAGAAATAAACTTTAATCACCAGTGGCAGATGGCATTCTTTTGGCCTGTAACAGGGCAAGACTTGGAATCACCCTCAGGGAGTGATGACACTGCTGGTAAGACTAACGCGTATCACAGTATCTTCCACCACAACCACTGCCTAATACAGCGTTCCTTCTATAGCACTGGTTCTCGTATCATAGGCTGTGTATAATTTGATCAATTAGGGATTAAGAGTTGTAAAGTGCAAAAACTATTGCCTATAACAAAATCCGGCAAGGAGGAAAAAAAGCTAGTCCAAACAAAACAGCGGCACTGTCTCAAGAGGCACACTGGCTGGTCTCACGTTTACGCCTGCAGTTCTTCCACGGTCTCTGTGTAGCTGTGAAAGTGCTGCAGTCAAGGCTGGCAGCTCAATGCAAAAGGTGGTTACACAGATCAAGAGACTCTGAGGGCAGAGAATAGAGGTAAATAAGGAAGTAAACTTTTAAAATGGTGGATCCAGTGAAGCATATTTCTGGCTTATAATAACAAAATATCTGTATTTTTTTAATTAAATATCAGAAATAAAGTACATGCACAGACTCTAGACAATGCTATACTTTTTTTTTTTTTTTTTTAGTTTTGGCTGTGTTAGGTCTTCGTTTCTGTGCGAGGGCTTTCTCTAGTTGCGGCAAGCGGGGGCCACTCTTCATCACAGTGCACGGGCCTTTCACTGTCGCAGCCTCTCTTGTTGCGGGGCACAGGCTCCAGACACGTAGGCTCAGTAGTTGTGGCTCACGGGCCTAGTTGCTCCGCGGCACGTGGGATCTTCCCAGACCAGGGTTCGAACCCGTGTCCCCTGCATTGGCAGGCAGATTCTCAACCACTGCGCCACCAGGGAAGCCCAAATATCTGTATTTTTTTTAAAAACTTTTTATTATTGAAATGCCCACCAGAAACCTTTACCTCCTGCCCTTTTCCCAGTGCAACAATTGTTTTAATAATAAAAAAATCTGAAACATCTCTTAGGTATGTAAATTATAACGTTATAGCAAAATAGGAGGGCTTCCCTGGTGGCGCAGTGGTTGAGAGTCTGCCTGCCGATGCAGGGGACACGGGTTCGTGCCCCGGTCCAGGAAGATCCCACATGCCGCGGAGCGACTGGGCCCGTAAGCCATGGCCACTGAGCCTGCGTGTCCGGAGCCTGTGCTCCGCAACGGGAGAAGCCACAGCAGTGAGAGGCCCGCGTACGGGGGGAAAAAAAAAAAAAAAAAAAAAAGGAAGCTGACTGTCCCATATACTAAATTAATTAATGTCCAAATTGTAAACTTGACTCAGTCTTCACCAAGATAAAACACTGCATTACAGAATCTAACATAAACTTGAATTACTTTAATTCATTACTTTTAAATAGATTTATTTCCTTTAATTCTTAAATGTATGTCTGTGCTGTCCTTCCTTACACTGAAGTCAGTCACAGCTAACGGCTGGCCCTATCTCTGACCCTTGATCCCACATCCCTGTCTGCCTTTTCATCTCAGTATTTACCATTTTTTAGGTCTACCACCAGTGACGATCCTTGTAAAGGGAGGAGACACAGGACAGAACCTGCAAAGAATGAATACCCCAAACCCACTCCCTGAGAATCTGACAACCCTCCTTACCTGTGTTCGTTCCTCCTAGAGTGAACCCAGTGGCAGGCTTAGATCCAAAGAGCCCGGCTCCGAAGCCAGCAGAAGGAGCAGGTGCTGTCACTGGAGCTGCCGTGCTCCCGAGGCTCCCAAGACTGAGCCCCACAGAAGGGCTGCTTGTTCATAGAAAACACAAAATAAAGTCTACTAGAGCCAATACTTATTTAAGGGAAACGCAAGTTAGCTCTTCGAGGTTATTTCTCCATTTAAGCACCTCACACATCTCCACAGGATACAAAAGTAATCACAACTCACCTTCAACCAACCACGTTCAAATATTTTTCTGTTCTCTATAAAAATAAATCCACATACAAAATTATTCTTAAAAAATGCAACAGCAGTCTTCAAGAAAAGCAGAATCTATAGCATTTAGGATTTCAGATGCCAAGGAGTCATAAACAAGATCACATGTATCCTGCTTTCACCAGTTTTTGTTTGAAAGCTAGCGTATTTTAAAACAGCCATAGGAAATTCTACAAATACGGATCATTTTCCTTCTGAACTATGTATGTACAATTCACACTGCTAAGCTCATCTGTTCTCCCCCGACTGCTAACATAAAGACATGCCCAGAAATAGGAACGTCGCTCGAAGCTGCCCCCACCACCTCTCTGTCACTCGAAGCTGTCCCCACCACCTCTCTGCTGCTGTATCGCCGGCCCTGGGGGTGGGGAGGAGGGACAAGAATAGACATACCCTGGCACGAGGAAGCTGCAAAGCAAAGCTCCCCTCTAAAAAGACTGTGTAAGATCAGCAGAAACCCTCTTCAGAGGTTCTGAAAGCTTAGAAAAGAGCAGCTGATAATAACAAGTGATGTGAACAAAGTTTACAGCTTTTCAACTGTTCTTAGCAAGCTGCAGAGGCTCAAATTTGCTACCTATAAATGGTAGAACAAATGAAAACAAGCCAAAAAATCTTGACAATTTGACACTTCAAAAATTATGTCGGAGGGTTAAGAGAGATTACAACATGTGTAACATAATGGGAAATCCCGTTCATGCTACATATGTATCTTTATTACTTCTCTCCCTGGCCTTCCACATAGACGTAAACACCATGGCGGAACTGCATGTCAGTTTTTTAAAAAAGCTTCAACGCCTGCGGCATTTCAATGGAAGGGGCAGGCAGTACTGCTCTGGCCAGGCTCCGGTACCAGCTCTCCAATGTGCTGGTACTTGTATGACAGAATGTTTCTGGGCCTCTATCTCCTCATCAGCAAAATGGGAATAACAGTACCCACTTAAGATTTTTTGTAAAGATTCAGAGATTACGAAGGGCAAATTAACTTCACTCAATAAATGCTGTTGCTACCATTATCATAAGAAGCACTTATAAATTCAACTAAACATATCATGTACAAGGTTCTACGCCAGTTAATCACTGTGAGGGCAACGGAGAGGGAGGAGTTTTCAAGGAAGGAGAACCTGAAATCAGTCATCAACACTGAGCAGGGAAAAGGAGAGGGTGCACCCAAATTGTGTCTTTCCCTATTAGCACGTGTGTACGTGCCCCTCTGTGTATACAAGCACAGGGGGCTGGCAGAGCAGGGCTGCAAGGTGTCACCCAGAATTAAAGTACAACTGAACCAAAACGTATTTTTAAGAAACATTTTGTTGGCAAATTATGAAGAATCAAATTAAGGAAATGTTTATTATGCTACCCTTCCTCCCAAACAAGTCAGTAATCCCATGTTTTTACTGCTATTCCATAAATACACAAAAGATATACAGTGAAAGTATGTATTTTTAAGACAATTAAAGTATTTAAAATTTCTTGACAATCTAAGGTAAGTAACGATACAATGAAGTGTTTCACAAGTTCATAAAGTTGAAAACATTACCAAAGAAAATATATCAAAGTAAAATCTTACTTTACCAGAGAAGCAAAGGAGAAATTTCTGTGGCAGAAATATTCACTTAAAGAAAAACAAAAAGCTACCTCAGACCTAACCAATTATTGCCTCAACGAATATTATCTGCCAACTCCTCAACAAAGACATGATGCAGAAAAGCCAGCAGACCCTGCCAGATGAAGAATGGAATCTTGCCCTACCGTGGACCTGGGAGCTAACCTAACCTAGGTGCATTTACCAAAAGAACGTTAGGCCTCCAAACCAGTACTCCAATGGGCAGGTGTTAGACCGTCTCTCCTTTTATTAATTTCCCAAGCCTTTCTACAGCATGTATACATTTTTCTAGTTTATTACTAGTAATTCATTTACTCAGTCATTCAACAAGTATTTATAAAAGCCCTGCCAGGCACTGTCACAGGGACTCGGAGTGGCAGATGAGACTCAGGCCCTGCCCTCAGGAAGTTTCCAACCAGAGAAAGAGATTTATCAATCATTCATGCATTCAACAAATACATATTGAGCTCCACTGTGTCTTCTGGAAAACTAGCATGAAAAGATCTCCACCATCATGGAGCGTAAAGAAGTCAACAAAAAATGTAAGAACTGAAACAACTGTGATAAGTGCTATGGTACAGGGTAAGGGATGGAAACCTCTCTACACTGACAGGTCAGAAAAGGCTTCCATCCGATGTAAGCACCTGAGTCCCACAAGCAGGCATCAGCTCAGCACAAGAGGTGGTAGGGCAATTCCAGGCAGAGGGAACTGCCCTAAAGTGGGAAGGGGTTTGGCCTTCACCTGAGGAACTGAGAAAAAGCCCAAGTTGTGTTTTTCAAACTAAGATCAGGACCCATGAGATGAGCAAAAAATCAATTTAATAGCTCACAACCAGCATTTTAAAATAAGGAAACGGAACAGAATAGAAAATATCAGGCCAAAAAAAAAGAAAATATCAAAGAGTATGGGTAGTATCTTTCGCTGAAACTGTGTCAGTTAATTATCTGTATGCCTGTAGATGTTATTATTATTTTCTTTTACAGTTGGGTCTGAATCACTGAATTGGAGCAAACAAAAATGAGAAGATGGGCTCAGGATGTCTGAAGAGGTTCCAGACTGGGCCTTGCAGACCATGGTAAGGTTTATTTTTACTTCATTCCAAGGATAGTGGAAAATCATTGAAGGGAGGCAATGGGAATTTTTTTTTTTTTAATCTGGCTACAACGTTGTTAAAAAAAAAAAAAGAAGTTGATGTAAAAGCAGTTGAGACAGCAACTGGGATTCCAGAGAACTAATCAAAGTAGGAGGTGATGGGAGCAGTTTTCATCTAACAGGAGAAGGTTACTGGTTGAGAAGCTGGCAGGAATCATTAAGTATTACGATCTTTCATGTAAGCTTCAGGAGAGCAGGACTTATCTTACCACCTAAAGGGGAGCCTACTACCTAGGAATGCGTTCAACAAACATTTGTTCCACGAATGACAAGAGCCCGCAACAGGGTGGTGGCCCTGGAAATGAAGCAAATGGCAAGTAAAGCATTAAAATGATCAGGCCTTACTGATTAAGTGCACAGACTGACAGCATAGGAGCTATTAAGGAGAACTCCAGATTTCTGACTTCACCGTGTAGTCTTTGCCCACCCTACCCCCTCCCATACAGACAAAATTGAAGGATTTTTGCTTTGTTGATCTACCAGCTCCGGGAGCTATCCTGTAACTCATTCTAGGCACACTATTTGATTTAACGATCTCCATTTTTATCTTCAAAAGTTTGAGCTCTAAAGAGCAAACCTCGCATCATTAAAATGATCTTTATTTTAATTGCCTCTTTCTGGACGTCTGCTGGCCAAATTGTTATCACTTGAAGAGGTGAGGTAGCAGGCTGCACAAAGACGATGACTAGGGCGCCTACATTTCACAATTTAAGTAAAAGACAATGAGAGTCAGCACAATATCCTCACCTGTGATATACTAATTTGCACATACTGTTCAAAACTACCACCAAAAAGTGCTGTAACAAGTATTTGAAACAAAAAACCCAAGAGGACAGATAGGGCCCCATAAGGCACAAAAGGTTTGAAAGCGCGTTTAAAATAACCACGAAATCATTAATGTCCCAAAACGTATATCCTGCAATGGCGTCTCAATTATCGGGGAGAAATTTGTCTTTGTTCCCCTTACAATTTCCTATTAAGTCTCTTTTTCTAAAAAGAGCTTAGATCCGACAACCTTAGCCCCATTCATCCCTGCGACATTCACCGGGCGCCGGGATAGGCCCAGAGAAGCGGCGAAACCGCGGCCGGGCCTCCGCGTGGAAGCCGGCGCCCCCCGCCCCAGCCGCCCGCGACCCCCAGGCCACCCGCCCCAGCCCCGCCGGGAAGAAGGCCGCTCGCGGTTACCTAGACGCCGCGGTCCCGAAGGAGAAACCGCCTCCCGTGCCGCTCCCGCTGGCGGCCACGGTGGAGGAGCCCAGCGTGCTGCTCCCGAAGGAGAACCCCGTGGACATGGCTGCGGGCTCGGCGCGGTTGGCAAACTAGTGGCTCGGCTCGCCGCTCCCGCCTCAAGGCCCCAGCGGGCCGGGCAGCATCGCTCCCACCCAGCCGCGACCCTGCGCGAACGCGGAGCCCAGCGGACGCGAAGACCGCCCAACTGTGTGGAGATGGCGCAGCTCAAGTATACTGCGGCTGTCCGCACGCACCTCCGGAAGCGCGACCGTCACGCAGGGGCCGCTGGGAGTGAGCGGGGCCGGCGGCCACGCAGGGGCCGCTGGGAGGGGGAGGAAGGGGAGGGGAGGAAGGGGAGGGGAGGAGGGGGAGGGGAGGGGAGGGGAGGAGGGGGAGGGGAGGGGAGGGGAGGAGGGGGAGGGGAGGGGAGGGGAGGAGGGGGAGGGGGGAGGGGAGGGGAGGAGGGGGAGGGGGGAGGGGAGGGGAGGAGGGGGAGGGGGGAGGGGAGGGGAGGAGGGGGAGGGGGAGGGGAGGGGAGGGGAGGGGAGGGGGAGGGGAGGGGAGGGGGCGGTGTCTGGAGATCCTGATGGGACCGTGTCTCTCTCGGTTCTTCCTGTTTTGGCATCTGTGCTGACGTAACCTTCGCATTATGGCTGCTTAATCTCAGTTATTGCTTATATCCTTGCCTCCTGCCAGGGAGGATGCACAGACTAGACGGGATAAGAAAAGTACAGAAGCAAGAACGATGTAAGGGTTCTGTGAGCAACCCTTAAACATAAGGAAAATGGGGCTTTAAAGAGGAGAGTCCCTCTGACGGGAGGATGAGGAAAGGCTTGCAGGCGGTGGTGAGTTCGAGGTGCTGCCTTCATAATGCAGATGCTTATTTTCCCATCAGGGGTTGTTACATTACTCTCGCAGAGGGTTTTCCTACCTGCGATTTCTTCCAATAAGATACGTCTTATAAGCAACCACCGTATTTGCTTTCCTAAAACAATTCCCACCAGGACACTGCCTTGATCAGAAACCGTGGGACTTCCCGTGTGGCGCTCAGAGTCTTACACATCACAGATCCTTCTAACCTGACGTCTCACAGCTCACCTTAATGCAGCACTTTCTCCTGCATTGATCTTGGGCATTGGCAACTGCTACGGACTGAACTGTGTCCCTCCAAAATCCACATGTTGAAACCCTAACCCCGCAATGTGATGGTATTTGGAGATGGAGCCTTTGGGAGGTAGTAAGGTTTAGATGAGGTCATGAGGGTGAGACCCTCATGATAGGATTAGTTCCCTAACAGTAAGAGACACCGGAGAACTCACTTTCTCTGCCTCTGAAGACACATCCAAAAGGCAGCCGTCTGTAAACCAGGAAGAGAGCCCATGAATACCTTGATCTTGAACTTAGCTTCCTGAACTGTGAGAAATGAATTTCTGTTGTTTAAGCACCCAGTCTGTGGTATTTTATTATTGCAGCTTGAGCAGACTAATACACCATCTCTGTGTATAATTTAAAAATTAAATGCATTTCAAATATTATGGCAGTCACTGTGGGAATGATAAAAAAGAAAAGGGACATATTTGAACTATTGTATAAAGAAAAAGTTCATAGTGATTAAACAGGAAGAGAAAAAATATTGTGGGGTTTTTGAGCTTCAGTGGTCTAGAGAATGCTATTATTAGTGATGAGTATACGATGGTCACTAAGAGAACTGGGGATATAAAATCAAAGGGTACTTTTGACTTGGAAACTAAAAAAGATAGATCCAGATGATTTTTGTAAAAAGGTAGAAAGTGGCAACCTTTGTGTTAATTACATTGCATATTCTTTCCAAAACTTTTGAAGAATACCAACATAAAATTAGTAAGAGCAAAATTCCTGGCACTTAAATGCATATGTGTTAATTACCAACACATGTAAGATTAGCTGGATGGAAAGAGCATGTAAATATGTAGTAGGGATGAATATAAGACGTTCATAATAGGTGAAACTCGGTGTGGGGTATATAGGACCTCTCTTTGTAATAACTCTGTAAATCTAAAACAGTTCTAAAAATAAGTTTATAAAAGAAAATAGTGGGAAAATCGCTCAGAGATGAGACTTTGGAGGGGAGCCACTCAAATTGACAAACTATTTTCTAAACTTTATTTTTAAAAAATTTTAGTACAGCATTTCTGTCTTGTATCTGTCAGAGTAGTTTAAGTTATTGCTGCAGAAACCCCAAAATCCCACACAGAGGCGCACTGCAGAAATGGAAACTGGAATATTTGATAAACAGTATTACAATCTACCACATGCCTCTAGAGGCACCAAATGTAAGACTGGACCTCAAAGAGGCTTTGTAATCTTATATGCCTTCTTCTGTTTGTCCTATTAGCAAAAAGAAAAGAAATTCTCACCCATATGCTCTACAGGAATAAAATTCCAAAGAAAGCAGTTTCTGTAAGCCCAATTGTTTGTTTATTCAATTGAAAACTTCACAGTAAGGTGGCAATAACGTAAACTTCATGCCTGTGGAAGATAAAACCCCTTCCAGCCAGGCAAAACCATGGAGCACTGGAATTTGGCTTTACCTTCCTTTCCTGACAAGAGTAACATCCTATTCCAAAGCATGTTTCCAAATACTCTTACTGGGCATTATGGGACCTGAACCCATGTATCAGTTCTATGTGAATTGCTTCTTTCTGAGGATGAAGCAAGTGATTTGAATTCTAAATTCGATAGCAAGCCATTTTGCTTCCCCTTATTATTGTTATTTTTTTGCAGTAAGTGGGCCTCTCACTGCTGTGGCCTCTCCCGTTGCAGAGCACAGGCTCCGGACGCGCAGGGTCAGCGGCCATGGCTCACGGGCCCAGCTGCTCCGCAGCATGTGGGATCTTCCTGGACCGGGGCACGAACCCGTGTCCCCTGCATCGGCAGGCGGACTCTCAACCACTGCGCCACCAGGGAAGCCCCCTTATATTTTATATTGTGAAAATTCTGTTAAGAAACCCCATCTTTTGCTGATTTACTGGCTGTGTGATGACATTGTTAATGTTATAATCAAGCTGAATTATCTGAAAGGCAATAGTACTGTAAAAAAATTCTAGGGGGCTTCCCTGGTGGTGCAGTGGTTGAGACTCCGCCTGCCGATGCAGGGGACGCGGGTTCGTGCCCTGGTCTGGGAAGATCCCACATGCCATGAAGCAACTAGGCCCGTGCACCACAACTACTGAGCCTGCGCTCTAGAGCCCGCGAGCCACAATTACTGAAGCCTGTGAGCCTAGAGCCCGTGCTCCGCAACAAGAGAAGCCACCGTAATGAAGAGTAGCCCCCGCTTGCCGTAACTAGAGAAAGCCTGAGTGCAGCAACGAAGACCCAACACAGCCAAAAGTAAATAAATAAATAAATTTATTTAAAAAATAATAATAATCCCAGTTTTGTTCAAAGTGGCACACTAACCAGAATCCCAGCTTCCTTTACAGGTAAATGTGGCTGATTAGATGTAAGTGGGAGACATGAGATGAGCGTTGGCTCATGTAGAGGAGGAGAGAGCTGGCATACATCCCTCTTGCCTTTCTCCTCCTTCTTTCTTCCCGCTGCCTGGAACTCAAGACACATGGCTGGCTCTCCAGCAGCCATCTTGGGCTGTGAGGAACTTAAGAATGGAAGTCATATGCTAAGGAGGATGTAGCAGAAAAACAGTATGAACACTGGTTATAGAACCACCGAACCAACCCTGGTCTGCCTACCATCCAATTTCTTTTCGGAGAAAAATCAACTTCTGTGTTAAGCCATTATAGTTGAGTCCCTATTATTCTAAATTTAGGATACCATCTTTAGTAGGAATCCACACTAAAAGATGAAATTTACACGTGTTACCGGGGAAACATAGGAAATATCCAAGATGAACCAAGGTCCAGAACATCTATAGGACTGGAATATAACAATAAATGCTGTTTAATATTGATAATATTAATTGATATTAATAATATTAATTTAATATTCTGGCACATATTCGTAGACCAATATCCACTTCTGTGAAGCAGGAATGCATTCTTAAGACTTTCCCGTAGCATGGATAAAATTTCCCCCAGGCCTGTCCAATTCCCTTTGATCTGTTTTCCCATACCTTAATTAGGCCTCTTTTGGTTGCAAGCAATCGAAATCCTCTCAACGGAGTTCAAGCATAAGTGTATGTACGTGTTGGGGAGACATAAGAAGACAGATATATTGTACAGATACTGAGAAGTTTCAAACGAATCTACAAGAGGAATAGCCGGCCCTTGAGTATGTCGGAAACCAAGAGCTAGCTCATTAAGAAACAAACTGGAGGGCTTCCCTGGTGGCGCAGTGGTTGAGAGTCCGCCTGCCGATGCAGGGGACACGGGTTCGTGCCCCGGTCCGGGAGGATCCCACATGCCGCGGAGCGGCTGGGCCCGTGAGCCATGGCCGCTGAGCCTGCGCGTCCGGAGCCTGTGCTCCGCAACAGGAGAGGCCACAGCGGTGAGAGGCCCGCGTACCACAAAAAAAAAAAAAAAAAAAGAAACAAACTGGAGAGGGTGGTACCTTCTTCAGGCAATGAGGCGGTCTGGAGGTCCCAGAGGATGGGTGAAGGGTTAACTAATTGACTGAGTGCCCGAGGGAGAAAGAGGCGGCCTCATACATCAGGGATGCCAGATTATAATGGAGCTAGCCAAGTAAGACCCGATTCGCAGGGAGCAGAGGCAGGAGCTAGCAAGCACATGGGGGGAAAGTGCGATGAGCCTGTAACTCCTAAAAATCAGATTGTTCTAAAACCCAAGAATGACCGGTCCTTCTCTACGAGCTCAAGCTCCTACTGAGGAGAGGGTAAAGGATAGCTGACAAAGCAGGCTTGGAGGGCAGCCGTGGAGAAAAAGAAAGTTGCTGCCCACTTCACCCCTGAAGAGCCCAGGGTTCAGTAAAGTGGTTACACAGAGTAGGGCACGACCGGCCACTGTATAGACCAAAGTTGAGAGCAGGTGCAAATGGACAGAAAGAGCAGACACATATGCCCCTGGGGTAAATCACCAAGATTCACTTTCTAAAGGATTCAGAGAGAAGGTCACACAGTTAGGAAAAGCAGAAAAATTACAAATAACTTTCAAGACAGAATAAGGGGCAAGCTTCCAAACCCTCATATCCTGAGAGAGTGAGGTTCACATTGACCTGGAAACATTATACTAGGTCTCAACTTCAGCATGAGACTGAAGCAGCCCTGTACGTGGCCTAACCTGGAGGTATGCACGTGGCTGGGCCTCCTCAATCACAGGTTATAGAATACCAACTATGATCACTGGGATACAGTATGCAGTGCACTCAGTTAAGAACGCCTGATACACACGTACGCACAACTGTTATTTATAGAATGTATTAAGGCCAGCTGCTATGCTTAACGGATCTGGGTTCATTATTTCACTTAACCAAAACAAATAACTCGATGGAGGGGATAAAGGTAAGCATTGCTATTTACAGAAAAGAAAACCAGGAGTTGGAGAAATTAAATAATTTTACTAGATTCACAGTTAATAAGGGGCAGATAGGAGATCTGGATTCAAACAGCTTTGATTCCAGAAAGAATTCTGAGCATAGGCTTCAGCTTCTGCAGTAATCCACCTAAAAATAAAAGCTGAGAAATGCAGCCAATTCTTGCTCTTTTAATGATTTATTTCTATTTAAGAAACACCCAGATTAGGAAGTGTGATTGCTTTCATAATATCCCATTAGACGGTAAGCAGTAAATATAATTATAAAAGCATTAACATTTAATTTTAAAATATGAAATGTTTTCTCACATGACAATCATAGCATCAGACATCTCTTGTGTATTTTATAGGGGAACTCAGTGGGTTTTTTTTTTAAAAAAAAGTGTAAAAAGAAACACTAAGCATTAGGGAGAAATGAATGTGGAAGACTGATTCCTCATTATTTCAAACCACCATGATTGTTTACTTACTGCTTTTTGTGTATTTGTTAATTTTTGATGCAAAAAACCCTCCATTTTTAAATGCAAGGTCAATTAAGAAAATTATATTTTATTAAAGTCATCAATAACTAGTATGTTATTTTAAGTAGTCTTTGTAGGCACATATAAGGCAAAATCTAGGTGTCTCCTAGAAGTTGGATAATAAAGGAAATTATAAATATATACATCAAGACAAAATTAAGCAAAGCACAGATGTTTTAAGACTCCCTCCAAAAGATAGCATGGCTTCCAGGCTACATCTTGATAGGAACTTAGCAGACCAGGTGGCATTTCTAAAGAAATGGGGTCTCAGCACAGAGATGTTCAGAAACTAGACTGGGGATATGTAACATACCCCTATAATAATGAGACATCAGGGCTGCCCCCAGAGGCTTTCCTGGCCCAGAAACACTGCTCTCTTGTCTTGTAGTTGGTACATCACAACTACAGATGGGTTTACAGCTGCATCGGGATCTTGGCTGGATGACAACAGCCTGTCATATCATTTAGGTCATTTCCCTTGCCCGAATTCATGCTAAGTAAGCTTCTCAATGCAAAGTGTCCACTTAGCTTTATAGGAAGAGAATACGCTGACCCTCACCGCTGTCCGCTTTAACGTGTGTTTCTCATGGCCAATGATCAAGCTGGTATTTAGATATTCACCAGTCTGACTAACCCTAAGAGACAGAACTCTTCTTGGCTGGCTGGCCTTCCCTCAGGTTAGCTTATAAGTCTCGGGGACTCCTCCGTTGGTACTGTAACTGGATTAAGTGACCTGTTTGCGTAAGTAACGTGATAACGACAGCAGAAAATATTTAATCTGGTAATTTTTACTGATCCAACTTTTTTAGGGAAGGTTAGAATTTAGGGACACTGGTGCACATACAGGTCCTCTTAAATTGGACCCTATGCTTTATGAACATTCGTAAGAATAAAAATGAGTCTCAGTGAACAAAACTCTTCTCCTTTATAGTGTCTACTCATCTCCCTTGAGTGAACCCACCCCTTCGTAGTGACAGAGGAATTGGGGCTCTTTGTTATGTTGTAGTTCTCACCAGGGGGAGAGCTAGCAACAGAGAAGCAGATGGTCTGAATCATTTGCATCCTGTGTGTGGTGTCCAACTGGGGCTTCTACTCAGGCTCTGCTACTGCTGCTAACAGGACATCTATTCCCAGGGCTCCTTGTGTCCATTCCCATGCACAAGACCTTCAAGTTGTGATGTGCAAGATCCCCAATAAAAGTGCCACATCGCCACCCCATGATTCTGTAGCAATCCTGGCCAATTATCAAGCTCTCCAACAAAGATTGTTCTCAATTAACATTTTACTACTTGAAAGGATGATCAAAGATGATCAGATATTAGAGGAGAGTTCTGACATGAAAGTCAGAAGCCAAAACAACAAACCTAGAAAGAAACCTTGAGGGAATGGAGATAATTTGGGAAGCAAAAACAAACAGTCAAACAAACAAATACCTTATGTACCTAGAGAGATGAGATCCACAAAATCAGAACAAGGTGATAGGAAAAGAAAACAAACAAACAGAAAATGTATATAAACAAAAAGAACTCTTGGGGCTCCCCTGGTGGTGCAGTGGTTAAGAATCCGCCTGCCAGCGTAGGGGACACGGATTCAAGCCCTGGTCCAGGAAGATCCCACATGCCGCGAAGCAGCTAAGCCCGTGTGTCACAGCTACTGAGCCCGCGAGCCACAACTACTGAAGCCAGTGCGCCTAGAGACCGTGCTCTGCAACAAGAGAAGCCACCACAATGAAAAGCCCACACACCACAATGAAGAGTAGCCCCCGCTCGCTGCAACTAGAGAAAGCCCGTGTGCAGCAATGAAGACGCAACGCAGCCAAAAATAAACAAATTTAAAAAAAAAAGAACTCTTGTTAATATTCCAGTAGGAAAAGGCTTACCTAAGGCCCAGATCTTGGATTCTAATATCATTCTTCAATAAAAGAACCAGAGCTCTTTGGAGAAATAGTTAATTCTAAGGGCTGGGGTGGGAAAGATGCAAAATGAGGTGGGAGCTTCTTGTAGCTCCAGAAAGTAAGGAAGTGCTAAAAACAAACAAAGAAAACCCCCAGTACTGATGGGGGTATGTCAAAGGGACAGAGGAGCCAAGTGAAAGAGCTGCTAATGGCCAAAACGAGAACAATTTGAGCACGAAAATAAATGAAGAACTATCAGAATATAGCCTGAAGTATAAAATGAATATTCTTGAGCCCATACTGATACAAACAAATGATGGAGTAAATAAGAAAATGGGAGAGAACAGAAAATTTTCTTGTGCAGAAGAATTTCAAACAACTTATGTAGAAACTCAGCCCTCAAAGATGGGGTGTATAACTCCTTCCTCCTTAAGTATGGACTTTGAAGAGTGAGCTCCTTTGAGAGAGGAGAGGATAGAAATGGGGGGAAATAGTAACTTTACAGTGGAGAAACTTGACAAACACTACCTCAGCCAGGCGATCAAGGTGTACAACAACAATGATAAATCGTATTGACAATATGACTTGATATTGTTATGATGTGATAAGAACGGCATTTTATCTGTCTGGTCTTCTCCCACAAAGCCCTTAACCCTGGTCTAACTATGAGGAAAACTTTAGACAAATTCCAGTAGAGGGGCATTCAACAAAATATCTGACCAGTATTCCAAAAAACTGTCAAAATTGAGTTTTCTATTCTGTAAACAAAGTACATCTCTCCATTTATTTAGGTCTTCTGTGTGTGTGTGTGTGTGTGTAATATCTATCTACCTATCTATGTATCTATCTTTTTAACTCTCTATCTCTCCATCCATCCATCCATCCGTCCATCCATCCAGGTAATTTTATAACACGCTCTGTAGAGATCTTATACACATTTTGCTAAATTTATTTATTGATATTCTTTTTAAGCTGTGACAAATACATCTTTTTAAAATTCCATTTTCTCCTCATACTAACTTGGAACTTCTGTGCTGTTTCTATATTTTAGCAGTTACCCTGGAAATTAAAACGTATGTAAATATAACTTTTTAAGGCTAAAATTAACAAACACTCCTACTATCTTCCAAGAGAATACAAGTATTTTACAGTATTTTATCTCATGCCTAACTCATATATTTGAATTCTTTTCTTTTTAAACTTCTTAAAACTTTATTAAAATTTTGTGCCATCAATATTTGTTTATATTTACTAATTTCTTTACATTAAAAAAACTTCAGGGCTTCCCTGGTGGTGCAGTGGTTGAGAATCTGCCTGCTAATGCAGAGGACATGGGTTCGAGCCCTGGTCTGGGAGGATCCCACATGCCGCAGAGCAACTAGGCCCGTGAGCCACAACTACTGAGCCTGTGCGTCTGGAGCCTGTGCTCTGCAACAAGAGGCTGCGACAGTGAGAGGCCCACGCACCGCGATGAAGAGTGGCCCCCGCTTGCCACAACTAGAGAAAGCCCTCGCACAGAAATGAAGATGCAACATGGCAAAAATAAATAAATAAATAAATAAACTCCTACCCCCAACATCTTCTAAAAACAAAAACAAAAAACTTCATTTCTTTTTTATCTTAGATCTTCCATCTGTGATCATTTTCCTTATCCTTAAGTATACTTTTGAATAATTTGCTTTAATATGGGTCATGGCAAACTCTTTCAGTCTGTATTTTTTGTTTGAAAATGTCTGGGTTTTTTTTTTCCATTTTCATTTTTTGAAAGATAGTTTGGGAAAAGAATTCTAGATTGTCATCGTTTTCCTTCTGCATATTGAAGATACTATTCCAATGTTATATGGCTTCCTCAGTTGCTGAGAAGTCAGCTGTCAGTTTAATTGTTAATCAACTGGGGGTAATTTGTTCCTCTTCTAGTCTGGATGATTTTAAGCTCTCCAGTTTTGTCTTTGGTGTTACCATAGTAAATTCACCATAGTGATTCTAGTTCACTTCGGTGTGTCTAGACATGGATTTCTTTTTATTTATTCCTCTTGGAATTCGTTGAGCTTCCATATTCTGTGGATTGGTGTCTTCCATGCATTCTGAAAAATGTCAGGTATTATATTATCTTTGCCCCAGTCTCTCTCTCCCCCTTCTCTTCTTGTGAAACTGTGGCAAGACTTATGTTAGATCTTTTCATGCTATCCTCCATTTCTCTTAACTTTTGTTTCCTATTTACAATCTTTTTGTCTCTCAGTGATCCTTTCTGGGTAATTTCCAAAAGTAACTTCCAGTTTTCTAATTCTTTCTTCTACTGTGTCTAATCTGTTAAACCCATTCAGTGGGTTTTCCATTTCAATTTTTGCGCTTCATTTATAAAAGTTCTATTGGGTTCTTCTTCATGTCTGCTCATTAAGACACTGTTCTTCCCATACACTGCAGATATTTTCATCATGACTCATTTCTTTAAACATAATGAGCATTGAGCATAATTGTTTTATAAACTAAGCCTGATAGTTATAAAAGCTCTTATTGCCACTCATGCTGTTCTTGCAAATTATCTCTTGAGAATTGTTTCCTTGTGTGCTAGTTATCTTTTATTGTGACTAACAATTTTCCTTGGAAAGCTAATTGTAAGAATTATTTAAAACCTATTGTAGAGTGGCATTCCACCCAAAAAGGATTTGAGTTTGCTTTAATAACATTCCTAGGCACTACTAATCCCAAACTTTTAAAACTATATTCACAACTTGAAGTTTTTCTGAAAGTTCTTTAGGTGGTATGAATCTAGGTTGCAAATTAATCTAATAACATTTTTGTGGTTATAATATTTGCAAGACAGGAGATTATTGCCCCCCTGCTGTTTCTTAACGTCAAGGTGGCATTGGATTTGTTGAGTTTCCTTCTGGCCCAGGCTTTATGTAGGGAGAGTCCCCCATTGTACTTCCTCCATGGGGTGGGCTCTAGACTTTGACTTCTGGACTTTAAGTCCTGTGAGAACATCAAAACAGGTACTAAATTTACCTGGTTTGGAAATGGCCCTCTTGCAGGAATTTCTGTATCCTGCTTACCTTTCTGGGTACACACTTTCCCTTATATTTTGCACTTGTGAGTCCTCACTCTCTTCTCAGTTACATTATAGGTGCTTTACAGGATTTGATTTTCTATTTTATTTTAATATATTTTATTTATTTATTTATTTTATTTATGGCTGCGTTGGGTCTTCATTGCTGCATGCGGGCTTTCTCTAGTTGTGGTGAGCAGGGGCTGCTCTTCATTGTGGTGCTTGGGCTTCTCATTGCAGTGGCTTCTCTCATTGTGGAGCATGGGCTCTAGGTGCATGGGCTTCAGTAGTTGTGGCACGCGGGCTCAGTAGTTGTGGCTCATGGGCATAGTTGCTCCATGGCATGTGGGATCTTCCTGGACCAGGGCTCAAATCTGTGTCCTCTGCATTGGGAGGCGGATTCTTAACCACTGCGCCACTAGGGAAGCCCTGATTTTCTATTTTAGATACTATTTTAGTTTTTAAAAAAAGCAGAGTCATTTCCTAGCCTATCATATTACCATAACTGAAACTTTTATATGGATTTTGAAAAACAAATCGATATAGAATAGTATTAAGAATACAGAATCTAGAGTCAGGCTGTCTGGCTTTATCTCATGAATCTAGGCTTTATCTGCTGTGTGATATTGGGCAAGTTACTTAACTTCATTGTGTTTCACTTTCCTCATCTTTAAAATGAGGAAGGTGATAGTATTTTCCCCATAGTACAGGTAAAGCACTTAGTACTCTTTCTGCCACCTGGTAATCATTTAAGCGTTAGTTATGATTATTATTACCCTTCTATGAGAATTGGTAAAAGAGACAAAGTGAGAAATGATAAGGGACGAGGGAGATAATGTTGTGAGGATAACGTGTTTGGGGATGTGGAATGGAGAAAATGACAAAAATCTGAGGGAAAATAATACAAAAAGAGGTTTTACCAAGGAAGTCTTGATGTATGTTATGCAATATAATTCACCCTTTTCTGCTTTTTCAGAAGATCTTCTGGAAAAGACTTGCTTTAGTTTTCAATTTTTTTTTTAGCCGGATTTGTGTCTTTTGGATGTGATACTGTACGAGGCTGTTTTCTAGGTCGTGCAATCTTATCCTCATTATGTATTCCCCGTGAGTATCTCCATTGCTTTGAAAATCTGTCTGAAACATAGCCTGCACTCAAAACAAAGCAACACCAAGACGACTTGAATAAAATAAATGAATGAAACACTGGCAAAATAAAACATAAATTTTAATTAGAAAAGAAAACCTAGAGGGTAGAGAGGTCTTTGTAGCACCAAACATAGTAAGAAAGATGATGTAAAAATGGTGATGATGTTTTAAAAATAGCATTTTGTAGTTACAACAGAGTGAAGTGGCTTAGGACAGAACACTTGGAGAACATAGAGCAGGGCTCCTCCGCCTCGGCACTACTGAGGTCTTGGGCTGGATAATTCTTTGGTGGGTGGTTGGGTGCGGGGTGTGTCTGGTGTATTTTAAAGTGCTCAGCAGCAGACCCAGCCTCTACCCACTGGATGCCAGTAGTACCGCCCGACACACACTCCTAGTTGTGACAACCAAAAATGTCTCTAGATGTCCCAAATGTCCCCTGGGGGCAAGATCACTCCAGGCTGAAAGCACTTCAGCATGGCTGAAACAGAGGAATTATAAAAATCACCTGTTATCCTAACCATCTAAAAATGTTAAGTATTTCGTTGTTGTTGTTGTTGTTTTTTTTTGTGGTACGCGGGCCTCTCACTGTTGTGGTCTCTCCCGTTGCGGAGCACAGGCTCCGGACGCGCAGGCTCAGCGGCCATGGCTCACGGACCCAGCCGCTCCGCGGCATGTGGGATCCTCCCGGACCGGGGCACGAACCCGCGTCCCCTGCATCGGCAGGCGGACTCTCAACCACTGTGCTCCCAGGGAAGCCCCAGTATTTCGTTTTAAATAAATAAAAATGACCCAACACACTCACATTGAACCTACCATTCTATAGCCGCTTTATTTTTCACTCAGTAATTCAGCATCAACACTTTTGTTATGTAATGTTCCTCTACAGCATAACTTGTTTTTGAAGTGTGAGTACTTTCTAATAAACTAATCTTAGCTTCTCCCTCCCGCCCCTTGTTTCACTGTTGTCATTAATTTCACTTATATGTAAGCATTTCACAGGGTACAGAATTCTAGGTTGGTGGACTCCTCTGTTAACCCTTTATTTCACTCCCCTCTCTTCTTGCTTGCTTTCGGATGAGAAGTCAGATCTGATTCTTTTCCTCGCTCCTCTATAGATAAGGGTTTCTCCCGTCCCTGCCTTCTTCAGGATTTCTGTTTGTAATCTTTGATTTTCTATGGTTCGAGAATGATTGTAGTTTTTCTGGCATTTATCCCGCTTGGTGTTCTCTGAGGGTTTGGTGTATGACATTAATTGGGGGGAAATTTCCAGTCATTATTGTTTCAAATATTTGTTTCTGGTCCTTTCTCTCTTTCCTCCCCTTTAGATATTCCCATTACATGTATGTTACACCTTTTGTAGTTGTCCCACAATCCTTGCGCATTCTGTTCTGTTTTTTTCAGTCTTTTTCCTTTCTTTTCTTCAGATTTGGAGGCTTCTATAGAGGTATCCTCAAGCTCAGAGATTCTTTCCTGCGTCACATGTGTTCTACTCATAAGCCTATCGAAGGCATTCTTCATTTCTGTTGTAGTTCTTTTTACCTGTAGCATTTCTTCTTGGTTCTTTCTTAGAATCTCCATCTCTCTGCCCACATTGCCTGTGTGTTCTTGCATTCTGTCTACTTTACCCAGCAGAGCCCTTAGCCTATTAATCCTAATTGTTTTAAATTCCCAGTCTGATAATTTTAACATCTAGGCCATAGCTGAGTCTGGCTTTGAGGCTTGCTCTTCCCCTCAAACTGTGTTTTTGCCTTTTAGTATGTCTTGTCTCCTGGATAGTCGGACACTATGTGCTGGGTGAAACGACCTGCCCGGCACTGGTTCCCAGGGAGGTTGCTGCTGGTGGGTTTCTGCTCCCATAAGGTGTTGTTCTCTGTACTTGCCTGTCTGTCTGTCTGTCTGTCTCTCTTTCTAATTTGGGGGTCAGTGGTTTGCCCTGTGACCTCAGTTCTCTCCTAGATCTAAATAAAGTTGCTGATTTTTCAGTTTGTTCAGCTTTTACTTTTAGTCACATAATTTTAAAATAAATAATTAATTAATTTTTGGCTGTGTTGGGTCTCTGTTGCTGTGCGCGGGCTTTCTCTAGTTGCAGCGAGCGGGGGTTGCTCTTCGTTGTGGTGCTTCTCACTGTGGGTGGCTTCTCTTGTTGTGGAGCACAGGCTCTAGGCACGTGGCTACAGTAGTTGTGGCACGCAGGCTCAGTAGTTGTGGCTCGCGGGCTCAGTAGTTGTGGCGCACAGGCTTAGTTGCTCCACGGCATGTGGGATCTTCCTGCACCAGGGCTCAAACCCGTGTCCCCTACACCGGCAGGCGGATTCTTAACCAGTGCGCCACCAGGGAAGTCCCTACTCACATAATTTTTAAGGTATGCTGATATCAACAGTGTATGGACATACCACACTTTACATAACAATCCCATAATATTGGAGATTGTGATGGATTCAAATAAGGCTACAATAAATGTATCTGATTATTTCCTTAGAGTAGATTCTTGTGAGAAGAACTGCAGCTCAGACAAAAGACGAAGTACTGAAATTTGGTGTCACCCTGTCTCGCCCTCACCCACCGAATTCTCTTCTCACAGCACGTCCACACGACCCTGTCCACGGGGGAGAATTGCCGGCCAGTTTCCCAGGAGAGGACCGCGCTCTCTCGGGGATTGGAAGGCCTCCACCGACAGGAGGCGCTGTGGTTCTCACGGCGGCCCCAGGCGGTACCGTAGCCGCTCTCTCAGCGCCGCCGCCGCTCTGCCCACCGCGCAGCGCCCTCTCAGCGGCCCCGGTTTGCGGAAGTGTTTCCAGGAGACGACGGGCGAGTTGCGCGTGCGCGGTGGGCGCGGCCGGCTGGAGGTGGTGCCTGCCGGGTCAGGGGCGCCGCGGCCCGGGATATCCGCTCTATGGTGCGCAGGTGCTGCGGCCGCCGGCGGACGCGTCTTCGGGATGGAGCACATCCGTACGACCAAGGTGGGCGCGCGGAGGGCCGCTCGCCGCTGGGCGGTTTGACTGGCGTGGGCGGCGGGACGCGGTTGGCCGGCGGACGGGCCGGGGACGCGGAGCGGCCTGGGCGGGCGTGAGGCGGGGTTCTGGTCCGGAGTTGGGTGCGGAGGGTCTGGGGTCCGTTCCGTGGGGCCGGCGGCCGACCCCCAGCGCTGCGGCTTCCTGGGCGGAGTCGGGGCTGCTGCGGCCTGGTAGCCCGGAACACACCTGGGCGCCGGTGCACCTCCCCTGCTCGGGTCCTGCGGTCCCGGGTCACGGATGCTCGGTGCAGGCGTCGGGGGAGCTGGGACCGGCGCTGGGCTCCACCTCACTTCCCTGGGGTTTTGGGGTTTCCGGCTCCGTTTCACACTTGGGTGTTTTTAGTGGCAAGTCAGCTGGGCAGACGAGTTACGGAGGACGGCTGATGGAAATGCTCTCCAGCTGAGCTGATTAAATCCCGTGCTTCAGTTTTGTGTGTGATTTTCAGTTTTGTGTGCATTTACTCTGAGAACAAACATATTCTTATGGTTCTGGTACAACTGTGAACACGGACGGAAGTGACCTCAAAATATTGCCAAGTTACTTTACCGACAACGTTGAAGTTCAGCTTCCACTTTGAGAGGGCAGGAAACAAGTCGAGGTCAGAACTGAATAGCATGTTTTTAAGCTCCGCGCAGAGCCTAACAGAATCGGGACGAGGACCACTGTGAACCTTGACTCTCCGGGTTTTGCGGAAACCATCGGTCAGTTGCTGCCCATCCTCAAGTTATAGCTCATTTAGGGAAAGAGCAGACATCCGTCTTCTTCATTTGTTCCAGGGAAGACGTGAGATCTATGTCATTCAGATGTTTCACAAACTTTTTTAAGATGGACATGGATTTATATTAAAATTTTTTTAACATGGCACGTACTATATCTAATAAAATTAAAGATGCTAAAAAGTAACGCCATTTAAAAAGTTTCTCATTGTGTCTTTAAGAGCAGAAAAGTAAAGTAACTCTAGAATTCAAGTTGCTGCCGCTTAAAGTTTGAAGATAGAAGGGTGATTAAGTAAATAACCGAACTAGTAGAAGGTGCAGCGGACTAGAGTAGGCATCAGATCAGGGTCTGGTCCTGGTTCCCAGGTTCCAGATGTCTTTGTACTATCTGTGCACACAGATAGGAGCTGTATGCGCGTGACTTCCTTCTGTGCCAAATTAAACCCCATCTTTGCACCTTTCATCGTGCTTGCTACAGTGCAGAACATGTAATAGGAAAACAGTAAAAGTGAGCTGAATTTAATCAGAACAAATCTCATTCCTCGGGATTGGTAAGAGGGAACAGAATGTTAGAAAATCTTTAGGCTCCCTTGGCTTATTTTAAGTCTTTCCACCTGAAATTTATGATGAGTATATATCTTTGTTTTTATTTCTATAGTCATAGCAGCCCTCCCTTACTCCCTTACGATTCTTTCTGGTGACTTTCATTTGGCCTGATGTTCCTCTGTAACGACCAGCTGATGGACTTCTCTTTAGTTTTCTGATTTAGTCTTACCCTTTCACAGTGGGCCCATGCTGGTGGTTTAGTAAGGTCTTTTTATAATGTTTTTTAAGGACTAAAAGATTTCTGACTAATTTCGTATTAAGATTAATTTTCTACTGTGCTCCTTTATTACTCTGGGTTATTTTTCTAGCATTAGACCACTCCTGCTCTCTTAAGTGGCTGTATGTAGACTGCAATTAAACAAATATTTACTAGGTACCTGTTACGTGTCAGGCACTTTACAGACACCGTACAGGCACACAGCAGTGAGCAGGGCGGGCATGGCCCTCACAATGCATTCTGAGAATTGTTGTGTAGACTATAATATTTTCCTAAATTATAACTTATTCTTAAAAGATCGATTTGAACATAGCCAACTTTTTGTTTCTATTATGCATAGCCTTCACCTGGACAGCTAATTTGCTGCAAAAGTAATTGCATTTGAAAACTAGAAACGAATTTCTTTCAGTTTATTTAGCTGTTTTGAACTCTGTGTAGTTTAGTCACGATCAAGAATTGACTGTAAGTAGTGCTGTGTAACTAGTGACTTGTTCTGTGTTGTTCAGACCACTGTATTTTTAAAGTAATGATTGCCATTTATTGAGCAACTGTATATCAGTATAGCCAACTCGACAGTATGATTTCACAGTGTTTACAGTTCACAAATATGTTAATTTGTACAGAATTATCACTAATTTCTTGACGCTGCCAGTTGGGACATTATCTCCATTTACAGATGAGGAAATCGGCTTGAGTGCCCACTTAGCTCATGAGGGGGTAGAGGTTTGTCTAACTCCATAGTCTACATAATGACCTTTCCATCATCTCTCTGCTTTCAGTCTGTTTTGTTCAAATGTGTTAATATTAATTCAGGAATCTTAATAATAATTCTAAGAGCTTTTCCTTCCCCAAACCTCTTCTTGACATAAGTAAATCATATTTATATGCTGTTGTTTTTTTGTGCTGATTTTAGTCACTTTTAAAAAGTATTGCTTACTAACCAGAGATATATCAGATAAAGTATTTTAGTTGACTACTAATTAAGTGGCTTTATAGTTCTAAGATTCAGGAACAGATGTATCATCGTGTTTTGGTCACATTTGGTTTACAACTGTACAGCGTCAATAAAGATGTCAAGTCTGACTTGGCAATTTTGAAAGTGCATTTCCAGGCTATATGCATCAGCAGTGTAGCTGCTGCCTCTCACTTTGAGCTCCAACTTTGCCATAGGAGCGAGTCTTGCCCAGAAACAATGGGAGCTGTGTGTCTTCCTCCTTTCCCCGCCAGGCTCCGGTGCTTCGGCTGACATCGTGTGTTGATGCCGATGGTATTGTTCTAATGTGAGTGGAACTTTACGGAATGGAATGGAAGGATGTTTTCCTCAGCTATCCGTGTATGAAAGACTGCTTCCTAGAGCTGGTTAAAGCATGGACTGTCCCATGGAAATCTGACCCCTTTGGGACTCAAATTGAGTTATTTCAACAGTAATGCTCAGTTTGTTCTTGGCTTGCTCCCCCTTTTTGTCGTTGGAGTGTGAGATCAGTCGTACGTGTGTGTGTACAAATATATGTTACGTGTCATGGAGAGCGAGGGTGTGCAAAACTAAGAATGGATCAAGAACAAGGAGACCGATGATATTTTGTCTTTGAAATAAGAGCCAGCACGTTTTCAGGAGCACCTGAGTGCTCCCCACGCAGAGTGCTACGTTGACTGCCACTGGTATTATCCCCTTACGCAGCTGGGGAAGTGACTCTTGCAGAGATCAAATGAAATAGCCTGTCCTGGCTCAAACAGCTGGTTCCACCAAGGAAGAGGTGGAGCTGGGAACTTGAAGCCAGGTCTGTGCTGTTCTCTTAGCTGCCACACTCCCCTGCGTCAGGTCAGGCGATTAGAGGAGGGAGGTGGGTCGGTGTGAGCAGGCAGGGAAGGGAGGGATGGACGAGCCCTGTGTCTAGCAGGTGGCTGACCACGAGGGTCTGGAGTCAGGGAGAAGGTGTGCCCCGGAGATGTAGGCTCGCGAGTGGTGGGCGTTCAGGGGGTCACTGAGATCTTCCGTTGAGGGTGCGTTTATGCCGGGAGGGCATGCAGAGACTGGAGAAGAGTGTGAAGGCCGAGCCCTGGGGCTACTCATCAAGGGGCCAGGGAAGGAGTGTTAGGGACAGAGGGGAGAGGAGAGTCCCAGGCGGGCGGGCACAGCCCTGCCGGTTCTCGTTTCCTTCTTTGCTTCCCCCTGCCCCCCTGCTCCCGCCTCTGCTCCTTCCTTTTCCCAGGGCCAGGCACTGTTCTGGGTACTGAGGAAATGGCGCTGAATCAACCACAAAAATCCCTGCCCTTTGAAAACTCATTTTCTAGCTGGGGAAGACGAAACAATCAACAAAGTAGTGAGTCAGATGTGTACCATGGTGGATGGTGGTGAAATCCTGTGGAGGGTGCTGGGCCGGGCCTGGGAGAGGACAGCTGGAAAGAGGTGGTTAGGGACGCCCGTCCAGAGCTGGTGACCCCCGAGTGCAGCCCGTCCAGTGCTGCAGGAGCGCAGAGTAGGCCGGGGCTGGAAAGTGCCCCTGGGTTTCTGGTCTGTTCCATTTGGTGATTTATGCAGCCAGACTGTGTCGTCGGTGCTGGGGAATACGTGGCCAGAAAAAAGGTCAAAGGCCTCTGCCCTTTTGATGCTTGCCTTCCACTTCACAAAGGCAACGTGATGCCCTTTCTTTTTTAAAATTTTATTATTTTCATTTATTTATTTAAATTGGAGTGTGGTTGATTTACAGCGTTGTTTAGTTTCAGGTGTACAGCACAGTGATTCAGTTATACATATGTGTATATAATATATATATATATGTATTCTTTTTCAGATCCTTTCCCCTTACAGATTATTATACAATGTTGAGTACAGTGTCGTGTGCTGTACGGTAGGTCCTTGTTGCCTCTCTGTTTTATATATAGTAGTGTGTACATGTTCCTCCCGAGCTCCTAGTCTATCCCTCCTGGTGCTCTTGCTTTCTGATAGCTAATTCCTGGCACGGTGTCAGTGCTCTGAGTGTGGAATAATGATTACAGGAGTCCCAGGTGGAGGCCTGGCTGTCAGGAGGGACCACGCGGAGCCAGAGAGGCCTTGACAGGGCGTTTCCTGCTTCACTGGCCTCGGCCTGTAGCTGCAGAGTGGGTACGTACAGCTGGTGGTCACAGAACCTTGGGGGAGGCCATTGGTCCCTTCTGTCCCAGAGGCCCGCTTATCCCTCTTAGGGGCAGATGGGTGTCTTGCATTTTCAGAATGTGATTCCGTGTATGTGTGACTCCCTGTGCTTTTCATTTCCAGCTTTGTAGTCAGCTGAAATGTGAACTTGCCGTAGACACCATTAGGCCACCTTTTATTGCAGGCCCAGAGTTCGCCACAGTTCCCCTAAATGGCCCATAAAGTGATGTGCTGGCATTTCCTCAGGGCTAGTGATGACAGAGAGAGGGTGGGGAGGGGAGGGGGGAGAGAGACACGTGCTGCCTAAATATCTGACAGAGAACACTTCCAGGAAAACACTGGGAAAAATCTGTAGCGACATCTGTAAAGTACTTTCAGTTCCTCGGTGAAGGGGGGAAATAAGCAGCAGCAGTTGGTGTTGAGAAACTGGCTAAGTCTGTGGTTGGAAATTTGTATGCTGATGGTTTTAGCAAAGAAAAAGATCCGATTTCTGTGTTTTTAATATTTATCTTAGGATTTTCAGCCAAGAACAGAATAATCTGTGTTTTCTCAGAAGATCTTCTATATTCTCCAGACCTTTAAGTAGTAAATAAATGTTTTTGAATAATTTCAGATTTATTATCTGTCACATCCACATAGAGGTTGCCATATGGAAGGAGAAATGTCATGATTTTCTGTTATGTGGCCTCGATTTGAGTAGAATCCTCCATTTACTAAGGTCATGAATAATCCTCAGATTGTTACAGTTGAGATAGACTCTCTTTCCCTCACACTTACATTCCCTTTGATCCTCTGTCCTAGCGAATGGCCACCAGTGACAAGCTAGCATCTCAAGAAGCCCGTTTCTCCTCCTTTACTTCTCACATCAGTTATTGCCCCCAGGTGGGCTTCCTCCTTATCCTCCAGGCCCGTGTCATGTCTCTCCCAGGCACCCCTAGGTTATTTCAGCAGCCTCTCGCCTGCCCGCTGCACTAGCAGACTCTTCCCAACGCAGCGTTCTCTCCATGTTGCCATTGGAAAGATCTTCTTAAAACCCCCATCTGAGCACAGACTGCCGTGCCTACAGTCCTCCACTCGTGTCCCTTTACCTGCCGCAGTTTCTCTACCTTTACAGGTGTTTCTTTTTCATCAGGTAAAATATTATGTCTCCCCTTTTTCATTTTTCCTCCTGTATTGAGAATTCTGTGTTTTCTCTGGATTAGTCAAGAAAATTTTGTTGATCTTTGCTTTTGACACTTACATTAGGAAAGCATAGATTTTTCTGCCCATAGAGCACATTAGAATAGTGCGTTTGCTTTTGGAGTCCATGTACCTCTTCCTTCCTTTCTCTGTTTGAACTTCACTGGGCAGTAGTTTAATACAGAGGACCCTCAGGGCTCGACTTAGCTTATCAGCTTACTAACAATAGTAATTTGTTAAACATCTATTTGAGCACTTTATTGCTTACTATCTGTCAAGCAGACTTGGGGTAAAGTACCTGACATTTGTTATCCAGCCTTTCTGCAGCCCTTGAGGTTGAGATTATTGTCCTTATTCTACAGATAAAGAAAATGAAACCCAGACAGATTGACCTCCAGCTGATAGCCAGTGTATTTTTGGGCGAATTAGCAAACTCTCTTTCTGTATATTTATGTGCATCTTCTTCCCAGGTTCTTCAAAGACGTGTGTGGGGTGTGTGCATGCACACGGAACGCAGGGGTGTATTTTAAATGGCTAAAGTTGTAAGAAGCTCTTTTAACAAGTGGGAGGATGAGGCAAGCCGGAGCCTTAACTGTTTGGGGAGAGAGTGCAAAGATAGAGAAGGAACAGAGCCTAATGTGAGTTAAGAGCAAGAGGGATTCATTTGGAGTTAACATTAGAAGGAGTATCAGGTGCACAAGAACAATCTGGTGAGTTTCTTAAAAATACAGCTTCTTGGTCTCCGTGTACTGAGACGATTCTGTGGTGGGAGGTGGGAGGTGGGATTTGTACTTTTGTAAAGTTTCGGAGATGATTCAGATGAACAGCTAGGCTTTGAAACTTGTATGTTTAACCCAAATTAAAGCTCTAACCAAGGGAATTTCAGAAAATTTTGGATGTAGAAATTAGGAGAAATCAAGAAATAGGCTTAAAGCGTTAGGAAGAGTATTATCAACCTGAATTTCCAATCTCGATAGACACCCAGCCAGAAAGAAGCATGGAATATTGTACAGCCCTAGAGGAAGAAATGAGGAGTGGGGTAGGGGGCTGAGAGTCCACACTTTTATTTAAGAAAAAGGAACTGAACTGTAACTGTACACTCTGTTAGTCATTTGTATACTTTAGATTTGTTCATAAGTTACCGAATGGGTGTCTACCGTTCACCTACTTTGTAGGGAAAAGGTGGCAGAGAGAAGTGAGGAACAGTATAATGTTATAAAGAACTCTACTTAATAAATGCCTTGATGACTTCAGCAAGAGAGACCACTGGTGAATTTCGGGCACCTTCTGTTTCTCCCCGTGGGGAATTTCTCTGTGGCAGTTCGCCCTGGTTCCACAAACATTTACTGTGTCCGGTGCTGTGCTAGCCCTTAGGTATTCAGACACAAGAGACAGTCCTTGCCCTGGACATGCTACAGCCTTGGCGGGAGAGATGGACCCTTGAACAGACACTTCCATTATGCTGTGGGAACGCTTGAAAAATGGTGGATGGAGCAGAATTTAAACATATTTAGACCATGGGACGTCCCTGGTGGTCCAGTGGTTAGGACTCCTCGCTTCCACTCGGAGTGCAGGCTCGATCCCTGGTTGGGGAACTAAGAACTAAGATTCCTCATGCCGCACGGCACAGCCAAAAAAAAAATATATATATATGTGTGTGTGTGTGTATACATATATATATATATATATATATATGTACATTCAGGCCATAAAATTGGTAGACGTTGTGATTCACTGAATGTTAGGGGTCAGGAAGTCATAGGATGGATCTGAGGTTTCTAGCGTGGATGAGGATGGAGTACCATTAACTCAGTCCAGAAATACAGCATTAGGAACGTATTTGTGAGAGGTCAGGGGAAATCCGTTTCGTTCTCAGTATGCTTAACATGCCCCTTAAGATGTCCCAGTAGAGCAGAATAGAGCGGCGGGAATCAGACCTCTGATGTAGGGTTAAGACTGGGCTGTTCCACTCCCCAGCTGACGCTAGCACATTTCCCTAACCTACCTCTCAGTTTCCATGGGGATAGTAATAGTACTTACCGCACGGGGGTTGTGAACATTAAAAAAAGTCACGTATGTTCATTTAAACACTTATTGTGGTACTGAGCATATGATACGACCTCAGCACTGCGTCAGGAACTCTTATTGTTGTGTGTGCAGCAGACAGTGTGAACTCAGGAGAGAGCAGAGCTGGACATTCGGTTTTGGGAGTCGCTAACATACAGACTACAACAGTGACAGTGGTTGAGTTTGCCTATAGAGAATGGAGCCCTGAAGAGTAGTAGTAGCAAGTAGGGGGTGGGCAAGAGAGGGTCAAGATCCAGATGAAGAGGGTGTGATTGTCTTGCATGTAGAGAATCGTGTGTACACGGTTTTGTGCCTTGTAGAGAAATTATTATTTAAGCCTTGTGATTGGAGGACAACAAGAAATATTTATGATCTTTTCAAAATCCACAGATTCAAACCCTTCATGTGGACTTTTTTGTAAAAAACAAACTTACTGTTGAATTCAATGGTAATAAAATCAGCCCGCCGCCCCATGCCGGCCCGCCTTTGTAAACTACATGTCAGTGCACTTTTTTCTCTTCTCTGGGGGTATCTGAAGTGCAGCAGAGTGACGTTGGCACAGGTTGTTTGCTTGAGTAGAGTTGATACCTTATGATAACCTTTATCTCCATATATATTCATCAGTTCTCTTTTCTCTAGAGCCGTTAACACTTTGTTTTAATTGCTGCAGGAAATAAGACAGGTGAGATAAATATTCCTGGGGTCGCTGTTGGTTGGCCAGACTTTCCTTGCAGCCAAACCTCATACAGTTAACGAGGCAACAGTAGTTGATCCCATTGTTTTAAAGTGTTTAAGTTTTGATGAGAAGTATGTGGTATAATAAAGTTACATTTTTATTTAAGGAAGAAATGGTCCTGAGCAATGAAATAGATGCTGATTTCCAGTCTTCATTCAGGTTTATAAGAAGGACGTTTTCCTGTTGTCTTAAAGGACAGTGTGTGACGATCTGACAGTTTTTGTCTCTCAAATCAGCTCTCGGACTGGAGCTAGAATACATTGTTAGATCATGTCTCTGAGTTTCCAGAGGAAGGTGTTAAAACTCAATTCATTGCCGTACCCATGCAGATAAAGTTTTGTATCAAAACCAGATATTTTTTTACATTTAAATTTTAACTTATTTGAATGGATACTGTTATAAGTTAAAAAAAAACTATGGCATTGAATATCTTGGAGGAGGAGCTGATTAGCCTTTTATTTTTTTATATTTCTTTCTTTTAAATTTATTTATTATTTATTTTTAGCTTCATTGGGCCTTCATTGCTGTGTGCGGGTTTTCTCTAGTTGTGGTGAGCAGGGGCTACTCTGCATTGCGGTGCGCGGGCTTCTCATTGCGGTGGCTTCTCTTGTTGCGGAGCACGGGCTCTAGGCACGCAGGCTTCAGTAGTTGTGGCACGTGGGCTCAGTAGTTGTGGCTCGTGGGCTCTAGAGTGCAAGCTCAGTAGTTGTGGTGCGCGGGCTCAGTTGCTCCGCGGCATGTGGGATCTTCCCGGACCAGGGATCGAACCCGTTTCCCCTGCCTTGGCAAGTGGATTCTTAACCACTGCGCCACCAGGGCAGTCCCTGATTAGTCTTTTAAATGGTAATTATTGATTATTTTGGAAATCATAGTGGGGGCATTTTTTCCTTCAGGTTTAGTAAGAGAAAAGAAAATATATATGAGGTAAAGGCATAGAATTAATGAGATAATGGTTAGCTATGTGGTTTTGAAAACACACGATTTAAAGAACTGTCTACAACCTGCTGCTATAGCTGTGGATTAATGTTTTTAAGTTGGTAATGGTTATTTTACTCCCCCCCCATACGAATGAATAGTAATAAATACTGTCTGTTCAAAACAGTGGTCTCCTGCAAATTCTTGGCCAACTCTAACCCGCTCTCCAGTGGCACCCGTGTGTGTGTGTGTGTGTGTGTGTGTGTGTGTGTGTGTTCGTGTGTGTCTGTGTATGTACTATCAATAAAGATGTACTATGTACTTCACTGCGTCAGCTGTAGAGGGCGAGGGAGCAACATGTAACATAATCTATGCCAGGGAGTGCAGAGCCAGGAAGAAATACAAAGCTGACATTAGTAATTAATTAATTAACTGAGAAGCCTTCCTGTTAAAAGACAGGACATCAGTGAGCCCTGAAGAATGCCTCTCACTTAGCTGAGCAGGAGAGCCTGTTGGCAGGGCGGACGGGGTGAGTAAAAGCACAGGGCTGGACACAGAGCAGTATCCTGGGTGCAGACGTGAGCAGAGTAAGTTGTAGGCTGCAACCTATTAACTACTTCCTGATTGATTTTTTTCTGGTATTTTAGTTTCCTAACTCTAGATAATAACCTTATTTATTTCTTGACTTGCCAGCTTTTAATAAAAGATATTGATTCTTGGATACAAAAAACGTTTATGCTTGTTTATACCATATCCTTGCTGTTCCCTTCCATATTTCTTTTTTAAATAAATTCATTTACTTATTTATTTTATTTTTGGCTGCATTGGGTCTTCATTGCTGCATGCAGGCTTTCTCTAGTTGCGGCGAGCGGGGTCTACTCTTCGTTGTGGTGCGCGGGCTTCTCATTGCGGTGGCTTCTCTTGTTGCAGGGCACGGGCTCTAGGCGTGCGGGCTCAGTAGTTGTGGCTTGAGGGCTCTAGAGCACAGGCTCAGTAGTTGTAGCGCACAAGCTTAGTTGCTCCGCGGCATGTGGGATCTTCCCAGACCAGAGCTCAAACCCATGTCCCCTGCATTGGCAGGCGGATTCTTAAGCACTGCGGCACCAGGGAAGCCCATTCCCTTCCATATTTATGTTACCTTTTTTACAGAGTTCTTCTCTATTGGTTATATTTGTAACTGTAAATATTAATAATACTTATATTGTTGGTGGTTTATATGTTCCCCAAGATATGTGCAATTTAACTTTCAATATTAAATAAACTTATGTTTTTGAACAGAAGGAGAAAATGTACATTTAAATCCTGGGATAACAGAAAAAGAATTTATACGACTTTTGAAATGAGAAATAACACCTTTCTCTTTTTCAGGTTGAGCAAGTGAAATTGCTCGACCGATTCAGTACGAGCAACAAGTCGTTAACAGGAACCCTGTATCTCACGGCCACGCATCTGCTGTTTATAGACTCTCATCAGAAAGAAACCTGGGTAAGGAAGACCTCTGCTGTGCTGTTTACTGTAATTATATTATTGGACATGGTCTAGCTCATGTTTTATTTTGAATATGCACAAAAAATTGTAATCGTTGGGTATTTGTCTCAACCAAAAAATTTTCAAAGTCACGTGTTCACACCTGCCCTCCTATTTTAATAAGACAGTGATGTCATTGTGGAGTGGCATTCTTTCTCGGTGATGAATTTTAAGCAAAGGCCAGAAATAACACTAGAAGTTCCTGGGTGAAGAGGTAGGAGCACCGCAGTGCTGTGTAAAGGAGCTTGGTGCATTGGAAGAGCCAAAAGAAGGCTGTTGTCACCAGAACTTAGGGATGTGGCAAGGGACCTGAAATGAGGCTAGGGAAGCGGGAAATAACATGACTAGGTGGCTTTTTTATTGTTTATTTATTTACTTTTCTTTTTTTGAACATCTTTATTGGAGTATAATCGCTTTACAGTGGTGTGTTAGTTTCTGCTGTATAACAAAGTGAATCAGCTATACGTATACATATATCCCCATATCTCCCCCCTCTTGCATCTCCCTCCCACCCTCCCTATCCTGCCCCTAGGTGGCTTTTTTTATTGCTTTTTATTTTATTTTTATAAATAAAATTTTAGAAAAGCAATTTAAAAAGCCATCTAGTCATGTTATTTCCCACTTCCCTAGCCTCAAGTATTATTGATGTACAGTGTTGTGCTAATCTCTGCTGTACAGCACAGTGACTCAGTTACACACATATACACTCTTTTTCACATTCTTTTCCATCATGGTTTCTCACAGGATACTGAATACAGTTCCCTGTGCCGTGCAGTAGGACCTTGTTGTTTATCCATCCTGTATGTAATAGTCTGCATCTGCTAACCCCAAGCTCCCACTCCTTCCCTCCCCTTCCCCCTCCCCCTTGGCAACCACAGGTCTGTTCTCTGTCTGTGAGTCTGTTTCTGTTTTGTAGATATGTTGATTTGTATCCTATTTTAGATTCTACATATAAGTGATATGTGATATATTTGTCTTTCTCTTTGTGACTTACTTTGCTTAGTATGATAATTTCTAGGTCCGTCCATGTTGCTGCAAATGACATTACTTCATTCTTTTTATGGCTGGGTAATATTCCATTGTATATATGTACCACATCTTCTTTGTCCACTCGTCTGTCAATGGGCATTTAGGTTGCTTCCATGACCTGGCTATTGTAAATAGTGCTGCGGTGAACATTAGGGTGCGTGTTACCTTTTTGAATTAGTGGTTTCATCTTTTCTGGGTATATGCCTAAGAGTGGGATTGCTGGATCATATGATAACTATTTAATTGTTTTTTAATGGTCACTCCTCTGCCTTGTAGAAAATGGCTTAGAGAGGGTCAAGGGTAGGTGTGGAGAGAGCATTCGGGAGGCTCTTTACAGTAATTCAGGTGGGAAACAGTGGGGGCATTGCAACTAGGGCCGTGACAGTGGAGATGGAGAGAAGGAGATGGTGCAGAGGTATTTAGGAGATGCCGTTCTCGGGGTCTGATGGTGTGTGGAACATGTGCAGCGATGGGGAAGTATCAGGGTGTGTTTCCGGCTTGGGCATTTGGTCATTTAAAAGTTTAAGTTTGGGTGTGTAGCGTATAACCTCTGAGACTTTATTTGAAGAGGGCGTTTCTAACATTTACGCACTCTGGGAAGCGAGTAAGGTACTTAGTGCTTGTTTATAATGATGGTCAAACGTTTTCTCATGCTGTAGATACTGCACCACCATATTGCCTTGGTGGAGAAACTGGCTCTCACGACTTCTGGATGCCCTCTTGTGATCCAGTGCAAGAACTTCCGGACTGTGCATTTCATTGTTCCCAGAGAAAGAGACTGCCACGATATTTACAACTCTTTGCTACAGCTGTCAAAACAAGGTACTGTTCTTCAGGACCAAAGCTTACTTGCTCAAATGAGATGGATTATCTAAGATACTTTTAAAATATCTCATTATTGTTATTTTGTACTTTAAGTACTCTTAAGTCAAGGTCTTGTGCACTCTGTTCCAAAAAGTTTGGCCTAGAAATAATGAGAAACTTCTGCTCTGAATTGTAAGAAGAAGGGGTAATAAGAAGGAAAGAAGGGATAATAAGAAGGAAAGAGTGAAACGTTTATAGTAGTACAGACTTGAAAAACCATAGATTTACGTGGGTGTCTTTAAAGTTGATAAAACCAGTAGCACAGCTTTTTTTTTTTTTTTAAATGGTATCCCACAACTGAGAGCAATGACTTGGAAATTGATTCCTGAACGAGAAGTTAAGGACGGTCAGGCTCCTCTGGTAGCAGTGGGACTAGTACATTTAATCTGAGGGAGTGGAGCCTGAGGGGGTGAGCAGAGGGAAGAGAGGGTGACCCCTGCTTTAGCAGAGGTGGCAGTGAGGGTGACATGGCCCTAGAGAGGAGTTGCATCACTGCTTACGCCCCTGAGATCTTACGCCCCTACGCCGACGTGCTGGACTCCACAGCTCTCTCTGGAGGCAAAGCGCACCGGTTCCTGAACGTTCCTTTGTGCTGAACACCTGGGTCGCAGTGATCTGGGAGCAGGTCCACACTCACTCTGCTCTCCTAACCCTGGAAGCCTGTGCTGTTGGTCCCACTGTCCCCAGGGCAGCCCTTACCGCGGGGATGGTTCTGTGACTTTGGAGCTTGGCCTTGTTCAGAAGCGGGTGCTCTCTGGAGCTCTGAGCAGCCTTTGACGATTTTGGTCCACGCCGTCCTGTTGGGGTGTATGCAGTCTCAGCTTCTGTGTGCCGCCTCTAGCTTTCCATTAGAGCGCTGGGCTTCCATTTTACATCTCATTTGGGAAAACTGGTGGGTGGGAAGGGTCTACTTGTATCTTTAAATTTTTACTTTTAAGAAAAGGAAATATTGCAGTAGAGTATTTAATGTATGAGTCTGTACTGTTTACTAGCTTTTGCCGATGGTGTAAACTGAATCTCAGATCAGTATGTGTGCCTTTAGGTATAATCATCTGCATCAAAGAACTGAGAAAATACTAAGTTCAAGTATGTGCAGGTATTAGCTATCTCTCTGAAGATTTTTTTTAAAATGGAGGGATAAAACTGAAAAATTTCTTTCATTTGTAGTGTATTAGGTCCTATAAATTGCATTTTGACATTCATGTGTTTTGTATGCCATAGCAAAATATGAAGATCTCTATGCATTCTCTTATAATCCCAAACAAAATGATTCAGAAAGGCTGCGAGGTTGGCAGCTCGTCGACCTCGCAGAAGAGTATAAGAGAATGGGCGTGCCGAATTCCAACTGGCAGTTGTCCGACGCCAACCGCGACTACAAGGTAAGGGGCTCAGAAAACATTGTCACCTGTTGGAGGAGCTCAGAAAACATACTGGAGGGGAGGGTCAGAGACCGTCATAGCAGTGACTTGTCTATGTACTGCCAAGTACTGTTCTTGCATTTAATAAGTTTTAGTGGTTTTTTTTTTTTTTTTTTTTTTTGCGGTACGTGGGCCTCTCACTGTTGTGGCCTCTCCCGTTGCGGAGCACAGGCTCCGGACGCGCAGGCTCAGCGGCCATGGCTCACGGGCCCAGCTGCTCCGCGGCATGTGGGATCTTCCCGGACCGGGGCACGAACCCGTGTCCCCTGCATCGGCAGGCGGACTCCCAACCACTGCGCCACCAGGGAAGCCCTTTAGTGGTTTTTAAAGGTGATTTTTAACCTCTTGGTTTTTGAACTATGAGTAGAATAGTTATATTTTATTTGATTTTTTACAGATTTGTGAAACTTATCCCAGAGAACTTTATGTTCCCCGAATAGCAAGCAAACCAATCATTGTTGGTAGTTCCAAGTTCCGGAGCAAGGGAAGGTTCCCAGTTCTTTCCTACTATCATCAAAATAAGGAGGTAGGAAGCTGTCTTTTGATTTTACAAATGGAGTGTAACCCCTCTTCAGATTGTGTCCAAAAGAACACTCATTTTTACATTTAGAGGTCATTGTTACAGTGTTGCCGATAGAGAAATGCTGGCTTTTCGCTTGATTACATTTTTGAAATTTTAAAACAAAATTATCTGAAACACAGAAACTTTCATACTTGTCATCTTCCTCCCCTCCCTCTCATCCTTTCCTTCCTTCCTCTAGTAGTGACTTGAAAATAACAGGATTTGTGAACAGATAGATTCTCCTTCCTTTCCTGTGCTTCTCTTTTGATCCTGCTTGTTTTGGGGGAAACCAGATAGTTCTGAAAAGCCAACTATTGAGAAAAGGGAGAGAGCCAAGGGTGTTTCAGGCTCCCATTTTAATAGTCAGCTCTTCAGATCAGAAGGATTTTTGCTGTATGAATGGGTGGAGGAGTCTTTTCACTGAGATTCTGTAATCGGACTTGCCCGTCCCAGTACAATTTGCCTTTGTGGTCTCCACAGAAGGCCAGGAGGTACTGCATACTTAATGTCTTATACGCATGGGATCCTCATATAACTTTATAAGGTAGTCTCTGGGTATTATTCCCTGTACCTTTCAAATGGGGAAGCTGTGGTTCAGAGAGGGCGAATCATTTTCCTGTCCTCACAGCTGGTAACTTGAGGGATGGATGCCAGTTCTGACTCCCAGTCTTTTGTGGCCTGATTTTTTTCCTTGAGAAGGTTTTAGAATTTTCTTTTCCCCCAGTGTCCTGAAATTTCACAATGATTTCAGGCCTTGGCATGTTGTTTTAAATTCTACGTGGAAACTCAGGACTCAGTTGGGAAATTGCCCCTCTATTTCTTTGGTAGCTTCCTCTCTTATGTTAATTTTCTTTGTACTTTTGTGTGTGTATGTGGACAGGTGGGCTTCCTAGCATAAACTTTCTATGCTAGGAAGTTAATACCCTCTAAATTCTCTCCTCTTTATCTCATTCTAGAAGATTCCCTCAACCTTATCTCCAGTCCATCTCCCGGCTCCTTTATTTTTGCTATAGGATTTTTGGTTGTTTTTTGATTTTGTTTTGCTTTCTGTTTTTGTTTTGTTTTTGTTTTTTTGGCTGTGCTGTGAGGCATGCGGGATCGTAGTTCCCTGACTTTTAAATAGATTGCACATTTGATTTTAACTGTGGGTTTTTTCCTTTAAGCATGTCTTTGAGGTGTGTTCTAGACATCTTTGGATAATCTATTTCCTCTCTTTAAACTAGGCTGCCATCTGTCGATGTAGTCAGCCACTGGCAGGATTCAGTGCCCGGTGCCTGGAGGATGAACACTTGCTTCAGGCCATCAGCAAGGCCAACCCAGCCAACCGCTACATGTACGTCATGGACACCAGGCCCAGAGTATGTGTCTTAAGTCCAGTACGGTCTCGCTTGTCTCTGCTAATTCAGTTAGTGGGAACTGATCACTTCGTCCATATTTAACATATCTGAATCCTAGTTGTAAATTAACCGAGGCTAATGATACTAAGGAGATCAATCTTTTAAAGGATACCAACTTAGGATACCAATTTCCCAATAACCCAGGTGGTGATTTCTTATGTCTTCTGATACATATACAAATTTAGGAAACCTGAATTTTGTATTGGGACCTCTAGATGATATGTAAGCCTTATGTTATTGTGAAGAAATACTGAAAAGTATGTGTTGTGAAAATTAGAAATTCTTATTACTTTTTTTGGTGGAATTTTTAATTGGCAAAACGCTGTTAAAATAATGGACTGTAATTTGGAATATTCAGGAAAATAAGGAAAATAGATAGTGAGCTAACTTAGGAAATATTGAACTAGGGAATTATAAATAGTGAACAGTAAATAGTTGTTCTGTTAGGTATCTATAATGTCAGGATAAATTTTTATCATTGGAACAAATGTTAGAATCCCTTTTTCTTTTTGTAAACACAGTTGAACAACCAATTCATGTAAGATACTGAAACTAAAGTAATTAAAATCCTCAATGGTAATAGCTAACATTACTTTTAATTTTTATTATAGCATCGCATGCAGAGCTGGTGGGCTACACAAAAGGACATTGGCAGAATTATAGTGAGAATTTCTTCAAAAATCTGGAATGATGAGAAAATAAGAGAAAGCGATGGGAAAAAGCGAGTGAGCGATATAGAACACAATTTTAGGCAGCTTTGTTGAAAGGAATGGTAGTTGTTTTAGAAGTAATTCTCATCATTATGCAATTTCACAAAAGATAATGGAGAAAACAAGATAAGATTAATTTGCATAAATTAACAAGTATTAAAAATTAGAAATGGATAATTTGATATTCTTTTGTTTTAAAAAAAGACTTTCTTAGAATTCAAGGGTGTTGGTGATACCTCTTGTAAGAAAAATTTTAGTTTACTTCCTTGTATAATCTGGGTGGGTTAATTGCTTAGAACTATTTTTAGGTAATGCTAGATATAAAAAGATGATTGTAACGTAAGACTTTCTGAACATGAGGTCTGAGGGTGATTTGTTTCTCAGGCCCTCATATCTCTTACTTATATAATTGACTCCTACACAGAGAATAGATCTTTCTTTGATTGGTTCGTTTTACTAGTTAAACTCAAGTGGTAATAATGTGGAAGCATTTAAACACCTAACTCTTGCCTTAGCCGTCACAGGTGCTGAATGACCAGTGGGTCAGTAGACACAGTTTAACTATACTTCTTACGAACCTGGGCCCCAGTCCACTGCATGAAAAGCAACATTTTCTTCCAACTTAGGTTCTGTTTCATCCAAGTTCATAAGACTATTTAGCAAATTATCATGACGTACCATATGAAATCCTAGTCTGAAAGAATTAAACATGCCAAATCTTAACCTCTGATAGCATTCGATCTAATAACCGAAGACTGTGGGCCTATAGGCAGTCTTCTCTCCCTAGCAACTGGGCTGTTTTTGCCCCAGTTCTTGGAGCTGTATCAGTCTAGCTCATCATACACTGTGTCGTATAGGGTGTGGTCTTCCAGTAACCCTGAATATGGAGGACCTGGAACAATCTAGTGCATGTTTCAGATGTGATTTTTCAGGGTCCCTGTGGCTTTCTGAATGATTAAGTGCTCCAGGCTTGTTCTGAAGTCAATCTTCTAAGTTCATTCTGTAAAAACTCCCCAGCTCTGCTCAACACTGAATCATATAGGGTTTGGACAGGAGACATTTCTTTCTTTTTTTTAAATTTTAAAATATTACAAACATGTGGAAAACTGACTAAATACATATGTGAATTAGTTTCATGAATTATATGTGGGGAACTTATCTGATTCTTATATAGCAATCATTTTGTTACTTTATAGGATCCTTCTGTACTATGAATAACATATATGACACTTTTCACTTATTAAAAAATGGTAGTATATTCAGTTTTGATGAGTTCCTTTAAACTCTGCTAGCTAAATTGTGGTTTATTTAGTGTTTTCATGATGTTTTGGTAAACTAAAAGATAAAAGCAATTTGTCTCTAAATTTCTAAAATTTAAAATTTTAGCTGAATGCAATGGCCAACAGAGCAGCTGGAAAAGGTTATGAAAATGAAGACAACTATTCTAATATTAGATTTCAGTTTGTTGGAATTGAAAATATTCATGTCATGCGGTCCAGCCTTCAGAAATTATTGGAAGGTACGATTATTGCTTACCTTCTAGGCAGCTTTGTCCCATAGAAATGTAATGCTAGTCACATTATAAAATTTAAAATTATATAATTAAAAATTTTCTAGTAGTCACGTTCAGAAGTGTAAAAACCAGTTGAAATTAATTTTAATAACATACTTAACCTAATATATTAAAACATGCTAACATGTAATCAGTGTAAAAAATTAGTAATGATATATTTTGCTTCTTTTCCTTTAAGTCCTAGAAATTGGCTAGTGTGTCTCTTATACTTACCTCTTACTATGGACTGCCCACATTTCAAGTGTGTAATAGCTGTATTTCAGTAGCGGCCACTATATTTATTAGACAGTATAATTCTACTGGTTTTACAAAAAATTGCTATTGTTAGATATTCTTGATTAGTGCAGTGAAGATTAATTTATGACAGTGTTCCATTTAAATATTAAGCTATCTTTCCAGTCTTGGTGTGGAACTTAAAAAACTGGAATCTCAGACTTTTTTTTTTTTTTTTTTTTTTTTGCGGTATGCGGGCCCCTCACTGCTGTGGCCTCTCCCGCTGCGGAGCACAGGCTCTGGACGCGCAGGCTCAGCAGCCATGGCTCTCAGGCCCAGCCACTCCGTGGCATGTGGGATCCTCCCGGACCGGGGCACGAACCCGTGTCCCCTGCATTGGCAGGCGGACTCTCAACCACTGGACCACCAGGGAAGCCCCTCAGACTATTTTTAGTTACACATTTGTGTTGAAAATTTTTTTAAAAAGGGTATTGGAGCAATTTTTTTTTTTTTTAAGCATGAGGAATGACAGAAAAATGTACCTAAAACTCCATTATTGAGCTTTTAATAGCATGTGTTCATGTATAAAGAGTCTTGCCTGTTTATTTTGTCCTCTTCTTCCCCACCTCGCTCCCCAGGGGTCTCTTGAATAGAAGTGGGCACTCAAGCTCCTTTCTAACTGAAATGTCTTTCCCCTTGCAGTCAATGGTACCAAAGGGCTTTCCGTCAGTGATTTCTACTCGGGCCTGGAGAACGCAGGATGGCTGCGCCACATCAAAGCCGTTATGGACGCTGCAATCTTCTTAGCCAAAGTAACCCTTCTTCACTCATGTTTGATCTGGACTTTCACTGGTTGGGAAGGAATGGATTTATTCTGTTGGGTGCTGGTATCCTTTCCTGCCAGATAACTTCTATTATGTTTTACCTCTTTAATGAGGTTCACTTTAATTTGAACCTTGAAAATAGCATGTAGCACTTAATGTAGGAACTTCAAGAGAAATTCCGCAACACATTGCAACGGCATTTTTGTCTGTGCTTTTTGTTTGTTCGCTTTGTGTTTTGTCCGGTTCCTTGGAGATTATGCTGTGACAACATAATCATTGCGATCCTAGCTCTTCTTTGTAATGCAATACCTGCTACTTTGGTTTTTGAGTAAATAGCACTTACTGATTTACCTAAAATGGATTTTGCTAGAATCGAAGTGTGTGGTCTTTCTTTTCAGGCAATAATGGTTGAAAATGCGAGTGTGTTGGTACATTGCTCTGATGGCTGGGACAGGACTTCCCAGGTCTGTTCCCTGGGCTCTCTCTTATTGGATCCCTACTACAGGACAATCAGAGGATTCATGGTAAGGACTTGTTTGGCCAGACCACTGGTCTCAAATAGGAGTGATTTTGTCCCCCTCCAGGTGTCATCTTGATTGTTACAACTAAAGGAAAAGGTGTACCTGGGATCCAGCTGGTGGAGGCCAGCTGCTAATAACCTATAATTCACAGGACGGTCCCTACAACAGAGGATTACCTGGCCCAAAATGTCAGTACTGCTGAGGTTGAGAAACTCTGAGTTAGATTAATTTCCACTTGTGCCATCTCTTTGACAAAAAGTTTTAGATTAAAAGGTTTTTTTTCCCCCCGTGAAATGTTGCAATAGAAATATTCAGTATTTCTCCCTCATTTTTATCTAACAAATGTAAATATTGTAGTAAGACAAGACATAGATAAGAGTACTTATAAACTGTATTCTAGAGGAAACTTTCTATTTAGTGCACCTTCACTTGCTAGTTGTAACTACACTCTAGGGAGCATGTTTTAAACCTGAAGGTGCGATTTCTAGTTGAGCAGATTCCCTGCTTTGTGGCGCCGAAGCCCCGGCTCTTGGGTTTTGTGTTTAATGCACGAGCATGGTCAGATTAACTCCTGTTTTCACAATTTATTTTAACTCAGGGCAGGTAAAATAAATGAAGAGCTGGTAGGCAGTTTTTATTAGTTTAGAATTATGAAGCACAGTGCTGTCTTAAAGCAGGGGAAGGTTTAATGCAGCCAGACTCCTTTCAGAACCGTTGTTTTCGTGGTGCCGGCATGTTGCATCTGGGACAGGTCAAATGCAAGGGCTTCTAATAAAGTAAGGTTCTGCTGGCCTTGGGCGTGTGAGATAGGGGTGTTTCCTTGGCCATGTTTGGCTTTCACTGTCTGCCGGGCGTCCAGATGAAAGCGTGCAGTAAGTGACCGGCGACCGTGCGGGAGCCTCGCAGGCTAGAGGAACGGTGAGGACTAAGGCGTGGCCCCTGCAGGTGACTGCAGCCGGCGGGTGATGAGTAGGGTGCAGGCTGTGTGAGGGTGAGGCTGGCACAGAAGAACGGGGTGGGCTAGGGCCCGAGGAGGAGAAGTCTGGCAGGCAACTGGACGTCCCCCTGCTGGGGGGTGAGAGCCAGCAACAGGCCTTTTTTTTTTTTTTTTGCGGTACGCGGGCCTCTCACTGCTGTGGCCTCTCCCGTTGCGGAGCACAGGCTCCGGACGCGCAGGCTCAGCGGCCATGGCTCACGGGCCCAGCTGCTCCACGGCATGTGGGATCTTCCCGGACCGGGGCACGAACCCGTGTCCCCTGCATCGGCAGGCGGACCCTCAACCACTGCGCCACCAGGGAAGCCCAGCAACAGGCTTTAAACGCGGGAAACGGGAACATGCTCAGAGCTCATCTTTTTAAAAAGATGGTGTCTGGAATGCAGAGCGGTGGGAATGGAGGCTAGGAGACCCGCATAGAAGCCGATAGGATGACTTAGGAGAGAAAAGAGAGCCAGAACTAAGGCAGTGCCCCGCGGATGGAGGAGTGGGCGACGGGCCCCTCCAGGGAGGGCGAGACAGCGGAGTAAGCGTTTTTCGCGGACTGGGTGTGGGTGGGGGAGAAGACGCCTCTTCTCGGATTGCTTCCAGGCTCTGCGCTCAGTTGCCAGGATGGACTGTGCTGAGAGAAGCGACTGAGTGAGAACGGTGTTGAGTTAAGTTTCAGACGTGGGTGTGTGGCAGAATGGCAAAGGTCCCACGGTAGAAGCCGAGGCTACAGCCCAGACCACGTGCCCGAGGTTGCCGGGTGCGGAAGTGGGGAAGCTGGGATTTGAGCCCGTGCACTGTGACTTCAGAATCTGCATCTTTACCCACACGTGCCATGGCCTTCTGGAGAGATTTAAGACAAAGTCAGAGGAGCTAAAAGTGGCAATTTTGACATTGAAAAGAATGTACTTGGTGATTATATAACGAAATTAGAAAGTATAGTAAATACTAAGAAGATAATGTTGTTTAGATTAGACCGAAAATAATTAGAAACCTATTATTTCAGTAGAGTTGTAACAGAAAAGAGTGCACTCAGGAGGTCGCATATCAACATTTGAATTTGAATATAAACTTTTCATTGCTTTCTTTACCATCCTTTTTTTTTTTAAAGTATTACAGAAGTAACGTACAAGTAAGCCAAAAGGTTTAAACGTCCACCCCAGTTTGCCACCCAGTAACCACTGGTAACCTTCTGATTTTCATTTTCCTAACCTTTTTTCTGTGCATATATCCTCATACATACAAAAAATGTAAATGCAATAGTGTTTTGTAACATGCACTTTTCCCTTAAAATGTAATAAATGCAACTGAAGTAAACTTAAGTCACAAGACCTACTGTATTTCTTTTTATGTATCATTTTCACTCCTTGTTAAGCCAGCCTCTCACCCAGGTTCTTGCTGTCTTTTGCCTGTAATTTAAAAAATTTCATTTTGTTTGCCACCATAAGTTAAAAGTGTAAATGCTGTTTTTAAGATAATAGGATTTAATCCATTTTAAACAAAAAAAGAATTGTGGTTACAAAATGGATTTTATTTTTTCTCGTTAAGGTTTTAATAGAAAAAGATTGGATCTCCTTTGGACATAAATATTCGGAGAGGTGAGTCACAGTTATACATTTAGGCACTTGGTAAAGTTAGTAGAACTAATTTAGAGTACCTGAATGTTCCTGTTCTTCATGAACTCCCATGTCTGATGGGAGGTGAGAGTGGTGTTTTTTTGTATGAAGCCCGATTTAATTCTTTTTCTGTCATTTTTTTCAAGTCTGATACTTCTGTTAACTTTCATAGCAGTTTATTACCTTCCGTTTTGTCTGCATTGTAGTAGTTAGAATGTAACAGACCTGTTAAAATTGTGGTTGAAAAACTCATAGATGTAAATTGTTTCAATAAAAACATGACAGTTTTTTTAATGCCAACGTAACAATGTTTTACGATTTTTTTTGGCGGTGGGGTGGATATGTATTTAAATTTAACAATACCCGAACAGTTGACCTCTTTCAGTGGCATTTTCAAAAGCTTGTGCTTTCTGCGGGGGTTAGGTGTGGCCATTTGGATGGTGACCCAAAGGAAGTTTCACCGGTGTTTACTCAGTTCTTGGAATGTGTGTGGCATTTGACTGAACAGTTTCCACAAGCCTTCGAATTCAATGAAGCGTTTCTTCTTCAGATCCATGAACATATTCATTCATGCCAATTTGGAAACTTTATTGGAAATTGTCAGAAGGAAAGAGAAGAACTCAAGTAAGACAGTTGATTGAAATGGGCTTTCTTCTTTCCTATTTAGCTGAGGTCTAACATAAATCATAGTTGAACTTAAACTATCTTGACAGTATGATACAGAACTGGGTCTTATTGTAAAGATTTTATTGTCTGTTTTTCTGAAGCTGAGTATGCTCTGAGTACCCCTCATGCTCTCGGGTTAATAGTTAAAGTTTGTTTTGAAGTGTAGCATACATACAGAAAAGCATGTACAGTGGAAGTGTGAAGAATTCAGAGGTGAGGCTAGACTGTGAATAGAAGCAAAAACTAAAACTTAACTCTACGTGGGAAATGACTGCCTGCTTTATAAAAGTGAGCGTTAGCGTCTCTGGGAAGATCTTCGTGTTTTTCTCATCCCGTTAGGTTAAAGGAGAAGACGTACTCCCTGTGGCCGTTTCTGTTGGACGACCAGGAGAAGTACGTCAATCCTCTCTACAGTTCCACGTCTCAGAAACCGGCAGTGTTGGAGCCAAATACCGTAGCTTTCCATTTCAAGTAAGCTGGCATTATCGAAGTATTTGTACTCAATTTTTCTCCAACACAATTTATTGAAGTATTTTTTTTTTCTTTTTTTGTCATAAAGGTTTTGGAGAAACATGTACCACCAATTTGATCGAACATTGCATCCTAGGCAGTCTGTGTTTAATATAATTATGAATATGAATGAGCAAAATAAGCAGTTACAGAAAGATGTTAAAGACTTAGAATCTGTAAGTATTCTGAAGTATCCGATGTAATATATTTGGGATATTAAATTAGTTTATTTCCTTACTTGGTGCTCTCAGTGTAAAGGTAGTATACGTATCAATAAAAATCTTGTAAGTACCCATGGTTGCTTCAAAATCAGGTCTCCTCTGCTTTGAACAGGTTAGTTTAAATCGCTTTCTCTGAATTTTAAAATATATTGAACTATTTGAAGTATAATATATAGAGAAATAGAGATATAATAAGTATCAGGCTATCACCACCTGGCTTTGTGAGGTTTTAAGATTTACGGTATTTGATTCAGACCTTTCATGTTTCTGTTTGAAGGGAAGACACATTATCGATCTATTTGCAGACCCTGTGAGCCCTACTGAGTCTTCCCCACTACACTTGCTGCGCTGAATCTGGTGTTAGTCATTCCTGTGCCTATTTTTATACTTCCTCTATATATGTTTATATCCACAAACAATTTATAGTATTGTTGCATATGGTTTGAAATATTATTTTTATTATATATTGAAAAAAGAAAGTAGTTATGTATAAGATGTAGAGGGCAACAAATAACCTGAATGCCCAGGTGCCCTTCACTCCGCTTAAGAAACCACGTTTTACAGCTACACAAAGGCTGTCACGCTGTCACGCTTTACTTTGCTCTACACTGTTTTGAAATTTATCCACGTTGATACACGTAGCTTTAATTCATCTGTTTTATCAGTAGCTACTGTATCGTATTCTCTTGTGTGACTGTATCACAGTCCATCAGTTCAGCTCTGCTAGACATTTCAGTTATTTGCAGTTTCGGATTTCCATGACGAGTGAAGTTGAATTTTTCCCTTTCTGCGAATGGCCTATTCAAACCATTTTTCTGTTGGCATATTTGCCTTTTCCTTACTGATTTATAAGAATTCTTTATATACCACACACTAATTCTTATTTAGTTAAATGTATCACCAATGGCTTTGTCCAGTCTTTTCTTATCTTTTCCATTTTCTTTATGGTATGTTTCATATAGTAACTGTGAATTTTAATATAGTCAAATTGCTCAGTCTTTATGTTTTATGCCTTTTTATATATCTTGTTTAAGAAATCCTTCTCCACCCTAAGACGTTTCTTTACCATTATATGTAACAAAAAGGATCAGTAAGTCCATGTTTTAAGAAATCCTGGCCAATTGTTATAACTCAGTGAGACTATCCTGTCTGCCTCTCAGACAAGAGTGTTGCTGGTCACCTCTCAGATAAGGAGGTCATGACTGCCTGAGCGACCTGTAGGAGAGGCAAGCCCAAGATATAGACGGCACAAGAAGGTTGTCTGGAGATCAGTCCAAGGATCTAGAGAGTGTGGAACTCTGCCAAAGAATCCTTTTAAAATCTCTTAAAATCAAAAAAATTCTGTTGTATTCTATAGCCTGTCGTGCTCACCTACCAAACCATTGTAGGAAAACCACATAAGAAAGCTCTTCAGGCCGTCACACCTTCAGCTAAATGAGTGTGTGTTTGTTACATTATATAGCTGTGATTTCAGGGTGACTGTCTCACATATATATTTCTCTCATTATAAAATGTTTACTTTTTATAGTTTCTAGGAAATGTATGTGCTTTTCAGATATGAAGGCCTAATGAACTTCTGTCAAATATGTTTTCCATCGCAAAAGTTGTAGACAGTTGGGATTCTCGACCATGTCTCACACTAGATTTTAATTTTTTGAGATTTAATTTTGCATCGTACATAAAGAGAACATTTGCAGAAGCTCGATTTTTGTGTACTTTCATCTAACATATATTGAACCTGTAGCGTGTACAGTTTGTAATTTTTTTCAAATTTGGATTTGTTTCTAGCAAATTAAGCAACATAAAAATAAGCAGACAGATGGAGTTCTCACCAAGGAATTGTTAAATTCAGTTCGTCCTGAATCACCTGCCCTCAAAACCTCCTTGTGTCTCAAGGAGCAGACTCTGCTGCCTGTGAATGATGCTCTCCGAACTATAGAGGGCAGCAACCCCGCAGATAACCGCTACAGCGAGTACGCGGACGAGTTTTCCAAAGCGGAGCCTGCTGTGGTCAGCTCGGAGTATGGCGTGGCCAGAATGACGTGTTAGGCTCAGAGAGAGTTTTCTGGCTGCCTGCGGTGCGAGAAGTGGATTATTGTGAGGATGGTCTGTGTGCGTGACCCAAGGAATTTGCCTAGTGATGACCTTAGAGTTTACCAGTAGGTTGATAGTTGAAGTCAGGATGCTAACTGCTCTTGGGAGAGAAGGCAGTTTAGCTGCATTTCTAGCAAGAAATGAATGACCTTCAGCTCTTTAAGAAGCAGGTGGTACTGGCCAGTTTACTGCAGATGCAGTTTGTACTGTACACTAGTGAACTGACATGTCTATGATTTACATGTTAATTACAGTCAAATAGGAATAGCCTTCCATAAGTATGATTTGACTGCCAGAAAACAAAACTAACAAAGTGGTCCCTTACTTAATAATTGACATGGCATGTACTTTCAATTGTGTAACTATGTAACTATGAATATTTGCAAATTTTGCCTATTAGTGGTGTTTATTGTTGAAATGCCATGAAAAATATTTCTAAGGAAGCCTTAAAGTCTCAGTTTATTCATTACACCACTCTTGAGTTTTAGAGCCTAGAGCAAGGTGGTTGGTTGTGTGTTTCCCTTGGTCGGTCCGGTTGTGTCTGTGAGCAGCTGCCCTGGCCCCCGCAGGAGCTGCACGCTGCAGTGCCCCTGTGGAAACAACACGGTGGTCGAAGGACACTGCCAAGCCCATGTTTGGCTGGTCCCACTTTCGTGGTCAAAATTAACGAAACCGACGGTTTTGTTCTGCTTATAATTTGTTTAGTGCTACATTTGACGACTTATTATTTACGACTTACCCTGTTGATTTCTTGTATATGTGTAAGCACGTTTGACTGTCCTTTATGAATGGATTACTGCATCCTGTTGGTTCTTGTTCTGTGGTTGGCTTTATTCCTTTGATAAGTATGGAAGTTTACGAAGCTAAAGCCCTAAACTGTTCTTAGAGACAATGAATAGTACATATATGTATATTTTTAAACTGTTTTCTCTCTCAGTGAATTGTTCTTCCTAGAAGAAACTTTCAATTTACCCAAGAATTTTGGAGTCAAAAAAAGGGAATACGGATAGTTTAGATTTTGCTTGGTTGCGTGAATTTTTCTCTGTGAAACATTTTTTTCTTCTCTGTTAACATAGAAGAAAAAAGAAAAAAAGGAAAATTAAGGATAGCCTAATACAAAGTTAATGTTTAACAAAAAAACTTAAATGCTAGGAAGAGTTTCATTTTGCCACGTTATTGATAACTTTATTCTCTGTACTAGTACATATTATTAAAGCACCAAAAAAAAAAAATAGAAAAGAAAGAAAGAAAATGACTTTCAGTTGACGGTATCACCCAGCTGGCTTTAAAATGGACAACTTAACATGGGTGGCACAAGATATGATTGAAGGGTACTAGGAAATCTGCATAGGATCCCTTAGGCTTCTTCTTATTACACCTACATCTGTTATATTAATTTTGAACATAAATAACTTTTTCAAATGGAAAAAAAGGCTTTATTGTATGAGCTTATCCTATTTATTTTTCCAATGCTTTTCTGTAATGCATTATGTAATAAGAAAAATACTTCTTTTTAAACAGTGACGGAAATGCACCATGAAGTAGAGTTTGTGACTTAGCCACGTCTATTTCCCTATTGAAGCACTGGGACGAGAGACTGAAGCCTTGTGACCACACAGGGAAGCTATCGTGCCTTGTTACTTGGTTCCAGTGACTGATTGTGGTTTTAGCATCTTCCACGGCAGACTTCTTACATTCACCTCTTTGGTTTATTATCTTAATCTTCAGTTTGAGGCATATATATATGTGTGTTTATATGCTCACACCTGGGCTGAGAAACCAGCTAACATCCTAAGTGACCTACAGGGTATATGTTGGCAAAAAGTAGTTGTGTATACGTCTTATAAGATTGCATTTGTGTTCAGTGTGTTTGGGATTGTATAGCATGTACGTTATTACATACATTGTTTAAAGGTAATTAAATGTTCATGTTTTACATTGAATTATTATTTTTTTTTTTGAAAAAACAAATGGGATCCAGTTGTGGTGGGGTTTTTTCTCCCTCATGTTAGCAAATGGACCTGCACATGACACCAGTCATCACAGTATAAGGTTTGAGCAGTTAATTTTTCAAAAGGGGATGTTGATAAATAATCATTATTATATACAGAAGTAATTACCAAAATATTAAAAGAAGCATAGTGCGCTAAAAGGTTCAGCAGATATAGTTGATAATGTCCCTACATTTTCTGTGTGGTCCTGTCACTTCCTGCTGTCATATCAGTATTTTATTGTGTCCTTCTCAACTTGTTGATAGAAGGTGGTATCCAACGAATTTGTACATTTAAGATGCAGTGTCTCTCCAGAGACAGGCCTGGATGTGATCAGACACAGGAAGTTGCCTGGCAGAGAGGAGTGTGACTTTATTTGGGGGTGTTTTGAACAAGTTGCTTAGGCTAGAAGTAGCTTGGGGAATCATGGCTAAATAAAGATGGCTGGAAGACCTCTTTTTTTTAAAAAAAATTATTTGGTGGGGTAGCAGGGAAGGGGGTAGTGTCAGGTTAACATCTTTTAAGCTCATTATTTTTGGGGCAGTTTTAGGTTCACAGCAAAATTGGAGGGGAGGTGCAGAGATTTCCTTATATACCCCTGCCCCACACACGCATAGCTTCCCCCATTATTAACATCACCCACCAGATGGTACATTTGTTAAAATCAATGGACCTATACTGACACATCATAATCACCCAAAGTCCATAGTTTACCTTAGGGTTCACTCTTGGTGTTGTATATTCTGTGCGTTTGGACAAATGTATAATGACCTTTACGTATCGTACAGAGTATTTTCACTGCCTTAAAAATCCTCTATGCTCCACCATCCTTCCCCTTCCCCAACCCCGTGGCAACCACCGATCTTTTTACTATCTCCATAGTTTTACCATTTCCAGAATGTCATACAGCAGGAATCATACAGTAAGTAACCTCTCAGATTGGTTACAGATTCTCTCACTTAGTCATATACGTTTAAGGTTCTTCCATGTTCTTTCGTGGCTTGGTAGCTCATTTCGTTTTAGCTCTGAATAATATTCCATTGTCCGGGTGGACCACAGTTTATTTATCCATTCACCTATCGTAGGACATTTGGGTTGCTCCCAGGTTTTAGCAGTTATGAATAAAGCTGCTATATAAACATCTGCGTCTGTGTTCAGATTTTTGTGTGGCTGAATACCAAGGAGCATGATTGCTGGCGTGTATGGTAAGAGTGTGTTCAATTTTGTAAGAAACCGCCAGTCAGTCTTCCAGAGTGGCTTTACTGGTTGCATTCCCACCAGCAGTGAATGAGAATTCCTGCTGCTTCACGTTCTTACCAGTATTTGGTGTCGTCAGTGATCCGGATTCTGGCCATGCTTACGGATGTGTAACCAGTGTTTTCTGACTTTTTTTCCTTGTGCAGAAGGTCAGCTTCAGAATACTGGACAATGTCCAGTTGGCATTCCGAGTTGGAAGAAATGCCTGCAGTCACCTGCAGTTGCAGACTGTGAATGACATCGGTCCATTTCCATTACCCAGGTTTGAGATATTCTGTTGGCTGCTCTGTAGTTGTCCATTTGGCATTAGCATACCTCGATTAATTAAATAAAATGTAGAACCTCTTTTTAAAAATGTCACTATACCTATATGGGGAAATAATCTAAAATAGAGTGGATGTATGTGTACGTATAGCTGATTCACTTTGCTGTACGGCAAAAGCTAACACAACATTGTGAATCAACTAGACTCCGATAAAATTTTTTTTTTAAAGTCACTATAAGCTTTAGGAACCTGTACTAGAAAAAAGCCTGTAATTTAGAATGGTTGACTATCCCTAAAAGAGTATACTATAGTGCTTGCCATCTTATTAAAAAAAAACCAAACACGAATTTCTGCCATTTTTATAAACAGTATTAATGCTACTCTAGTTATCACTGAGCAAGTAAAATATCCTTTGCACAGCAACTTTTATAAAATAGTGGGATGTGTAACTGAAAGCAGCCTTCAGGAGCTATAAGACTTAGTAGACTCCTAAGGCCCTAGCTTTGAGTTTCTGATTCAGCAAGTGTTGGTTGGGACTCTGGGGTTAAAAAAGCATTTACATAGCGATAAAGCATTTGCATTTTAAAATATCTTGGAGATTCTGATGCAAAATGGCAGGAGAATCACACTCCAAGGCGCACCGCCTGCAACCACCTGCCCTGATCAGTAGGAGTCTCTCATTCTCAAAGGAAAAGCTGAATTTGTCTTGTACAAAGAGCAGTAGATCGGGGAGCATCTTACTTCTGAAACGGTGCTTCACGGGTGGGAGTGAGAACTAGACCTTCGTCCTGAGCCACTGAGAGTTTGGGCTCTTATGTTACTGTGGGTAACCTGGTCCATCCTGAATGATGAAACCACTGGCACACCTAAGAGGAGAACAAATCTGATTTCATCTAAAGACCAGTCCCTCACCGTCCTCAGGTGGCCTGTTACTTGTGCTTGCACTCGTGTCTGGTTACGGGTCATTGTGTTTGGCCAGAGCTCTTTCCTCTCTTTATCTCCAACAGTCGCCTCCCCTCTGCCCCTTGGCATTGACTCCTTGAGCCAGACCAGCTGTGAAGTACCACCCCGCCCTCTGTGCTTGTCTAGCTGTTTCCTCGTGGTGTAGTTTAACTCGTTCCTCTATCTGCTATACCTCCTGTAAAGTAGGCACGAGATGAGATTCAGATTAACATTTCAGGAAAGATGCTGTGTACTTCACATTGAATCCCTCAGGAGGGTATCATGTCAGGCTTGCTCACTTTTAGGATGCTGAATTTGGTCGCTTGGTTGATCTCACCGATATAAAGGTACATTTTTTCCCTTTGGACTTAGCAGGTGCTCTGCAGGGTAATGTTTTGGCATCAAAATGAATATCCTATTCCCTGACAACCTATCCACTGATATTTGCCTAAATCAGTTATTTCATTGGGTGTTTCAAAATTGTGATTTTTTTAATTTGCTTTTTTACCCAAATAGTTCAAAATGTGTGTGTATTTGTGTGTGAATGTGTGTGTGTGTGTGTGTGTGTGTGTGTGTGTGTGGTGGAGATATTGATGGGTAAGGCATTGATGGGTAAGGCATCGATTTTTTTTTTCTTTTTCCATATATTTAAGGTCATTTTTACTTTCTCTGTGTATTGCCTGTCCATGTCTTCTCATTTTTTTCCCCAGCAGGTGGTAGTGGTTTTTTTCTTTATTTAAGATCTTTTTTTATATTTTAGGGAGACTAACCCTTTCCCTGTGATATACTGTGCAGATGTATTTTATCACCAGAATTTCAATTCATTCATTTATACTCAACATGGACTCGTGTCTGGTGTTAGCTCTGCCATCCATATTTTACTGTCTTTATTAAGAGTATATTTAGTGTAACTTTGTATAATTATGCTTTATAATTTTTGTCTTTATACTATGTAGTCTTATTTTTAAAATACTTTAGAACATTTCTTTTGGTAATTATATATTTGGATTTGTATCCCAGTAGTTGCCTTTTTACCTTTTGCAAGATTGTTTTGGTTGTTCGGGATCCGTTGGAATTCCATATGAATTTTTGGATGTGCTTTTCTATTTCTGCAAAAATGCTGTGGGATTTTCGATAGGCATTGCATTGAATCAATAGATTGCTTTGGATACTGTTGACGTCTTAATATTCAGTCTTCTTGATCTGTGAACAAGGAATTTCCATTTATTTGTGTTTTTTAAAATTTCTTTCAGCAACATTTTATAGTGTTCAGAGTACAAGTCTTTGCCTCCTTGGTTAAGTTTATTCCTAAGTATTTTGTTCTTTTTGATGCTATTAGAAATGGAATTATTTTCTTAATTTCCTTTTCAGATTTTTCATTTTTAGCATATAGAAACACAGTGGATTTTTGTGTGTTGATTTTGTATCCTGCAACTTTTCTGAATTCATTTATTAGCTCTAACCATTTTTGTATGTGGAATCTTCAGGGTTTTATACATGTAAGATCATGTCATCTGTGAACAGAGATAGTTTTACTTCTTCCTTTCCACTTTGGATACCTTTTGTTTCTTTTTTCTTGCCTGATTGCTCTGGCTAGAACATCCAGTCCTATGTTGAATAGAAGTGGTGAAAACAGGCGTCCTTATATTGTTCTTGATCTTAGGAGAAAAGATTTCAATCTTTCAGTATGAGCTATGGGTTTTTCGTTTATGGCCTTTACCATATTAAGGAAATTTCCTTCTCTTCCTAATTGGTTGGGTATTTTTTTTTTAATCATGAAAGGGTGTTGAATTTTGTCAGATTTTTCTGCATTAATTAAGATCGACTATGTGGGTTTTTCCTTCTTTCTGTTAATGTGGTATATTACACTGATTGATTTCTATACATTGAACCGTCTTTGCTTTCTGGGAATAAATCCCACTTGGTTATGGTCTATGATCCTTTTAATGTGCTGTTGAACTAGTTTGCTAGTATTTGTTGAGGATTGTTGTATCAGTGTCCGTAAGGGATATTGGTCTGTAGTTTCTTTTCTTACCATGTCTTTGGCTTTGGCCCAGCTGTTGTTTATGGTTGACTTTTGACATGCATTGGTAAACTAGAAGAGTGACCACCATGAAAACCTGACACTTCAGCAAGGAAGAGGACAGAAAAGCATTTCTCAGACTCATAAACCGAGCCATCATCCTTCAGCTCATCTTAAATTTTTCTTTTGATGTGGTTACCAAAAATGTGAAAATTAAAATCAAGATGGCTAAAAGGGTCATGTAAAATATATGAGAAATTCTAGACTCATTCCAGCCATCTGAAAGCAAAGGCAGAATACTGTAAAAGACATGGCGTTGGAGACGTGTTGAACACCATGAGTGTGAAATTGGGCAACAGGGAAGCTATTATTCAGATTTCCAGATTGCCCTACGTTTCCATCAGAGGGTGTTCCTGTGGTAAAGCAGTGACTGAAGACGGTGGTGAGGGGTCCAGGCCAGTGCTCTCTAATACAAGTATAGTGCGAGCCAAGGATTTAGTGTTTCTAAGAAGCCATGTTTTAAAAAGTAACAGGTGATATATTTTATTTAACCCAGTGTATCCAAAATATTATCATTTTAACAAGTGGTTGAGGTAAAAGTCATAAATGTGACATTTAACATATTTTTTAGTACTCAGTCTTCACAACCTGGTGTACTTTCCGCTTACAGCACATACCACCTTGGACTTGCCGCACCGTACGAGCTCAGGAGCCACAAGTGCCTACCTGTTTGGGGCAGCAGAAACCTAAGCAGTGGGGTCTCGCTTGTCCAGTTCTGTTCCTCTGTTTACTTTCCCAAAGCTTCCCAGATGAAGTGGATCGCTTTCCTGCCCTCTGTTCTTAAGTGATCCAACCGCAAGACAGTTCCTGTAGGAAGGTGTAAATCCTGAAGCCTTTAGTTGGTGCGATGACACGGTCTTTAGAAATAGCAGACTTCGGGCAGACTGTCAAGACACAAGCCCTTGGCAAGCGGTCTTGGCCTCTGAAGGGGAAGGAGGGCCGTGGCTGGGTTGTTTGTGGCAGATGAGGGCCGGGGGGGATTTGTGGAGGGTCTTAGGCCCGTGGGAGCCAGCGGGGGCGGGGGGGAGAGTTTGTGAGCAGCTGGTAGACGGGAGAGAGAACATCAGGGAGTCTGGGGACAGAAGTCGATGGGCAGAGAGGCTGGCCTTTCTTTCCTTCTCTCTTGCCCGTGTGTGAGCGCGAACGAGAGCTCTGTGGGGTGGTGAGTTGGGTCGCACGTCACCAGCTGCTCACACAGGCCGTGGTCTCGCTCTGTGTGACCCTCTCATCTCCCTTGTATTCCTTCCAGTCCCCGCAAAGCAGCCATTTAATGTAGCTAACGTGCCTCTCAGGATGCTCGCCCTTAAAGTGTGTGTGTGTGTTTTAAACTTACACAGATGTACTCCGCCACCTTTCTGCCCTTCTCCCTGCCTTCTCTCACTCGTGCTGTCTTCTGACTTTCTCCCCTTTGATGCCTTTTCCCTGGGTCTTGCTTGGCCCTTCTTGAGCGCCTGTTGCGTGCCAGGTGGGGTGCTGGGTGCGTCACAGGCACTGTTTCCTTAAAGTCTCATGGTGAGCCTGCGAGGATGGTGGCGTTTTTCTCATTCTGTGCAGGAACCTGCCCACCATCACACAGCCAAGCAGTCTGGACTCACACTTCCATGTTCTGAGTCCAAAATCCACACTCTTTCTGTTACTCCTAAACCCTTCTTATGCTTTAGAAAAAAACGTCCACATCCCTCTCTTAATGAAGAAATGATGCAGGTTACTTTGGCGCTCTCTTGGGACGCAGATAGTCCAGCTTTTTGCAGATTTGGTGATGACACCAGCTAACATGCGTTCGGGGCTCATGGGAGGCAGTGGAGAGCAGTGGTTAGATTCCCAGCTCCGCCCCGAAGCCCCTCCGTATCTGTGGACTTTGGGCAGGCTGTCAGCCCCTGCCGGGGGGGAGAAGCCAGATTCTCTGTGCCGGAACGAGTGGATGGTAAGAAACAGGCTGCGTGCTTCCCACGCATTCATTCGTTTGGCAAATCTTCGAAGGGCCTGCCGTGGGCAGCTGGGGAGATGGGAGAGGACAAGGCACTGAGGGTCCCCGCCCTGCCCTCAGGGAGCTTACCTTCCAGTGCGGCAAGTAAGAGGGCTGACACGACAGGAAGGACGGGGACCCCCAGCTCGAGGAGGAAACAGTCACGGTAGCTGCGGCGCACTGCTGTCAGCCTTCTGTGTGTTCGCGCTCGCTTCCCACTCTGCCCCACTCTCTAGGGCAAGCTTCCATTCTTAACAGCTTTATTGAGGCCCAGTTTACCTACTCTAAAATTCACCCATTTTAAGTCCACAGTGCAGTGATGTTTAGGAAGTTTATCGAGTTGTGCCACCCCGCCATCCGGTCGTAGAACATTCCCATCGCTCTATAAAGCTCATCCTCAGGAAGAGCAAGACATTTTGTCCTGTTGGTTAGTGAGGGGAGGCTGTGTTTTGTGTGGAAGGGGCACCGGCCTCAGGCCAGGAGAACCAGGACCTCGTCCTGGCTCGGCCACTGTGCCCCCAGGTACGGCCCTTCCCCGCGGAGCCTCGGTTTCCTCACCTACGAGGTAGAGGGCCATCTTACCAAGTCCCCGATACTTGTGAGATCTTAGGATCTTATGTAAGGAAGAGCTGAGTACTTGTGGTAGCTAAGAAGGCATTAGAGAAGAGATTTACAATATAAGAGGAAAGGAGATGTGGATGGGAGAATTATCAGAGGGCGTTCAGGGCGCGGTGTACTGGGAATTAGGAGCTCATCTTTTTCTCTCACCACTTTGCCTGGGACATTAGGAGGAACCCTCCAGTGTCACTACATTCCTTAGATTTCCAAAAATATTTGTAAGTATCATGTACAGCCGTTTAGCTCCTTGCTTCTTATAAGTGGTTGATTAAGCATATGCAATGCAGGTACTTGGCATATCTCTATAAACAGTTCACCCCATGGACCATCAGTGCTCTCTTTACTACGGGAAATAGACTCATTAGCATCTTTAAATCTAGTCAGATTAGAGAGAATATTCCAGAATCCTAAGAACCAATTCAGAAAACTTATCCTTAAAATTCTGTTCCTCTAGAGTCGCTCTCGGTACCAAAATCTGTATTGTTTCTCTGGAGAACCAGAACCGATGTGGTTCACATAGTCATGGCGGCCGACATGTCCATCCCCAAAATCTGTCATCTCCAGGCTGGAGAACAAGGGAAGCCGGTGGTATAATTCGGTCCAAGTCCAAAGGCCTGAGAAAGGGGGAAAGGTAGGCTGAGGGTGTAAGTCCCAGTCTGAGTCCAAAGGCCCAAGCTGATGTCCAAGGGCAGGAGAGGACGGATGTCTCAGCTCAAAGAAGGAAAAAAAAGTGAATTCACCCTTCCTCCACCTTTTTGTTCTATTCTGGTCTCAACGGATTGGATGGTGCCCGCCCACATTGGGGAGGGTCACCTGCTTTATTCAGTCCAAGGATTCAAATGCTCATCTCTTCCGGAAGCGCCCTGAGACACACCCAGAAATAACGTTTTACCAGCTATCTGGGCATCTTTTAGCCAGTCACGTTAACACATAAAATGAACTATCACATAGGGGCAGCCTCTTAAGCGTCTTCAAATCCAGGCCAAGGATTTGAGGCAGCTGACTGTCATGGGGACGCCACTGAAACTTTGGTTATTGCTTTCGTATAGTAGTGAATGACCCAAGATGGTCACCTGGAACGAGGCCCAAGCTCGACCCCTGTCATCCCCATGCGTGAATCTGCTCCAGCTAATCTCTGTAAATTTTTGTTCCTTTATGTATAGATAATACCAGCCTCACTGGGTTTAAGACAGTTGACAGGTACGTGTGAAGCACATAATCGTGTTTGGTGCCAAGTACTTGATGTTTTAAAATTGTAAAAGCTGTTTTATGAATATCAATTAGGCAGCAACGTTTTGAGTGAATTGCAGGGGAGCCAGTAGTTCAGTGTTTTTCAAAATATCGTTCCTGGATCAACTGTGTCAGAGCCGCTTAGAATACATCGTTAAACAGGTAGATCCCAGGTCCACACCAGATGAATCTGAACGTTGGAATTTAACATATTTCCAGGTGCTGCTTATGCACATTTAGGTCTGAGAACCGCCGGGACTGATTAGCCCTCAGTAAATGTTAGCTGTTGTTTTGTTATTTTTTTGCTGCAGCTGCTGCAAATTATTACCGTTACGGCCTAGAGGAATCCTAACCCAGCTTGGGGAGGGGTCGTCAAAGGCTTCCTTTTGAACTTGTTTGCGCACCAGAGTAGGCTTGGGGTGAACCTGTAGGTTGTGGCCAGGTCAAGAAAAAAGTTATCCATTTAGAACAAGAGCACAGAAATACGGGAGATCATGGCTTTTGTGGGGAATTGTAAGTAGCTCAGAATGTGAGCTAAATGAAAAGCATGAGAGACTAGTAAGGGGTGACGTTGAATGTTATGTCGGCAAAGATGGAAAGGCAGTTTGAGGCACGAGTGACATGAGGTCGGATTGGCATTGTAGAAGGATTGCTCTGGGCTGGAGGGGGTCAAAGGGAGGCTGCTGAGATCACGCAGGAGAGCAGTTATGAAGGCCTGAAGTAAGACTTGGTTGGTGGAGAGGGTGGGGCTGAGCAGGTGAAGGGCTGGGAGCGGCAGGGCTTGCTGAGGGCCTGGGCTGTGCACAGATGCGAGGCAGCGTGACTTCCAGATTTCTCGTAGGGTCCCTGGGTTGACGCCACCACTCACCCAGGTAAGGAGAAGAAGAGGAGAAGCAGGTGTGTGGGGGAAAAAAGCTCTTGGTTTTAGGCATATTACGTTGGAAATGGGACATCCAAGTGGAGATATTTTATAAATATTGGACCATGGGACTGGTATTTAGGGAAGAGACCTCAACTAGAGAGGGAAGTCTGGAAGCCACCGGTTGCTAGTGGAGGATTAAGCTAAGGGTGTGCCTACAATTTATCGGGAGGTCTTAGAATGAGATAGATCTGAGAACGACACCTTGAGAAGCAGACAGAAGGAAAAACAGCAAGAGGGAGAGAGCACGCTCTGGAAAACCAAAGAGAGGCTCCAGTGAGAAGAGTTTCAGAAAGTTACTCACTATGTCAAATGCCACATAGAGGTCGTTTAATTTAAAGAGTAGAAATTCTCTGTGCCATTGTCATCTGGCAAGAGCAGTCTCAGTATCAGATGGCAGAGGCAGAAATCAGATTTCAGCGACTTTATAGTTGAAGGAGAGAGTAAGTGGAGACCATGGATACAGACTGCGCTTATGACTGGGAAGAAAAGAAATTCTTTATCTATATAACTTTTCTGTTAAAGGAATGGAAGTATATTAAAGACCAACAATTTTAAAAACCCGAGCACACACAGCCTATGGAATGGGCACAGAAAAAGAACGTCTCCTAGGGGACTTGGTCCCGGACTGTCAGCCTTTAAAACGATGGGGCGTCTTCCTCTTTTTATCCGCCGTTCAGGGGCACGTGGCCGGGTAGCAGGCAGCTGGGCAGGAGAGCTTTATTGATTGGATGGTGGATGGAGATACAAGCCCAGCCTTTTTAGGTTTACTTCTTTGTAGTTTCAGATGGAGTTAAAAGGAAGGGAATTAAACAGAATCATGTTAAAATATTGATACGTACCAAGAACGATACTTTTAGTTTTCAAATAGCCTGTCATTTCCCCCAATTTGCTAGGATGATGCTTTTTCTCTCAGTGTGCTTTCCCTTCCCTTCCTCATAATTCTAGCAGAGTAGTTAAATATTTTAGTATCTTACAGAGCTTGGCAATGAGTTAGGCTTTTAAAATCTGAGTGTTGTTACCAGATAATGAGAACATAGGATCCTAGCGGGAATGTTTCACCACGGCCCTGAGCCCCTGTGCCGTTTGACAGCTTCCTCTTAGTTAAGAAACAAGACAAAACAAAACAAGAAACCCAAAAAAACAAACAAAAAAAAACAGTGATGGGAAGAGCGGGATGCAGGAAACAGGGGTGCTCTATACCGCACCTCGCCCTTGCCTCCGACAGGGTGGGGAGAGAGCTACCTAGGGTATTAGACACTGAGTTTGGTGTCCTCTCCTCCTTAGGCCTGGGAAGTGTGCTCTGAGGGCAGCCCCAGTAGCCCAAGGGCCGGGACCGCAGCTTCAGAACGCAGGTCAGGCGCTCCCAGCCAAGTGGTTTCTGAAAACGGGCTACGTTAATAGACGTTTAATGTTCCCCTTCCTCAGCAGCTGCTACAAAGCGCCGTCCTCTTTGCGGAGAGCTTGTGTTTGGTGCTTTCTTCCTTCGTTGCTGCCCCGAATGCTTTCCCCTGATTTCCTGTTCTCTCTTCATTTCCCCTCCCAGTTCTTTCTCGAAAGCATTTTCAAGTTCCTGGGGATTTTGAACTCATACAGTTTACAGTAGTTGCTCTCACAGGACTATATTTTAAAGGGTAAAACGTGAACAGCAAAGCGAGAAAGCTGCTGTCTGTGGTGGAAAAGACAAGCGGTAGAGGGATGGGGGTCTTCAGCTCTTTGCATGTGCCTGGTCATGTTTGCCTGCCCTGCCCAACTGGTGGTGGCCTCCCAGGTGCAGTTTACTTGGGCAACTTTTTGATTCCCGCCTGCCTTTAAGTGACATACACATCAACTACTTAGCAAAGTGGCTGGTTCATTATAAGTGACAAATTCATGCTGTTATTCAACAAACATTGTGCATGACCTATGGGCCAAACCCTGTTTAAGGCACTAAAAATACAAAAATAAGACACAGGAGTTCCTGCCCTCAAGGGTAGCTGGTAGGGGAGAGACGGGCATGTAATCAAGACAGTGGACAGGTGGAATTTGAGTTGTGTGCGTTATTCCTCGTAACTGTGTTATAGGAACAAGGTGGGCGGAGCCTTAGCTGATTCTCTGTGGGCCTGGCGGGGGGCGTGTGTAGGAGCCGGGAAGTTTCTACAGGAGACGTGGCAGTTGGGTTGAGTTTTAGACGATGAGTGGAATCCACCAGGTGGAGGAGAAGAGGTGGACGGATGAACAAACACGAAGGATGGACAAGAACGACGAGTAGTGCAGGCGATGCAGGTGCTCTGACACGGAGCCGGGGCGGTGGGTCTGGGGGGAGGGGCGAGGTGGGGAGGGCAGTGGTGGCCCGACCAGGCAGCCTTTATCCTCTAGTCCAGTGGGCGTGGTGCTGTGTTGTGAGCCTCAGTGAACTGGAGGGCTTTATGAAGGGAGGCTGTGTGAGCAGGTTTCTATTTTAGGAAGACGTTGGGAAGGCAGGTGGATGCGATTGGGCGGGGGTCCGATGCCCCTGGTGCCTCGCTCCACTCCCCTTCCCCGCGCCTTCAAAGTGCAGGGTTTCACACCCTAGTGGTGAAGGATGGGAGCCGCTGGGTCAGTGCGTCTCCTGGTCCCTCCTGGGCGGAGGACAGTCAGAGAGGCAACCTGCACATGCCTGATGAGTGGGAGGGGCCCGGCTGCCCAGCCAGGTGACCTCAGGAACTCATCCTTGTACTGGCTTTGCTCCGCCCACCTCCCTCCAGGCTCCCGTGAGCACCTCCCTCCAGGCTCCCGTGAGCACCTCCCAAAGCCGCGTCCCACTCAACAGGTGTCAGTCAAGCCTCTGATTATCAGGGGGAAAGTGGGGGGATATCCAGGCTGGGACAGCAGGTCCCAGTGAGGAAGCCGGTGCAGTAGCCCAGGTGAAGATGATAAAGGATCCGCTCAAAACGTTAACCTCCAGGCCATCAACAGGGGAAGGAGTGGGGAAGGTTGTAGCCGGGAGAATGGAAAGGTCTCAAAGGCCCATCCAAGTGCGGTTGGGGGAGGGGGAGGGGTTCTGCTGACGGGGACGCTGGTGGTGTTATCAGTTTCAGTTGAGAAATAAAGTTGCAAGGGTGGGGTGTACAGGGGAGACCACAGGTTCTACTTTGCACGTAAGAATTTAAGAGGCCACCGTGGGAAACGCAGGCAGAGATGGTCAGTGGGAAGTTGGATCCGAGAGCCTAGGGCTCAGGAAAGAGGTCTGCACTGGGCAGTTTGTGAACGATGAACAGTCGAGGAGTGCAGGGCACCCACTTAGCGTCTAATCGCCTCAGGGTGACTCTCTCCCCACACTGGCAGAGGGAAGGGCGAGGCGCGGTGCAGGGCGCCCCTGTTTCCCGCATCCCACTCTTCCCATCACTGTTGCGTCACCTTTTTTTTTAAACTAAGAGGACATTCATTCATTAAAAGTCATATTATCATAGTCTTATTTTTTAACTTGGTCTTCCTAAAAAGAGAACTCAGGATAAAGTAAAAAACCCTTTATCATGTGGGAGGGTAGCGCGGGGAAGAGAGGTGGGCAGGTAGGCGCGGCCCCGGGTGAGGTCCTTGGATTTTACTCCAGGTGTGCTGGGGAGTCGTTGGACGTGGGCTGGCGGTTGAGGAGACCCGCCTGCGGCTGGGGGCAAGTTTATTGGTTACTAGTGTAACCTAGTCCTTCTTTTGGGCTAACTTCTACTCATCCTTCAAGTTTCGTCTTAGGCCAGTGAATCCTTGAATTCATGATCAACAGGAGGACTTCCCTTCACTCCCAGTTGGGGCTGAGTGGTCCTCTTGTGATCTCCCAGCAATTCAGAGAGACCTCTGTTATCTTGAGCGTAGCACCGTGGGGAGAGATGTTAGCACACCTGCCCCCTCAAACATGTCAGCTCCTTCAGGACAAGGACTCAGGCTTATTTCATCTTCGTATCATCAGCGTCTGACATGTAACAGGCGGAAAATCACTCGTTGTTGAAAAGAACTGAGGGAACTAGAAGGTATGGCTGGGGCAAGAGACACTTCAGGAGACTCAGAGGGGGCTGCTGGGGAGGAAGAGGCCATCAATAAACTAAGACCGTTGAGGACTTCACTGGTGGTGCAGTGATTAAGAATCCGCCTGCCGATGCAGGGAACATGGATTTGAGCCCTGGTCCGGGAAGATCCCACATGCCGCGGAGCGGCTAAGCTCGTGCGCCACAACTACTGAGCCCTGTGCTCTAGAGCCTGCGAGCCACAACTACTGAAGCCCGTGTGCCTCAACTACTGAAGCCTGCATGCCTAGAGCCCATGCTCTGCAATGAGAAGCCACTGCAATGAGAAGCCCACGCACTGCAACGAAGAGTAGCCCCTGCTCGCCGGAACTAGAGAAAGCCTGTGTGCAGCAACGAAGACCCAACGCGGCCCAAAATAAATGAATTAATTAATTTAAAAAAATAAATAAAACCATTGAAAGCAATGTGTATGTATGGTAGAAACTGAAGGCTGCGAAGACGAACAGGGCTTAGGAGGCGGGGAGGCTGTGGGTTGCACAGGGTGACTATGGTGGGCTTCCTGGAGGAGGTGGCATGGGAGCCAAGATGGGCAGGGGAACGGAGTTAGCCATGGAGTAGAAAGGCTCTTGGGCAGAGCTGCCTGGGAACTTCCTGGAGGAGAATGGACAGGAGCAGACTTGGGTCCGCCCTTTGGTCCACTTGCAACACAGCTCCAGAGAGATCCTTTCATTTTATTTCTTTTTATTTTTTGGCCATGCCACGTGGCTTGCAGGATCTTAGTTCCCCGACCAGTGATTGAACCCGTGCCCCCTGCAGTGGAAGCGCGGAGTCCTAACCACTGGACCGCCAGGGAAGTCCCTGGAGAGATCCTTTTAAACCATCAGCGTCACGAGCGAGGACAGGGGCGTCGTGTGTGATGTGACTCAAGGGCCTGGTGCACGGTGGGCGCTCAGTGATGGGTCAAATGCAGGACTGATGCCGGGAGTCCGGGAAGATTTGGAAAGGAGAGGGATTACAGTGCAAAAGGCAACAGAGTCACTTAAGAAAATAGGCCCCGGGGACCTTTGCCTTTGGGAAGCTCTCCACAGGGACAGGTCACTACAGAGAAGAAATCCTTTGGATACAAGGCGAGTGCTCTGCGCGGCTCTACAATTAACCCATGCTCCTCCTCCCCGGCCCATGTATGTGCTCGTGAAAGGCCATCTCTTCTGGCTCTGCCTCTTGATTTGAGTTCAGATGGGCCCTGTTAAAAGCTATAAAGAATTTTTTATTTATTTGGATTATCTATTTTCATCATCTATTTATGGCCTCAAAGGTTGCCCTGCAGGATGTTCAGTTGTTCAGCACAATGTTTTCCTAGTGGGTTTGGGAAGAGGATGAGAATAAGCTGTTTAAAGGGTTATCCTGAAGTCTGTCCAGGGCTCCGATGCAGCCGATGCCGACATCCCCACTCGATGGCGAGCTGCACGTCCAAAATCAAATACAGTCGTTCATCCTCGGAACACAGACCCTTTGTGTCTATTTCTTCCTAGGTAGACACCTCGTGGTTAACACAGACAGGAAAATGAATGTGGGTCAGGTAGTCAAATATCCTTTTGTAAATAGGAATAGGGTGAAAGCCCTTTAATCGAGGATTCTAGCATCTGGCATTGACTCTGTAGATTCAGTTTAAAATTAGCTGTCTGCCGTGGGGACTTAACATTGTACGTGTGAGAGGAGACTCTTACTCCTGGAAAAGGGAGGGTCAGTCACCGGAAATCAGTCACCAGAAAGCCAACGACAAGGTTACAAGTGTCGTCTGGGGCGTGTGGGCTCCAAGGGAAGGTTTTAAGGCCTGGGATTCACTTTTGGTGGTAAAGTACAGCATTTTGACAGGGAAAGCCTGCTTTCAGCCTCATCAAATATTTTTGTTCTTGACTTCTTTCCAGCTCGCCCATAGGATGGGAGTACCATCAAAGATAAGCATTGGTGGGCTTCCCTGGCGGCGCAGTGGTTGGGAGTCCGCCTGCCAATGCAGGGGACGCGGGTTCGTGCCCGGATCCGGGAGGATCCCACATGCCACGGAGCGGCTGGACCCGTGAGCCATGGCCGCTGAGCCTGCGCGTCCAGAACCTGTGCTCCGCAACGGGAGAGGCCACAACAGTGAGAGGCCCGCGTACCGCAAAAAAAAAAAAAAAGATAAGCATTGGTGGGGCTTCCCTGGTGGCGCAGTGGTTAAGAACCCGCCTGCCAATGCAGGGGACACGGGGTCGAGCCCTGGTCCAGGAAGATCCCACATGCCACGGAGCAACTAAGCCCGCGCACCACAACTACTGAGCCCATGTGCCACAACTACTGAGCCCATGTGCCACAACTCCTGAGCCCTCGAGCCACAACTCCTGAAGCCTGTGCGCCACAACTCCTGAATCCCGCGTGCCTAGAGCCCATGCTCCGCAACAAGAGAAGCCACCACAATGAGAAGCCTGCGCACCGCAACGAAGAGTAACCACTGCTCGCCTCAACTAGGGAAAGCCTGCACGCAGCAATGAAGACCCAATGCAGCCAAAAATTAAATTAATTAATTAATTTATGAAAAGATAGGCATTGGCCCACGGAGGGAAGCGGGGGTCTCGGATGGAGGCAGCTAAAACACGTGCTCACCAGGAGGGAGATGTGCTGTATTCAGCAAAAGCAAAATGGGGTTTGTTAGATAGCCTCCACTAGCTTTTGCAGTTATAAAGCTATATTGGAGGGAAAAAATATATTGGGCGTCCACATCAGTGAAATTCAATTTCCAAACATATGAAGTCCAATTTCCTGATGGAAGATGAGGCCATGTCTAGGGGATGGTTCTGCTTTGCTCAGGACCGGAGGGATCACAGTCCTGAATTTCCCTCCGTAGACCCTGGGACCTGGGGACCTTCCTGGCGACCCACGGTTCTCTCTCCTCATACTGGCTTTAGACTAGGATGCAATTTATCTAACTTGTATTCTTGCATTCTCTGAAACAAACACACACACACATGCCATGGAGATTGGCTGCTAAAAAATTTTCAGATGTTCAGAAAATCTCAAAAAGTTGGCAAGCGCAGCAGAGGATGGTCTCTCTCCAGGGGGTTCTCACAGCCTCCTTCCCGCAAACCTCCGACTTGCCGTGGTACCTCCTTCCTACAGGTGATGGCCGGCCTTCCCTGTTCACACCATCGGAAAGGGCTTCCCCTCCCGTGGCCTCCCTGTTGCCACCTCCAGTGGCCAATTCTCTTTGCCCCCCTTATCTGGTCTTCTAGGGACCTTGGACGTGTTTGGTTGTCTCTCCTTTGTGGAACTTTTCTTCCCATCAGCTCTCATCAGCTCCTTGGCCCCTGTGTGTGAAGGTGGCCCTTGCTGCCACTTCCCAGCAGGTGTGCGCAGCCCTGGTTCTCCCTTCCCTGGCTTCTGACTTAGAGTCTAACGCCCGTGTCCTGGCACAGGGGACTGGGAAGGCATCTGGGATTATCATTTAATATGGGTTAGGCAGGCTGCGTTCCATAGTGTAACCCAAAGTGGGGTCTGGCAGCTCGCTGCTCAAAAGCCAATAAAGAGGCAAGGTTGGTGGAAAGGAAAGTCTGCTTTGTTTCGGATGCTGGCAACCAGAGCGGGGAGGGCAGACTCCTGTCCAAAGGCCGACTCCCGCCACTGACAACCAGCGGACAAGAGCTTTTATAGACGGAGGGAGGGGCTACCTGCAGAAAACAGCACAGTCGGCTCTGACAGTCATCTTGAAATTGGTCACTGGTGGTCTGATCAGCGTCATCGTGATTGTTTTAAGTAGTTAGTCTGCAGTTCCAGGGTCGGTTTGTGCCCATTTCCTTGAGGCTAATTCTCGGAATTGTGGCAGCTTCTGTCATGGCTACAGTCTGGTCATCACGTAGTTAACTTCTTCCATCTGGTGAGGGTTTCAGCATCTATAAGACAGCTCACAGGATAGGGCTCAGAATATTCCTTGAGGAGGAACTAAAGGTCCCTGACTTTGCTTACTGACTAAACTATTATTGTTTTGTCTTGTTGGGCTGTTTTCCTTTGTTTCTGCATTTTCTCACTTCTCTGATTTAAACTTATTCTTTGCCTACAGTTTTTCCACAGACAAGAGGAAGGCTGAGGACATGGGGGGCGAGGACCACAGGGTCCTGCTCTGTTTCAGTAGGGTGGAGAGTTACTCAAAGGGGGGAGGGTTCAAAAAGAATCACAGTTGTCCATGTTGGACCTTGATCTAGTGAACTTTGGATCCCTGATGTTAATGCCCTAACTGGCAATGTCTGCTGAAACTAAGGTTTTGCTATCTATCAGATTTATAGGATACACTGAAATCTCTAAATGTTTTTGTTTTTAAAGAAAGCAAAACACGAATGAGCTAAGACTCAGAAGAGAGCAAAAGGAACAGGATGTCAAAAGAAAAGTAGACAGAAGGCAATCACAGAGGCTAAAACACCATTAATGAATTATCGATAACAGAACATCAGAAGAGTGAGTACATCAGGAAAGCCAAGAGCTGCTTCTTAGATGAAAGCAATCAAGCAGGCATACTTCCAGAATATCTACTCGGGAGGAAAAGAACAAGCAAAATGAGAGGAGGGACATGGCCACACCCTCACCTCCTGCCCATGCAACGCCTCAACCCCGAACTAGTCTCCCTGCAGACTCTCTGGTTCTCTGCCCCAACACCCCTACCACAGCCAGACTGCCCTTCTGAAAGTGTGCGTGGATCCTGTCCAGCCACGCGAAAAGTCCTCCAGCATCTTCCCGTTGCCCTTAGCAATCTATCCAGCCTTCCAGAGATGCCCAAGAGGGACTTCACCTGTGCCTGTCTCTTGGCCTCCTTGCTCATCACCTGCCTGCCTTTCCTTCCTGCCCTTCTTTTTTTTTAATTTTTAAATTTCCTTTTGGCTGCCTCGGGTCTTCGTTGTTGCACGTGGGCTTTCTCTAGCTGCAGCGAGCGGGGGCTACTCTTCGTTGCGGTGCGCGGGCTTCTCATTGCGGTGGCCTCTCCTGTTGCGGAGCTCGGGCTCCAGGCGCGTGGGTGCACAGGCTTCAGTAGTTGCAGCACGCGGGCTCAGTAGTTGTGGAGCACGGGCTCAGTTGCTCCGCAGCATGTGGGATCCTCCCGGAACAGGGCTCGAACCCGCGTCCCCTGCATTGGCAGGCGGATTCCCAGCCACTGTGCCACCAGGGAAGCCCTTTCCTGCCCTTCCTTTTGTCCTTTAACCTACCACGCACGTTCTGGCTTTGGAGCCTTGGCATTGCTGGCGCTTGGCCTTCACAGGCCTGCTTCCCACGAAACCCCAGCTCCTCTGAGCACTGTGTCCCAGGCAGCCACGTTCTCCTGTCCCCATCACAAGCCCTCGCTTTGTCATCTTCATGTCACGGTCTGCTATCAATTTGTTTACTTCGTCTATGGTTTCCCTCACTAGGATGGAAGCTCCATCAGAAAAGATCTCTGGGTATTTTCACGACTGTATCATCAGCACCTAAATCAACACCAGGCAGTGATTTAACCCCTAAAATGTCAAGTCTCCCTGGCAGAGTCCTTATTATGAATTGAGCTTATAAAGTTAAACACAATATTTATTGAAGGAAGGAATGAATAAGTATGGAGGAGTTTTAAAAGATTATAAAATACAATAAATGCTAATAAACAGAAAAAATTTTAACCGGACAAAATGGAAAACTTGAATAGTCCAATAATTAAAAATTAAAAAAAAATTTGTTAAAGATTTATTTTCCCCAAACTTCAGAATAGAAATCTGTAGATCAACCTGACCTTTTAACATAGGTGTGAAATCCTACATAAGATACTAGCCAATTAAATTTAACAGCACATTTAAAGAATCATTTATTATGATCATGTAGGATTTACTACCGGAATACAAGAATAACTACACTAATACTAATATATTAATAAATCATATTGGTAACATAAAAGGAAAAGTTCATTAGATGCTGAAGAGATTTGTGAAGTTCAAGGCTCTTGCCCTATTGAGATAAGAAAAAGCCTTAAAACACTAGAGATAAGAAGGTGCAAATGTGGGATAGAATATGTAGCTTTATTGAGCAACAGCTGACTTAACTGTGAAACCCTAGAAGTATTTCCATTAAAACCGTGGGTAAACCAAGCATGTCTGATACCGTTATTATTACTCACCATTTCCTGGACGCTCTGGGCAATGCACTTAGATATCAAATGGAAATAAGATATATAATTACCTAAAAGGAGGGGGGAAAACGCACAGCCAATATTGTTGACTACCTAAGGAAACCCCAGACAATCAACTGAAGAAGCATTTCCTGATAAAGAATCAGCAAACTGGCTGGATGCAGATAACTAATATCTAAAAATTGAGAGCTTGCTTCTACACCAGCATGCTGCTGCATTCTTTGTCTGGTCTGAACCAAACTGCTTGTCTTAATTCAGAAGTGGGACCAGAACCTTCTTCATTAAGAAACTATTATGATTTCCCATCAATGTGGTTCTCCCTCTTCCTCACTCTGGGAAGTCTACCGCACAGCACCTGCCCACGGGGAAGTGCACAGGCTGAGGAAGCTGCCCTGCTTGAAACTGATCTTAAAGGTGAGAGTCACTTGGATAAAGCAGGGGTGTGTGCAGGGGCGGGTGAAGAGTGGGGTGATGAAAATACAGCACAGTGTTCTCGTGCTGTTTAAAGGGCAGCTTGACAAGAGAATTACTCAAGGGGTCGATATCACTTGGCGCAAGTTGAATAATTTAAGACCTTTAAGCTTTTCTTTTTGGAAAAGAAATCAAGAGTTAATTGGTCTCTGGAAGTGATGGATCGCATGAGTGGAACCGGACGGGAGAAGGGGGTGCAGGTAGGTGGCAAAGGCATTGGGAGATTGTGGTGACTTTAAACGCCCTAACCTCTCCCGGCAGCGACATCCCAGATCAGAGGCTCAGCTTCCACGGGAAGAGCAACACACACGCTGGGTACAAAACTCTGTCAAAGGGTTTCTGCCAGGAGGGTCACCTTCTGACCCAGGGGCTCCAGACACCTGTGAGCCTGTGGCTGCTGCAGGCCTCAGGCCATGGTAACGCTTTGGCAAAATGAATGAAGGGCAGTGTAGTGTGTACACGTGTTGGGTTCAGGTAGTTTACTGTCTTCTGTTGGGATGGATGATCTTTGTTTCTGAAAATCGCTACTTATTTCGCTGTTATATTTTCTTTGTGTGTGTTTGTTGATTGCTTAATGATCTTCCTTGGAATGTGAGAGTGCTACTGTTCTGTCTGCCTAACTCTGCTTCCCCTTTTGTGCTGGGATCAGGTTGTTTACCGTCTTTGGCATGGATGATTCTGAAAATCTCTACATTTTTTGCTGTTATAATATATTTTCTTTGTGTGTGTGTTTGTTGATTGCTTAATGACCTTCCTTGGAGCACTAGAATGCTACCGTTCTGTCTGCCTAACTCCCCTTCCCTTTTTGGGCTTTCCAATACATCTTATTGTTTTATTTTATTTTTTGCTTGTGTGTTCATTTATTCTGTTATGCCACATATATTAACCACCTATGTGGAATTTAGGGGAACTTAGGCCAAAACCATGAAAACAACTTTGCCCCTCATTGCAGCACACTTTGAGCTTCATTAGTTCATTAGTTCGGTGTGGGTTAAGTTTCAGATTCTTTTCCTGAGAGGATGGAGTGGGGAGAGAGAATGAGAGATTTTGGAATCCTCAAGAGAGTGGAAAAGACATAGAAAGATGAACAGGGGTGTTCACCAAATCAAACTGTGTGTGCCCCAACTTTCCCGGCACCTGAGTGGGTAGATGTGGACCTTGGTTAATTCACTAGCGCCAACAGAAAGAGTTGTTCTTAAATCACGGACACTTTAAAGATGCTTGAAGGAGTGTTCACCACGTAAAGAGCTGCAGGATCTCAGTACCAGGGAATATGTGGGTATCATTCTGTAGATGTTTCCACTTGGGGTGAGTTAATAAAACTTATCAAAGCCAGGTGAAATTGGAGCAAATCTTTTCCAACCAGTACCTGTTACAGCCTCTCTCCAGCACCAGGCTATAAGCGTCTTAAGGGCAGGGGCTGAGTCTTGTTCACCATTATTCCTAGTACAATACCAAATCAATATTTATTAATTAATTAATCATGCTACAGTGATGGCCCAGAGTGCCAGGACCCCCTTCCCAAATTAAAACCTAATTCCATCTTACCGTGGGAAATTGTTTCTTTTGACCCTAATTTTCTACCACGCTATGAAAATTTATGAGGGAGAAGATAGAGCTCATAAACTTTCCCCCAGTTCCAGGCAAGCCTCTTGTGTTCCAGAGCACACACCGTCCTTGAATGGCTGCACCTCCCAATGACTGCCCAGCTCACTTGGAATAAAATTTCAGCCCCTCGCTGGGGATGTAACCTCTTCCCTGCCAACCTCCCCAGAATGGGATGAAAGGAACCTTTGTCTTCATCACAAATCCTTTCTTAGGAAGACAAAATCAAACACACTGTCAAAACCCTGATGTTACCACTTTTAGCGTATGAATGCTTGCTTACTGAAGGCGATGGGAAATGGAACAGCGGGACGCCTGCCGGAAAGAGGGAAGTTTCACAGCACCCGTGGCCTTGCCCCTCCCCCTTCCTCGGGAGGCCTGGGAAAAGAGCTGCGTGTATTCCTGCCTCAGCCTTGAGGACCAGGGCTTTCATTGTGCTGAGCTGGGTTTCCCACTGAGCTGCCACTCAGACGCAGCGGGACTGGAAGTCGGCAACCCCGCTGCCAAGGCCGAGTGAGCATCCAAGGACCATCTCCGCGGAGAAACGGCCGTGGGAAAATGCGGCCCCTCCCAGCATCACCCACGTCATCTTCACCAGCACCTTCCGAGTTCAAGCTCCAAAACTGTAAATCCCCGTTCAGCTCCCACAACCTAGGATTCGCTGCTGCTGCTGCCGGTGGGTTAGGTCCCATCAGGTAGCCGAAAGCAAAGAGAGGAGAAGTGCGGGCTGGTCACCCCTTCCTGTAGGAGAACTTTCTGATTCAAATTCCTCGGGTGTCACTGCCAATTCAATTAACAGTTCACAGATAGATTCAACCGGGATTCCCCAGGAGAAAAGGCAGCAAGATATGAAACTCAAATTTATTTTTAACATCTTTATTGGAATATAATTGCTTTACAATGCTGTGTTAGTTTCTGCTTTATGACAAAGTGAATCAGCTATACATATACATATATCCCCATAACCCCTCCCTCTTGCGTCTCCCTCCCACCCTCCCTATCCCACCCCTCTGGGTGGACACAAAGCCCCGAGCTGATCTCGCTGTGCTATGTGGCTGCTTCCCATTAGCTAATCTATTTTACATTTGGTAGTGTATATATATGTCCATGCCACTCTCTCACTTCGTCCCAGCTTACCCTTCCCCCTCCCCGTGTCCTCAGGTCCATTCTCTACATCTGCATCTTTATTCCTGTCCTGCCCATAGGTTCTTCAGAACCTTTTTTTTTTCTTTTTAGATTCCTTATATATGTGTTAGCATACAGTATTTGTTTTTCTCTTTCTTAATTACTTCACTCTGTATGACAGTCTCTAGGTCCTTCTACCTCACTACAAATAACTCAATTTCGTTTCTTTTTATGGCTGAGTAATATTCCATTGTGTATATGTGCCACATCTTCTTTATCCATTCAACTGTCGATAGACACTTAGGTTGCTTCCATGTCCTGCCTATTGTAAATAGAGCTGCAATGAACATTGTGGTACATGACCCTCTTTGAATTATGGTTTTCTCAGGGTATATGCCCAGTGGTGGGATTGCTGGGTCGTATGGTAGTTCTATATTTAGCTTTTTAAGGAACCTCCATACTGTTCTCCATAGTGGCTGTCTCAATTTACATTCCCACCAACAGTGCAAGAGGGTTCCCTTTTCTCCACACCCTCTCCGGCATTTATTGTTTGTAAATTTTTTAATGATGGCCATTCTGACTGGTGTGAGGTGATAACTCATTGTAGTTTTGATTTGCATTTCTCTAATGATTAGTGATGTTGAGCATCCTTTCATGTGTTTGTTGGCAATCTGTATATCTTCTTTGGAGAAATGTCTGTTTAGGTCTTCTGCCCATTTTTGGATTGGGTTGTTTGTTTTTTTGATATTGAACTGCATGAGCTGCTTGTAAATTTTGGAGATTAATCCTTTGTCAGTTGCTTCATTTGCAAATATTTTCTCCCATTCTGAGGGTTGTCTTTTCGTCTTGTTTATGGTCTCCTTTGCTGTGCAAAAGCTTTTAAGTTTCATTAGGTCCCATTTGTTTATTTTTGTTTTTATTTCCATTTCTGTAGGAGGTGGGTCAAAAAGGGTCTTGCTGTGATTTATGTCATAGTGTTCTGCCTATGTTTTCCTCTAAGAGTTTTATAGTGTCTGCCCTTACCTTTAGGTCTTTAATACATTTTGAATTTATTTTTGTGTATGATGTTACGGAGTGTTCTAATTTCATTCTTTTACATGTAGCTGTCCAGTTTCCCAGCACCACTTATTGAAGAGGCTGTCTTATCTCGATTGTATATTTTTGCCTCCTTTATCAAAAATGAGGTGACCATATGTGCGTGGGTTTATCTCTGGGCTTTCTATCCTGTTCCATTGATCTATACTTCAGTTTTTGTGCCAGTAGCATACTGTCTTGATTACTATAGCTTTACAGTATAGTCTGTAGTACGGGAACCTGATTCCTCCAGTTCTGTTCTTCTTTCTCCAGATTGCTTTGGCTATTCGGGGTCTTTTTTGTTTCCATACAAATTGTGAATTTCTTTGTTCTAGTTCTGTGAAAAATGCCATTGGTAGTTTGATAGGGATTGCATTGAATCTGTAGATTGCTTTGGGTGGTAGAGTAATTTTCACAACGTTGATTTTTCCAATCCAAGAACATGGTATATCTCTCCATCTGTTTGTATCACCTTTAATTTCTTTCATCAGTGTCTTATAGTTTTCTGCATACCGGTCTTTTGTCTCCTTAGGTAGGTTTATTCCTAGGTATTTTATTCTTTTTGTTGCAGTGGTAAATGGGAGTGTTTCCTTAATTTCTCTTTCAGATTTTTCATCATTAGGATATAGGAATGCAACAGATTTCTGTGCATTCACTTTGTATCCTGCTACTTGACCAAATTCATTGATTAGCTCTAGTAGTTTTCTGGTAGCATCTTTAGGATTCTCTATGTATAGTATCATGTCATCTGCAAACAGTGACAGCTTTACTTCTTTTCTGATTTGGATTCATTTTATTTCTTTTTCTTCTCTGATTGCTGTGGCTAAAACTTCCAAAACTATGTTGAATAATAGTGGTGAGAGTGGACAACCTTGTCTTTTTCCTGATCTTAGCGGAAATGGTTTCAGTTTTTCACCATTGAGGACGATGTTGGCTGTGGGTTTGTCATATATGGCCTTTATTATGTTGAGGTAAGTTCCCTCTATGCCTACTTTCTGGAGAGTTTTTATCATAAATGGGTGTTGAATTTTGTCAAAAGCTTTATCTGCATCTATTGAGATGATCATATGGTTTTTCTCCTTCAGTTTGTTAATATGGTTTATCACATTGATTGATTTGCATATATTGAAGAATACTTGCATTCCTGGGATAAGCCCCACTTGGTCATGGTGTATGATCCTTTTGATGTGCTGTTGGATTCTGTTTGCTAGTATTTTGTTGAAGAATTTTGCATCTATGTTCATCAGTGATATTGGCCTGTAGTTTTCTTTGTTTGTGACATCTTTGTCTGGTTTTGGTATCACGGTGATGGTGGCCTCGTAGAATGAGTTTAGGAGTGTTCCTCCCTCTGCTATATTTTGGAAGAGTTTAAGAAGGCTAGGTGTTAGCTCTTCTCTAAATGGTTGATAGAATTCGCCTGTGAAGCCATCTGGTCCTGGGCTTTTGTTTGTTGGAAGAGTTTTAATCAGAGTTTCAATTTCAGTGCTTGTGATTGGTCTGTTTATATTTTCTATTTCTTCCTGGTTCAGTCTCAGAAGGTTGTGCTTTTCTAAGAATGTGTCCATTTCTTCCAGGTTGTCCATTTTATTGGCATAGAGTTGCTTGTAGTAAGCTCTCATGATCCTTTGTATTTCTACAGTGTCAGTTGTTACTTCTCCTTTTTCATTTCTAATTCTATTGATTTGAGTCTTCTCCCTTTTTTTCTTGATGAGTCTGGCTAACGGTTTATCAATTTTGTTTATCTTCTCAAAGAACCAGCTTTAGCTTTATTGATCTTTGCTATCATTTCCTTCATTTCTTTTTCATTTATTTCTGATCTGTTTTTTTTTTGTTTTGTTTTGTTTTGTTTTGTTTGTGGTATGCTGGCCTCTCACTGTTGTGGCCTCTCCTGCTGCAGAGCACAGGCTCCGGACGCGCAGGCTCAGCGGCCATGGCTCACGGGCCCAGCTACTCTGCGGCATGTGGGATCCTCCTGGACCGCGGCACGAACCTGTGTCCCCTGCATCAGCAGGCGGACTCTCAACCACTGCGCCACCAGGGAAGCCCTCTGATCTGATCTTTATGATTTGTTTGCTTCTGCTAACTTTGGGGTTTTTTTGTTCTTCTTTCTCTAATTGCTTTAGGTGTAAAGTTAGGTTGTTTATTTGAGACGTTTCTTGTTCCTTGAGGTAGGATTGTGTTGCTATAAACGTCCCTCTTAGAACTACTTTTGCTGCATCCCATAGGTTTTGGGCCGTCGTGTTTTCAGTGTCATTTGTTTCTAGGTATTTTTTGATTTCCTCTTTGATTTCTTCAGCAATCTCTTGGTTATTTAGTAGTGTATTGTTTAGCCTGCATGTGTTTGTATTTTCTACAGATTTTTTCCTGTAATTGACATCTAATCTCATAGTGTTGTGGTTGGAAAAGATACTTGATACGATTTCAGTTTTCTTAAATTTACCAAGGTTTGATTTGTGACCCAAGGTATGATCTGTCCTGGAGAATGTTCTATGACCACTTGAGAAGAAAGTGAATTCTGTTGTTTTTGGATGGAATGTCCTATAAATATCAATTAAGTCCATCTTGTTTAATGTATCATTTAAAGCTTCTGTTTCCTTATTTATTTTCATTTTGGATGATCTGTCCATTGGTGAAGGTGGGGTGTTAAAGTCCCCTACTATGATTGTGGTACTGTCGATTTCCCCTTTTATGGCTGTTAGCATTTGCCTTATGTTTTGAGGTGCTCCTATGTTGGGTGCATAAATATTTACAATTGTCCTATCTTCTTCTTGGATTGATCCTTTGATCATTATGTAGTGTCCTTCTTTGTCTCTTGTAATAGTCTTTATTTTAAAGTCTATTTTGTCTGATATGAGAATTGCTACTCCGGCTTTCTTTTGATTTCCATTTGCATGGAATATTTTTTTCCATCCCCTCACTTTCAGTCTGTATGTGTCCATAGGTCTGAAGTGGGTGTCTCGTAGACAGCATATATATGGGTCTTATTTTTGTATCCATTCAGCCAGTCTGTGTCTTTTGGTTGGAACATTTAATCCATTTACATTTAAGGTAATTATCGATATGTATGTTCCTATTACCATTTTCTTAATTGTTTTTGGTTTGTTATTGTAGGTCTTTTCCTTCTCTTGAGTTTCCTGCCTAGAGAAGTTCCTTTAGCATTTGCTGTAAAGCTGGTTTGGTGGTGCTGAATTCTCTTAGCTTTTGCTTGTCTGTAAAGGTTTTAATTTCTCTGTGGAATCTGAATGAGATCCGTGCTGGGTAGAGTAATCTTGATTGTAGGTTTTTCCCTTTCATCACTTTAAATATGTCCTGCCACTCGCTTCTGGCTTGCAGAGTTTCTGTTGAAAGATCAGCTGCTAACCTTATGGGGATTCCATTGTATGTTATTTGTTGTTTTTCTCTTGCTGCTTTTAATATTTTTTCTTTGTATTTAATTTTTGATTGTTTGATTAATATGTGTCTTGGCTTGTTTCTCCTTGGATTTATCCTGTATGGGACTCTCTGCACTTCCTGGACTTGATTGACTATTTCCTTTCCCATATTAGGGAAGTTTTCAACTATAATCTTTTCAAATATTTTATTAGTCCCTTTCTTTTTCTCTTCTTCTTCTGGGACCCCTATAATTCGAATGTTGGTGTGTTTCATGTTGTCACAGAGGTCTCTGATACAGTCCTCGATTCTTTTCTTTCTTTTTTCTTTATTATGCTCTGCGGTAGTTATTTCCACTATTTTATCTTGCAGGTCACTTATCTGTTCTTCTGCCTCAGTTATTCTGCTATTGATTATTTCTAGAGAATTTTTAATTTCATTTATTGTGTTGTTCATCACTGTTTGTTTGCTGTTTAGTTCTTCTAGGTCCTTGTTAAACATTTCCTGTATTTTCTCCATTCTATTTCCAAGATTTTGGATTATCTTTACTATCATTATTCTCAATTCTTTTTCAGGTAGACTGCCTATTTCCTCTTCATTTGTTAGGTCTGGTGGGATTTTGCCTTGCTCCTTCATCTGCTGTGTGTTTCTCTGTTTTCTCACTTTGCTTAACTATGTTTGGGGTGTCCTTTTCGCAGGCTGCAGGTTCATACTTCCCACTGTTTTTGGTGTCTGCCCCCAGTGGCTAAGGTTGGTTCAGTAAGTTGTGTAGGCTTCCTGGTGGAGGGGACTGGTGCCTGTGTTCTGGTGGATGAGGCTGGATCTTGTCTTTCTGGTAGGCAAGACTGCATCCGGTCATGTGTTTTGGGGTGTCTGTGACCTTAATATGATTTTAGGCAGCCTCTCTGCTAATGGGTGGTGTTGTGTTCCTGTCTTGCTAGTGGTTTGGCATAGGGTGTGCAGCACTGTGGCTTGCTGGTCATTGAGTGGATCTGGGTCTTAGTGTTGAGATGGAGAGCTCTGGGAGAGCTTTTGCCGTTTGATATTGCGTGGAGCTGGGAGGTCTATGGTGGACCAATGTCCTGTACTCAGCTTTCCCATGTCAGAGGCACAGGCCTCACACCCGGCTGGAGCACCGAGACCCAGTCAGCCACATGGGTCAGAAGAAAAGGGAGAAAAAAAGGAAGAAAGGAAGAAAAAAATAAAATAAAATAAAGTTATTTAAAAAATAAAAGTTATCCAAATAAAAATTTTTTTAAATTATTAGAATAAAAAAATGTTTTAAGTAATTTAAAAAAAAGAAAAAAGAGAGCAACCAAAGCAGAAAACAAATCCACCAATGATAACAAGTGCTAAAAACTATACTAAAGAAAAAAACAAAAAATGGGCAGACAGAACTCTAGGAGAAATGGTAAAAGCAAAGCTATACAGACAAAATCACACAAAGAAGCATACACATGCACACTCACAAAAATAGAAAAAGGAAAAAAGTATATATATCTATATAAAAAGGAAGAGAGCAACCAATTCAATAAACAAATCTACCAATGATAATAAACTCTAAATACTAAACTAAGATAAACATAAAACCAGAAACAAGTTAGATGCAGAAAGCAGACCCCAAGTCTACAGTAGCTGCCAATATCCACCTCCTCAATTTGGGATGATTCATTGTCTATTCAGGTCTTCCACAGATGCTGGTACATCAAGTTGACTGTGGAGATTTAATCGCTGCTTCTGAGGCTGCTGGGAGAGATTTCCCTTTCTCTTCTTTGTTCGCACAGCTCCCGGGCTCAGCTTTGGATTTGGCCCCGCCTCTGCATGTAGGTCGCCAGAGGGCATCTGTTTTTCGCTCGGATAGGACGGGGTTAAAGGAGACGCTGATTCGGGGGCTCTGGCTCACTCAGGCCGGGGCGGGGGGGGGGGGGGGGGGGGGGGGGGCGGGGCACGTAGTGCGGGGCTAGCCTGTGGCGGCAGAGGCCGGCGTGACGTTGCACCAGCCTGAGGTGCGCCGTGCACCTTCCCCGGGGAAGTCGTCCCTGGATCCCGGGACCCTGGCAGTGGCGGGCTGCACAGGCTCCCCGGAAGGGGGCTGTGGATAGTGACCTGTGCTCGCACACAGGCCCCTTGGTGGCGGCAGCAGCAACCTTAGCGTCTCATGCCCGTCTCTGGGGTCCGCGCTTTTAGCCGCGGCTCGCGCACGTCTCTGGAGCTCCTTTAAGCAGCGCTCTTAATCCCCTCTCCTCGCGCACCAGGAAACAAAGAGGGAAGAAAAAGTCTCTTCCCTCTTAGGCAGATCCAGACTTTTACCCGGACTCCCTCCCGGCCAGCCGTGGCGCACTAACCCCCTTCAGGCTGTGTTCATGCCGCCAACCCCAGGCCTCTCCAGGCGCTCCGACCGAAGCCCGAGCCTCAGCTCGCAGCCCTGCCCGCCCCGGTGGGTGAGCAGACAAGCCTCTCGGGCTGGTGAGTGCCGGTCGGTGCTGACCCTCTGTGCGGGAATCTCTCCGCTTTGCCTTCCGCACCCCTGTGGCTGCGCTCTCCTCCGCGGCCCCGAAGCTTCCCCCCACCACCCCCATCTCCACCAGTGAAGGGGCTTCTAGTGTGTGGAAACCTTTCCTCCTTCACAGCTCCCTCCCACTGGTGCAGGTCTCGTCCCTAGTCTTTTGTCTCTGTTTTCTCTTGTTTTTCTTTTGCCCTACCCAGGTACGTGGGGAGTTTCTTGCCTTTTGGGAGGTCTGAGGGCTTCTGCCAGCGTGCAGTAGGTGTTCTGTAGGAGTTGTTCCACGTGTACATGTATTTCTGATGTATTTGTGGGGAGGAAGGTGATCTCCACGTCTTACTCTTCCGCCATCTTGAAGCATACCTCGAAACTCTAATTTTAAATTGAATCATAGTCTAGTTAATCTTTTATAATTAATTACTCCATGTACAGCCACTGATCATTTCAGCATCCTAAGTCCCAAATCTGAGGTAACTGACGTTTGGCGAAGTCGTTATCTGCTTTTGATTCTATCTGTGCTGTCTTAACTGCTCTTTGAAATTACAGGGTCCAGGTGTTGTGTAGGTTAGACTTTTTTTTTTTTTTTTTTTTGCGATACGTGGACCTCTCACTGCTGTGGCCTCTCCCGTTGCGGAGCACAGGCTCTGGACGCGCAGGCTCAGCGGCCATGGCTCACGGGCCCAGCCGCTCCGCGGCATGTGGGATCTTCCCGGACCGGGGCACGACCCGTGTCTCCTGCATCGGCAGGCGGACTCTCTGCCACTGCGCCACCAGGAGAGCCCTAGACTTTTTTTTTCCGTCTCTTTGTTAGTCTTATTTATATAAATGGGTTAATACTGTTTTAGTTGTGACTCATCTAATTTTTTAGAAAGCAGCTAATATTTGGATAGCCTTAGGTTTAGGTCAGAGTTTACAGAGATGCAGAGAGTTCAGACACACCGTTCCCGTTTCCCCCGTTGCCGACATCTTACTACAGCTGGGTCTGCTCCAGGAACCAACAGTGGTACGTTACTAGTAACCTGCATTCTGTACTCAAATTTCATCAGTTTCCCCCAATACTCTTCTCTGTTCCAGGATCCTGTCTAGGTTCCTAGATTACATTTAGGTGTCATGTCTCTGTAACCTCCTCTGGTCTGTGACAGTTTGTCAAGCTTCCCTCCCCTGGTGCTGCCCTGGAGGGCTTCACGGAAGAGGTCACATCCAGGATCTTTGCTTTACAGCATCCTTTTGATGGCAAACTGATCACTCACTTCTCTGAGAGTGAAAAGGACCCCAACCCTTTGCTTGTCCCAGTCAGCACCACCACTGGTGATAAAGGGAGATGTCACCAGTGTTGATGTCAATCTTCTCTCTTCTGCTGCTAAGAAACAGATGCCTCTTCTGTGAAGCCTGGTCCCCAGTGCAGTTTGTAACTGTCGCTGGTCCCCCGTGTGGCCCCTTCCACTACAGCTTGAAGCTGGGACCCGGCCATGTCCTCATACCCCTGGTAGGGCTCACCGATGGGTGGAAGCCTGTGTGGTATGAGGGATCAGAGCAAGGACCCTGTAGAGGCACAATGCTCCCACTCTGGACAGGCCCTGTAAGTCCTCAGCTGCTCTGGGGTTGGCCCCATCAGCTGCTCTGAGGTCAGGACCAGAGGGTCTCTGGAGGCCCCCAGGGGAGACGAGGTTGCCCAGCCATCTGGGAGGAAAGCGGGAAGAGGGGATAATATATGAGGACTGAGCCTTTTGCCGAAGGGAATGAGCAGGTCCCTGAGGGTAATGCTTCAGTAATCCCATCAGACTGGATTGACTGAATCCTGGGAAATTCCGTCCCCACCGCCTAACTGCAGTGCCCGAGGCTCCTGGGGACAGGCAGCTCAGGGATGGAGAGGGGCAGAGGAAGGGGTGCGTGGGGGGGGCGCTGCACGGGCCGTACATGCCCCAGTCAGGTTCATCGTGGGCTGCAGCTGCTGGGGCAGAACCCCAGAGCATCCTCTGTTTCATGTCCCCAGCACTTCTGTAAGTATCGGAGGATAGATGGGCTTCTGCATTTCCTAGTTATAAATTTCATCTTGAGTCATCACTCCTGCAAAAGGGACTCACTACGGGTTTCCAGATAATCACAGAACAATGTGACAGATGGAGCTGCAGACCTACTTTATGGGACACGAGGACGCTTTGCCTAATGAGGGAGATGAAACATTTATGACCCTCATGTTTCACTTCCAACCCAAAGCCTAGGATATTTCATAAATATTATTTTATATCAAAGCTTGCAGAATCACTATCCCAGGAGCATTTGCTCAGTCAGATATTTCCTCTCTGGAAAGGCTCTTGTGAGATCAGAGCCATGTGTGTAGCTACACAGGACACACACGTGCAGTGGGAAGGCCGACTCCCAGCCTGGGATGTTCAGCTGAGAGCTGCCCCGGGAAGGAAACACCAGGCTCTGCTCTGTTTCATCAGCAGCAGTGCTGCGGGGAAGGGCTGAAGTCTGCAATGGAATTTAAACAGCTATGCGAGCTTTGGAGAGGTCCAATCCTCCCTGCGCTCTGGGGCACACAGAGATGCAATTTTCGGCACCTCGGAAGGGAGAAAAATGGGGGATCATGGCATAGGATGTAAGCCCTGGGGTTTGCCGGGAGGGGGTGTGCTCACGCCAATGTCACCAATGAGGAAGCAGAGTCAGGGAGGTGCCGGGGATTTGGACCGAGGTCCCAGGGCTGCTCTGTGGGAACCAGGGCTCAGAGCAACCTCTGGGCAAAACCAGAACAAACCCCCGACACTTCATCTGTGTAACTTTACCAGGAACTGTACTGCTTAGCACCTCCTTTAGTCTTCACTACAACCCTATAGATGATGTATAGCAAGAAGTCTTGTTCTCATCTGATGTAAGGATCAGAAGCTCAGAGGGACCAGTTTCCCAGCTTAGAGCTGGGCTAAGCCTCCTTCTGGCTCCACTGTGTGGTGCCCATTTCCCAAGAGTGGGTGAAGCTGGCCGAGGGCAGCTGCTTCTGACGTTTCCCACTGGCTCTCTAAAGGGGGCTGTTCTCTCCTCCTTCAGGTCATGGCAGTGCCGGGGGACAGGCCTGGTGGACAGAAAGGCCGAGAGCATCTCAACCACACTCGGACAACCTGACACCGCCAGGCCGACTTCCTGGACGTTGTTTGTTACCCTCACCCGCCAAGCCCCAGTTTCCTCCTTTGTCCAACGAGGATGCGTGTAAATCAATAAACGCACACGCGGGCCCACATGCACACCCACCCTGTTTGCTGGCGAACAACAGTGACACTTGCAAGACTTTTCTCGGGCTGAACACGCAACAAGCCTCAGTCACCGCATCCTTGCAGGGGCCCTGAAGTAGGGTGACCGTGATCCCCAGTTTGTGAAGGAGGAGGCTGGGGCACGGGGTCCCCACCTAGGGTCAGCAGAGCTTTGCCCCCCAGTCCTGCCTCAGGGTGCCCGGCAGGTGGGGACCGTGCAGGGATGGTGGGACCCACTGTGTCCGTAGCCCTGACCACCTACGTGGAACCAGGAGATTCTTTTTTTTTTTTTCACATTCTATTTTTTTTTAACATCTTTATTGGAGTATAATTGCTTTACAATGGTGTGTTAGCTTCTGCTTCATAACAAAGTGAATCAGCTATACATATACATATATCCCCATATCCCCTCCCTCTTGCGTCTCCCTCCCACCCTCCCTATCCCACCCCTCTAGGTGGTCACAAAGCACCGAGCTGATCTCCCTGTGCTATGCGGCTGCTTCCCACTAGCTATCTATTTTACATTTGGTAGTGTATATATGTCCATGCCATGCTCTCACTTCGTCCCAGCTTACCCTTCCCCCTCCCGGTGTCCTCAAGTCCATTCTCTACAGCTGCGTCTTTATTCCTGTCCTGCCCCTGGGTTCTTCAGTACCATTTTTTTTTTTAGATTGCAGGCGATTCTTTGAGTGTAACGTCCAACTGTTGCAAAAAGTAAGAAAAATCATTCCAATCGTTCTTGTCTCCTTTTTGAAAGTGTGCTTAGAGTCCATTTCTCATGTCCGGGTCAGAAGGATTCTGAGCAGGCACATGAATGAGCGGACTTCTGAGTGATGCCACGTCCTCAAAGGATCACGTCAGTGAAGCAGCCGAGCCCGGCGTTCAGGCTGTGATCTTGGCCTTGAATCAGGCAGCCAGTTAGCTGCAGCAGATCCTTCTTAATTGTCCGAACTGTAACTGGGAAGCCTTGGCCAACCACTCGATATAGGAACACCTGGCATCTGACACCAAAGTCACGTGTCCTTCCCTGGGAACACATCTGGAACCCCGGTACACACACCCTCACTCCTCCAGAAAGTGGACCCGCCACTTACAACACTTTGCTATTATAAAATACCTCTACCATTTTTCAGGTTCAAAAGCCAAACACACAGCCATCTCTGTGCAGAGCACAGACCTTGTTCTCGCCACCCGGTCCTCGGACGCCCCATCCCCGAGGGCACGCAGAGCCGGCGGCTGGGCTGGCCTCCGCCGGAAGCCCCAGGGTCCGAGGGGCCTTTCTACACTGGGGGTGCTGGCGGGATCAGTTCCAGGTTGTCCCCAGGACGGGCTGCCTGTCTGGAGAGGACCGCCTACCTGGGGCCTGAGGTGCACGCCTGGCTGACCCGACGTCCCTCCCACCGCCACCGTGACACGGATGCCTCGCGGCCCTCTCTCCTTGCTTCTTCCCAGGAACCAGTGAGCATCTTTTGTCATCTTTCTTCCTCCAGAGCTCACTTATTTTTGGTTTCAGTCTTTCCGCGCTCTTCTCTAAAGCGTCAGATATTCCGGATGGACCTGTGGCATTTTGATGCCACTTTGCTCACCCTGGACATCCCCTAATGTGACACCCAGGGCAGATTAAATACACGCTGAACAAACGAATGACCTGTTGCAGGAAGGGGGACCCCTTCCAGGGCCCGAGGGCGGGCTCTTGTCTAACACTCAGAAATGAACTGTCCGAGGAGACACACGTGCTGACAAAACAAAAGGCTTTACTGGGAAGGGAGGCCCGGGCGGAGAGCAGGAGAGTAAGGGAACCCAGGAGAACTGCTCTCCGCGTGGTTCACATTCTCGGGGTTTACGGTGACGGGGTTACTTAACGGGTTGTCTCTGGCCAATCAACTCCCTCGGCCCATATTTGGTCTGACTCGGTCCTTCCTGGTGGCGCGCGCATCTCTCGGCCAAGATGGAGTTCAGCGCGAGGGTTTCTGGGAGGCTGGCAGGACCAATCGTCTCTTCCCTCCTCCTCGCGGCCCCGCCCGAATTCTCACGATTAGTTGTCAGCTGCAGCGCTGCGTTCTCTTTGCGGACCTCCTGAGGTGAGACGACTCGCGGTAGTGGTTAGCGTTCTGTGGCCAAGGCAGGCTGTTTCGGTCACCGGTTCCCTAACGGGACGAAGGAGTGAACTTCATTTTTGGCCACACAAGCCGCACCAGCCAGGCCGAATCCCAGGCGACAATGTCGTTCACGAACAGAGAACTGGGACATATTTCACTTGCTGATTTGGGATCGAAATTGAGAAGACATTGAAGAAGGTTAGAAAACAGTAAGTACCGATTAAGATCTTAACGAGCTTTTTAGTGCTAAAAAAGGTCCCCACCTGGTTCCCTTGTGTAAGGAGGACTCATTAACGGATATGTGGGGAGATGAAGACGTGAGGCTGGGTCCTGTGGCCTCAGGAGGACAGAGCAGAAGCCTGTCTCTCTCAGTCTGAATGGACCTCAGCTCTCAGGGCAGGACTGCCCAACGCCTTCTGTCTTTCACTTTGCTTCCACTATTTTCTGCTAACTCTGTCTCTGTATTTCACATTCAAACTCCCCAAGCGGAGAATCCGATTAGTCTATTCCAGTGGTGAAAATTAAATTAACCCCCAATCCAGAGCAGGGATATTCAAACTAATTAAACCATGCTCTGGGCTTCCCTCGTGGCGCAGTGGTTGAGAATCCGCCTGCCAAAGCAGGGGACACGGATTCGAGCCCTGGTCCGGGAAGATCCCACATGCCGTGGAGAAACTAAGCCATGCGCCACAACTACTGAGCCTGCGCTCTAGAGCCCGCGAGCCACAACTACTGAGGCCGCGAGCCACAACTACTGAAGCCCGCACGCCTAGAGCCCGTGCTCCACAACAAGAGAAGCCACTGCAATGAGAAGCCTGCGCACTGCAACGGAGAGTAGCCCCCCTCGTCGCAACTAGAGAAAACCCGCGTGCAGCACTGAAGACCCAACGCAGCCAAACATAAAACTAAATTAATTAATTAAAAAAAATAATAAAATAAGCCACGCTCTAACCTGCTTAAGTGTTCATCATAAACCAGCAGAAAACAGAAGTAGAAGTAAAATCTGTAAACGCGACCCTATGAATCCAGAGGGAACGGCCCTTTCTCTTTCCTCCTTCATCCTCCCACCCCCCTCCACCTCCCTCTCTCTCCTGTACATACCCCAAACCACACTTGGTGGCTATGTCAGTCCTTAGCATGACCCCCTCCCTGGCTGAGCAAACCCAGCCTCCCAGCCGGGGACGTGGGAGGGGAGAGGAAGCCGGGCTGGCAGTGTTGCCCAGAGGAGGGGCCGGGGTAGCCAATCCCCAGGTGAGACGGAGGACCCTGCAGCCGGGGCACGTGTCCTGGTGTGGCCCCCTGACATGGGGCCCGCTCTGTGACAGCCTGTTCAGAGGATGTACAATGCAGAAACAAGCCTCTTAAGGCTGGAGGACTCAGCTCCGGTCCCATCACCCAAACCACGCTTGAGTGTGACTGTTTCATGTCGAAGAAGAAGGCCTGACGTTGCTATGATTTGCCCTGGGCGAAGGGTGGTATTTGTCTCTGGTGCCCGTGGTCCACTGACAGCCAGTCCCACTTTTTCCTTGGGTAATGAAATCTCATTTCCATTCTGGGATTGGCTGACTGAGGGGAGATGGAACCAGCTCCAGAGGATGAATCATGATGGGTCTGGTCTAAGACAATCCTGAGAATCCTATTCCCCTTCGTTAGTGATTGGGTTTGGGCAGCAGTGGAGTGAGGGTGTGCAACCCTGTTCTGGCCAGTGAGATGTAAAGGAAAGTCTTGGAGAATTGGGGGAAATATTTTCCTTTTTGATGAGAACAGATGTACTTGAAGTGAATTTACCCTTTCCTTCCAGCCTTTGTATATTATTGTGGATGATGGGATGTTTGGAACTGTGGCAGCCATCTTGGGACCACGAGGAGAAAAAACAAACAAACAAAACAAGACAATGCAGAGAGGCTGACCTAGAACCCTGATATCATCAAACCACTGGATCAATGTGGAATTTTCTACCTCTATACTTATTATATATAATACTAGGTCACTATTGCTTATGTGCTCTTAGTCAGGTGTCCTGTTACTTGCTATCAAGAGCTGGTTGACTGATACATCAGGCACAGCATGCCTTGGGACTTTCTTGAGAGGCCCACAGTGGTGATGTAGTCTGGTGAGGCTTGTTGCATACATGGCAGAAAGCAAGAATGACAGGAGAAGACGGAACAGGTTCTTTTATTTAAAAAATGTTTTTATTGAAGTACAGTTGACATACAGTGTTCTTTTAATTTATGCTGTACAGCAAAGTGATTCAGTTTTACGTATATATACATTCTTTTTTAAAATATTCTTTTCCCATATGGTTTATTATAGGATATTGAATATAGTTCCCTGTGTTATACAGTAGGACCTTGTTGTTTATCCATCCTGTATATAATAGTTTACATTTGCTAATCCCAAACTCCCAATCCTTCCCTCCCTGAAACCCCTCCCCCTTGGCAACCACAAGTCTGTTCTCTATGTCCATAAGTCGAACAGGTTCTTTTTTTTTTGATAACCCCTAGCTGAGAAACAGCAGTAGCTCCCAGAAAATGTCAGGATCCTCTGTTGTCCCCACCCCTTCCCAGATGGTATCCCAGTCAAGGGGACCTATTTGTCCCTCTTGGGAGAATTTGGAAAGGAAACGAATGAAGAGACCCCAAAGTCAAGGAATACCCTGTATCTTGCTTCTGGGACATTGGGCTAGGATGAGCTGTGCCTACATGGAAGAGAACCAGCCTGGAGCCATCTTAAAAGGGCCTTCATCCGACAAGGTCCCAGGCAGGAACACTGGGACAATGACAGAGGGTCTGTGTATGTGGGCAGGGGGTGCACTGCTGGAAACATGGACCCTGTGGGACTGGGGCTGTGGCTGTGGCGGGGAAGATGAGGGCCAGCCTGGGGCATTGCCCACATTAAGGGGCCAGTGGGTGAAAAGACTCAACAAAGGAGAGTCTCTAAACAATAATTACGTAAAATCCACCCCTACCTGGAAGGAGAGTGAGCTTCGTACACCTGCCAGGTTCACAAGACACCAGCATTAGATGCAAGTGCACCTGTCAGGTGAAACGCTTCCTGCCCTTGTTTCCCCTCTGGTCCTGCTCCCAGCCAGACATCAGGCGTGGGCGGAAGGAGGGGAGAAGAGCCCTTTCACTCCGGTCCTCAGGCTAGAATAGAACTGGGCTAGAGAGAAGCATTGGCTTGTTAATAAAAAATTCTTTTAATTATTATGGAAATGGGTCTCACATATACACAAAGGTAGAAAGGGTAGAGTAATAAACCCCCATTTTCTCATCCGCTAATTTCAACAGTTATCAATATTCTGCCTTTTACGTTTTACCTCTTCTTCCCCAATGTGGTTTCTCCTGGAGGATTTTAAAGCAAATCCCAGACGTGGCATCACAATACTGATCAGCACTTCAGTATGTGTCTCCAATACATAAGGACATTAAAGAGAAAATCACCACAATGTTATTATCACACCCAACCACACTTAGCAGTATTCCCATAATATCTAATATTTGAGAGGCAGCACATGTTAGATTTTCCCCTTGACTCAAAAATGAGTGCTTCGGTTCATTTATTCAAATCAGGAACCAAACGGGACTCCCTGTTGCCTTGCATTCATGGGATAGGTCCTCACGTCCTCCTGATGGCTTTTAACAGCCACTGATGCTCGTTCCCAAGCTCCACCGTTTCTTTGCAAGATTGTGATTTTCTAAGAATATAATTAGTTGCATATTAATTATCTGGGTTCTTCTGTTAAGAAATTTCCCATCAACTGCTGGGAAAGGAGTCTTCTTTACATTCCGTCTTCAGAATAATGTGTGGGTGTCCTAGCTGCCTCCAAAGGTAACCAGTAGGTTTGGGATTTTTGTTCTTTGTATGTTTAATTTTGTTTGTTTTCATATTATTATGAACCCATGAGTTGGTATATATTTGGTTGTCATCATCCTTCTTCTGGGCGCTCAAATTATCCAATTTTTCGTGAACTGATGAGCCTTCAGATTGGGTCTTGTGGTCGTTTTAAAAATACTCTGGGCTCTTAGATGGTTTCCTATGTTCACGCTCAGGATGTCAGTTTCATCTTGTACATTTCCTGCCCCAAATCTGACCAAAGTAATTTCTTCAAGGAGCCCTGGTTCCTTTCAGTGGAAAGTGATACGTAGAAACCAAATCTAGATGGAGAAGCATTTCACTTTAAATGAATTTGGAGCCTCAGATAGCACATGGAACTGGACATTTTTAATTACAGAGAAGTAAGACCGTGCTAAAATTGATGGGAAGACTTCTATTTTCCAAGGCTGATGAGAGTCACAGGAGCTGCTCTAACTCAGGCCAAGCTCTGCGCAATTGAATGAACATTTCTAGCCTCAGGTTTTCTCATTTGTAAAATGGGAATAGCCAGTACCTACCAGTGGGCTCTGATGAGGATGAAGTAAGAGTGCGCGTATCATTCTTATGCTAATGAATGCTCCCCAAATGGTGGACGTCGTGATAATTATTGTTGTCTCTGAAACACAGAGGAGAGACTCGCCCTTCTTGGAGACAGGAAAGTCACCCAGAGGGTGGAGGGTTCAGCTGGGTAGGCAGGAGCCTTCTCACGGTTGACCAGAGGCTGACTGTGTACCCTGTGGATGAAGACACCAGCTCTGCAGCAGGATGGAAGGTCCCCATGAGACAGCACGTTGGGCATTCTGATCTACGGGCTGTTACTAATAGGAACTGCACTAATCACACACAAACTCAGCATCTGAGATGCAACCGTCGCCCTGAGAATTGAAATAATGGACATAGAACTACGTGGAGCAGTGGACAAAAAGGAAGAAACCCCGCATCTGGCCGTTCAGAGAGCTGGTTGATTTTACCCACTGCTTCATGTCGAGCTTCTTGCTGAGTATGTGGCGCCGATGCCCTGCAGCCCTGCTGGGACACAGGGCTTCAGGCAGCAGATGAGCCCCGCTCCCCAGCTTTACCAAGCAGGCCCACCAGGTATGCTGTGGAGTTACGAGTGCTGGGGAGACAGGATCGAAAGAGCAAGGCCGCGAGGAAGGGCATTTGGCCATGAGAAACAGATGTTTTTGGTTGGTGTCTCCTGCGATTTGGGCTGGTTTGTTACTCCGCACTATGGCAGCAAAAGCTCACTCGTGTGGCGTTGTTGCAGAAAGTTGCCTGCAACTTAGTGGTGAAGAAACAAACGTTTATGTGCCAACCCCACGGGCCTAAGGGATGCCCAGAGAGCCAGTAAAAGAGGAGTTCCGAGTGTGTCTGTAGGGTGTTTCCAGAAGAGATTAGCATTTGAACGGGTGGAGTCAAGAAGACCAGCCTCGGGCTTCCCTGGTGGCGCAGTGGTTGGGAGTACGCCTGCCGATGCAGGGGACACGAGTTCGTGCCCCGGTGCGGGAAGATCCCACATGCCGCGGAGCGGCTGGGCCTGTGAGCCATGGCCGCTGAGCCTGCGCGTCCGGAGCCTGTGCTCCGCAACGGGAGAGGCCACAACAGTGAGAGGCCCGCGTACCACAAAAAAAAAAAAAAAAAAAAAAAAAGACCAGCCTCACCAATGTGGTGGGCGACATCCAACCCATGGGAAGCCTGAGTAGAACAGCAGGGGGAAGGAGGGGGAGTCTGCCCGTGCTGCTTCAGCTGACCCTGCCCTCGACATGAGCGCTTCTGGTCTTCAGACTGGCACTCACACCACTGGCCTCCCCCTCCCCTTCTTGGGCCTTTGACTCAGACTAAACTGCATCACCTGCTTTCCTGGGCCTCCAGCTTGGAGATGGCAGATCCTGAGACTTCTCAGCCCCCATAACCGTGGGAGCCAATTCCTGTAATAAATCTCCTCTTATCTATATCTAGTTTTATATCTGTATCTATTGACATATCTTTGATCTCTCAGTTGTGTTTCTCTAGTGCATTGTTTTGGGAGAAAAAAAAAAAAAAAGAGCACGGATGCCAAAGAAGCTATGCTTTCTCTACTCACATAAATTTTTTTTCTGCGGCATGTGGGCTTCTCTCTAGTTGTGGCGCCCGGGCTCCAGGGCGCACGAGCTCAGTAGTTGTGGCACGCAGGCTTAGTTGCCCGACCAGGGATTGTACCTGCATCTCCTGCAATGGAAGGCGGATTCTTTACCGCTGGACCACCAGGGAAGTCCCTACTCACATAATTTTTATCCTTTGACATTCATGTCAGAAATCATTTCTCTTTAAAAAAAAAAAAAACGCAAAAAATGGTGTAGATGATCTTATTTGCAAAGCAGAAATAGAGACACCCCAGCACAGACCCTCCCCCTCTTGCCCCAGGCAGGCAGGGCATCGGCTGTTTCTCCACATCAGAGGCTGTTTCTCGCCAGACAGAAGCTTCTAGACGCCACAGCCAAGGGAAGTACTTTGTAAAAGGCCTTCCAGGGAGGAAGGGAAAGCTGGCAGGCACTCTGGCTCTGGGAGTGGAGGGGTGTCCTTCCTTCAGGATGGAGAGCATGACGTAGATGCGGTCTGCGTCCTCCTGATTCTCCTCAGCTGCCCTCTCCATGGAGACACGAGGACCAGCTGATGGTGGTGGCGGGGGGGAGAGGTGCTTTGTGTCCCAGCAAATGTGGGAGTGGAAGCAGTTCAGCTGGGGGAGATTATACTTGGAACCCTGAGCATAAGTGTTACAATGTTACAATGTTATGTTTGCCAGTGACTTAATGTTTAGGATGTTATTTTATTTTGAAAGGTTATAATTTTCATTTCATATTATTAACTTTTATATAGTCACATCTTTTAATCATTTCCTTTCCTCACTATATATATTTTTTTAATAGACTTTTTTTATGAGGAGTTTTAGGTTGACAGAATTGAGTGGAAAGTGCAGAGATTTCCCGTATACTTCCTGCCCCAACGTATGCACAGCCTCCCCAGTATCAAAACCCTGCACCAGAGTGGCATATTTCTTACAGTCGATGAACCTGCATCGACCCAGTGTCATCCAAAGACCAGAGTTTACGCTAGGATTCACTCCTGGCATTGTAGATTCTATGGATTTTGACAAATGCATACTGTGTAATCACATATATCCACCATTATAGTGCCATACAGAGTAGTTTCACTGCTTTGAAAAATCCTTCCTTCCCATTCGCCCCCTGGCAACCACTGATCTGTTTATGGTCTCCATGGTTTTGCCTTTTGCAGAATGTTGTAGAGTTGGAACCATACAGTAGGTAGGCTTTTCACATTGGCTTCTTTCACTTAGTCGTATTCATTTACGGTTCCTCCCCATCTTTTCATGGGTGACAGCTCATTTCTTGTTACTGCTGAATAATATTCCACCGTCTGGTTGGACTACAGTTTATTTATCCATTCACCTGTTGAAGGATTTCTCGGTTGCTTCCAAGTTTTGGCAATTATGAATAAAGCTGTTGTGAACATATGTGGGTAGGTTTTTGTGTGGATATAAATTTTCAGTTCATTTGGGTCAATGTCAAGGAGCGTGATTGCTGGATTGCATGGTAAGAATATGTTCAGTTTTGTGAGAAACTTCCAAACCATCTTCCAGCGTGGCTGCACCATTGTGCGTTCCCCCCCAGCAGTGAATGAGAGTTCCCGTTGTCCACAGCCTCGCCAGCATTTGGTGTTGTCTCCGTTGGGTTATGGCCATTCTAAAGGTATGTACTTCCCTCATGACATCTCTTCCTATGCTTATTTGCCATCAGTACATCTTTTTTGGTGAGGTATCTTTTCGGGTCTTTTGCCCATTTATTAATCCAGTTGTTCATTTCCTTGTTGTCGAGTTTAAAGAGTTCTTTGTACATCTTGTATAGCGGTTGTTAATCAGATGTCTTTTGCAAATACTTTTTTCTCAGTCTGTGCCTTGTTTTCTCATTCTCTTGATGTTGTCTTTTGCAGAGTACAAGTTTTTAATTTCAGTAAAGTCCAGATTATTAATAATTTATTTCATGGATTGCTACTTTGGTGTTCTTTAAAATGTCATTGCCATACCCAGGGTCACCTAAACGGTCTCCTGTGTTGTCTCCTAGGAGTTTATAGTTTCGCATTGTACAGTCCATTTTGAGTTATTTTGTGGGAAGGGTGTAAGCTATGCGTCTAGATTCATTGTTGTTGGTGGTTCTGGCATCGTTTGTTGAAAAGTGATCTTTGCTTCATTGTATTGCTCTTGTGCCTTTGTTAAAGATCAGTTGACTATATTCATGTGGTTATATTTCTAGATTCTGTATTCTCTTCTATTGATCTGTTTGTCTTTTTTCCCCTCAAATACCATATTGTCTTGATTACCATAGCTTTATAGTAAGTCTCAAATTTGGAGAGTGTCAGTCCTCTGACTTTGTTCTTGTCCTTTAATATTGTGTTGGCTCTTCTGGGTCTTTTAATTCTATAAACATTAGAATCAGTTTGTTAATATCCACAAAATGAATTGCTAGGATGTTGATTCAGATTGCACTGAATCTACAGATGAAGTTGGGAAGAACTGGCCTGATGACAATATTGTGTCTTCTATCTATGAACATATCATAGATGCTTACCAGGAGAGTCACCCTTCTGCAGGACTAATGTAGTGCCCGACATTCGATTTTTATTGAGTCAGAGAGCCCTCCAGTGCAAGCAATAGTACTGATGTCACATTCCTCCTAAAAGATGACAGGAAATTAATTCCATGCTTGTTTTCACAGCGGTTCCCATTTTAACCTCAAAATAAAAATAGAAGTAAAAGATGTTAGTCTAGTGACATGGTTAAACCGAGCTACTATAAATCTTTAATCAGCTTAAGTATTAATATGATTTGGGCATCTGCTACCTCCCAGAGGACCCTGTTATGTTTCCACTGCCCAACAGTAAGAACTAGTTCTTGGCTCAGCAAATGCCTTGACCACAGGGAAGTACCCTGTCTCTCTCTGAAATCAGACCCAGTTCATCACCCAAATTCAGCTGCATTCTCCTCTTCGCTCCCTAGAATCTCCTCTGTTGAGGGTTTTCCAACCTTGTGTGAAACGCCCGCATCTGGACTGTAGTGGCTACCGGGGTCCACAGCACAGAATGTACCACTGTTTCGTGCTCAGCTGACGCCGATCCCTCCTTTTTGCAGCCCCGCCCAGACCCTGCTGCACATCTGTGGTTGACAATGAGTCTGATTTCACATTTTGGCTCCGCCGTGGCATTGTCATGGGAACTGAGCACATGCCCAAAGGTTATAAACAAGGGGCTCTTCAGCAACAAATATTAAAATGAAAAGAAAAGAAAAGCTATTTGTCTTTCCCTGTTATTTTTGGTTCCCCAGGATTCCTTCTCAAGGCTTCATGAAAACGCTCTGGCTCTGTCCACCATACTGGTTTCCACCTAAATGGAAGCTCAAAGGCTTCTCTGGAGACAGATGGCAGGGCGGCATCTGTCCTGGGGTCAGTGTGCCCCTCTAGGACGTCAGCCCTCGTGAACTTTGTCCAAATGCCCGCGGGGGACAGCAAAGCACAGGAGGTAGTCCAGGACTCTTACAACAGTCCTGCTGGGGTCAACAGCAGGAGAAGAGGGGGTGTCCTGGAGTGGTCAACCAGAGCAGTGGTCCCTGCTTCCCGCTGTTGAAAGGGTCCAGTGTCGTTGGGGGGAGTCATGGGATGGTGGGGGGAGTGAGGGAGAGGGGTACCCGTCCCTCCCAGGGCGCTCCCACCTGCAGGCAGCCCCGCCCTCACTCCCATCTCCTCTCTGCATCCTCGGGGCTTTGGAAGGTCCTCCTCTGGGCCTGTCTTCCCCCAGGTTGGCCCCTATTCACCTTGGATCCTTAGGGACTCACAGTACTGAGATGTGAGTCTTGAGCACACTGCTTACCTCGGGGACCCCTCGGCCTCTGTGGGCGTGGGGCATACACAGAAGGCTGCAAGGAGCTGGTGTTTGTTCGGAGCGTCCACACACAGAGGTGCATGTATTTTCTTTTCAACATACACAGTGATGCTGCTTGCTTTTCTACCCATGGAATGGCCAACTCACCCTGGTCTGGCAGGGATTTTTATTTTTTTGGCTGCATTGGGTCTTCGTTGCTGCGTACGGGCTTTCTCTAGTTGCGGCAAGTGGGGGCTACTCTTCGTTGCGGTGCACGAGCTTCTCATTGCGGTGGCTTCTCTTGTTGCGGAGCACGGGCTCTAGGCATGCGGGCTTCAGTAGTTGTGGCACGTGGGCTCAGTAGTTGTGGCTCGCGGGCTCTAGAGCGCAGCCTCAGTAGTTGTGGTGCACGGGCTTAGTTGCTCCATGGCATGTGGGATCTTTCCGGACCAGGGACCGAACCCGTGCCCCCTGCATTGGCAGGCGGATTTTTAACCACTACGCCACCAGGGAAGCCCTGGCAGGGATTTTAAAATTAAAAGACACATCTCAGGAAACCCCTCAGTTCCAGGCAAACCAGGATGGTTGGGCTCTGTCTCTCTAAAGGAAATCTGGAAGATTTGCATATGATTTCTGAAGGTAGGGTCTGTGTTTTTCTGATCTTTGTGTCCCCGAGTGAACTGCCAGCCTCACACGTAGGAAAGAGTGCTCAACCGTGACGTGAGAGCTTTTTCTTCCTGGTGGTGTGGACCAAGGGCGCTGAGCGCTCACACTGTCTCAGCCGTCGCTCTGCATGTGGAGAACTCACAGGTAGCACTTGGCTGTTCTGGAGCTAAGTCGGGGGACAGAGATCTTCCTACAGAAAAGAACCCAAGCGATGCCTGGAGCCCTGGCACTGCCTGGGCCAGATCCTCCCTCCGCTTGCCAGCTGGGCGCTGGCTAAGGGCAGAGCTGGTCTGGCCCCGATTCCCTCATTTCCAGCAGTGGGGGTCCCTGCCTCTTGTGATCGGGAGAATTAAGTAATAATATATACAAAGCCCTCTGCCTGGTGCCTGACGCATAGGGTAGGCACTCGGCCAACATTACCTCTTACTTCTGTTGTCATTATTCTTATTATTGTTAACCAACTGGGCTCTTTGTAAATGGTTCCTGTATTTTCTAATAATGTTTAGGAATTAAATTACATGGGTGGAAAACAAAGCCCTCTAAAGAGAGAAACAGATGATGCTGGAACTAGCCTACTGTTTGGATTCATGTTTAAAAGATACAGAAAATGAATCGATCAACTCCAAAGGGGAGAGAATGACTTCATCTCAGTTATTTGAAGAGAAGGTGGAAATATCTCATAAAGGACGATCATGATTGGCAGGAAGACGGGTGGATGAAACCGAGCATCTCTGCATTTCATAGGCTTGCCCAATGTTATTGAGATGTATGTGTCTCAGGGGAATAATTTATATAGTTTAAAGGTTAATGAGTGAATTTTCCTCATTTATAGAATTGTGAGGACAAAGGACAAAAAGGGCTTGGTCTCTCTTCCACTAACCTCAGCCCGTTTCAGGAGACATTTGTGTATAGTGACATTTATGGTTCATAAATGTTCCTTAAACAAGAAAACCCTGAGGTTCACAAGGGTCTTTCGGGACTAAGGGACTATTTCAGCACAACTGGTTTGCAGTTGTCAGTAAATAAAAAATGAGAACATGATTGACTTATTTTAAAGGCAGTATGGTTTCACCTCATCTCAAACATTCAAGGCTAAGGAAAATCAGTTCCTTTCATAAAGTTTAAAAAAGAATCATACAAAGATGTTGCCTGGCTCATATATCAAAAAAACAAAACAAAACACATATGCCACAAAGTCACCATCATCTATTTACTCTGGGACTAGACACAGGACTGGACCAAGAACAGATTAAAATGGCTTGACTTCATTAGCTTAATTAGGGAGTTCCAAATTAGATTTTTGCAGCTAAATTCTTCAGCCGGGCAGGGTGAGCAGCTGTTGCCAGGCGCAGCCTCAAAGGGAGAGCTTGCCCGGCCGTCTGGCCAGCCCCTGGCCCTCCCCAAGCTCATCTCAGAGGACCACTGTGCGGGCAGCCCAGGGCGCCACACCCCCTGGTCCTGGCTCACTTTGACCCAAAGAGCCACTGCCAACACTGTTTGCAGGAGCGACCCCAATGACCTTTTCTGTTATTCCTGGTACCTTGAGCTCTGCAGCAGGGGCTGGCTCCAGAATCTGCAGGGCCCAGCACAAGATACAAATGCAGGGCTCCCTGTTCAAAATACATTAGCAATTTCAAGACGTGACAGTGGGCCATTAGCCCAGCGGGGGCCCTGTGACACTGGCCATGCCACGAAGCCGGCCCTGCTTTGTGGTCTGAACCAGGCACATACTTACCATCTGAGCTGTGGTTGCTTCTCTCTCTCTCCTCCCAGGTCCCACCTCACCCTTCTACTCAGGAAGGATGCTGAGGTCTATAGTAAGTGTGTTTTGTACATAATGCATGCAGGATTGGACTATTTACTGGGTGAGCACCTTTATTTTGATCTTGATAACACATAAACATGGCAAGATTTGGGGGAGGGATAAACTAGGAGTTTGGGATTAATATATACACACTATCGTATATAAAATAGATAACCAACAAGGACCTACTGTATAGCACAGGGAACTCTACTCAGTATTCTGTAATAACCTATATGGGAAAAGAATCTCAGAAAGAAGAGATATATGTATATGTATAACTGAATCACTTTGCTATACACCTGAAACAAACACAACACTGTAAATCAATCCAATATAAAATTTTTTAAAACAAGATATCATCCCTAGAAGTAGTATTCATGAACGGCAATGCACTGTCACCAACCAAAAATACCAACAGATACACTAACCTAGGGTTTGAGGAGCACTGAATGACTTTGAGATAGCCAGGAAGACATAAATATATAGAATTCTGGAGGCCTAAAAATGCAGAACTATTGTATGATTTGAAAAATGAAGATCAGCAAGGTCATGGAACCAAATTCTGTGATGCAAATTTTGTCAAAGATCTTTCTCAGCAACAGTACATTCTATTACTTGGGAATCATAGTGTCCAACGAAGTAGAGACAGAAAACCCAGCCAAGCAAACCAGGAGGAACACTGTAAGCCAGCTGTGTGGGAGGGCGACATCAAGTTAAAGGTCTCCAGAGCAAAGATATCAACCCAGCTCTCTGGATAGCTTCTATGCTGACCCTCTCTCCTTCCAGCTCCTTAGCTGTGGGTTTTTTCTGTCCCTCCTCTCTGACGAAAGAAAGCACCCAGGGGGCTTCCCTGGTGGCGCAGTGGTTGAGAATCTGCCTGCCAATGCAGGGGACACGGGTTCGAGCCCTGGTCTGGGAAGATCCCACATGCCGCGGAGCGGCTAGGCCCGTGTGCCACAACTACTGAGCCTGCGCATCTGGAGCCTGTGCTCCGCGATAGTGAGAGGCCCGCGCACCGTGATGAAGAGTGGTTCCCGCTCGCTGCAACTAGAGAAAGCCCTCGCGCAGAAATGAAGACCCAACACAGCTATAAATAAATAATTTTTTTTTTAAAAAAAAAAGAAATCTCCCAGGACCCAGAACACTGCCTTTTCATCAGAGTTGAGGTTGCTACGGGACGGCTGATGGAGAAAGCTGAGGTATTCCCCAAACCACACGGGCTGCTGGTACCCGATTCACACCTGGAGTGTGTTTACGTGGGAAGAACCGGAAAGGAGGCGGAGACCCCTGCCCGTCGGGGCCCTGCCCTGGTCCGCGATCTACCACAGGGTCCTCTCTCCAAGCCCCTCCCTCTTCCTCTTTTGTGTTCCTTCCGCGCTGACTCTCAGATCCGCCAGCCCCTGCGCTGCCTCCGTCTCCCCCGGGGGGCGAGGGGGCGGGAGCCGCATGTCTAAGTGGGGCCCCTTTCTTTCGGAGTATTTCCCTGGGTCTCCGCAAGGACAGGGGATTCTTGCCTGGCTTCCTTCGGCCTTGGTCCTGCCTGAGGGCGAGCGGCGGTTGGCAGGAGACGTGGCGGGAGTGCTGGTGTGGAGCGGGGCCCCTGGAGGATTCGCACAGGTGAACGGGCAGTGCTGTTCACCCCGAGTGACAGAACAGCATCACTTTCCCAGGTGCAGGAAGAATCGCTTCTGGGCTGCCCAGAGAACCAGCCTCTCGTAATGATTTAAAGAAATAAAAAAAGAGCGCACACCACCTACGAGAAATGTGCACATTCCGAACAAGGAAAAGCATTTTCTTTCCCCTCGTGCTTCCTGTTGGAGGTCAGAAGGGAGGAGAGAAGCTTACTCAGGAATCACCACCTACGAGCCGTGTCTGGCCTCAGACGAGCTGTGAACAGCTGCCTCCGAGACGTCCAGGACAGTAAGATGTGTGTGTGCTTCCACGGTATGCCCTGCGAAAAGTCAGGGAAACCGCTTCGGACTGAGATCGTAGCGGTCCTTCCGTATCCTCGCGGATGCTTGCGTTTCCTCTGGAAACACGCCTGCCAGCTGCGCAAGGCTGCGTCTGCATCCCGGCCTTGGCTGTCGATTAATCGGAAGCTACACGTTTGGCAGAGGTAATAAGCCCAGAGCCGCCCTGGTGAATGCCCTGGCTTTGCTGCTCTGAGGAAAGAAGGGAACGCGTGGGCGTGAGAACCTCATTGGGCGGCTCCAGCGCTAGGGAGAAAGGATGCTCTGTGCGCCTGGGAACCAGCAGGTGCGCCTTCGGGGCTGCAGGGACTCGGGCCCACCATTCCGGCAGGAGCCACGTCCTCGAGGCATCAGGTGGCCCGGGGACAGTCTGGCAACAGGATGAGGAGGAGTCATATAAATAGATCTGCCTTTAAAAACATCGGGACCCTCAAGCTTTCACATGAGGTCACGTGAGGTCGGTGGTTATCAGCAAGCGGGGCCGGAGCATCAGCCTGTCTGCGCCCTGGGTGGGAAGGAACCGCATTTTCCTGCCCCACACTGGCTTTTCCTGGCTTTTTGACTTTTTAATTTTTCCAAATGGTAATACCATTCTCTCAGGTACTTCCAAATATTTTCATTACCTCTGAAAACTTGGAAAATAAAGCCATGGACATACAGGAGAATAGAAATCACCCAGAGTCCAGTGACCAGAGATGGCCACCACTACTGTCTGATTAAAGTCCCTCCTGGATGCACGTCGTTTTGCATAGTTGAGACTACCCTGGGCATGATGTTAAGATGGTATCTTGCTTTTTTCCTGCTTAGCTCATGTTATCATAAGCATTTTCCCATGTCACGAGAAATTCCTCATACAATAATGTAAGGGGGGGGAAATGTATATTATTAGCAACTGATACAAGAATTCCTTTTAGGGAAAAATCTGCCCCCTTTTTTGAGGAAAAAGCTCTGGAGAAGCGTGGAGACTGATTTGTCCGTTTCTCCAGGGAATGGAGAGTGGGCTGGCACCCAGCGGCCTCATCTAAGCCCCTCTGCACATCCCCATAATGACACTAAAGTCACCCAAACCATGAAATGCTTGGGGGCTGTGGAAGCTGAGTTTGGGCAGCCCTGGACAAGGGGCTTAGACAGAAAAAATGCATTTGGGAGGAAGGAAGTTCTTGATCATCCACGCAATGAGCGGGAAAGCATTGCATTGTCATAACGTGTGGAAAGGAAAATCGGGGCACGTTAATCCGTGATTATCTGAGACAGCAAGGGACACCCTCTTAGGTCCCTAAGCTGAGATCAGGTTTGCGTCCACCATGGTCTTTTGCTGGTTGCCTAGTATTCCATTCAACGGTGGTATCATTTAAATAGCAGCTTGAACAACTTTGCGTTTGGATGACTTCCTCTGACTTTGAAAGCACTAGGTCAAATGGTATAAGCGCTTTAAAGAGATCTGTTGCATTGTCACTTGGCTGTTCTCAGGAATGTCCGTGAACGTATAGGCCTGCAGGCAGCGGTGCCGGAGCCATCTCTCTGCATCCTCGCCAGCACTTAGCTGCTGTTTAGGACCTAATCCATATGCCTCCAAGAAGCTTTCTCTCTGCCCAAGGAGAAGTAATTTGTCTTACAAACCCCGTAATGGCTCACTTCCAGCCTTGTAAAGATGGCGATTATAGTCTCTTCTATCTTATTGTTACTAGCATGCACCTTGAACTGGACTGTAAGCAGCTTGAAGGGAGCATCTGCGCCTTTCTCGTGCTTGCCGTGCAATAAACGTTGAGGGGAGCAGAGACCCACTTTTCTTGGAAGGAGTTGGCAGTGCTTGTGCTCTAACTTCACATCTGCTGACCCAGATTCATAAGAGGATCAGACTGTAAGCAGTGTTGTGGTTAATTCCATGAGCGCATCCCTGAGGTTCTCTCTGGGGGCTCTGGAGCCCAGGAGGAGTTCTGGAGGGCTTCGGGTGGGTGGACGGTGCAGTGGTGTCCAGACAGGGCAGCAGATGGACGAGATGGGGGCAGGAGTCCACCGTCGGATGCTAAAGGGACGGTTGGGGCAGGGGGGGAACTTGCCATCACTGGGAGTCAACAGGGGCTCCATGAGAAAGTCAAACTGACTGAATTCCTCGTTCTGCCAGGATCACGGTTGCGGCACACCTGGGGAAGGCACACAGCGGGAAGTTTCTGGAACTTGAGCAAAGTGCCAGCGGTGGTTCTTATGCAAAAACGGAAAGAGGTGGGTTGGATGAAAGGACAAGTTAGTGAAGCCAAAGCTGCCTAGCAACCGCCCCATCATTTGCAAAGCTGCCGATCCATGTCTAGGTTGTGATGTGGAAACAGGCTCTGGTGGTGGTTCTCAGAGCTTTGTTCTTGTCTCCAAACAGGCCAGTAGTGTTATTGGTCATGTGGCAGGAGATGTAGAAGGAGGAGCTAAGTCGTGAGTCAAATGTAGGTTTGACTGAAAGCTGGGAAGGGCGTGAATACGGTGGCAGGCAAGATGAGGATCCAGAAAGGCTCAGTGGATCAGAGAGCCAGGCTGGATTTCATAAGATGGAATTTAACGTGGGTCCCTGGAAACAACGGCACAAGTGCAGTGTGGGGGACGGGATTTCAGGTGACAGAATTGCCACGTGCGGCTGTGTGGCAGTCAGCGATTCCCATCTGGTCCAGTATCCACAGCTGCAAGACAGGAGATGATGGTCCTTCTGCCCTGCACCCGCCTAGGTACCGCCTGGACCGTGACACTCAGTGCTGAGCACAGGAGACGATGGTCCTTCTGCCCTGCACCCGCCTAGGTACCGCCTGGACCATGACACTCAGTGCTGAGCACATCAGAGGAGAAGGATGGCGTGAGTCCCTGTCTCATAAAGGACACTTGAAGGAGCAAGAAGGCTAACTTCACAAACAGAGACTCGGAGAGACGTGGGAGGTAGAGCTTTGACTATCTGGAGAGGTGTCATTTGGAAGGTTCATGGACTTCTCTTCTGGAGAGGTGGTGTGGTGGTGTGGTTTTGGTAGATGGTGTGTCCCCAGGTGGCCAAGACAGTGTCTCTCATCTCACATGTTCTTTTGTGTTATGATCTTGCCACCCTTTGATAACTAAGTGGAGTTTGGTCATCCTCTGCTTGAGGCTGGGTCGCCCTGAGCCTTGTTTTGACCGACAGAATCTGGTGGATGTGTCAGGTGACTTCTGGGTCTTGGCAGGTGTGCAGCTTTTGCCTTTGCAGGCTGAAACACTTGCTTTTGGGGTCCAGTTGTCATGAAAAGAAGCACACACTGGTCATTTGGCAACAGCCATGTGGAACGTCAGCTGTCCTTGTCACGTGCCAGGTGTGTGAAGCCACCTGCACATCCCAGTTCTAGCTGCCATCACACCTCGGTCCTCGAGGGACCTCAGTTGGTGCCAGTGGGACAGAAGATCTGCCCAGCTGAGCCCTGCCAAAACATCTGACACACAGGATTCCGAGCAAATCAAATGGTCCTTGTTTTAAGCCACTGACATTTTGGAGAGGAATGTTGTTCAGCAATAAGTATACCAGACGGTGATTGGGAACGTAGACTTGGAGCCAGCTGCGTGGCCACTTACTGGCTATTTGATCTGGAGCAAATCACTTAATTTCTTTGTCCCAGTTTCTTCTGTAAATCAGGGAGGGCCCACCTCACGTGGTGACTGTGGGGATTAAATAATTTAGTGCATGAGAATCACTTGGAACAATCACTGTTCCGTAAAGCCCTGGGGTAGAACGAGGAGGGAGGAATGGGAGCTGTGAAGGTACAAAATAATCCAACTCTATTAAAAACGCCTCCAATGGAATCATGCAGATGCAGAGTGAGCTGCCTCGGGAGGTGCTGAGACCCCTCCCCTGGGAGCCTTCCAGTCACGCATAGGCAGCTGCTGGCCGGGCGTGGAGCTCGAGGTCCTCGGTCCCGCCGTGCGGGGGCTGTACCTTGCTGGAGGAGGTGCCCAGTGTGCTCCATGCGCTGCTCTTGAGTCGACAGATAAGAAAGAGGCCTCATCCCGCTCAGTCGTTACAATTTTGAGATCAGCCAACGCATCTGATCCACCGTAATGCCTTCCCATCAGCCACGAGTGTTCCTGGGCCGCTCCTCGTGAGGCCGGCATCACCACTTCTGTAAGATCAAGGCCTTGAAGAGCCACGTGGCGTATTCACTACTGAAGGGGTTGCTTGCAGCCCATTCCTGCCTGTGAAGTCACAGCTGGACCACGAGGCCCTCACCTCTGGGTTTCCTTGCCCAGACCTTGTCCAGACTGTCCCGACCTCCCCAAATGCAGGGCCGAAAAGGCACAAAGACACAGAACATAGCTCTCTTCACTTCTCTCCAGCTTCTGAGACAAAGAAATAGCCCAGGTAGCCCCTGAATCACGGAGGCCAAGAAAGGAGCTGCCCACACAGAAGTTCACAGAGAAAGGGAGGCCTGGGTGAGCTGGGGCCAGTGTGATGGGAAAAGGCAGGGAAAACTTCCTGTCCGTTCCGATCTGATAAAGTGTCCCAGCCCTGGTCCCAAGGGCCCCGAGAGATAACAACCCCAAAGTCGCTTGCAATTCAGCTGAACACTTCTTACCAGGTCATTCTAGGGCAGGGCACAAGATAGGGAGAGAGAAGCAGGGGGACAGGGGCCCTGGGTGAGGCTGGGGCGGTTCACTCTCTCCACACATGGGCCTCAAGGGCAGCAGTCCTGGCGCCCTAAACGAGGACAGACTGACCCAAGAGACAGGGACAGGTGGTCACTTTGCCACTCAGTCTGAAGGCCCCCAGGGGGTACTTTCAGAGTGTGCCCCATCTGTGCCACCTTGGGGGTTCATCCCTGCCTCGTCTGAGCTGTAATCATTGGCTAATCAGACAAGGCACTCCAAGAAGCCCAGGCCACGGTTTTTGCTTGTTGTAATGACTTTTCTTTCATTAGAGCAGAGAGTAGGTGACCTAGAAATCTCCTGTGTGAGCTTCTGTCTTCCCCTAAACAAAAGCAGACACTCCGAAGAAGCAGGCGTGTTTAGAATGCACAGCCCTCCCTCCCCGAGGGTGATTTTAGTCCCCGCTCCCTGAACAGACAGGAATGAGAGCCGCGAGGAGATCACATGATTCTGTGCTTTGCTGCAAACTGGAAAAAAAGAAAAAAAGAAAAAAGGGAGGGGGGAAAGAAAGCCTCCTGGTATTAGCTTGGGCTAATGAGCTCACTGGTGTGTGTCTGGGAAACATCCCAGAATGAATTCATCTGCTGAGATGTCTGTCTTTTGAAAAAAAAGTACCCTTGTAGTGGTGGATGGCAAAGGAAACACAAATGGGAGCTGCGTGAAGCCGGATCAGGGGCTGAGCCCAAAGCAAGGAGGCCCAGGAGGTGGCCAGCATCTGGGCACAAGCTAAGCCTGCCGTTTGGGGATTAACCCATCGTGGAGGTAAACATAGGGTTTGGTTTTTTTTCCAAAGGAGAAAAATCTAACGTGTAAGCTGCCATGTCCCCGTCATACCGGCCCAGCACCTGGGAGGGAACAAGGTCCTGTCAGTCTGACCAGGTGGTAGCGTTTCACATTGAACTAAGTGTCACAGTGACGCGTCTTCTGGTCAGCATCCAGGGCTGGCATTGTGCTTGCTTCATGCCAGCCCCCAGCACACGGTAGACGCTCCGTTAAATGCAAATGGACACAGCTAAGGTGACCTGGAGGCCCTTCCTAAGGTACTGGAGGTGGCAGTAACCATGGGCAGGTGGTGAATTCGGTCTCTTTCAAACATTGGAATGTAATGTTTGTAATTACAAGCATCACATGTATGTAATGTAATTGCCTTAAACAGAAAATATTCTCTTTGAAGGAGAAGGCTGCAGGGTATGAGAGAGCTGGACGTGGGTGATGGAGTTGGGGACCCAGAGGTCTTGGGATCTAAGACGCCGGCTTGTGCAAGAGGAGGTGGGAAGGAAGGTGAACCCCGGGGGGGAACTCCCTTCCCCGCGTGGCTGCAGGGTGGGTGGATCTGTGGCAGCTGTCAGCTCGAATCTCTTCTCTCCTTCCCCAGTCGTAGGAATGCGGCCAGGCACGGATCCGACGGAATTTCCCACTCTCTCTGTCGCTAGATGCGGCCATATGACTAGGTGTCACCAACAGAACGTGAAAGGAAGTGAAATGCCCCACATCTGAGCCAAAGCTTCTCCCAGGGTTTCTTCTCCCTTCCGTCAGCTGGATGCAGATGGCAACAGGACCCCGGGGAGACACGGGGCCGTGGCGCCTGGGACCCTGTGTGCTTGATCACGTGGATGCGACCCACTCCACTGACCTGGACACTCACCCCGGACTGGGGGTTGAGCAAGAAACAGTCCTCCGCTAGGTTGAGTCATTATACTGGGGGATCTGTTTGTTTTAGAAGCCAGCACAATTCCAAGTTAACACCTTAGAATAACCGAGGGAAGTAACCCAGCAGCCCCCGAGACTCAGAAGGGGGAGATGGCGGCCCCAGAAAGCGAGGCATCAGCCTCTGATTGAGGTGATGGAGCTACTCACCTGCAGGGGAAGAACCACACTCTTCACTCTCATCACCACCTTCGTTTCCCAAAAGTCAGGGTCCACTTCTGGGAGGTGGGCCCTGGGGCGCCACAAGGACTGACACTACATAGAAAACTGCATGACCATTTGTGATGTACCATGGCAATTTGCTGCAGCTCAGAGAGACACAGAGGAGCTGGGGTCCCAGCCACCACGGGGTGCATATGATTCGTTAGCTGTACGGGGGCGCGAGGGGAGGACAGTACTGTCCCAGATGGTTAGCATCCGAGCTCCAGTGGTTCAAAGCAGGACAATACGTATCAGGGATTATGTTCAGACTTGTTGGAACACACAGACATGAGAGCAAGTGTGTTTGTGTGTTGTGTGTAGGGGGTTAGGGATGGGACAGAGCCAGGAAATTAGACTAGCGTAGGTAGGCAGAGATGCAGGAAAAAAGGGAAGACTCACCTATTGAAGTCCAAAATACACTTTGTAGCCCATGGCTAACACTGCCTCCAGGTCAGCCCCAAAGGAGTGGGGCTGAGACACCCCACGGGCTTAGGAAGGTGAGCGCCCTTGTGTGTGTCCCTGGGCCATTGCAGCAGCGGGGGTGGGGGGGGAGGTGCTATGACATGGGGCGGGGCAGGGAAGCAGGGCAACTTTCTCGAATCTCCGAGTCTGAAGGGAAGTAGCTGAGAAAGGCAGCCAGCAACCCCTCAGGCATCTGCGTGGCCGTGATGAGGCGGTGCCTGGGCAGAGCGCCTTCCTGACCTCCCTGAGCCGTGCAGGCGGTTCCTGCGCACTGTCTACCTGCTGAGAGGGCTGGACCAGCCCTGTGTGTGGTGCTGCTTCCTGTGGAGAAGCTGATACGGAGTGGAGCTCCTTTGAGAGGACAGAGGCACACCGAGCGGCCGGGTGCTTGGGCTTCTGTGGCTGTTTGCAGCCTCTCCGGCTCACGCCGGAGAGTTCCGGTGCCTGGCCTCCTGTTAACACCTGTGGGCCCACATCTTGGGTTCTGGTTCTGCTTAGCGTCCCTGCTAAGCTGACATGATTCCCGCGGCTGAGTCTGGCCTTCCCGAATGTGCATTCATCCGTGACCGGGGCCTGGTGTCTATCCACACGCCTTCTGCTACCTGACCTCATTCTGCCTGTTTTTGGCTTCCCTGCGGCCACCTTGGTGCCGACAGCTTGGAGAGACACCGCCCTACTCTGCAATCTGGGATGGAATATTTTTTTCTTTTAACATTTTATTTTATATTGGAGTATAGTTGATTAACAATGTTGTGTTAGTTTGGGGATGGAATATTTTCTGAGTAGCTCCACCCAGGTAGCAGACCAGGAGAAAAGGGAACCGTTGAGTTACGTCCCCTCTGGATAATCCCGAGAGACCCCAGGATCTCACACATGGATGTCAGGACCTAGTCCTTGCAGCCACCCCCATTTTCTTATTTATTTATTTATTTATTGTCTGCATTGGGTCTTCGTTGCTGTGCACGGGCTCTCTTTAGTTGCGGCGAGCAGGGGCTACTCTTGTTATGGTGCACGGGCTTCTCATTGCGGTGGCTTCTCTTGTTGCAGAGCACGGGCTCTAGGTGCATGCGCTTCAGTAGTTGTGGCTCGCAGGCTCAGTAGTTGTGGCTCGTGGGCTCAGTAGTTGTGGCTTATGGGCTCAGTACTTGTGGTGCACGGGCTTAGTTGCTCCGTGGCATGTGGGATCTTCCCAGACCAGGGCTCGAACCCGTGTCCCCTGAATTGGCAGGCGGATTCTTAACCACTGCGCCACCAGGGAAGCCCCCATTTTCTTTCTTGTTCACTCTGGCTGGCGGTGGTACTGTCCCCTCATTGCTGGCAACTCCAGAAGTGCTTCCCATGACCTTGAAATCTGCCAAGGGCCCCCACTTGCTGGAGCACCCACGCCCAGTCTGAGCCCACCAACGTGGGTGTCTGTGTCGAGGGCACTGGTGACTGCGCTGAGGGACGGAGGGGAGGGGTACCATCACCATGCTGACAAGGATGCTTGTTGCGGGTGGAATCGTGTCCCCACAAAGATCTGTTGAAGTCCTAACCCCTGGCACCTGTGGATGCGACCTTATTTGGAAGCAGGATCTTTGTAGGTGTGACTAAGGTGTAAGTTCAACATTGCATGGAGGTGAAGGCAGAGTTTAGGATGACGTGTCTAGAAGCCGAGGGACGCCAGGATTGCAGCCATCACCAGAAGCCACCAGAGAGGCATGGCCTCTGCCCAAATGCAGCACTGCCAGCTGCTGCATGGCCCCTGCGCCCGGATCCCCGGCATTGCAGAGAAGCGCTCATTTTGCTCTTATTTGGTCTCCTGTTGCACACCCCTGTGCCCCAGAATCCAGGTACAAACCCATGGGGCCCAGGCCGAGTGACATCTTCTGAGTGATGACCTGCTGAGCCCAGACCACCTCACGCACTGAGCTTCCCAGTCATTGCAGAACCCACGTGGGTTCTCGCTCCTCATGGGACGAGCTCTCCTTCCTCAGCAGCCCCAGTTGTGCACCGGGTTAATGTGGGAAATTACACGTCGTGCTGGGCTTTTTACACCTGCATGCGACTCGTTAGAAATGAGTTCCTCCTCTGAATACACATATACCCGGAACAGCTATTAACCCACAGTGAAAGCTGATGTTCGGGAAAGTCAGGAATCAAAGTATGAAAAAGAAAACATAAGACCTTCAATCTAGCTTGGGGCCTGCTGTGCTGAGGTCCCTCTAGTCCCCATCCTCCCGGCCCTGGTCCACGGCACCCCTTCCCCAGGAAGGAGGGCACGGTAACCCCTGGCCAGGCTCCCTGCAAGGGGCACCCACTCGGGTCTCTCCTGGCAACTGTGCACCACTTCTTGTGGTCTCAGCTTGTACGAGGCCCACAGCATTCCTCAGAGGGCAGGGCCAGGCCTGGGATTTGTGGACAGAGTAGACGCTGGCTGAGGGTCAAGGCTCGCAAAGCTGGGGCTGTTCCTAACAGTCCCCATAACAAGGACTTTGGTTTGGAGCACAGTTGAGGTCTTCACTTACATCACAGGGCTTCTGACGCTTGCCCTGGAGAATAATCGTGGGGGTGGGAGTACAGATGGACAGGAGTGGGGAGCTGGCATTTCCAGTGGGGCTGGGGTCCAGAGCAGCTAAGTGGTCTGAGGATGGGAGGTATTGGTCCCAAGTCAAGCATCATTTCCAGACTTCATTGATTAAACATTATCCCTTTAAAGACCTGAAGCAAATTTAAAGTAGAGCCCGTGGTCTCCTTAATGGGGATGCTGTTGCAGGGGCAGCTCCTCTGGCAGCCACACCGTGGCTTGAAGGGCAGCTTGGAGCCCCACCTTCTCCACGTTATGTTCTGGGTGGTTCCCTTGAGATGGAAAATTCCCCTCAGGAATCTTAGGACAAAGGCAAGGGACAGGCTGGTTGGAAGACACCTGAGAAAGCAGTTGATGGTGATGGTGATGATGATAGTGGTGGTGGTGATGATGCTGGTGGTAGTGGTGATGGTGGTGGTGATGGTGGTGGTGATGGTGGGCTCGCAAGTGATTCCTCATGCATTTCTCCAGTTTTCTTGTTTTGATTATCCTCCTCCAATGGCACGCACTGCCTTGTGCAGAAAAGACGAGCGTGCACACATCTCCAGCAGAAGGCATGCGCTGTGTACATTTGTGAGGCATCCCGCCATTTTGGAATAGCTTTACCCTGAAGCCCCAGAGACGCTTCCTCTATTCCCTTCTCCTCTAATTTTCTGTTCACTCTCTAAATTTGGGGCAGTGGCAAGCTGGAGGAGAAAGAATGAGAGAAGAAAGCATAACCTAAACAGAGGTGCTTCTGGTAAATGATCTTCACGGTCACGATCTGTCTTTCAGAGAAGCAGTCACCATTCTGTGCAATCTTTGCGTCCCCACGCTTGCCTGTGAAGAGCAATGTAAGGTGTGAGAAGCCTTTGCAGGGATTCGTGACAATGGCCTTGACTTCAGTCTGCCACCCACCAGCATGATTGGACCCTAACCATCACCCTTCCGAGTGGCCGGAGGGTCTCCCCATCTGTCGGTCCTTTTGGCGAAGTCCTTGTAAGCTGGCCTCCCTCTTTTCTCTCTTGGTCCCCGTAACCAGGCCCTTGGGCTGGAGGACATCTGCGGGTCCCCACCCACACCACAGCTTCTAAAGCTCACCTTCCCCGGGGCCCTTGGATGCTTCCTGCAGGCGGGCTCCCTTCCACCTCAGGACCACCAGGGCACCTGCCCTAGGCTGAAGACTGCTTGTCCCTTTCTCTTTGCGTTAGGTTCCGTGTCCTAAAGGAATGATGTCCATCCCAAAGTCCTGGCCAGACTTCTTCCTGGGGTCCCAAGGATTCTCACGTAAATGAGACTCATTCGGTCCGTCCTGTGAGATCAGAGCTCTCCAGTGGAAAAGCAGGTCCACCTTCTCCCAAATCTCAGGCTCAGGGATGGGGAAGGGGAGAGTTTCTATAGACCACTTCATTTCCTTCTGATTCCAGTCATCAGCTCTTTCAGACCCTGCAAGAGTTTATGAAAGAGTTCATTTAGCCTTCCACTCCAGGGTTACTACAGTTCTGTAGTAACCCACGTAGCTAAGCAATTGCATGGTGTGTGTAAAAGAATTGAGAGGTTTTCAATGTCCCCCAAGAGGCTGTGAAGAAATAACAAATGGGTTTCTCTTTATGGTGCTTCATACCTATTTTCTCCCTATGGCAATGAGGACTCTGGCTCATCAGGGCAAGTGGTCAGTTCGAACTGGGAAAAGTCTGTCTGGTCTCAGCTTTGCAGTCTGTCCTGGCAGAGATGCATGCAAATAGTGGGAGAGAGCTGGGAAGAAAACCCTTTCCTGAATCCAAACTCTGATTTCTCAATTTTAAAAGAGTGTCTTTGGTCGAAATCAACAGAAGAGGGCAACTACACAACTAGTAACCCCAAGGCCTAAATTCACACCGTGTTCCACGCTACAGAAGCTGCAATGGTCCACATGTTATTATGGACCATTATTATGAACGCTCCAAGTTCAGTCCATGGGGTTGGGGTTTCTGAGGCTTCTGAGTAGTGCACAAAAAACAAAGCTCAAGATGATTAGGGGAAAGATGGATATTTGTGTATATGTAAATACCACGTGTTGTTAAGTAATATTTAATGAATAACAGTAAATACTGTGTAATAACTACTATTATTACATATTTATCACGTATTATTAAATACTATGAAACATAGATTATGTGTAGGCACAGCTTCTCCAAATTGGCAGCCACTTTCATAGCAGAGATCCCCGCATGGGGCTGTTTCCTGGGACAAGATTTCCTTTTTCCCAGACCGAGCAGCCAGACCAAGTGGCACTCAGGGACACTGCCAGGCTTCTCCTTGCCCCACAGGGGAGAGGACTGCAGGACAGTCCTGGGAGGTGGTGAACGGGGCTTGCAGCAGCAGGGGCAGGAGTAACGCATGTGTCCCGCTGGATGGAAAAGGAGAGGGTAGACCCTGGACTCCAAGGACCACCTGTGGAGTGGACCTCAAACCGGGCCCTCCGTCCTCAGCTCGGTCAGACTGGGTGGTGTCTTCTGTGACCTCAGCCCCAGTAGCTGGAGTCTGGGATAAAAGCCAAGGTTGTCCCAAAGGACCAGTCAACTTCCACCCCAGGGAACTTGCACTTTCATTGCAGAGTTGCTTACTGGTATCTGACTGATGGCCGATGCTTTTGTAGCAAGAATCTGAACCTCAGTGATCCAGGTTCCCCATCGACCCGGAGGCTGTGCTCAGCCCTGGACAAGACAGATGTAAACAGACATCCTCCGTGCCCGCCGGGCTTGGTACCCAAATGATAAAAACGGACATGCAGGGCGTGGGAAAGGCATGAGGAGTCATGAAGTCCGGGGCCGGTGGTTAGAGAAATCAGTGTTTTGTGTTGGGTTGGATTTCTTTGTCCAGTCGGGGGCATTTTGCGATCCACGATTGGGCTTCTGAAAAGAGCGATCAGGAGGAGGAATCTGAAGGTGGGTGAGACTGGATGGAATTTGTATTGCAAGATTACGGCTCTAATTTCTGCAATCAGCTCGAGGAGGCTCCGCCGCCCGCTCTCGCCGCAGAAGAGCTGCAGCACAAAGCCGAGCCGGACGCGAAGTGGGTTAGGGCGTTATATAAGCCCCGGCGGGAGGAGAGATGGTCTTTTCTGCGCGCTCCTCCCGCGGCGGCGGCGGCGGCGCGGCTCGGGTTGATTTAGAGCGCGGCTGACAGCGGGCTGGCGTGGCCGCGCTGACGCCAGGCTGCTGCGTCGCCATGGAGACGGGCGGGCGCGGCGCGGCTGTCAGCGGCGGGCGCGCGGCCGCGGGGGGCCGCCGGAGGAAGGCGCGGGCCGCGGCCGGGACCCTCGCGGCAGACATGGACTTGCATTGTGATCGCGCCGCCGAGCCGCCGGCCGCCGAGCCGCCGTCGGGCAAGATTAACAGAGCCGCCTTCAAACTGTTCAAGAAGAGGAAGCCGGGCGGCGCGATGCCTAGCATCTTCGGGGTCAAAAACAAAGGGGACGGGAAGGGCGCGGGGCCCGCGGGGCTGGTGCGCAGCCGGACGCACGACGGGCTGGCCGAGGCTCTGGCGCTGGAGGGCGGCCGCCGCGAGGAGCCGCGCGCGGGCGGCGGGGACGGGGCGCGGCCGGGCCCTGCGGCCCCCCGGGCGGCCCCGGGCGGCGCGGGCCCGGCGGCCGGCGGCTCGGTGGCCAAGTCGCACAGCTTCTTCTCGCTCCTGCGGAAGAACGGGCGGCCCGAGAGCGGCGGGGCGGAGCAGGCCGACGCGGGCAAGGCCGGCGGCAGACAAAAGCGGGGGCTGCGGGGGCTTCTGGGCGGCGTGCGCTGGCGCAGGAAGGACCGGCGGCCCAAGGATGCGGCGCCGGCCGGGCGCGCGGGGGCCCAGGGCAGCCTGGCGCGGCCGGGCTCGCTCACCGCCAGCCTGGAGTGCGTCAAGGAGGAGGCGCCCGCGGCCGCGCGCGAGCCGGAGCCAGCAGGTGAGCCCGCGGCGGGGGAGCCGGAGCCGGCCTGCGCCCCGGGAGAGGGCGCCGCGGGACCCGGGCGCGCCGAGCGGCCCCGCGCGCCCCCCGAGCCCGAGCCCGAGCCGCGCGCCGGGGAGGGCCGGCCGGCCGAGGACGCCGCGGGGCCCGGGGCCGCGCCGGCCGAGACTGCGCCCCGGCCCGACTCCGAAGGCGGACGCGCGCCCGCCGCTCCCGACCCTTCTTCGGCCGATCCACCCTCCGACCCATCGGCCGATCGTATTTGTCTGATGTTCTCTGACGTGACTTCACTGAAAAGCTTTGACTCTCTTACAGGCTGCGGAGATATTATCGCAGACCCCGAGGACGAGGCAGGGCCCAGCTGTGCCAGGCATGCCCCCGCGCCGGGCCAGCCGGGCCCCGCCCAAAAGCCCCCCGGCGTGGTGGCCTACCAGGGAGGCGGGGAGGAGATGGCGAGCCCGGCCGAGGCGGACGACTCGTACCTGCAGGAGTTCTGGGACATGCTCTCCCAGACCGAGGACCAGGGCCCGGGGCCCCAGCAGGGGGCGGCCCCGGCGGCGGCGGCGGCGCCCGAAGCGCAGGTGGCCCCCGAGACCCCCAAGGACGCCAGACGGGCCGACGGGGCCAAGGACGCGTCTTCGGTCAAGCGCCGGAGGCTGCACCGGCTCCCCACGGAGCTCCAGCCGAAGGAGGAGCCCAAGCACCCGGACGAGGAGCCGCAGGAAGGCGTCCCCAACAGCGACGAGGGCTACTGGGACTCCCCCACCCCCGGGCCGCGGGAGGACGGCTCGGGCGGCGGCGTGAGGAAGGCGGGCCTCCCCCGGGACAGCGACAGCGGTGACGCGCTCTACGACCTCTACGCCGAGCCCGATGGAAGCCCCGCGGCCCTGCCCGCCGCCGCCGAGGACACGTCCTGCTCGTCCCGGTTAAAGCCCGTGTCTCCGGTCTCCGTCACCTGTGCCCTGCGAACGCCGGGGAGCTTGCTGAAGGACTCCAAGATCCCGATCAGCATCAAGCACCTCGCGAACCTTCCACCCAGCCACGCGGTGGTGCACCAGCAACCAACCAGGAGCGAGCTACCCAGAACCAAAATCCCGGTGTCCAAGGTGCTGGTCCGCCGGGTCAGCAGCCGGGGCTTGGCCGGGACCACCCTCCGGGCCGCGGCGTGCCACGACAGTGCCAAAAAGTTGTGAGGTCTCCGAGGCCGAGGTGGAGGGGCCGCTTGTCGAGGAACACAACTTTCCTCGGAAACCACTGCAGCAAGTTTTGCACCCCTCAAAGAAAGGCCTTTCGGACCGTCCCTGCTCCGAGCCTGGACCAAGGAGGTCTTTGTGTCGCCAGCAGGGGCAGGATACACCAGGCAGGGGATGCCACACGCGGGATTTCCCCTCCAGATAAGTCCCTGAGAATTATTTTCAAGCACTTTTTTTTTCTTTTTTACCTTTTTAAAAATCTTTTTTTTCTTTCTTTCTTTTTTCTTTAATGCAATGAACGCTAGGAAGTCACCTTTACTTGCCTTTGCAGAAAACAGAACTTAACCCAATCTAAGGAAGCGTCACGCCATGATGTTTGGCTGTGCCGGTGTCCAGCGGGCCTGCAGGAACCATGGGGAGAATCAGAGGAGCCCTCCTCTTCCTGACACTTTCCTTCCTTCTTTTCCTTTTCCTTTCCAGGAAAAAAAAAAAAAAAAAAGGACCCTTTGCTGTATCACTGTGTGGAAAACATCTACAAAGCTGAGTCAGATAATTTACCTGATGAGCGGAAGCATCGCTGATTGGCAGAAACCCCCGGTACTTTCAGTTGCTAGGTATGCAAATAGGTATTTATCTACCGCTAGGACGATCAAGGAGAGTTTGGATTTGGTGGGTTTATTTAGATCATTTGTTTGGAGAGAAAAAAAAAAAAAAGCTCAGCAGAGCAGGTTTCCCTCCCTTTTTTTTTTTCCACCCAGTGCAGAGATCAAGATCAGGAAAAGATTGCACTAAACGCCAACAGACACAGTGTTTTAGCGTTTATAAACTGTAACCTTTTCATGTGTACATGATGCATATTTTACAGATTATCCAGCTGTCAACCTTTTATAATCTGTCACTAACCTCGAGTTTAAAATCTGGTTTCATAGCTAGACACGATAACCGTTCCCAAACCATTGGTGGTCTTTTATGTACTCTAAGCGGAAGCAATTCTGTTTTTGTTTTATGTGGGTTCTCTGGCTTTCAGTGCAGGAAAAAAAACTCTATTGTGTTGATGTCCCAAAGGAATGGTTCTGCCTTGTCTTGGGTTAAGAGTCTGTTTCTCACCCCAGACCCTGGTTTTCAGAGATTTTACCTTGGTTATAACAATTTTGGATTCAACCGCTTCTCAGTATGGGGAGTCCAAAACGAGGAACACATAAAGAAAAACAATAGAAAATGTAGTTTCTCCTGTCATTTGACGTCTGCTTTATAGACTTAGGACTGAGCCACATATGTTCAGAATATGACACTGGGAAGCTTATGTATCATAAACATTGTGTGCCAAGATTATTTTTGAAAAGTGGTTGACTTATATGTGTGTTTTCTATTATTTTAGATGAAATATTTATTTCAGAAAGCATTACCATATGCCTCGATAGTTTGAATGATAAACTGAAGCCGTTCCTAGAATGCTCTTAGGGGCTAATGATTATAGAATATCCTCTTTGAAATGTATTTGAGTGTATTTAATCAAAAGACCAGAGCTTCTACTAGGAGGTGATTCACAGTATCGGGAAGATTACACATATTCAAGTGAAAATACACACACGTAAGAGACACGCACACTTCTCTCTAACTGTCATTTTCCAGAGAGATTCCCTGAGTAATGAACTGGTAGTACCCGTTTTTTAAGTTCGTTTTCTGTTTTATAAAGGAAAGAAAAAGGCAAGTTAAGTATATGAAAGCTTATTTTAATAATATGAAAGGAATAACAAAATAAACAGATGTCAGAGGAATACAGATCCGGGCCAGTAGCACAAAGCAGGTTGTTCCCCGTTTTAAATATGCAGTGATTCAATTAGAAGAGGTGGTAGAGATTGGCTAAATCTCTTTATTATTCAGATTACTGGCTTTTATTGTGTCATGTCAGATCCTTAATGTGATTTTAAAGTAGTGTTTTAATATTTAATTTCCTTATGTCTGTAGATGAGGTCTGATAGGCAGACATAGCCTGAAGCACTCTGAATACACCACCAAGAATTCATAAAGCGGCTCACACTCACACGTGCTCATGCACTCAGCTGTGTGCAACTAACAGACAAAGGCGTTCACCGTACGCTTGGAGATGTTTTAGAAATTAGTTCTGTCTTGAGAAAGGGATTTGAATATGATTCAACGCTGGTAGTACTACTTAGACTCCAGATACATTCATTTCCCCCCGGTGAATGGGAAGAACATACATTTTATTCCTAGCTGTAAGACAAAGGATCTTTATTTTCTTCCTGTGCATCTTCTTGCAGGGGTTAGGAGGGTCTCCCCTGCATGAATCCATGACAGAGTTGTATCTGTTCACTTGTTCAATCGCACAGGGACGGTAGGAGGCCCTGAAGGACTCATGAGGATATTGTAATGGTAAAGGCAACCTACTTATCTGTTTTGTAAGCACTGGAACAAAGTATTTTTGCTTCCACTCACAGTTTTGGGACTGACTCCTGCATTTACCCCACTGTGCTGTGTCTTGTTTTTATAAGTGAAGGAAAATGTCAGCAGCATTTGCTTTATTTTCCCCCTGCCTGTCAGTGAACCACTTATGCAAGATTTAAACTATTTTCTTTTTTGTTCTTTTTTCCATATATTTTCCATGGTTTTTTTTTTTTGTTTGTTTGTTTTGTTTTTTTAACTCTATCTCTAAGAATTCCACCCACACCAGTCAAATGAAGGATTCAGGCAATGAATTAAATGGCCTCAATCACTTGATGGGAAATCAAGACCAGTACAGGGAGGTGTGTCTTAACCTTTTCCAACCGCAGACAGGGGATGGTAGTTGCCTTTTTGTACCAAGGGCTACTTCCTCTCATTCATGTTCCTGGAGATTGTTTCCTAGGATTTTAATGGATTTACATTCCAATTGTTATGGGTTGGCCAAAAAGTTTGTTCAGGTTTTTCCATAAGATGTTACTTTTTGGCCAACCCAATATTAATGCATTGTCTAATTTGGCCATATTTACTGATTTTTTAAGGAAAGGATTGGATGTGGTGCTGGTGACACCTTTCCTGTATATCTGTGTTTCTGAGATACTTGGTTGATTAAGTCCCTTTAGTCAGAGTTGGCCAAATTCTATAGGAAAAAGTCACATCGACTGTTGGCCCTGAATTTGTCAGTCAGCTCAATAGCCCTGCGCAGAGACAGCCTGGCTTCAGTGTCTGCGTTACCTGGGCAGTGTTACTTGGGCCACTGTGCTTCAGTACTAATGCTTTCATGCTTCCATTAGCCCTGTAGCATTTTGAGTAATCGCAAGAGGAAATAGATTTCTGTTATTTCACCTAATAACAACAATGGAATGTAGACTGTTAAGGACTTCCTTTAGCTCCATTTCCCACAAATCATCTGCCTATTTAAATACAAAGTGTGTGAGATCTATGGAAGTGATGACTTAGGAGTCTAAGGGTTTATTCATTAATCTCAGAAGCAGTGTTCAGGTATTGGCACTCCCATGCATATTCATATAACCCTTTGCCTACACAGTTGTCAAGGTAAAAAGGTGGCGTTAGGGACCAAGACGCCTTTGGCTGGACTTTCCAAGTTTTCGTTATTTACGTCTTTGTCAGAGGGATTTTCAGCAACCTTTTACTGTTAACTGTGTATGAAGAGATCTTTTAGTGAGCGTATGCTGTCTTCTCCCTCGGTGTCCATCACGTTTGCCTGGTGCCCTCAGGTAGCAGTACTGGGACGCTGCTCAGGACGTTTGCCTGTTTTGACATTCGTACGGTGGAACTCAGTCCCCGTTTATAGTCGTTCCTGATTTCTCTCCTGAATTAGGACTATCTGGACGCGGCCCCCTGTGCTTGGCTTCTACATTCGCTCGCACTTAGCTCCCCTATCACTGTTAAGGAATTAATCCAAGAAGTTTATGCCCTTAAACATATGGAAAAAGAACCACAGTTGCCTCTTATTTTCCACCACTGAGGACGGCCCATTAGAAGTACCTGAATGAAATAAGAGGAGAAACCCAAATACCCGGCCCAAGCCCATTTCCCTCTCCCTGGCCAGGCAGACCGAGGGAGGAACAACACAGTTCTTATTTAGGAATTTTCAATTCTCCACGCACGAACGTTTATAAAGCAGTTCAGGAGCCAAAGGCTAGCATGGCAGCTTGGTTTCTCAGGTGGGAAAGCCAGAGGCTGGCATTCACTTGGTGAAGAGAGGAGGCTGTAACAGTGTCAGGTGCCGTGGCCATGTGGTCCCTCCTCGGGGCAGGCGCCCGTTCCGTTCCGCGACCCCATGCTGCTCTGAAGGTTCTCTGATGGTCGTGCTGGATGGCTTCTTACAGCCTTTTCACTGTGATGACCACGGAGATGAGACAGTTCTTCCGTTGTAACAATAGCCACTTACAAGGAAAGATGTTATCTCCCTGCAGATAATGCTTCTAAGGACTGATTCAGAATGGTTGTTTCATGATTATGGAAAGCAGCTCCTTCTCAAGCTGCGAAACAAAAGGTTAAAATAGCCACTAAGCCTCCAGAACTGCAACTGGGCACATTTCATGACTGATTTACTTTAATTCAGCGCAACACATATTCACAGGGCATATACTGGATCTCATGCTTAATAAAAACGCGTTCAGTTTGGAGCTCACAAGTAGCTGTACTGTAATCAGACATTCTTAATATTCATTAAAAACACCTTTATTTTATTTTACCTACTTTTATTTTGTATTTTTTGCTGATAGTCTGTGGGGTGGAGCAGGGTGGGGTGAGATTGAACAAGGGTGGTGTAGATTAAGTCACACAAATTCTTCTAAGAGTAGGAATAGTAATTACAACAAGGATTAACGTGTGTTGAGTACTTACTACGTGTCAGCCCCTTCCAGGAGTTTAACAAATATTTACCTAGCCCTCTCACAGCCATGTGGGTTAGGTAATACTGTCTCCCTCACAGAGCATATTTAATTCATCCTTTTGGTTTGTTTCTCCCCCATTCATTCCATCCATGCATCCATCCATCTCTCTCTCTCTCTTCACCTAGGACAGGGATAGACACTCTTTAGTGACTTACGGTCCTACAGGAGCTAAGAGCTGCTAAATCTCATCACCAGCTCACTTGCAATAGAAAAACGCCACCCCCTGTCCCGCAGCTGAGAGTCGGTTTTGTGTCTGAGACGCTGGTACTCACATCATCCCGGGGGAAGGCTGCTGCTGGGTTCCAGGGGCAAACAGTCTGCCTTGCTTTGGAGGGAGCCTGCCTTTTGAGGATTAACTTCAAAAGTGTAGACAGACATCTCTTCTGTTGTCATGATGATACCTCTGCCCTGATAGGATTTCAGTCACGTCGAGCACGTTTCACTTGTTTTTCTACCTTAAGCCCAGCCCAAGCTGGCTCTGGGTGTCCCGGGTTGTTTGTTGAGATAGTAGCTGGCTCCGTGACGCCTCGCCTTGACACAGCTCTGAACTGCAGAGACAAGCTCCTGGCTCTTTGGAAAGCAGCGCATCCCATGTTCTGTCTCCGACCATTGAATCCTGGCCTAGATTTTCTGATTCATTCATTCATTCAGCTAATATTTTTTGCACACCTATAAGTCAGTCACTGTGAATTTGAGTATTTTATATTTAAGTGAACTAGCCTAACCTATGCTGTGTGTTTACTGCGAGCTGGGATGATGCCCTGTTTTCTTTGACAGTCTGTCCACGAGAACCAGGCAAGGTGGGGCTCGGCTTTGTTCTACAGAGGAAGAAAATAACGAAAAGGTAGAATACCTTGTCCGAAGCCACCCATTTAGCAAGCAGTGGACGGAATATGAACCAGAAATCTAACTCTCGTGCTTGTGCTTTAATTATAAACCTTTTTTTTTAGCCATGTGATTCAATTTTTGTATGATTTGGTAAGAAACCGATCAAAATTCTGAACCGCAAGAACCAAACCAGATTTTTATGATGGTGGATACCATTAAAGTGACAACTATTTCAGTTAAAAGTGAACTTGGTTTTTTAAAAAAATTATTTGATGCCTTTTGTACCTGCAAGCCTGAAAGGTAGATCTCAGAGCTAGCAGGGTTTTTTTTTTTTTTTTCCCCACACCTGACCAGTCAAAAATTTGGGCCATAGTCACCCATTATTACATGCTAGCAGGTCTGCATACAGATTTTATAATCTGATGACTGCTTTGTCAATAATAAAAACCTACAAAAGCGTTTTATTCATATATGGGCTACCCACGCTTGATGAAATGCTTTTTTAATGAGAAGCAGTGAAAGAATTCAGTCACAGATGATCATTGTGTTGAATTGTAAACTGGGGTTATTTTTGGAAATTATTCAGTAATTGGGTAGAGTAACTTTCTGCTCTATGTGAGAAGATAGATTTTTAATAAAATACAGCCTAGGTCATTGGTTATTAGAGGCATAATAAACTTTCTCAGATCCCTATCTGGATGACTAATACACTAAAAAAGAAAATACTAAAAATATCTGGTCAGATTATACAAGGGTCTTGAAGTGACACACAGGAAATACTTGTTATCATGTCATAAGATGAAATGGACCCAGGGAGCCTGGAGGAATTCATAAACTTCCTCAAATAACTACCTTACAAACCACAAATCCCCCGCTACACAGTTATTTCTAAATAAAGGAGGAGAAACTCTAACAAAATAATATCTAGCATGTTCATTGCTTCCAGGATACATTTAACTGAACATGGAAGATCTGATCTTTTTACCAAGAATATCGGGGAAAATGGTTTAGATGTTATAGACAAAGTAAATTCCTGTCATTTTTTAATGGACTCCAGCTACGAACCAGGCTCATTGCTAACTTCAGGTTTTGCCCAAGTTATTTATCGGAAATATCTCAGTGTAATATAGGGAATTGCAGGTTATTTGAAAACAAAGACAAAGAAAACCCAAATGAGAAACTCCATTTCTAGAATTAGTTTTCCTGAAAGTCAGGCATGTCTCTGAGGACAAACTTTTGGCTGTATTATTTTTGTGCACAGGAGGAAAGTTGTTAGTAGGTTTATAGATATTATTTTTATAATAGAATGTTAAAGTCCCCCCAAACATCAAAAATTGTCTCCTAAAATTACTCTATGTTTTTAAGACTTGTTTTCAAAAAGGGTTCTAAATAGCAATAGGGTCTTTTCTCTTTTCTCCTCTCCAGTGGTTTAATGGGATAGATGATCCAATGTTTATATTTTTAAACCTGTAAATATTTTATTTTGGGTATTTTGTATATTTGTTGATATAATTCCATTTCGTGCATATGTATCACCGTGCATGTTGCTGGTTTTGATAGTCACTCTTTTAATGAATGTAAGAAGCTTGGACTAATTAGCACTTTTCTTCTTTCAAACATCTTAAAATGAAACTACAGCACTGCCATTTGAAATGTTGTGTTTAATTCAGTCAATAAATTTTGTTGCTCCTTTACATTGATTGTGAATTCTGTCGGTGGTTATTCTTCCAGGATAAATCTTATTTCCAGCCTCTTCAATTTTTAGAATTTATACTAATGATGATAATGACTCTGTGTGTGTGTGTGTGTGTGTGTGTGTGTGTGTGTGTGTGTGTGTGTGTGTATGACCAACAGGAGGCCCGTATTTCTTTCCATACTTTGTGAACAGGTGAAAAGTTACTGTTTGCTTTGAGCAGGTGCCTTTGGAAAAGCTTGTTCGTTGTTCTGACTCTGATCTGATTTCTGAGCCGTTTACTCAGAAAATCTCTGTTCCTTATAACTCTCCTTGAGTTGGACTCGCCTGCTGTGTGTGACTGCAGCGAGCAGTGAATTGGAGTCTTTCTGAAAAGCTGTTTTCTGTTTTGTTTTGTTTGGGGGGGCTTGTTTTCACTTCATCTGTCTAATAATTCAAATCCATAGTACTTTTGAAACCTAATGTGAAGAATAATGAGATTGCGCCATCTTGTTTGAAAAGTAAGAATTGGAGTCTGCCTAGATTGTCTGGAAGTCACTTCCCCGAGAATGGGCTTGTCCACACTGCAGTTACTTACATTTCTCTTCAATAACAAGAAAAAACTCGTACTTATCTTTAGAACCTGATTAGCATAAACTTCCAAAGGGAGATCTGATTTGTACAGAGAAGAGGTAGAGTAAATGGACATAGAACCACAAATAGTGAGACAAGAGATTCACAAAACCTGGACGCCTTTGCTGGCTCCCCCTTTTCCCAGCCCATGTCGTCCCTCCTCTTCCCCGCTTTTCCTAGAATTCACACAGAAGGCACCTCACAATAACACACTCATGAGGCCACGAGGAAACTAAAGCCCAGGGATGCCATGACTTTCCTGAAGCCTCTGAGGTGGCGAAGTTGGTAAAAAGAGACCGAGTTTGGCAACCAAACAGAATCTGGGTTTGAATTCTGGTTTGGACACTTACCAGCTCTGTGAATCCAGGCAGTTTCCCAAACTTCTCTGAGCCACAGTTTCCTGCTCTATACAAGGAGGATAAGGAGATTTAATTTACAGGGTATTCGTACCATGATTAACTTTCAGAAAGATAGGAGTTGAAGACATAGTGTATTTTTTGTATATGTTAGTTGAGCTCCTTTTGCTTTTTAAGAAGGGGGTATTTATAAACATTAAAACTTCATGGGTTAGAGTTGAAATACTCTTGGACAGAGAACTTGCTTTGATGTAGGTAGAGGTAAATCAAACTTCTCGGATTGGTGAAGAGAGAGAAGTGTGCTGAGGAGTAGAGGGCTCTGAAGTGTGTTACTCTGAGACTCATTACTCTGAAATGAAAAGCCTGCATGTGCTTAGGGGAGACGAGGGGACGACGTCACGGATACCAGCTGAGTATGTGGGGTCTTGGTAGCCTCAAGAGCAATGATCAGACACCATGGTAGTCAAGTCAGAAGGCGGCTTCCTGCCCTAGACTCCAAACAACGGGCTGTAAGACTTGGTGCACGCAGAACCTCAGGCAGAGAGCCGGGGGGCTCAGTACAGTGGAGAGAAATCAGTGGTGCATTCCATCTGAAAAAAAAGTAACTGTATGGGCTTGAGAGAGAGGAAATAATTTAAGCTCAAGGGCAATTTCTTCTGCCGTTTCAAGCAACGGCTGAGCAAGGCCTGTGCTCTGAATTGGTCTCAGTTCCTGAATGCTCCCCACCCCCCCAGTGAGCATCGCCCTGCCCTGGGATGTGGGATTCTGGGGCTTAAGGATAACACCGTTTTCATACAACATGGCTCTCAAACTCAGAGCATCTCATCTCTGGCCAGGCCAGAGACACACCATCTATTCCGACATCGAGGGGGTTGGTGGCCGCTCTGGACAGACTGGATGGGTGTCAGCCTCTGGTGTGGGCTTCTCAGCGGATTTTCAGGGTGTCCACAATCCTTACCTTTTATGCTGTTTTCACTGTAGGGAGAACTTCAGGCTGCAAGTTCAGAGTCCCGTGAAAGCAACTGTGTCAGGAATCTAACCCAAGAGAACAGAGCAGTGGAAAAGTGTCCTGGAACCCTTCCCTCCACTAGGCCCTGCACTTGCAGAGGGCATGTTGGTGCTCATGACCAGCAGGGGTGTTGGGTGACACGTGGTGGGGTGGGGAGAGGGGTGTCCCCAAGAAAGAAGGCGCCTGGGCGAAGACCAGGGTTCAGGGCTGCCGACAGAGCCCGTTGTCCTTGTTAATCCGGGGAGAAGCCCCAAAGAGTGTTTGGGCTCCATCAGAGATGGTTCCCCATTTCAGATCAGCTTTTCTGTGTTTTTCTGGCTTCTAGTCCTAGGATCTGAGAGGTTAGTTTCCTTCTCAGCTCCTGAGGTCTTTCTAGCCCTGCACCCTGGGTGAAGGTGGCCTTTAGAAGTTAATTCAGAGTCCTTGGTGGTTATTCTCATGCCAGAAGCCGCCTCTGTTTTGGGTTAGTTGTTTGGTGGAGCGAGCCACTTCTTAGATGTCTCTGGTCCTCGTGGGCAGCTCAGGCATGACCCTGGCAGGTGTTCACGTGGTCCCGGGCCCGAGGTCACATGCTTCTTCAAGCTTTGTCCATCTGACAACACGTCATATCCATCACGTGTGGCAGTAAATGGATTCACAGCTTTGGTTCAGCTCAACAAATATCTAGAACTTAATGTGTTGGGCTGTGTGCTAGGCGTGGTGGGTGCGGGTGAGACATAACACTGGCCCCGCTGCTAAGGTTGCTGTAACTTCCCAGTTAACTGCCCGTGCAAATCTGTGTCTCAGAGTCATCTCCCAGGGAACTCCAACCTATTCTGATTTCCATTTTCCGGTGAAAAAGTGAAGTTTAGAGATCTTAAGTGTTTTTGGCAACAGAAGGTTGGATAGAGTTAAATTTTTTTCTTGTACAGAATACTTACCAATGCCTGACAAAATTAATTTTTATTTCTTTAAATGCACAGTTGAGCTCTCCAGGAAGGGAGGCCAGCAATCCCCAGCTGTAACTACTGATGCCTGGAGGCCTAGAACATGGAAGAATGAGCTGGGGCCACATGGGAGACTTTAAATCCACAGTCAAAGCAGAAGGGCTATTTTGTAGACCTTCTTTTGGTGATTGAAAGATCGAGCAGGCACAAAATCTTTAAAGATAAACATTTGAGCGACACATTTGCACACATATATAACCCTGGACCAAACAGTTAGAGAATCCACACTCTTTTCAAGTACAAATGAAACACGAAAACTGACCACATCCTAAGGCACGAACTAAGTCTTAACACGTTTCAAAAACATCAGCTCCATACAGAACATCTTCTCTGACTACGATACAACTATGCTAGAAATTATCAGTAAACAGATGACTAAAGCCACCCCATACATTTGCAAATGTTTAGAAAATACACCTTTCAACAACTTATGGATCAAAGAAATGAGTATAAATATTAGAAAACAATTAGGAGTAATCATTATGAAAACATTGTATGTTAAAATCTGAAATGTAGCTAAAGGTTACTTAGAAGGAATTTTATAGCCTAAAATGCTTAGATTAGGAAAAAGTAAGCTGGGGATTAATGAGTTAAGAACCCATTTTAATCAACTGTAAGAAAAATTAGAAAAAGAATAAACCTATAGAAAGTATAAGTAAGAAGTAATATAGACAACAACAGAAAGTAGTGAGACAGAAAACAAAAATACTCTAAAGTGGGTGAACAAAGACAAACATTGATTTTGGGGGGAAAAATATCTAATAATATTTATTAAGAAAGAAATAGAGAAGATACAAGAAAGGTATGGAATGAGAAGATGGGCATAACTATAGCTGCAGCAGAGATAAAAAGATAAAGAATGCTATAGAAGTTATGCCAATGGGTTTTAAAATTTAGACAAAATATACAAATTCCCCCCCCCCCAAAAAATTGCCAAAAGTGACTTGAGAAGAAATAACCTAAGGAGTCCTAAAACTGTGAGAGGCATTGAATTGGCAGGTAAACCTCTTCCTGCCTTTCCAAACAAAGCAACACCATAAAACCAGATGGCAGAATGGGTGCGCCACCAAACTTCTAGTCATCGGATAACTTCAGTCCAACCCAACCTCTTTCCTAGAAGGAGGGAAACCCTCAGTGCATTGTCTGCCATCAGCAAGAGAGGAAAACTACAGACATCTCTCCATCATGGAATTAGCATTTCTGTATAAGCTGCTGGAAAACCGAAATCTAGTCGTCTGTAAGACCGATCCTCATTCCAGGAATGCAAATATGGTTCACCTTAAAAAAAGTCTATTAAAATAATTCACCACATTAAGAGATTAAGGAGAAGCATGTGACATCTCAAAGCTGTGGATTCACATGCCTAAGGCAGTTTTTAAGGTTCCTTAACAAATCCAGAATCCGAACACTAAATCCTGTCATGTTCTTGAAACATTCAAGGTCTTAGGACAATGGGTTTCTTTCTTTTTTAAATTTTATTGAAGTATAGTTGATTTGCAATGTTGTGGACACTGGGTTTCTTAAAACATTTTGTCTCGTAACATTCTTTTAAGCAGTTGACCATATTTCATCCAATCTAAGATGCTATAGGTACACCATTCTCTTCTATATCGTGAAGGAAGAAAAAAGTGCTGGCAGTTATCATTGTAAGAAACCACTGATTGAGAGAAGCGCCCAATTTTAGAGATGTAAGTTGTTAAAATGCACATCTTAGAATGGATGAAATAGTGATGTGTTTGTTAAGAGGTTTAATAATCATATTCTTCCTCCTCACTTAGGGAAATAAAGATTTACGTGAAAAAAACAGTTCTCTAAATGTTGGGTCTACAGCTACCAAATGTCCAGATGTTTGGAAGCAATTAATATTTAGTGAAGAAGATACCAAACAGACACACAATCAAGGTCTCAAACTTTAGGGAAATGGTCTGTTCCTTTTTGTGCAGAATTATACGCTGAAAAAAATTCACACATATGTAAAGTTATTTCTCAAGCTTCTCACTTTGAAGAAAACGAAGGCCTGCACATTTGACATCTTTGCTTCTTGTCTTTCTCTGTCTACCAGGCCCTCCACGTTGGCAGGCAAGAGCAGAATGATAATCTAAAAAGATCTTTGTCGGTGGCTAGCACCTTAGTGTTTCCCAGAAGACACCAATTTCTCATAGGTGTATGTCTCATACTTATTTCCAGATGGTAATGTGCTTCTTAACAAGCGTCTAAATCTTGCTTCTGCCCACGGGACTGCATTTCAGAAGCCTCCTGTCACATCTTGTTTTCTCATTCTTGGCCTGATGCATGACCACACTCACCAGGACGTGCCTGGTCAGTGGGTGTCAGGGAATTTCTTCGGAGTGGGGAGCCTGTCCACTGGCTGCTCCAAGCCCAGCATTTTGCTCCAGGGTGTTTGTCTCCCGACTGTGATAACCCTCCACCTGTAGGTCTTTAAACAGCAATAAGAGGCGAAACCCTAGCTGGTTCCACCCTTTTCCCTGTGGTCTAAGTGCTCCCATTCCAAGGACTTGCATCTTTTACTTGATCACTTCTTTTCAGACTATGTATTTTGGTCGAAATCTTTCTTTCTTCTTACCATCTTTGCTCTTTGTTCTCTTAACAACCTTCTTTCCTACTGACCTTTAGCCCAGAATTACCTTCCCAGCAATTCATTTGTTCTCCTTTAGGGGAAAATCCATATAACATCTGCTTTTTCTGGGAGGCTTGCCCTGAGAGTTTTGTACTGATAAACTAGTGTTGTCAGGGATTGTTGTATAATAAAGAATTTGCTTGGTCTTTGTTCCTGCTTCCTGGGAATTAACCTCGAAATCCTTGGAATTTCCTGAGTTATAGGAGTGTCTTTGCTGTTCATGGTGGGTCTCTCAGCCACACCCGAATTTACGCTAGTGAGGTGACTAGGATGGTCACCCAGAAAGACCGGCTGTGTGACTGGAGGGGTGCGGCTCTGAGCCATGTGATATCAGCTGACCTCCTGACTTCCTGGGAGGGGAAGGGGCTGGACATTGAGTTCAACCACATGGCCAATGCTTGAATCACTTATGCCTATGAAATGAAACCCCAGTCAAATCCCTGGGCACTGAGGCTTCTCAGGGTAGCCTCCTGGTGGGTGAGCAGAGAGGGGGCACGAAACGATGCTCACTTTGCGTGGCTAGCATCAGAAGCGGATTGCAGTGTTGCAGGGACACGGTGAAAAGGAAGGCTTGATTCCAACAGGCCCAAATAAAACCTTTTTAAAAATTATTTTTATTCTATTATCTATAATGAAAGAAATAAAAATTGATACTCCATTCTCATAGCTTATATATCTAACTGATCGACCAGCTACACTTGAATCTGAGTCATTTTAGGAGGCTGTTTCTCTGAGCTTTTAAAGACTTACTTTTCCACTCACTGCTTATGGCTTTAACTGGATATTACTCAGAGGTCTACTGGGAGGAACTGATCTCCTCAGCCCTTTGGGCAGCCTGGCAGGGCCTGGAGTGGCTCGCCAGCACCCGGTTTGGGGGTCCTTAGAGTATGGCTGGGGCAGAGGATGGGGGTCCTGACATCATCCTATGGTACCCACAGGCCTGAGCACATGGTACCCACAAACCTGGGACCCCCTGCAGTGCTAGAAAGGGCAGGCAAGGTGACCCAGCATCTGCTGCCCATTTGATGGGCGAAGGGTAGGGCTGTGAGTGGAGTTTGGGCTGGACAGGGCAGGGAGCAGGGCTCCACAGTCCAGGGTACAGCCAGGCTTGGGGTCAGGAGGCCAGGCCGCCATCGGCCCACCCACCTTGCGTGCTTCTGTCTGTTTCTGGCTGAGGGGACTTTCAGCAGAGTGGCTGCCCCCAGCGTGGCTGTTCTCACACTCACGAGACAAGCAAAGGAGAGCTTCCACACTGCGGAGTCGCTGGTGTCAAAAAGTCCCACGGGGTTCAAAATCCGCTCGCTCCTCTTCCAAGAACTTCCATCACGAAAGAAAAGGCAGAGCTCCTAGACCGTTGAAAGCTAATCTCAACTGTTATAAATGTTTGAGAGGTTTGCAAAGTGGTTTTCAATTTTTTATTACCCATCTGTGTGAACACGTTTTCTCCTAGATGGTGACTGTCACGAGCTGGAAAAGAAACATAGAGCCAGGTAGGCTGAAACCCCAAGAGACATGAGCTACGTACAGGAGAGCAAGCTGGAATTTCTCAGGCCAGTTCTCGAAGAGATTTTATTGAAAAGTTTTATAGAAGGTCAGTGTTACATATTTCCCCTGATACGTCCTATCTTATTTTTCTTGACATAATTATATAATATGAAGAAAATGTAATGTTTTTACCCAGTCCCATGTGGTTGTTCCCAGGCCCCCTCTGCCTTGCCCCCCAGTGCTGTGTTCCAATTGTCATTCTCTTCCGGCTGGTTGTAAAGAGAAAAGCTTGGGGCCCGGCTTTCTTCAGTCAGGAGGTGCCCAGGCTCAGGTGAGATTCACTAACATTTTAGGGAAACTCAGGATGTGGTCTGCAGTTACCCTCCCTGGCTCACATCAGAAAAACCCATTTATATTGTTCCACCCCCCTCCCCCGACAGCTGTTACATAATAACAGTACCAACACCATAAATCTCAATGGATTCTCGTGTGACGTGTAATAGCGAACATGGGCAAATACACAGGTTTAATACTTTTTTTTACTCATTTATTTATTTTTGGCTGCGTTGGGTCTTCATTGCTATGCCCAGGCTTTCTCTAGTTGCGGCAAGTGGGGGCTACTCTTTGTTGCAGTGCGCGGGCTTCTCATTGTGGTGGCTTCTCTTGTTGCGGAGCACGGGCTCTAGAGCGCAGGCTTCGGTAGTTGTGGCTCTCGGGCTCAGTAGTTGTGGCACGCAGGCTCTAGAGTGCAGGCTCAGGAGTTGTGGTGCACGGACTCAGTTGCTCCGCGGCATGTGGGATCTTCCCGGGCCGGGGCTCAAACCCGTGTGTCCTGCATCGGCAGGTGGATTCTTAACCACTGTGCCACCAGAGAAGTCCCTTAATACATTTTTAATTAAAGGAGATCAGAGAGCAATGCCATTGTGTTATGTTACTAACATAAGTGACAGCTGGAGTGGTCTGGGCCTCTGCGTTTAAATGCCATCCTTCAAATGGTGGGAAACCCAATTAAGCCAGGATGTGGTTTCAGGGGAAGCCCCCTCCATGTGCCCCTTGGGGGCTCTGGAATGTGTAATTCACCAGAAAGTCACCCCTCCCTGAGCCCAGGGGCAGGGCTTTGCACCCTCCCCACCATCAGCCGTGGGTGTGAGGCCAGCATCTCTGTCTAGGTTTCTCGGCCACTTGGGTTTCTTTCTCTTTGCGCCCCTGCCCGGGCTTCCCCCTGGGTTTCCCCGACTTCCGAGGGACCACGCTGTTGCCCAGCCCCAGACAGGCCGAGTCAGGGCCTCTCGTACACAGGTGTTTCCTGAGTAGAAATCCGTGCGGCCAGTGACCCCACCCTTGCCATCTAGGTCGTTAAGTAGAGAAAACGGGGAGGAGAGGAGGCGTCGCAGGTGCTCTGAGCCCTGCCGGGCCCAGGGGTGTGCACAGACAGCTCCCTGCTGCTGCCCAGGAAGCCTCCGAGCGTGCTTGGCTGGAGCTGCGTCCCGGGCCTGCCTGCCGTGACTCGGGAGCGCGACAAAGCCCTGTCCCCAGGCTGAAGTCAGGACAGACCGCGCGGTGAAGCATGTGCCCGGGCCCCCGTGGGGTCAGGCAGCGGGGAGACCCCCAGGAACCATATCCAGGCTTGGTCTCCTCTTCCTTACAGGATGCTCCTGGGGCCACCTGCCCGGGGTCCCTGATTCCAGGGCGCCCAGCCTGAGGCCGAGGTTCAGAGGAGGAGGGTCACGAGGATAGGTGGATACATGGGAGCATCAGAGACCGTCTGATTTGAAAGTAACAGCTGTGAGGGGAGAAAGGCGAGCAAAAGTGAAAAGGGGGCCACGTCCTGCCTTTTGGGGGCGAGCTGCACTGGGGTTCGTGGTCGCCGCCTGTGGAGGCCGTAGGAACGTTCTCGAAGGCACCTGGGGAGGTTTGCAGCGCGTGTCCTTGGCCTTAGCAGGCGGGGCTGCAATTTTGCCCCCTGAGGATGCGGTTACGGAAAGCTGCGCCCCAGCGGGGCCCGGGGGCCTCGTTTGTCCGCGGTCCTGCTGCGCGGGAACGCTTCCAGGCAGCTTTCGCTTCACCTGCTCTGTCTTCCTGCCTCTGCTCACCTCCGGGGCAGCAAAAGCGGAGCCTCTGACAGAAGGCAGAGCGCCTTCTGAGAACTGGTGAGCGTCGGGAGACTTTTATATGAGCGCACAAAAGTGCTAACGAATGTAGGCAGCTGAGCAAACGTCTGGTACACAGTAAGCGCTCGGTAAATATTAGCGGTTATCTGTTGTGACGCGACGAATGAATAGTAATTAACCACCTGCCCGGAGATCTGGAAACTAATAAGGCAGGGGGTTCAAGGACATTCTCGTATTTTCACAACAACCCTGTGAGCTAAATGGGGCAGGATGGTTAGAACCAGAATCCCAGAACTGTTGGGCTGAGGGGTCCTTGGAGATGATGAACGCCAGCCCCCTCACTTACAAATGAGGAAAGTGAGGTCCAAGGAGGGGAAACGATCTCCTCGGGATCCCACAGTGAGTGAGGGGACAGGTCCACAGGCAGAGCTGAAGGCAGAGCTTTGTCTGGGTCTTTTCCAGAGATGGATGGGATGGAGAAGGGCAAGGCTGGCGATGTGAAACCCGTTTTCAGGCTTTTGCTATAAATTCAAGTGAGATGTTGGCAATTCCTGAAAAGGGCCTTATTAATGAAGGCAAGTGCAGAGGAGGAGGGAGAGACCCAGAGATGAGAGGGGTTGAGGAGAGAGTAACACTACTTGATGACCAGCCCTCCTGGTGCCCGGGCTCATGGCCGTGGTGTGACCAAGCTCGCTCTGTGACTGAGCTGATCAGTCCCCTCTTGTAGTCAAGGTGATTTCAGTAGCCATCTGACACCTGTGACCAAAAAAAGGATCCTGACTAGGGCACTAGGAAACATTAACATTTAAAATGTGGTTCTCAAACTTGTCTTTGGACGTTGCGTGTACATGCGCGGCGGCTCCGGGGGCTTGGTGAGGTAACGCTCCCTTCCTACAGTGCAGAGCTGGGAAGATGGAAATGACATTTCCCGTTCCCCATTGAAGCTCGGCTTCTGGGTGGGATTGAGATCCTGCCAGTAAGATGAGCCGTAACAGACCTTGATGAGAAACTGGGCTGCCTCCTGCGACCCCGTGAGCCTCACGTGAGATTGATCTGGGACAGACTGAGAGCAGAGCGGGGTGCAGGCATCCCCTGCCCGCGCCGTTCCTGCCGGGGCTGGTAGAAATTTTGTGCCAGCAGCCCAGTGGTGGCTTTTTGTTTGGAAGCCTTCTCCCTGGACAGAGGCAGAGCAGTTCCAGTGCGTGGGTTAGGGTTCCTGAAGTTTTACCCTCCCGACCCTCGTGGGAACTCTATCCTCTTAGGATAGTCCTTTCTGATTAAACTAGCTGGAGTAGAGTCTGCAGTGTGCCGCTAACAACCTTGACCAATAATGTGCAAAGCACATGTTTCTAGGGAAACAAACCACAGCCTTTGTCAAATTTTCAATAGGCTTGTAATCCCCAAAAGGCTATGCCCTGTTGGCTTGAGGGATGGAGGGTGGAGGAAGGAGCCCTGGGAAGGAGCAGTGAGATCTCTGGGGGCAGGGTGCTGGCCATTCTGAGGAGGATAAATCAGCAGAATGGACTGTTCTAGAGGAGAGAGATATCGGAATTAGGTCACTGCACTTGGCCGTTTCGGGAAAGTGGAAGCAGAATCCTAACTGCAGCATTCTGAGGAGTGAATGAGGATGAGAAAGTGCAGGGGGGTATAGAATGTTTTTGAAGCAAACACGTGAAGTAAAGAAAAGAAAAAGGATGATAGATTGATTTTCAGAAAGAAGGGAAATTGTTTTCCTTTCTTTCCTTCCCTCCCCCCTTCCGACCCTCCTCGTGCCTAATGGCTTCTCTTCTCTGTGGTAAGCAGGAGGGCGATGGGGTGTGTGTGTGGGGCCTGGCAAGGAACGGCGGGGGCTGCCTTGGGGCGTGGAGAGGATTCGGGATCAGTCAGGCTTGTCCAACAACAGTGACAGAAAACCCTGCTCAGCCTGACCTGAACAGAAGGGAAAGCTACTGGTCATGCAGTGGAAAGTCCAGGGCAGGGCTGCACCCAGCAGTTCAGACAAGGCCATCAGAACTGGCTTCATTCCCTCCCTCCTTTATGTTGGCTTCAGTTCTCAGTGCCACTGACCGGTCCCTGGCAACTTGATCCTTTCCTTGGGATCAAGTACAGTGAAAAAGGAGAGGTTTCCTCCTGGAGATCCTGCCTCAGTCCTGCATTGGCCTGGACTAGACCACTTTGGATCTTAAGTTCATCCTTGAGCCCATCACCGTGGCCAGGGATTTGAATGGCTCCGATTGGCTGGCCCCCAGAACATGTGACTGCCTCTGATCCAATCACATCGCTGGGAGGTTTCAGAGGGAGGAAAAGCCAAATCTGGGTCCCACATTCTAGCCCTAAAGACTGCTGGGACCCGTGGTCAAACCAAATCACCAAAGAGGGAGGAAGATGAGGTTGATGGAGGGGAGGGAGACAATCGATGTGAACTACAGGCGTTGCTTTAGTACAAACAGGGCTCATATGTTCTTAGTAAAGGGAACGGGAAGCCTCCTGCTGCCAGGAACAGAGTGTGGGAGGAGCTTCAGATGACCTACAGTCAGAAACAACCCGTGAGGACCCAGAAGAAGAGACTGAAATATGAATTAAAGGATTGTGCGCCCGGCCCTGAGGTTAGAGAGCACAAATACACAGCTGAGTCCATCGGCACAGTTGTGAGACTTCTTTTTAGCAGCACTTGGAGTTTGAGGGGAGAAAGCCAAAATGCTGGTAGAAATAGACCCACTGCAGACACTTCTAGCCAGGATGTAAAGTGTTCTGTCTCATCGACAGTGCACTGACTCATGAGAGATTCCCAACCTGCCCTTGGAGGCCCTCGTTTGGGGCACACACAGACCAAAGACAAGGGCGGGTGTGGCCCGTGGCTTCCTCATTTATGCTTGGGAAAAGTGTAACAACATGCTTTGGAATGGTCCCCAAACAAGGAGGAACAAGGAATGATGAGATGTGCCCTTCTTAGATTTGATGTGTTCGTGTTAATCACATGTAGCTAAGCCGGTACTTAAAATAGCTGGGCCACCAGTGAATTGGTATGTAATTCACATAAACTCTGCTTTCAGTTTTAATTTTATGTTGCTCCCCTTAGGGTATTTTTAATAGCAGCAATAATGTTTCTGGATTCCTGATCCCCTCCCTACCCTCAGTCTGAATTTTTCTCATTCACTCTCTACAATAACTAAGTCTTCTCTCTCAAAGATCTACAGCTGAGTCAAGAAACATTGACCCCGGTGGTGAAATGGGACAGTGAGGGTTCCAGTAATTCCCGTGGAATAACTCTGAGACTAAGATATCAGAGTATAGGGATGGAGTTAAGTATGTGTCAGAGGAAGAGCGAGAGAATAATGTTTTATCTGTTGGTACTGTAAGCAAATACGTGCATGTTCCCGAACTCGTGTGGTGGGCTGCACCCTATCTCCTATAACGGGCATTTTGCGGCAACTTCCAAGCGAATCCCTTTGCCTCCAGACCTCTTCCTTCGCATCAGCTCTGTGGCTGGTAGAATAATCTTTCTAGAGCACAGCTCTGCCAAGGCTGCCCTCTGCTCAGATACTTTTAACGCCTAGAGGATAAAGTTCAGAATCCTAGGCATGACAGTCTAGATCCTTCAAACTCTGTCCTCAAACTTCCCTCTCATTGTTTTAATTTTTTATGTTTAAATATTAAAGATTTCAATACACAGAAAAGTTCAGAGAAGAATATAACAGACATCCAAGCGCTCACAACCAAGATTAGACTGTTAATTAGTTTGCCTTGTTTATTTCATATCTTTGTTTAAAGAGAGCCTTACAGGTCCAGCGGAAGTCCCCTGACGCCCTGCATGCCCAGGTGGCGTTCAGTGTCACTGCCCCAGCATCCCTCTCTGCTCCCTTGAGGGAATCACTATCCTGAAGTTGTTCTGTATCCTTCCCACCCAAGTTTATGTGTTCTTGTTAATTATATGTGTCTATAGACACTATCTAGTATTATTCAAGGAGACACATTTTTAGATCAATTAAATCATGCTATATGTATCATATTCCAACTTGCTTTTTTTTTTTTTTGCGGTACGCGGGCCTCTCACTATTGTGGCCTCTCCCATTGCGGAGCACAGGCTCCGGACGCGCAGGCTCAGCGGCCATGGCTCACGGGCCCAGCCGCTCCGCGGCATGTGGGATCTTCCCGGACCGGGGCACGAACCCGTGTCCCCTGCATCGGCAGGCGGACTCTCAACCACTGCGCCACCAGGGAAGCCCCCCAACTTGCTTTTTAAGAGTCCATATTTTTGAGATTTATCCACGTTAATAATGTAGATCTAATTTATTTCATCTGCTGTATTATATTCCCATGTATGGAAATATCAAAATGTATTTATGCATTCTTCTAATGATGAACATTTATTTTGTTTCTATGCAGCAACGCTCTCATGCATATATGTGGGTTTCTCTAGCGCAGTGGTTTTTCAAAATTGTGTTCTATTAACCTATTCTGAAAACAATACAGATAAGTGCAGAAAGTAATGAAACAGAAAACACAAATGTTACTATTATTTACCAAATCCCTCAAGAAATTGCCATTACGAGGCAGAACAGAGAATGTTCTTTCAGTTTTCACAATCAAGAAACACTCTACTTCTGAACAACTTTTTTTTTTCTGTGACCCTTATAGTAATTGGAGCGTGCTTTTTGCTTTGGCTGCTAAGAAGCTTGGCACCAGATTTGCAGCCCACACTGGGAACTCCATAGCACTGCATGGCAGGGATTCTGTGTTCTAATCTCTCCCTGGTCTTTTCCCTCCACTTTATCACCTCAAGTACTGTGCGTGTATTGTATGTGTGTGTGCTTCCCAGAAGCATTTGTGGAGTGCAGCATAAATGAATCAGTGAATAAATAAACAGATTATTTCAGCAAGACTGCAAGACTAGAGAGGGTAGAATGAGCAGATCACATTAACTGTACCCATTACAGAACACTGCCTAAAAGCTTATTTTTGTCAAGACAAAATTCCCCTTTCAAAATTAATATAGTTTATAATTTCTTTTTTTTAAAATACTGATACTTTAATCCCAGAAATGGGACTTGAAATAAATCCAAATTCTTTTTTTTTATTTAATTTATTTATTTTTGGCTGTGTCGGGTCTTCGTTGCTGCGCGCAGGCTTTCTCTAGTTGCAGCGAGTGGGGGCTACTCTTCTTGCGGTGCGCGGGCTTCTCATTGCGGTGGCTTCTCTTGTTGTGGGGCACTGGCTCTAGGCTTGCGGGCTCAGTAGTTGTGACTTGCAGGCTCTAGAGCGCAGGCTCAGCAGTTGTGGTGCACGGGCCCAGCCGCTCCGGGGCATGTGGGACCTTCCCGGACCGGGGCACGAACCCGTGTCCCCTGCATCGGCAGGCGGACTCCCAACCACTGCGCCACCAGGGAAACACTATAGTTTATAATTTCTTAACTTCGGTGTTTTCTACTGGGGAACTAAGCTCAACGCCATCCTATATAACTGTCTCCAAGATTAAAGGTTGGAGTGTCATGTTTCCTTGCTTTATCAGTGTTAGTAAAAACATCAGAAGGACAATTCATGAGCTTGCTAATATCCAGAGGTTAGAGGCAGGAATGACAGAAGCTGTTATAACTAACCCACACCGTTAGTCAGTGGATCCTTCCCTTTGAAGAAAAAGAATAATAAAAAGTTCAGGCTTGTGACTAACATAATCTGCCTGCAGAAGGGTGTATGTAAATCATATGCAAATTAGCACACTTTGCTGAAAGTGACTGAGAGCAGTTATCATGTCTCCCACATTCAGCTAACGAGAAACGTGGGGTGTAACTAGTTCTTTAATAGTAGTTGGGGATCTAGGCCGTTCGTTGGCCTCAAATGAATAGGACTTTTCAGTGTCTTGCCCTGATTAAACTTTTGTGTTTTTCCACTCAACTTAATAACAACTTCTGCTGTTCAGCCACTTCATTTCATTATCAAGGTCCTATTTTTTCCTTTTCTGATGATGGAAGCTGTCTGTCCGTAATGTGGAAGGGATTTTAAGTGCTTACTTTTCCCCCTCTGAGCTACTGTTCTGCTTCGGTTCTGTTTCACACAGAGATCAGTCTGGCAGTTTTGAATGACTTGGCAGGGCAAAGCATTTTCTGGGGAAAAAAAAATTGTTTTAAAGGAAAAACCAGTCAAACCAGAAATTTTTTTCCCAACGGACCTAACTGGTCATGGCAGCCACTGTCATTTTCTGGTTTAATGAACAATGAAGTAAAAATGAAATGCATATAAAAACCCTACTTAAGTTATTTTCATCTGGATGGACTTTCTCACCCCTCCCCCAATGGTGGTGTCTCTTAGCGGGCAGGGGATGCGGACAAATTGACCCATCGGGTGAATGGGGAGAGTTGAAAGGTCATTGAATCTCCGAGTCTGGTTATCTTGTTTCAATTACCAGCTGAATCTTGTGCCACACTCTAGAATAATTCATTTCTTCTTCTTTATCTGTTGCCCGAACAACCCAACGGGAAGATTTAAAATGCAAGAAAAGGGCTTCCCTGGTGGCGCAGTGGTTGAGAGTCCGCCTGCCGATGCAGGGGACGCGGGTTCGTGCCCCGGTCCGGGAGGATCCCACATGCCGCGGAGCGGCTGGGCCCGTGAGCCATGGCCGCTGAGCCTGCGCGTCTGGAGCCTGTGCTCCGCAACGGGAGAGGCCACAACAGTGAGAGGCCCGCATACCACAAAAAAAAAAAAAAAAAAAAAAAAAAAAAGCAAGAAAAATCAACTGAGATCTTATTCTCCCGATAACAATTCTCGGTTTTCTTTTCAGAGACTTGTCCACAAGTGCACTTTGTACATAGTTGTCTCCGACGGTCTTCCCATCCCCCCTGAATAAGAAATGCCGTTTGATCTGAGAGCACATACCTTCTGGATGCAGGTCTGTTTCAGAATCTCTGACCTCAGCTCGCAAGCATTTGGGGCTGATGGTCCTTTGTGGCAGGGCCTGTCCTGTCCGTTGTCTGTTGCTTAGCAGCAGACCTGCTCTCACCCACCAGGTGCTGGTAGCACCCCAGGCCCCCCGGTTGTGACAGCCCCAAATGTCTCCAGACATGGCCCAATGTCCCCTGGAGGTGGGGGACTCGGCAAAATTATACGAGGGAAAGCAAAGGTGATGAGAGTGAAATCCTGCGGCCCGGGGCCGTGGTGGCAGCCCCTGAGGGCGGCACGCAGGCCTGCGGGGCTGAGCCCCACGGGAAAGCCCGCCAGGTGGACATGGGAACCCCAAACCCAGCTCTGCCCAGATCAGGAACAAATAGTCACTCTCTGTTGGAAATGTGCGTTGTACCAGGTGCTGGATCTCAACCGTAGTTCTCTGAGAGGTGATAGCATCCGTGGCTTACAGATGGGGAAACTGAGGCTCAGAGAGGTTAAGGAACCCGCCCACTAGGAAGCGGGGGACCCAAGATTCAGGAGGACATAAAGCGCGTGCTCCACTTGCCACCACTGGACAGATCCAGACCTGCAGGCAGGTGCAGCGGGAGGTAAGCTGCACCCGCCAGAGGGAAGGTGTGGGGGCGGGCACCTTGTGTCCTGCCAGAAACCACACCTGTGGCTGGATTTACTCACAGGCGCTCCCGGCCTCTTGCTCTGGTTCGCTTTACGTCGTGGCTGACGGAGTTGATCTGGGCGTGTCCAGTGTTCTCATTAAACTGCGCCTGCCCCGGGGCAGGGCAGCGCAGAAAGGCAGTTGTCCCCTTAAAGCCCAGGGGCGCACAGGAGGAGGGCAGGACAGGTAGGGCCTTGCAGTCGCGGGCCTGGATGGGCAGCCCTGAGCCCACCTTGCCGTGCAGACTCAGCAGCCCCAGGGAAGCTGTCAGAGAAGCTGGTCGCTTCTCACGTCGGGGTTGCCTGTGTCTTTCTCCCCTGAGGGCCGGAGAGCCCCAGCGAGATGTCTGGGCCAAAGCCGTGGGGTTTCAGGTCCACACCAGCTGGTTTGAGGCTGATTGCAGTTGAGGGAAACTTCTGAGGTGTTAAACGGGTGTGCACTGGGCGCTGAGTCCTCTTTACTGAATCCTCATAAAATCTTGAATAAAATCCACGTTTCACGTGATTGCCCCATGCAGTTGGGTCAGCGATGGGAGATGGGTCTGATGCCGCCCAGTGGGGCCCGGGGCATGCGCAGAGGCGGCCAGGCGGGGCTGGTCCATCCAGGTGTTACGATGACCATGGGGGAACAGTCAGGACAGAACCCCCAGGGTCTCTGTGCCCTCCACACTCTATGCTTACTGACACCACCTTGTCACAGCCTTGTGTGGTTGGTGATAACTTTTGCCATTTTACAGTGACAGGAACCGAAGGCTAGGGAACTTATGCAACTTTCCTAAAACGATGCAGGTAGTAAGTAGCAGGGATTGGAATCCCCCTGTGACGGGCTGCCAGCCAGGCTCTTACCTGCTCCATGGTGCTGTCTACTGAGAAGGAAGACAGGACCGAGGCGTTTGTCAGTTCTCAGGTGTCTTCATGGGCAGAGGTGTGTTGATATTCTTTTGAGGCAGAGAAATGAGGGCCCTTACAGGGGCTCTGCACCAGCCAAGTTCTATCAGCCCAACTTCACGGGAGACAGGGCAGGCCTCCTGGAGAGACAAACACCCCCATCATCCTGTTCTGTATCGCCCCCCGGCCTCTCTGCCCCAGAGACCAGACAAACACATGATTGTACTCAGGCCTGGTTAATCTCAGAATGTACGTAACTCCTTAAAAGAGAAAAAAGCAGAGTTTAATGATTGCTGTATCGGCCCCTTCAGGTGAAGCCTGTTTGGAAGTTATCATGTTAGCAAGCCCAGCAGTTTAGCCAGTCTGCAGCCTTTTGGCCAGTCTCGTTCTGGTTGACCATATGATGGTGTGCAAAGGGCGTTACCCAGCAGCTGGCTTTGTTCCCTGAGAGCTCTTAGTTGCATATCATCAAATACCAACTATTAGCACCAAGGAACAGCTAAAAAGGATGCTGTAATGCTTGAAAACACCAGAAACCAGATATGTCATGTTTAGTTACTGTTTGGAGCTTCAAAGAAGTACATCAAAGTGAAGCAAAGAAGAAGCAAGGGCCCTTTGCAAGCTGGGTCTGGGGACCCGAGTGCGGAGGTGAAGCAGAAGTAACCCACAGGGCCAAGCCAGGACCCAGTGGACCAGAATCAAATCCGAGACGCCAACAGCAAGAATCAGATAAGCCCTCGCTGGCCGCTGGGGAGGCGAGGGTTGCCCGGAACTGTGAAGCACCATTACAGCCTTGAGGGAGGGAGAGCTCCGGTCCTCCCCAGAAGAAGACACAACGAAGACCCGTCAACAACATTTTGAATTGGGGGTAGAAGGAGGGAGCCTTCACATTCATGTGTGTGTGTGTGTGTGCGTGTGTGTGCGCATGTGTGTGTGTGCGTGTGCGTGCGTGTATGTGTGTGTGTGCGCGCGTGTGTGTGCGTGTGCACATGTTAGGAAACTGCGGTTATACCTTCGATGTGCTGGCGCTTTTCTAGGTGCTTGGGATAAATGGACAACATAAACCAAAAACCCTTGCTCACATGGAGATCACATTGAAACCGCACACCTCAGATTGGGACTTGAATCCACGGTCTTTTAATGGAGATCACACATCTGGTCTCAAGACTTAATGAAGCTTAGGTTCTTGATGTCTCATTGCAGAAAGAATTCAGTGAGAGACAAAGTGATAGGTAAGAAGTGGATTTATTTAGAGAGAAACACAGTCCACAGACAGAGCATGGGCCATCTCAGAAGGCAAGAGGCCCTGAAATATGGCATGGTAAGGTTTTGTTGTTTTTTTTTTTTTTTGCGGTACATGGGCCTCTCACTGCTGTGGCCTCTCCCATTGCGGAGCACAGGCTCCGGACGTGCAGGCTCAGCGGCCATGGCTCACGGGCCCAGCCGCTCTGCGGCATGTGGGATCTTCCCGGACCGGGGCACGAACCCGCGTCCCCTGCATCGGCAGGCGGACTCTCAACCACTGCGCCACCAGGGAAGCCCAGGCATGGTTAGTTTTTATGGTCTGGGTAATTTCATAGGCTAATGAGGGGGAAGATTATTCCAACTATTTGGGGGAAGGGGCAGAGATTTCCAAGAATTGGGCCACCAGCCCCACTTTTTGGTCTTTGATGGTCAGCCTTGGAACTCTCGTGGCACCTATGGGTGTGTCATTTAGCTGATATATTACAATGAGTGTATGATGAGGCTCAAGGTCCACTGGAAGTCAAATCTTCCACCATCTTGGACCTAGTTGGTTCAAGCCAGTTTTTGTCATGTCCTATGGCTATGTCATTCTTTTAAAGGTTGTGCCCTGCCCCTTTCTCTCCTGTTTCAACATTTTATATATATATATATATATATATATATATATATACTTTTCTATGTATATATGTGCAGAATGTATCTGTGTCTGTATTTATCAAATCACATCCACTTGAGACCATCCTAGCAGCTAATAAAGTATTGATAAACTGCTATTCTTTCTTTAAATAATAGATGATAAACATGAAATAAAGAGCCTTTACACTGACTTTGAAGATTATATTGCAAAATGCAAAAGCACTTTGTTCCTATAGTTAGATTATTATCTTATTGATACTACAAATTGATTTAACAACTTTTAATAAGAAATGATGCTGTAGGAAGTAAACTTCTGTCCATTGAACACTTGAGCGATTGTGACAGGAATTAGAGTTTTGCACGATCCAGGTTCTACCGCAGGCATTTCAGCACAACAGGGTAGGGCTTTGGGAGGTACTGGGTTTGGACTAGAGTTTTTGAAAGCCTGGGTTGCCTCAAGGTGTTGACGTTCTTTAGACAGAATAAAATATGTACAGCAAATGACTCATCCACTCAGTCAAAGCTTTCTTATGGGAATCCATCTGACTTCCTATTTCAAGACTTGGAAAATAATCCACTGCCGTTGAAAATGCAACTGTTGTCATTTAACAACCATACTTCCTTTCCTTGAAGTTCTTTATCCTTATTTTGTTACTAAGACGTAACAGCGTTTGACTGTAATAATATACGGCTGTAATACACTGTGTTTTCCAAAGCCCTTTGCAGAAGCTGTGGGGAACTCTTATTCATGCTAGTGGGCAGGCACGATGGAGCAGCCTCTTTGGGAGACAGCTGACAGTTTCTTACAGAACTAAGAATCCTCTTTTGCCGTACGATCCAGCAATCGTGCTCCTTGGTATTTACCCGAAGGAGTTGAAAACGTCTGTCCACACAAAAAATTGTGTGCAGATTTTTTTTTCATTCTTTTCTCTTTTTTAAATTTTTAAGTTTTTTTGAGGTATAGTTAATTTACAATGTCCATTATAGGTTATTACAAGATATTGAGTATAGTTCCCTGTGCTATACAGTAGGTCCTTGTTGCTTACCTACTTAATATATAGTAGTATGTCTCTGCTAATCCCAAACTCCTAATTTATTCTTCCCCCGCCTTCCCCCATGCACTTTGCCATAAGTTTGTTTCCTATGTCTGTGAGTCTATTTTTGTTTTGTAAATAAGTTCATTTGCATCATTTTTTTAGATTCCACAAATAAGTGATATCATATGATATTTGTCTTTCTCTGACTTACTTCACTTAATATAATAATCTCTACATCCATCCATGTGGATGTTAATAGCAGCTTTGTTCACAACTGCCAAAACTCGGTAACCACCTAGATGTCCCTCAGTAGGTGAACGGATAAATTAAACAGTGGTCCATCCAGACAATGGAATGTTATTCAGCACTAAAAAAAAAAAAAAGAGCTATCAGGCCATGAAAAGACACGGAGGAAGCTTAAGTGCATATTGCTAAGTGACAGAAGCCAATGTGAAAAAGCTACCTACTGTGTGATTCCAATGCTATGACATTCTGGAAAAGGCTATGGAGACAGTATGAAGGCCAGTGGTTGGCAGGACTTAGTTGGGAGGGAGGGATGAATCGGAGGAGCACAGAGATCTTAGGGCATTGAAAGTACTCTGTATGATACTGTCATGGCGGATACATGTCCTTATGCATTTGCCCAGAGCCATAGAATGTACGACACCGAGAGTGAACTGTGTGGTAAACGGTGGACTCTGGGTGATGAAGATGCGTCCATGCAGGATCATCAGTTGTTACCAGTGCACCATCTGCTGGGGGATGCTGATGCTGGGGGAGTTCACTGGAGGGGGCACAGGGGCTGTATCAGAACTCTCTGTACTTTTGCTCAATTTTTCTGTGACCTTAAAACTGGTCTAAAAAATAAAGTTTATTCGTTTAAAGAAAGAACTTAACAAAAACTGACTGTGGGTTTAATGAAGTTGACCATTCAAAGATGACCAGTCAGACGGGCGTTTTTCTCACTTTGCCCGTGTGACTGATAAATCTGTACAGAGATGTTTGTGGGTAGGGCCTTCTGCTCCCCCCCCCCGCCAACACGAGCGTCTTTTTTGCTTTCTGCAAGATTGGCTGGTGCAGCCATGGCGCCTGCCCCCCACCCCTTTTGATGCCCTGAAAGCAGCATTGTGTAAGTGCAGCCTCCGTGCCCGCTGGCAGTGTTCACTAATTGTTGACAGCGCTCTAATTTTTACACTCTCTTTAAAGGATCTTTGTGTGTGCTGATTGCAGAGGTAATATTTCTGGTATCAGTAACCATGGGAATGAATCATCTGTCAGAATGGCTCCCAGCTGCACCAGCGTCTGGATGGCAGCATCCCCTGCGTCTGCTAACGAGCCACTTCCCATTTGCTGGAGGGAGGACATTCCCACTTTTGCACGTTTGCTTGGGTTTGGTTAAGGGTTCTTCCTTGAGAACAACATTAGATAAAATGAATCCCATTTGCTAAAACCTGGATCTTAAGAGGAAAACATCCCTAGTTTCAGAAAGTAGAGCAAGCCCTTTGTAGAACGAAAAGCCCTTGAAGGTTGCGGGGGGAGGCCGACCCGCCCGCACTCCCCCCGGGCCTTGTCTCCAGCCCCCAGCATCGCATGGAGTCTGTTCCAGGCGTGCCGAGAGCTTTCCATCAACATTCTCCTCTGGCCACTGGAGAAAGGAGTGTAAATATTTCAAAGATTGCTGTTATGAATAATTGAAGAGCAATACAGAAAAAAGCTCCTAAACTCTCTTTGAAGTATGTAATGAGAGCTTTGAAATATGGTAGCATTTTGCCTTATCAGATTGAACTCTTTTCTGTGGGAAGATTGAAGTGGAAATGTAAGCCATTGTTTTCCTCGATGCCACTGACTAATGAAGGGCCAGGAGAGACTGAGAGCTTCCTGACCTTGGCAGAGATCAGAGCCTGCAGGAACGGATGCCCTTTGCATCCATGAACAGACAGGAGACCCTTACCAGCTTTTTCAACACTTGAATCCCTAACCACGGCTGCTTCAGCCCAGTGGCTTTTTTGCACAGAACTGAGGAAAACTGATATCCAGAATACCCGCTGAGTATCCTTTTTTCCTAGTCATTTAGACACGGACACGGGGTCATATGGTCCTGGTGTGGACCCTGTTCTTTATGCTGAGTGCTCATCAGCAGAGCAGCGTGTAAGACGCAGCACGTGTGTATATAAGGCTAACCTGTGGCGCTTTCCATGCCATCCTGTGTGCTTTACACATGCCCACTTGTTTTCTCCTTCAGGTCACTCTTTGATGGGGACGTCATTATTTCCATTTTACAGATGAGAAGGCAGGTACGCAGATTAAGTAACTGGTCCCCTGGCTGGTAAATGGCAGCATCAGGGTTCATGTCCAGGAAGCCTGAGTGCAGAGCTCTTGATATTATCCATCTCTCTGTCTCTCTGTCTCTCTGTCTCAACACTGTACTGTGTAAGGAGGCACCCAGGCAGGAAGCCTGAGTGCAGAGCTCTTGATATTATCCATCTCTCTGTCTCTCTGTCTCTCTGTCTCAACACTGTACTGTGTAAGGAGGCACCCAGGCAGGCTCGATTTCAAACCTCAGTGCTGCGACTTGCCGTTTGTCCCGTATAAATTCCTTTATCTTACTGCATCTAGGCTCCCTTCCCCATGAAATGGAAATCCTAGGCCCGGCTTCACAGGGTCCTTGGAAGCATCAGATGAGATTAGACAGCGTCTTCCCTGGTGGTCCAGTGGTTAAGACTCCACTCTCCCAATACAGGGAGCCCGGGTTCGATTCCTGGTCGGGGAACTAGATCGCTCAATGCATGCCGCAACTAAGAAGCCCACATGCTGCAACTAAATATCCGACATGCTGCAACTAAGACCCAGCGCAGCCAAAATAAATAATAAATAAATAAATATTTTTAGGTCTTCCCTGGTGGTGCAGTGGTTGAGAGTCCGCCTGCTGATGCGGGGGCCACGGGTTTGTGCCCCGGTCCGGGAAGATCCCACATGCCGCGGAGCGGCTGGGCCCATGAGCCATGGCCGCTGAGCCTGCGCGTCTGGAGCCTGTGCTCCACAACGGGAGAGGCCACAACAGTGAGAGGCCCACGTACTGCAAAAAAAAAAAAAAAAAATTAAAGAGATGAGATTAGGCACATAAAGCCTTTTAGAAAATCTAATGTGCTGTGCAGATGGGTGATGTACAGGTGAAGATGATGACTATAATGATGATTGCTGGAAAGGAGAATCATAAAAAATACATCCCTAAAGGATATTAAAATAAGTGATAAGGATTCAAGTTTCTCAGAATTAGGTGATTAAGAACTCACTTATTTCAAAACATTGTTCCTATTGAATTAGTTCGTAAGTTCAAAATGCATCGTTCCAGGACAAGTCTGAGTCAGACACATTAAAAGTAGGGTCTTGGGCTTCCCTGGTGGCGCAGTGGTTGAGAGTACGTCTGCCGATGCAGGGGACACGGGTTCGTGCCCCGGTCCGGGAAGGTCCCACATGCCGCGGAGCGGCTGGGCCCGTGAGCCATGGCCGCTGAGCCTGCGCGTCCGGAGCCTGTGCTCCGCAACGGGAGAGGCCACAACAGTGAGAGGCCCGCATACCGCAAGAAAATATATATATATAAAATAAAAGTAGGGTCTTGGGATTTCCCTGGAGGTCCAGTGGTTAGGCTTCTGCACTTCCACTGCTGGGGGCGCAGGTTCGATTCCAGGTCGGAGAACTGAGATCCCGTGCGGCTCGGCCAAAAAAAAAAAAAAAAAAAAAAAAAGTAGGGTCTTGCCCTGTCATGGTTATTGTCGGAAAATGTCCATCCTTTTCAGAGGGATTAATATGTCACTTAAGAAAACAAGCCACAGGTCCTTTTCTATATGCTTTGAGGCAACTTAGTGTAGGAACGAGAAACAACTGGCCAGCGAAGTGAGGCCCTTGATGGGAGCTGGTGGAACCAGAACAGTGCGACTCAGTGGTTAGTGCTTCGGCTGATGCAGGGAGGGGTTACAGCTCGGCTGCAGCTCGGGGACTCGGGGAAGGACAACATGAAGTGGCATAAATGGGGCCGAGTACACGGTTTAAGGCTTAGTTAGCAGGAGGTGTTTGGGAGGGGAGGGAGGAGTTAAGAGAGGGTGAGGGAAGGGCAAAGAGAGACAGAAATGAGAGAATTTCGAGTTTCAGGCTCAGTAAAGATCTCACGTTCCACAGCAGGGAGCTCATTTTTCTTCCTTCCAGAAATGGTAACCCGACTCTGATTTCCCCTTCGGATGTATTCCCAGTAGAAGAAAGAGCTGCAAGAATATTTAATATCCTTACACATTTCTCTTAAGTGAACTCAAATCTTCACTTGCTTTATTATTTTTTTATTTTATTATTTTATTGAAGTATAGTGGGCGTACAATATTATATGTTACAGGTGTACAATATAGTGATTCACAATTTTTAAAAGTTATATTCCTTTTATAGTTATTATAGAATATTGGCTATATTCCCTGTGTTGTATAATACATCCTTGTAGCTTATTTATTTTATACCTAATAGTTTGTACCTCTTAACCCCCTACCCCTATGTCACCCTTCCTTTCCCTCTCCCCACTGGTAACCACTAGTTTTTTCTCCATATGTGTCAGTCTGCTTATTTTTTGTTATATTTACTAGTTTGTAGTAGTTTTTAGATTCCACGTATAAGTGATATCATACAATATATGTCTTTCTCTGACTTATTCCACTTAGTCCATCCATGTTGCTGCAAATGGCCATATATATATATATATACACACACACATACACACAGACCACATCTTTATCCATTCATCTATTTATGGACACTTCGGTTGCTTCCGTATCTTGGGAATTGTAAATAATGCTACCGTGAACAGTGGGGTGAATCTATCTTTTTGAATTAGCATTTTCATTTTTTCCAGATATATACCCAGGAGTGGTATTGCTGGATCATATGGTAGTTCTATTTTTAGTTTTTTGAGGAACCTCCATACTGTTTTCCACAGTGGCTGCACTAATTTACCTTGCCACCAACAGTGTATGAGGGTTGCCTTTTCTAACAATCACTTACTTAAATGGAGATTTGTTTTTTGAACTTAGCTACTAGCGGCCAATAGTATTAAATCTTTTACTATCATAGCTGTATTCCAGAATCCAATTGACAGGTGGAAAATGTGGAGACTTTGGTCTTTCTAGCAGTGAATCACAGTGGAACCAGCTTTACTGGTGTTATCCTTTCAGAGATCATGACTACATTCCCTTGAAAAGTCAATTTTAGCACTGAGTGCCTGAGTCATGAGTGCTCACAATTTGGAAAAGCAGAGAACAGGTAACAAGGTCTTTTCTGGCACTGGTGAGGGTGGGAACAGAACAGTCCTCTTGGCGGTGGAGCACTTTTGAGCACATTCATCCCACTTCAAAACCTTTGCATGTCTCAGAAGGGATCCATTGGTAGAGACGCAAAAGGACAGATGGTGCGTGAAGGAGAGAGACCGATACCGTAGCACATGAATTTGCTTATTAAGAAATCAGCTGCTTGAGATACCATGGCAAGGTTCCACGGAAGATGCATGGGGTGTGATTCAAAGAGGAGAGGGATTTCCCAGCTGCTCGCCCTGAAGTCAGGATTTGTCTTTGGATCACCATAATTTACAGTCATTTTCTGCAAGCCTCCTCTGTGAGTCTGGGATTCTCGCGTCGATTCCTTGGCCCTCACTTCCAGGCCACTCCTCCGGGGCCCTGCCCCTCCCATGGATGCCCAGAGCAGGTGCCCAGAGCAGGAAGCATTGATCTGGCTTCTCCCCCGCTCTGGGCCCCGCGCTGGGCTTGGAGGGGAACACGGGTGACTAGGAGACACGGCTCTGTGAGCTTGTAGGTCAGAGGAGACTAGGGGGTGGGGGAGATGCCCTGTGGAGGTGGAGACAGCAGATGTGAGCACGCGAAGCGGCCTCCCAGGCGTAGGACGTCAGGGAGCCGGGAGGGGGGAGGACTGTGGAGGGCTGCGGCAGCAGATGTGAGCAGGGAGATTTTTGTGTGCAGATGTCTGGCTTTTAAAACACCTCTCGTGAAGCAAAACACACGGGGGGCTGAATCGACCCCCTGGCTGGCCAGCTCTCACATCACCATGAGATGTGGGAGGCCAAGAGGCTGGAGGAAGAACCGGTCCAGGACACACCTGTCCTGTCCCCTTCCCCCTCAGAGCAGTAGACTTAGGATGTTAATATTAACAAACAAAACACTCCAAGGAGAACAAAAAGCAAATATGAACAGCTTAAGCTCCTACGCAGCCTCAGCACACGGTGGTGAAGGCTACAGCATCGGGATGTCGGTTTGAATCCTGGTCTGGGGCTGGCTGGCTGTGTGCACATGGAGAGCCACGTCACCTCAGCCTCTTGGTTTTCTCATCCTGCGAGATGGAGGTAATAGTAATCACCACCTTACAGCTGTCACGAGGATCAAATGAGTTGATACACGTGAAGGTCCCGGAAGTGTGTCTGGCACCATAGAAGTGTTAGCTGTTGTCAGAGTTATGGAGACAGATGGTTTCAGACGGGCGGATCCCAGAAAAAGCAGGAAGAGGCGACTCAGCTCCAGATGCCCTCAGTCTCCAGGCATCCTCTCCACCAGCATCTCCTCGGCTGGCTTGCGTGGTCCCTCCCCTCCCATCCTTGTCTCCATCCCTGGCCGTGCCTTCTTCCCAGATTTGAACCAGCACCGCTGGAGCTGTTATGTGCATAGGAGCCACCTGGAGCTCTTGCTGAAACGCATATTTGAGTTTTATGGATCCGGCTCAGACCTGGGATTCCGCACGTGTAACAAGCACCCAGGTTTTGGCAACTCTGAGACGCGAGGAACTGGAGGACACGCCACCCCCACATCCTCTTCTCAACAAAATTTTGTGTCCGCTCTGGCCTTTTAGTTTCAAGTCTCCTTCAGCCCCCGAGGTGCAGCCCGCGTGCGGCATCCTTCCCCTCCCTTTGCACAGCTGTCCTACGCGGCAGCCGGGAAGGTGGACCCTGCACCCACAGAGCATCCCAGCTCGGGGCATCGCTCCATCCGCCTCCCCGGCTCCCCGTGACTCAGGCCACACATCCTGCCGTGGGAGCATCTCGTGCGAATAGAGTTTCAGAGCCATCCTCTGATCTCAAGCCACTGTGAAGAGAGTCATTTTTTTCCCAGAATAGACACAACACAACGGAGCCTTATGCCGTAGGCTTGCTCCCCCGGGACGCCCACCTTCCTGGCTCTGTTACACCCGCCGCGTGCAGTCTGCGTTCGGCAAACGTGTGAGGAGAGTGTGAAAGCATCCCCACCCCACGTGAGCGACTTGGACACAAGTCACACCTCAGTTTTGCCCCAAGATGCCCAAGCCGCAGATATCCCATGAATTTATGCGAATATCACAGTTCTCTAGGCTAAAACTCCCCCCCATATCCAGGAATGTGGGACCATAAGGCCTCTCTGTGTGCTGGTACGTACTAACCAGCATCCCAGCCACAAAGTAGCAGAAAAGAGTGTTATTAACAGAAAGAAGACCCTCTGAATGTATTTTTTTAATGGGAAAATGGCAATTCTCAAAGCACAATAACATGACATTGTATTCCAAAGTTCCAGTGTAGGTAGCCCCAGTGCCACCGATACTTTGTCAGGGTCAAGGTCTCTTAGGGGCGTTTTACGGTTGGTCTCCATCCCCACCCGGACCCCACACAGCTTCAGGAATTAGCTATCACATCAGTGACCCTCCTGGTCAGTATCTTGTTTGATCGTGGACCTGTCCATTCTGCAAACATTTATTTCAGCCTGTTCACTGGCTGACGTGCGGGAGTGTAGACGAGAGAGTAGATTCGAGGTGGAACTAAAGGAAAGGAAAACACAGATGATGTGGGTGTCGTGTGATGGGAAGTTTGGGAAGAGCAGAAATGAGGTCTGGTATGGATCCTGCCCCCCAGCCAGCCCCTTGGGAAGCGTGCTCTGCACACCCAGGGAAGATTCTAGACCATTCTGGTGGAGGATACAAAAGGTTTCGTGGGGAAAAATGGGGTTTTAATTACACAACGATCCTGCAGGTGCAGGAGCACGTTTCCCATGTGATGTTACAGAGACTGGCTCCTTCGTCCCCACTGAGGCCCCAGGAGAGACACAGGGAAGGTCTGATTCTAAGTTAACCCATGAGAAACCAATCTCAGTTTTCCTCAAATTGTGGCCCAGAGACCATCCGCCTTGGAATCACATGGGAGCATTTGTTTAAAAATCGGCTTCCTGATCTCAGTCAGAAGCTCTGGGGTGGGGCTCCGGAATTTGCATTTTTAATAAACTCTCCAGGTGATACGTCAGCACATTCAAGTTTGAGAACCACTGGCTCCAGAGGTGGAGGAACTGGCCCGCCACACACACACACACACACACACACACATACACAAACATAGACACACACACACATACACACACACAGACACAGACACACACACACATACAGACACAGACACACAGACACAGCCAAGACCAGGACTCAGCCCTTCTGGTCTGGTGGGCTTCCCACTAAACCCTTCCATCACTCACTAAACCGGGGTGCCCAGCGCCATCCATTGACACTGGTGTTTCTAAGGTACTTGTCAAAATTCAAGTTCTCTCTTTTTCTTTAGGGAGCAGGGTTCAGATGATGGCTTGTAGGGCATATGAGTAAAAGAAAAGTATCTCCAAAGAGAAACCCAAAGGGAATGGGTTTGGTAAACGGGTGCAGCCACTATGGGGAACAGTATGGATGTTCCTCAGAAAACTAAAAATAGAACCACCAGATGATCCAGCAATCCCACTCCTGGGCATATATCTGGACAAAACTCTAATTCAAAAAGATACAAGCACCCCAATGTTCATAGCAGCACTATTCATAATAGTCAAGACATGGAACTAACCTGAATGTCCATAGATGGAGGAACAGATAAAGAAGATGTGGTACATATATACAATGGGATATTACTCAGCCATAAAAAAGTATGAAATAATGCCATTTGCAGCAACATGGATGGACCTAGAGATTATCATACTAAGTGAAGTAAGTCAGACAGAAAAAGACAAATACCGTATGATATCACTGATATGTGCAATGTAAAATACAACACAAATGAACCTACCTATGAAACAAAACAGACTCACAGACCTAGAGAACAGACCCGTGGTTGCCAAGGCAGGGAATGGAGCAGGGAAGGATTGGGAGTTTGGGATTTGCAGATGCAAACTGGTATATACAGAATGGATAAACAAGGTCCTACTGTAGAGCACAGGAAACTATATTCAATATCCTGGAATGAGCCATAATGGAAGAGAATACGAAAAAGGATATGTGTGTATATATATGTATAACTGAGTCACTTTGCCGTACAGTAGAAATTAACACAACATTGTAAATCAACTATGCTCCAATAAAATTAAAAAATAAAGAGAAACTCCTTTGTTCAGAGTGGCCCCTGCCGTCTTGGTCAGTTGACGTCTGAGAACCTGCCCCTCCATCCTTCTTTAGCACCAAGGGAAAGAGGTTGGTTGGACCGAGAAGTTAAGTTCTGCGTTTCGTGGTGAGACTTGCCTTACTTGTGAAGCCTGCACACCACATGCTGGGATGAAGGTTTTCCTCACGTGGGATGCCTTGTTCTTGGTGAAGGAAGCGCCTTAGTTTGAGCCTCGGCCCCCACTCTGGTCCTGATGGTGACGTGGGTGACGCAGCTCCACCCCCTCTCCTCTCAGGGCTGGCTCCCAGGTGGGACATGTCCTGCAGGGCCCCTGCAGGCTTCAGGTTTCCCGGGGTGGCCCTAGCTGGACAGGGTGGGCACAGCGCCCTCATTCCGGGGTCCGACACGAGGATGCCCACTCTTCCACGGCCATAAGCCCCATCCTCCAGTAATGGCCTTGTCTGTGATAAACGTGACATTTTGGTGTCCCGTCAGCCTTACTCTCTCTGTTTGAACTGAATTACCTGCATTTGATTGAGTTTGTTTCTTTCTGGAGCTAAGATGAGACAGAAGCTTGCCACCATGAGTTGTGTGAAAGGACCCCAGGTGTTCTGATGGACAGGGAAACGCGGATTTGTTTAGTGGGCAAGGCTGTTCTCCCACGTGGCCCGCTGTTACTGAAGCCACAGAACCATGGCAGCCCCGAGCCCGTGGCAAACATCCCCCAACAGCTCTTGCAAAAAACAAGTCCCAGAGTTCAGGCCGTGAAGACAGGTATGTTCCTAAGAGGGGCTGTGAGTCCCTGGTCTGGCAATGGTCTCCCTGAGAGCCTGCACTCTTTGACTTTTTTCACATGGTCTCACCTTAAAAGTGATGTCATCTCCCGCTCTCGCTAACACATCAGGACTTCTGAGTACCGACTAGACTGTTACAGATGCAGGATGAGTCAAGCATGGCCCCTTAAGCGCCATATTCTAATGTCCCGAGCACAGGACGCCCATGACCTGCTTTCCTGGCCTGGGGTTTGTCACTTCCAGCCTGAGACTCCACTGGGAGGTCAGAGACTCTAGGCTGTGTTGTCTAAGCCTCATGAATATGCTGAATGTGTTGTCTGACTCTGAAGTCTGCCTGGCCCCTGCCCTCTTCCAGAGGAAAACTCCTAGAGGCTTCCGGCTGTGCAAATGTGCGGGGAAATCATTCCTACAGACACACATCAGAGTTGACACCTGTGCACATCTGGATGCTGAGTGGACAGGCCTGTATCCCAGCTGGAGAGCTGGAGCTGTGCCATGGTGAGAGCAACAGGGGAGCAGAGGGTGCCCGGCCAGCAGCGAGAGGCTGGTGACAGTTACGCCAATGAACACGGCAGGTGTGGGAGGAGGGGTCCTGTAGACTGGAGTGCTCAGAGGGAGGGTCTAGGGGCCACGGCCCTGCAGAGGGGATGAACTGAGGCCTGGAGTGAGGAGGGGCTGCCATGCAGGTCGCCGGCCCCACTGGTCTTGCTTCCCCGTCCTTTTTCCCTGCCAGCTCCCACCCGACCATCACCTTCACCTTTTCAGCTCAGGAGACGGGCAGAGGTGACCCAGCCCCCAGGGAGCACACGTCCCATGCCCTCCCCCGCTCACCTTGATGTCCCCTGGGACGCCGTCTGCCACGTGATGCTCCTGGTTTGCACTGGGGGAGTTGATAACAGCGGGACGGCCGGTCCCTCCAGAGGCCTCCCTCCTTCCCGCCCTGTCCCCTAAGTGCCACCTCAGATTGGAGGTGACGATGCTGAGTTCTAGGGGCTGTTTCCTTTATCTGCTAGGAATGCTGGGACCAGGGCCTGGAGAGCCAGGGGTTGGGGGGCATGAGGGATTGTCGTCAGAGGGCTGGGGTCCTAGCCAGAGCCCTGGGGCCACCTGAGGGCTGGGGCACGGGTTGGGGTGGTGGTGGACCAGGCCCCGCCTTGAGGTGCAGAACGATGCCTGTGGACAAGCCGGGCTGCCATGTCCGCACAGGTGATCTGCATCATCTTCTGCGTGACCGCGGCCACATTTTATTAATCCCTCTTTTCCCAACACCAGGGCTCAATAACTGACTATCCCTGGAATGAACGAATGGGTCATTTACTGCAAGAACTTGGGGGGTTTTCTTTGTTTCCTTTGCTTTTTGTATAATATAAGAACTGGACAGAGTTTCTAAGGAACTCATTGCCCAAGTGGTGTTTCCTAGTGCAGGAGCCACGGCCCCTGAGTTCCAGCCCAGATACACTGGGTTCCTCTCCTTGCTCTGCTTTGATTCCTGGGCAGGTGGAGGGGGTCCAGCTGCCTTGTGGTCCTCAGCAGCCTGCCTGGAGAGCGTCCAGAGGCAGTGTCAGATGTGGTCCAAAGGGCAAACCCGACTTTACCCGTCTCTACCTTGAGGATGTGTACTGAGTGGATACACCTCTTTGGGCCTCAGTTTCGTCCTCTGTAAAATGGAATAGTAATCTCTCCAGAATTGCAGTGCGGGAGCCGGGCACCCAAAGGCAGGCAGTCCTCGGCACCATTCTGCCCAGTGGTGCCAGGGACACAGCCAGACCTTCGTGGTGTCATTCATTTGCACACCTGTCTCTCCCGCATAAATAACTCTGTCTTTGAAACCTCAGTGTCTGACACAAAGGAAGGGCTCAGTAAACGTTTGTTGAGTGAATAAATGATCTTAAGAAGAGGGAGAGAAAGGAATAGATGAAGTACAGCAGGACCTTAAACAGGACCTGTGATGTATTTTGTTGCGCTTTGTCAATGAGCTTTTCAAATCTTATTCAGATGTCGAATCACTGGTACCAAAATCCTGAGTATGTAGGTCACTTTTAGAGAAGCGGAACTTAGCCCTGTGGGGTTTATTTCTCACCTAGAGAAAGGTGTGCCTTCTGCAGGCCCTGAGGGAGAGAGCCTCTAGAGGGTGGGTGGTGTCCCCAGAGAAGTGGGTGGGGATGAGCCAGTTCTGAGGGAGTCTTGGTGTCAGAGTTTGGCCCCGGAGCTGGCCCTGCGTGGGAACCGGGTGGACCGCGTGGAGGGGAAGCAAGTGGTCGTGCCCTCAGCTGTACTTGGACTAGAGGTTGTTGCCCATCGGTGCCTGAGGCGCCCTCCCCGTGGTTCTGGGGACTGGGCCCTGTGTGAGCTACAGCAGACGCCCTCACCTGGGCCTGGGATTCATTGCAGGACTGCTATTCCTCTCAACGTCTCCTTTCGAAATCTGCCTGGGGAGTTTGCTGGGGAAAGAGCCTGGATAGAATAGAAAAACGCTTCCTCCGAAGTGAGGGCGCGCCACTGCGGAATCTCCATCACCTCTGGCTGATAAACAAAAATACAGTTCTGACCGTGTGAAGTCAGGGGCCGCGGGGGCACCTAGAGCATTGTCACCTGGCACAGAGGGAAGCAGCAGCTGCCCCAGCTCCAGCAAAGCCTCTTGCTGCTTTGACAGCTCTATAAAATACAGGGTTATCTGCAAAGACGGTCAGAGGGGAGAACCAGTGTTTCCACTGCTAACACCTCAAATACCGATGGCCACAGGAACGTGGGGGTTCTGGACTGCTTAATCACTTCACAGCAGAAGGGAGTGATTTTTTAAAAATCCCAGTGTGGCAGAACCTAAAGGAACCTGAGGGAAACATCTGGCCCAACGCCGTACTTTTGGCTGAAGGTGCAGAGGCACGGGAAGGCCCTCGGCAGGTGCAGAGCCCCCTAATTGCAGGATTGGGGTTCGAATCCCTAATGTGGGGCTCTGTCTGCTCTGCTGTTGCTTCCCCTCACTAAGATGGGGTCAAACTGTCTGCTTTGTGATTTCTAAACGTACATCTAGACATGCCCATAGACCTGTGGCCTTCTAAGTTCCGCTGACAAGTTGCACTTCATAAATTTTGCTGAAATGAGATCATCAGCCTTTGTAGGAACAGAGTCTTCCTGAAAGGACTCAACCTGACATAGAACTTGTCCACTGGTGGCTCTTCTGGGGCATTTCACTGAGAATATGGGACTTTTCTGAGGAGTCCAGACCAAGAAGGTGCATCAGGTAGCGGAGGGACAAAGGCCCGCCGGGCGGGGGCGGTGCTGGGCCTGCTTCAGAGATGAGGGAGGGGCGAGGACCTTGCGGTCCACCGAGCGGGGGGCTCTGCAGCCCCGGCAAGCGGGCTCCAGACTGTGTGGGCCCCGGAGGCCAAGCCAGCTACGGCAGGGGGAGGGGGGCAGCTCTTCCCGGCAGAGGGCACCTGGGGACGCTGCAGGGCGTTCAGCCGGCACTGATGGCCCTGGATGGAAACAGATACCACCTCCCACATCCTCGACCCACTGAGAAAGCTCGGCAGCCAGCCTGGGGCAGTGGGCTGGACCAATCGAGACCTGCAGATGCACAAGGCAAACGAGAGGGATGGCGCCAGGCAGGAGAGGAGAGATGTTGGGATTTCCAGGAGGCAGATGGGACTCGGCACCAGCAAAACCAAGGCCCAGAAGTGCAAAGCATTCACCAAAGGCCCGACTGGGCAGTAGAAATATAGAAAAGGGCCATTTTGATTCCCACGTACCTGCCTCTGCGTCTTGTGTGGCTGAGCATTTATGTGGCACATATGTGCATTTATGTGGCACCGCGATGCTTTCAGTCTTAGGGGCTCCAAGGCCTCGACTCGCGGCTGCGGATGAGGCCGTCACGAGTTAAGGGCTGCAAAGGGAAGACGAAGCAAAGCCGCTTCGGGCGGGAGGCTCAGGACAGCAGGTGCTGCAATCCGGCCCCCACCAGCCTCCCCTCCCCTCCCCTCCCCCCTCCCGCCCCAGCCTGAGCTGGGTTAGGATGTGAGATGCCCCAGTTTTGCCAGGATTCAACTCACTCTCCCTGCCTTCCATACCCACGCCCTTCTCCAGACTCACACTCGTCCCCTGGCTCAGAAGGAAGGTTTGGCCCTGAGCTTTGGTGTCTGACATGCTTTTCCCGGCTTGTTGCCCACTGACCAGGGGTGTCTGGAGGAAATGACTTTGCCACCGTTAAAATCATGGTGTGTCTCTTCCTATCTCATCTCCCACCGCTTTAATTCACCTTCGTACAGATTTTCCCAAATACCCTCTCTAGTCTGACCCTGCCCGCTTGACCAAACCCAGTCCCTTGTGTCTAAAGGTCAGTTACACCGTGTCTCCCTGTCTTTTTAAATCATTGTGTTTCCAGGTGAATTGTCATCCTCCTAGCTCTGCTGGCTTCTCTGTTTCCATCCCAGGCACCCCATCTCCTAGCCACCTAGCATTATAACCGTACATCATTTTTGATTTTATCTTAGCATTTTTGTGCTGTAAATCCTTCCTTCCAATGTCTCATCACATCTGCATTTTCCTTTCTGGAAACAAAATTGCTGCAAGGATCCCGGCCCTCGCATGAGTTCATGTTTGGCAAGGATCGGTTATCAATTGGTAAATATTTGTTGGCAGAAATGATGAAGAGAGAGTCTGCTAGTTTGTAAGCCCTCATTAGACGGTGAGTGACCGGATGTCAGGGGCAGTGTCTCATCCCCAGTGTGTGACAATGTGACGGCACAGAGTAACCCTTCTGAACAGGTTGATGGGTGCTGGTTAGAAGGAAAAGACACATCTACCTGGTCCTGTTATCGAGTCCAAGCTGACGCTGCTTGCCACACACAGGCCAGTAAATTGAGAGACAAGGTGCTGGGACAAGGAATAGTGACTTCATTCGGAAATCCAGCAGACCAAGAGGACGGTGGGCTTGTGTCTCAAAGAACCATCTTCCCCGAGTTAGAATTCAGGCTTCTTTTATACTAAAAGAGGAGGGAGTAAAGTCCTGGTTCGGGCCAGACTCCGGAGGGGATGTGTTATTTCTTCCTTCCTGAGGTCATTCCTACCCGGGCCTAGTCAGGATGTTCCCTGGGAGCTAAACAAAGGTGTTTTAGCTTAATGCTCATTACCTGGCGGCAGGGGTCCCAGAGTCGGGCCCTTACGTGTAATTTAAGCTTCTAGGCAACATCCCTTTAGTGATGAACTTGTAGTAGAACACAGGCTTCTCCCTGTTACGGTCTCTACCCCTGCTAATCCACCTATGGAACTTCCAGAAATAGGTTTTTTTTTTTGTGGTACGCGGGCCTCTCACTGTTGTGGCCTCTCCCGCTGCGGAGCACAGGCTCCGAACGCGCAGGCTCAGCGGCCATGGCTCACGGGCCCAGTCGCTCCGCGGCATGTGGGATCTTCCCGGACCGGGGCACGAACCCGTGTCCCCTGCATCGGCAGGCGGACTCTCAACCACTGCGCCACCAGGGAAGCCCCATAAATATTTTTCATTTTCAGGTTTTCTCCTTCTTCAAAAATTTCAGTTTTCTCTTAAAAATCTTTGGGTGTCTTTTGAGAACTCGTGCATTCGGCTCAAGGCAAAGGAGAGAGGAGTGAGTGTGTGAGCGTGTGTGAGCGTGAGTGTGTGTGGTTAGAAAGACGTTGAGACTAGGCTGTATGAGGAGATGGAGTGAGGACAGAAAGCAAACTGCCCATCTCACACATTTCCACCCCCTTGGAATTCAATCACTGAGGTTCTGAGCTTTGGAAATGATGACTTGATTGGTCAAGAAGCAGTTCTCTGTTTATTTCCACGGCAAGTTCTCTCTTGTGCAACCTTCTAATATGGGATTTACATCCAGGACTTACCTTTGAAGGATCTGCCTTCAGTAAAGGCTGAGGCTTTACCAGGTGGATTGGTGACTATGGACTGGGCCTCTGAGAACGTCTCCTGTGCTGTCACTGAGTTAGGCAGGCCGTGTGGAGGAAGGGACGGTCAGAGCTGACCGCTGAAGTAGGGCACAGAGCGCTTACCTAGTGAGCTCTCCCGACGTGGGCTCTAACCTGCACAGAGGGAGGAGGAAGAAGCACCACTGATGACGAAGGTGCTGACAGAGATGGAGATGATGATGATTTCAACAACAGAACCCTATCAGGCAGCCTGACATCCTGAGAATCAGGTGGGAGACCAGTTCTCCAGCCCCATCAGTGGCACCAGGAGTTGAAGCAGCCTTCAGGCAAAGAGCACATTCCCCCTTGTGGCTGCCGGACACAGGGCTGTTTCAGCTCCTGTACTTGGAAACAGAAGCAGAGGCAGCACGGGAAATGATTTGGAGAACTCTGATCCCATTTCTGATTTAAGTGGCCGTAGGGAAGGGAGAAGATAGGAAGGTGCTTTTATATCAAGATGGGTTCTCCCATGAGCTACAGTAGTCATTTATAGGACAGAGCAGGAATGGTGCCTTCTATTCTATGATCAATCCTGTGTGATTTTCCTTCCATATTTCAGCAAGCCAAGCCTTTCCCCCATAAACACCCTGAAGCCACAAATGTAGCCCTGTTGGCTTTTCCAATAAGTGAGATTAATTATTCAGAGGTAATTTGAGTTTTAAAACCGTCTGGTCAATATTGCAGAGAATGGAGTGTCCAGATGATGGCAGCAGCGAGACACTCTCGGCCCATAGTCTTGGAACCTGCATGACTACTCAACGCCAATGAAAACAATCACTAGATATAGAATAATAATAACAGATAAGCCTTTCACTCAATATTACTGAATCACAAAATGTGAGAAATAGGGAAAAACACATTTCCTGTGATTTCCCAGTTTCCAGAAAGGACATATTGCATATGCTGTCGAAATTCATGGCTTCAGTAGTGAATGAGGTTTACTGCTTAGAAATCTGCTTTTGCTACAACAGCTGGAAAACTGGAATTTTGGAAATATCCTATCAAATGTAAACTTTTGGGGAGAGGGCTTTTCTGTATTTTGGTGCGTCTCAGAAAGGACACCAGTCTTTTTCTTACACAAGGAAAGACTGAACTTAGTTGTTTTATTGCCAGTATAAGAGTTAATTTTATTCCCAGAAAGACATCATTATGTGGGATTGTATATGCTCTTCTTGTTAATGTAAATAGGCTGAAGTATAAACTAATTATTATTCAAAAAGAAATGCAAGGTGTCTTCAAGAAATTTGCCTATATAAGCATGTATATATGTAAATACATATATTTATAGTTTAACACACTTTTCTACTTTAAGAATATTTAAGAGATATATATCCACCATAAATATCTGGTATACAGATATAGATCATAATTCACCTAACAGGAAAGTTCTTTTAAGCCCAATTTCATTTTATATTAAGATTGCAGGGGCTTCCCTGGTGGCGCAGTGGTTTAAGAATCTGCCTGCCAATGCAGGGGACATGGGTTCGAGCCCCGGGCCGGGAAGATCCCACATGCCGCGGAGCAACTACGCCCGTGTGCCACAACTACTGAGCCTGTGCTCTAGAGCCCATGAGCCACAACTACTGAGCCCGTGTGCCACAACTACTGAAGCCCGCACGCCTAGAGCCCATGCTCCGCAACAAGAGAAGCCACCGCAATGAGAAGCCCGCGCACCGCAACGAAGAGTAGCCCCCGCTCGCCGCAACTAGAGAAAGCCTGCGCACAGCAACGAAGACCCAATGCAGCCTAAATAAAGAAACAAACAAATAAATAAATAAAATAAAAGATTGCAGATGGCTGCTGCCTTGGAGGTCTGTACCTTAGCTCAGTGGTATTTTTAAAGCAGCTGGTCTCCATCCAGCTGTTTGTAGCTGGCAAATCCTGAAGCTCACTGTGAAGCAGAGGGCACCTTACCTTAGTACATGGTCCTGAGTGATGGAAATTGCAGTAGGGACAATGCCCATTAGTCTGGATGTACCTGAAACTCCTTAGAGGGCCACAGTGGGGATGATCAGTTGTTCTTTGGAACGGACTCCGCTAACTCTTACTGTCAGCGACCCTCTGTGTGTTCCGTGCTATTTTGTTATCATTCATATGCATAGGAACATATACACACATAAAAACATACCAACCCAAAACATACACACACATGAGAAAATCATTTCTGCATTTGTTTTGTCTCAATTGCAAAGGACCCAAGTTCCAGTCCCACCAGCAAAACTTCCGGGCATCGTTTCTAAATGACAGACAGAAAAGCAGGGATGACGAAGGATCCAGAAGCTTCAGCCAAAGTCCCCTGCAGCCTTTGCGTCCATTTCATTTCCTTGTCTGTAAAAATAAGGGCCGTGGGTGACATGGCTTCCGAGGGCTCTTTCAGGTTTAACATTTCAGTATTTCTTTTTCTGGAGGCATTGTGAGAGGATTAAGGATTTACTTCCTCCCCTGACTTCTGCTCAGCTCTACCAGAAGAAAGAGAGCACACTCTTTCTGCTTCAGCACATCCAGACAAGCCAGCTGAAGAGACACCACACCAAGGAAATATAGGACTTCCACCGACTTCCCAAACCTACGTTCTCATTTGGAACATACAGCTTTTACTTTTAGATTCATGTCTCAGATCCCTGCAAAGGTGAATGCTGTATTTTCCATAACTACATTCAGAAAAGCAATGCTTCCTATCAGGGCACATTACCACTGGCAGGAAGCCAATGTCAGCTCACTCCTGTGTAATTGATCTGCGGCATCTTAGTTTCAAGGCTTAGCCAAAGTAGTTACTAATAGATTTTAGATGACAGATACGGAATTTTCTTCTCTCGTCCTTCAGTGGGAGAACGAGAAGGATGAACTGCAATTGGGTTTTATGTCTTGATGGTAATTTTTGGAAAGCTTAAAATAATATTAAGAAAAAATATTGGAATAGGTGTATATGAACAATGTTTTAGTAGTCTGTTTAATGAACACAAATTTATTGAATTGACTTGGCAGGTAAAGTGAATATTTTCTTTCATTATTATCGAATTTCACTCAGCTGAGGATTATGTATAAAAGCACCAGAACAATGCATGGAATGTAGTCACTCAACAAATGTTAATGCCATTTTTTTGTAGAATGTACTCGAAGGGTGATTATTTGTAATCATCTCAGGAATACCCAGATTATTTACGTGATAGCAGCTCACATTAGGAGACTAAAGATCAACAGATTGTCTTAAATCAACGTTGGCTGGTTTCGCAAAGCATTTTCTTAGACTAAGGTCTGCTGAGGCCTAAGAACTTTGAAGATGAATCATCCTGGCAGTGAGAAAGTGTTCATGGTCTGTGGAGCCCATTTTATTCCATCTGGTCTGCTTTCCTTTAATTTCGGCTACAAAAGCACAAAGACCAATGTCTCCAGGAGGTTCTGTTCTTGAAGCTTTCCTTGTAAACTCTGGAAGGTACAGGAAGCGTCCCATAGGTACTAAGCGTTCATCAGATTTTCTAGTGTCACGAGATCTCTAGAAGAAATAGAATGTATATTTTCCTATAGTAAGAAACGGACCCGCCTATCTCAATAGTTAGGAAACCTTGTGAGTAGTTGTTATATTTCCACAAGATCTGCCCCCAAAGAGCCCTCTTTCTTTAAAAAATTTATTGATGTATAGTTGATCTACAACGCTGTGTTAAAAAAAGCCTTATTCTTGATGGACAGCTGAAACTTCTCTCAATAAGTACCAGATGGCAGAGTCTCAGCATTTGTGACATGGGTGGAGGGACAGCAGGTTCTCTACTCATCCCCAAGGTGCCTCGAGATGTGAGCAGTAGAGAGAGGAGTACTGAGCACAAAGATGCTGGGACTTGGGGGCTCACTGATTATGACAGAGGCAAATTCAGTGAACATTTGACAGAGAGACGGTATGTATTTTTCTAAAGGGAAATAAATGCCTTTTTGATTGTGAGATTCCTCCGACAAAGTAAATGTCAGGGTAATGCAAGTAATAGCCTATGCTATCTTCTATCACCATGGTTACTGATGTAGTGAGTCATCTTAACTCTTTGGAGAATCAGTATTGAACGGCTTGATTTTTCCATTAACAGCCCTTAGCTGTGCTCTGTTGAACATCACCCCCTCCTTTCTGTGAGGAGCCAATCCGATTACATAAAACTTTAGTATTTCCAGTTATTAAAACAATCTCATTCTAAAAATAACCAGTACTTTTTATTTGCCTTAAAACCGTATGTTAATATTTTTTTACTGAGGTAAACTTTATGAAGTGAAGTGCATGTATCTTATATGCAAGATTCGATTACTTTCAACAAATGTATATACCTATGTTGGATACAAGATGAATATGCAAAAATAAATTGTATTTCTGTGTACGAGCTCTTAAAAATCTGCAAGTGAAATTAAGAAAACAATTTCGCTACAGTTGCATAAAAAGAATAAAATATGTAAGAATAAATTTACAAAATAGTGTAAGATTTGTACCCTGAAATATACAGTACATTGCTGAAAGAATTTAAAGAAGACCTAAATAAAAGAGAAGACATCCCATGTTAATGGATGGGATGACTTAATACTGTCAACATGGCAATATTCCACGAATTGATCTACAGATTAAACATGACTCCTATAAAAATCCCAGCTACCTTTTTTGGGGGGCAGACATTGACAAGATGATTCTAAAATGGAAATGCAAGGGACCCAGAATGACCAAAATAATCTTGAAAAAGAAGAACAAAGTTGGAGAACTCACACTTCCCAATTTCAAAACTTACTTTAAAGACCCAGTAATCAAGACAGTATAAAACTGGCATAGGATAGACACATAGATCAACGAGATTGAATCCAGAGTCCAGACGTAAACCCTAACATCTATTGTCAAACGATTTTTTAAATAGATCTTTATTGGAGCATAAGTGCTTCACAATACTGTGTTAGTTTCTGTTGTACACCAAAGTGAATCAGCCATATGCATACCTATGTCCCCATATCCCCTCCCTCTTGAGCCTCCCTCCCACCCTCCCTATCCCACCCCTCTACGTCATCGCAAAGCACCGAGCTGATCTCCCTGTGCTATGCTGCTGCTTCCCACCAGCCAACTATTTACATTTGGTAGTGTATATATGTCCATGCTACTCTCACTTCGCCCCAGCTTCCTCCTCCCACCCCATGTCCTCAAGTCCATTCTCTATGTCTATGTCTTTATTCCTGCCCTGTAACTAGGATCATCAGTATCTTTTTTTTTTTTTTTTTAGATTCCATATATATGGATTAGCATATGGTATTTATTTTTCTCTTTCTGACTTACTTCACTCTGTATGACAGACTCTAGGTCCATCCACCTCACTACAAATAACTCAGTTTCGTTTCTTTTTATGGCTAATATTCCATTGTATATATATGCCACTTTTTTTTTTTTTTTTTTTGCAGTACGCGGGCCTCTCACTGTTGTGGCCTCTCCCGCTGCGGCGCACCGGCTCCGGACATGCAGGCTCAGCGGCCATGGCTCATGGGCCCAGCCGCTCCGCGGCATGTGGGATCCTCCTGGACCGGGCCACGAACCCGTGTCCCCTGAATCGGCAGGCAGACTCTCAACCACTGTGCCACCAGGGAAGCCCCATGTGCCACATTTTCTTTATCCATTCATCTGTCAATGGACATTTAGGTTGGTTCCATGTCCTGGCTATAGTAAATAGTGCTGCAATGAACACTGCGGTACATGTCTCTTTTTCAACTATGGTTTTCTCAGGGTATATGCCCAGTAGTGGGATTGCTGGGTCATATGGTAGTTCTATTTTTAGTTTTCTAAGGAACCTCCATACTGTTTTCCATAGTGGTCGTATCAGTTCACATTCCCACCAACAGTGTAGTTGGGTTCCCTTTTCACCACACCCTTTCCAGCATTTATTGTTTCTAGATTTTTTGATGATGGCCATTCTGACCGGCATGAGGTGATACCTCATTGTAGTTTTGATTTGCATTTTTCTAATAATTAGTGATGTTGAGCATCTTTTCATGGGCCTCTTGGCCATCTGTATGTCTTCCTTGGTGAAATATCTATTTAGGTCTTTCACCCATTTTTTTAATTGGATTGTTTGTTTTTTTGATATTGAGCTCCATGAGCTGTTTGTATATTTTGGAGGTTAATCCTTTGTCTGCTGTTTCATTCGCAAATATTTTCTCCCATTCTGAGTGTTGTCTTTTTATCTGGTTTATGGTTTCCTTTGCTGTGCAAAAGCTTTTAAGTTTAAGTCCCATTTGTTTATTTTTATTTCCGTTACTCTAAGAGGTGGGTCAAAAAAGATCTTGCTGTGCTTTATGTCAAAGAGTGTTTTTCCTATGTTTTCCTCTAAGAGTTTTATAGTGTCTGGTCTTACATTTAGGTCTTTAATCCATTTGGAGTTTATTTTTTTGTGTATTTTTGTGTATGGTGTTAGGGAGTTCTCTAATTTCATTCTTTTACATGTAGCTATCCAGTTTTCCCAGCACCACTTATTGAAGAGGCTGCCTTTTCTCCATTATATGTTCTTGCCTCCTTTGTCGTAAATTAGGTGCCCATATGTGCATGCGTGTATCTCTGGGCATTCTATCCTGTACCATTGATCTATATTTCTGTTTTTGTGACAGTACCATACTGTCTTGATTACTGTAGCTTTGTGGTATAGTTTGAAGTCAGGGAGCCTGATTCCTCCAACTCCATTTTTATTTCTCAAGATTGCTTTGGCTATTTGGGGTATTTTGTGTTTCCATACGAATTGTAAAATATTCTGTTCTAATTCTGTGAAGAATGCCATTGGTAGTTTGATGGGGATTGCATTGAATCTGTAGATTGCTTTGGTAGTATAGCCATTTTCACAATATTGTTTCTTCCAATCCAAGAACATGGTATATTTCTCCATCTGTTTATGTCATCTTTGATTTCTTCCATCATTGTTTTACAGTTTTCTGAGTACAAGTCTTTTGCCTCCTTAGGCGGGTTTATTCCGAGGTGTTTTATTCCTTTTGTTGCAATGGTAAATGGGAGTGTTTCCTTAATTTCTTCTTCTGATTTTTTGTTGTTGGTGTATAGGAATGCCAGAGATTTCTGTGCATTAATTTTGTATCCTGCAACCTTACCAAATTCATTGATTAGTTCTAGTAGTTTTCAGGTGGCATCTTTAGGATTTTCTATGTACAGTATCATGTCATCCTCAAACAGTGACAGTTTTACTTTTTCTTTTCCAATTTGTATTCCTTTTATTTCTTTTTCTTTTCTGATTGCCATGGCTAGGAATTCCAAAACTATGTTGAATAAGAGTGGCGAGAGTGGACATCCTTGTCTTGTTCCTGATCCTAGTGGAAATGCTTTCAGTTTTTCACCATTGAGTGTGATGCTTGCTGTGGGTTTGTCATATATGGCCTTTATTATGTTGAGGTAGTTCCCTCTATGCCCATTTTCTGGAGAGTTTTTATCATAAATGGGTGTTGAATTTTGTCAAAAGCTTTTTCTGCATCTATTGAGATGATCATATGGTTTTTATTCCTTAATTTGTTAATGTGGTGTATCACATTGATTGATTTGCATATATTGAAGAATCCTTGCATCCCTGGGATAAATCCCACTTGATGTTGATCATGGTATATGATCCTTTTAATGTGTTTTTGGATTCTGTTTGCTAGTATTTTGTTCAGGATTTTTGCATCTATGTTCATCAGTGATATTGGTCTATAATTTTCTTTTTTTGTGATATCTTTTCCTGGTTTTGGTATCAGGGCGATGGTGGTTTTGTAGAATGAATTTGGGAGTGTTTCTCCCTCTGCAATTTTTTGGAAGAGTTTGAGAAGGCTCGGTGTTAGCTCTTCTGTAAATGTTTGATAGAATTCGCCTGTGAAGCCATCTGGTCCTGGACTTTTGTTTGTTGGAAGATTTTTAATTACAGTTTCAATTTCATTACCTGTGATAGGTCTGTTTATATTTTCTAATTCTTCCTGGTTCAGTCTTGGAAAATTGTACCTTTCCAAGAATTTGTCCATTTCTTCATGGTTGTCCATTTTATTGGCATATAGTTGTTTGTAGTAGTCTCTTATAATCCTTTGTATTTCTGCAGTGTCAGTTGTGATTTCTCCTTTTTCTTTTTTTTTTTTTTTTTTGCAGTACGTGGGCCTTTCACTGTTGTGGCCTCTCCCGTTGCGGAGCACAGGCTCTGGACGTGCAGGCTCAGTGGCCATGGCTCCTGGGCGCAGCTGCTCCGCGGCATGTGGGATCTTCCGGGACCGGGGCACGAACCCGCGTCCCCTGCATCGGCAGGTGGACTCTCAACCACTGCACCACCAGGGAAGCCCCGATTTCTCCTTTTTCATTTCTAATTTTATTGATTTGCATCCTCTCCCATTTTTTCTTGATGAGTCTGGCTACAAGTTTATCAATTTTGTTTATCTTCTCAAAGAACCAGGTTTTAGTTTTATTGATCTTTGCTGTTGTTTTCTTTGTTTCTGTTTCATTTATTTCTGCTCTGATCTTTATGATTTCTTTCCTTCTACTGACTTTGGGTTTTCTTTGTTCTGCTTTCTCAGTTGTTTTAAGTGTAAGGTTAGATTATTTATTTGAGATGTTTCTTGTTTCTTGAGGTGAGATTGAATTGCTATAAACGTCCCTCTTAGAACTGCTTTTGCTGCATCCCATATGTTTTGGGTCGTTGTGTTTTTGTTGTCATTTGTTTCTATGTATTTTTTAATTTGTTCTTTGATTTCTTCAGTGATCTCTTGGTTATTTAGTAGTGCACTGTTTAGCCTCCATGTATTTGCTTTTTTTTACAGTTTTTTTCCTGTAATTGATTTCCAATCTCACAGCATCATGGTCAGTAAAGATGCTTGATGTGATTTCAATTTTCTTAAATTTCTGAGGCTTGATTTGTGACCCAAGATGTGATCTTTTCTCGAGAATGTTCCATGTGCACTTAAGAAGAAAGTGTATTCTGCCACTTTTGGGTGGAATGTTCTATAAATATAAATTAAATCTGTCTGGTCTATTGTGTCATTTAAAGCTTGTGTTTCCTTATTTATTTTCTGTTTGGATGATCTGTTCATTGGTGTAAGTGGCGTGTGAAAGTCCCCTATAATTATTGTGTTACTGTCGATTTCTCCTTTCATGATTGTTAGCATTTGCCTTATGCATTGAGGTGCTCCCATGTTGGGTGCATAAACACTTATAATTGTTATATCTTCTTGGATTGATCCTTTGATCATTATATAGTGTCCCTCCTTATTTCTTGTAACAGTCTTTATTTTAAAGTCTATTTTATCAGATATGAGTATTGCTACTCCAGCTTTCTTTTGATTTCCATTTGCATGGAATACCTTTTTCCATCTGTTCACCTTCAGTCTGTGTGTGTCCCTAGGTCTGAAATGGGTCTCTTGTAGATGGCGTATATATGGGTCTTGTTTTTGTATCCATTCAGCCAGTCTGTGTCTTTTGGTTGGGGCATTTAATCCATTTACATTCAAGGTTATTATAGATATATATGTTCCTATTACCATTTTCTTAATTGTTTTGGGTTTGTTTTTGTGGGTCTTTTTCATCTCTTGTGTTTCCTGCCTAGAGAAGTTTCTTTAGCATTTGTAAAACTGGTTTGGTAGTGCTGAATTCTCTTAGCTTTTGCTTGTCTGAAAAGCTTTCGATTTCTCTGTTGAATCTGAATGAGATCCTTGCTGGGTAGAGTAATCTTGGTTGTAGGTTTTTCTCTTTCATCACTTTCAATATTTCCTCCCACTCCCTTCTGGCCTTTAGAGTTTCTGCTGAAAAATCAGCTGATAACCTTATGGGGATTCCTTTGTATATTATTTTTTGTTTTTCCCTTGCTTCTTTTAATATTTTTTCTTTGACTTTAATTTTTGTTAGTTTGATTAATATGTGTCTTGGTGTGTTTTTCCTAGGGTTTATCCTTTATGGAACTCTCTGTGCTTCCTGGACTTGGGTGACTATTTCCTTTCCCATGTTAGGGAAGTTTTTGACTATAATCTCTTCAAATATTTTCTCAGACCCTTTCTTTTTCTCTTCTTCCTCTGGGACACCTATAATTCAAATGTTGGTGCATTTAGTGTTGTCCCAGAGGTCTCTGAGATTGTCTTCAATTCTTTTCATTCTTTTTTCTTTATTCTGTTCCTTGGCAGTTACTTCCACCGTTTTGTCTTCCAGCTCACTTATTCATTCTTCTGCCTCTCTTATTCTGTTATTGATTCCTTCTAGTGTAATTTTCATTTCAGTTATTGTGTTGTTTATCTCTGTTTCTTTGTTTTTTAGTTCTTCTAGATCTTTGTTAAACATTTCTTGTATTTTCTCAGTCCGTGCCTCCATTCTATTTCTGAGATTCTGGATCATCTTTTTTTTTTTTTTTTTTTTTTTTGCGGTACGCGGGCCTCTCAGTGTTGTGGCCTATCCCGTTGCGGATCACAGGCTCCAGACGCGCAGGCTCAGTGGCAATGGCTCACGGGCCCAGCCACTCCGTGGGCATGTGGGATCTTCCCAGACCAGGGCAGGAACCCGCGTCCCCTGCATCGGCAGGCGGACTCTCAACCACTGAGCCACCAGGGAAGCCCCCTGGATCATCTTTATTATCATTATTCTGAATTCTTTTTCAGGTAGATTGCCTATTTCCTCTTCATTTATTTGGTCTTCTAGGTTTTTACCTTGCTCCTCCACCTGTGACATATTTTTTTGCCGTCTCTTTTTTTTTTTTTTTTATGAGTGGGATTGTGTTCCTGTCTTACTGGTTGTTTGGCCTGAGGCTTCCAACACTGGAGTTTGTAGGCTGTTGGGTAGAGCTGGGTCTTGGTGCTGAGATGAGGGCCTCCTGGAGATCTCACTGTGATGAATATTCCCTGGGGTCTGAGGTTCTCTGTTAGTCCAGTGATTCCAACATTGAACTCACACCACAGGAGCTTTGGCCCAGCCCTCGGTGTATGAACCCAGATCCCACAAGCCACGTGGGGTGGCAAAAAAAAAAAAAAAAAAAAGAGAGAGAACAATAACAAGGTAAAAAATAAAATTAGACTAGGAAACTAACAGATGTCTTAGAAAGAATATAAAAATAAAAATACACATGAATCAACAACCAGAAGGTACAACACTACCACAATAGTAAAAAAAGGGGAGGAGGAAAAAGAGAAAAAAAAAAAAGGGGGGGAAAGCCCTTGGCTGTGGAGGGCGGGGCCTAAGCACGGGTGAGGTTTGGGCAGTGGGCGGGGCCAATGCTCAGGACCCACGGGGCTGGAAAAGGCCCTGGGGGCCATGGGGGGTGGGGCTTAGGCTCAAGGAACAGAAGGGGCCCAGGTGTGCCCCCCACCCCTGGTCCCAGAGGGCAGGGAACCTCACCTGGGAGCCCAGCAGGCTTCCTGGGCTCGAGTGGGAGGGGCAGATGCCCTCCTCTCCTCTCTTGCTCCTCCGTCCGGGAGGGCCCCCGGTCCTGCCTCTCCTGATCTCCCCGGCCTCAGGGGCACTGACCCTGACTGGCCTCTACTTCTCCTCCCCCCTCAGTTCCCCTAGTCCTACTGGTTCACTTGGGGGTTCCTCCCGTCTCCTTGGGCGTCAGGGTCCCCCACCAGCAGCTGGCAGGCGCCCTAGTTGTGGGGAGATGCTAACTCCCTGTCTTCCCACACTGCCATTTTTGTCGATCGATTTTTTACAAGGGTGCCAAGACCATTTAATGAGAAAAGAATACTCTTCCCAACAAATGGTGTTGGGACAATTGGATATCCACATTAAAATAAAATTTGACTTTTACCTTATACCATATACAAAAGTTAACTCAAACCATATCACAGACTTACATGTAAGAACTGAAACACCCTGAAGCAAACTCAGGAGTAAATATTCATTACCATGAGTTAGGCGTTGGTTGCTTAGATATGACACCCAAAACACAAGCAACAAAAGAAAAAAAATAGATAAATTGAACTTCATCAAAATCAAAAACTATTGTATTTTCAAAGCACACCATCAAAAGAATGAAAAGAAAACCCATAGAATGGGAGGAAATATTTGCAAGTCATATCTGACAAGGGGCTTGTATCCAGAATATATAAAGAACTCTTACAACTCAACAGTAAAAAGACAACCTGATTAAAATATGTTATAAAAAATGTATACACCTATGTAATCACTGACTTGTTCATTTTTAAGCTTCAAGCTCATGTTCAATTCATACCCCTACTCCAACTCCAAGCTAGACTTTTGTTCTCTCCTTCTACCCCATTCCAGATCCCTTACTGGGAGGGCAGGGAGAAGGGAGAGAAAAAGATGCAGTCTTCTTAGTTGACTGTCTGTTGCAGGTTATGCGGTTCTCCTTGATTGGCTGTGACTTCTCTTCTAGCTCATTGTCTACAGGCTTGATATGGACAAGGCTCTGTCCAGTGGGAGCTGTTGTCTTCCAAACTCTTCTAAACTTTGGGGTGCTCTTGGGAGCCCTAGCCACATCTCTGGACTATTAGCTGATGGCATCAGCTGCTATTCCTCTGACGTGTGAAACTCTGAGGTCCTACACACCCCTGTCTCATCTGTCTTTCATGGTCCCCAGACAGTACAATATTGTGGGGATAAACACATTCCCTGATACCTAGGTGCTTAAAATCTTGTTGAGGGAACGGTATTGAATATCACTGGTGGTCAACCCAACATCCCTTTTCTAGGCCCCCTTTCTCTTTCTAAGCAGCACCTTGATTTTTTTCCCCACTATCCAGCTCATCCTCAGTCCTAGGGTTGGTACTCCTTAGACCAAACCCATCTTTGCAATCTCACTGATCCTTCCCTCCTCCAGCCAGCACTTGGTTTAGATGGAACTAGGACAAAACTTGGGCCAAGTCTCACTTCTCACGAGAAGTGATTTGCTGGAGGTTCTGGGGAAATTCTTCCTTACTATTCTGGGAGATCTTCCAGTAGCAATTCTGCCCACAAGGATGAGGAAGAAAGTAGCCTCCCCTGCAACTGTCTCACCCCATGCATCCCTCTGGTGGTACAGAGGTGAGATGGAATGGTGGGATACCTCGGTGCAACGGGTCAAACAACCCAGAAGACCTTAGGGCTTTCCTTTAGGGAGGCCAGTTGGAGTTGGATTTTCTGATGTTTTCAATCAAAAGCAAACTAACTGAGTCAGAAGCCAAACAGATATGACGGGCAAAACCATCACTTACAGGATGGGGGGGATCAAAACTCAAAGCTGTTCGTTCTTCCATCTCACACTACGAACCTAACTAGCAGTGTATTCTCACACTTGCAGGCAATTAGGGGTGCTTGCTACTGAGCGTGATGTTCCCCTTACTAAGTAGGTTTCTTGGTTTTAGATTAGTACCACTCTGTCGCTAGGGCAGGAGCTTGGTTTCGCAGTTCTGAGGGGAATGTGTTGCTCTCACTTCTCCTCCTCCTTTAATTTTTAAAAGTCAATGCATAACTTACAAACAATATGGTGCACACATCCTAAGCGTACATCTTGGTGAATTTTTAGTTTTATTGTATTTTTTAAAAATTTTAATTGGAGTATAGTTGGTTTACAATGTTGTGTTAGTTTCAGGTGTAATTTTTAAACATGTATATACTCATTCATCGACGACCCAGATGAAGATATAGAAAGTTATCAGCGTTCCAGAAAGTTCTCTCTTGTCTCTGTTAGTCAGTGCTCCCACCGCTGCAAAGTTTAGCTGCTATTCCTTTTCTTTCACCATAGTTGACTGTGGCCTGTCCTTGACCTTCATAGAAATGGATCACAGAGCATAGACATTTTCAGTTATGATTCCTTCGGTTTAACACAATATCTGTGGACGTCATCCATGTGGATGCGTTCATCATAGTTTGTCTTTTCACCTCGCTGCTGTGTGCTGCTCCATTCTTTAATATCCCTTTAATTAATTTATTTATTTTTGAATTTATCCGTTCTTCTTCTGATAGGCATTTGGATTTTCCCGTTCCAGGGTGTTATGAGTAAAGCTGCTACGAACATTCTTGCCCGTGTCTTTTGGATCTAGGAACTCATTTATGTTGGGTAGACACATACAGATGGAGATGCTGGATCATGGTACGTACATCTGTTTTCGTAGAACGGCGAGCAGCTCTCCAGAGTGGTTGCCTCCATTAATACTCCACTAGCAATATAACCACATTTTATTTGCTTCACACCCTCTCACTTGGTTCTGTCAGTCGTTTTAATTTTAGCCATTCAGGTAGGGACGTAGTGATCTCACTGTGGCTTTAATTTGTGCTGTCGTCATGACTATACATTGATGTTCAACATCTTTTTAGTACTTTCTGTCTGTCTGGATATTTGTTAACTTCCTGTTTGAGTCTTTTCCTCATTTGATAAAGTAAAAATGAAATAAAATTGGATTGAGTTTTACTATTATTTTGTAGTTCTTTGAAGAGTCTGAAATGAGTACTTCATCAGACATATGGACTGCAAATATCTCCTCCCCATCTGTGACTTGCCTTTTTGCTTTCAATGTTGTCTTATTTGAACAGAAGTTCTTAATTTTTTTTTTTTTTTTTTTTTTTGCCACACTGTGCAGCTTGTGGGATCTTACTTCCCTGACCAGGGGTTGAACCCAAGCCGCAGCTGTGAGAGCACCGAGTCCTAACCACTGGACTGCCAGGGAACTCCCAGAAGTTCTTAATTTTAATGAAGATGAACTTATTAATCTTTTCTATCATGGCTACTTCTTTTTGTGCCCTGTTTAAGAAATTTTTGCCCACCGACAATCCTAAAATTTGTATGAACCACAAAAGACCCCCAATAGCCAAAGCAATCTTGAGAAAAAAGAACAAAGCTGGAGGCATGTCTTCCTGATTTCCAACTACATTGTAAAACTATAGGAATTAAATGCATTCTTTACATGAAAAAAAATCCTGACTCTACAGGTTTTTTGTTCAGTGTTATTAACAGATACCTAGCCCACCTCACTTCCCAATATCTTGAGGGAGCAGGAGAGTTGAAATCCTTCTCCTTTGTGAACCTTGTCGATTTGCACGACCTATCTAGAGGACTCCGCGCTGACGGATGCTACCCGGACAGGGATCTAACCTGCAAAGTTTGCCCAATTTTTCAACATTGGCATGATACCTAGACCTGACAGAAATTCTGCTGCACGTCCAAGATGTCTGATTAAGACAAGCTTAACAACTAGCTCTGTCCTTACGCCAAGTTCATTATTCCTGCATCTAAACAGGAGGTAATTTCTCAACCTGCTTGGCTGTCTTCCCTAGGAACAAGTGAGCCCTCACGTGGAATTTCTCTTGGCCCCTGCACTGGAGGCGAGCAGTGGCATTTGTGTTTGGTGGGCGCAGCCCAAGAGGGAAGATCCTAAATGGAGCTCATGCAAATGAGTCAGTATTGGGCAAAGACATTGAAATGAACTCCGTGCCTCCTGATTCCCTTTCTGTGGAATGCGTCTGGGGAATCTGGGTGCAGCAGAGAGCTCTGGGGCTGTCCTATCCTGGTGGCGTCCATGGCTCTGGAGCGAGGGCTCTCGGACTTGAGATCTTCTTCCTTGATCAAGGAACCACTACTCAAGTCTTGTCTGTTTCCTGATCTTTAAAATATGCAAAGAAATAGTATCTGGGGGTGAACTAGATGAGAGAATTAGTATAACATGCTTATTATGGTATCTGGTAAAGTAAATGCTTAATGAATGACAGCCGTCATTATCTGCTCAAAGATTTTTGTGCTCCTTTGTTCTAGTAAAATGGGTGTGGGAAGTAGAAGCCTCAGCCGTGCTGTCCAATATGTGACACTAGCCGCTTGTGACTACCGGGCTTTTGAGATACGGACATCTGAATCGAGATGTACTGTCAGTGTAAAATTACCGCCGGATTTTGAAGTCTTAGTTTGATTTTTAAAAAAAGAACGTAAAACATCTCATGAATAATTTTTATATTGAGCACACGTTAAAACAATATCTTGGATGTATTGGCTTAAAGAAAACAAGCTATTGAAATTAATTTTACCTCTTTCTTTTTATTTTTTAATGCAGCTACTAGAAAATTCAAAATGAAACACGGGGCCGCTTTACAGTTCTGGCGCCAGAGCTGGCTTAGGCGGTGTCCACGCAGACCTGGGCAGTGGAGGCTACGCGTCCCTCCTGCGCACCAGTGAACGCGTGAAAGTTCACCCCGCACTACTGAGTCGGACCCGTGCTCAGCTCTGGCGTAAGTATGACGTGTTCTTGCGCCGACATGGTTCAAGCCCCAGGGAATCCACTTTTTACATTCTAATGCATGCATGCTGGGGGCACTGCCGCTGACTTTGGAGATGGACCTTGCTCCAGATTAACAGGAGGGATCGAGGGCCAGGGGTTGGGGGTGGATGAAGTATTTTGATAAAAGACACCTAACTTAACAAAGGCGTCCTCTCAGCGAGCGTGCGATGGGTTTTGTGTAACAGAGCATCACTTGCCAAGGGTGCGCACATCCTTCGTTCCCCGCCACGATCCTGACGCATTGCGAATGCACAGATGCACGCTGGGCGGAGGAACCCAGTGGACACGCGGGGCCCCAGATCCTCTTCCCAGCCGCACACCCTACCCCTCGCTGGGGGCTCTGACAGGTGCTCACACCTGTGACCATCCTAGACACCTGTCCTCGGGATCCTGGGAGGTTCCGGAGCCCCCATAGATGTGGTCAAGGCTAGACTTGCCGTCCCTAATGCAGGAGTATTCTACAATATTAACATGTATGTGTATATATGTGTTTCGGTGTATACATACGTGTGAGTATTTATCAACTCTTTACATTAGCAGCTAGATGGGCATGAAACACTAGACCTGCGATAGCTTTATTTGTATAAATATGGTATATGTTTTATATATATGTATATATATTATCCTTTGTGATAATATTTAATGAAATTTTGGAGGGAACATGATTTTCAGCTTTACTTAATTTATTTTGGATTAAAATTTTGATCTTAATTAACTATAACTTATATCTTGCCTTTACATTTTAATAGTCAATTTTAATATAATAAAGCTAACTTTTTGGGAAAATGTATATTAAAATAATTTAATTTCTTCATGTACTCTTCATCATATATATTTAAAATTTTCATACTTCAACTACACTTACATTTTATTTTTAATCCCTTAGACAATAATTGTCGAAGAACACAAATTCTGTAAATGGCTTGTTGATGAAAACCTAAATAGTGATTTTTGGACTTGAGTCCAAAATATAAAAATCATAACTCTACACATCTTTTCTGTTCTCCTGTTATGAAGCTCTATTTGACAAGGCAATGGATAGAACATTTTATTTAACTGTTGGTTGAGTTATAACTTTTAATATTTATAACTTTTAAATACTCGGACAGATAGTAGGTGAGCCTCTGTTCCCTAACTGCAGACCTGCAAATATCAGGAAATGTCAGTCTGGGAGGCTAGATGGGCTTTTGGTGGCATTACTGATTTTTGAAGTTTGTTCCATAAGCTATTTTATAAAATGCATTAGAAGGAAATAGTTCCTTTTAAACTGCTGTGACATTTCCTTGGAGGATGTGTGTGTTTCTCCCCAGCTTCCTACGTAGATGCAAGTGCCTGATCACTGCAGCCTCCTGGACCATGCTCTCATGTGTATCCTGGTGTCATGTTAGTCATATCATGGCATGTTTCTAAGAATGCGTAGTGCCTACGGATTCTTTTTTTTTTAAATAAATTTATTCAGTTATTTATTTTTGGCCGCGTTGGGTCTTTGTTGCTGCACGCAGGCTTTCTCTAGTTGCGGCGAGCGGGATTACTCTTCGTTGCAGTGCGCGGGCTTCTCATCGTCGTGGCTTCTCTTGCGGAGCACGGGCTCTAGGCACGCGGCCTTCAGTAGTTGTGGCACAAGGGCTCAGTAGTTGTGGCACGTGGGCTCTAGAGTGCAGGCTCAGTCGTTGTGGCGCACGGGCTCAGTTGCTTCGCGGCATGTGGGATCTTCCCGGACCAGGGCTCGAACCCATAACCCCTGCATCGGCAGGCGGATTCTTAACCACTGCGCCACCAGGGAAGTCCCATGCCTACGGATTCTGTTTTTAATAAATTCCATTGGAAGCTGCTTAATGGTTTCTCCTGCTTACTGACTTCCTGCCCCTTGAAAGCACATCTGTGTCCACTCCTCAAATGCTGTGAATACTGCATGAGGTAGAAAGCCCATGATACCTGTATTATGCTGTCAAAGTACCTCCATCTTTCTTTGGTCTAAATGCACTAATCTAGGTGCACTCTGTCTATTTAGGCAGGCGTATTCTGGGGAGTCATGGCTGGACCTTCTGAATTGCCCTCGATCGAAGCCCCAGATTTCTCGTTCCTTCGGCCAGGAGAGCTCATCACCCAACAGATACAATCCCTTTCTGATATACACAGTTTCTTGCCTTTTGCAGGAGAATGCTTGTCTCAAAAGCTGTGTAACCTTCTCCTTGAAGTGACAGCCATCGTATTTATATGTACATACGTTTAAAAGGCTAAGCAATAATTCTTGAAAATATTCTGTCTCATGGCAAATCCTGGTGAAGCAGAAGCACTGACAGGTCCTTAGCAAAGTATGTTCTGAGCCTTTTTCTCAGGGTCTGTCTCCTTTAGGTTGACTGTTAGGTGGTATTTGGTCCCCACTTCCCTTTGCTTGGAAATAAAAGCCAAGGGACAGGACAGGTAGCTCATCACTTTTTTATCCAAGGTGCTTAACCACGTGACTCCTCCCAAATTATTTACAATAAAAATGATATGTTATTATAATGGCCATTAGCCCAGTGGTAGATCCCAAATGTGTCTGGATTTTCATCTAGCCCCGGGTGTTTTGTGTCAACATACGTGTATGGGCCCGAGAAGAGTGGCTCATTATAGAGGTTTGTGTGCAGTTCTGTGTATGTCTGAATGGGCATGTGATCTCGGAAAGGAGTCCCTGTTTATTTAGAAGCTTCTTCTTTTCGAATGTCTTAGACTTGACGTATTCTAAAGGCTAATGTTAAATGTTAACTGGCTAGTGTCAACTTAAGTCTAATGATAAAATCAGACTTGACTGTAAGTTTCTGATCGAATTGCAGGCCTATCTTTCCCAAGGCAGGCCTGTCCCCTCCGTGGACTTTGGTCTCCTTGGAGCAGTCTAATTACTTCCCATCTCCCATCAATTGCATTGCCCAGAAAGCCCTGGTAGCTTTGCCTTTTGCCGTTAGGTGTGATGCCCCAGGCAGGGATTCCCCAGCGAGCTCTTGGAAAAGAGGACAGTTGTGCTTACCATTCAATGACCCAGTTTTCCCAGCGGTAGTAGCAGCCACGGACAGCCCAGGGGAAACTAAAAACTAAAACTGAAGTTTGTCAGGTGCAGCCTCCGGCCGTGGGGGAAGAAATGAACTTATCCTTTCGGGGCTGCCTTTTCTTCCCTTGCCCTCAACTTTCAGGCCATGCCGTTCCCAAACACCTCCGACATCCCAAAGGACATATTTTATGGGAAGATTGTAGTGGAGAAGATGAGTATTTTTTCTTTCAACATTTTAACAGATTAGAAGCTTGTTGGTTTAAGGGTCTCTTGATGTCTCTGCCCCTTTGAGTGATAAATGTAGCGTGCTGTGATGACGTGACCGCAGCCCGTATCGCTCACTTCGTGCTTTCTTTTCTCTCCAGTTCAAGGAACGTGTTCCTAGTTGCCGAGCAGCTTTGTTCTTGGAGTGACTCTGGGGCCAAAGATTCTGTCTCTGACTCCTCTTTCTCTTAGGGGATTGGAATGCTCCAGGAGATGGGGGGAGAGAGAATGGAAATACACCTGTTTCCTAGCTGCCCATCACCCCCTGGGAGAGAACTAATGACATGGCCATTTCTAGATGTAACAAGGAGCTGGGAAGGACAGCCTTGGGAAGGGCGGCTACTTTCCAGAGACAACTCTACTCCACGGAAGGGAGAGGTTGGTGAGGTTTGGCGAAGAGCCATCTGCCTTTGCACAAATTCCCTCAGCCTGTAACATCTAGTCTCCTCTTTAGCATCTAGCAAAATCCTGCTCACCTTAAAGGCTCGGCTTCAGTGCCATCTCATTCACCAGGTCCTCCAAAGCTCTCACTGTTGGAATTAATTGTCCTTCTCCCGTATACTTGGCTCGTGCCCCGTTACGGTCCAGGAAGCTTCTTGTTTCCCTGTCTGCCTTCCCAACTGTAGAGGGTGGGTCCTTAAGACCAAGGACCAGAAGCTATCTCTTCCTGTGCCCCCCATGTCACCTAAAATTGCACTGCACGCTCAAATCAACGTTTCCTCAGTTATCCTGAGAAATATTATCAGAACTGACACACTTGAGCTTTAAGTATATAACCTTCCTCAGGAAGTATGATACCAGCCAATCGATAGGCACTTGTTAACTACTGACTACGCCAAACCCAATTTCTGTATTTAGGATGCTTATAACCTAAAAGAGATGTAAACTATAAGCCCATTTGAAAAAAAAAAGAAGAAAATATTTAAACTCTTGAGGTACTGCTTTCAAAACCATCAGCAGACTGGTATTTAACAACCTGGAAACTGGGGAGGTCTCAGGGTTGAAGCACTGCTGTGTACACGGTATGTACATCAAACAGTATCTGTCAGTGAATAAATAACACAACCCAAATCCTTTTTTATGTTTTTTGCAATATAAATGTTCTGATTTCATGAGTTTTAAAAATCCTTTAAGTGTAACTGCACCATATATAAAGTATATATAACCATAATGAAGTCTCTATAACTTACCTATATATTGAATCCAAAAGTTGAAATCTATAAACAGCATTTATATCATTATGATATATATATATATATATATGCTATATGTACATGTTTGTGTACATATGCACACATTGTATTTACATGGTGATTCTCTATATATAGCTTATTGCAAAGTAATATATGATTACGTATAATGCAACATTATAACCTTTGTTCATCTCGAAGGAAAATGCTCATATGAGCTGTCCTTTTATACATTTCACCATTAGTGATGGAACATTAGTTAATATAAAGTAAATGTCTCTGTTAATTAATAACCAATAAAGTAACTAGAGATGTGATAACTTATACTGGGAAGAGCGGCAGGAATGGTGGGAAGTGGTAAATAAAACATTCTCATCTATCGTAGCAGGAAATCAATAGTTCCATTGTAAGGCTGATAAAACAATAAATAACCGTGTATAATTATTATCAGAGAAAACCAACTGCTAGAAACACTAAAATCAAAAGGTTAAACATCTGATAAGAAGTCAATATCCAAAACGTATGAGCAGCTCCTACAAATCAGTGCAAAAAAACAAATAAGATGATTAAAAAGTGGGCAAAGGACCTGAATAGACCTTTCACCAAAGAAGATGTACAAATGGCTAACATGTATATGAAAAGATGCTCCACATCACTAATCACTAGGGAAACGTAAATCAAAACCACAGTGAAATATCACCTCACACCTGTCAGAATAGCTATTATCAAAAAGACGAGAACGAGAGGGCTTTTTGGTGGCGCAGTGGTTGAGAGTCCGCCTGCCGATGCAGGGGACACGGGTTCGTGCCCCGGTCTGGGAGGATCCCGCATGCCGCGGAGCAGCTGGGCCCGTGAGCCATGGCTGCTGAGCCTGCGCGTCTGGAGCCTGTGCTCCGCAACGGGAGAGGCCACAGCGGTGAGAGGCCCGCGTACCGCAAAAAAAAAAAAAAAAGAAAAAGAAAAACGAGAACGAGGGCTTCCCTGGTGGCGCAGTGGTTGAGAGTCCGCCTGCCGATGGAGGGGACACGTGTTCGAGCCCTAGTCCGGGAAGATCCCACATGCCGCAGAGCAACTAAGCCTGTGCGCCACAACTACTGAGCCTGCGAGCCACAACTACTGAGCCCGTGTGCCACAACTACTGAAGCCCGCGCGCCTAGAGCCCGTGCTCCACAGCAAGGGACGCCACCGCAATGAGAAGCCCAGTCACCACAACGAAGAGTAGCCCCCGCTCGCTGCAGCTAGAGAAAGCCCACGCGGAGCAACGAAGACCCAACGCAGCCATAAATAAATAAATAATTAATTAATTAATTTTAAAAAAAAGAAAAGAATTACCACTTGACCCAGCAACTCCACTCCTGGGTATTTATCCAAAGGAATTGAAGTCAGGATCTCAAAGAGATACCACATTCCTGTGTTCACTGCAGCAATATTCACAGTAGCCAAGAGGTAGAAGCAAACTAAATGTCCGTCACTGGATGAATGGATAAAGCAAATGTGGTATACACATACACGGAACATTATTCAACCTTAAACAAGAAGGCAATGCTGCCATCTGAGACAACGTGGATGGACCCAGAGGGCATCACACTAAGCGAAATAAGCCAGACAGGGAAGGACAAATACTGCGTGATCCCACTTTTACGAGGAATCTGTAATAGTCAAACTGATGGAACCAGAGTGTAGAATCGTTGGCACCAGCGGCGGGGGTGGGGGACATGTCCGTGACAGGTTACAAAGTTTCATTTGTACAAGAAGGGTAACTTGGAGATCTCTGTACAACTAGAGCCCCTGGTTACAACACTCATTGTGCACTAATTTGGTAAGAGGCAGTCGTTATGTTAAGTGCTCTTACTGCAAAAGGAAAAAAAACCTTTTAATGAAAGTAAATGAATAAAGGAGGCAGAAGGAAACTTCAGGAGGTGATGGGTAAGTCATCAAGGAGCACGGCCTTGGTTGTGATAGTTTCAGGGATGTAATACTTATCCCCCAACTCATCAAGTTGCATACATTGAATGTGTACAGCTTTTTGTGTGTCCATCGCACCTCAGTAAAGTGGTCTTGAAAAAAAGTGGTTTAACGTGATTACCTTGGGACTTCCCTGGGGGTCCAGTGGTTAAGACTTGGCCTTCCAGTGCAGGCGGTGAGGGTTTGAGCCCTGGTCGGGGAGCTAAGATCCCACAAGCCTCGTGGCCAAAAAACCAAAACATAAAATAGAAGCAATATTGTAACAAATTCAATAAAGACTTTAAAAATGGTCCACACCAAAAAAATCTTTAAAAAAATAAAATAAAGTGATTACCTTTGTTATCAGGACAAGGCATGCCCCCTATTCAACTAGACTTTAAAAATTACGTGTGTATTTATCTTTGATTAGTTATCTTTAAAAAAACATAAAATTTAAAATTAATTCTTACGATTTTTAAAAATGTTCCTGAATTTATAATAGCTATTTTTCATTACATAGTTATGTATTCTCTTCATTTATGAATATTAAAAATAAACTCTATCATGTAAAGATCTGAAATTTTGGTTGAAAAAAGTGATTTTCATTTTGGAAAGATATTGGGGGATACAAAAATCATAGTTCAGAAAAAGTAGAGAAAGGCCAGTAAAATTAGTAATTTTCTGAGGATAGCTTTCAGACCCCAAATTTAATATATCTAGGAAAAAATAGATCAAATGAAAAATTTTCTTTTTCCTTCCTACTTTATTAATATACACATTATGTGGGTTTTAAAATGTTTTAATTTGTATATATATAATGCATTCTGCTTTATATATAATATAAATGTATAACTATATAGTAAATATATGACAAATATGTAATGTTAATAATAAAATATATATGTGTTCTCTTGGAGTCAGACTGGGAATTCACATATTAAGTATGAGTTTTATACTCCAAAATACACAACCTTGATCTTGGGACTTAATGTTGCTAGGTATCTAAGTAACTGACAATCTGAAATAAATCTGCTAAGAAAACCCTTTTAAAAAGGTCCAGTCCTGCAACGAGGATCAATTAGGAGGATCTGTTCTTGTTACAAAGAATCCATTACAGAGCTTCTTTAAATAATGGTCTTCACGAATATAAAATTCAATTAAAGTTTTAAAAATTAGATTTATACACAGCTTTTTAGGAACACATCATTTGAAGAATGTAGTCTTGGAAGAAGCAAGTGCTAAGCAGGGTGTGATTAAGATGTGTGATGAATTTTCTGCCTCATTAACAAATGCAAAATGCTCTTTTCTTTCAAAGAAAGGCTGCATAGTAAAGCCATTTCAATGTGTAAATGGATAGGAAAGCAGATTCACAAAGATGTGAATACAGACTGGCTTTTATTCCCTAGACATGCTGCTCACGGACTATTCACGTGAGTGGAGACCTATGATTCAATCTGTTAACTTCGTTTTCAGATTTTCCAGACGTTTGGAGGATTGTAATCCCATGCCCAGGGACACTAAGGCATTTGAAACAAGGCTAGACTAGGCATCAGAAGGTCATTTCTGCTGGGCAACTAGTCGGTCCATTGTATTTTGGTTTATAGAAAACCTGACAGTGGTTGGCAAATGTTGATTTCTGAGGAAAATCTTTGTCTGGTAGGAAAAGGAACTGAATATATCAAAGCGATATATTCCTTCCAAGATGCTCCTGAGTCGTTGCTGGTGTATTGTATGGCTTCATCAGAGCTCTCAGTCACCATGGTTTCCAAAATAAAAGGAAAAATAGATTCGCACGTCTAAATCCTACACTTTCCCTCTCCCTTTTGTGGAGTTTTCTGTTCAGTTCATGATTTTCACCAGTGACAGATTTGAATGCTCCTCTGCTGGAGAGCCCACGATCTGTAGAAAACATCTCCTCCTAGATGTTTTTATAGATAAAACTTATGGTAGTCTTATGTACAAATAAGGCTGAATGAAGTAAGTTCTTATGCAAAAAAAGAAAAAAAAGGAAAAAAGGAGAAGTATCACTCATGGGCTGTCAGGCTAAACTAAAGACCTATCATTTTTGGCAATGGTGTTGAATCGTATGGTGGGGTTGAAAATATTGCAGCTGCATCTATTAAGCTGTTCAAAGAGAGAAGTACAACAGTGCTACGAAAATCAGTGCACGTGGGGACCCCATGACAAGAATGGAGAGGGGATCATACCTAGGGCGGTTCTCCTGCCTCTGAGTCCTGAGTCTGGGTCAGAGCTGAGGAATAAATGTCCTAATCTCATCTCATTAGCCAAACTGGAAACAAGGGCTACAGACCTGCTCTTGTTCGTTCTCTCTGGATGAGGACAGAAAATGTTCACGGTACAGCATGGGCCCCAGGGGGTGTGAAGAACCCATTCTAAGTTAAGGAGTAATTCTTAGGTAACATACTAACCTCCATCATTCTGGGGTTCTGTTTTTAAGATTAATATGTCTTTACATTTTGAAAATTTTGCATAGAGGATATAGTTACAGGGTTCAACCTCTCTAAATATAAATGATGCAAGCCACCCTCCCATCTCTGTTCCTCATCCACCCAGCCTTACCTTTGTCCCTCAGATAACCAGTGTGACTAGTTTCTTGCCTGTCCTTTCAGAGTATTCTTTTTTTTTAAATTTAGTTTATTGAAGTATAGTTGATTTACAATGTTGTGTTAGTTTCAGGTATACAGCAAGGTGATTCATATATATATATGTATATATTCTTTTCCATTATGGTTTATTACAGGATATTGAATATAGTTCCCTAGTCTATTCAGTAGGACCTGTCATTCAGAGTATTCTTGTTTACGTACAAGCAAATCTATATATTCTTACTTTCCTCGCCTTTTTTGTTCATATAAATAGTAATGCACTACGCGCCCTCCTCAGAACCTTGCTTTTTTCAATTAACATTTCCAATGAACATCCTGCCATATCAGTACACGGAGGGCATTCTCCGTGTTTGTTCAGGCTGCAAAGTATTGCATTCTGTAGATACATGTTAATTTATTCCATCATTTCTTCATTGTTAGATATTTGGATTGTTTTGGGATTTTGTTTTTGTTTTTTGCTATTAACAACATGCTGAGATGGAATGTTTATAATTTTGCACTTGTGCAAATATGTCTGCAGAATAAATACCCAGGGATTGCATAGCTGGATCAGAGAGTAAATGCATTTGGAATTCTAATAGCCATTGTCAACAGTCCTCTGTAGAGCGCCACCAGTTTACTCCTAAGAGCCTTGTATAGAGGAACCTGTCTGTTCACAGGCTCACCAGGAATCCTTTATCACGTTTCTAAGTTTTCCTTCCTGATAAGTGGACAGTAATTTCTCAGCATTGTTTTAATTTGCATTTCTTTTATCATGAGAAAAGTTGAGCATTTTCTCCTGTGTAAAACTCTTTTGTTTTTATTTTCCTGCTAACTGTTTTTCTGGTCATTTTTCTACTGGGTTGTTGGTCTTTTTCTTATGGATCTCTGGGAACATGTTATTTTATTCCCACTTCCTCTTTAAACATTACTTCTAGTTAAAAAAATTTTTTTTTGTAATATAGTATTCAACAATTTTTGTCATGACTTCTGGGTTTTAAGTTACAATTAGAAAGACTTACCACTCCACAGTTATAGCAAATTCTCTCACATTTATTTCTAATACTTTTATGACTCCATTTTTACATTTAAATCTGTGATTCATTTGGATTTTTTCCTGATATATGTTAAAATGTTCAGCTGCATTTGTTTCCCAGAATGCTGCCTGTTGTCCCCAAACCATTTATTAAATAGTTCTTTTCCCCACTGATTTGAGATGCAATGTTTATTGTAATTTTTCGTAGGTATTTGTGTATATTTCTGGGCTTCTGTTTAATTACATAGGTCTCTCTATTGACGTGTCAGTACGATAGGTTTCTTTAATTTAATTAATTAATTAATTAATTTATGTCTGCGTTGGGTCTTCGTTGCCGCGCGCGGGCTTTCTCTAGTTGCGGCGAGCAGGGGCTACTCTTCGTTGCGATGCGCAGGCTTCTCATTGCAGTGGCTTCTCTTGTTGCGTGGCACGGGCTCTAGGCGTGCGGGCTTCAGTAGTTGCAGCACTCAGGCTCAGTAGTTGTGGCTCGCGGGCTTAGTTGCTCCGCGGCATGTGGGATCTTCCCGGACCAGGGCTCGAACCCGTGTCCCCTGCCTCGGCAGGCGGATTCTTAACCACTGCGCCACCACGGAAGCCTGGTACTATAGGCTTTTTTTAAAAAAATAGTGATAACGATTTTATGTTTTAATATTTACCCTTCTTTTTCAGAGTTTCCCTAGTGATTCTTGTTTGTTTGTTTTCCAACATGAATGGTAAAACTGGTTTAATTAAAAAATGAAACAACAACAGTAATAGCAACACAACAATAAAAGTACCTGTTGGCATTTAACTTAGAAATTAACCAAGGAGGAACTGACGTCTTTATGATGTTGAGGCTTCCCGTTCAAGTACATGGATGTCTTTCCATTTAAGTCTTCTTCTGTAGATTTTGAAATGTTCTTTACATAATTCCTGCAATTTCCGGTTTGTTAATTTTGATGTATTTTTCCTTTTTTGTTGCTGTTGCGATTGGGCTCTGTATCAGTAAGGGCTCTGATAAGTAAAGAAACGACATCATTTAAGTTAGACAACTTGGGGCGATAAAGAAGAGAAAGGAGGGCTTCCCTGGTGGCGCAGTGGTTGAGAGTCCGCCTGCCGATGCTAGGGGATACGGGTTCGTGCCCCGGTCCGGGAAGATCCCACATGCCGCGGAGCGGCTGGGCCCGTGAGCCATGGCCGCTGAGCCTGTGCGTCCGGAGCCTGTGCTCCGCAATGGGAGAGGCAACAGCAGTGAGAGGCCCGCGTACTGCAAAAAAAAACAAAACAAAAAAGAAAACAAAAAAAACAAAAAACCTGCAGAAAGGGATAAGACATTGACATATGAGTGACTGAAAAACAAGGCAGCTGGACTAACAGGGGTTTAACTGAAGGCATTAAGGGAAATGTAGACGTCTTTTCTGTCTTGTGATCTTGTATTTTCACGTCGTTCAGGTTAGCGTATTTTTTATCCTGCGATTTTTATGGCCATGTAAGTGCAAATGGGGCTTATCTTAAGAGGAATTTTACAGAAAAAAAAATAACAGACAAGTGGTATTTTTAAAAATTCAATTAGTTTGTTCATCCCGTGTACAAATTTGTTCTTCAAAGAAATATGATTTGGCTTCCCTATTGCCCGTGTGTGTGTGTGTGTGTGTGTGTGTGTGTGTGTGTGTGTGTGTGTGTGTGTGTATGTTGTTAGTTTACACCGGCTAATCAGAGGCTCCTTCCTGAAAGGGTGTCAGTGGCCAGGAGACGTGAAGGGAGTGAGATGAGCCAGGCTGCTCTGTGGGGAGAGGTCCAGAGGAGAGCCAGCAAGTGTGTGAGGCCAGAGACGCACAGTTTAATGGACCGAAAGCATTAACATTGCTGGTTAAATGGCATAAATCCATGTATTCAACTTTGTATTTTCATTGCTTTGTCTTTATTCAGGCCATAAACACTTCTTAACTCAACATGCCTCCTTCTGCGCTCATGAAATAGAAAGATGTGACAGCAGACTTCTAACGCGATGTGTCAGTTTCCAAAAGGAAGCTGGTGATGTGTCCACGGGCCCAGCAGGAAAATCCTCTTCAGCAGCACGCCCGCTGAGCAAGGGTCTAAAGGTAACTGTCAAAGCATGTGGGGAAAGCCTTCCAGAGCTTTCTCCTGTCAGGACAGCCCAGGAGCCTTCAGCGTCTGTGAGCTGAAATCACAAACTTCAGAGCAGTTATTCGTTTTTCAAATGTGAAATCGGTCGATGTCAAGTCGGCTGGAGATGACCCTGGGGTTTTCCTCTCTGGCTTGTCACTGATACGTTTTCTCTCCACTCAAATCTCTTAAAAGAAAATACCTGTGTCCTTTTAGGATCACTTAGCTGCCAGGGATGACATCCTTGCCTTATAGGTTCTGGGCGAGGGGTTTAGTATTTATGAAAGGATCTAAGTGACCTCAGCCTCAGCAAACCGAAAAAACAGATGGACGGACAGACACATATACACACACACAGACGATCAGATCGTGACAGCAGACCTAGAGTGCTGGGTTCTCAACATTTACAATTTAAGTGGATTTCAAAAGAAAATAAGATCAGTTCTGCAGTGCATGTCCCTAAACCGTTTGTTAGGTTGGCATGAAGAGTGAAGTAACTTGAGGGCATAATCTGAACTTTTTTGTCACGCGTCCACAATTGAAAGATTCTTCCATTTCAGGTCCAAGGCCAAGAAAGAAATAATAAACCTTACATTTAAAAAGTCAAGCATCTAAAGAGACTTCCATAAAGGAGCCGGATAAAAAGATAAAGGTTATTTACATGGAAAAGGGGAAGACCGAAAAGACAGACTATCGAAACCAAAAACCTGGGGTGCAGGGACAGGCGAGCTCCTGCAGGGGCTCGTGTTTGATTAGGGAGGCATTTCTCCTCGCTGCGCCCATGGTACCGGCTCAGATGTTCACACCTGCCTTCCAGCGGTAGGGTCGGTTTCCCAGTCTCTCTGCCATCAGTCTGTGAATTCCTGGAGAGTGGGAGCACATTGCTTTGCTTCCGCTGCGCCGGGCCCAGAGCCTAGCACAGGGTTTGTGCAGAATCAGTGCGTATTGAGCAAATGAATGAAGGCTGGATGGGGGGCCAACAGTGCTGACTGAGGGTGTGCTCTGGTGCAAGCTAACATCCTATCAAGGTCAGCCAAAAACAGTGCCCGTGTAGACGGTGACTGTAAAGTAGATGTAACTCGTTCTTCCCAAGAACATGCGCGGGCTAAAATTAGACACCGTTCAGAAAGCGTTTAAATAAGCTAATGGATGATGGATTATTTGAAGGAAGCTAGGAACAGAAAAGATAATACATGTCACTCGGATATGTGTATCCAGGGAGGTGAACAAAGGTGATGGTGCCGGGTATGCTGAAGGAGCTCAGTAAGAGCCTTGCCACCTTCCTTTGTGGCCGAGGGCAAACAGCCTGCGTCAGTTGGAGGCCGTCCCCAACCGTCTCCTCTGACTTACTCTCTCCCCAAGTTCCTTGAACCTGCCTGACCCTCCCTTGCCCGGGCTGAGCCCTGTGACATCAATTCCTGTGCAACCAACAGCAGTGCTTGTTTTGCTGCCAAGATGGGAGTTCTGACCTAAGACCACCGACCACACCACCAGCCCCTCTTGGGGGATGCTGGTCACTGAATCGTATTAGCCAGAACCTCTCTGCCTTGATTACAGGCCCCTTTGAATCTGGTGCCCTCACCTCTCCTCACTCTTGGGGGTCCCCATTCCCACCCTGGCCATCTCCCCACCTGCCTCTGCCGTGCTCTTGTCCAATCCCTCGCTGTCTCCAATGCCTTTCCGCCCTTGGGTCATCCAGGAGATCTTTCAGGAAGAAATCTATTCCTCAGCCTCCTCTCAAACTTACAAATGCATTTTATCCCCATATTCCAACTTACAAATCAAGAAAAAGCCGTTATTCATATTACAATTGAATTCTTAGCTTTATAAAACCGTGTTTTACAGAATTCTTCAAATTGTGTCTTCTTTTGATCAGAAATTGCCCTTTATAGTTTTTAATTGAGATACAATCGACATGTAACATATATTAGTTTCAGGTGTACAACATAATGATTTGATATAGGTATATATTGCAAAATAATTCCAAGTCTAGTTAACATTCATCACCACACAGTTACAATTTCTTGTAATGCAAAGCGTGTGTTTTAAAGCCACACTGAAACTATTTAATTTACAGGAATTAGATTTACACATATATGTTATCTCCTCACTATATTTTTATGTCCTTATGGACAACTGCTTCTTTGAAAAAAACTCCCCAGGTGCCTGGCATCTTCCTCAAACATAGTTACTGGATAAACAGTTGCTGAATGAACCAGCGAACAAAAGTCAAAGTGGAGAGTAAGAGTTTGTTATTGTGTCTTCAATAGCAACAGAGCCATGTGCACAATTAATGCTTTGAGAGAAATCTGACTAACAATTCTTAAGGGCTTACTCTGGGGCGAATTTACTAGGAAACCTCAATTTCAATCTCTCTTCTCTCCCCTTCATGTCTGCCTGGTACACTGAGAGCAGCAGGTGCTTGTACGGGGCAGCATAACCACAAGGGGATTCCGTGCTACAATGATCCAATTTGGCGTTGGTGGTTAATAACACTGTCAGAGCTTGTCAGTTTTGTTTATGTGCCTATTTCTCGGGGTACGCAATGAAAATGATAAAAAGTGACTTTAGGATGCCAAGGTGACATGATTGTTTGATGCTGAGAATAATTTAGGGCAGTCGACATGAGTCTTTCTTACCCACTTTTGATTTCCTCTCATTTAATTCAAGTCCCAATAATGCACTAGAGCAATTCATGGGAATAATATTACATCTGGAAATTTGGGGAGATTCTAGCTTGTGTATTTCTGTCTGCATAGGGCTTAGATAAGGATCTTCCCACATAATTAGCCTAACATTACTTGTGGATTAACTTGGGAGTCCAGGGAGGGGATACAATGCATTTCTGTGTATTTCAAGTGCAGAAGAAATGTTTATCCAAATTAGTTAACCATAGATGATCACAGAAGCTGAGAAAAGAATTAACAAGAGTGGTAATTGAGCCAAATCTCATAGATGATAGTATCCTGCAAAGTATCGGGTCCATGACAAGATTCAGGATCTCCAGACAAGTGGACGAACATTTCACTGTGTTCGCATATGCTAGTGACAGGCGTCATTTGTGTTTGGCTACTTCCTTGAGGTCTAGTTGGCATCTCCGGTTGTGACACTAACTTCTGTCTTTCCCGGGTCCCAGTGCTCGTGATTCATGGAGCTGTTTCAGGGCGGCCAGCTCCTCACAACTGGGCCTCCCCACCCTCTCTCTGTGGCCTCTTTGGTCTCTAACTCATCCTTTGTGGGAAGGGCGATCTGAAATCCAGAAGCACTGTCTGCACGCTTTCACAGACAGATTGATGGCCAGTGCCAGCAACGTTTCTCACCAGACGCTGTCCAGGTGGGCCCTGAGAAAAGATGGGGAAACATGTTTCAAAGTCGTTTACGGGAATCCACATTAGGAGAAAGGCGGGTCGACGGGACAGTTAACAAGTACTTACCGCACACACAGAGTACAGAGCATCAGATTAGACTAGAGCAGGGGTGCTTGTTTGTCCCATGTCCCACAGTGATTTTATTAAGTCTTCAGAAGTGACTAGAGCACTAGGGAAAACCGTGCTGTGTGTTGTCGGTGAGGAAATCGACCTCTCAGATCCTCTTTTGAATCTGTACAGTGGTTAGTGGTGGCTGCGGCCAAGAGATAATGCACGTAGAGGGCCAGCGGGGGCCTCTGTTGGCGTTAGCCTGTCCCCTCACATCCTATTTCCCTCTGCAGGGAGAGGACTAGAGATAAGGGTCAAAGTTAGAAAGCGAGGTTAGTTCTCACAATCAGATAGCCACCACTTTCCAAGGATGTGCCACTGGGCCACCCTCCGGAAGGTGAGAACTTATTACAATAGCTATAGCCCTATTATTTTTGTACCCCTCATTTATTCTCAGCAACCTCTGAGGTGGGTATTATTACCCATGTTTACAATGGGGGCAACCTGACTTGGAGGTGAAGGATTTGCCCAGCAGTCGGACCGCAGCATCCATGCCATGACCATCCGGCCACATGGACAAACCCTCTGCCCCTGTGTGTGCACGCCATCAGCGTGGCAACCTTCCCTGCCCACTAAAAACTACTGAAAACATAGCCTAGGCTTTTGTTTGTTTGGTTGAAGAGGAAACAAACTCAGAAGGGTACCTGTATACCTAAGGTTACACAGCTGGTGACCACAGAATTGACCTGAAACCCTGACAGAACACCTGGACTTAGTCTCAGTTGGTTCCATCCAGGAAGTCACGGCACCTCTATACCCTCTGGACTTCCAGCACCTGCCTTTCTAAATGGCTTTATTTTACTTTATAGCTATGATGACTCCCTGATTTTTTCTTTGCTTGAATTCTGTCTGGCACTAGAAGGCTGGCCCCCAGGGCAGTGCCCTGGGCTGTTTCATTATCATTTATCTTCCCAGAACCCACCATCCACTAGTAGATGGGCACCAGTGAGAACCTGCAGAAGTGGATTTCTAACGTCCGAGAGTCTAAGCACCTGTAAATAGTGAGGGGAAAGGAGCATGGGCCACCTTTTTGGGTTAACAAATTTACATCTTAACAGGGATTTTTCCATAGGACTTTAACACAGAGGAGTAGATTCTATGGTGAAAGCATCATGGCAGGTCATTTGGGGGTCGAGTGTTAAGCAGAAGAATTTTGCATCCCTGTAAGTCACCTCCTCAGGGAACAACCTGTACTGTGAGGGGCAGCTGGATCTGAAGTCCATGATGTAATTTAGTGATGATTCCTATGATGGACATTTCAGGGAGGAAAGAGAAGCCATTCTGGAAGACCACTTGTCATGTCTCGGGGGGAAAAACTCCCCACCAATGGCTTTTAGCGCTTCTCAATCCGACTGTCCCTGTCCTCATGTGAAGTTTCCTAAGCCTGTCCTTTTCCTTGTGCTAGTTTTATTTTCTGAAAATGGGTTCCCATTAGCAACGTAATTGTTTATAAATCAGAAAATCTTTTTTTTTGAGCATGGTGGAGGGCTGCACCACATTAAAAGCAGACAATCAATTATGATGAAATTTAATAAAATCACTGTAATTAGTAAGGTCTGCATATATAAGTTTTAACAGCCATGAGGAGCACATAGGTCAAATCATCTGTTAAAAATCCTTGCCTCCCCCCAAGTTCTCCAATTAGTCTACTACTATAATTAGGGCCAAGGGATTTAGTGAGGTCTTCCTTGAAGTTTCCTTTGCTCACTTCAGGAATGGAGGAAGGTCGTGTGTGTGTGTGTGTGTGTGTGTGTGTGTGTGTGTGTGTGCGCGCGCGCGCGCGCCCTCGAAGCCTGAAGGTGGGGAAAGAAACTGTGAAACAGGACTCCTATGTTTGCTTATTTATGTTACCACTTCCTCCCCACCCTGTCCTCCTCTTAGTGTTTGTTTCCAAATCGAACCGTCCCCTCTTCTTCGCCTCGGCTTCCTCAACCCCGAGGATTCAAAAGAGACGGCAAGCGGCCCCGCCTTCTTATGAATATGCAACAGTAAGGGGCTGGGAGAAAGCCGGAGAGGAAAACCCTGCAAAAATTCACCCTGTCTGCCTGAAACGGCTCCGGGCCGCTCCCAGCCTCTACCACGCCCTGCACCGGCCGGCGAACAATAGCACAGCCCCGGGGCGCGGAGGCGCGCGCCGCTGCAGAGGAGCTGCTGGATGTTCGTCGCCCGGGAAACGTGGAGTCTGAACAGCTCTTCAGAGCCAGTCTGAACTCCGGCCGGGAAGGTAGCAACCGGACGGGTTCACCGTCTCCGGCCCGAGGGGCCCGAAGGTCCCGCCTTTTGCCCTGCAAATGAGGGGGGCGCAGGGGCCCTCGCGGCGGCGCCCGCCGGGGCCGAGTTCCCCGCCTGCTTCCCCGTGACTTCCTGCCCACCGGAGCTCGGCGCGGGGTAGGCAGTCCCTCAAGAGAGCCCCGCTAACGTGCAGGAATGCTGAGAAAGGTAGGCGGGTTTTCTGTGCCGCTGGTCACCCCTCCCTCACTTTTGGGGAGGGGACCACCCAGCAGCAGGTGGCTGAACTTCTGCGTCCGTGGCACGCTTTCTGAAGCGAGGGTGAGAGGAGGCGAAGGGGAGCGGAGCGCTGGGTGAGCTGAAGGTTTGAGAAGTTGCCGCGGCCCCAACAGGTGCAGCGCAAGCGCCACGCTGCGCCCGGGAGGCGCGAGCACCCGCCGGCGGCCCGCGTCGCCATGGCAGCGGGGGCGGGGCCTAGCCGTAGCATGCGTCGCCATGGCAGCGGGGGCGGGGCCGAGCCGCGGCGTGCCCGGGTTGCCTGGCGACGGAAGGGCGCGGGGAGGGGCTCGCGGTGTCCCCGGGAGATTCTCCGAGGACCAGCCACCAAGTCTGGGGTTTCTTTAACTTAAGCCTATTGGCAGCGCTGGCCTTTGGTTAAGGAATCAGCCTTCTCGGCTACCGCCTACTCAATGCCATAATACTCTTTTGAAAATACTCGGATTGTGGTCTGATGGAAGACGTGAAAAAGTAGGAAGATATTCCTTTCTAAAGCAACAACAAAAACGTGTACTGTTTCCTCGTTTTCAAGGATATTCCTTAATTATTATCATGTTTAAAAACTAAAATAGAGTACGTGGTTTGGATCCATGAAAACGAATTGACCTTTGGCCTTTCCGACATATTAACCAAAATCTTTGCTAAAGAAAAGCGCATGCAACAGACAGCACTATTAAAAATTCACTGTCGCATCTTAAAATGTCTTAGAAAGACACGACTCTCACAATGCATGTGAGAGAATTAATTTCATTTTATTTCACTGGGTATTTTCTTGCATGTAAATGTGCCTGATAATTTTGGCTTCTTATTTTAAAGGTTGTTTTAGCTCTACACTACAGAATAAAGTTGACAAGGACTTTGCATGACCTTTTCCAGAGCAGTGACTGACAGCGACCGTAGTACTTCCCCCTACTCTTTTTTCCTTTTATCCTCCTATAGCTAAAAGTATCTTTTGGTGTTTTTCATCTCTTTCTCCAGATTTAAATTGCCAAAGACACAGGTCTGTTACCAGGACTTAAGATGTGTTCCACGCACTAGTTTATTTCTTCCTCTTCCTCCATTTTAAAATGATCTACGTATTATTTATTTATTTGTGTATTCATTCATCAGACATGGATTGAGGTTCTGATACGTGCTGTGTACCTTGCTAGACTCCAGAGAAGAGAAGTAAGTGGTGGGAGGGACACACAAAGTTGCGTCAGAAAAATTCACCGTTTAGGGAGAGGTAAAGGCTGGGAAGTCATCAGAATCCACTATGATACTTTCTCATCTAGAAATTCCACCCAGGATGACCGCTGCTACTGGCCAGGAGAGGTGCACTGATTGTTCTTGCCCTTTCAAGGCAAAGGTAGCCATTTAAAATATGAGGAAGATGACACTCATAAAAGTACAGTAATATGGCCCAGGACTTACAGTCAGTAAGTGGTCAAGTCAGGATCCAAATTCAAATATGGCTCCTAAGACATATGGCTTCTGAAGCATTGAGCCATTTGACCCTATGTCCCTACTAACGAAATTACCATATTTTGAATTTTGTGAATTTCCACCAAAAAAAAAAAACCCAACTCTGCAGTTTCTTTTTTGGTTGAGCTGTTTTTAAAGTCAGGTATTTCAAAAGTCAGATATGAATTGCATTTCTCAAGAATGTATGGTTTTCCTACTGAAATGTTGCTATCGTCAGTAATCTTGTTTTCAGGGGTTCCCAAGTAGTTAATGAGAAAATTAAGATTTGGTTATTCAAATCGTGTTTTAAGAATCTTGGAGGTACTTGTGTATTTTTTTTTTAATTTACTTATTTATTTATTTTTGGCTGCATTGGGTCTTTGTTGCTGCACGTGGGCTTTCTCTAGTTGCGGCGAGCGGCGGCTACTCTTCGTTGCGGTGTGCAGGCTTCTCATTGCGGTGGCTTCTCTTGTTGCGGAGCACGGGCTCTAGGCATATGGGCTTCAGTAGTTGCAGCACGCGGACTCGGTAGTTGTAGCTCACGGGCTTAGTTGCTCCAAGGCATGTGGGATCTTCCCGGACCAGGACTCGAAGCCATGTCCCCTGCGTTGGCAGGTGGATTCTTAACCACTGTGCCACCAGGGAAGTCCCGGTACTTGTGTATTAAAGGATTCTGTTGTACAAATTGTTACACAATTAGATTTCTTTAAAGCAAAATACATTACTTCGTTAGCATTCAGGTTTTTATTACCTTTCCTGATTTTAGATGTCTTCAATCAGATTGGTTAGCTTCTTCTGGCATTGTCTTTAGACAGGTGATAATTGGAAATTGCTGTGTGGAAAGTTGTCCTAAAAAGTTCAGGTATGGGGCTTCCCTGGTGGCGCAGTGGTTGAGAGTCCGCCTGCCGATGCAGGGGACGCGGGTTCGTGCCCCGGTCCGGGAAGATCCCACGTGCCGCGGAGCGGCTGGGCCTGTGAGCCATGGCCGCTGAGCCTGCGCGTCCGGAGCCTGTGCTCCGCAACGGGAGAAGCCACAGCAGTGAGAGGCCCGCGTACCGCAAAAAAAAAAAAAAAAAGTTCAAGTATGTACCTGGCTTGACCTGCAGTGAGATTTGGCTCCACACACCCCGTCACAGCCCTGAAAACCACGTTGAACTAATTTCATAAGTGTTTTTCCAGTTAAAATATTATTTTCCTGAATAGATTGCAGGATCGATGAAGGCAGGAACCAGATCTTTCGTGTCTTTAGAATCTTTCTCTTAACATCAGCTACAACACTCTTCATAAATCTTAACTGGCAGGAGAAACAAAAAAAAAACTTTATCAGGCCAACAAAATATAGAGTAGAAGAAATAACCCTTTAAATATATAATATTCAGAGTCACAGAAGTTCAAATTATTTGTTGATTTTTTGTTTGTTTGTTTGTTTTTTGTTTTTGCGGTACACGGGCCTCTCACTGCTGTGGCCTCTCCCGTTGCGGAGCACAGGCTCCGGACGCGCAGGCTCAGCGGCCATGGCTCACGGGCCCAGCCGCTCCGCGGCACGTGGGATGTTCCCGGACTGGGGCACGAACCCGCGTCCCCTGCATCGGCAGGCGGACTCTCAACCACTGCGCCACCCGGGGAACCCTGTTGATTATTTTTTTTCCGTGATACCTCACTATAAAATTCCAGGTAGTACCTATTTTGCAGATAGAAATTTTTACCGCAATTAATTATCCATAGATGATCACAGAAGGTAAGAAAAGAATTAACAAGACTTACGGTGACTAGTATTTAAGTATTTTCCAGTGTGTTATCTTTTTTTTTTTTTTTTTGCGGTACGCGGGCCTCTCACTGTTGAGGCCTCTCCCGTTGTGGAGCACAGGCTCCGGACGCGCGGGCTCAGCGGCCATGGCTCACGCACCTAGCCGCTCCGCTGCATGTGGGATCCTCCCGGACCGGGGCACGAACCCGCGTCCCCTGCATCAGCAGGCGGACTCTCAACCACTGCGCCACCAGGGAAGCCCCAGTGTGTTATCTTAATTGAACCTCACAACAACCCTGAAAGCATAGGGGAGGAAATCTTTTTCCTCTACCCTCTGGGTTTTTTGGCTGGTCTAATAATTTAATTGACATAAGACAGATTAACAGGAGAAAAACAAATTAGTTATGTACGTAGGGGTGGTCCCAAAGATATGAGACCCAAGGGCATGTCGGGCAGCTGAGGCTTCTATACTATCCTGAGCTGAGGAATGGGACGGGGGCCTGAGGCTTCCAAGGGGAGGAGGGTGATGCACAGGACAGTAAGAAGACAGATGTCTGGTGAGTTGATGGTTGCCCTGCCATATAGATAGGTCATTCAGATAAAAGGGATCTCTGGTAATAGCTCTCTCTCTCTGAGTCTGGCCCCAGTCTCAATTCCTTCAGGAAACTGAGGGGGAGGTAAAAAGCCCCTCCTGGGTCTCTTGGGCCCTGATTCTCTTTAGCTCAAAACAATCCACGAGCCAAAGTGGCACATTTTGGGGAGGTTCGTTCTGAACCCCTTCAAAGGGATTCACAACACCAGTTTTTTTTTTAATGTATGAGAAAACAGAAGCTCAGAGAAGTTGAGCGACTTGGTCAGAGTCACCCAGCAAGGGAGAGTCACATCTTCTGATGAAGTCAAGTGATACCCTTGCAAAGTCAAGAGACACGCCTGTGAGCTCTGGGGGCCTGAGCCTCTTGACAGACTCGGGGAGTCAGGGTGCAAAATGCCTTCTCTCCCTCTCACCTCCCCCAGGCTCCCCCTCTGTCTGGGAAGAAGGCGAGGGAACCTCTTTTAAAAGACAAGTAAAGAAAGAAGCGGGGCAGAAAGAAGGGGGAGCCAGTGTTCAAAATTGGTAGTGGGGAGACCCGGGGGAGGGGTGTGCTAGTCTACTAGGGCTTCTGTAACAAAGTATCCCAGACTGGCAGGCTTAAACCACAGGCCTTTACTGTGTCACAGCTCTGGAGGCTGGAAGTCAGCAGGGTGGGTTTCTTCAGAGAACTCTCTCCTAGGCTGGCTGATGCCCCCTCTTTGCAGTACCCTCATTTGGTCCTCCCTCCGTGTGTGTCTCTGTCCTAATCTCTTCTTGTTATGACACCTGTCATATTGGATTAGGGCCCACCCATCTGACCTCATTTTACCATAATTGCCTCTTTAAAGGCCCCAGCCGCCAAATACAGTTACGTTGGGAGGTCCTGGGGGTTAGGACTCCAGCAGATGAATTTTGAGGGAACTCATTTCAGCCCATAATAGAGACTAAGGAAAGTGAACTTGGTCCATGACCCAGAAGACAAGACATTGCAATTGCTTTACGGTTACCATTAGTTTTCTCTCCTGGCACCGATCAACGTTTGGGTGAGTTGTGGCAGTCTTTTACAACAGTATATTCCACCGGACGTATAAAGAAAACAAAGAGATTCAGAGCTGAACTCTTCTGTATTTAGCTTGCTTTATACTTCATTTTCACTCTCACCTCTGCAGGGCCAGCTTCCAACCTTGTCACATTTTGACGGGGGCAGACAAAGCTGGTGATGACCTCCGTTTCCAGCTAGGTATGACCTGTCTCTCTGCCTTTTTTAGCGCCGTGGAGTGATTTGAGTCACGTGCGCTGCCTGGGAAGCGTGATAAATGCACTGAAAATGAAATCACAATACTGCAAGGACAGGGCAGCGTAGATTTTGCAGCCCTCAGAGCCACGAAGATAAAAGCTAGGGCACCCTTCCATCTGAATGGCATTCTCCATGCTTATTTCTAACAAAGTATGCTCAGCATCGTGTTTCAGACCGTGGAAGGTAGCCAGAAGAATTTGAAGGTTTTCTCTGAGGCACTGGACAACTTACAAGGTTATAATTGGAATGTATTGCAAAGACTCAAATTATGAAAATGCTGTGGTCATAGGATATCAGGGACCAAGGGAAGCCTGCAGGTCTTGTAGGCAGTGCCTGGCCCTTGTCTGGACTCCACAGAACCTGCTTTGTGAAGGCAGGAATCCAGCCTAGGTTTCAAGGTAGCCCGAGAAGGTTCCAGAGTTTCCTGCAATAAAGGTTTCAGTATTCACCGAACATCAGGGTCTCAAAGGACTTTTGTTTGTTTCCTCGATTTCCTTCATTACTTCATATGGTAGAGCGTGGGTGTCCACTTTTTTGCATGGAATAGCTTGTCATTTGCTAAAAGAGTCTTCATATGTCATTTCTTGGCTCTTTTTGGTAAGTTGAATGGAAACTCTGTCCATTGTGACGAATCTGTTTCTATCACAGTCCCAGGGAAGCCGCCCCTCACCATCCTGAGTTGTGGGTTGCTTTTTCTGTCTTCACCGCACTCGCTTGAGTTGTGACTTTTGAGGGCTGTCCTATTTACTTCTAATCGTGAGGCCCTGGACTCTATTCTGAAATATCCTTACGGAAGAATGTGTATCCCGTACACTTGGGGAAGCTTTTTCCAGGAATACCAAAAGCTTTCAAAATGTGCTCTTTGGATGGGATCCAGCAGCTTTCTTTTTTTCTTTTTCTTTTTAACATCTTACAATGGTGTGTTAGTTTCTGCTTTATAACACAGTGAATCAGCTATACATATCCACACATCCCCATATTCTCCTCCCTCTTGTGTCTCCCTCCCACCCTCCCTATCCCACCCCTCTAGGCGGTCACAAAGCACCGAGCTGATCTCCCTGTGCTATGCAGCTGCTTCCCACTAGCTATCTATTTTACATTTGGTAGTGTATATATGTCCATGCCACTCTCTCACTTCGTCCCAGCTTACCCTTCCCCCTCCCCGTGTCCTCAAGTCCATTCTCTATGTCTGAGTCTTTATTCCTGTCCTGCCCCTAGGTTCTTCAGAACCTTTTTTTTTTTTTAGATTCTGTATATATGTGTTAGCATATGGTATTTGTTTTTCTCTTTCTGACTTACTTCACTCTGTTTGACAGACTCTAGGTCCATCCACCTCACTGCAAATAACTCAGTTTCGTTCTGTTTTATGGCTGAGTAATATTCCATTGTATATATGTGCCACATCTTCTTTATCCAGTCATCTGTCGAGGGGCGCTTAGGTTGCTTCCATGTCCTGGCTAGATCCAGTAGCTTTCCACAATGGATGCTTTCAGGAACAGGTTCATGTGTGAGGCAGCTATCATTATCCCAGCCCAAAAGGAATGTGTCCTCCTCAGAGCAGTGCGTGCTTAATCAGTGAGGCGCTGGGTGCTGGTGCCTGAAGTTTGAAAAGTCAGCCTTGAAAGTTAGTGCAAGTTCCTGAAGGGCAGAACTGTACGTTTCCCCTTCTGATTTGAGCCAGACACTTGTCTCCCTGGTCGGTTGTGCATATCGGCCGGCACAGGTCCAGGAGGTGGGTTGGTCTGTTCAACGGCTGCTTCTAGAACACCTTTAATTAAGATCTCCCCTCAGAGGCACTCCCCTCAACTTAGGAGAAAAGAAGGCAACACGGATGTACGAAGAGTGAGGAGGAGCTGCTGTTCATGGCTGTTCGTGACTGCCCCAGGTTTTGGCCCAGTGAAGTCCCCTTCCTTCCTCTACACTACTGGAGAGGGTCATGACCTTGAAGTGGCCTGGAAGTTCCCAGGCTTTCAGGGAGCATTTATCAGTCATTCACGATCTTCTCAGGCTGCAGGGCTGATACTCTAGTTCAGGGTAAACAGATGTGAAAATAAGAAAGCACAATTCAGGGCTGTGTCATGTACACGCTGGTAGGTGTGCTCCAGACACTACGAACAGCTGCTCGAGGTGGGCTCGGCAGCCAGAGAATTGCATCCTCTTTTTTTTTTCTTTATTTTCTTTATGTTTAAAAAATTTTTATTTTATATTGGAGTCTAGTTGAGTTATAATGTGTTAGTTTCAGGTGTACAGCAAAGTGATTAAGAGATATATATATCTTTCAGGTTCTTTTCCCATATAGGTAGAGTTCCCTGTGCTATACAGTAGGTCCTTGTTGATTATCTGTTTTATATATAGTAGTGTGTATGTGTTAACCCCAAACTCCTAATTTATCCCTCCCCTCCATGTTTCCCCTTTGGTAACTGTAAGTTTGTTTTCTATGTCTGTGAGTCTGTTTCTGTTTTGTAAACAAGTTCATTTGTATCATTTTTTTAGATTCCACATATAAGTGGTATGGTATGGTATCTGTCTTTGTCTGACTTCCTTCACTTAGTCTGATAATCTCTAGGCCCATCCATGTAGCTGCAAATGGCATTATTTCATTCTTTTTACGGCTGAGTAGTATTCCATTGTGTATTGTATCACATCTTCCTTACCCATTCCTCTGCTGATGGACATTTCAGTTGCTTCCGTGTCTTGACTGTTGTCAGTAGTGCTGCTATGAACATTGGGGTGCGATGCATCCTCTTTCCTCACTGTGGCTTCTCAGATGCGGATCTCCTTCAAGTTCCCGTCACCCCAGCCCCTTAACCTGGCCCTTTCCTGCTTTTCCAGTGAGGCTGCTCAAGAAATCCTATCTCCGATGAGTTTAAACCGGGGTGAATCTGGCCACAGGATTTGAAGCCTTTATACTCCTGGGAGCTCCCTCAGGATTTCATGGAAATAAAGGAGGGACTGGGCTGAAGGAGCAGAAGAGAGAGCCATTTCTACTGTCTCATCATGGATAGAGTTCATAAATCCTTGGAAGGCCATAAAAAGACTGCCTGAGTATTCATTTCAAGGACAGAATGATATGTAGGCAAAATAAGAACAGGAGACTGTGTGCATGGCCACAGCAGGGCAGAGAGGAGAAAAAAAGCGGTCCAAACCCTAGATGGTGATAGGATAGGGCACCTGCAACTGGTCCTTACCCTGAGACCACGGGAAGAAAATAAACATGGCGGCTAGGAAGCCAGCTCTGGGATACAGACATGTCCCCTGGGGTTATACCCCTGGAAGCTCTGTGCTCCCCACTCCTGAGCTCTGTACTCCTCACCCACTGGGGCCCAGACCCCCCTCCCCCATGATGAGCAGCAGTGATTTGGAGCTGGAGAGCCCGCTGCAGGGAGAACAGAGTCTCTGATTCCATTGGTCCTGGCACGTGGAGCTGGCAGTCAATTCTGTTGTAGGGGGTTAGGTGTGCAGGTGATTTTTAGCACACCACTGTTTCTTGTGCTTGTGTTAGGTATTGGGGGCTGGCCCAGGGACCAGTTCTGTATATCCTATTTGTAAGGAAAATATATGCTGAACTTGAAGCAAGTGAAATGTATGTTTGAGCAGCAAGCCTTTGTGAAATGAAGATCAGAGCAACCGGGAATTTTATCTGGACCGCCAAGGCATAGAGGAATGAGCGTTAGAGGAGGGTGCGGAGACCTGGGTACAAATATCATCTCTGATACAAATTCACAGATTTTAGCAAAAAGCGAAATTCCCCGAGAGTTGTTATCTGTAAGAGGAGGGACTTGATTAGATGATTTCTGAGGTCCTGTTGTGTTCTGGAATTCTGCTCTTTCTGAAAGGCAGCCTAAAATGGGATGTGTCACCTCTAAGAATCCCAAATGCCGGTCAGGTATCCATCCCTTTGCCTTTTATTCATGAGTCTCCTGGTGTCCCCATGAGTCTGTCATAGTCAGCGATGCTGTTTCCTCCCGGTGTCTGTACACAAGGTTGGGAACGTCTCTCCAGGAAAAGGTTTAGAGGTGAGAATTTCTCAGTTTTCCTTAACTGATTCTTTTGTTTCATGCCTTTGTAAAAATAAAATTGTCTCCACATGCTCTTGGCTTCCATGTCTTGGCTGTGAGATCTCAGCCTTGAGAAACCATCAGGCCAGGTAAGCTGTTTTTATTGTTATTACATCACATCTCAAGGAGAGCCTCCCAGGATGCATCCCCAGATCAAATGCCTGTAATTTCCTTTGATTGGAAACATGGAAGGATCTCCTTGTGCAGTGAATTACAGCAAATACAAAGTGAAGGACAATTCTTGGTCACTTTACACGGAGCAGGGAATTTTGAAAAGTTTGGAATTTGGGTATTTTGGATTTATACTTTAAATGAACAAGGGGATCAAACTAAATGGAACCTACACTGAATCTGGCTAGTGAAAATAGATCTCTTAGTTTATAGAATTTATCATCTTGGGATCTTATATATCAGGTTTCCTTGTAGTGTCTCTATTTATTTAGGTAGTAAATGTGGTGTTTTAGAAACATTTTTCCTTTCTAATTATATATTTATTTATTTATTTTGAAAGGAAAAAGAGAAATCCACACTAACATTTCTCAGAAGCTTCCAATTAGGCAAATCTTAGGAAAAATGCATATTACGATCTGAAATGCATATTATGATCTGTAGTTAAATAAGCATGAGATATATATAGAGTTTTCCCTTTGAAAACATTTCTGTCCAGAATCCAGGCGATGGACCTTTATTTCTTTTCTCTGGATCAGAGAGATCATTAAAAGGAATTCTAGCTCGGTACTTTGCTTACTTTCCCATCAGAGATAACTAATTCCGTCTCACCTGTGTTACAACCGGGTAGAAGCATTTGATAGTGTTTCACAAGCTAAGGAGTGGAGCAACTAACAAAATTTCTGACTGTGTTGGTTACAGTTTTGAGAACTGTAGTGGGATACACTTAATTCTTAGCATAAAAGCATGTCATTGATTTTTTTTTTTTAAAGAAAGGGAAATAACGTGAATGAGTGCTGTGAACCGGACATTGATGTATTTACGGTATTTGGAGCTGTTGTTGCTTTTATGTTGGAAGTTAGTAAAGTGAGACATGGAGAAGTTACGTCACCTGTCAGAGGACACACTGAATAAGTGGCAAAGCTGGTGTCCAACCTCAGAAAAAAAAAAAGAAAAGAAGAATTTTTACTGTCTAGCTGTTGAATATGTATGTCACTTGAAAATGAGGAACCACATTATCTCTAAGATACCCACCCATGTTTTTTGTGGGATGAAAGACAGCTGGAATAATGTGAAAATCAGCGGTTCCCCTGATTGTGGGAATATATTCTCTGGAGTAAAGTTTAAGCACTTCTAACATTAAATATTATATTAATCACTATTAGCTCTGGGAATCTGCCCAAACAAGTCATTCTTCCAACAATGTTTGTCTTCAGCCAACTTAGGCAATCGGCCACTGAATGAGGCATTTTTCCCCCTAAAAGACACGATTTGACCAGTAAGAATTTGGTTATGCAATTAAGTGTTGAGAAATTGGGAGGTAAAAACTCTGGACTTGGAAATCTTGGTATTTTGATGATCTAAAGTATAAACAGTTTTTCCCCCTGCAGTAAATAACAGCTGTACAAATTTTAATTTCACATCGGCAAATCTTCCAAGCTACACTGCAAGCTATAAGTTAAGATATGAGGATAATAATTAAGAAAAGTCAAAATGCCATCAGCAGTGAGAACCTGTTTTTTAAAAAAGAAAAGGAAAAGAAGGGAAAATTCCTTTAGAAAATGACCTAAGACTTTTTTTTCCTGTTAAAAAATGAGAAAAGTGAAAGAATTTTCAAAGAATGTCGACCGATGATAGAGTTTCTTGTAAAAACTATACTTTTTAGTGGAACTCTAATCAGAAGTTTAGGAGTCAGTAGCCTCTTCTAAAGGCAACAAGAGATAGTATTATCAGGATTTTATGAGTATGATATCTGCCGTAATCTAGTCAGCGGCACTTTGTTTTAGTTGTGGAGTGACGGGCTTAGTAAAGTGGGCATCCACGGCTGCTGGAGGGAAGATGCCAGCCAGCAGGGTCATGGGCACCAGTGGAGCCACAGTGGGACCAAGGGATGCCAGCGTGGACCGGAAGGAGGGCGGGGCCTTCACTTTCAAATAGTTCATCCTTGATTATTTCTTTGGAAAAGGTGCTTCTGGAATTTCCATTGGTATCTGATATATGAGGACAGATGATGAGGGGCGAGAAAGACTTAGCCCAAGTAGTTGGGCTGAAAGCAATGTATGAATTAGACACATGATAGAAAACAACATCTGTTGTTAATATTTTTATTCAAGTGGTTTTATATTAAAAATTTAGTGTTCCTGATAGTTTAATTGCTAATTGAACGTAAAGATATATCCCACTAGTTTACTAAAAATCTGTTTTTAATAAACGGATTATTTAAAACATGGATTTTCATAGTGGGAAAAATGACAGCTTTTAGGAAAGCAAGAAAAACTCTATTAAAAATTTTTTAAATTATATTCATTTAAAATTTTTAATTATTTTTAAAAATATATAATTTATTTACATGCTATAAAATGAGAGGGTTATGAAACAGCATCTGCTGAAAAGTAATCTCCTCTCTCCTCCAGGCTTTCACCCCACTGACCCTTCCAGGTCACCCAGCTGCCCCTCTGGGAGGGGCTGGTATTACCAGTTTTTCCGTATGCTTCAGAGAAGGTCTGCGCTTTTATAAGGAAATATGTTTTCTTCTATCCCCCTCTATTTTTTACACAAGTATTGACATAGTATATTGGATCCTTTATTTTTACTTAATGATATATTTCAGAGATGATATATTATGGTATATTTGACATATTATGATATACGATGTATTCATGATATATCTCATATCGGTACATAAAACGCTTCTTCATTCTTTTATTTCTATTGTGGTGAAACAGACATAACATGAAATTTTCCGTTTTTAAGTGTACGGTCCTGTGGCGTGACATTCACATTGTTGTGCGACCATACCACCATTTATTTCTAGAACTTTTTCATCATCCCAGCTGAAACTCTGTACCCATTAAACAATAACTCCCTCCACCCCCAGCCCCCAGTAACCACCATTCTGCTTTCTCTCTCTAAGAATTTGACTATTTTAACTATCTCAGAATGAGTAGAATCATATAAATGTTATCCTTCTGTGTCTGGCTTATTTCACTTAGCATAATATCCTCGAGGTTTATCCATGTTATAGCATATATCAGGATTTCATTTCCTTTTAATGGCTGAATACCATTGTATGCATATACTGCACTGGGTTTATCCATTCATCTGTCAATGGACATTTGTGTTGTTTCCACCCTTTTTCATTCTTTTTGATGGCTGTGTAGTATTCTGTTCTATGGTTGTAGCATATTATATAAACCGGTTCCCTAGTGATGAGCAGCAGGTTATTTCCACGTTTCAGTGAATAACAGTGAACCTACACTCTTTGACACATGCGTGTATCTCGTAAACAAATTTCTTGAAATGGATTGGCTAAAACGAAATGTTATGGGCACCACAAATTTTGGGCTCTTGCCAACTTGTCCTCCATGGACCTTGTCCCCATTTGCACCCCCCTAGAGACTGCCTGCTTCCCGACCCCTCACTAACACAGTGTCGCCAAACTCCTTTGCTCACCTCGTGGTGGAAAACGCTGTCTCAGCGCAGTTGCAATTGACATTTCTCTGGAGTGAACGCTGAGTGTTTCAGGGCCATTGTGTTGTCTTTCACTGGGACTATCTTCATGTCTTTTGTTCATGTCTCAGGTGGGCTGTTGAGTTTTTTCCTCCCTCTTCTCTATATTGGCTGTTGCTGAAAAATTTGCTTTCCTTTGGCATCCTTACCACAGCCTGTGGGAAGCTTTTGGAACCGTGCCGTGAAACGGGAATTTTGTCTAAGAATAGTGAAACCTGCTTTTCAACACCATTGGCCAAATACTGGCTCAGTGACAATAGTTTTGTTAAGGGGACAGACTTTAGGAGGCAGGAGCTGTAGGGGGCTTCATATTCAGAAGAAAGTTTATCTACTCTCACTGTGTTTAAAGGACTTATTCATCTTTCAAAAGCTGGATGCATAAACACAAGACAATACATAACGTGAGATGTACTGAAAAAATAACCGAAAGATAGCAGGCTTTCACACCCACCCACGGACCAGCGCAGGGTGTTGGCAGGGGGTGGTTTCGGGTATGATGAGGCCTGAACAGAATACGGTTAGGAGGAAGCTCTTTAAGAAAAAGAATCCCAAGTGACCAGGTTGCTAGCTCCCCTCGCAGGCCTGGGGAGGGGCCCTGCAGCCCCAGATTCCGTGGCCTCTTGGCACGTGGGACTCTGGAGTGCAGGCCGCACCAGCTGGGTCTCGGGGTCACAGCCACGCTGCCCGCAGGGTCCTGGGAGCACGTCCAGCGAGGCTGGTGACAGCTAGAGGTCTCAGTGCAAGCACCAACGTGCTTCCAACAGCGTCCACAGGGGGCGAGGGTGAGATGGCCCCTTTAGTGATGGGGATGTCCATGTCACCTGCCTGCCCTCGGTGACTTCTCAGTACCGTGTCACCGACGTGCTCCGCGCACCCAGCATCATGCTGGTACCACAGAGAAGCTTAAGGTCAGTGGTAAGTCTAGCTGAAGAGAGCGAACATACGGAAGCCTGACATCAAAGAGACTTTGCAGCGTCTATACCTGTCATCTCCAGAGCGGGAGTGGTGGGTACTCCTCTTGGGGTGGGTAGACGGTATCAGAGTGTGTGTGTGTGTGTGTGTGTGTGTGTGTGTGTGTGTGTGTGTGTATACACATGTATACATAAACATACATATATGTACACGTATGCGCACATGTATGTGTGTCAGAATGTATGTATATATCTCCACATCTGATAGAACCTTAATACTATTTATAAATTAATAAATAAATGTGTATAGGGATGTTCAGAGTTTTAACACTCTTTGCTTATTGGGATGTGTCATTGGAAAGGCACGGAGACCATTCGTCTTGACTGACACTGCCCTAGAAGCGGAACTGATGATGTAGCCCTTTAGGGTTGTATGTGCAGACATTTGAGACCCAGGGAGGGAAGACACCGTGCGGGCAGGGCTGTGCGGTGGTGAACTCTATGTGTCCACTAGTCTGGGCCACGAGGTGCCCAGGTACTTGGTGAAACACTTTTCTGGGTGTTTCCGGGAGGGCGTTCCTGGATGAGATGAACGTTTGAGTTGGTGGACTCAGTAACGCAGACGATCCTTCCCGACGTGGCGGCCTCATCCAGTCCGCCAAGGCCTGAATAGACAGCAAGGCAGAGCGAGGAGAATTTGTCCCCTCTGCCTGCCTGTCCTCCAGCTGGACAGCGGTCTGCTCTCGCCTTCGGACTCGGACTAGAACGAGACCTTCAGGCCTCCTGGGTCTCCAGCCTCCAGACTCACGCTGCAGCTCGTGGACTTGTCAGCCTCCGCGATCGTGCGGACCAGTCCCTTGTAATAGATCCCTATCTGTCGTCTGTTGTTTCTGCGTCTCTGGAGGACCCTGGCCAGCAGCTGCTGGGCCCCCTGTAACCTCAGGCTGGCCCACGTTCCCGAGCCCCGGATCCCTGCAGAACCACGCGGGGAGCTTTAAGAAATGCCAGTGCTTGGGTTTCTCAGAGAGTCTGATTGATTGACGGATTGATTGATTTTACAACGCTAAACGTTTATTATTTTCCGTGATTCTCTGAGTTGTTTGGATATAGTTCTCTTGGTCTGTGTTGGCTTGGCCAAGGCTGGGTAGTCTACAAAGGTATCATTCACGTGACCGGCCATCGTTAGACTGGTTAGTCCTGTTTAAAGCTTCTCTAGAAGCTTCCTTGGCCAGAGACTCTGATTGAATTGGTAGTTTTCAAAAGCTCCCCCAGCGGTCCGGGTGGAGAACAAGTGATGCAAATTCTAGTGTCGCAGTTGCTGGAAACCTGATCTGTCGGCTCGGAGACACTGCCCTCCATCTCAGGTGTGGCCTCAGGCTGGCCAAGCATACAGGACGGAGGAGGACACCAGCCACCTGGTTACACACCCTCCTGCCTGACGCTGACCGAGGTGGTTTAGAACTGGTTCTGAACTGGAAGGATGGCTCTGTGAGCCTGTGGGCAGGAGGGAGGGGCTGAGAGGCTGGGCAGGGCCGTGGTCAAGGGCCCGGCCTCCTGACTCTGCCGCCTGCATCCACCAATCCTCAGTTTACCCTTCTGTCGAATGGACACGCTTAAAGACAGAACCACCTCCTGGAGTTGTTGGGAAGATTCAGCTGACACAGAAAAAGTGTTTAGAGTGATAATTAGTTGTCACCTGCACAGGTGTTGGTTACTGTCACTGAGACACGCGTCCCCCTCCACGTACACGTGCACCTGCCCCCAGGTTTGCATTCTTGCCACGTTTGCCTTGCTGGCCAAAACGCTTTGGCTGGTTCCTTATTGTTCATGTTAGCTGAGGTCCTTGTCTGGCTGTACTCGAGTTCTCCAGGCCCAGGGGTCCATCACATATGTAAGGCGACTTTGGATGTCTCTGCTCTGGACCGGTCTGTGTTCATTTTCAAAGTGCAGTTTTCAAGGGCGTCTTCATCTGGTTGTATTTCTAGGAGGGATGTTTCACTTTGACTCATGTCGTGTACTGACAACGCATGATGGTGCTGTCACCTGTGCTTTCGGGAAAGACTGGAAGCACCAGAAAAGATGGGGTTTAAAAACGTCAACAACCTGAGTTGCCACACGGAGGGCAAAACGAGCTAGCTCTGTGGCCCGCATGGCCCCTCAGGATCCCACGCCTGACGCTGTGTACCTGCGGGGTCACAGCTTATGGCCCCGCACAGGGGGACAGAGCATCCTGGGGCTGGTTCAGTGACATTTGCCGTCCAATGCGGCAGCTTTATATGGACGACTACATTTTTACTGATGGTTTTAGTAGATCTGATACCGGCTAGGCTGTGACCCGTGTAAGTGGTGTTAATATGCTGTTATTTTTAAGTGGGGTGTGCACGGAATCAGGCATATTGTCTTGTCAGCACATTGAATTTAGCCCAGTAAAGGAATTTACAGCAGCACTTCCTTCCTTCTGGAGGCCCTTGGAGAGAATCCATTTCTTTGCTTCTTCCAGCTTCGAGGTGCTGCCTGCATTCCTTGGCTGGTGGCCCCTTCCTGCATCTTCAAAGCCAGCCATCACCTCACTCCGACCTCTTCTTTCATCCTCACTTCTCCTTCTCTGACTCTCCTGCCTCCCTCTTTTCCTTATAAGGACCTTTGTGATGACATTGGGCCCATCCGGGTAATCCGATAGGTAGGTGTTGCTATTCTCATGTTTTGAGTCGGAAAACATGGCTCAGAGGGTCCTTGCTGTTCCTGGTGCCCCATTCCTCTTGAGGGCAGTGGGTGATGGAATAGCCCGTACTCGTTCTGGGTTTCTCATCACTCTTGTAAGGAACCATTGTGAGTTAAAGAAAAATCTGGGCTTTTAAAATGATTATTTTTCTACTCTTTCCTTCCAGTTTTATTGAGGTGTCATTGACATACAGCACTACAGAAGTTTAAGGTGCACAGCATAACGATTTAACTTACAGACATCATGACATGGTGACCACAATAAGTTCCGTGAACATCCATCATCTCGTATAGATACGAAATAAAGGAAAAAGAAAACATTTTTGCCTTGTGATGGGAGCTCAGGATTTATTCTCTTAACAACTCTCGTATACAGCATACAGCAGTGTTGATTATGTTTGCTGTTGTAGGTGTTGTGCATTCCCTCCCTAGTACTTACTTATCTTAACTAACAATACTGTGAGTGAGATGGTCTCCATTTTTGTCTTTCCTTTGCTTTTTGGTCTACTGAGGTATAATGGACATACAGTACATTGCATGAATTGAAAGTGCACAGTTTGATCCGTGCGTGGGTCTGCTTCCTATCACTGTAGATTACACTGCATTTTCAAGGACTTTATATAAAAGGAATCACACGGCGTGAACTCTTTTTGCGCCCACAGCCGTGTTGGGATTCATCCTGGTCTTCGTGTGTGTCACTGGTTTGTGCCTTTGTGTTGCCTGGCGGCAGTCCCTCGTTGGTCCAGTCACCTGTGAATGGCCATTTAGCTTGTGTCCAGTTTGGGGCTATGACACGTACAAGCGTTCACGCACGAGTCTGGGTGTGGGCCTGTGCTTTCTTTTCCCCTGTGGTCACACCTCCTAACTGAATGTTGGGCCACGTGGCAGATTGTTTAACTTTTCAAGAAACTGCCCGACTATCTTCTGCCATCGCTGTACCATTTTACACCCCCGCCAGCCACGAATGAAAGTTCCAGTTGCTCTGCCCTTCTAAAGAACCCTTGGTGTGGCCAGTTTTTCAGTTCTTGCAATTCTGACATGTGTGTGGTGGTATCTTAGAGAAGTTTGCATTTGCATTTCCTTAATGCCTAAGGATGTGGGGTGTTTTGCCATCTGTATATCTTCTTTCGTGAAGTATCTATACAAATATTTTGCCATTTTTTATTGGACTGTTCGTTTTCATATTATAGCATTTGAGAGTTCTTTATATATTCTAGACAAAAGTCCTTTATCAAGTATGTGATTTGCAAACATTTTCTCCCAGCCAGTGGGCTTATCTTTTCATTCTCTTAACAGTGTCTTTCAAAGAGAAGAACTGAATCTTGATGAAATCCAATTGATCATTTTTTTCTTTTGTCAGTTGTGCTTGTTGTTGTTGTATCTATGAGATTTGCCCAATACAAGGTAGCAGTGCTTTTCTCCTCTGTGTTCTTATGGACGTTTTATCCATCTAGTTAAGTTTTATATATTCAGATTTTACATTTAGGTCAGTGATCCAATCTGAATTAATTTTTGTATGTAGTGTGAGATATGAATCAAGGGTTTAAAAAAAAATATGTCCTGGACCATTTGTTTCAGGACCATTTCTTGAAAAAGCTATACTTTTCCCACTGAGTTGCTTTTGCGTTTTTGTTGAAAATCAATTGACCATATAGGCATGGGTCTATTTCTAGACTCTCTATTTTGTTCCATGATCAATTTTCCATCTTTCCATCAATACCAGACTGTCTTGATAACTGTAACTTTCTAAGTCTCAAAATCTCAGGTACTGTGGGCCCTCCATCTTTTTCTTTTCAAGGTTGTTTTAGCCATTCTAGGTACTTTGCCCTTCCACATATTTTAGAAACAGCAGAAAGGGCAACTGTTTGGAAGTAACTCAGGGACTAAGATATGACGATTGGGTTTCACAGCGCCCTTTGCCCGAGCTGTTTTGGGGGTGATGGAGGAAGCCAGCCGAGGACGGAGTCAGGGGAGACGTAGGGGCAGGTTTGTGTTCAGTGGAGGGGGGAGGCGGAAGCTAGAGACACACATGGGGTTCAGAGGGGGCAGAGCCCTTTCAAAATGGGGGGATTTTAGTCTGTTAAGATGGAAAGGTTCACATTTCAAGGAAGTAGTCAAACACACAAGAACAAAGAGAGAAATACTAGTGTAGGGTTATTGTGGGGATGGAGGGCGGGCCCCTCCCTCTCCACAGTGGGATGCTGGGGAAGGTATAAATAGTTATAGGGATGGTGAGGGGATTTGATGGGGTTTCTGTCTGATGACATCTGTTTTCTCTGAGGATTAGGGGCTGAGGTCTGCTGAGCAGGGGGAAGTTGGGGGCGGAGTGGTTGGAAGTTTGAGGAAAGTGCAGCAAGGATGAAGTGGTCCGCAAAGCAAGTGGGAGAAGGAGTTGACCCGAGAAATGGGGCAGGACCACCAGCAGGCCGGGGGATCCTGAGTCACCTTTTCTGAGCTGCTGGGCTGCACCCTGGGAGGGAGAGCCCTGCAGCAGATAAAGCAGGGAGCTGAGCTGGTCCAGGCGAGCATGTGGGGAGTTGGGGGTGTGTGTGCAGGCTGGGGTACGGATGCTGTTCAAACAGCAGTTTGTCTGCATAAGAAAGCAGAGGACTGATGGTTTGGAGAAAGTAAAGGAGTTGGTGCCTGAGCTCCTCTGGGGGGAGCAGAGGGGATGCCTGAAGAGGCTGCGGGATGCGTACTCTCCAGACTCGGGCGTGAATGTCGGGAGGACAAGACCCCGCGTGTGCCTGGGGAGGATGGGGGGACCCAGGGAAAGATCGTGGGAGCTGGGGAGTCGAGGGGGCCAAGAGACCAGGAGGCATCCGCGTGGACCCTGACCTCGCCTGAGCGATGGTGGGACCAGGGATGGAGAGGGGGGCTGAGCCAGGAGCCAGGGGCAGGAGAGGACAATGGCAGAGACAGGCTCAGGAGCGTGGTTGAGGCGTGAGCTTCAGAGAAGCAGCGTTAGAATTCTCTTCCTCTGACGCAAGAGGTAGCAGTACCAGAAGAGGGTTAAGATTCATGTGAGGGACTCACCCATACATCCCTTCAATAGCTCATCCTCGCGCCAGGGCCGTGGTGCAAAAGGCTTTCAAAATTTTCTTTATTTGTGGGTGAAATTTATTTATTTTTTGAGTGAAGATAAATTGAATGACGGGAGTTAGGCTTGCAATCACGGGGTAAAGAAAAAACGGAAAGAAAAGAAAGAAAAAGAAAAGTCTCTTCTGGAGCTATTCACAGTCGTAAGCAAGACTGGCGCATCAGCACATGAATTCCGGAGGCAGATAATGTCTGCTGATCTGTATTCCAGAGACAAGAGAGAGTTCAGGCATTTGGCTGGGTGAAGCAGGGATGCTGGCGACGGTTTTGTAAGACAACACCTGGGACTTGGGCAAACACGATAGTCCTAAGTGGCTTGAGATGTGGACAGAAATGGGAGTTGCACTGGACTTTCGGGTCCCTCAACCCCTCCCTGTTGGACCAGCCTGACTACCAGGAGGCCAGTGAAGTTCCTCATTTCCCTTTGAGAGCCTCTTTGAAAGAAGACTGCCTCGTCTAGTCTGGCTTCTCCAGGGAGGGAGCCGGTATCTCAGGGCACCAGGAGGCCGTCCCACAGGGAGATGTGGGCTGTGCTCTCTGATGCGGTACCCCCCCCCATGCTGCTCTGCTTCCCTTATTCCTCAGCCACATCCTTAAGAAGCCACACCTCCCAGTCTCCCCAGTAGGTGATTACATGCGTTATTGGTAAAGCATTAAAGTCACAGGTCAGCCCCTATCAGAACATTTGCTTCTCACATTCCCAGAAGCGGTGCAGTTAAATATTTTTCTTTTTCGTACCCTGGGGGCAAACAAAGAAAATCACTGTTATTTCTTCTATTGATTCTCCGTGTGAACTCAGGCCAGGGCTGTGTGTGCAGATCTAGGTTCCCGAGGCCATTGGTTCCTTCTTTAAAAAGGCAGCCTCGGGCTTCCCGGGTGGCGCAGTGGTTGAGAGTCCGCCTGCCGATGCAGGGGACACGGGTTCGTGCCCCGGTCTGGGAAGATCCCACGTGCCGCGGAGCAGCTGGGCCCGTGAGCCATGGCCGCTGAGCCTGCGCGTCCGGAGCCTGTGCTCCGCAACGGGAGAGGCCACAGCAGCGAGAGGCCCGCGTACCGCAAAAAAAAAAGCAACAAAAAAAACAGATACACAAAATACTGCTCCTTGGCCATAACGAAATGAAGAGTTAGTGAAATAGTGCCTCCATGTACCCGCAGCCTATACGCGCACTTTGAACAGGTACCCTGTCTACCAATGTTCCAAAGGGTTTAACCTGGTAGATAATGCTTGCTTGTTGCTTGCCGAGTTGATCAGCGTAGGTTGGGCTGGCATCCGTCTGTGTGAGGTTCATGCAGTATGGAAGCTGTACCATGGCTCCTCTGTTTTCAGGCTGTGCACTTCTCAAGGTTTTGTTGTCTTAACTCATTGGCCATCCAGGACTGTGGTGCTTCCCTCAGGGGAGAAATGCACAGTCACGAAAGAAGACGGGTATTGGAAAAGAATCTGAAAAAGAATGAATATATATATATATATATATATATATATATACGGATGGATGTATATGGATAACTAAATCGCTTTGCTGTACACTTGACACTAATGCAACATTGTAAATTAACTATACTTCAATTTAAAAAATAATAATAATATTTAAAAAAAGTAAAGACAACGGGACCTCCCCTTTCGTGAATGTTCCTTGAGGTCTCCTCCCAGAACTGGCAGTAGGCAGTACAGGTATTACCAGGAAGACTTGGAACGGGCCAGAACATTGCATCAATTTAATCAATTCCAAGACGACTCCATTACACAGGCCTGAAAATACGCTTTCCATCCTATTTATCATCCCAAATTACGTTCAGTCACGTTATCCAAGGTGAACTGCCAGAGATTCTACAGGGAGAGAAAGCCAGTAGTAAAATACAACAGGGCCCTCAGATAGCAAGGCGCCACCCACCTGGAGATCCCCAATTGGACTATAAGCCCCTTCCCGCCACCCGATTCCCAGCGAAAACTTAAAGCTCGTCTCCTGCCTTTAGCGTCTCTGTTATTATTACAACCTACTGTGTGTTCGAATAAGCCCAAGGACTTAATTGGTATGCATTTGAAAAATGCGTCCACATTCCCTTTTATGTTACTACCTTTTTCTAACCTATAAATTACCTTTGCCGACTTGCTTTCAATTTTAAAAGCTGTAAGATTTCCTCAAAGTAAGTAATATTTTAGCATCCGGATTTTAAGAGGGCTCTACTCTTTCTGCCTCTCTAGGGAAGGAGTTAAACGCTGGAAGAAGACACCGGCATTTAATGGTAAAGAAATTCTGCTCTTGGGCAGCCTGTATGCCGTGCTCACATTTCAAAATTGTTTTCAATCTTACGTTTTCGTAATGTTTAACCAGTCTGGATGGACATATGAAACCGTGTTCCTAAAAGAAATGCATCTGCTTGGAGGCAAGAGTCAGGGATCCATTTGGATGGAGTGAGAGTTGCCTGGTGTCTTAGACCAACCGAATGCCCACCGAGTGCCTGGCGGGGGGGCCGGGGTCCTGGGCAGGGGCTCACACTGAAGCAGGAGAGAGAGAGTATTTGCAGTTATAAAATGAAAACAAGTTTAAGGATGCTTGGGGAATATGGAATGGTTGGTGATGAGGTACAGCTACATAGCTTTCTTGCCTGTGAAGGAACGAATTCGTGTGTTTTGATCACTCTTGGAGCAGGGACGGGGCAAAGGACAGGGACACAGGGGCGAGAAAGCTTTGAGTTCATGAAACTGTCTTTCAAATAGTCACTGTGAAGAAGAACAGCTGCTAAATGTCACGAAAAGGCTCTGAGGACACAGCGTTTAGAAGGGCATTTCCCAAGGGCTGCACATTCTTTCAGATTTGTCAACAAACCATCAAAGTTCATACAGGACGCAAGAAGGAACAGCCTCGGCATTTTTGTTGGTGGAGGAGAGGATTCCTTGCTCTGCACACAGCGGCATAACTGACATTTTTTTCCTCCTTAGTAAAGACTTCCACTCCCTCGACCTTGCGAGTTGACCTTCTAAACTACAGTTCAGTATTTCTCGCATAATTATCACCTGTTCCAATACGACGTCACCACGCTCAGACTCACTTCTGGATAGAAGAGACGTTCAAAAATGTATGAAAAAACACAACACACATCTGTGTACACAGTACCCATAAAAAGGAACCAATACAGGTAGGGCCCTGTTCAGAGCAGTTGGCTACGGGAACGGCCGTAGGTCTGCAGCATTCTGTGGGGCTTCAGTTGAAACGCAGGGAAAATACGACAATTTGTGAGTGACTACCCGTGATTCTATTATTAAGTGGGAGGCTGATGATGGACGTAGTCAAGTGTATCTGAGAGGCTACGTGGAGGGTAAGTTACATATCAGCCTCGTCTCCCCACCCCCGTGTCTCTGTGAGCTGTCACCCTTGAATCTTAGGAGACTAACCAATTGATTGGCAGGGAAACATCCAGGCCTTCCTAGCATCCTTGAGCATCTTACGATGTCAGGCTTCCTTGGATTGAAAATGTGATAGAAAAAAAAATCTGTAAATGGTCTTAATGAGCAACAGTTTCAGATAAGGGCGTGGCAGGATTGTCCCAGCCTGTTCCCAATTTCACCTACTGTGACACACGGAGGAGGGAAAGGCCAGAGGGAGCAAGCGGAGGGGGTAGGGGCCCTCTGGGGCCAGCGCCAGGCCAGGCCCGTCCTCGTGGCAGCTGCGTCGGCTCCTGATAATAACAGGCATCACCACAGCCCCTGTGGGGCCCCGAGCACCGAGGCCCTGAGCTGCCGACCTGAGCCCCTGCCCGGCCCAGCTCATCGACTCCTGGCAGGAACCCCGGGGCGTGGGGGGCTATGGTCCCATCTCACCCCGAGCAGCTCACTCACGGGGCTGCGAGGTGGCCCCAGGGGCCCAGCTGACGCCAGCCCGGCTCCTCACGCCGTCTCCCCTGCGTCACCAGCTCCCAGGCAGGGTGTGGGCGACACTCTGAGTGGGAAGGGGCGATGCTCCCCGTGAACGGGAGAGGAGGCTCTTGCTGTGCGAGGCACAGAAGGCGCCTTCCTCCTGGAGGCCGCAGGTGTGCCCACTCCCTCCTGGGCCCCTGCCCACCATCCTTACACACCCGAAGCCCCTCCTCTCAGGTCTTCTTCACAAAGCCTCCGGGGCGCCCTCAGCCCAAGGGCGTCCTTCCCACCTGGGCTCCCGCTGTCGCTCTCCAGGGACCCACAGGTACAGGACCTGGCCTCGCCCACGCGCATCTGTAAGTAAAGCTTGGCGATGGACTCACGGGGAGGGTGGGGCCTTGGGCGTCCTGCGGGCGTTGCCTCTGGCCGTTGCCTGTCACCACGGGGCCCAGCAGGGGGTGAGGGGCCCAGGCACCGGCAAACGTGGCCAAGAAGCCAAGGGTGTAGCTGACCTACGATGAAAGGCTGCTGCGGGATTCGGTCACCTGCTGCCTCCACCTTGCATCACGGCCAGACCCTCCATCCCGCATCGCGAGCAGGGGGGTCTCGGGACCCTCCAGAGCAGGGAGCTTCCTTCCACTTCCCAAATGAAACACTGTTAGACTTGGGGGTACAGGGCAGCTCGAGGACAAAGCTCTCATCTGTCTTGTCCAAGGTTGTCCCTGGGAAGGAGGATGTCGGCCTCAGATGGCCCCTGCTGGTCAGTATCTGGGGGACCCTGTTAGGGCGTGCCCCAGTGTCACTGCGATGGGTACAGAGTTTACACCTACTGGCCGCCCATCGGAGGTGGGTCAGGACCCTTCGAGTTGGCCAAGGTGACCAAGGTCGTGGCCCTCCAATCTCCGTGGCTCCCAGGGCTCACCTGCCTCTGCTCGGACGAGCTGTGCCCTACTGTCTCCAAAACCAGCCCCATGAGGGACTTCCCTGGCGGTCCAGCAGTTAAGACTCCGCACTTCCACTGCAGGGGATGCAGGTTCAATCCCTGGTCCGGGAACTAAGATCCCTCATGCCACGTGGTGTGGCCCCCAAAATGAATAAAATGATGAAAAAAAAGTCAAATGTTAAAAAAAAATTTAAAAACCCAGCCCCACGAGCAAGGAGGGGCTGCAGGCCTCAGGGCAGCTGTGGCCACTGCCCATCTCCTGTTCCCACAAAAACGCCACCTAACAAACCACCCAAGTCCAGGGGTTAAAGCAGTAGCATTCATTTAGCCCATGTGCCTACAGGTTGGGCCTCAGCTGGGCTTGCCTGGCTGGTTCTTCTGGGCCCGACTGGGCTCACCCCCAGGCTGGCAGCCAGCTAGCTCTGGGGCTGCAGCTGGGCAGGTGCCCCCTCCTCCAGCTGCCCTTCCTGGACGCGCTCTGAGCGGGACGGCAGAGGGAAGGCCGGCAGGTCCAAACCGTGCAGGAAGGTTCCGAGCCTCTGCTGTGCCCCGTCTGCTGATGCCCACCCCACATCTGAACCCAGAGCCGGGGCAGAGGCCGGCCAAGGTTACGTGGCAAACCTTTGCCAACGGGAGAAGCCTCAGCGCGATCCGTGTGAGGCTGGAGCGCGCACTCCCCTTTCAGGCTGTGCAGTTCCTGGGCCCTTTCCCTTGGGCCCCACTTCCCACTCCTGGAGCAGGCCTCTCTCACCTGGACGTGGGTTCCCTGGTCTCCATGGCAACCCATCCATCTGCCTGGCTGTCCCTCCTCTTCCTGACTCCTTCAAGCTGACCGTGTCCACACCCTACTCCATTTCTCCCTCTGCCATCCCAGCTCTGGGCTGGGGAGCCCCCAGGCAGCCACGCCTCTCACCTGGGACAGAGTTTGGGGACCGTGTCCTGGGTTCCACCTATTCTGAAAATGGGGACGAGATAGCTACAAACAATCTTCAGTCCCACTTAGCCTAAAAAAGTACTTTTTTCTTGACCTTGTGAATCCATCAAGGTCTCATTTCTCTCTGACTTTCCTTTTCCCAAAAAAAAGCTTTGAAAGCGTAATCGACACCCACTTTCTCCCTGCTTCCCCGCAAGCTGAGTTTTTCTCTACCGTTTTGCCCTGAAAACTACTCTCTCAAAAGCGGGCAGAGTTAGGAAGGTCACGTGCATGCTTTTATTTAATCCTCGCAAACCCCCTATGAGATGGGTCCGAAGATTGTCGTGGCTGTCTTACAAATGAGGGGATCAAACCTCGGGCTGCTTGAGGAGTTTATGAAGTTGCTCAGGGCAGGTAGCGGCAGGTAGGCCTGTCTGATTGCAGGGTCTGTTTGGGACCATTTTCCTAACCCTGACTGCGGCACTGGAGTGAGACCCCTCCACTTCTGGCCACGGGAAGGGCAGTGCGTGAATCTGCTCAGGCTGCCAGGAAGAGTGTGGGACAGAGGGCCTGACAGCAGACTCGGTTGCCTTCCTCACAGCTCTGGAGGCTGGAAGTCCACGATCAAGGTGTCCTCAGGGCCCCGCTCCCTCCGCAGGCTCTCGGGAGGGACCTGCTCCGGGCTGTCTCCCGGCTTCTGCTGGTGTATAACCCCCATCTTCAGTGGCTTCCTCTGTGCGTGCTTGTCTGTGTCAGATTCCACCTTTTTATAAGGATATAATTTAGATTGGATTAGGGCCCAGTCAATGACCTCATCTTAACTAATTACATCTGTACCAACCCTATTTCCAAATAAGGTTCCATTTACTATGCATGCCAACACGTGAATTTGGGGAGGACACAGTTCAACCAATACCAGGGGTCCATGGATCACCCATAAGCGGGCAGCCCAGGTGTCACCCGGGAGCCCCTCCCCAGATGTACTGGACCAGAATTTGCATTTTAACAAGATACCCAGGCAATTCCAACACACATTAAGGCGTGGGCAGTGCTGGTCAGAAAGAAGTGTGGCAGCATGAAGTAAGATTCTCAGGATGGTCATGATTCTTGAATTTCACTTAGGATAGAAATCATTTTAAATACGGACAAAGCAATGCATACAAAGATGTTTATTCCAGGTCACGCCATAGAAATAAAACATTTCTGTGCAGTAAGTGTTACTTTCTACTATTTTTTAGCTGGAAAATTGTTCTATTTCTGGTGACATGTAAGTTAAAGATGCATATGTGAACAATGGTTTCTGAAATCTAAACAATGGACTTATAAACAAATTTCTGGAACAACATCTATTTGGTTTTTTAAAAAATTTAATTTAATTTTTTTTTACAGCACGTTCTTATTAGTTATCTATTTATACATATTAGTGTATATAAGTCAATCCCAGTCTCCCAGTTCATCCCACCACCACACAACATCTATTTGTAAATTTGGGTATTACAGCAAATAAATCACTGGACAAAAGAGTGAACTAAAGAATAATAATTTTGTTTAATGTGTTAATGGCATTGTGACTATGTAAGAAAATGTCCTTTTTGAGAGGATATTGAGTGATTTAGCAGTGAAATGGCATGAAATGGCATGAGAAACTGGATTTACTTTTTAAAAAATACAGCAAAATAAAAATAAATGAAACGGGTGTAACAAAATGGAGATGGTTGTTGAAGCTGGGCGAGGAGTTCACAAAGGTTCCTTGAAGTCTACTTTTGAGTATATTTGGAAATTTTTACGATAAAAAAGTTTGAAAAGACAGTCATATAAAGTATTAAAAATTTAACTAATTTCCCCTCAGGTGTTCTCTTGACCGATACTTCTTCTCAGTTATTTTGGTCAGACTATTTGGAAGTCTGTTTACCTGTTTCCGTAGTTTCTTCGTTTGTAACAAAATCGTGTGTGTCTTCCGCCAAAGTTTATTACTGTTATTTCATAGTCTCCTTTAAAAGCACGATTGTGTGGTGTAGCTGGGACTGAGGAAGTAATTGCTTTAATTGTTAAGGAAAGCTGTAATTCACACAGTATTTATCCTCATGCTGTCTTCTCTTTCTGGTTATAGTTTCTGTGGGATTGGTGTAGTTCTGGAAGATCTACCTTTCTGGGCACTTTCTGGGTTTTTATGGTAATAGCGATATTTTCTCGACAGAAAATATTTTCTGTCGAGAAAATATTTCCAAATGATGACCTCTTTGAAGTTTTACAACTTCACGGTTGTAAGGTCAAAATGTCTTTTCTGATGGATGGGTGGAAATGTTGCAAAAGATCATGTTTTTCATCTTAGCATTATTAATAACTGTGATTTACCTATTGGGTAACTAGGGACTAACAAGTAAGGTATCTAAGGAAAGCCATTTAGGTATTGAATGAAATATCCTTTCGTATTCCTTATTCTCCAAGTAAAGTAGATGGCAGAGTGTGAAAAGCTTTAACTGAGCTCAACCATGCAAAGTTTAGAAAATTTACCTTGAGATCACATTTATACGTCAGAAACCCAAAGAGGTCTACCCGCTAATAGCCACTGATGACAACTAAGTTACAGCTCATCAGCTTGGCGACCTGCTGGGCTCGTTTGAAGTTGAAACAGGATCGTTACTTGGTGCACCGTCCGCCTTCCCTGAAGTTGACATTCATTTGCCGTTTACCGCTGACCTGAAATAAAGAGGCAGTTTTTTTCTATATTTTGCCGATGTAATGCATTCTTTTTGAAATTTTAGCTATTTGTGTTTGTGGAAAAATGACATTATGGCATTTGGATTCCAAAGTTTTGCATGGTATATGAATGGATCATCACAGCTTACTTCAAAAGCCTTTGGTGTACACTCAGGTGAAAAGTAATTATGAAACACTATTAAACATGGACTCAGTCTGTTTTATAAGGATGTTTTCAATATTTAGGATGAAGGTGAGTACTTAGCCCCCATCCACCCCCTGACTTCAGAGGACATATGGTCACAGCTTGGGTGGTACTGAGGGAAAGTCAGTGTGTTTCTAGAGAAGAAGAGGGAGGCTGAAGGTTTATGACTTTTTTTTATGAAAGAGAAACACAGTATTTTTGTAACAGTATAATCAGTACAAGTTTGATAACTAGTAAAACTAGTTATAATTTCTAGATGTTTTGTGCTGTTTTGTTTTTTGGTAAACTCACCATTAAAGAAATCTATTATTCAGCCATATTTTTATGTATATTTTAAAACATTTTTAATGTCATGTGCTAAACGGTTATCACATGTATCAGACAGTGGGGTTTCCTTTTTTTCCTCTGTGCAGCCTTCGCAAATAGGATAAATATCATGAAGGAAAATGCTTCTCTGAGGTTAGATTTTATTTAAAAATAAAACCGTAAGGGGAAAACGCTATAGAAATATTTCTAAAAGTGTGATGTTTAGAAATAATTGTTGGACTCCCGGGCAGTTCAGAGGTTCTGTACAACCATGGGAATCCAGGGGGAAAGGGACATTCTGGGAACAGAACAGCTTCTATTAAGTAGATTCTAATCTTCCAGACGAGGCCGCATTGGCAATCATGGCAGATTCCTGTGCTACCTCCCTTTTTTCTGTCCTCTCTGGAGCCCGCGAGGCCTGGGGCGGGGGGGGGGGGGGGGGGTCAGGGTGGCCACCCGTTTCTCCCTGAAGCCCTTCTTTGGAGTCCTCTGGCCAGCTGGATCTCTTTGTTCATGGGATTCAGACTCTCTACCTTTATTGAACTTCTGCCCTCACCATGCAAGAGGGACTCCAGCTGCCCCACTAGGAAGCCCGCCTCAGAACGCAGACTCACCAGGAGCCAGAACTGCTGGCATGAAGCCTCTACCACAGACACGGGTGACTTGAGGGACTTGGACCTCAGCGGGAGCTGTACTTGGGGTTGAAGGTTTTAGAATGTTACTTAGTTTCTTGTTTTAAGTTGTTGCGTTTCCAACTTGAGCATTTGCTTGTCCAGTTAGCATGCTTGAACTTTTAAGTTATCTGCAATTGATATTGTTCCAAATTAGGAAAAAAGCACAAGTAGAATGCTATATATATTCTCACTGAATTCCCAGATTTATTCACTCCCACGCACTGAAAAAGAATATGTGACTTTCTGAAAGAGTTTGCTTTTTAACCTTTGCGGTACGCGGGCCTCTCACTGTTGTGGCCTCTCCTGTTGCGGAGCACAGGCTCCAGACGCGCAGGCTCAGCGGCCATGGCTCACGGGCCCAGCCGCTCCGCGGCATGTGGGATCTTCCCAGACCGGGGCACGAACCCGTGTCCCCTGCATCGGCAGGCGGACTCTCAACCACTGCGCCACCAGGGACGGAAGCCCCTATACGAATATTTTTTAAAGTAGGTTTACAGTCATTTGAGATGGAAACCACTGACCTAAGTTTCAAATAACTGCTTGTGTTTATTCTCGGCCTAGAAACGACACTTTCTGCCAAATAAAATTTCAGATTTCAGATCTGAAATCTGAAATAAAATTTCAGATTACCATCAGTGGTAATCTGAAAAGTGAAGTTTTTTGATAACCTCAAAACTGAAATTGATTGAGAATCACTTCAAATTCAACTTCGAAAAACAAATTGAAACTCTGGCTTGACTGTTAACCTCTCGCGGCCAGCAAACCCAGTTTCCCTCAGAGGCCACCAGAGGGAGCTGTTGAATTTTAAATGAAAAGTTTGTTTCATTTAAAAAACCAGGTAAACTAGGCCAGATAATCGGCCTATAAAATGTAATGTGATGTAGTAAGCAGTAGCATAGTGTTTAATTCCTATTAAAACAAAATTTATGCATATGGGCTTCCCTGGTGGTGCAGTGGTTGGGAGTGCGCCTGCCGATGCAGGGAACGCGGGTTCGTGCCCCGATCCGGGAAGATGCCACATGCCGCGGAGCGGCTGGGCCCGTGAGCCGTGGCCGCTGAGCCTGCGCGTCCGGAGCCTGTGCTCGCAACGGGAGAGGCCACAACAGCGAGAGGCCCGCGTACCGCAAAAAAAAAAAAAAAAATTATGCATATAATTAAGAGACACTGCAGTTAAATTCAGTGAATACTTCTTTTTTTAACATCTTTATTGGAGTATAATTGCTTTACAATGGTGTGTTAGTTTCTGCTTTATAACAAAGTGAATCAGCTATACATATGCATATGTTCCAATATCTCTTCCCTCTTGCGCCTCCCTCCCTCCCACCCACCCTCCCTAACCTACCCCTCTAGGTGGTCATAAACCACCGAGCTGATCTCCCTGTGCTATGCGGCTGCTTCCCACTAGCTATCTCTTTTACATTTGGTAGTGTATATCTGTCCATGCCACTCTCTCACTTCGTCCCAGCTTACCCTTCCCCCTCCCCGTGTCCTCAAGTCCATTCTCTAGTAGGTCTCAGTGAATACTTTCGAGCCCTTAGTTACAAGGCACTTTATTTTAAAAAGGTACATAAAGAATTCGAATGTTTGATAAACGTTTACAATGTGTATGTCTATGTGTGTGTACATTTGCATTACAAAGTAGAACGTGATCTATAAGAACCGTAAAAAAGAAGCAAAGTACTACGGGGTTTCAGAACAGAGAGATGGCCCCAGAAAAGGCAGTGTGGACGAGGTGTCATTTAGTAATGGCCACAGTCAGGAGAGAGGGGCTTCTGGGGTGTGACAGATGGAATGGGGAAATAGTCTAAGCACAGAACCAGGTAAGTGTAGAGAACCCTGAAGAATCCGGTTTGCCTGAAGCAGAGGTCGCAGAAAGGTGATTACAGGGATACCAGGCAGAAAAGGTCCCTGGGGCTGCACTGGGATCGCCCATAGATGCCGGAGGGCTTGTTTGTCCCTTTTCGCTCGTGAATGTCGAAGTGTGGCCAGGTGAATCCTTGGCTGGCGGGTGCAGACCCCTGGGTGGGAAGCATGTCCTCTACTACCTGTGGCTTCCCCTGTCACCTCTGATCGGGTTGGGTCTCAAACCCACAGAACATGCCGGTAGTGTTTAAAGGTCAGCGGGGCTAGATCTAGATAAAATGCCAGTATTCCCTGTTCAAGGGCATTATTCACCAAGCATCTACTGAGCACATAGGTTCTTAGAAAATCTTCATATTTCTTAATTATAGTATTATAAATCTGATGAAGCATTTTTAGAATCTAAAAAAGTAGTTGAGGGGCTTCCCTGGTGGCGCAGTGGTTAAGAATCTGCCTGCCAATGCAGGGGACGCGGGTTCGTGCCCCTGTCCGGGAAGATCCCACATGCCGCAGAGCAGCTGGGCCCGTGAGCCATGGCCGCTGAGCCTGCGCGTCCGCAGCCTGTGCTCCGCAACGGGAGAGGCCACGACAGTGAGAGGCCTGCGTACCGCAAAAAAAAAAAAAAAAAAAAAAATAGTAGTTGAAAGTAATCTTCTTTTAAAAATGATTGATAGGTGCTTTATCTTTATTAAGACAATGGCGACTCCTTAGGGTACTTGAAGTAGCTTTAAAAATCTGTGGCCAGTATGTTTTTTCATTTGGTGATCACATGCAGAACCAGAAGCTTCCCTGGAATTAAACTCAAGCAAAAATGTATAGTGTAGGTTCTTATATAAAAGGAACAGTACAATAACTTCCATTATTGTTTGTAAAACACACATAGCGGTGGTTCAAACAGGCTTGGGTCCTTTGCAAAGGCTGCTCTTCAGAGCAAAGGGACATCCTCCTTCTCATTGCTTTTTAGTAACCAGACTGTGTATACATTTTCACTAAAGTATCTCATTGTACTTAATCCCAGAAAGTGCTTATATGCATCTTTTTTCTCCTATGGATGAAGATTTATTTCCAGTCTTAACTATCATGGACACGCTTCTGTGGACATTCTGTTCGTGTCTCCCAGAATCCGTGTACGAGTTTTTTAGGGCACCCATTTAGGAGTTACTGGATTATACTGGAGTTGATGTTCAGCTATAAAAAATAATCCTAAACTCTTTCCCAAAGTGTTTGTACTAATTCATACTTAAAACCAGTAGTAGATACAACTGAAATTCAGTATTCTTGGTTTTCAAATTTCTGCAGTTTGGTGGATAAAAAATGGTATCTCATTATGATTTGAAGTTTCCTTTTTGTGACTTCTAAGGAAGTTGAGCATATTTTTTTTATAATTATTAGCCATTCACATTTCTTTTTAAGAAAATATGTGATCATATATCTTGTCCCTTTTTAAAAATACTGGCTTGCTTGTTATTCATATATTTTGGATACTAATTCTTTGTCCATTATGTAAGTCCCAAATATCTTCTCCCCAATGAGTGGCTTGACATTTCAGCTGTTTATACAGTATCTTGAGGAACAGAAGTTCTTAATGTATTCAGTCTTTTTCCTTTTATGATCAACGCTTCTTGTGAGTTAAGAAGTCCTTTCCTATCCCAAAGTCGGGGTCTCCTATATATATTCTTCCGGAAGTTTGTTGTGTGCCCTTCACATTCTGGGCACGTGAACTATTATTTGTTTCTGATGTGGGCAGGGAGGTAGAGTTTCTCTCCCATCTCCCAGGTCTGCTTTCAGTATTAGTTATTGATTCTTTTTCTGTTCTCTGATCGAGTTTGGGTGAGATAGAATTATCTGATCCTTTACTGTTTGGTAAGATTGGTTATAAAACTTTGTATAGAAATTGGTTACAAAACTACTGTTTCTTCTATAGGAAGATTTAAAACAAATGATTTACTTTCTTTAATTCTTATGGGTATTGTTTCTTTGTAAGTCAATTTTCTACTATTTTTTCTAGGAATGTGTGCATTTTGTTTGTGTTTTCGAATATGTAGGTCAAAAAATGATTATAGGTTAGTCTTATCTTTTAGATCTGTGTTATGTTACTGTCATATCACTTCATTCCTGATATTTTTGGTTTTGTCTTTTTTTTTGGTTAATCTTCCTAGAGGTTTATTAATTTTATAATATTTTCAAAGCATCAACTTTTGACTTCCACCATAAACTTTGGGAAAGAAAAGGATTTTTGTTTTAATTCTTATTATATTTTTTCTTTGATCCATGAATTATTTAGATGCTTTTATAATTTCCAAACATATAAGAAGTGTTTTTTAGTTATTTTAAAAATTGATCTATTAATTATATTGTGGTCAGAAAACATGGTCTATTTGATACCAGTTTTTCAAAATTTGTGAGACCTGATCTGTGGTGTAATACATCGTTTTGTAAGCGTTGGTTTGTTTTGTTTTGGTTTTATCCCCACAAGGTAGACTAGCACTTTCTTTGCTCATCATTCCCTTTTGTAAATTGGCTCATTTTCTTTCCTCCTGTAGTAAATTCTTCCAAAAGCCTTTTAGAGAGAGTTTCTTGTTTATATACTGCTCCCAATGTATCTGAATGTGTCTGTGTATCTGAAAATGTCTATATTTTGCCATCATTCTTGAGAGATAGTTTTGCTGAGTGCGGAATCCTAGATTGACAGTTATGTTTCTCCTAGTATCCATAGTTTACGGATCATATTCTTCTGACTTGCGTGGTTGCCGTGGTGAAGTCAGCTGAGAGTCTAATTAGATCCAAGATACTATCCCTTTTTTTCTTTGACTGCTTTTAAATCTTTTCTTTGGCATCCTTCAGTGTTTTAGTAATATGTCTAGGAGTGGGTTTTGTTTTGTTTTTAAGTGATCTTGCTTAGTATTCTTTACGCTTTTTAATTCTGAGGATTGATACCCACTGTCAATTTTGGAAAATTCTAATTTCCTGTCCTTTATTCATTTTACTATTTCTTTATGGAATTTCAATTAAATGTTTGTCGGTTCTCATTGAAGTTTCAGTATGTTTACCTTTCCTCCATATTTTTCTGTCTGTTTCTCTGTGTCGGACTGTGGCTTCTAGATCATTGATTTTTTATTCAATCATGTATGATCTGCGATTTAACAGTTTCTTTGAATTTTTCATCTCAATAATTATATTTCTTTATTTCAGAGGTTTGTTTGTTCATGTTCCTGGTCATTTTTAAAACTCTCCTTGCTAATGGTTTCAGTTTCCTCTTTTATTTCTTTAAACATGTAAACATTTTATTTTTTATATCTGACAGTTCTAACATCTAAAGTCCTGGTGAGTCTGGTTCGTTATTTATTTTTTTCTGTGGCTCTTTTGTTTCCTGGTATGTTTGTTGTAAATCTATTTGTGGGAATTCTTTGAGCCCTGGGGGAAAGATGCATTTTTAGAGGAAGAATTTTTTTTTTCTTTTACCAGGACTGTAGGAACATTAACATTTTGATCTATTTAATGTAAACGTTTGGCCTACAGTGTTTTGGCAGAGAATGTGAATTCGAGACCCAGATACGTGTTAGGGCTGACTAAGAGCCATGGATTCTCAGGAAGTAGGGTTGCCATAGAAAATACTGATGCTCAGTTAAATTGGATTTTCCAATAAACAATGAATACTTTTTTAGGAAACGTATGTTGTTTATATGAAATGGAAATTTAACCGGGCACCTCGCATTTCTTCACGTATATAGACTTTATTTTTAGAGCAGCTTTGGGTTCGCAGCAAAATTGAATGCTAAGTATAGGGCTCTCTCATTCCCTGCCTCCTCAGAGATACACACAGCTCCCCCCAGCATCAGCATACCCCAGCAGACGGTGCGTTTATGACGATTAATGACCTTACGTTGACACATCGTTGTCACCCAAAGTCCATCGTTTACAGTAGGGTTTATTCTTGGCGTTGCACATCTTATGCATTTTGGCAAACGTGTAATACTCTGTATCCGCCATGATAGTATCATATGAAATAGTTTCACTGCCCTAGAAACCCCCAGCACCCCGTGTTTTTATTTGCTACGTCCGACAACCCGACTGGAGATTGTTTTCCTTCCACTGAAAGCCAGACCACGACAGATCACTTTCCTTGTCTGCTGCTTGTAGGGTGTTTATGTTTCCCCATTACCATCTCTCTAAGGGCAGAGCCTTTTATGTGTCTTGCCGTTCTTGGTCTCTCTGGTTGTCCCCCCACCTAACCACCCACCACCCAGGTTTCCATTGAGATTAAAGCTCTCAGCCCTCAGGGGCTGGAAGATGCCTCCCAGTTAGAAGAATGGTCAGTAATCTCTCACTTCCTTTGGTCTGTCTTACAGCTTCATTCCTGATTCCTCAGGAATGCTTTATGCTCTTGCTACTCATCCATACATTTTATTTTATTTATTTATTTTTACATCTTTATTGGAGTATAATTGCTTTACAATGGTGTGTTAGTTTCTGCTTTATAACAAAGTGAATCAGCTATACATATACATACATCCCCATATCCCCTCCCTCTTGCGTCTCCCTCCCTCCCACTCTCCCTATCCCACCCCTCCAGGCGGTCACAAAGCACCGAGCTGATCTCCCTGTGCTATGCGGCTGCTTCCCGCTAGCTATCTACCTTACGTTTGGTAGTGTATATATGTCCATGCCACTCTCGCCCTGTCACAGCTCACCCTTCCCCCTCCCCATATCCTCAAGTCCATTCTCTAGTAGGTCTGTGTCTTTATTCCTGTCTTACCCCTAGGTTCTTCATGGCATTTTTTTTTCTTAAATTCCATATATATGTGTTAGCATACGGTATTTGTCTTTCTCTTTCTGACTTACTTCACTCTGTATACATTTTAAAAGACGATTTAAAAAACGCTGACTCTCGCATTCTTATCTGTTCTGTATCAGGAGGCTTTTTAGGATCTCTTGTCCATTCTGTTGCCAGCAATGGAAGGTATAATGTAGATTATCTCTTTCAATCCTCACAACCTAAGGAAATAGACGGTATTTTTATGTCAATTTCACAGAGAAACTCGAGATTTGGAAACGTTCAATAATTTGCTCAAATCCACAAAGCAACACCCCCAATTCAACCCTAGCTCTTCTGATCTCCAAAGCCTGCATTTTCCCCCAGTTGGCTGCATTCTCTTCCATTTCTCAATCCCTTTTACTATTCAAAGTAGCCCAAAGTGTTAAAGCTTATGTTTGTTTACTTAGTTATGATTTCTTGATTTATTTATGCCTCGGTCGACCCGCTGCCTGTGGGCAAAGCCCTCCCGTGGCTGGCCTTCGTGCTAGGGCCGGGCCTGGCCTGTGGTTTAGGCAGGACCTCCCCTCTGCTTCGAGGGTCGCCTGAGGGGTTTAGCACAGACCAAGATCTCGTCCTCAGCTTTACTGGTTCGGAAACTTGACCGTGTCAGTTTACCTGGAGCTAATCTGCCTCTAGTGAACTGATTCATGTGGACAGACCTCAGAGGCCAGAATTCCAATTCAAGGGTATTAACTTACCCTGGGGGGTGGTCTTTTTTCAGTGACCAGAATCCTCCCGTCCACTCTCCAGGGCCTTTCCAGGTGGCAAGGCAGTGGGGGAAACAGGTCGGTGACCAGCTTGGTGAACTTGGAATCAGAAAAAGGAAAATTCAGTGACCTAAGAAAATGACATGACCTTCAGGCTGTGGAACATCTGACAAAAGTTAACATTCGTAACAGCGGAGATTCCCGCCGCAGACGGGGATAGTGAGGCGTGTACACTGAGCGCCTGTGGGATCACCACGCCACGCACTGTGGGTGCGAAAGAGAGTAAGATGGTGACCTGCCCCTGGGGAGCTGAGCATCTCGGATCCGCTCTCTCCCTCAGTCAACTCTAGAAAATTCTCTTATGTCTGTGTGCGGCTTCAGTTAATTCCAGGCCTGGGAAACCGTGTGCCCGGGTCTCCAGGGTGTTCTCAGCACTGTGTGTACAAGCTTCTCTGTAGGCAAGCTGCTTCTCTGGGCCCCCCTCCTCCGCTTTTAGGTAATCCTTCACCCGTCGTGGTCTTTGTGTGCTGAGTGCACAGGGCGTTGCTTCTCAGCAATGACTCACGTGGCACCGGCAGGAAGGGGGGAGACACCTCCTGAGTTAGTCCCCTTTTGCTTCTGCCAGAGCGTCCCCAGGAGCGACGACAGACATCCTAGGTTTCCTTACGTGTTTGTTCACAGGGTGGCCGACACAGGAAAGCCTGCTGGCGTATTCCTGTAGTGATGGAAAACACGGAGGCTTTGGGTTACAAGTAAGACATTAGAGTTTTGGGGAACATGGGAACGTCTAGTTCATGAGCAGAATAACTTCAAAATAACTTGACACTTGACAGCTCAGTTTGCCCCAAATAGGAGGAAACCTGAATGCACTCGGTCCATCGGGTGGCCCTGCCCTGGAGGGTCGCTGGAGTTCTCGCTGGTTCTTGTCCTTACAGGTCAGTTGAGTCAGTAGGTCTGAGGCTTGGTCTTTGTCTTCTGGGTCACCAAAACTGGGAACACTGGGCTTTTGATATAGTTCTGGCCAGGGAGTGTTTTGGCTCAATTTGGGTGGTTAGAAAGGTGCACTTCATAAAATACTTTTAATGGAGAGAAGGAAGAAATTCACATTTTTCATTTAGCTAAATGAGGCACCAATTTAACTTTGTTAAGGCCTTTAACTCTTGGGGGCCCACAGCAGTTCCCCCGGAGTTAGGTAAGGGATGGATGCACCCGGGATGTGCGGGGTTTGACTGGTCACCTGGGAGCAGGACCCCTCACCCAGCCTCTGCACCGTGTGTGAACCCACCACATCGAGCAAAAGCTGCTCAGAAAATAGAGTTTCCAAAATCGAATAAAAATGAAAGTTGAGTTCAGAGGCATGTGGAAAGGTGCTGCTTCGTACTTGGTTTTTTTTTTTTGTGGTACGCGGGCCTCTCACTGTTGTGGCCTCTCTCGTCGCGGAGCACAGCCTCCGGACGCGCAGGCTCAGCAGCCATGGCTCACGGGCCCAGCCACTCCGCAGCATGTGGGATCTTCCTGGACAGGGGCACGAACCCGCACCCCCTGCATCGGCAGGCGGACTCTCAACCACTGCGCCACCAGGGAAGCCCCGTACTTGTTTTTTGATGGGGCCAGAAGGGCACCAGGGTTATCGAGGGCCAGACCCTTGGGAATCAGAGGGAAACTCTTTTCCACTAGTGAGAATGCTAATGGGACCTGCGTGCCCAAGACTCTCTGGCGCCTTCCCCAGCCCCAATGTTCTGCTAACCTCCTGGTTCCCGCTCAGGCTGGTAAACTGACTTTGTACTTGACCTAACATGAAGGAGGGCTTAGTAGAAAATGGACACAAAGCAGCTGATTTTGCCTCAGTTTCAGGGGCTGCCGAGGCTCTGGGTCCCTGGCTCCAGCTGCTGAGGGGCTGTCCAGCATCCCCAGGTCTCATACCAAGTGAGGGGCAGCTCCACTTAGGGTATTGCTTGGTGTGTTGCTGGGGAAAATCACCTTTGCCCCGGCTGCCTTGCCATCCACCTGTTTCGGCAGGTGAGTCCTATGGTTGGACCGCATGACAGCCTTGGGAGGTGAGTGACAGGAGAGACGTGATAAAGTGAGATCAGGAGGCTTGGGTAACTGCAGTTATGGGAACCACCCGTTCGCTGTCCTCATTTATCAAGAATGGGGCTTTTCCCTAAACAGAAGGATGGAGGCTTTAGGTTTGCTGTAGCGAGTCCTTATTTATGGAAGAGAAGGCTGTTTATTGACACCAAGATTCTGAGAATTCCATCCTATTGCTTTCATCCCCGCAGCCAGCCTTCAACATGTAGCTAAGAGTCGTGGGCGGTGGCTTCCCCCACCCACAGACAAATTCCTTTAAGGAATCATGAGACCATCAACGCTCAGCAGCTGTTTAAAAGACTGTTTAGACTCCTGGAATGATGCTGGGAAATTCTTGGATTTGTGGTCTTGGGCAAGAAGGGAACTCAAGAGTGAGAAATCAAACAGTGAGAAATCAAGCACTGTAATAATCTCAATTCAGACCCAGGGGAACCTTCTTTACAAAAACTACTAGTCTGCTCCTCTTAATAAAGTTACTGCCAAGTAGCAGAGTTTAATGGAAAAAAAAAAAGTTACTATCCTTTCTTCTCTGGATCACGCATAACAAGGGAGACCAAATTCTCCATGAAATGGATTCAGTCATTTCATGCTCAATGCTTACTTTAGAGACTATGGTTCTCATTGTTGGTTACGAGCCAGTGAATTCTAACAGGTCCTGATAAAGTGGTTTGGGATGCTGGTCACTTCTCCATCAATTCAAGTGCTCTTTCCCTATGTGATATTCTTAAGCCACCTGGTTTAGCTTTGGCCATGGAGACTTGGAACGGAGTGGTGGGAACCTTAGGGGCAGGAATTCCTGGACACACAGCCTAACTTAGAAGAAATAAGAAGCAGACATGAGCAAACACATGCCAGAGAAACAAGACTAATGGGATGCAGTTCCTGAGTGTATCTCGTTCATACGAGCCAGGGGTTCTCAAACCTGCTGGTCTCAGGACTCCCTTTTGCTCTTAAAAACTGAGGATTTCGAAGAGTTTTTGTTTATAATGGGCTAGATTACTAATATTGACAATACTAAACAAAAATAAAATTGAGACGCTTTCAAAATGCTTATTAATTTATTTAAAAAGCATAGTAATCATCCCACATAAATAACATATTTTTATGAGAATTAAGTATATTTTTTCAAGACAGAAAAAAAAGGAATAAGGAGAGTGTCACTGTTTTGAACTTTGCAAATGTCTTTAATGTCCCTCTTAACAGAAGACAGCTGGATCCTCAAATCTGCTTTTGCATTAAACCTGAATCTGTCACAATATGTTGTCTTAGTTGAAGAATAAGGAGAAACAGAAAAAGATAATTTGCGGGGCCCATTGCAAAGTGAAAATTTTAAGAAAGTAGGGACTTCCCTGGAGGTCCAGTGGTTAGGACTCTGAGCTTCCACTGCAGGAGGCACGGGTTCCATCCCTGGTCAGGGAACTAAGATCCCGCAAGCCGAGTGGCACGGCCAAAAAAAAAGAAAAATTTAAAGAAAGTGACAGCAGAGTATCAAGCCAGACACCCATGAAGCCTCCTCTGCCCAAGATATGCTGTTGGCCAAACACAAGTCACAGTAGTTCTGATTGTCAAGGTGTGAGACGTGGGGACAGTTTGTAAAGATCTCTGAAGCCTCAAATTCTGGTGACTTTTAAGGTGACTGCCTTTTAGGTGTGTTTTAGGTGCTTCTCTGCTAGGGGCCCACACATAAGAACCCAAGACTCAGAACTCTCTGAACCTTGAAGACATTTGTAGTCCAATCCTCCCTGCCTCTTTCTGCTTGCCTGAAACCTAGCTGTTCTTTCAGATCTCAGACAAATCACATTATTTCTGTGAGGCCTCCTCACCTTGCTTAACGACGATAATCTTTCTTCTCCCAATTCCAATAATGTTGTTGTCTGTACCACTTATTTGGCACTTAGTAGATGCTGTTAATTTTAAATTAATTGCCAAGTAAGAGCTTGCTAATTAAGCTAATTGGAAACAGATTCTTTGACTAGTGCTTTAAAAAAAATTTTTTTTTTTTTTTCTGGCGGAGCGTCATGTGGGATCTTAGTTCCCCGACCAGGGATCGAACCCGTGCCCCCTGCATTGGAAGTGCAGAGTCTTAACCACTGGACCGCCAGGGAAGTCCCTTTTTTAAAAAATTTGTTTTCCTCACAACTAGCAAAAAAAAATTTGATCAGTGTTTCTTATTCTCGTGGATTAGCTTCTGGGGGTACAAGTGCCCCCAGAAATTATAAGTAAAATTGTGAATGGCTACGTATATGTCACTTTTTCAGAAGAATGACCCTCTCTTTTCCCCATAAAAAGGTTAATAACAACTAAGCTAGATCCTCAACAGATTGGTCATTGGGGCATTTTAAACCCAACATCTGCTATCAGGTGGTCAGGAAGGGTCACACAGGCAGCCCATCCTTCAGACCCTCAACTCTAGAAGCAATTCCTTCCTTGATTGTGCCAGTGGGCGTTGTTTTCTCTGCTGTGTGTTTATGTGGGAATTCCTGTCGTCTGGTCACCTTTGAAATTCCAAGGGGGGGGGCGTCTACGTTTGGAAGAGAAGAAGCCTTGGTTTACCTCCTGCTTCTGTCCTGTCTCACGCAAACATGTGCTTAGTTCCAGGGAAGCAGGACATGTGCTGAGCCGGGCACCTCCTTTCTGCTGGGAAACAAGCAAGAGGTCAGCAAACTTTTCCTGTAAACAGTAAATATTTTAGGCTTTTTGCAGGTCATATGGTCTCAGTGGCAGCTACTCAATCTACCACTGTTGCAGGAACGCAGCCAGAGAAGACAGACTTGGGTAAACAGTAGGTGTGGCTATGTCCAAGCTCAGCTCTATTTACAAAAGCAGGCAGTGGCTGCATTTGGCCCCTAGGCCAGAGTTTGCCGACCTCTGATCTAATTCATGGCTCCCTGGGACCTAGGAAGTCCCAGTTATAATCAAAGAGCATAACACTGAGAAGCCGGGCAGGTCTTTCCGATCTGTGCATTTCACCCACGGCACGTCATTGTAACCTTGGCCGCAAACGTGAGTGCACAGACAGAGAATCCTCCTTGTCTCAGGTAACGGCGCAGACAGGCAGCCCAGTGACGTCTGCAGGGAAATAGGGGCGATTTTCTTATCACCCTGCCAGTTCTCATGCACCCTTTATCAGAGACAATGAAAAAGGTTATTGTTTACACCATCACAAACAAGGAGAGGGCAGGTCCTGGTGTAAAACCCGGATCACTCCCTCATCAGCCTCCTCTGTAATTACTGACCCTTTCTTTCTCTGTCCTGGGCAGAGGATGAATAAAAAGTTCACGGTGTGTGATGTCACCAGGGCTCTGAAAACAGTCTCTCAATTGTTTAAATTCTGCCTTTGCGCCCGCTGTCACTGGACCGCTGGCCAGCTCTCCATCAGCTACTCACTCGCGCTCGCCCGGGCTTCTTCAGTGCCCCTCACCGACCTTCCTGGCGGAAGCAAGGCCCAGGTGGGAGCAGGGATCGGAGGTGGAAACTCATAAATGTGGAAGCTGATTCACAACTCCTAATGATCTGAAAACACAGATTTGCAAGTTCAACTTGCAAATCTGCATCTAAAAACTTGGCAAGTGCTCAGACTTCCTTAGATTCCCTTTTCTTACAGTTTCAGCAAAGGCAACATTTCTGGTTTATTCTCAGCAGGAAGGCTTGGATTTCACTGGTCTTGTAACTCGCTGCTCTGTCCCCTCGCGGGATCCATCAGTTGTGCGTTTCTTGTTTGCCTCTAGTAAGTTGCGCGGGACGGGGACTGTGGGGAGGAGATTCCGAAGCTGGCTCTGATCCTGTGTCTTCTCTGCCTGAACTTGGTTTCCCGGCCACTGTTAATGCTGCCCTCCTGGATTTGCCCCGAGAAAGCCCCCTTCCCGTCACCCCCGGTGCTGGCTCCACTGCCCTCGCCTGGCGTTGCTCTCCTGCGTCAAGGTGCGCGGGGGGTCCCTGAGGCCGGCGGGGGCCAGCTGTGCCCCAGAAGCCGGGCAGCCTGTGAGGAGGCTGCGTTCGGACCCCCCCCCCCGGCCCCGCCCAAGCACCATTTGGTCCGATTGACACCTTCAGCCACGACTCTCCTAAACTTCCACTAAAGCCCATTCGGCGGAGATTCCCCAAACGTAGGCCCGGCGGAGATGCTGGGCGGCGGACCAAATGACCAGCGCTTCTGCGGCCGCTGAGCCGGCGCAGGGCAGAGGGCTCTGGTCCTGGAGGGGCGGCGGAGGGAAACACCGTCCTCACGACTCGTCCGGCTGGGACGGGGCACGATGCATCTACCTGCACAAACCGTACTTCCACACCAGGCACCTGGGGCTTTGAGTGGAGAGGTTCCGAGGCCTCACGGGCCGGTAGGCGGCCGAGCCAGGATAGGAAGCAAAGTCTGTCCGAGCTCTTTTTAAGAGGACACAGGTAGTAATTAAAGTTTGGGGTGGAAACTGATGACACCCCCGTGCAGGGAAGCTGGCGGACTCCGCTTCTGTGTCCTCGGGCAGGATGGGGTTGGAGAGGGAAAATCGCCACCACTTGCTGACGCCGCAGAAGATGTGGACCCAGCCGTCCCATCGGTCCAGGCAAGGCGGCGAACAAAGCTCAGCTTGGATGATGGGAAATTACCCGAAGAGAATCCAGGTAGGGTTTCTTTGTTATGGATGAAAATCTTGCCAATTGAAAGGGAGAAAATAAGGACTTCAAGGCACTTCAGTTTTAAATCCTTTAATAGTTTAAATCTCTCCTCTCTGGCTCTGGCTAATCATTGACTATAATTCCTTTATAAAGCTTTTTCGAGATCAGAGACTGTGGTTGGCCAATCACAAGAAACTTGCTCAGGTTAGACCACCACGTGAACTAAAGCACTGTAGCCGTGGCTCCAGCAGGGGACCCCAGAGTGGTGATGGCAGCAGAGAGAGGGCGGCGTGGGGTAAGGTCTGCCCGCAGACCCTGCAAAGCTCCGTTTAGACGAGAGCAACGGAAGCGGTTTTACTTCCTGAAGCAGCAAACAGAGCGACCTGTGCTGTTATCTGTAGGCACGTTGTGGGATGGGGCTAGGCTGGAGCCCAGGTGTTTCCAATAGATCCACTTCTCTTGGTTCAACCCTCAGCGCGCTGGAAACACAGGAAAATTGGGAAAGCTTGACTCTCATAATCAAGGTGACACGTTCTCTTTGTATCAATATAACCTCCTGGCAGTTTCAACGTTATACAGGTTACTTGGATTTTTAAAGGGGTTTTCAACCTGAATTTTCGATAGAAAGGGTTTTGGTTTTGCTTCCTCCCTCCCTCCTTTCTTTCTTTCTTTCTAATTGTAGTTGATTTACAATGTTTCAGGTGTACAGCAAAGTGTTTTAGCTATATATATATGTATAGAATCTTTTCCATTATAGGTTATTATAAGATATTGAATATACTTCCCTGTAGTAGGTCCTTGTTGTTTATCTTTTTATATGTTCTTTCTTTCCTCCTTCCCTCTCTCCGTCCCTCCCTCTCCCTCCCTGCTTCCTTCCTCCCTCCTTCCTTCCTCCCTTCCTTCCTTCTTTCTCTCTCTCTCTCTCTCTTTCTATATTTTAACACTCATTTTCCCAATTGAAAACCCTTGACTAGCATCAGATCAGCATAACCTGTGATGCCTATGTCAAAGTTAAACTCCTCAGAATCAGACTCTCACGATTAAACAGCCCTGGTATAAAAGACGCTGTTACATAAAACGAACCAAAAAAGTATCAGTTTTGTCAAATAGCTTTTAGCTCAAAGGTTTAAAGGTATCGGAAACACAGACAAACCTAGAGATGGGTTAGGAAATCATCGTGGTGTTAGGAAAACGCTTTCTTTCCCGTCTCTTTGTTCTTCTCCCCGCCCCCTCCCCACTTCCATAGCTCGTATCTTCATGCCTCCAAATCTGTGGGGAAAGTGTCAGAGAGTAGGAAAGTTGGGAGGTGAGGGCTGGTGTGGGAAGGGCCGCTGTCAGGGGCGTGAGGTTCAGCCTCACTCAAGGACATGGTCACCCTCACTGCACCTAAAAGGACGGAGGGAGGGGGTGGGCACAGGAAGCCTGCCCCCAGCCTGAGGACGCCAGGGCACCTGGTAACCAACCGCAGCTTTGCGAAGGCCAGTTGGGGTCAGAATGAGCGTAAAGGTCAGTATTAATGTGTTTGACATTCAGCCTCTACCTTTTCATCATCGTATTGGGAAAACACAATGGGAATTCCTTGCTCTGGGATTGTGTGTGGGACACGAAGCAGGCTGTGTGTGTCTCACCTCTTAAGGTGTGTGGACCAACTTCAGTCACAGGGTCAGCCTGCCCTCGGGCACATTTGCTGAGAAATTGTGACATCCTCTGTGTTACAGGAGCGCAGGCTGTGGTCGATTCGTGAGATCATCACAGAGAAGGAAGAGACGGTTTTGTGACTTTTCTTCGTATTCCCAAATTTTAGGGACACAGTATTTGCCCCGAAGGCTTATGGATAAGCAACGTTGGTCTCCTTGGGAATGTTAAACTCTAACATTCCCAGTGGAATGGGAGAAGAAGGGAAAAGTAACCTAGAATTAAAAAGCACGGTGGGAAGCCCGGTGACAAAGTGCTAGGCCACATTCTTCAATGCTGCGTGTTTATAGTACCGCAGTTTTCAAAGCACATCGGGTTTCCAGACGAAATCGCTGTTTTCTCCCCACCGACCACTTAGATCAGAGGCGGGATTGCACGCTCACACACGTACCTGACTCACCATTTCACAGCACGGGTTCACACGTAGTCATCAGGTGTCCTGACCGTGAAGACATGAGCCTTCCTGAATTAGCTTAAAGGACAGACGTCAGAATGCCTTGTGCATGGACTTAATCTGGGCAGCTTGATCAAAACAGAAATTCCTCCGTGTTAACCAAAGAGACATGTACCACAACGTTCACTGCAGCACTATTTACAATGGCCAGGACATGGAAGCAACCTAAGTGTCCATCGACAGATGAATGGATAAAGAAGATGTGGCACATATATACAATGGAATATTACTCAGCCATAAAAAGAAACGAAATTGAGTTATTTGTAGTGAGGTGGATGGACCTAGAGTCTGTCATACAGAGTGAAGTCAGTCAGAAAGAGAAAAACAAATACCGTATGCTAACACATTTATATGGAATCTAAAAAAAAAAAAAGTTCTGAAGAACCTAGGGGCAGGACAGGAATAAAGACACAGACGTAGAGAATGGACCTGAGGACATGGGGAGGGGGAAGGGTAAGCTGGGACGAAGTGAGAGAGTGGCATGGACATATACACACTACCAAATGTAAAATAGACAGCTAGTGGGAAGCAGCTGCATAGCACAGGGAGATCAGCTCGGTGCTTTGTGACCGCCTAGAGGGGTGGGATAGGGAGGGTGGGAGGGAGACGCAAGAGGGAGGGGATATGGGGGTACATGTATATGTATAGCTGATTCACTTTGTTATAAAGCAGAAGCTAACGCACCACTGTAAAGCAATTATACTCCAATAAAGATGCTAAAAAATAACAAAACAAAAAACCAGAGAGGCTGCCCCAACCAGCCAGTGGCAGAGCCCGGGAATCTGCATTTGATCAGGCCCTTCGGGTTGATTTCGACACTGATGCTCTAAGAAGCGCACTTAGAGAAACACCGCTGGGAACGTCCATTAAACACTGGTTCGCAGAGGGCTGCTGTTGGCTAAATTCAAGTTCAAAGCTTTAACAACAGTGCAACAGTTGCCGGGATGATGCAAATGCTGTATGAAGATACATGTGTAAACATATTTTAAACGGGTCTGAGTCGATAATGAAGCCTTTTTTGCACATGGGTCTTGGTTAATGATGCCAATCGTGGCTTAGTTGAGCGGAACATACAAACTCACTCAATCTAAGTGCTTCCTGTTTGGTGTTGCCGTAGTCCTTTCCTTCTTCAGGGTACATTCGCAGACAGAGGGATGTCCCAGCCTAGCTCGGCTTCCTTCTCGTCCTGCTCTCTGACTCAGTGCTGTGTTACTTGTCTGCTCGACCTGACGTGGACACTTGCTTTGGCAAACGACATGTGGGGGACATGGGGGTACAGGAGCTTAGGTGATGAAATGTCAGGCTTGGTTTCCCTTCCAGGGTTATTGAGACGTTATTAACATATAACACTGTGTAAGTTTAAGGTGTACAACATAATAATTTGATAAATTGTGAAATGATTACTACCAGTTTAGTTAACCTACTGTGAACTCACAGTTACAATTTTTTTCTTTCTTGTGATGAGAACTTTAAAGATCTGCTCTTTTACCAGCTTTCAAATGTCTTTTAAAAAAATTTATTTATTTATTCATTTATTTAATTTTTGGCTGCATTGGGTCTTTGCTGCTCCACGCGGGTTTTCTCTAGTTGCTGAGAGCGGGGGCTACTCTTTGTTGCGGTGCACGGGCTTCTCATCGCGGTGGCTTCTCTTGTTGCGGAGCATGGGCTCTAGGTGCGCGGGCTTTGGTAGTTGTGGCGCGTGGGCTTCAGTAGTTGTGGCTCGCGGGCTTAGTTGCTCCGCAGCATGTGGGATCTTCCCGGACCAGGGCTCGAACCCGTGTCCCCTGCATTGGCAGGCGGATTCTTAACCACTGTGCCACCAGGGAAACCCAATGTTGTCTTTTTAAAAAAATCAAACTTCTCCGGTCTCAGCAGCTGTGGGCCCTGCAGTTTGGGAGATGCAGGAAAGAGTTTTTGGCAACCTCTTCTCTACTCGGTGGGGGGAGAAAAGAGAACGCTCCATCTCCCAGATTCTGGACAGGGATTGTTTGATGGTTACATACACACACGTATATGAATACACATTTACATGCATACACATCACACACACACACACGCAGAGTGTCAGGTTCACTGGTAATTTCCAGGCTGTAATCCACGACTGTTGGCTTCTAGGAACAGAGCGTGCTCCTCTGGAGGAGCAAGTGCTCAGTGAGTTTCACGCCACGTTTTGTGTCTCTCGTAATTTTAAGTGGGGGACTTTTGTGTTTATAGGCTTGTATGGGGGGGGGCAGAACATAGGGCCAGCACAACTCAGAAGGAAGGGTCACATGGTTTTAATTCTGTGCTGATTCATCACACGTTGATATTTTCTAATAAATGCGCTTCCTCACAAAATTGCAAACGACAGTGAGTGGAACAAACGACAGCATCCTCAGGACAAAGGTTGCGAGGAGAATGACCAACGTTAACTGCTTCTCAACCTTGGAAACATGAGTTGTGGTTTCCCTCCACCCGCCCCATTTTGATGGTACTGGTAGAGGTCAGATGATGGATTTGCAGTGGTCAAGCATTTTGCACTTCCCAGAGTGCTTTAATGTGAGGGGGCAGGGAAAGTGGTGTTGTTTCCACTTTTTCCCTGTAGGGAAACCGAGGCACAGAAGGTGCAGGGCACGTCTGGCCCCGTGACTGCTGAGTGACCCCTGAGGGTGACCTGCTGTCCCGACCGCCGCTGCCTGGGCGGCCCAGTGTGTCTCTGCTGCCTTTTAAAATCCACAGTCTCTCTTTGTTTCTGTTTTCTTTTGTTTTTTCCTTGGAACTCATTCTCAAAAAATAAAATCCAAGGCTGTTTTGTTTGTAAAAGTTTCCTCCTAAAATGGACTTCTTTGTATCACTTTACATCTACATATATCACTCATTATCAGACCTTTTGTATAAGGTTTTTGGCATGCCTCTTGGAAATTTGTATCTGGAAAACTGTCTTCTTTGAATAACGGATCTATTTTCTGTTATCAGATTAGGAGATTTACGTACTTCTTGTCTTCCAGAAAGCTTAGAGCTAAATTTAATATTCAATCACGGCCTTTGTATTAATTTCCTCTCCTTCCATGAGTTTTTTTTTTTTGCGGTACGCGGGCCCCTCACTGCCGTGGCCTCTCCCGTTGCGGAGCACAGGCTCCGGTCGCGCAGGCTCAGCGGCCACGGCCCACGGGCCCAGCCGTTCCGCGGCATGTGGGATCCTCCCAGACCGGGGCACGAACCCGTGTCCCCTGCATCGGCAGGCGGACTCCCAACCACTGCACCACCAGGGAAGCCCCCATGAGGTTTTAAATTGTGTATTTCAGCTTTATTTTACAGGCACCTTTTATTATGCACGAACGCTTTTTGGAAATAGGGTGTATACATTTTGAATAAATATTTTTCGATCTGAGTTTAATTTACTACAAACACATCAAATGCCTTAAATAAAGCTGTAATATTACTTTATGGAATTGGGTGAATCATATAATATACTTTTTTTAAAGTTACAAATACTGTAAGAGTAAAAACTTGTTGTGGAAGAAATTTATTGTATAAAATGACACTATAAACAATACCAGGCTTTATGACGACGGGGAATGAAATAAAACCAGTGTGGAAGGGAATTTGGGAAGTTAGATGGAGGAATGCTACCGTTTTAGTTTGAATTATCTCTAAGCAATTCATATGAAATATCTTGAGGGAAGATCGTGTTTACACTTCACAGAAAAAATAATCTGCACACAGGGTCCTGAGATTTGTCCTCACTCCAGGCTCTCGGCTTCAACAAGGCTACCTCATCATCATCGTGTGGTCACCACTAGAACTAAAGAGCTCCGCCCCTTCCTCCCTGCCCCTCGGGAGATCTGCCCAGGAGCACATGTGTGGTCTCAGACGACTCAGATTCCACTCAGAGCCTTGTTTGGCTAATCTGTAAAATGGGACCATAACACCCACCTCAGTGGGCAGTGCTGGCCGTTTAACAACGTGAACGGAGTCTCATAACAAAATTTAGGACCAGAAATTTGCGCAGCGCCTGACACATATTTCCTTGGAATTTGCATTCTACCTCGTGAAAAAGATAAAGGTTGCATTTTCTGTTTCATTAACTCCTGGGTGGAGCCCTGTACTCGATGTTTACAAAGCAGGTTTGTTGGAATATGTCACACACACAGAGAGAAGTGCATAAGTGGTAAGTGTGCAGGCAGCCGCTGGGATTTTCACACACTCAACACAACCAAGTACTAGCACTGAGATTAAGAAACAGCTTCCAGGTCCCCTCTGGTCCCCTCTTGGTCACTGCTCTGCCCCAGGAAGGGCCCCACCCACTGTCCAGACTTCTGGTTTTGCCTATTTGGGGATTTTCCACAAACGAGTATAGCACACTCTTTGGTGTGTGGCTTCTTTCACTCAACAGGATGTTTGTAAGATTCATGCCTGGTGTGTCGACCACACACCAGCCGTGGTGTGTTCATTCCTGTGACTGCGTCCACCGCACAACACCAAATGTATGTGTCAGTTCTACCGATGATGTAAGTTTGGGCTTCCAGTTTGAGGACTTTATGAGTAAAGCGGCTGAGGGCCTTCTCGACCTGTCTTACGGTAAATGTATGAATGATGAATACTGAGGGGTGTAGCAGCTGGTTTGAGGGTATGCAGATTGGTGAGCCTTAGTAGGTCCTATCAGTTTTCCAAGGTGCCAAATTTATCCCCACTGGAGTGTGGGAGTGCCTCTTCATCCTCATGGCCACGTGTCATGCTCCCTTTCTCGTTTTGGTGTTCCCACTACACGGAGCTCAGGATGCTTTTAGTTTGCATCTCCCAGGTGACAAATGAATCTGATGTTGTTGTTAACATTACCTTATATTGTTTAAAGTAAGATGCCTGCATACCTAACACAGAAAGCAAAAGCTACTAGAAATATAAGCAGAACTTGATAAAGCACAAATATAATGAATGGTTGTAAATATTCTTATTTTGTAATGCAGCGGATCTAGTAAACTTTAATCAAAGATAAATGGGATCCTCACACATCCACAATCTCATGTAATAACCCACGTGAAGTTTGTATCCTACAAATACATAATATATCGTTTTCCCTTAGGTTTTTTTTTGTCCTTTAAAATGTATTAAATTTATAAAATTCAATTTGGTACTTGATGATGAAGGACCTTTCAACTAGTTCACGAAAGTCGAGATTTTAGAGCCCTTGGTCTCTCATCAAAATCCAATAAAATTAGATGAACTGTGTAAAGACCCAATCAAAATGCTTGGGAATCAGGGAGCACACTCACACAGTACCGGTAGAGCAAAGAGGAAGTCGAGGGTGAAATTACAAGTCATCTAGTGTGCATTGAAACTAGAGGAACTTATCCCAAACCTACGGGGTCCAGGGAAAGTTGTCATTCAAGGAAATAGCCTTAAATACCTTCTTGGCCCTAGAAGGAATTTTTAAAATACAGGTTAGAATTCATTTTAAGATGCTGGAAGAAAAAAAATAACCAAACAAACCCGAAGGATCCAGGAAAAGGAAACTGAGATAGGAGCTGGTAATAATGGAGTAAACACAAGGACTATTAAGTCTTTGGCTACGGAAATTCAGTATTAGGTTCAGAAATTGTTACCAACCCTGTGGAGTCAGGCCCAACGAGGGTCCTCCTGCCGGTGTCGTTGGAAACAATAGAACGAGACGGAGTTCGGTTCAAAAGCAAAGGAAAGTTTCCTTTTTTGATCAAAGGACTGGGAGTCGCCGCGTTCTAGAGCCCACGCTCTCCCGGCAGCCTGTGCGGGGCCGCTTTATACAGGACGGGCGGGGCTGTGGGCGGGGTTCTTGCGGGGCGGGCGCAGGCTCTGCACACGGCCCACTGCGGCCGCCATCTTGAAGTGTGTGTCGTGGGCGACGCGTCTGACCCCGGCCCGCTGGGGTCTGGGGTGCGAGGCGCCTGCACACGGCCCTACAGGCAAGTGCAGCTGGACTAAGCGCGAGAGGGGAGATTGGACTTTATCACGTAGATTCCAACTTATTTTTCCTGAGGACCCCCGTGGGCTTTGATGGTGACAAAATGCCTGAATCTGACCCTGGACAAGATGAGCGGCCTGAAGACAGATGTGTCGCCTGTCTGGTTATTTTGTTTCCTTTGCTATAAAATAGCAATAGCTGGAGCAGAAATAATAATACCCAAGACAGTGTAAGTGGTCATAGTCAGGTCTAAAAATGCAGTATTGTTGTGTCATGATTTCCTGTCTACGTCTGCCAAGACGCTCACTTTGGAATACTGCAGACACAAAAGTCCACGCACATTTAAAGGGACCGTGCGAGCTCTGTTTATCACGGAGGCCTCTGCACCGCGTGTGTGGATATTCTGCAGAAAGTTCCTAAACCACCTTCACCGCGGAGCCACGTAGATGGACGCCTGCAGGGGCCGTACAAGCCAGCAAGAGGTGAGTCTGATTATTTTTGTTTGCAGACACGTTCAGACTCTTTCTGAACTCTCTGTAGAAGTCAGAGGATGGATGTTAACCACAAATTTATGAGAAATTCTCATAAGGTTCCTTGTCTATAGTAGATATTAGAAAACAGATATAAAGTTGATCTCAGATGGTAACAGGACATGACAATCTTCGGTGTGTTCTGGTTCCTTGAAATCTGATAATGCTGACTGGTCAGATTCCCAGAGCCCAGTTTCCCTGCTGGACCAGTTCTCCTGGGAAACCAGCCTCCCTGTTAAAAGACGAGACCAGTGAAACGGAACAAACGCAGTCAGCACAGTTAAGGTGCCTTATGTTTATAGGACAAGAGGCCGGCTCCGACCATGTACCGTCAGGCAGCATCTGGGGAAGGAGGAGGGCAGCCTGGGACACGGGGCAGCGGGCTGGGTCTCAGCCATGGGCAAGAACTCACCGCGGCGAAGTCGTTTTCTGTGCTGTCTCTCAGGCAGGGGTTTAAATGCAGGGATGGTACTGTACTTTCCTGATGTTGCGTGAAACCTGTCCGCATCCAGCTCCAAATTCAGGATTCCGTGTCCTGTTGACAGTTGGTGTCTCTAGGTTGCAGGGCTGCGTCCGCCCTGCAGGCTCTGTGGGCAGGAGCTGCGCGCCGCCCGCGTTTGGTGGTGCTGGTTTGCACAACATAGACTCGACATCTAGAGGGAAGCCTCCTGCACTGGTGCCTCTGTGACGTCCCAGGAGGCTTCCCCACTTCTCAGAAACGTGCTACTTGTTAACTTCTCTACTAAACCATCTAAGTTGTGTGCTTGAGGGTTTTTTTCCCATCACGTTCTTCCAGGTGAGTGTATTGTAAGCTAAAATGAGTTCTAGACCCAGGTCTGCCAGGGACTGGTTGGGTTGCCATAAGAAAGCCTTTTCGAGGGACTTCTCTTGTGGTGCAATGGTGAAGAATCCACCTGCCAGTGCAGGGGACACAGGTTCGATCCCTGGTCCAGGAAGATCCCACATGCTGTGGAGCAACGAAGCCCGTGCGCCACAACTACTGAGCCTGCGCTCTAGAGCCTGTGAGCCACAACCACTGAGCCCGCATGCCACAACTATGGAAACCCACGCGCCTAGAGCCCATGCTCCACAACAAGAGAAGCCACCGCAGTGAGAAGCCTGCACACCGCAACGAAGACCCAATGCAGCCAAAAAGAAAAAAAAAAAAAAAGCCTTTTCTCTTCTCTGGATTTCCTTGACATATGTGAATGGGAGAGTCTGTGACCTGTACGGGACGCTTTGGCACTAACCCCCATAGCTTCTCCCTTTCTGTTCTCCCCACACAGCTCGTGCCTTGTTGCAGGGTCCCTGTGACCTGCCATGAGGACGTGACCGGCAGATGCAATTTCCAGTCCGGTAGATAGGCTGTATCTGCGGTCATCAAGATTGTCTGTCTTTGTCTGGACATTTTGGGTGGATGACCTTATCCTGGAGGAGACGACACTTCCTCAGATGCTGGATATGTTCTGTCCTCGCTGTTCCTGCCCAGTGGCCCCCCACTGACCCCTGTCACGGTCCCCTCCCCCCATGCACTCCGGGTGCAGCCTGTCCTGTGCCATCAGACACCCCTCATGGGTGGCCTCTGGGCTGCCTGGCTGGCCCCCTTCCAGCCGCACCTGCTGACTCCCCTGTGCAGGCTCTGACCACGCTCACCAGGACCAATTGACAGGGTCTTGCCCCAGGTTCACGCCCCTCACCTCCCGCTGGGGGCTCCTGGAGGATGCCCGGGCGTGGGACTTGGGAGTCCTGGCATGCACACATGCACAAGCCAGTGCGTGGGGGAGGTTAGTCTCCGGGGGGTGGTCGGTTGAAGGAAGCCTCGAATAATGCTGTGCCCGCTGGTCACGAGAGAATGGTCCCTGTAGGGGCTGGTCCAGGGACAAGGGGAGGAGAGAAGAGGTTCCATAGAGGGGGAGAGCCTCCGAGCTGAATCTTGAGAGAAGCGGGTGGCTTCAGGGGCAGGCGCTGAGAGGAGGGTCGGGACTGGATGCAGAGGGCGCAGCGCCGTCAGAATCACGGGGAGGGGCCTGCTGGTGGTTGGTTCCCCAGGACCAGAGGAGGGCGGGGAGGGCGCTGGGGGTGTGCAGACAGCAGGACCCCGGGGCTGCGTGTCTCTGAGGCCTGGCTTCTCTGTCGTGTTCTCTTCCCCCCGTGTCTCCTCTGCCACATGCAGATGGAAACCTGCCTGGTCGTTGAGGGGTCCCAATGGCTGTAGGCAGAGCTCAGCTGTGTCTCCCCGCTCCATCCTTGCTGGGCCTCAGGGCCCCTCGGGTCTCTGCTCTCCATACAGCTCCCAGTGGAAGGATGGGAGGACCAAGCCCGATTCCAAAGGCTGTCTCGGGCTCAGCGGCACAGTTTGATCCTAACATTTTTGTTCCTTGGTTGTCATTAAGAAAAGATCTTATATTTAAATTCAAAATGGACCTTCACCTAAGTCAGGGTGCTTCCTATTGATACAGACTCTGTGCGTGCGTGTGTGTGTGTGTGTGTGTGTGTGTGTACTTTTAATCTGTTACCTGAAGAACAAGTGTTCCTGGCGGGTTGCTAGGACTCGCCAGCACATCTCTGCCTGACTCCCCCGTTTCCAGCTGAGAACTGGTCTCCGTGGACACCAGCCAGACGACAAGGGGAGATGGATGGTATAAAAGGGTCTTACTTTAGGGGACTCTTTGGACACAGTAGGATGTGACTAATTTCTCTATGAAAGACACATTTGATAAGAAGAGCATAAATATTCAGCATCTTGGCCTTGGACATCCCTCCCCCCGCCCCGCCCCTACCCTCTGCACGCGGGAGGCCTGCGCCCAGAGCCTGCCCGGCGGCTTCCCCTCCTCCCCCCGCTGGGTTCCTTGTTTGACTCTCAGTCCTGAGCAGCTTTTTATTTATAAAATGTGTCTCCTGTTTTCCTTGGAAAATCGTCCCACCGAGCTTCCTGTAGGGATATTTGGGGACTAAAGCTTTGGCTTCTGATTTTTCCCTCTACTTGATGTAACGGCTCTGAGGCCTGATTCTTTTGAATTTTCTGCTTCCCCTGCTGCTCTTTAGGCTAAAGAGCAGCAAGTCTCCTTTAGCGTCTTGTTTTCAGTTTAGGAGGCCTGCCGGTACCTGCAGCACAGATTTCTTTAGCTCCGTGATATTTTCCTTTTGGATCTAAAACATCAAGTGTTTGAGGAGCGAGAACATTCTGTCGGCTTTTGCGTTTTATGGTCACGAAACGCAGAAAGGGTTTTGTGTGAGGTATGTTTGCAGAGTTTCAGAGCTGGGGCACTGCCTGAGACGTTTTCTCCAAGACTCTTTTGACCTCGTTTTCTTTTAGACTGGAATGTGAGTTTCAGGTTTTTTTCCTTTTCATGAAGCAGTGCCACGATCGATAAAAGATGAGTGATAGAATTTGGAAAAATCACTGCATTTAGGTGCAAATACCTAGTGAGCCATGAGCCACTGAAACTCCCTCTGGACGCTCAGGGTTCATGGGTGATTTGCCTGGAGCTGCTGCGTATCCATGTTCAGGTAGAAATGATCTGTGGGGCAGAGGTGCTAACACCACCTACTGGAGCCATGAGATTGGGTGGTTCTAACCCTGGACCTCAGCTTTCTCACCGGGAAATGAGATGGATCAGCCAGCTCGCCGTCTGACCATCCTTCTGGACCTGCTTGCTGTGAGGTGGCAGGTGCAGGACGGTACTTCTCTCCCCGGCCACGAGGTGTCCGAGGAGCACACACCTGCGGGGCTGTCTCCCCTGCGGCTTTGTCCTCCTGGGAGCTCGGGAGCCCCTCACATGTGAGCGGGGCGATGCTTTGGTCTCACGTTTGTCGTATTTGGGGGCTGGTGACTCAGCCATTCAGACTCAGACAAGAATTTTAAGAGACACCAAAACAATCCCTTTGTTTTCTTTTTCTTTTTTTTTTTAAATTTTGTTTTATTATTTTTTTGGCTGCGTCGGATCTTTGTTGCTGCGTGCGGGCTTTCCCTGGTTGCGGGGAGCACGGGTTACTCTTCGTTGCGGTGCGTGGGCTTCTCACTGCGACGGCTTCAGTAGTTGTGGCACACGGGCTTAGTTGCTCTGTGGCATGTGTGACCTTCCCGGACCAGGGCTCGAACCTGTGTCCCCTGCATTGGCAGGCGGATTCTTAACCGCTGCGCCACCAGGGAGGCCCCTCCCTTCATTTTCTTGATGGCTGTTTGAAACCTGGCTGGGAACCAGACCCTTTCAGGAATGGATTATCGCGTGGGCCATGAAATAGGAATTTACAAGGGTTTTTCAAACACGAACACGTCGACCAAGGAAGAGTTATCGTGGATTATTTATACCATTTAGGTGTGGGCACCTTTAGAAATAAAATGGCAGGCGGCAGGCTCAGGCTTCCCTCTGCGTCCAGGGTCTGTGGGGGCCTTGCAGAGCCTTGCCTGGGCTGGGTCACCCCGAATAATAGGTGCCCTGCGCTCGGGGCAGCGTGCAGAGGGGAGGATGTAAAACGCCCACAAAGAGCCGTCGCTTCAACGACGTGCCAGCTCCTTCCTATGCTTCTTCCCACAGGGGAGGAGCCAGTTCCCATCACACCCACAGCAGCCCGGGGTGGTGGGCCACTGGTTCATTTAGCCGGGAGAGAAGGGAAAGCCCTCCGGGGGGAGTTCATGAGGCCTGCGCATCCATTTGCGATAAGCATGGACAGACAAATGTCAGGTTTAGCAAAATAAGCTCTACCCCAGTGAGTCTCGAAGGAGGAGGGTTCCTGGGAATAACCACCGAGCTATGTTTGGAGGTGTCGATGGGGAGACTTTAGAAATGTCAGCACCAGAGAGAACCTTCCAGTGTAGGGTGGGATGTCGTATGATGGTACGAGGATCGTAACCCTGGCATTCATGCAAGAATAGCGCTGACTCCTTGTGATACTGTGCCCTTTGCCATTTAAAAAGGAAGTCGATTTCAGCTGGCCACCTTTCAGAAGGTGTTATTATGCTATGATTTTACATTTATAATTCAAATTTTTTATGAACAACAGAATGCCAGTTGCTATAATTCAAAATTCATGTGCCAGGAAAACAAATGCTGTGCCCTGTCTTACTTTACATAGTCTTTGCGGTTTGGATCAGCAAACCTATGGTCTCTCTCAGTCCGGAGGGTGATGCCCCACTTGGGGTAAAGGGGCCTCAGCCTCTGGTCCACATGTGGATAATATGAAGCATATGTGTTTGTGGTAATGCTGTCCTTTCGTGTGACACTCAGTTTCTATGTTGCTCTTGAACTGTCCCCGGTCTCCCCTGCTCCTTCAGGGTACATACGTTGCTCTGTATCCATCCTTTCGTCCTTGGTGCTCGGAGGCCTGGGTTCAAATGCTGCCTCTGGCCTTTTCTGACTGTGTTGTTTTGGGCACTTTCCTTACCTTCTGTGTGACTTAGCACATGGAGGGTATAAAGGTTCTGACCCCGCTGGGTTGTCGTGAGGAGTTAATAACGAGTTGATGCTGCACCTCACATGTCCCCAGCTACCGGCCTCGTCCATCTAAAGCATGTATCGCATGGTGTGGCCTGGGGCCACGTACCAGGCACTGTGCCGGGCTGTGGCCTTCAGTGCTGGTGAGAAGAGCCCTCGAGACCAAGGGCCCCAACACCGGTCCTCGGGTGCTACTGGCCCTACTAGCCGAGTGACTCTGGACAAGTCACCCGACCTCCTTGGGCCTCAGTTTTCTGTTTTGTCAAATGGTAAAGATGGAGTCACTAATCTCACAGTTGTGTTCCAGCTCTAAGTACTCTCGGAAGTCCTAATCCCTAGTCAGGCGGCCTCGTGGAGATTCATGGCAGGGAGCTGAGGATTTCTGTCTTCCCCTGGCCACGACTCAGAATAGAGCAATTGCGATATGTTAGGTAAATGACCTTGGCAGTGCCAAATCTTATTACGGAAAGTGTCTTTTGAGTGTTTGGGTTGGAAGAGTTATGAGGATATCACATATTAAGATTAGTGGTTTGACAATTCAGGGAGTATATTAACAACAGGTTTTACTGCTGTAGGGAACCAGCACATTTCTCTATGAAAAGCCCTGTAAGACGTTTTAGCTGGTCTTCATAATGGGAAGTGGGGTAGAAGCAGGTCCCAGGCATTTCATGGATGTTGAAACAGTTGCATGGAGGAAATTAGTCACTTTTTACCAGATGAATAAATAGATAAAGTTAAGACTAGAACTGATGGAAGAATAGAAGCGCCCAGGGGCTGTTGTTTGCCCACATCTGAAAGTACTTTACGATCCGTTTAGAGATGCTTTGGAAGTTCCAGAAAGGGGCAGGCTGGCAAAGCTTACGCACCTGGCTCAGCAAATTCCTCTGCCTTTAAAGTAGTAAAAGAATAAACTTAACCTCAGAGTCATCGTGCCTTTTCCATATAAAATACACGGTTAATTAAGTCCTCCTCCTACACTCTCCCATGCCACCCTGTTCTTCTGTCCTGCATGTCAGCTCCGTGGAGGTGGCAGTGTTATCTGATCATTCACCGTCGTCCCCTTGGAGCTAGCAGTGTCCAGCACCCAGGTGGAGAATTCCTGTACACGTGTGTTTTCACCTTGAGTGAATGGAAAGACGGCTTCTCTTAGCGACTCATCTTCTGAGCTGCGCATACTCAGCTGAGAGGACCGTTACCTACGTCTGTGTGTTTGGGTGGCTTTGTTTCGGAAGAGGAGTGAGGCTAAGAATAAGCAAGTTGCTCTGTGTGTCTGGCTGGACAAGTGAACTGATGAAGCCATGGGTCTGGTTTTGCTCCTCAGATTGTTTGGGGTGAAAGGGGAGCGGCCTTCCTTACCTACTGCGGCTCCCTGGAGCCTTGAGTTGGACATCGGGGGAGGGGGATGGAGCTCTGGCCCAACCTGGCCCACGCCTCAGCTTTGGCACCTTGCTACCCCCCTGCACTGGTTGGTCCTCACAAGGAAGTCCTGAGTCTTCCCTCTCTGTCTGCCAAGGGGTCACCTCTGGGGAGGGGCTTCCTGATGCTCCCCCCACGGAGAGGGCCTCAGGGAAGCCCTGTTCCCGGGTCCTGGGACCACGTCGGGTCAGACCAAGTGGCTGTGGATCTAACACCGAAGGCATTGAAGCTTTGGGTCCAGGACAGGGAAGCTGATTTCCCTGTTGGGACATAAAGTATTTCTTTGTTCTCCTGGCTCTTCCTCCACCTCTGCCCTTCCCCCTCCAGCTGCATCCGACCACCATGTTACTAGAGACCCCGAGTCCTGGAGGCTGGCGGTCGTGGCCTTTCGGAATCTCCACACCAGGTGTGTCACTGTCACTGCTTTCTTTCCTCTTCTCTGAGTGCTGTGACCCTAAACCAAACTGCAGTGAGTGGCAGAGGAGCTTCCCAGCCGGCCCTGCCCTCGGGGTCCCGGGGCCCAGTGAGAGGCAGTCAGGCTGAGGTCTCCTCCCCACATCTCCTCCCGTCTTCCTTGATCTCAGTGCGTTATTGTACCTTTATCCCACGGACACTGTGACAAAGGACTGCAGAACTCAGAAAGGAATGTTCGAGGTCAAATTCACACTTGGCGAGCTGCTGTCCGCGCAGCGCCGTGGGTCCTCACGCGCCCAGGGCGATCCAAGAGGAAGCCCCATTTCACCACGCGGGTGTCCTGTGCATCTGAGGCCGCGCGGGGCGGGGGGAGTCGCATCTTTACATTTGCTTCTCTTTTCATAATTATCATGCTACGTAAAGTTTTGCTGACTGTGAAGGGAAACCCAAAAAGTGGACTTTGTTTTTGTTTTAATTTTAGAATTTTATTTATTTTTTTATACAGCAAGTTCTTATTAGTTATCCATTTTATACATATTAGTGTATATATGTCAATCCCAGTCTCCCAGTTCATCCCACCACCACCACCCCCTGCCACTCAGAAAGTGGACTTTGGATGGCAGCTCTTCATCACAAGGGGAACGAACATAGGCTCCCAGAGCAGGAAGCCGTCTGCATCCCATGACGTGACACCACGGGCCGCGCATCAGATTCAGATAACGGCAGCAGCGCGGGCTCTCTCTCTTCCTGGCAGCGTTTGAGCCGTTTACACTGCATGGGCTTGTTCACACCTCACCACCGTGTTGAGAGAAGGTGATTCTAACGCCTCCATTCCCAAACCGAGGAAATCGAGGCAGAACAGAGGGCTTTAGACTCCCTACCTGGGTGCTATGGCTGTACTCGGGATGAAAGCATTTCTCAAGTGTAAGACTCACCTTTAGGTTATGCGAGCTACATGTTATTTAAGGTAATAACGACCCTATTCGAGATTCTAGCAAAGGAAATTAACAATAGCTTTCTTGGTTTGAAGCCCAAGGCTTGGAAAATGCCACCTAATTATGACATTCAATTAATGTATTAATTATTTTTGCTTGATAAAACCATGCCAGGTCAGTGAAGAGTAGCTGATTATTTGGGGAATTGTCGAATTGTTCTTTCTTACAACTTAGGTAAGGATGCTACAGGTCCATTGTTTAACATATGAAGTAGCAAAACTTGTTTTTAAACAGTTTCTGGACTGTCTTGGACCCCACGCACATCGCCTGGGAAGAGCCTACCTCTGAAGAGCGGGGTGTTGTTTTTTCCAACAGCGATGTCGCTGCAGCTCACACAGCCCCGCGAGCTCCACGGGACAAGGGCCCAGTCACTGCTGTGGCCACACCACCAGCCCAGCACTGGAACACGGTGGGCATCAAGAAAAGTGTCTTTGATCTACAGGAATCAATCTCACACTCACACAGCAGCCCCACCCTGCATTGTCTGCTCAGTTGTTGGTCTTATTTATCTCGCTGGAATCCTAATAGCTTTGGGGCATTTTCGAAGGTATAATTCATCTTCAGAAGATGAAGATTTGGCACCGTTAAGTTACTTAAGCTAATGCTTCACTTTTGAGGACAATTCCCAAAAGAAGAAGAAAGGAAACATTTCTGAGAGTCTGTCATGTACCAAGCACAGGTACATTCATTTCCATTATCCTACTTAATCCTCACATCAGTTCTGTAACATAACCATGATTCTGTCCATTGTATAATCGAGGAAGCTGAGGTTCAGAGAGGTTAAGTAACTCACCCAAAGTCACACAGCTAGCTAGTGTGTTTTAGAACTAAGATTTAACTTAGGTGCCTTGGACTCAAAACCTACTTTGCACTGCTGGTGCCGTCTGGGAGAGGAGGCCCAGAGCTGGAGAGAGACGTAACCTCCCAACGAGAGTATTCTGAAGGAGAGCATAGGCATTCACAGGAGTAAACCCTAACAGATCGGTTACATGTGAGCTTGCTTTGCTGTGACCTTGGGCATGTTACTGTCTTTTAATGCTGACGCTATTCCATGAAGAGCTGTGGGAACTTGGAGCCCCACGCCCACCTCTCGTGGTCGCCAAGCTCTATTTACTGAGCACAACCAGAATGGCTGCGGGTCTGGGTGAGGGGACGGGGAGACTTTGGGGCACAGGACTGTGTGGAATTGACCTTCTGACATGCTGACCTCCCCGCAGTGGGGGTGGGGCAGGCGCTGTGAGTGAGGAGGGCTCCGCCCGCCCAGAGGTCTGTGACCCTTGGTCAGGTCACCTCGCCTTCCTGGAGGCTGCCTTTCTTACCTGTGACATAGAGGGCATTGGATCAGGTGACCGAAGCGCTTCCATCCAGCTCTGGTTTCCACGTTCTTACAGTGCTAGGACCCAACCTGCGTGAGGATTAAGTACGGGAAGAATCGGAGCTTCTGACTCTGACCCTGGCCTCTGCGGGCGCCAGGCCTCCCAGCTGGCTGGACGGCGACGCCTGCGGGCGGGAGCTGGGGCCCAGCAAGGACGGGGCACACTTCTCGCTACTGCCTGGAGCCCCAGCTGGCGGCCTTGACCCCGAAGGCCTTTCTTTGCAGCCAGTGTAACCAACACAGACGCACATCAGTAAGGCTGGTGTGAGTCTTCCCAGGGACCCGGACTCCCCTGGGCCCGCAGAGGGTGGGCGTCCTGGCGCTGAGAGCCCATCAGGGCCGAGGCTGCCCAACCTACAGGCCGCAGTCCCCTCCCCAGAAGGCGCCCGTTTCCCATACTTCACGAGTCTGGGAGGCCAAAGGCCCCACTGTCTCCTGCCAGCTCACCCGGAAGGAGAGCAGCACGGAGCTGGCCCCTGGGAGCCGGGCCACACACGTCCTCCTGGTGCCTTGGGCCGCGGGCCCGTGATGTGCTGTCAGATCATGGCACGCCTGCGTGCAGAGCACCCCTGGCCTGGGGTCACGCTCAGAACCAAGGCTGCAGACTGGCCAGGGCCTCAGGGACCCGCCTGCTCTGACCCTTCCCTCCCCTTCCTTCCCGCACACAGGCCTCCAGCCCTCACCCGGCCGCCTTCCCCGCGCCCCACACAGCTGCACCGTCTCCCGCGCTCTCTGCTTGGCCGTCTGCTCAGCAGGCCCACGTCTGCCCCACGAGCAGGCAGGCGCTGCGTGGTGAGGCCCTTGGGCGGCTCACGTCTGCACCCTCGATGCCGAGCTGCCATCTGGCACAGAGGATGCGCTCAGTAAATACCCACGGGATAAGCCCATGAATCACTGTCACTCTGGACCCGTGCCCAAGATATAAGCCCTCTGGCCAGCCCCCATCCTCTGGTCTTGACCCCTAGCTGGCCTGGGCTTCCTCTCCCCTGGCCCAGGGGCCCCGGCGTCTCCCTCCCAGGCACTTTGTCCTACCCTCTGGACCGTGGCTGCAGGAAGACAAGGTCCCCTACATCATCCCTAAGTGTTCCCCGACCTCGTCGCCTGGACTGAACCCTGGCTGTCACCCAAGAACACGCTGCCCCAAGGCCCCTCCTTCCCTACATCCTCTGAACCTCAGGGTCAGGAAGAGGGGTCAGCATCCCCTGCTTCAGTTTCATCTTTTGTAAGACAAATGGAAACAGAAACCCTCTGCCTGTGGCCCGTCGTAGGGTCATGAAGCCGCCCGCTCCATTTGTGGCGTTCCTGTCACCCCCTCCCGCACTCAGGGCCCCAGGCTCACTCTGGGAAGCTTCCTGCAGTGACTCCTCAACTGCCCGGTGTCCCAGGTGGCTGTGCCGTGGCTCCGAGGGCCTCCCGTGGCCACACCTGGAGCTGCTCCGCCTGAGAGTCTTCAGTCCTCCATCACGACCTCCCACCCTCCCGGCCCTTCCTCTCCGAATCGCTCTTGCACCTGCCCGTCAGCTGCACCAGACCCAGCTCCAGACTCGTTTCCCCTGTGAATCGACCATCCTGTTCCAGAAAACCGAATAAGTTCTAAGGTCACAGTCAGCACATCAGCATAAAAGGAACGAAAATCTGCTGAAAATGGCTTGTGACTCACAGCTCCATCAAGCTCACATCTTATGATTTAGTGACTCGATGACATTTGGATATAAAGCATTACAAGTAGGGCTTCCCTGGTGGCGCAGTGGTTAAGAATCCTCCTGCCAATGCAGGGGACGCGGGTTCAAGCCCTGGTCCGGGAAGATCCCACATGCCGCAGAGCAACCAAGCCCGTGCGCCACAACTACTGAGCCTGCGCTCTAGAGCCCACGAGCCACAACTACTGAGCCTGCGTGCCACAACTCCTGAACCTGCGCTCTAGAGCCTGCGAGGCATGACTAGAGAAAGCCCGCGTGCAGCAACGAAGAACCAACAACAGCCAAAAATAAATAAATAAATTTATCAAAAAAAAAAAAAGCATTACAAGTAAATCAAAGGGAAAGGAGAAACTCACAGCAGAGAAACCTGGAAGAGAGCACCTGAACCAGGTGAAGAAGGCTAATGTCACCACTGACGTCATGAGGATGCATGTACCCCTGATGCAATAATTCCCTAAACCCGGTTTAATTACGAGAAAAATATCAAACTCAAATTGGGGGAAATTGTATAAAGTATTTCAGTTCTTTTTAAAACTGTCGTGAAAAACAAGAAAAGCCTGAGACACTGTCCCAAGCCAGAGGAGATTAAGGAGCCCCATGGTGACAGCCCCATGCAGTGTGGCTTCCGGACAGGAGCCTGGAACAAAGGGAAGGGCGGTCACTGGCTGTGTCTAAATCCACGCCAGGGCTCAGGTCATAGCTGGGCACCCATCTGGGTTATGTAGTCGTGACAAGCACCCTCGACAGTGAGGTGACAAGTGTAAAGTGTTAATAAGGGGGGAAACTGGGTAAGGGACGTACAAGAACTCTCTGCACTATCTTTGCCACTTTTACCAAAATAAAGAGTTTATTTACAAAAATGAAGTTTGAATTTACCTAAGACCCCTTTCTGGTGGTCCCAGCATCTCTTTGAGCCGAGTCAGTTATGCCAGGGCAGAGCGATCTCCAGGCTCCCACGCTGGGCCCCCCTGCATATTCCTCACCCCAAACACCGTGCTGAACGGCAGGACAGAACCTGCAGAAGGAACTGAAACCATACTCTGGTTGGAAGTTCCGAGAGGCCAGAAAGACTGGAGAATCCATCCATCCATCCATCCATCCGTCAGTCCGTCTGTCCAGTACTGACCAGCACTCCAGGCCAGGCACTGTGTGAAATGCTGGTGAGAAAGTGGTGGGTGAAACAGATGTTGTCCGTCCCATCTTGAAGGTCACAGTCAGCAGAGAAGACAGACAAGTACGGGAAGACACTGAGTGACTTGGCACCATGGAGCGCCGTGGGGCGCAAAGAAGGAAAACCAGCCCAGCTGTCAGCCAGGAGTACCCATAGAGTATCCTAATCTGGGTTCTCACAGTCCTGCCTCAGCACTACTGATACCTGCATTGTATTATAGAACGTCGTCACATTTATGTAACTTTAACTGATGGACAAAGCTGGTAAATCATTTAGTAGTAAAACTCCAGGATGCTGTACCTGTCCGATGATGCACGTGGAACAGAAAGCACTTTGACAACTGCGCAGGAAAGGACTTTTAAGGAGGCGGTCAGGCACCAAGGCTGCCGTGTAGTTGGAGGTCATGTTTAAGACCCCCCGGGTGCCGAGCTCCAGAGCGGGGAAGCGGGTAGGAGGTAGGGCGGGCACTGGAGGACGGCCAGCCTGCCTGGGTTCCATTGCCGTGCAGATCTGTGCAGCAGCAGATTCAGGAAAGAGAGACTGGCCCTCTGGAAATAACATCCCCATAACTCTGAATCCAGGTCTGGCCTTGGAGCAAGTCTCACCTCAGTAAAGCATTGAGAATTCACCTGACCATTCAGAGCAGAATCGGGATAATGAAAGTGGAACATCCTCCCAGCACGGTCCCTGAGCCACACCTGGCTGAAGATACCAGTTCCTTAGTGATGAGAGTGTAAGATTAACGCTAGAAATGCATGGTATTGTGTTGGGGGTTTGTATATATTTATGGTGAAGCCAACAGTTTGGTAAACCAGGAGTAATTCTTTTCATAATGTTGTACGTTCTATTATTCTCATTTAAACAGTGATAATGATTCTAAGTTCTAAAGCGTGGTCTCTGGAGTCAAATTATTGGGGTTCGCATCTCAGCTGTACCACACACAACCTAGGTGATCTTAGACCACTTAAGCAGTCTGGTAGCTTTGAGTTTCTTGTGGTCTCCGTGGGGCTGTTGTGAGGATTAAATGAGAGAGCGCTCGTGAAGTATTTTGTACAATGCGAAGAACAGAGCACGTGTGAAATAAATGTAGCCTATTACTGTTATTTATTATGTATTATTAAGGCAGGTGCCTGTAATGCACCTTTAGGTTACAGATGGACCCAGATAAAGGTTAGATGAGTTAGTCAGTTTATGATCAGAAGGGGTTGGACCAGGCGGGTAAGGAAATCCTTCTGCCCACCCCTTCCCCGCCCCACCAGAGGTCGGTGACTTCAGTAAGATTTGTTTTATCCAAGTATGTCACACGTGAACATGTCATGTACTTTGTTTCATTTGATCCTCATCAAAACTCTTGGAAACAAGCGTTCTTTCCCCAACTTTGCTGATGAGAAAACCTGGATTCAGAGTTTAAACGATTTGCCCAGGGCTTCCCTGGTGGTGCAGTGGTTGAGAATCTGCCTGCCAATGCAGGGGACACGGGTTCGAGCCCTGGTCTGGGAGGATCCCACATGCCGCGGAGCAGCTAGGCCCGCGAGCCACAACTACTGAGCCTGCGCGTCTGGAGCCTGTGCTCCGCAACAAGAGAGGCCGCGACAGTGAGAGGCCCGCGCATTGCGAAGAGTGGCCCCCACTCGCCGCAACTGGAGAAAGCCCTCGCACAGAAACGAAGACCCAACACAGCCAAAAATAAATATAAATAAATAAAGAAGCTTTCATTTAAATGATTTGCCCAAAGTCCTACAGCCAGGAGGTTGGAATCTCAGGGCTTGAACGTTTGTTTCCGGTGTCAAGCCCTGATGAGCCAGCTGCCATTTGGGGCCTCTGGGACAAAACTGCCTTTAAACTGCCCCTGAAAGCGGAGACACTGCTCAGAGGCAGTAGTGCCGCATGCGTGGAGGTGGCAGCAGGTGTCTGGCTGTGCTCACAAAACCCGTTTCATCACTGGCCTGGGCCCTCTCTTTCCTTGGGCCAGACCCCCTCAGGCTCCCTCTCCAGCTCTGTTCCCCTCGTCGATCTTTCAAACGGAATTCTGCTGCCAGCGCAGCACAGCTTAAAACCAGTGAGCAGACCCAGGGCAACCTCTGCTCCATGATGAGTCGGCAGCGCCAACCCGGCTGTCAACCTTCAAACTCCAACAAGCACGGACCCTCTGCAGCATGAGGTTCAGAAAATCAGCCTGGGAGAGGACAGACCAATCCAAGAAGAAGCCTGGGGTTGCCACTTGCAAGATCCTAGCTAAAGCAGCCTCTGCTAACCTCTGCTAGCACGCAGGGCGTTTACCCCACGCCGTCCTGAAGATGAGAGTTCAGGGCCAAATTGGAAGCAGATGAAATTGGTTCTACTTCCTTCTATCCCCGAACTGAGTTGTCCCCAACCCAGGCACTGCTGCCCTTCCTAGACCAAACCTCTAAGTCTTTACGCCTTTTTCATCCGTGGTCAGAATTTAACTCAGTTGTGACTTTCATGAGTAAAGACCGTAATCCAGGCAGCAAACACCTGGAAGTCCTACCAGTCCTAGATCCCCGACTCTTGCTTCATGGTTATTCCTGAGCTATAAATGCTGTCTGTAACTTGAAGGATTATGATTAGGTTGAATAAGGATCTATTCATTAAACTTCAGAGCATCAAAACTAGGTGGCTCAATAAAAAGATGTAAAGAATACCCAGCGTTAAGCCTAAACCTGGTCAAGAATATAAGTAGATTGAGGATGGTTCTATGAATAAATTCACAGATGACAGACAGATCTGCAATAAATATGAAATTGAAGTCACTGTCACGGGACGTTAAGGCTAATAATTCTTAAATTAGCAGCATGGAAGGCAACTATTATGCTCTTTCACAAACTACCTCTTGTTTCTTTCCTCAGGAAAGAATCTTGGGAGAGAAAAAGCTACTGATTTGACCTGATTTGATTTGTTTCAAAAATTATAGTCGCCCACAACAATTCTCTATTTAATCATTCATTTCGTTATTCCTGTCCTAGTACCAATTCGGTAGTTCTTTCCCACATTTGGTCAGAATCCACGACCAAATGGCTCTGCCTATTGTGAAAGGAGAAAGTGGGAATGGGTGGGGTTGGGGGGCCTGACCCCCAAAAGGTGACCAGTGGTTCAAATCTCAGTGTCCAAAGGGGTGTTCCAAATGTGGGTTCACTCTGGGACAGCATTGCTGTCTGCTTGAGATTTGGGGGGCAAGATGGGGGATGTCCTGCTGAGCTCCTCATGAGGTAAGACAAGGCAGAGGTGACCTTGAGGGACACTGTCACAGCTCCGGTTATCGTTTAGCTCGGGCAGCGTCCCAAATACTGACTGCTGTGCGGGGAACAGAGCTCCGGGACAGGAGAAGCATTGCTGACAAGACCAGTCCCGGTGTTGGAGGAAGCAGACCCATTAGACTTCACGCTGCGAGTTACAGAAAACCCAACCAATTGGGTTACCCAGTAAAGATGGTGGATCCCCTTGGGTAGCTGAAACATCCCACGATGATCAGACTTTACATGGCGTGATCAAGGCTGCAGCATCCTTCTTGCATTCTCCTGTCCTGCTCTCTCCTCAAACTGGCTCCCCTCTGGACCGTGAACAGTTGCAGTGGGTCCAGGCCTCCCACTGAAAGGAAGAGAGAGAGAGGATGGCCTTCCCAGGAGTCCACAGCATGTGACTTCTCTGGCTTGTGTCACTAGTGTATTGTCAGGTGTCTGCCCTGAACCAGAGGACTTTTATTGATTAGCATAGGCTGAGCCCTGGGACTCTGCGCTTATTGTCATGGTAGGTCTGTGTGTCAACTTGTCTGGGCCACAGGGTGCCCGGATATGTGGTCAGACATTATTCTGGGTGTGTCTGTAAGGGTTATTCTGAACAAGATTAATGTTTAACTCGGAAGGCAGAGTAAAGCAGATTGCTCTTCCTAATGTGGGTGGGCCTCAGCCAATCAGTTGAAGGCCTGAGTAGGACAAAAAGCCTGCACTTCCCCAGAGTAAGAGAGAGTTCTTCCTGCCGGACAGCCTTCAAATCGAGACGTCGGCTTTTTTTCTGCCTTTGGGTCCAAACCGAAACACTGGCTCTTCCTGGGTTTCAAACTTGGCAGCCTTCAACCTGGAAGGCCTTCAAACCCACGGCCTCTCCTGGTTCTCAGGCCTTTGGACTTGGAAGGAAACCATCAGCCCTCCTGGGTGTCCAGCTTGCTGACTCACCCTGCAGCTCTTGGGACTTGCCAGCCTCCACAGTTGTGTGAGCCAATTTCTTTATATATTCTCTTTATATCTGTATTTATATAGATATCCTCTTGGTTCTGTTTCTCTGGGAAACCCAAACACACTTATGGTTCAGGGAAGGGCTTTAGTACTATCGGGGGAACTAGAGGTGCTCAGAAAACCAATGCCTTAGCCCCTTACAGAAGGGAAGTCTGCATCTCAGGAGACTCACGGGAGCCTAGAACTCATTCTAGACACATGGGAATGGAGGGCAGCCAGAGTGAAGGGCAGGAAGGCCAACGTCGTGAGAACGGATGCAGAAGCCAGCTGGGGTTCAGCCTGCTCTGAGGAGCTTCGGCGGACGTACCCAAAGTGGAAGAATAGCAACGCCACCACCACTACCAGTGCAAGGCACTGGAGGAAGCCTCTACCCGCATTGCCATGTTCAGTCCTCATGAGAAACCTGTGCAGTGGATCTGACTACCCAGAATTGACACACAAGGAGGCTAAGGCTAGAAAGGAAGTACCTTGCCCTACACGCCCAGTCGCTTCTGTGAGGTGGAGCTGGGATGTGAATGTTGGTCTGATCCTGTGATCTGGCGCTTATATCCCAGTGATCTCTGCGCTCCGCATCCAGGCAGGCCTGCCCCGCACTGTGCCGGGTCAGATTAATGTTCACGGTGGCGTCCTCGCTGCTAACATTGTTTGTTGTCCACGTGTAACAGCGTGAGTGAGGAGGAGGTTCTTGGCATTGTCACCCACTTCATCATCTTTCTGGAAGACCGTTAGCTCTGTTTTTATGTTAGCAAAAGTTTTAACATTGCAAGACGGTAAAGAATTTCTGAGCAAGGGGATTTTCTCCAAGCTCGCGTTATAGCAGCCGTCGCTGGTGCTCTAGAAGCCAGAGGACTTGAAGAAATGAGATTTGCAACTGGATGCGGCAAGTTGTCGCTGGTTTTGCTGGCATAATTAGATTGTAACATGTGCCTGCTATGTTAATAATTCAACTCATAGGTCCTTTTCTCCTTTTTTATAGAAGATAAAAGAAGTGCACATATCCAATCAAGGATGTTAAGTAAGAGTGAATTGGGGAAACTAAAATTGAACACACAAGTATGTGAGGAAAAAAGTTATTCTTTGTCAAAGGGTAAATGTTTTCTCAGAATCACAAGAAGTGGCTTGTAACTAACCCTAGAAAAAACAAAACAAGACATCTGGCATTGCTGATGCAAATTTAGTTTTAGAAGCCCCTAAATTATTGTCAAAGCCATAGTCCCTATTTAAGTAAGTACCCATCTGCAGAACTGTTCTGAATTGAGACAGTCTTTAGAATCTTCACTCCTGGATAAACTCAGCGGAGCCTTTGCAAGATGCTAGATGGGATACAGGAAGATAAAGAGACATGGAAACCCAAGCCCACATACGAACTGGGCACACAGGCGACGGATGCTCAGGCTGACCCCCCACTGTCCACCTCCACCGTGGGTGCCCTTGGGGTGGTGTCAGCCGCCCTGTTACATCAGGGCTCCTGCCACGTACTCTCTTCCGTTGACAGACGGACTTTGTGACGTGTAGATGGGTCCCCGCCCCCGCTGCACCTCCCACTCCTGCTCAGCTCAGTCCGCTGAATTCTGCCTTCCACTCTCGACCTTCGGTTGAAACCGCGTTCTGGAACGTCACCAGGGATCCACGTGCCGAGCCAGAGAGTCTCCTTTCTCCCTCTGTGCCGCCCGCTGTGCTGTGACGCTCTTGCAGCTCTGAAGACTCCTCCGCTTTTCTCCAGGTTCTTCTCCAGCCCTCGATGGCTCGTCCTCAGTGTCTGTCGTTGGCTCCTTTGCTTCTGCCACCTTCTTTAAGTGTCACGCACGGTTTCCTCCAGCGCTGAGCCCAGCGCACAAACGACCCCTCAGCTCCCACGTCCACACCAGACCATCTCCCGAATTCCAGACCTGACTTTCCCTTTATCATTTCAAACTGAGCCTGCCCAACGCTGAACCCATTAGTTTTTTTTTTTACTACCAATTATAAAACATTTATTATATTCTCAGATGGCTTCTTTCTTTAAAAATGTATCCTGTTCTTGTTTCATGGCTACGATATCTTCTTTTAAAAATTAATTAATTAATTAATTTTTGGCTGCGTTGGGTCTTCGTTGCTGTGCACAGGCTTCCTCTAATTGTGGCGAGCGGGGATTACTCTTCGTTGCGGTGTGCGGGCTTCTCATTGCGGTGGCTTCTCTTGCTGCGGAGCGCGGGCTCTAGCTGCTCAGGCTTCAGTAGTTGTGGGGCGTAGGCTCAGTAGTTGTGGCTCGTGGGCTCAGTAGTTGTGGCTCGTGGGCTCAGTAGTTGTGCACGCCACCACTACTGCGCCACCAGGGAAGTCCCTGGCTACAATATCTTCTATCTTGCTTTTTTTTTAAATTGAAGTATAGTTGATTTACAATGTTATGTTTCTATTGTACAGCAGAGCAATTCAGTTATACATACGTACATGTATTCTTTTTAAAATATTCTTTTCCATTATGGTTTATCACAGGATATTGAATATATATAGTTGCCTGTGCTATACAGTAGGACCTTGTTGTTTATCCATTCTACATGTAAGAGTTTGCATCTGCTAATCCCAAACTCCCACTCCATCCCTCCCCCACCCCCCATCCCCCTTGGCAGCCATAAGTCTCTTCTCTATGTCTGTGAGTCTGTTTGTTTTATAGATAGGTTTATTTGTGTCATATTTTAGATTACACGTATAAGTGATAGCATATGGTATTTGTCTTTCTCTTTCTGAATTACTTCACTTAGTATGATAATCTCTGATTGCATCTATGTTGCTGCAAATGGCATTATTTTGTTCTTTTTTATGGCTGAGTAGTATTCCTTTGTATATATGTACCACATCTTCTTTATCCATTCATCTGTTGATGGACAGTTAGGTTGTTTCCATGTCTTGGCTATTGTGTATAGTGCTGCTATGAACATAGGGGTGCATGTGTCTTTTTGGATTAGAGTTTTGTCTAGATATATGTCCAGGAGTGGGATTGCTGGATCATATGGTAGTCCTATTTTTAGTTTTCTGAGGAACCTCTATACCCATTCTCCACAGTGGCTGCACCAACTTACATTCCCACCAACAGTGTAGGAGGGACCCATTAGTTCTTATCTCCTTAAGTTTAAAGGTTTATGTAGGGATCATTGATATTTTGATAATGTCAACTTGTTCTCTCCCAGACAGTGGTGGGAGCTTTCTGGTCATTTTCTGGATGACGTTATGGTTGAAAAGGGTTAAGTGAGGGAGGGGAGAGTATATTGATTCTGGAAGATGGAGGGGTGGTATGGGGAACTGCAGTGAACATTTGTTAACACTGTGGCTACCCTGTACTTTTCACCTGTGCTGTTTTGTAAAATTTCCAGATTAATGAATCCCACTATCCCAAGAAAGAACCCAGAAACTCACTCTGCCAGCCTAGGGCACGGGTGGGCAGCTTCCATCCGCCAGTCAGAATCGCCTGTGCGAGATTTCAGTGTGCAGGTTGGAAATTTGAAACAGGAAGTCCCACGGGGAGTTTACCTTGCTGATGAGAGTGAGGCCGAGGCCAGCAGTCCCTGGGGGTGGTAGACTCTGTCCCTACACCCGTGTGACGGTGCAGACGGTGGCGGCAGCTACTGCTGCATCTGCGTAAATAGTAGCGTGCGGGACTTGGCGACATCAATGGCTTGGTCTCATCGCCAGCCCTGTATGACAGCGTGATCTGGGGTCTCTTCCTGGAGGCTTAGCCTTGAGCCTTGTTCCCAAGCCTATGTAATATCTTGGAACAAGAATCTTGACTAGCACATCAGGCGAGTATGGGAGGGAGAAAGGGTCTTAAGTGGGAATCGCATCAGGTCCCCATGAATGTCCAGGGAGGCTATGAACTCAGCACCTCTGGTGTGAATGGAAACTCTTGGGGACACACAGCCTCTCATGTCCTGAAGGTCTTTGCTGCCACACAGCTGCTGCTCTGCCTCTGCCCTGATCTGATCTCGTGCTGTACTTTAGATTTTGTGCTTTAAAAAATTAGGGTAAAATACACATAACATTAAATTGACCATCTTTACAATCTTTAAGTTCACTGGTGTTAAATACATTCGCATTGTTGTGCAATGCCCCCAGCCCCTGGCGCCCACCATTCTACTCTATACCTAGGGATGTGAATACTGTAAATGCCTCGTAGAAGTGGAGTCATGCACTGCTTGTCTTTTTGTGTCTGGCTTACTTAACTCTCCATAATGTCTTTAAGGTTCACCCACGTTGTAGCAGGTGTCAGAATGTCTTTCCTTTTTAAGGCTTAATAATAGTCCACTGTATGGATACCCGTCTGGGTTGCTTCCACCTTTTAGCTACTGTGAACATGGGGGTATATACCTAGCACTTTTAATACTAAAAATAATGACTGTCCCTCATATAGCACTTTGTGTGTAAGGCACTATTCTTTTTGTTAAATCATTTTATTGAAGTAGAGTTGGTTTACAATGTTGTGTTAATTTCTTCTGTACAGCAACGTGACTCAACTATATATATATATATATATATATTCTTTTTCATATTCTTTTCCATTATGGTTTGTGGCAGGATATTGAATATAGTTCCCTGTGCTATACAATAGGACCTTGTTTTTTTAATTTAATTTTTATTTTACACTGGAGTATAGTCGATTGACAGTGTTGTGTTTGTTTCCGGTGTACAGCAAAGTGACTCAGTTAGACATATACATATATCCATTCTTTTTCAGATGCTTTTCCCTTATAGGTCATTACAGAATACTGAGGAGAGTTCCCTGTGCTGTACAGCAGGTCCTTGTTGAGGCACTGCTCTAACATATATTAATTCCTTTAAGCCTGGAAGCAAGCCTGTGAGTTGGGAGCCACTATTATCCGTATTTTACCAGTGAGGACCGCATGGGCTGCCTTGTCTACAGCACAGTAGCAAGCAGAAGAGGCAGGACGTGTCACCAGTGCTTGTCTGGGAATATCACGTCTGTGTTATAATGGAAGGTCTTCGGTGATGTGTGAAACTTTTGTGTTTTATACACACGTGGGCGTAGTTGGATGAGTGTTGTGGCAGTGCCCCTTTTCATCTGGAAAGAGCTTAGTACATACACGAGGCCCTACTTCTGATTTATTGCAGTGTTCAGTCCTAGGTTTTACTTTTATTCTTCAGGCGTTTGGTTTTGCCTTCAATTTAACTTACCTCCATTCTGAGGCAGGTGTGCAGATGTGTGCCGATAGTTCCTGTTTAGGTACTGCAGGTAATCGTGCTATGCAGCGTCGGTGCTGTGCTGCATTACGTCAATAACAAGAGCCACGTGCAGAGGAAAAAACCCTCATAAGCGTTGGGAACTTGGTCCTCGCTGCTTGGCTCTGGTGGTGGAACCAGGGTTCAAATGCCCCAGCCTGGCTGTGAGTCGAGACCCTCTGGTCTGCAGCCTCTGGACGTGCTGCCCCTGGGCCTTGGTCGCTTCCTCAGAGTATCACAGTGTCTGATGCTCTGTGTGCTGCTCCTGGGCCGGGGTGTGTCCCTCTGACCTCTGACAGCTGACTCCTTCTTGCCATTCACACCTCTGTTTAAGGCCTTTCCTGACCATGCGGTTTTTCTTCATCACTGCACCTGTGTTAAATCCTTGCCTAGCCTTTCCTACTCTCTGCTTTTTACTATTCTTTGACGTTTTATTCACCACCAGTCTCCTGCTGAAGTGGAAGCTCCATGAAAGGCTAAGCCTGTGCTTGTTTCCTACCGTTTACACCCCCACGCTAGAACCTTGATTAGCAAGTTGTAGGTACAGAGTCAGTAAGCGGAAAACAGTGAATGGACGCATAAGTGGATGTCTGGCAACTCAGAATCTTACCATAATATAATTGAAAGGAAAACTAAACGTTAACAAAGGGGAAACCTTTCTCGAGTTTATTTAATTGAGGTTAAATAAGCTCAGAGTTAAGGACAGTTGCTAAGATGCTCTCCCGTTGCTGATGGCCGTGTGATGTTCTGTTACCTGCTAGCTGTGTTTGCTGATTAGATGAGCTCTAACTCTGGCGTCACTGCTACTTTATGGATTGGAAAAGTTACGGCAAAGTTGCTGATCCAGCTTTGTAAAACTTAAGTATTTGGTTCAAAGAAGCATGGAGAGTGTCTGTAATTTCAGCTGGAGTCAAAATGAGTGAAAGGTTTTCTTCTTGCCCTCTAAATCGGGAGTGCAAAAGATTTCCTGGGTGGGAGACTGTGCTCTGCTGCGGGTCCCAGGGCCGCCGTCCTGGGTCTCACAGCGTCACTGTGGGATGCGGAGGGAAGCAAGGTCCTCGAAGTCATTTACCACCTTTCTTTCTCCCTTAATTGACATTCTCTCCCTGTGGAAGAGAAATTCTCCCTGTAGAAGAAAGAATTTCTGTTGAAAAGTTAGGGCCAGAATAGACTAGAATAGGAAAAAAGTACCTAAAACTAAGAAATCACGTGGCGGAAAACACTCCGTTTACTATAAAACCTGTTCCTGTCAATCTGTAGCTGCCCAAATTACGTTGACCATTTTCTTTTCCTGTCTCATACACACGTGCTTTTCCATCTGTAAGATAGAGAACATGTATACTTTGGGCTTCATTGAAGATAATAAGCACCATCAATGTACATTTTTCTTTCTGGAAGGTTCTCAGAGCTCCCAAGTGCAAACACAGAATCATAGCATGTTACGTGTTCTAGTCCTTCATGAAGTGGCACAAATGTGGTGCGTAACTAAACTGTAGTTATGTAAATAACTGATGCGTCAAGAAAGACGATTTGGACCCCACTATGTTAGAAATGAGGACATTTACATTGTAAGTCAGGGCCAGGAATCCAGGTGTTCATCAAAATCGATTTCGTGTCAAATGCCCAGAAGAGAAACAGAAGGAGCTGGCAGTGAACACAGCCCTCCACCTGCCTGCTCTACAGACAAGGAGTAGGTCTATCCCATTGGGAATGATTTGTCCCATTTTCCTCGTTAAAGTTGTGTGAAATACAGTGTCCATACTGACCGTAAACTGTGCAGGCTGGACTCTTCCTGGGCACAGAGTCATCATCTTTGTGCCAGGTGGGCGCTCCATCCCCACCTGAGTTAAATGAAGGCCACGTAGATCCAGGTCTGTACTTGGGTGAGGATTGGGGGAAGGTGGATGTTCCAAAGGAGAGTCAGGTTTACAGATTTTATGTTGTTTTGTGTCTTTATGCTCACTTTGGTATCATTTGTGCAAAAAGTGAAACAAAGCTCTTTGTTAATGGAAAAAATAAATATAAACAAACCAGCAGAACCTGGGGCATTAAAACTTAAGGCCGTGTAGGGTCTTATGGCTCTGGTTGCCTATGTTTTGGGGTGATGCTGCAGTGGGTGTGAAATGTAAGAACTAGGGCCACGGGTAACTCGATGAGATGGGGGGAGGGACACAGAGGGAGGGATTCTGTTTACAAGAAGAAAGAAAATCCAGGATGTCATGCTTCATCAAAAGGAAGTTGCTTGGACTTCCCTGGTGGCGCAGTGGTTGAGAGTCCGCCTGCCGATGCAGGGGACACGGGTTTGTGCCCTGGTCCGGGAAGATCCCACATGCCACGGAGCGGCTGGGCCCGTGAGCCATGGCCGCTGAGCCTGCGCGTCCGGAGCCTGTGCTCCGCAACGGGAGAGGCCACAGCAGTAAGAGGCCCGCGGACCGCAAAAAAAAAAAGGAAGTTGCTTCCCCCCAGAAAGAGGAGGCAGATGATAAGCTGAAGACAGGCTGAGAGCAGAGTTTACATGGGGTCCCCCTGACATGCAGACAAGGCCCCTCTCGTTCTCAGGGACTAGCTGGCCTGCTGGGTCATCAAGGCGATGACCCCCATTAACCTTGTTCTGCTCTTAAGAACAACTAGCTTTCAGTTAGAAAACGGCAAACTCCTTCCCTTTAATTCAGACATTGTTGAGGGGACCCTGGCTTTCTTGTCAAGCCACAGTTTTCACCATGACTGCTTTTTGTTAAAATACCATCCCTTGTGCATAAAGAGAAAGTGGAATATGTCAAGGAAGAGTACAATGTCATTATAGTTGAACTTAATAATAGCAAATGGATTCTTCCAGCGGGTAGGCACTGCCCAACCTGTGAATGGGTTCCGTTCCAGAAGTGCTTTGGAACCTGAAAGGAATTTCCCCACAGGAAATAGAAGTAGGAATTAGGATCCCAGTTCCAGTCCACAAGAGCTGGTTTAATTTACAATAGAGCTGAACTGTAGTTACAGGGGCCATGTTTTCTGAGCCCCAAACTGGGATGCTTGATTTGACAAGTAAACATGTTCTTACTGAAACAGTAGAAGAGGATATGGAAATTGGATTTGCCCAAGGAGACCTGGGATGTGCTGTGCTGTAGAGCTACAAACGCTGTTTGTCCAGGAAAGTGCAGTGCCCGCTCCAGTACGGGAGATCAGGCTCGTGGTCCTCAGGCTGCTGCCTGACCCCTCCCTGCCCGCACTCACCCTCGGCTTGAAGCCTCAGGAGGTGGCCACACTGCTCTTGGGGCCGCTGGTCCAGCGGCCACCGCTCTGATCCGTCAGCGGGTCCCTCAGCGCCCCCTGCCATGGGCTCGGGAAGAACCCCACCCTTGATCCCAGGGCCTCTGGGGCCGGGCGTGGTATCCTCAGCCACCTTGCTCGTCCCCCACTAACCTAGCAGACTGCTCCCAGCCGCTGTGAGCTTTGCTAGAGCTTCCCGGTCCGGTCACTTGGTCTCTGGGACTTAGACTCTGTTTGGGGCCCTGTGGCCGGAGCTGTGCTGGCGGCCCCTCTAACCGGCCCCATCCAGCCCATCTGCAGACACCGAGGACCCCCAGCCCGGAGGCTCAGTGCTGCCACCTCCTCGACCCGACAGGGTCCTGAGAGGAAGGGCTTTGGACCAGACACACCTTGGTCTGAGTCCTTGCTCGGCCACTTACCAGCTGTGGGGCTTTAAACAAACTGATCGAAGTTTCTTTTCTTTCTTCTTTTTTATTTTTATTGGAGCATAGTTGCTTTACATGCTGTGTTAGTTTCTGCTGTACAGCAAAGTGAATCAGCTATACGTTTACGTATATCCCTTCTTTTTTGGATTTCCTTCCCGTTTAGGTCACCACAGAGCATTGAGTAGCGTTCCCTGTGCTGTACATTAGTTATCTATTGTATGATCAAATTTTCTGGGCCCCCAATTCCTTCTGTTTGGAACAGGGATGACGATAATGATAGCTGTGATATTTTTCGTGTTTACTACGTGAGAAACACGATTGTGAGAACTTTGTGTTTGCTCCCTTAAACCTCACAGTAACAGTCTGAAGTCAATGCTGTTATGACCCTGTTTTACCAACGAGGAAAGGAAACTGGTACTTCAGTGACTCGCCTAAAGAGTCACTTCTAGTAAGTGACGGAGCCAAGATTCTAACCTGGTGTGACTTCAGATCTGCACTCACAGCCTCCAGAAATGGCCTGTGTGATGCTCCCAGCCACGGCCCAGCATGCGGGAGGCCCCAGTAAGTAATCACTGCCATACGCAGTTCTGTCCGTCCAGATCTCCGTCTCCCGGCAGGTGTGCTCGGGAAATAGCTGTTGCCCTAATCTATAAAGGCGTGTGCCTAAATCCGTAATCCTGTGACTGCTACACAGCTTTCCCACAGCTTCCCCAAGTCCAGAGTCCCAAGTGTGTGAGAAGGTCTCAGCCCTGGTTTGCTCATTCATTCATTTATCCATCAAGGCAATTATTAAATAAGCGTCCTCTGGTTCCTTACTGTACCAGATACTGTGGACACAACAATTTGCCAGACACAGTCTCTGCCCTCTTGGTGTTTACAGTCCAGTTGGGAAGTCAGTCCAGTTGTCACCCAGTAAAGGTAAAGTTAGAGCTGGCAAGCACTGTGAGCGATGGTGCAGCATGCTGCAAGCCTGTCGTTGGACTTGATGTGACCAGAGAATCAGGGAGGGGCCCTCGGTGGAAGCGACGTTTACTTGAGAACCGAAGGGTGGATAGAGGCCGTGGAAGAGTGAGGACAGCGTGTGCAAAGGCCCTGGGGTGTGAGGGAGCATGACGTGTAAAAGCAGAAACCGTACGGGGTGAAGTGAGGCTGGAGAGGCAAACAGGGACCGACCTTCCAAGGCCTTGTCGTCTACTGAGCGGTTTTATCTTTATACCGAGGACGCTGGGGGCCTGTGGAAGGGCTTTTAAACAGAGGTAAAGTTGGGGAGGGGGTGACGTGATCCCGGTTACGATTTGAGACAAGCGCTCTAGTTCACGATGCAGAATGGCTTGGAGAGAGGCCAGAGGTGGGGAGCGGTGGGGGTTCCTGGTCTGGACCTGTGCGTTTGCAAGACTCCGGCTGAACTTTCTCTGCGGACCTGGGTGCTGATTGCTCTCAGGGCGTCTTGTCTAGAAGGTTTAGCTGATCATCCTGACTCGAGACTCGGTAAGATGTGCAGGTGTGTCACCCTGGAGACTCCTGAGGGTTAGAAGGGGAGGCCTTTCCGACCAGGTGTGCGGTCCGGTACTTCCCTGGTCTCTGCTTCTGACTCTCAGGTGAGGATGGTGTTTCTTGGGGATATTCACGTGTCATTTACGATAAATCACAAAATCGATCTGTATCTCCAGCCAGCGTCTCTCTGAAGATACTAAGACTTTCAAGTCAAGATCTGACGGCTTTTCTTGCTTTGGGATTCTGTTTGTAGACACCAACGTCTCAAAACAGAAATGACACCAGAAATGAGAAGTAATTGAATTAAAATATTCGCTAACACCACAATGAAGGAGGAGGAGATTGAGAATTCTGAAAATCTTGCTTCTTGGGTTCTTCATCTTCAACAGGCCAATCTAAACCTAAAACCCTTTTAACACCAAGTTCACCTCTGCCCTCCAACGATCTCTTTCCTTTAACTGTCTGTATGTCAACAGAGAAATACCTAGAATAAGATTCTAAAACACACCCCAGTGACTTTGATTGCTATAAGCAAACAACTTGGGACACTGCAGCAAATTGGAAAGTCTCCTTCTGTGGAATAAATGGACGGTGACGAGATTAATTAGGTACCAACGACTTATCAGAAATTAAGGCAAAGGATCGGACCTGCTGCTTGATTCCAATTGCTCGCCACCGTGGCATGCCTCCTTGCCTCAAAATGCATATACATTCTCACCCTATAAACACAGAGTGGGGCAGGAGGGGAAAATCAGGGTCACATTGAGAGACCTGATCAGCACATTTGCAGTTGGGAATTTGAGCCCAGTAGACTCTGGAATCCATCAGCTCTGACGGGCCATATGTCATTTCAGAAGGGAATTGCCCCTCAAATTTGCAATTAGGTCTGAGGTCTGGCCGACGTCCTTGATGTCACAGAGCATCAGTCATGCTGCAGGAGGCATGTACCGTGTACCACGTACCATGTACCACGGAGCCACAGTCATGTTTCCGGTTCTGTAGGGCTCAGGGCCCAAGGCACTTGTCAACTTTGTGCTTATTGTGTGCTCTGGCGGGTTGTCATTGACTGGCCTCACGTGTTTAAGACTTGTCTTCCTCCAGAGAGTAAAGCAGCCTTCCTGAGGGCTGGCAGCCGGCTCCAGCACCCTTCCTAGTGTCTCCTCCACTCCTAGAAACATACTTGAACTTCTCAGTCGTCTCAGTATGGAAGGGCTGTCTCCTCTGACATTTGTAAGAATTGCATTTATGTACAATTTGTTATCAGGGTTTCAGAGAATAAATCTGCGATAAATGTTTAATGATTGCAACTGCCTAAGCCTCTTTAAAAATGGACCAGAAATTAGAGCATCCAAGTGAGGGTGAAAACTCCTCTGTATCATAAGAAACTTTTACGGCTGCCAAGATGGTTGAGGCACTTGCTTCAGTCTCGGGGTGCTTACAATCTGAAGAGAGAAAGGCATCAGTGAATAATCTGGGGACCGAGGAAGTTCTGCACCAGCAGGTGTAGAGCTTCCAGGGAACCAGGACAGAGACAGATGCCCAGCGGCAAACACGGGTGATGGATGTCAGCTCCCGGCATCGGACGAAGGCTACCTGGCCCAGGTGCCAGCCTCAGCCGTGCCTCCCCAGACAGAGAGGGTACTGGACCACAAGCCACAAGCATGCGGTGGCGTCAGGGCGGAGTGAGCCTGGCCAGGCCGAGGGCACCTGGCCATATGGGCCTGAGCAGCTAACGGCGGGGCCAGCTTTGGGGGGATGATGATGACCTGTCCTCTCTTGTCATGTGCTCAGAGAATTATATTCCAGGTGTCAAGGGAGCTCATTTTGTAACATTAATCAGAGTGGATTAAAACTTCACTTTCCTCTGATGTTTGGGAAATCAAAAGGAGTCCCTTTTCAGACAGAAACACTGCCCTTCCTGGTTTGGAAAACCAGATTCAGTCAAATGCTGGTTAGACTGGTCCCACTTGCTGCTTTAGAATTTTATGAAGTTTTAACTGCTCCTTTCCTGGCCTCTCCCACCCTGCTCCCTGGGCCAGCAGTCCCGTCCGAGCGCGTGTGCTTTCCTGACGCTTTCTGTGAAGCAGGGCTGGGGTCCAGTGAAGGATTTCAGGGGTTTCTGCAGCAACGTGGGGTCATCCGTGCCGTTTGCAAGAGCCCACCGTGCTGTGCCCACCACCTGGGTTGCCTGCTCCAAAAACGAATGGTTTTGCTTGATTTCAGTTTAAGGAACATTTTTCTCCTGAGAGGGGGAGGGGGGGAAGGGAGGGGGGGAAGGGAGGGGGGAGGGGGGGAAGGGAGGGGGAGGGGGGAAGGGAGGGGAGGGGCGGGGGAGAGGGGGAGGGGGAGGGGGAGGGGGAGGGAGAGGGAGAGGGAGAACCGTGCCTGGAATTGTAATGAGCTCCCAGACCTGTGCCTAATTGTCTTCTGTAACTTAGCAACGGGCTGGAAGAGAGAAGAAAGGGGAACAATTTCAATTCACTGGTAAGATGTGGGTGGAAGCAAGGGAACAGGGCACCCCGGCGCCCCGGTACAATAAGGGAGGCGTTTGCTAGGTGGAGGAGTGTCTGTGCCTGCAGTTCTGCTGCTTTTGAGAAAGCAGGCAGAGGGGGAAGCTGGCCCACGAGTGATGGGGAAGTTGCTTGCAGGGATACTTTATGGCTGGTGGAAGGCCCGGGAAGGGCATCTGAACCCTTCACTGTTTGCTTCTAAACGTATGCAGTGGCCGTGGGCCGGCTAGCCTGGGTTCTGGGCCCCCAGCCCTCTGAGCGCAGCGCGGTCTCCCTTTCAAAACATGCGGGAAGCTGCTGTCTTGTTTTCCTTATGGAAAGAAATACAGTCTACAATTCTTTAGCTGGAGATGAATTTCTGACCGCCTGGGGCCTGTTGGTGACCAGCTCAAGAGGGGTCAGAACCAGGTTTCAAAGAGTTTTGAGGGCTTCCCTGGTGGCGCAGTGGTTGAGAGTCCGCAGTGGTTGAGAGTCCGCCTGCCGATGCAGGGGACACGGGTTCGTGCCCCGGTCCGGGAAGATCCCACATGCCGCGAAGCGGCTGGGCCCGTGAGCCATGGCCGCTGAGCCTGCGCGTCCGGAGCCTGTGCTCCGCAACGGGAGCGGCCACGACAGTGAGAGGCCCGCATACCGCAAAAAAAAAAAAAAAAAAAAAGGTTTTGAACGCTGCCCTAAAACCCAGGAGACATGTGGCAGCACTGATTTCCAGTGGAAAAGTCAAGTGGAGGTGGGAGAAAGCCGAGCCTGACCACCATTTATGAGAAAGAGGTTTGAGGATTTTGCTGAATCAGAGCTAAGTATAAAGCCTGGGGGTGATGGGGGTAATGGACACCTAACTCCATCTCAGGGGAGCTCTCGGAAGCACAGGGGCAGGTCAAGGGGAGACCGTTTTTTTTCTTTTTCAGACATATTCCTTGAATAAAGATTCCATAAGTTGTCGTGATCTCTCAGTTAGTTTACAGGGTTCTGAAAAGGGTGTTTTTGACAAGTTTTGTCAATTTCTCATGTTAATGGAGGGTGTTGAAGGTCCTTACTCCACTATTCTGGAAGTGCTTGTCCAGTACTGACCTTTTTAGAGGGCTTTTATAGAGATGGTGCCTTTTCTCAAGCAGGAAATCATAGTCATGTGGTGTTTTGGGGCACCCTGGCAGTTGTAGGAGGGAAGCAGTTTTAGGAAGGGGATTCTTAGTGCCTCTGGGCCCAGTTAAAGGGTTAGGTGTTCATTTCACTTATTTTTTACACCCCCAGTAGGCTTTTATTACTTCCTTGCTGTTGCATAGGGCTGTTGAATGATTCCAGGCCATATCACCTGAATGACAAGATAATGGTTTAGATTTTCAAAGCAGATGAGTCAATGAGAGGCAGAATTTTTAAAACAGTGTTGGTAATGAAGTAAGATGAGAAGTAATGAAGAGTGAGAGAGTTTATGAGAAGAACAATTTAGAAATAAGATTGTCAAAGGTGATTAATTGGAAAGCCCGGCCTCAGGGTCTCTTGGAAATGGACTGTATGTGGATAGCGCCACGGGATGCTTTCTGTTGCTCTACTGATGCACCAGTTATTCCCCTGCAAACCGCCACAGGTTTGTCAGATTAATATTTCTACGTGTTTAAAGTTGTCGCTTTATAAAGAAGGCGGCCATCTTTCGTAATCGTATTTGGGTATCTTTATGTGGAACTTTGGTACTCCGCAGACTCTGTGTCGACTTCTTGAAAAAGCTGCTAAGAATTGACAGATTGCTTGACGGAGCCTGAGCACTAACGTTAAGTTGGAGTTTTGAACGTGTGGTCTGCTCATTAACAAGAAGGATGACCGTTCTCTTTCACATAGGCTGTGGGGGCACAGTAGCAGCCTGGGATAATTCATCTTAGTTTTCCAGAGCATCTGGGTAAAGCAGTGAGAGTGATCACATTTTGTTAGCAGGTCACTTTTTACTTGTATTATTTTCCAAAGCAATTAACAACCCATCCATTTTCCCCCCTGACCCTAATAAAGAGGCCCTATATTTCAGGGGGTTAAAAGGCCAGCCACCCCACTGAGAAACATCAATGGGGCTCTGCTGTTTCTCTTGGTGACGGAGCCTGGTTTTGAATATATTTTATAAAGGGTGAAAATAAGCATCTTTGGGTTCACTCAAGCTATTCATCCTTCCGGAACTGCATGAAAGTCAGGAAACGCTGGACTTCACTGTCCATTCGCCAGGTCCCATTGTTCTGGGCCGCAGGGGATGCAAAAGCTCTACAGTAATTTGCCAATTTTAAAAGAGACCTTACAGTTAGTGATCTAGGTAAGTGATCAGGTAAAATGACTTCCTAAGAGCTGAGGTGGACCTTAGGAGGAGAAGTCTGCTGAATTGTTCCAACGCAAATGCAAAGTTCAAGCACATTTCCCAAAGGACAGCGGAAAGCTTTTGCCCAGATGCTCTCTGAAGTCTGGTTGACCTCTTTTCTGCTAAGTGGAGTGATTTTGGGAAGAGGCGATATCACGGAGAAGGAAGAGTCACTTTGGCTTGGTGACTGGGAGGAAAGTGCAAGACAGGTCTGTTTTAAATATTTTGAATTTTTTTAATGTTACAATTTTAAGAAAAGTCAAGCTGCTTTAAGAACCAAGAGTCTAGGTTCTAACATTAAAATACAGGACAGACATACAGAGAAAGAGCCAGGTTGTGGTCGTAATACTTTTTTTTTTTTTTTCCGGAGACTAGTTAAACATTTATTGGCGTTGTTCACAGATTTCAAGTTATCCCTCCATCTCAAAAACTGTGAATTCCACAGTGAGTTTGTGTACAGGTAAATAAATATATTATTACATAGTTTCTATAAAACTTGATGTTACATATAAAACACAAGTTTTGGTACGTCAGATCTAGCTGAGAATTTTATTTTCAATTCTGAAACTCATACATTCCCTCAGAAAAAACTTATCTGAAGCAAACTTAGTATTTGGGTCGTAATACTTTCAGCGATCTTTCTCGAGGCATGAGTCACAGGACTGTGTGAATACACAAACTGTGTGCTTGTTAAAATACAGCTTACTGGGTCTTTCCCTGCCCTAATAAACCAAAATCTAGGACTTGGGATTTTATTTTTAATTTTATTTTTAATTCCCTACCAGAATTTGATGCACTCTAAAGTCTGAGAACCACCAACTAACAACTTCATGGAACTCCTCGTTTCTTCTTGTAAGCAACTTAATATCCCAGTGAGCACAAGAGTTAAATACAAAGTAAATACTAGCACGAGCTAAATACTAAACTCTCCTTTCTTAACTGTGACGACCTCTGCTTCCTAGATGTGTTCTTTCATGCAGTTGTCTTTCTCCTTCTCTTGGCTTCTTTAAACCGTCTTCATATCTCTTGCTGGTCTTCCCTATAAACATGTTACCTCCTCCATAATTTTTTAAGGCCCCCTTTTTGGTTCATTTGTCTTCCCAGACAAAGGAAAAAAAAAACCCTCTTTATTTCTTCTTGTCCTTGCCTCATGGCAAAAGTTAAGGGCAGTTCTGGAATCACCTAGAACTGAGAACATTTCTGTCTATACTGATATTAAAAAGGGTGAGTCCCTAAGTCCAGATCCCTGAGTCTCTCAATTATCCACATATGACCTGAGCTCAGTCACTGCATTTATTTATGTATAACTAATTAATTAATTTTTCATTGGAATATAGTTGATTTACAATGTTGTGTTAGTTTCAGGGGTACAAAAAGGTGAATCAGTTATACGTATACATACATCCACTCTTTTTTAGATTCTTTTCCCATATAGGTCATTACAGAGTATTGAGTAGGGTTCCCTGTGCTATACAGGAGGTGCTTATTAGTTACCTATTTTATATAAAGTAGTGTGTATATGTCAATCCCAGTCTCCCAATTCATCCCTCCCCCTCCCCCATCGCTGCACTTAAACCACCTTGTCATCACCTGTGTCATCTCTCACCTTCCAGCAGCCACCTGAAGGGTAGTGAAAAGGCGTAGGAGTCCCCTGGGGATTTGTAAAAACAGACATTCCAGTCACCACGCAGCTACTGACCAGTAAATGTGAGGCGGACCCAGGGATCTGTCTTTTTATCAAGTGCACCTCCCACCCCAGGTGATTCTGGGGTCCTGAGCCCACCTTTGAGAAAACTTTCCTAGAGACATTTAATTCCTGTAGTCAAGGACAGCTTTGCAGTTCTTACCAAACATAGCACCGGGAAAAGAGAAGCTCTTCAGAGAGCAGAATGCATGGTCATCTGTATCATAGAGGCATGTTTTGTCATTCAGTGAAGGCGAAAGGGACATTGGCTTCTAGGTCAAATGGCAAGAAATTGGCAGATGTATTGTCTGCCCTGCGATTTAAATAGAAATGTTTTAAAAAGTGGTTACAATCCTCCTTCCGAGGGATTTTACTAAGAAAAGCTGTATCTATTATCTTAGTAAATCGGTCAGTTTCCACACACCCGGGGTCCTCCAGAATCTGCCCTCCCCTGGGGGTGTTAAACTACTTCCGCACCATGTTCTCCTGGGCCCAGGAATGCCGCAGTGTGTGTCTGCCAGGCGCTCACGGCATTTGGGGTCCTCACTCTGATGAGGTGTGTTTGCCGGTCGTGGGGGAGGCAGGGAGACCTGATGTGGCCCCGGCTGCACCCAGATCCTGTATTTCAGGCCTCTCCCCAGCCCAGAGGTTAGCCTGGGTGTCACCATGCTGCAGGCCCCCTCCTTGGGGCGCAGGCATGAACAGTGGATGTCAGCATGAGCCAGACTCCCGGGCACCTGGGAAATTCTGGAACGGACCCGGGCTGTAAGCTTCGGGACAAGAGCACAAACAGCTTGACGTGGGCTGCCAAGCTGCCATCCCAGCCTGTCCCAAAGCACTGCTTTGTTGCAGCAATTCAACCCCACCAACGTCTGTGTCCTTCCGGCCACATGGCCACGAGGCCTTTGGGAGTATGTGGTGTCCAGTGGATGGAGATCGGGTTAGTGTGGAACGCCCGGGTTTGGACCCGTTTTCCGCTGGTGCATTTAGTGATACAGAATAAATATGTCTACTTGCTCAGATAATTGTGAAAAACACATGAACATTTTTGAGGAGAATCATGTAACTTGAAAAATCTCCCACCACAAGATCTCTCAGAACGACAGCACACAGCCTAGCGGGGAGGGTGGCGTGGACGGCAGAGCACTGGCATCTGACAGGGCTGAGGGGTGGACGCACAGACATTCGCCGTGTTAGTCCCTGCTCCTTTCAGTATGCTTAAACTAGTTCAGAATAAATAAGCAAAATTCACGTTTGTGGTAGCCTTTGCAGACTCATAAAGTAAAAACCACGTTACTACCTCGTCCACGTTAGAATTATCAAAGGAGAGAGAAAGAAAGGAAGGAAGGAAGGGAGAGAGAGAGAAAAGAAAGGGAAGAAAACGACAAGTGTTGGCAAAGATGTGGAGAAATTGGAGCCCTTGTGCACTGCCAGTGGGAACGTAAAATGGTGTAACTGTTATGAAAAAACAGTATGACAGCTCCTCAGAAAACTAAAAATAGAATTACCATATGATCCAGCAATTCCATTTCTACATGTGTACCCCAAAGAATTGAAAGAAGGGTCTTGAAGAGATATCTGTACAGCCACGTTCATAGCAGTGCTATTTGCAACAGCTGAAAGGTGGAAGCAACCCAGGTGTCCATTGATGGACGGTGGATAAACAAAATGTGGTCTGCACGTACAGTGGAATACAGTGGAATACTAATACTGTACCTACACGTACAGTGGAATACTATTCAGCCGTAAAAAGGAAGGAGGTTCAGTCACATACTACAAGGTGGGTAAGATTGAAAAGATTATGCTAAGAGGAATAAGCCTGTCACAGAATGGCAAAGACTGCATCATTCCACTTCTATGAGGAGCTTAGAGTAATCAAACTCGTAGCAACAGAAAGTGGGATGGTATTTGCCAGGGGCTGAGGGGCGGGGAAGATAGGCAGTTGTTGTCTAATGGGTACAGGGTTTCAATTTTACAAGACAGAGAGTTCTGGGCATTGTGCGACAACGTGAATGTACTTAACACTACTGAGCTGTACACTTAAAATGGTTAAGATGGGAAATTTTATGTGTGTTTCATCACAATTAAAATTTTTAAACTTACTGAAGTATAGTTGATTTACAATGTTGTGTTAATTTCTGCTGCACAGCAAAGTGACTCAGTTATACATATATATACGTTCTTTTCCGGATTCTTTTCCATTATGGTTTATCACAGGATATTGAATATAGTTCCCTGTGCTCTGCAGTAGGACCTTGTTGTTTATCCATCCTGTATACAATAGTTTGCACCCACTAACCCCAAACTCCCACTTCTTCCCTCCCCCACCCCCTCCCCCTTGCAACCACAAGTTTGTTCTCTATGTCTGTATCACAATTAAAATTTTTAAATAAATTTAAAATCCACCTTGGATAGTCAATAAAATTATACTGGGTATTGCCTCTATCCACAAACTCCTGTCCTCTGGGGATGCAAAGCTCAAAACAGAGAACCTGAAATGTACTCCCTTTCCCTGCATGAAAATGTGGCTTCCCAGGTTAACTGTCTCAGCTATCCTGTCCCAGAAGAGCCTTCCTGTCCCAGAGAAGTGCTTTGACTGGTTGAGTTGTAAAAATTCTCATTTCTGCCTTTGGGATGGGTCTTGTCTCGTGTTAACAGACCCATAACACTGCATCTCTCAGACCCTCTTTAGCTCAACCATGTTCTTGTGACAAGAACCCAGAAGATGTCGAGGCTAGACCTAGCTCTTTCTCGCAGCAGAAATGTAACACAGTGACTCTGCCTGCCACTAAGAACCTGTTCAGCTGTTCACATCCCAGCTCAGCCTGGGTGGAGTTCCTTATCTCTCAGCTCTCACCATCGACATCACTGTATCCGGCCATACCTGGTTTTATGCTTTTGTTCAGTGACTTTTCATTGTGAACCTGCTGTGTGCCAGGCGCTAGGCTGAGCCTTGAAACAAGAAAGGAAAAAAGAGATGCAGCCCATGCCCTCCTAGAGCTTATAGTCTTGGGGAGGATATAGACATGAAACAAATGAATGTAGAATTTAAAATTATGATTTAGAGCTATACAGAAGAGCAGTGTTACAACTGAAAATCACCAGGAGGTGATTTGGACAGGTGGGAGGGACATGGTTTTTCCTACATGAAAATTTGGCCCCCAGGTTAACTTTCCCTGTCCCCTATGTAGGCTCTGAGTCAGAGAAGGGCCTTGGGGTGAAGTGGTGTTTTAACTGATCAGTCCTGGGTGAGCAGAAGTTAAACAGGAAGAGATGGGGAAGAGAAGAGCATTCCCTGCAGAGGCAGCACCAGGGCACACGCCCCGCGGAGGAGGGAGCTCGGTGGAAAGCCGGTGTGGCTGGACCACAGATGGAGGTGCACTATGTGTGGTCAGATCATGCCGGGCCTTGGAGACCATGCAAAGAGCTCTGGATTCTGTCCCCCGTGTAAGGGGGTGCTTTTAAGGGTTTAAGCAAGAGCGTGCTATGGTCAGATTTAAATTTTAAAAGGTCACTCAGGTTGCCTCGTGTGGAATGGATTGATGGTGGTGGGAGAGGAAGCAAAGCAGGAAGCAGGGAGTCTAGTTAGGAGGCTACTGCAGGGCTACTGCAGCTGTCCCAGCACAGACGGAAACAGTGCCAGCAGAGTCGAGGCGAAGTGGAGATAGAATTAACAGGGCTTCCTGGTGGAAACGTGCGGAAAGCGTGAGGCAGAGGGAGCTGTCCAGGCTCCAGCAGGAGTAACGGGGTGGACAGAGGAGGCGCTAATAGCTCTTATACGTGGACAGTTCACATTGTGCTAACACCTTACGCTACCCACTTAATCCTCCCAATAATCCCGTGGGGTGGGTGCTTACGAATGAGAAATTAAATAACTCTCCTGAGGTCACATGGCTAGTAAGTGGTCAGGAAATGGAGAACCTCGTCTGCCAACTCCAGGACATAAAGGTTATGGGAAGACGAGAAGAAAGTCAAACTGGGGAGAAGAGAGCCAGAGCTCAGTTGTGACTCGTCCAACGACCGCTTCCTCCTGGCTCAGAGATTCCGGGGAGATGCAGAGTCTATGCATCTTTCTGAATCCCAGCATGAAATCAGAGAAAGCAACTAGACTGGAGAAGCAACCACCTCCAGGGACCACAGTTACAACAAAACCAGGTGCGAGATGTCGCTCGAACTCAAGCGGGTAGAGCCAAACCACCAGAAAAACCAGGACCTGCATGGAGAGAGGAGGGGGGCTCTCTGGGCACCCGACCAACCTACGTATGGAGAAGAGAGCCTCAACAGCGCCAGCAGGTGGTCGGCAGAAAACGTGGTGGGAGATCCGAGAACAGCAGCGGAAAATGGGGAGGTTTTCCCCACCCTCAGTGCATACCAGGGCCCCACCCTCAGGAGGAACCTGGCAGTGGAGTCAAGCTTGAACAAGACAGGGACAACAGAGATGGAAAGAGAAAGTCCAGACAGAAGTGGGGGAAGGGACAGAGTCGGTCGTGTTGACACCACGTGCAAGAAGTAAGAGGAGCTCTGGGAAGCCAGAGCTGCTTTGACCAGGCCTCCTGCTAGCCGAGCAGGAAACCTGATTTCACATGAAAATGGCCAATAGAAAATGCCAAATACAAGTCCCTGCAAAGTTACCCTAGAAAACATCAAGGGCATCAGAGAAAGCTGTATTCACAGAACAGAGCCAAAAGGAAGCTTCTGTTTCAAAGCAGTCTAAAAGTTTTTAATACAGTGATACAAAACATGAAAGACTGCAAAGTAAAAGGGAAAAACTCAGAAGTAACAAAACAGGAAATAATTAGAAATAAAAGAAAAAGTCATTTCAGAAATGAACCAACCAAAAGGAACTTGAGAGTCAATAAAGAAAACAGATGATACTTTAAGAGAAAGTGAGAAGGAAGAATTTTTTTTATGCTTTAAGAAGAATTTTGTGCTTTAAGAAAAAGAAGAAATGAAAGGAATGACTTTTGCAAAAGGGTTTGAGAGAAAATGAGAAATATTTTTAAAGAAGCAAAAGAGAGATACAACCGACAAATATTGAAAATCCCTGAAGAAGAAAAGCAAAGAAGGGAACAAAGCAAATATAAAAACTATATTTTAAGAAAAAATTTTCTGAAATGAAAAATTTTTTACACTACCTATTGACCTTCTGATGGAACTGACAAGGTTCTGTGTGTCAAGCTGGGTGCAGATAACAAGTGTTCATCTTACAGTAGCTCATTAAGCCAGGGCGCTGTGACTTTTGCTTTTTATGGCTTTCTCTATGTTTTCTTTTATAATAAAAGAAAAAATTTTTTAAAGGAACCTAGGAGTACCTCATCAGAGCCCTATGCCTCTGACAAGATAATTTCTTGTGATTTACGATCTTTCAATTTCCGTAGCTAACCTTTGTCCTAAGTGACATACCTTTCCTCCACTGCATTAGCATTTAAGAAGATTACGCTCTGTTCACTCTAAGGTACCAACCCGCTCTCTAAAGGAGAGGAAAGTAACTTTCCATCTGGTCCTGCCATCAGCTTGTGCATTTCGTTTTCAGAGGGTTTTGCTCTTCTGTGGCTCACGTGTCTGGAAACGCGCTGCTGAGCCCTGGTTCTCGGCCTTCCCTCTGTCAACTCTGTCCAGGAGAACATGGCGTTTTTTACATTTCCTTGTCTAGTGCTGGTAGAATGTTCTGCTGGAAAACACACGGAGATGATCGATTCTGCGCAACCCTCTCTAATAGTCACTTACGAGGACTGAGCCCCGTAGAAAGATGAAAAGGTCACAGAACTCGTTGGAGCAAAGCTGGGGACTGGAACTTTGATTTTCTAATCCCCCGGTTCTGCTTTCTCTTCCAAAGCCTCTGTCTAGACTAGGACAGCTTTTTGTTTTCACCTGAGCTCCCTGCTTCTCTGCCGCCCACACTTCTCACCTTTGCTGATAAGAGTCACCCTCCTGCCGAGGACCCCTCCCCTTTGAGCCAGCGTTTTGATAGTAATTTCAAGAGTGCATTCCACTGGCTTTCACAGCGTTGAGAAGGGGAAAAACATCTATTTGGTGTGACCAACGATATCGCAGCGTTATTACTGAGAAATACGGCCACCATAAGAGGACACGAGTCACATGTAATAAGGACTCAGTGGACTCTTTCGAAGGGAAATTCACATCCCCATGGGAATCCGGGAGAAACTGCAGCAGGTTAAGTGTGACTTTTGGTGCCTCTGCTCCTCTGTGGCCATGGGCCCTTTGGCTGCCCCCCACTCGGGGTCCTGGGCTTCTGTGCCCCCTCCCTGTGCAGCCGCTGCCCCCAAGGACCAGCTCCCCTTGACCACAGGGGCATCCCCGCCCAGGCTCCCTTCTGTTCCTCTAGCTAATCTGATGTCCTTTTGCATTTTAAAAGCCGTTTTTCCCAGGATGTCATATTACACGCCTGTTAGAAAATCTTGAAAAGTACAAAGAAAACCATTGCCCACTATGAATATCTGACTCTATTTTTAAAGTGGTTTTTTTTTTTTTTTTTGCGGTACGCGGGCCTCTCACTGTTGTGGCCTCTCCCATTGCGGAGCACAGGCTTTGGACGCGCAGGCTCAGCGGCCATGGCTCACGGGCCCAGCCGCTCTGCGGCATGTGGGATCTTCCCGGACCGGGGCACGAACCCGTGTCCCCTGCATCGGCAGGCGGACTCTCAACCACTGCGCCACCAGGGAAGCCCCCCGACTCTATTTTGCCTGTTGATTGTGCCCTTGCTTTCCCTCCACTCTTTTTTCTCTTCTCCACCCTTCTGTCCTTCTGTCCTTTCCTTTTCTCATCTATTCCCTTCTCTCCCCCCACCCCCCGCCGCTACTCACACTCACAGACACATAAGATTTTCAAAAAATGCTCTTAAAGTTTACATACTGTGACATAATGATAAATGCATATTTGGTCTCTGCTCGTACCCCTTTCCTGGCACACAGCTCCTAAAACCCTTGTGTCGGGTGTCTTTTGCATGCTAACCAGATGACCTGTGTCTGGGGGTCCCGGGGAGCCTCAGGATGGGGACTGGTTGCCAGGGGACCAACCGTGTGGTTGGAGGGTTAGAACATCCAGCCCCACACCTGCCCTCCAGGGAGGAGAGAGGGACTAGAGGCTGAGTGAATCACCAGGGGCTGTTGATGTAATCAGTCCTGCCTGGTAATGAGGCCGCCATAAAAATCTGTAAAGTGTGGCGTTCAGAGAGCTTCCAGTTTGGTGGAGGTGCTGGGGGGTTGTGCACCCGGAGAGGGCCTGGGAGCTCCGCGTGCCCTTCCCCTATACCTCGCCCTGTGTTCTCATCCATCTGGCCATTTCTGACTTCTTTATAAATAAACTGGTAATGGAGCGAGTGAACTGTGGTGCTGAGTTCTGTGAGCCCTTCTAGCCAGTGACCAAACCTGAGGGGGGGGGATTGTAGGAACCTCCCATTTTTGGACAATTGGCCAGAAGCACAGGTGACAGCCTGGACTCAAGTGGGGTGGGTAGTCTTGTGGGATGCAGCCCTGAGCACAGTGGGGTCTGTGCTAACTCCAGGTGGATAGTGTCAGAATTGAATTGAAGTTTAGACACCCAGTTGGTGCTGGAGAGTTGGTCAGCATGGGGAAAAGCCCCATACCTTCGATGGCCAGAAGTGAAGAAGTGTTATGCTAGTAGTAGAGGGCCAAGGAGGAAGCTGAGTTTTCCTTACACACAGCACTTCGTCACACAGATGTGCCCTGAGCATTCTCTACTTTTGGATAAGAAGTTTATTCTCAGTTTGAGAACACCTGCTGGACTTGATTTTTTTCACGTTTTAATGCTAACCTACATGGTTTATTATTTGCCATCAAATTTAATATTTTTTGTTCCTTTAACCCTGTTTAATGCTATGTATTCAGTTACTCTATTTTTTTATTGTGGTACAAACACATATAACCTAACACTTACTGTCTTAACAGTTTGTAAGTGTGCAGTACGGCAGCGTAGCTGTGTGCACGTCGTCACACTGCAGATCTCCAGAACTTCCCTGCTTATAAAAGGGAAACTCTACACCCACTGAAAACCCACCCGCCTTCCCCTCCCTCCACAGCCCCTGGTAGCCACAGGCTACTGGCTGTTGCTATGCGGCTGACTTCTTCCAGTACTTGATGGAAGTGGAATCATACATGTTTGTCTTTTTGTGACTGGCTTCTTCCATCTCGTACGTCCTCAGGGTACATCCACGTGGTGGCGTAGGACAAGATTTTCTTCTATTTTAAGGCTGACTAATATTCCACTCTGTGTCTCTGCCCCATTTTGTTTATCCGTTCACCTGTTGCTTCCACCTCTTGGCGGTTACTGTGAACAAAGCTGCATCGTACACGGGCGTGGACGTATCTCTGTGAGATCCTGGTTGTTATTCTTTCGTATATATACCCAGACTGGCAATGCCAGAGTGTATGGTAGTTCCATTTTTTAATTTTTTGATGAATCCCCACTGTCTTTCATAGCGGCTGCACCATTTTAATTCTCACGAAGAGTGCACAAGGTCTCCCTTTTCTCCACATCTTCACCAACACTTGTTATTTCTTGTCCTTTTGATAAGAGCCATTCTAACAGGTGTGAGGTGATATCTCATTGTGGTTTTGATGTGCATTTCCCTGCTGATTAGTGATGTTGAGCATCTTCTCATATGCTTTTTGGCTTTTGTTTATCTTCTTTGGAGGAAGATCTATTTAAGTCCTTTGCCCATTTTTTAATCGGGTTATTTGTCTTCTCATGGTTGAGTTATAGGAGTTCTTTACATGTTCTGGATATTAATCCCTCATCAGATACACAGTTGGCAAATGTTTTCTCCCTCCATAGGCTGCCTTTTCACTCTATTCATTGTTTCCTTTGCTGCACAGGTTTTTTCCTCAGCTTTATTTAGATGCAGTTGACATATAACGTTTCATAAATTTAAGGTATACAGCATGATGATTTAACATATGTATATATTGTTAAATGGTTACCACAATAAGATTACTTAACAGATAATTGCCGTTTTGTGGTGTCAGGTGATAATTTTTAAAACCTACTCTTTTAGTAAATTTCAGGTATACAGTACAGTGTTTTAACTGTAGTCACCATGCTGTCCATTAGATCCCCAGAACTTACTCATCTTAGATCTGGAATTTTGTACCCTTTGACCACCTTCACCCATTTCCCCCATTAGTATCAGCCATTATTGCTTTAAATATACTTTCTGTCCCTTTCTCTTCCTCTTTTCCTTCTGAGATTCCTGTAATGCATGTTTTCTCTTGACGGCGTCCCATGAGTCCTGTAGGCTTTCTTTACGCGTTTTTCATTCTCTCTTCTTTTGGCTCCTCTGACTGCATGATTCCATCGTCTGCCTTCCAGATCACTGCTTCTTCAGCTCAGTCAGGTCTGCTGTCGAAGCTCTCTGTTGAATTCTCCAGTGCAGCCACTGTCCTCTGCAGCTCTAGGGTTTCTGTTTGTTTGTTCCTGATGTTTCTATTTCTCATTTTGTTCGCGTGTTGTTTTCCTAAGTTCATGTAGTTGCCTGTGTGTTTGTATGGTTTGCTGAACTTCTTTAAGAGGATTTTTCTGAGTTCATCAGAGAGTTCACAGATCTCCGTTTCTTTAGGGTCAGTTGTTGGACTTCACTAGTTTCCTGTGGTCGTGTCATGTTTACCTAATCCTTCGTGGTCCTTCATTCCTTGCATTGTTTTCTGTGTATCTGAGTAAGTGGTTTCCTCTTCCAGACTTTACAAGGTTTGTCTTATCACACATAGTACAAAACAGCCAGATACCAAAATATATTGAAACATATAGGTTATATACGTATACCTATATGTAATTGTATATGTAAGTATATGCATATATTATATATGTAATATAAATATATATCCAACAAAATTGGTAAACGGTGGTATTTTCCAGTGGCAGGAAACATCCTTCTGAAGATAAACGTCAACTCAGTATCCCTCTCATAATCTCTCCAGGCGGGGAAAGGACAGGGGTCTTTCCAGCCCCGTCGTGTTCTCTCCTTGAACTGGGGTTAGAGAGACTCTACCCACACACAGTTGAGGATGCAGGACAGCGTTAGCTGGGGCTCCCGGGAGAGGGCCAGCTGTGCCCCCAACTGGAGCCCCCTGAAGCCGGGCTCTGTACCACAGGACTGAATGCCCCGGGCAGCTGTCATGCACACAAGCCCTGGTGCGTGCTCAGGACCGTGGAAGCACAGGCATTTTCTCATCCCACAATCAGCACTTCTACTATCTCCCCTGTGTGTTCAGGTCGTCTGGCGCCCTGGACTACAGAAAAGTCTGTCTTTACTCCTTTTAACCCATGCCTCCTCGCAGCGCCCGAATAAACGCAGGGGCCATGTTTCCAGGTTTGCATGAGAGGCTGCTCTGTGACGCACAGCTCAGAGAAACGGGCTCATCTGTTCTCCAGGTGGGATTCAGGTGTGGTGTCTGAGGAGCAGGGAGGAAGGATGGGGGAGGAATGAGATAAGGATTCCCTGTGGAGAAGCCCACACTCAGGCATACATCCCTTTACGGGGAATTTTCATCCTTTTTCATAGATGTAGCACTGTGTCCAGAACTGCCGTTTCATCACTCTTGTGGGGGAAAAGAATAGCAACGGTTGTCATCCCCCGTGCTGCTGCGGCACGCCCAGCATGCGACTTCTCCTGCTTATTAGCTGAGGAGGAGTTGCTCTAAGTAGGGCTGATTTCAGCACTTCTCAGTGATTACTTCATTTGTTTCCTGCAGCCTTTCAAATTTCAATGGCCTTAAATAATCCCGCTACATTAAAAAAAAAACACACACCGGAAGTGGACCTCCCTCTCAGCTCAACTCTGCATCAGCAAGTCCTCTCCCTGCTACTGATGTTTTTATCCTCCAACAGCAAGAACACTTGCCGCCTTACTTACCAAATCTCTTTAACAAAGAATCTTCATTCTAGAGTCTAACCAGATTTGATAGAGTTGAATTTGATTACCTATTTGGATAGAATCTAAAAGTTGTTTGTCCAAAAAAAAAAAAACGTATCCATAAACTTCTGTTACCTTACTTTACACTTACAGAAAGTTTTAAGGCATTTAAAAAATTGCAACACGGGGCTTCCCTGGTGGCGCAGTGGTTGAGAGTCCGCCTGCCGATGCAGGGGACACGGGTTCGTGTCCCGGTCCGGGAGGATCCCACATGCCGCGGAGCGGCTGGGCCCGTGAGCCATGGCCGCTGAGCCTGCGCGTCCGGAGCCTGTGCTCCGCAACGGGAGAGGCCACAACAGTGAGAGGCCTGCGTACCGCAAAAGAAAAAAAAAAAAATTGCAGCACAGTTTTGGGGAACAAGTTTTATACTATGTTTATAGCACAGTTAAGCACAAGAGCGATAATAGTGGCCCTGTGATCATCATTGGCCCTGGGACCTCCCCAGGCCACCTCCACACTCAGCCAGAAGCAGGAGGGACAGGAGGCAAGGCTCCTCTCCTGGATCGTGGGTCCCGTCCGAGCACAGCCTCAGTGGGGCTCCGGGCATCTTGCTTTATGAAATGCACGATCACTTCTGGTGAATTGAATTGAAATTGAAATTAGCTGCTGAAGTCCAAATTAAGTCTGACCTGGGCGGGTCAACAACTTATTTGATTTCAACTGCATCTCAGCCACAGAAAGCTTTGCTGATAAAATCCGATGTTCCGGAAGAATCTTGACCCCCCCCAGAAGCTCTTGCTTTGATGTGAATTTTCACCAGGACTTTAATGGTCTTTCCAAGAGGCAGTAAATATAGACACAAAGAGCTGGGCTCCTCTAGGTGCTGGAAATGTCGCCACCTAGATCTGGGGACAGCGCTGTACTATAAAGATGTGTTCTGTTTTTGTTTTTGTTTAACGTATACCCTCATTTAAAATATTTTATATAAGGTAGACAACTTACCATTTCATTGTAAACACTTGATTATGCATCTTAAGAGATAAGGATCTAAAAGAAAATATGTAACCGCAATGCTATTTTATTCCAAACAAAATTGACTGAAAAATAAGTTGTATTTTACTGCTTGTCACTTATACTTCAATTTATAAGGAGAGAGAAATGGACAGGGTCTGAAGTCGGGTCGGGGAGAATGGAGGGGACAGAAAAGGACTGAGGAAAAGGAGGCGGGGGCGGAAGAGGGCTCTGCGTGTGCAGCTGTGTGGCCTTGACCCCTGAGCCTCCTTCCCTGTCTGTAAATGGGAGGCTGGTTCCTCCTGCTCAGGGTTCTTGGGGGAGTTTAAATGAGAGTGCAATAAAGCACTTGGTCCAGTACCAGCCATTTGTCAAGGTAGTTATTATTATTAACTATAATTTATCCTTCATAGTTTTAGAAACAATTTTAAAGTTATGGTAACCACCATTCTCCGTTCAGAGTCTCTTTGAGCCGTATTTATAAAAACAAAAGCCTTTTGGTGACGTATCTGCTGGTGCTCAGGGAGAAGAAAGCAGACCATTGTCAGTGGCCTCGTGCCGGCCACACACACAGGTCTATTGACCTTGCACAGCTGTACGGCTCGGCGCCTGGCACAGAGCTGGGCGCCACGGTGGGACGCGTTGCCAGGCACTGTCCTGGGAGCCCAGCACTTTGCTGCCAGTTCGCCCAGCAGCTGCGTGGACGGAGGGGTCCAGTCCTGTCACTAGTTCCCGGGCTCAGATGATGTGCGGAGTGTGAACAAATACTCAGGAAACCTTCTAACTCGTGTGATCAAGATCCAGACCCTGGAGCCACACTCGGCACGACTCCTACTCGCTGCTGCCGAGTCGTCGCTCCTCGGGCAACTTGCTCAGCCTCCTTGTGCCTCAGTGTTTACATCTTTAACATAAAGATAATAATGGTACCTACCTCACAGATTATTACAAGAATTAAAGAGTTCGTGGTCCATGAAGTATTGGGCACCAGGTACTGTTTGCCGTTACTATTTTCTGTAGTCCAGGCGCTGTGGGTAATGGAAAGATACAAATGTTGTGCTTTTAACGGTTTATAAAGGAAGTTACTTATCCAAGCAATATGCAACAAGCGTGAGGCTGTCCACCACCTGCATAAATGCTGAGAAAATGCCAGTAAGGAACGGGCCCTGTGGGGCGAACAGTCTTGTTTTGTTGACCAGTGTAAAGATCCAATGGGGCCTTTTTAAGAAAAGGGTGGGCTTCCCTGGTGGCGCAGTGGTTGAGGGTCCGCCTGCCGATGCAGGGGACACGGGCTCGTGCCCCGGTCCGGGAGGATCCCACATGCCGCGGAGCGGCTGGGCCCGTGAGCCGTGGCCGCTGAGCCTGCGCGTCCGGAGCCTGTGCTCCGCAACGGGAGAGGCCGCGACAGTGAGAGGCCCGCGTACTGCAAAAAAAAAAAAAAAGAAAAAAGAAAAGGGTGTTTGGTGTTTGACAAAAAGGATATGTTGATTTCACTCCATGTTAGTGTAAAGGGACCCTGGTTCCATCAGCCTATAAGACGAAGGATTCAACCCGCTCAATGTTTTAAATAGTTCTGATTTGAAACTTCTGAGAACAGGCATAAATGCAGAAATCCTACAACACTTTCCCTTAAACATACATAGTAAGGAAGAGTGTTTTATGTACACATACATACGCGAGCATCTTTGTCTTTGTGGATAAGCGTCAGGCACAGAGACAGTCGTTTCTTGGAAAGAAAAGGCTTCCTATTCATCTACTCACGTTTTCACTCATGGTGACAATGACAGGAGCGTGGGAAGGCAAGTGAAATGGCAGGTAAAGGTGTGCAGTCCCTGAGCTAGGAGTCTAGATGGCAAGGAAAATTACTCAAGGCTCAGTAATAGACACAGTACTCAGAAACCTAGAAAGCATTCAGAACTAGATTTTAATATATTGCTTTACTAGTTAATTACTGTTTGTAAATGTCAGTGGGCTCGCTCTGGCTGAAGTCCTAATCTCCTAGCCTGGCCCCACCCACCTCTCCATCTTCACTGTGTCCACTCCCTGCCATCCGCCCCGCTCACGGCCACTGTGCCGTACATACCCTGTCGGGCTTCAGCACGTGGTACTTTGTGTTCCTTTTTTCTAGAACGATGTTATCTCCGTGTCTCTTCCTCATGAACTCATAGCCATCATTTTAAAAGCTTCCTGCTTATCATCTTCTCTGCTCAGACTTGTCTGCTCCCGGGCAGGTGTCGCTGGTCCTCTGAACTCCCAGGAAACGTTATCCGTCCCTTCTTTACAGTACTAATTGGGCTGTTATGATATTTTTACATGTCAACTTCTGCTCAGTGACAGGAGGCATCCTGGGATCTCCAGCACCAAGCACAGTGTGAGGAAAATCAATATTTACGGAAACTCAGTATCATGGGAACTCAATAAATAAATGTTGAGGGAATAGAAAGAGAAAAGGGGGGTATATGAAATGAGCTAAAATAAGCCCACAGAGAATGCGTTTTAGGATAGACATGGAACGAACATGAAAGGTCTCTGTTACAGGCTGATCTTCCCCCTCCCCCACAATTCGTGTGCTGAAGTCCTTAACCCTCAGCACCTCAGAATCTGACTGTATTTGGAGATGGGGCCTTTGAAAAGATATTTAAGTTAAAATGAGGCCATTGGGAAGGGCCCTTAACAAGAAGAGGAGATCAGGACAGACCAAGGTAGAGGGAAGGCCATGTGAAGGTGCAGAAAGTGGTGGCTGTCTGCACTCCAAGGAGAGAGGCCTCAGAAGGAACCAACCCTGATGACCCCTTGAGCTTGGACATCCAGCCTCCAGAACTGTGAGAAAATAGGTTTCTGTTATCTGAGCCACTGAGTGTCTGGTTAATATTAAGTAATAGAAATCTTCCCCATCTTTCATCTCTCATCTGTTAGAAACTGAGTTATCTTTCCTCTGCCCTCAACTTTTCCTTGTATATGGAAATGTGAACTATTCCACCACTGGAGTTGGTGGGAATCATGACAGATTCTCCTCTCATGTCCGTTGAACAGTTGTTGAGTGGAGACCAGCCCTGCTGGTTCCCGCATAGCCGTGGGTCAGCGGGCGGCGTGCACAGAACAGTCCCCGCGTTGTGTCTCGCTGGGTCTGAGTCCCAACAATTCCACTGGCTGGCTCGGGCTCCAGAGCAAACCACAGACAAGTTCAAGGTGAGGGCCAGGTCCCCTCTACACATACCCCACGCTGCAGGTCTAAAGCCAAGAACCTGCTAAAAGAAACGGGAATAATAGGTAAAGCTTGTAGAGAAACAGACAACAAAAGAAAAATCTTGTTCCTGAATTCACTCGAGATTCCAGATAAAGTGGATCAGGTGCGTTTGAGCGAATGTGGGAACGCGAATTCGAAAGGTAACCGTGTGCACACCTCTGCGGGCCTTTCTGAACATTTGAGGAATCGACTGATAGGATTTTAGTTGCATTTCCTCTCTGAAAGCTATATTTCTGGGAACCTTCAGATTAGGCACAAACGCGAAGGGGAGATAAAGGCAGTAAAATAGTGGGGGAAGGAATGTGCACTTGCCAGAGCAGTGGAGGGAATGAAAAAAGCTTTCACAGCTCTATCAGGGGAAGGAAATACTAGAAATTAAAGTAGATTTATTAAGTGATGGAGAGAGTGAAATCCAAGATGATTACAAAATGGCTGGGTACTCAAATGCCCTTTTGAAGTCTCCCTTTCACGACAGAAAATGGTAAGGCTCTGGCTCTCTATTCAGTCCCAGTTACCTGGGTTTTGCTGGTGAAAATCTCCTATGTACACAGGAAGCAGTGAAAGCTGTACGCAGAACGGGGAGCGTTCAGTCAAACGCACTGCTGTGTAGTCCCAAGAAGCCAGGGAAATGGTTTGCCAGACTTGAAAAGAAACAAACAAAACGGAGGCCCTAGCGAGGAATGAAAACAGAAGCAAATACACTAGCTTTTGATTTAGATAAGCTGGTTCTCATTAAAAATGAGTGCCGTCTGTTCTGTGTCTATGGAAATTCACAGAGAAAAATCATCCCCTCTCACCAAAGGCACCTGAATGCTGACCTCAGCATTTTTATGCTTACGGATCTCTGAATGACACATGGGAAGTAGAAAAGCACAGTGGTCATTTCTATTACGGTCTCTTCCCTTTATTTTTAAAATTTTATTGAAGTTACATATGTCCACGGTAAAAAAAAAAAAAATCAGGGAGTTGAGAAGGGGCAGCTTCTTGTAATCATGTTTGCTTTAGACCTTTTGGTGGCAATGCCCATGAGTCTAAATAAGATGCTGATTTGCTCATTATCTATACATTCATATATGGACTCAGGGTGTCTCTTGAGCCTCTGGTAGGAAAGAAGTTCACTTGCGCTCTTCTCCCAGTTTTAATGCTTACTATGTGTAGTTCTTCTACTGGTCACCTTCGCACCTTTGTGCCTAGGCTGAAACCTCTATTTCTTGTTCCTCTAACATTGGACCTGACCCCTCAGTGTAAGATGTGGCCTGTTTATTGTCAGAACTGAGGCCTCAGTCAATCCCTGGGATGCCTGGGCTGTGCAGCGTGTCCCCCTGGGGAGTCCACCTGGGCAGGACCTGCCGGATGCAGGGACTTGCTCGTCTGCGCAGAATCGCTCGCCCTGAGAGAGGGGAGTCTCCCTGGGCAGTGCCCTTGGCTTCCCTTTAGAAGAAGCCTCCACTGTGGGGTGGAGGAATGAATGCGCTGGTTTCCATGGCACGCGGGATGGGGAGACGGGCGCTGAGGTTTCCCCGGGATGACTTCCAACTGGTTTCTGTTTTTCAGCACCTTCCCTTGTTCTTACTCTTTAAGCCCATTGGCCCCAAGCCCAGAGCTTCCCCGGGGTTACGCCAGAAGGATTGCCCGCCTCCCTCCCATCCCGGTCCCTCCTGTGAGTGTCCTGGACCGCAGCTCACTGCACTCAGTTTTAACCATCAACACCCTTGCACTGGCTCTGTCTTCTAGAAGGGTTGAAAGTCTCTCTTCCACTGATGACAGTCCCCTCTCCAGTGTGTGTGTGTGTGTGTGTGTGTGTGTGTGTGTGTGTGTGTGTGTGTACACGTGTCCTGAGTCAGCCGTAGGGAATCAGAGTGAGAACTAATGGACACTTTAAAAAACGAGCTCGTACCATACATACTCTGTTGGAGGCTTTTCTATTTTTGAAGTATTTCCTACATCATTATTATTTTCCAGTTTGTGCATAGTGTCCCATCATATGGATGGACTGTAATGCACTTAACCAGCACCCATTACTAGGCATTTAAGTTGATTGTGAATTTTGGTCCAGTAAAATCATCTGCAGCGAGTGTCTGTGATAGTGTCATCTGAGGCCTCATTGACTGTGTCCTTGGGAAACGTTACTGGAAGTGAAATCACTGAGTCAAAGGGATTCTTTTCCCTTACAGGTTATTACAAGATATTGATTACAGTTCCCTGTGCTCTACAGTAGGACCTTGTTGTTTATCTGTTTTGTATATGGTAGTTTGTATTTGCTAATCCCGAACTCCTAATTTATCCCTCCCCTCCTTTCCCCTTTGGTAACCATAAATTTGTTTTTTATGTCTGTGAGTCTGTTTCTGTTTTGTAAATAAGTTCATTGGTGTCATATTTTAGATTCCACATATGAGTGATATCATATGATATTTGGTCTTTCCCTTTCTGATTTACTTCACTTAGTATGATGATCTCTAGGTCCATCCATGTTGCTGCAAATGGCATTATTTCATTCTTTTTTCTGTCTGAGCAATATTCCATTGTCTATATGTACCACATCTTCTTTGTCCATTTATCTGTCAGTGGACACTTGGGTTGCTTCCACGTCTTGGCTCTTGTATTGTAAATAGTGCTGCTGTGAACACCGTGGTGCATATATCTTCTCAAATTAGAGCTTTTGTCTTTTCTGGATATGTACCCTGGAGTGGGATTGCTGAGATCGTATGATAACTCTACTTTTAGTTTTTTAAGGAACCTCCATAGTGGCTGCACCAATTTGCATTCCCACCAACAGTGAGGAGGGTTCCCTTTTGTCTGCACCCTCTCCAGCATTTATTATTTGTAGACTTTTTGATGATGGCCATTCTGACCAGTGTGAAGTGATACGTCACAGTAGTTTTGATTTCCATTTCTCTGATAATTAGCAATGTTGAGCATCTTTTCATGAAAGGGTTGCACATTTTCAAGGCTTTTGACACACATTGTCAAATTGCCTTACGGAAAGTTTATATAAGTTTCTCACTCCTCTTCTAGGCCAGTACTACTTTTCTACCAACCCTGGATGTCATTATACTTTTAAACTTGCAAATTCGACAGGCAAAAACATCATATTATTTTAACAGTTTGTGACTCTATTGTTAACTATTTAGTTCCAGCTATATGAGGAATCGTGGCACTTGGTTTCACCTTTACTGGCTGCCCACAGAGGAAGTGGGGAGCCCATAGAATCAGTACTGCCGTGTCCCCTGCCGCCTAAGCCTGCTCTCCCCGAGCCCTCAGCCCTCAGCCGGGAGAGCGCCGGTCAGGGGGCAGGAAAGAGGGGGGAAATGCTGGTGGGTCAGACCTCATTCCCCCTTGTCCAGTGGATGCTACAAGGAATAAGGGAAACGTGAGGACAAACCTGAGGAGTGGACTGCATTTTGGAGCCAGGATTGAGGGAACCAGGTCCACATTCACTGAATATTAAAATAAGTCCATGGGTCAACTCCAAACCCCTGAACCTCCTGAGCTGCTGGGGAGGTCAAGTGCTTCCCTTGAATCTGCAGCCCTGAGCACTTGTTACCCTGATCTAGGCCTCAACTTGGCTAGTACCTAGTGGAAGGTAGGGGAGAAGCAGGGTTTGGGGGTAAATGACCATTGATTATTTATTTATAATTATTTATTATAATATCTATTATTTATTATAATTTTTTATTATCAGGCCTTTACTGAGCCCCTACCGTGCTAGATCCTAGGGACATAGAAACAGAGTAAATACAACCTTGCTGACAAGGTGCTTGAAAACGATGTAGGGAATAAATCCTTAGCCTGTGATACTGGGGTGATAACTTTATAGCCCATGAAGCAGAGTACACAGAGGCGGGGCAGACCTTTCCAGTCAGTAACCAACTTCAGGTAAGGGCGTGAGGAATTACACCTGGCACCGGGCTTGGGGGAGCCGACACCAAGGCTTTTGGACCGCTGGTAAAGGCTGAAATGTGTTATCTGTGAGTATAACCTTCTTGCCTCCTTCTTTATTCATAAAAATAAAGAGACTAGGGAAAAATATTTCTAATTCCAAGAGAGTAAACTCTAACATCTTCCATGCATTCCACCTCTATTGCCAGTATCCTAATTCAGATGCTCATGATTTTTTCTCTCCAACATGGATCCTGGAATCCACCCTTACATGGGGGCTTTTGTTGACTCCATATATGTTTTAAATTGAAGTATAGTTGATTTATAATGTTTTGTGAGTTTCAGTTGTACAGCAAAGTGATGCAGTTATATACATACATGTATATTCTTTTTCAGGTTCTTTTCCATTATAGGTTATTACAAGATATTGAATATAGTTCCCTGTGGACTCCATATTTTTATGTAAACCAATTTATCATTTTTTTCCTCTATTGTTTGTGCTTTGTCTTATTCGAGAAACTCTTTCCTCTACCCCAGTGACATATATATTCTACTTTCAGTTTGGTACATTTAGTTATGTCTTCATTTGACTAGAGTTATTTTTATGAGATATGGATACAATTTCCCGTGTGTGATGGCTGTTTGTCCCAGAATCACGTATTGAATGGTCCATTATTTCTACCAAGTTCTAGCGCCCGCTTGTCATGTACTAATTTATCATGTATATGTAGGTCCATCCTTTTGGATTCTCCATCTGTTCCATTGGTGTAATTGTCTCTGTTTCTGTTATCATACTGTTTTAATTACTATAGCCTTATTATACGTCTTCATTTCAAATAAGTCATGCTTCTTTTTCAAAATTATCGTTGGTCCTTTACTTTCTACGTGAATTTTAAGATCAGCTTGTCAACTTCCTCGAAATATCCTGCTGGTCTTTTGATTGGAATTGCACTGATATTTACATTATTTGGGAGAAAACCACCATCTGTATGATATTGAACCTTCCCATCCGGAAATGTTATAAATCTCACCATTTTGAAAACATCTTCTTTAATTTCATTCAGTAAAGTTTTATCATTTTTTATACAAATATTTCATATATCTTATCTGAGAATTATTTCTAGGTACCCATAAATTTTGTTATTGTGAATGGGATTTCTTAGTGACCTGTGCTAACTGTTTTTTTTTAATATAAATTTATTTATTTATTTATGGTTGTGTTGCGTTTTCGTTGCTGCACGCGGGCTTTAGTTGCGTGCGCGGGGGCTACTCTTCGTTGCAGTGCTTGGGCTTCTCATTGCGGTGGCTTCTCTTGTTGTGGAGCACAGGCTCTAGGCACGCAGGCTTCAGTAGTTGCGGCACACGGGCTCAGTAGTCGTGGCTCTCAGGCTCAGTAGTTGTGGCGCATGGGCTTAGCTGCTCTGCGGCATGTGAGATCTTCCCGGACCAGGGATCAAACCCGTGCCCCCTGTGTTGGCAGGTGGATTCCTAACCACTGCGCCACCAGGGAGGTTCCATATGCTAATTGTTTGTTGCTGGTATATGGAAATGCTGTGGTTTTCATGAATTGATTTTGCAGCCAGCAACCTTGCAGAACCCTCTTCTAGGTTTAATAGTTTATAAATACCAGGGTTTGGGGGGAATTTTTCATTTAGACTCTCATTCTCTGTTGTTAATGACAGCTCTTTCTTTCTTTTCAATCCTTAGATTTCTTTTTTCTCTTGTCTGCTGGCTAGATCACTAGTGTAATTTTTGATAGAATCCGCAATAGCAGATCTCTGCTCCTTATTTTTTTTGAAGGGAAAGCTCCTAATATTTTACCTTTAAAGACAATATTTGCACTAGATTTTTGAAAGATGCCCCGTATAAAATTAATAAATATTTCTTGAGCTCCTAGTTCACTAACAGTAAACTAGGAACATTTCACTATCTGTGGTGAAATAGTTACTGAACTGAATCGAATACTTTGTCTGCGTCTAATGAACCAAGCTTTTTGTTTTTGCTTTTATCTCTTAATGGGGTGAATTACACATAAATTTTCTAATGTGGAGCCGTTATTGCAGTTCCTACTCGGTTGCGATAGCTTCTCTAAAAATACACTTTTGGAATTTGCCTGGTAGTATCCTAGTTTGGTTACTTTGCCCCCATGTTCATAATCCCGAGTGACTTGTAACTTTGTCGTTTACACTGTCCCTGCTTGGAATTGTTGTGAAGATTGTCCTAGGCTGGTCCAGTTAGTTGAGGAGCATTCTCATCCCTTCAGTTCTCTGGGTCCTTCTGAATGACTTAAGGACCGCTGTCCTTGAAGACTTACCAAGTGCTGGTTCCTGGTCTCCTCTCCCGTCAGCATTCATGTGGCCACTTCCACTCGTCTCCTCGGCCCCCAGAACGTTCTCATTTAGGACAGAAGCATCCCTGCCCACCATGCCTTCCTGCAGACCTGAGCTATGTTCGTGGCAGGACACTGGTGAGGACGGGCGTCTCTCCTTTGGCCTTGCAGACAAAGCCGAGTGGTGTGGCCTAAACATCTTCTCGCTCCCTCAACTTGCCGGGCCAGTTCTCTCCTCTGAGCTTCTTGCCCCACGGCACTTTATCCCTCTGCGCTGCTCACCACGACGCACCGTAACTGAAGGTGCACGTCTGTCTCCAGCCAGAACACGAGCTCCGGGACGCTGAGCCTTGCTCTTCACGGCAATTTCCACGCCGAGTGTGGCACCAGGCACCGAAACAGGCAGGCACTGTTTGTTGAATAAATGAACTAAATGTTCTGATCTGTTAAACACAAGCAGCTCGTTACAGATCTCATGTGCGATTTGTTATCCTACCGGTTTCTAACCAGACGTTCTGATGCCACCTGGACGTATACTAATTGATGGTATGAGCAAGGGAGCGGCTTAGAGTTGCTATTTATTCCATTGGTGTAATTGTCTCTATCTCTGTCACCATGCTGTTTAAATTACTACAGCCCTCTGTGGGTCTCAGTCCTGCGCTGCGTTCTCTGTCTTGGTCCACAGTCTCCCCTGGCTCCTGGCCTCAGCGGACAGAGACTCAGCCTCCCTCTGCGGGGCCTTCAGTACCTAGCCATGGTATATGATGTTGGCTGCTCTTGCTGCAAATTCTTACCCATGCATTTACCCTCCTGTGCTCCTTCTCCTGCTGTGTCGGCCAAGACCTCCTCTGTGGTTCAGATAGCCTTGCACGCTTTCTAGAATTGTTTTATAGTTCGTCCTCACAGACTCCACTCAGCAGGAGGGGCTCCTTGCTGTGAGGACCTCCAGTCGAGGAAGGCTCACTTCCTAGAAGCTGGGGTGCCATCCCCCGGGCAGCCGGGTGGACGCCGTCTCTGGGGCACTTGCTGGTCCTCTTCCCTCACGTGTTCCTGGAACATTTCTGAAGAGGCGACCTGGACCATGTCCACTTTAAGTTTTAGTTTTGTAACTAAACCACTTTGTGCACGTACTGAGACATTCTTACTTAAGTTATTTAATATTTTAGGCAAAAGTTGTTTTCATTCGAACCATCGTTGGTGGTGACATCAATTGTTTTTTGAGCTGGTGGTTTAATAAGTTACTTCTGTAAAGCAGCTGGGTTACCTTTTTAAATGAGACAAGGAAATAATACAAGTTATAGAAACACCCATGCAAGCGAGGAGGAGGTCCTGTCAGTTTGCAGAGTATTCTCTGGGGTTATGGGTTTTCTGTTTCGTACAGGTCGCTTGAGTCATGCAAAGGTTGCCTACAAGTCTGGATGTGCAAGAGAAATTTCACTTCTCTTTCGTGCTTCTCTGAGCGGCGCACAGGTCAGCCGCAGCCTGATGGACAAATGTCGACCTTGGTCAGGTTTCTAAGTCAGATGGGCAGCGAGGCTGGACAGGGGCTCCCCAGAAACAGCTTCTGGAGAGGCTGCAAGTCAGTTCCTCGAAGGTCGACAAGAGAAGGATTGTTGTTCCTCTTGCTGGGGGTCTATCAGATCTGACTGTGTGTTTCCTCATTGTTTCCTGAGTGTTAGAACTGACTGGAAACCAGTGCATGAGGCTGTGGAAGCCAGCTCAGTGTGCGCGCGTGTGTGTGTGTGTGTGTGTGTGTGTGTGTGCGCGTGTGCGTGTGCGTGTGTGTGTGTGTAGGACGTCACAGACGCGAGGCCACGGCCCTCCCCGGCTCACCAGCCCTCTGACTTTAAGAGCACTGCTGCCTCAGTCATGTTTCATGTTTTCTGAATTCAGATGGTTTCTTCCAGTTTTGATTTTTGCTTCTGGAAGCAACTTGAGGTCAGTCCAGCTCCTCTCGCTTTGCTATTGAAGCCTCCCAGCCCCGGCCCGGGACAAGTCTAGAGTGTGGCTGAGGAGTTTCCAGAAACGTTCTCTCGGGGGAGGAGACAAGGTAGGATCACGGGAAACGAAGGGACCCTGCAGGTCCTCAGGTCTGTCTGCCCTTTGGAGATGGTGGAGATAAATAAATACTTCTCAAAGGACATTTGAGTTCTTTCCTCGTCAGGAAGGGGCCCTGGAGGAGCTGGCCTCAAGCATCAGCTGTTTTCCAAGAGCCTCCAGAGTGGCGGTTACTGTTACCGCTCACTGCGTAACAAGTTACCCCCGGCTTAGCGCTTATGACAATAATAAGCTGGCGTCTGGGTCAGGAGCTCAGGAGCAGCTCACCTGGGTGGTTGCAGCGCCGGGTGCCCTGATGTCAGAGGTCGGCTCAGGCTGCCCCACTGTGCGGGCTGGACCGCGGCTGGCAGAGCCACGTCGAAGATGCTCACGCACTCACCTTGCAGGCGGGCGCTGGTTCTCGGCGGGAGGCCTCAGTGCCTCACGTCACGGCCTCTCCAAGAGGCCGTCTGGGGGTCCCCACGTCACTGGTGTGTGCCCCCCAGAGAGAATGATCCAGGCCAGCGCTGTGTCTGTCTGTCACGACCTTGTCTCAGAAGTCACGCCGCCCCTGTTTCTGCAGGGCCGTGCTGGTGGCACAGGCCGGCGTGTCCCCAGTGAGGGCAGCACACGGGGCGGCGGTGGGGGGACATCATGGAGGTTGGCTGCCACCATCACACCCTGGGCACGCGCGCCACACCTCGTGCCCGGATCGGCACTGGGTCTTCATGAGCACGACGGCTCTGCTGGTGGCTAGTGGCCCCCATTGTACGGATGAAGAAATGTGAAGCGTCTCAGCGAGCGTGAGCCTCCGGCCTGCTGTCTTGTAGACGGAGGGGGTGAAGGTGGGATTCGCAGCGAGGCCCGACCGTCCCTGAAGCCGGAGGAGCTCAGCACTCCGCTTGGCTTTAATTCTTACCGGACGGCACCAGACACTTCTTGCAGTGGAGCAGCAACCTACACTGCGGATTGAACTGGGAGATCAGTGCAGATTTGATGACAGAGAGAATCCTCTACCGGTACACGGGGACCCCAGCCGGCTGCGCGAGGGGCGAGGAGATGCCACCGCTTGGGCCCGTCTAGGCTGCTTCTTCCTCCTGCTGCTCTCCTGCAGCTCCCTCTGTCCTTGCCGGGCCATCCAGACGGCCTCGTATCTGGACCCTTACGCCCTGGGATCATTCCCAACCTTGCCTGCAGTTTCTCACAGTCTCAACAATCAAATACTTTGTCAAATATATTTCCTTGTCCTCAGGGATCACCTTATTTGATTAATCACCGCGTAGATCTGAACAAATCATGGGACTTTCAGAGGTGTGTTCACTTTCCAGTTCTCAAGAACTGTCTGCAGTGTGTGATTTTTCTCTGAGCTTTGTTGCCTCAGAAGGAAGCTCCCTGAAATGGTCCTTAAATTCCTTTTAAAAAGTGAGAAAAGAGCAAGGAAACCATCCCAGACCCGTGACTGCACCAGGGCTTCAGCAGCCCCTAGTTTGCTCTTCACCTCATTCATTCGTGTTTGGGCCACAGAGACACAGCTTGGAGCTGGAGGGTCTTTATGTGAAGAAACGACTTTTGTTCACATTCTTTAAAAGCACTAGTAACACATATTTTGTTCTGCTTCAACATTATAATTGTGGTCCGTAGAAACCCCACCCTGTGAATCTCACGTGGGAAAATTTACCCTTTCATTTGCCAGAAGGGGACTTAGAAGGGCTTGAATAGTGTCAGTGGCCGTAAAGGGGCTGCGGTGGTGGTCTGTGTTGATGGCTATTCGCTTGATGTGTTACACCGACTACAGCTCATAAATTGATTGGTTACAAACTCTGAACGAGAGAACGGAAGTCCTCACGTCGTGAGGCCGTCCTGCAGAGCACGTGGACCAGGTAGGACCTACCGGGAACCGGGAGGCAGGTCTGAGCCAGGCTGCCTGGCGCCCCTCATCCCGTTTCCTCCATGCCCGAGAGGGCTCACGCCCCGCACCCTCTCAGCTTGCCAAGCGGGGCCTGCCTCTCTCTAATTAAGTGATCCATTGTTCCTCATTTGCAGCAGGAAAATGCAGAGTTGGAGAAAGGCCACGTGTGCCAGTCTCCGTGTGCATTTACGGTAGTTACCAGAAGTGTGTCTGGGCAACTCTTGGCGTCCGTGAATTCCTCACACATGGCGTGTTCCGGAACCAAGGGATCTCAGAGCACAGGAAGCTCAATTCACTAAAATTCAGCATCATGACAGAAAGCACGTCAGATACGCGCCATTCATTCTGTCCTGGCTCTCAGCCTGTAGCTGCGAGTCACCTGGCAGCCTGTAAACCGCAGGTGGCCGGCCCTGCCCCCCACCCCCAGCGGCTCTGATGCAGTAGGTCTGGGGCGGCTCCTGGAAGTTGGTGTTTCCCGCAAGTCCCTAGGATGCTGCTGCTGCTTCGGGGACCAGACTTTGGGAACCATGTGCTGGACTGTTTCCCGAGGGGAGGGACCACATTATCATCTGGCCATCTCTAGCCCTGGCTTGGCACCTGCACCTGGTTACCTCTCGATACCTGACAGTGACAGCAGGATGGAGAACCAGCTCTTTTGGGACCTACGATGCGCTCGCCCCCGAGGGAAGAACCTTACAGGGATTACCTCGTGGAATTCTCACCCCATCAGGGAGACGCTAACCCCGTCCCCGTGGCCCAGAGAGAACCGCGGAGCCCTGGAGAGTTGCGGTAACACGCCCGCAGTCACACGCCAGTGTGGAGGGGGCCCGGAGAGGCGTTCGGGGGTTGAATTGAAAAACTGAGATCCTCAGGCAATGTTCTCTTCTTTGCCATTGTTTGCAAGTTCTTATCAAGTCCTTGCCAAGGATAAACCCAGGAATAGTTTACAACTCGAGAATCCTATACAAATTCAACAGAAAAGTTTTCAGATTGATACTGAGGGAGACAAAATACTGACCAAACCTGCCTTTGCATCTGGTGGGTGGCTTCCCGTGGACCCGGGTGTCGAGGGAATCACCTTCGTGGGGCAGCTCCCAGAGCTGCTTCTCAAGACTCCTTTTGCTCCCGCTGAGGTGGGCATCTGTGACACCCTCTGCTGGGTCCCAGCAGCTGCCTCTACAGAGGGTCCTGGAAAGTGCTCACCAGCTCAGAGAACCACAGCTTTCCCCAGTCTGTCTCCTGACTTAGCCGAGGATCCCAGCTTGTCCTGTGGGCAGTCGTATCTCCTGTCTCCTCTGTAACCAGCCCTCCCAAGGGCTGGACCAGCTCCAGCTGCCCAGAGCCGGGGAGGGAGCCTCTCAAAGCCCAAGACGAGTGGAGACCCTCGAGGGCAGGTCCACCGATGCGCTCAGGTCCGTCCACATGTCCCCAGGAGAGTGCTTTGAGAGAGCATCCCAGAGCGGAATACCCAGGCGTTTTAGACAGAATTTCTTCCTGCCAGCGTTACCCCTGGGGATCAAATGCTGGCATCCCTTCAGACAGCCTGTGGCCTCTTAGTTACGTGCCCCTAACGTGACAATGAGGGGCAACCACCGAATGCCCTGTCGGTGTGTCTGTGGAAGGTGATGGGCTCCCGCCCTGCTGAGATCTGTGTTTGGCACCGAGATCCCTCCGTCCTGCAAACTCCTGGGAGTGTTTGCTTCTCTGCAAAAGCTGGATTCTACGACTGCTGCTTAATTTCCTAGTTAGTGATTATCAAGGAACTGGCGTGTGACTGCAGCGAAACACTGCAGAATGCAGAAGACTTCCTGCCGCTCTGGCACATGGCCTGGGTTACTCACATGGGTCCTGCTGTTGTTTCTGGGAAGATTTACGGCGTGAGTGGTCTTCCCTTGCCTCTGCCCCCCATGCCCAGCAGCAGGAGGAGCTGCAAGGAAAGTAAGTTAACTTTATCTACATCATCTCTGCGTAAACTATGGTCTTCGGGGTCAGATTGCCTGGATTCCACCTCTGGCCCTGCCGCTCACTCACTGTGTGATCTCAGGCAAATTACTATGCTGCTCTGTGCCTCCACGGTCTCACCTGTGAAATGGGGATCATACTGGCCCCCAGTTGCTAGGGTTCCTTGAGGACTCAGTGTTGATGCTCGTGAAGCGCTGAGGCAGATTCCGGCGTAAACACTCCACAGATGATGTTGTCGTTATTACTAAATGCTTAGAATCGGAATCAAAGTATCAGCTGAAAAAGTCTCTGTGCAAGATTAGGAGCTGGAGGGGGTGCCTGGTGTTCTGGAATCCTTGCCAACCAGGCAATTACAGTTTAATAGAAGAGAGAGAACCACACGTGTACGGAGAGAGACGTTTGCTGCGTTCTCCTTACAAGTGGGAATGTAGGCTTGGCGCTTCCATGAAAGGTGGGCGGAAGCTTCCTGGGACAGAAAAATGCAAGATAACAAATGATAAAGAGGAAGTAGGAGTTGTCTCAGGCTTGCTTTTTTTTTTTTAGTTATGAAAGCAACGAAGGCCCATTGGGGAATATACAGGGATGTTTAAAGCAGAAATAAATCACTTAAAACTCCTCCACCCAGAGAAAACCATTGTTAATTCCTTAACAGATTTCCTGTTTTTGGCTTTTGAGAAAAGCTGGGCACATGGGCCCTGGGAAAGGATGGCTCAAATGCCCGGGAGATCCGACCCGTGTACCATGTGGCCGGCCTCAGGCAGACAGGGTCCACGCTGGCGGGCGTGCACGGAGCCCAGGACTCTCAGAATCATAACCAACCTCCTTTTCCCTCCTTGCCAGGCCCAGCCTGTTCAGGGCTGAGTCTTGAAGCATCAGAAAGCATGTAAGGTCACCAAGAAAGCAGTTGTCTGAGTTCTTTTAGGGAAAACAGCTGATGAGAAACTGATTTGGGGGTTTTAAAGTTTTTGTTTCGCGTGTTTGGGGTGTTTTAACCACATGGTGAAGAATCCCTCTCATTCCCCGCCCGTGAGATGACAGTCACCGTAGCCACGCCGGGCTTGCCTCTCCAGGGGAGCAGGTCTTCCCAAACGAGGGTGGACCCCCTCCTAGAGCGCTGTGCTGCCTTACAGACTCTGGTGGAAATGGCCATTCTGGAAGTGGATTTGCTCGAAGGCCAGCAGACAAGCCTACCTGAATATTAGGCGATATATGAGCCTTTTGAAAGCTACAGAAACATTTGACTCCTGTTGTAAATTCCGGTCAGTTGTCTTGAACAGCACAGATCCTACTGTTGTCCCCTGTGACACACAGCAGGGGCTCCAGTTACTCCAACTTCTGTCTTTTTTTTTTTTTTCGGTACGCGGGCCTCTCACTGCTGTAGCCTCTCCCGTTGTGGAGCACAGGCTCCGGATGCGCAGGCTCAGCGGCCATGGCTCACGGGCCCAGCTGCTCCATGGCATGTGGGATCTTCCCGGACCGGGGCACGAACCCGTGTCCCCTGCATCGGCAGGCAGACTCTCAACCACTGCGCCACCAGGGAAGCCCTGTCTTTTTTTTTTTTAACGTGTATTTTTATATAGTCAATGTTTGGCCCATTTTGTTGGTTTCTAACGTTCCGTGCAGACTTGTCCAGATGTTTGCAGAGGGACCAGATGCTCCTAGGATAGTATCAACTTCTTTTTCCATGCTAGCCTGCCTGACCAGGTTTATGAGAGCCCCTAGACGGGGTCAGGGGTCTGAAAGGAGCTGAAACTCATTCACAGGGTGAGAGGGGGGGAGGCAGAGGCGAGGCCTAGGGGCTGCCGTGCGAGGTGGGGTCTCTGCACCCTGTGCCCAGATGGTTCCATGGCCCATCCTGCGTCCTCTGTCAGGCCCCTGGTGTCTGCAGCGCGCATGCAGAGGGGCCTGTAAAGGCCCTGACCCTGGAGCTGGCCCTTGGTGGCTCTGACCCCACCTCCTCTGGATTCTTCAGCAGACGAGTCTGGAGGCTCCGTTCCTGATGAGGGTCAGGCCCTCTCATTGCACTGGGGAGGGGACATTCGGAGCCTCGGGGTCCGGGGAAGGGGCAGAGGGGAGACAGGGATGAGAGGAAGATGTTTGCCTTGACAGAAGCGGGTGAGTGGTCAGGCTGTGGTGAGGTGAGGGGTTCTCCATATTCCTCCTCCAGCACAGGTAGAGAACGCAGCGACCCCTTGCCGGGACCCAGGGAGCAATGTAAACTTCCGTAATGGTCACCAGTTAGAGGTCCAGTTGGTTTAAGGAGCCGGGGAGAGTTCAGGAGAGCTGTCAGGCCACCTAGCTGAGCTAGTAACCAGGGAATTTCTTCCTTATACATGGCTAAGAGGTTCAAGATTCCAGGGATGGAGATTGTCTTGCCGGGGAGTGGGGAGGAGGGGAGGCGTCATTTTAGAGGTGAAGAGCAAGCCGGAGACGGGGTAGAAGTGCTTTGGTCGACCCAGGAAAAGGGTGCAGGAGGTGGGAGAAGGATGCAGGAAGCCCAGCGCTCTTCTTGAAAATAGTAGACGCCAGATAGACATCTGGCCAGTTCATTGACCGAATAAATGAAGGACCAACAGGAGGGGAAAGTGAGCCCGCTCCAGAGTGTGGATTTCAAACATCCCCTTTTCCCAGCGATGACTCTCCCAGCAGCTGAGAGCAACTGTCTTCAGCTCTGCTTCAGGCCGGGCCTGCGGCTCCTGGAGAGATGGGGACGGACCGGGTACAGAAGTGATGTGGGGAGCATCCTCCCTGCCGCCCCCAGTCCATGGTTTGGTCCCGCTGCAGTTCCGCTCCCTTCTCTACCCCCGCGTGCTGCAGGGCTGCCTCTCCCGGGCAGGCAGTGGGGCAGGGCCACTGGGTCTCTGCTGCGGTGCTGGGTGCTTGGTCTGGGTGGGGCCCCCGGGGGTTGGGGGGTGCAGCCTGAGGCCTGTGACACAGCTTGTCACAGCATTAAATTAACCAGAAACGCAGTGAGGGGCTCAAAGTGGTCTCACTGCTGCCACACTGTAACCAGCCAGTCGGCTGACAGATTCCTCCTCAGGAAAGGTTGGACTTGAGTCATTTTCTGAAGCCAGTGACATTTGGTGTTCAGCCTGGAGTTTCCCTGGACAGAATCAGGGAAGGAGACCAGAAAATGGGCATTATTATTTTCATTATTGACTTGCCGGCTCTTCACTAATCTGTACCACGAATCTTCTCTCTCTCTCTCTCTCTCTCTCTCTCTCTCTCTCTCTCTCTCTCTCTCATCAGGAAAACCAGAGGTTGTAAAGCCAAACAGAAATGGGTTTGAATTCCAGCAAGTCCACTGTCTCACCTGTGGTCTTGGGGAGATCCCCTAACCCGCCGGAGACTCCCTTGCAGGGTCTGTAAAGTGAAGTTGATAATACTTACCTCATTGTGCTGTTTGAGGATTTAATTAAGTAACTCCAAAGTCACGGGAGAAATGCCAGCCAGGGCTGGCGGGAGGGGCTGACATGAGGAGTGTGTCAGAAAGGAGTAACTCACCAGGTAGGGGAGCCACAGGGCCCGCCCGCCCTGGCTGGTGGCCGTGGAGGCACCAGCCCCAGGAGGGGGCTTTCGCAGACCCGGAGGTGGAGAGGGCTGCCTTGCAGGGACCGTGGCCTCCTTGTCTCCTCCCTCCCTCCCTCCTTCCCTTCTGGCTGGGCTCCCAGTTGTGCAAACCCAGCAGAAGCCCGAGGGCATGGAAGCCAGGGTGTAGTCCACTCCAGGCAGCCTCTAGGGATGCAGCCCGGTGGAGGAGGTGAGCTGTAGGTTGAAACAGAAGCCGCGTGGCTCGGGAAGGGCTCCAGAGATGAGAGCTGTTGTGACCCGTCACTTCTGGTCCAGTTGAGAGCCTGTCAAGCCTGGAACTTGAACGTTTCTGGAGAGCAGTCATCTTGTTTAGCCACAAAGCAGTGGTCCATCCCGTCCACATAGTACGTGCCAATCAGTGCTCGCTGAACAGTAGGCAGGTGCTGGAAAGGGCACGAAACACTGACTTGCCAGCAAAGTGTAACGTTGGAATGGAATGGAATAGAAAGCACAGTGTATTCAAAGATGGCGATGTTGTACATTTCAGTGGTACGTCCCAGATGGAGAGAGAATAGAAAACAACTATGGCTTTATCCGTTTCTTACGTTTCCTCCCCCAGTGAGTTTGCATCCAGGGGCTTCTTGCTGACCCCTGCACGCTGTCTCTGATGTCTGTGGGTTTTCTCTGAAGTCGCAGGGGCTCTTGCTGGCGGGGGGAGACTCTGGGTGGATGGAACCTCTAACAAATCATTGTTAGGCCGCGGGGGCCTGGGGTGTTAGGGAGTAACGCGGCCCTGTAGGGCTGTGTCCCAGACCAGGGCCCTTGCCCTTAGCACTGGGCTCCCTGGTGGCCAATCAGACATTTCCCTGTGCTCTGTGGGGTGACTGCATACGTGCACTTGTCAGGCCTGGCAGGGGAATGACCTTCTGCTCGGGAACCTGCCTAACCTGCTCCGTAAAGATTTCCAAACTGTTCTGAAGCAGCAACTTTAATGTATTCTAACCTCATGCCTGGCCAGATTTTTCTGGTTTCTGGTAGCTGTTTGGAGACAAGGGTAAAGCCCAGGTAATTCAGTAGTGGGCAGAGCAAACAGCAAAGTCCATTGGGCCTCAGGTCGCTACTGGTTAGCCTGTGCTTTGCTGTCCCCAACTAAGGCTCTGGGAACCAGCTGTTCCTGGGCCCAGGAATCTGCAATTTTACACCTCGCCATTGGTGTGACATCCGGGCTTGTTTTGGCAACAGGATTCCTGGAAGCAGAGCAAAAAAATATATTTAAAGAGGATTTAAGCTTAAAGATGTCCTACCTTCTATTCTAAGAACCTGCTTATTTCCCACTGAAAATATGAATGAAAGGTTAGCCTTTAGTTTATCTTATTTATGAAATAATTTCATGCTTACGTTTTCAATACGGCATTTCACGACACGTTGCTCTTTAAAAAGCTGGTAGGAAAGCACATGAGCTGACCACTTTGAAAACTTTCTCTGCCAGCCGAAATCAGATTCTTTTCTTTATTTAGGACGATAGTGGTTACAGGGAGGTTGCAGTGGAGCACCCACCTAATCCGCCCCCTGCAAACGTGAGATAAACTCAGCACCAGGAAGACAAGCTCCCTCCGCTGTCGGCCTGCGGCCGAGCCATCCACTACTGAGACCCCTGAGGGACCACTGATTTCGAAGGGGTGGCTTCTGCGATGCGGGCCTTGGAGCCAAAGTCCGGCGGTGCCTGACGTCAGAGGGCCTGTGTGGATTTCGGTGCCAGGCCCGCTTTCCCAGCCCTCAGTGACTCGGTGACACGGTGACATGGTGGGGGTCAGGGGAACATCCAGTGATCAAAGAATCAGGGAGAAATCTGTCCTGTGGGAGGCTGGGGGGCGGACGGGAATCCGCGCCTGATTTTAATCCTTAAATTCCCAGGTAGATCCTTTAACCCTTTGTGTTTCAGGATTTAAGGGAAAAAAAAAAGAAATCTGCTGAAAACACAGATTGGGGCTGGTCTGTAGGCGTGCTGAGGGTGTGGCCGGAAGTTTAGGCCTGGCTTGTGCTGGAGCCCTGAGCCTGAAGTTAGGAAGAGCCGAGTTTGTCCTACTTCCCAACCCTTCCCAGCCCTGAGCCCAGAAGGAGGGCTCTCCAGGTCTGGGGTGAAAGGAAGAGCTGGCGGCTTCTGACCCCAGCAGGGATCTCTGGCCGCGTGTGCTTTGTGTCCTGAGTGTGTGCGCCCAAGGGCTGCATCATGGATATGTGTTAATCACTCAGAACACACAACGTACTGTTCACAGAATTCCTGCCGGGAACTAACCCCAGCGCCCCTCTTCCTGCCTGGTGAGCGGGGCCGGTGCCGGGCTGCCTGTGACCCCTCCTCGGACTGGGGACCACACAGCAGCTCTGGGACCGGAGGGAGGGGCGGGTGAAAATCACAAGACCCTGGGCCAGAGGTCCGGGCCCTGGAGGACCCTGCAGCCCCAGCCTGGGGTGCCCTGTGCCGCTTCGCGATGACCCGTGGTCTTTTCCGGATGCAAAACTCACCTGGGCTCCATATCTATGCGTTAGCATACGGTGTTTGTTTTTCTCTTTCTGACTTACTTCACTCTGTATGACAGACTCTAGGGCCACCCACCTCACTACAAATAACTCAATTTCGTTTCTTTTTATGGCTGAGTAATATTCCATTGTATATATGTGCCACATCTTCTTTATCCATTCAGCTGTCGATGGACACTTAGGTTGCTTCCATATATGTATATGTATAGCTGATTCACTTTGTTATACAGCAGAAACTAACACACCATTGTAAAGCAATTATACTCCAATAAAGATAAAAAAAAAAACAACAAACCTCACCTGGGGCCCCTCCGACACCCCGGTATCATAGGGAAGTGCAAAGAGGGGGTGAGGTGCCCGGAGGCTGCCCACCCCGCCCTTCCCTTCAGGAATTTTGCTTCCTGCCCTGTGCTGGCAGTGCACCCTCATACCCTGCTTGGGGCCAGGCGCTGGAGCAGGTGTGTTCGCACTTTGTGTGAGGGAGTCGTGCCAGGGAAGCCTAAGTCCACTCAGAGCCCCCGGCTGATGCAGCAGAGGACAGCTTTGCACAAACAGGACGACGGTGCTGGTGACCAAGTGGGGCCCCGAGCTTCCTCAGCCGGAAGGAAAAAGCTGCCCAGTGTCCGGTGTGAGCCGTGCGGACACCCGCCCCTAAGTGGGTGAAAAGGACACTACACAGCAGACAGGGCTCAGACCACCATCCCGGGATCCCGCTGGGAGGAGGGAAAACACGAACAGAGGAGAGAAAAGGGTGAAAGGTCAGAGATGAGCAAAGTGGAGCTGATGAGAACTCTGGAAGCACGTGGGGGGAAAATGACTTTGCTGATTCATGGGCCCCATTTCACCTCACGACTGGGTGTCAAGAGGGCAAGCTGCTTATCAGGCGAGGTCAGAGGCTGAGAGGAGGCCTGCTGCCCCGATGAATCCTTCCACACCCGCGACGCTCAGGACACAAGGGAAGGGTTCTTGGTGCTTCTCAGGATAAAACCCGGGCCACGTGTGAAGTCCTAAACACCTGTCCTCTGACCAGGAAGACAGAAATCCACAGACCCAGTAAACACACCATTGTCCTGGACTTAAATAAAGGCCTCTTCAAATTTCCACTGCCTTTTGAATGTTTTACTTTCTTCCCTGTGGGCTTTGCATATGTGATCTAAGGAGCGGGGCCTCTCTGCAGATAAGCTTCTTACAAGATAGCCGTGGTGAGCTCTTAGCAGGGCTGCTCACCTGCTCTATCCTGATTCACGTATTTGTCTCCCTATGTCCCTCTGTTCCCCTATGTCCAGAAAATAAAACCCATCCTAAGGGACAAGGATTTTCCAGTGAGAAAAATTCCGAAGATTTTTATATAGTCTTGAAAGTAATTCAGAAAAGGACTTGCATTTGAACAAATTGCATTTGCAAAGGAATGCTTTGAACAAAGGCTGCATTGTTCAAGTCCACTTGGTGGCTGCTTTGAAGAAACCAAAGTTTACTTGGGTTTTTAAGTTCTTCTGCATTTGCTTACAGCAAGAAAAAAAAAAAAAAGAAAGAAAGAATTCATACCACATGCTGTGCATACCTTATCCCATCAGCGGTCCTCTTCCTGGACTCCTGCAGACACCCATGTCCCTCCACTTCACCTGGCCAGGACCCGGGATGTCTCCCATCCAGACACAGAGCACCTGGAGGGCAGGGTCAATGGCTCAGAATCCAGACATGTAGGATAAAGGGGCGTTGTGCTACTTCCAGACATCTAGGAGGTACAGTTTGAATGCTGAAATGTTGGGATTTACAAGACGTAAATCCCAACTGTTCATGAGAACCACAGGACCGTGGACTTGAAATGGGAAGTGTAACAGAAAATCCAGGATGAACACAGCTTTCACGTGGTCATATTAATTACTTTAAGAGGTGGTTGCTTTGAACCCTTCTCTGGGAACATAGAAGTTTTGCTGAGAAACAGGAGCGACTCCCGTGGAGCTTGGCTGTCTTGGTGTATCGGGACACTGGTGGTGGGTGGGGAACTGGGGTGAGAGGGGACAAGCAGATGACTGTTACTTGGCAACATGCAATAGCGGAAGGCAGGTTTGAGGCGTCGGCAGCTGGAGCAAATACAGCCCACCGTCCACTCCTTGTAACAGCCCAGGTTTTGTTCAGGGCAGCAATGTGCACTTCAGGCACCCAGCCTCCCAGACTCCCTTGCAGCTACGACTGACCCGGTGACACGTTTCAGCCAATCAGATGCAGGTGGAGCCCCTGGGCAGGGCATGCAGGAAAGCTTCTCCGAGAAGTAACTGCCAGGGATCATTTTGACCTTTGCCCTTTGCCCTTCTCCCCAGGACACAGAGCTGGTAGTTACAGATGGGAACCGTCTTGCCAAGCGTGACAGAACAGGGATATAGAAGAAACCTGGAACCTGGTTACATGACGGAGCTGCCGTGTCAGCCTTGGGTGGCTTTTCTCCAAATTTCCTGTTATGGGAGAGAAATAAACCTCTATTGAGCGAAGCCAGCATGACCAGTCGTCAGGTCTGCGTGGCTGGCCAAACGCAAGCCTGGTTTATGCCGCCCTGTGGGAGAAAGGACGCGAGCAGGCGGCCTGAGTTCTCGCTCTGGCTCGGTCCTTATTTATTTACTGTACGACCTCAGGCAAATCACCCAGTTCTCCTGGGCATCAGGAGACAGCTCTCTCCAAAGACTCCAGGGGAGTACCCTTCCTTGCCTCTCCCAGTTTCTGCTGGTTGCCAGCAATCCTGGTGTCCTTGGCTTACAGGTGCATCCTTCCAATCCCTGCCTCCTTCTTCATGGTGTTCTCCTTATGGGTCTCTGTCGACATTTACAAAGACACCAGTCAGATTAGGGCCCACCCCGATCCAGTATGACCTCGTGTTAATTTGACTACATCTGTAAGGGCCCTATTTCCAAATAAGGTCACATTCACAGGGGTTAGGGCTTCACCCTACTTTGGGGAGAGAGGGAGGACACCTTCCAGCAAGAGGTTCTTTCACTGCCCTGTGTTACATCAAAGGTACTGCAGAAAGTCACGTTTTTTCAAATTTTAGATTTGGATTTTAAAGACATATAAATTAGTTGTTAAGATGTCAGAATACTGTTTGCTTGCTAACCACCGGAACTATAAAACTAAACTCTGGCCATCTGGAAAGGTAGAAAACACCTTCTGCAAAGAGTCAGCTGCTCAGGCTTTTCCAGGTTCTGGCACTGCTTAGCTATGTCACGTAGCACAATTTGCTTTATTGACGTAACTATACTTGTTCCAAAGTCTGTAACCCACAGGGTATAGACCACTGTTAAGGCCCTTTCTGATTCTAATAACCTGTGGCTGCAAATGCCGTTAAGTTAAAGCCATCTGCTTTGGTTTCCACGTGTATATTTGTAGGGGTAAAAGGTCCTTCAATTTTGTGTTTGGTAAACACAAGCCTAGTAGTCTAGGTTAGAGTTAGTTTATATTCCAGCCGTTGTTACCCTTGAATACAGTGTTGGATTCGGGGAAGGTCAAGCGCTCTGACGGATGCTAAGATGCTCAGACAATCAATCCACACTTTGTTCTTCCTACAGGAAGAGAGGATATTTTCAAAATATAAAAGGCTCATTGATGTCAGAAAGTGAAACTAGTGATTCAGCTATAGGGTTTTCATGTTCAAAGGCCTTAGTGGGACGGGGTAAGAGGTTCCGGAACCCAAAACAAATAGGGTCAGATGTCGAAGCAGAACTCCTTGGATCGAGAGCACCCTCTCTCTGCTGAGGTCAAACGTTCTTGTTCAGAAGTTTGGTTTCATGTGTGTTTCTGTCTGTGTGTAGGTCCTTCTGAAATAGCTCTCTGTAGTTTATGAGGCTTTCAGGACCATAGTCAAGCTAGGGATTGTTTGTGAATCTCTGCAGTTCACTTAAGTGAAAAAGCCAAGAATTAATATGATGGGGGGGCGCTCACAAAATCTGGGCTAATTTTCTAACTTCTTTACTGATGAGCACTCTGCTCCTCTGATGGTTCTCTGCTGCATTTGATTTTATTTATTTATTTTATTTTTTGTTTTGTTTTGTTTTGTTTTTTTGCGGTAGGAGGGCCTCTCACTGTTGCGGCCTCTCCCGTCACGGAGCACAGGCTCCGGACGCATAGGCTCAGCGGCCATGGCTCACGGGCCCAGCCGCTCCGTGGCATGTGGGATCTTCCCGGACCGGGGCACAAACCCGTGTCCCCTGCATCGGCAGGCGGACTCTCAACTACTGCACCACCAGGGAAGCCCTCTGCTGCATTTTAAACATTACGATCACTAAAGTATCTCTGTTTTGTATGATCTTGAAGAGGAGTGGTGAGAATTAATATTTTAAAAGTTAACTTATTACGTTTTCTGAGGAATTCTAATGAAGGTCACTCTTTAACGTTGGGCCAATGCTTTTGACTCTCCCACCACTTCCTGCTTCTCTGTACCTTCTAGTCACCCTCGACTCGTGAACGGGTCATGAGATTTCACAAGCCCACACTCCCTTCTATACCTGACAAACTCCTACTCATTCCTCAAAGCCTTACTTGACCTCTCCACCTGGGCTAATCCTTCTCGCCCCCATGTTCCAAAAATACTTTGCATGTTCCTGTACTATAGAGCTTTTCAGTATAACATGACTGTCTGCTGGAATATAAACACTGCTTGAGGCCGGGTCTGGGTCCTGTTTGTCCTTGCAGCTTCAGTGCCTTCTATCCAGGAGGTATTTAATGGATATTTGTTACGTAGTAAGAAACAGGACAACCTGTAACCGTTGTTGCCTTTTTAATTTTTTTTTTTTTTTTTTCCGGTACGTGGGCCTCTCACTGTTGTGGCTTCTCTCTTTGCGGAGCACAGGCTCCGGACGCGCAGGCTCAGCTGCCATGGCTCACGGGCCCAGCTGCTCCGTGGCATGTGGGATCTTCCCGGACCGGGGCACGAACCCGTGTCCCCTGCATCGGCAGGCGGACTCTCAACCACTGCGCCACCAGGGAAGCCCCTAAAAATTTTTTATTAATTTATTTATTATACAGCAGGTCATTGTTGCCTTTTATGTCAGTAACTGTGAAGCCTCAGATGGGTGAGAACAACAGACACAGATGTACTGTAAAGTGAACGTTGTCAATTTTTTTTCTGAATTCATCACTTCGAGGGCGATAATGTGCTGTTTCGGGGCACACTAACCACCACTTGGGCAAGTCTGGTGTTTTCCTTTTCTTCGAAACTGCTGTTTAACTCGGGCTGGCCAGTGGAGTGTTGGGTCTTCGTGGAGCTGTTTATCCACGGGCCCAGGCATCTCAGAGGGACCTTGTAGAAACAACACCCTAGAAACCGCGTTTCCAGGATTGAGCTAAACATGACTTAGAAACGCTCTGCGGATGCCCCAGCTTGTGTGATTAGAAAAAAGTAGACCAGGTAGTGCTTTCTTCCCCATTTTTTCACTTTTCACTAGAAACAATCCAGCAAGTTTTTTCCAATTATGATTTACAGTCCTGATGTTAGAGCAGCTTTGGACAGTGTTAATCATTTGCAGGGAACATTGTTTTGTTTTTTGTTCTTTTGCTTTTAGCCTTTACCTTAAATAATTTTAACCTTAAAAAATGTTATAAAAGTAGGAGAGAGGTGCCGTGTATCCTTCACCAGCTTCCCCTGATGTTGACATCTGGTGTGACCACAGTGCTGTGATCCAAAGAGGATGTTCACACTGACACAGTTGTACTTACTTTATTTGGAATTCACCATTTCTCCCACTAATGCCGTTTTCTGGTTCAGCGTCCAGCCTGGGATCCCTATTACATTTTGTTGTCAAACTAAACTGTTCTCAAACTGTTATGTTTCTTTAGTCCCCTTGCCTTTCATGACCTTGACAGTTTCAAAGAGCCACATCAGTTATTCCCTCCAGGGAACTGTCAGGGATTTGTCTGACGTTTTCTCACTTTATTTTTTTATTTTTATTTTTTAAAATATTTATTTATTTATTTGGTTGCTCCGGGTCTTAGTTGTGGCTCGCAGGCTCCTTAATTGTGGCATGCGAACTCTTAGTTGCCCCGCGGCCTGTGGGATCTAGTTCCCCGACCAGGGATTGAACCTGGGCCCCCTGCATTGGGAGCACAGTCTTAACCACTGGACCGCCAGGGAAGTTGTTTCCTCACTTTAGAGGGAGGTTGTGCATTTGGGGCAGAAATACCACGGAAGAGATATTGTGCCGTTCTCAGGATATGTAAAGATATTGTGCCGTTCTCAGGATATGTCAAGAAGTTTCACATTGGCGTTTTCTGTGAGTGCTGGAACTTGCTCCTTGAAAGATAACTGCTCTTTTTTTTTTTTTTTTTTGTATTTATAATCCCTGGATTCTCAGGAATTTGGTAGCTCACTCGGTGACTTAGTGTTTGGAATCATGATTCATGAACCAAGATTCCGTTAGGAGGTCATTTCTTTCCCTGCCTCTGGAGGATCAGAAACGCCGGGGCTGGCCTTCCTTCTCTTTGTCCTGCCGGCAGAGCCTCATCATCAACCAGCCGCCTCTCCTCTTGCCCACGCAGCTCTCAGTTCCACCCTCGCCTTACTGACTCCACACTGCTTCTGGGGCTGGGTGCATCGGGAAGCTGCCCCCCTGCCCCAGGGACAATCATGTGGGTCTAGGTCACGTTTGGGAGGGGAGCCTGGGCAGGCGGAGGGAGGAGGGAGGAAGACTGGGTGCTCAGGCTGCAGCCCCCGCCTCCATGGGGCCAGGGCTGCTCCCAGGGGCCTCGCTGTCTGGCTTTCCGGCCCTTCCAAACCAGAGGATGCCCTGGGAGGAGGGTCACCTTGTCTGTGGTAGAATCTCTGGGCAGCTGCGAGAGCTGGAGACCTGGGGGCCAGCACATGTCTGCCTACCTCTCTTTTGTCTCCACCCCGCTTTTCTCCAATATTAGAAAAACATCCTAAGTGGAAGATGGGGCCTGGGGAGGTGAGGGCTTCAGAATGAAGGTTTTGTGGAGGTGTGAATCCTCCGATACTCCGGCAGTGCTGACATTGGTATACTTTATTTATTTATTTTTGCTTTGCATTAAAAATTATTTTTTTATTTTATATTGGAATGTAGTTGATTTACAGTGTTGTGTTAGTTTCAGGTGTACAACAAAGTGATTCAGTTATACGTATACATGTATCTATTCTTTTTCAAACTCTTTTCCCCTTTAGCTTATTAAAGAATACTGAGTAGAGTTCCCTGTGCTCTACAGTTGATCCTTGTTGCGATACTGTAATTTTTTTTTTTTTTTTGCGGTACACGGGCCTCTCACTGCTGCGGCCTCTCCCGTTGCCGAGCACAGGCTCCGGACGCGCAGGCTCAGCGGCCATGGCTCACGGGCCCAGCCGCTCCGCGGCATGTGGGATCTTCCCAGACCGGGGCACGAACCCGAGTCCCCTGCATCGGCAGGCGGACTCTCAACCACTGCGCCACCAGGGAAGCCCTGTAATATTTTGGATCAGTTGATGCCTAGTTCTGTTTCTTAAAGATGAATGACCCAAGGTAGAAAAGAAAGGTGTGTTTTTTAAACTTAAAAGTCTTTGTTTTCCAAGTTGTGGTTTTTCTTCCCAGGCTTTAGAACCATGAGGTCAGGTGTGAAGAGAGATGCAGCACCTGAGCTTGCGGATGTCGCAGTAGCACCCACACCTAACCCCAAACACCCTGCAAATGAAAACATGCAACACCCAACACTGGGGGCCTAACTCTGTTCAGAGACTTCCTGGCAACTTGATTCCACACTGTGCAGAGGGACGGTCCCAGAGGTTCTGTGGCCAGCCCCAAACTGGGGGGAGGGCTTATTTATCCGGTCTCCTCATCTACAAGATGGGAATAATCACGCCTGCCTCACGTGGTGGCCCTGAAATTAGATAAGGTCGCATCGGTGAGTAGTGCCTGGTCCAGGGTCAGGCCCTTAGCACATGGGGGGAGGGGGCGTGGGGAGGCCGCCGTTCTCTGAACCTCGGACCTTGTGTTTCCTCGAGCCGTGCGCGCTCTATCCCAGGCTGTAAGAATGCTGGCCTGCTGAGGTCTCGTTATCATCCGCACTTGCAGACTAGAAACCTAGCTCCCAGACAGGCTGGGCCTCTGCCTCTGGCCACACAGCTACAAGTGATGGAGTTAGGGTTTGCGCCCGGGCCTGTCTGGCTCCGGGACCCACCGTGCCCCACGCTTCACAGACATCACGGGCATCACACTCAGGTTAATCTGAGGACACAGAGGTCTTCAAGTGGAATGTTAGCGGATGTCAGGAGAGTAATCTCAGTCCTCCGCAGGCAGAGTCAGAGCGGGAGGCTTATGAAGCTATAGGTTTGAGCTGGGAGAGCCGGGCAGGGTGAGCAAATACTTCTTCCAGCGCCCAGCTTGCAGATCGGAGAACGAAGGTGTTTATCTGACACGAGAGTTGTTAGGCTTTGGGGGGCCGTCTGGGGAAAGCGCCGGCGCATGCCATGGGAAAAGGGGTTCTTCGGGCACGTGAGCTTTTAACGACCATCGGGGTGTGGCTTTGCCTTTCATGTGACACACACGAGAATCACAAAGGAACAAAGTTAACACGATGAGCGTCCATGTGGCTGACTTAATCCATGTTTCCGGAAGTTCTCTGTCCAATGCAGTGGCTCCACCGTAATCCAGGTGGGGAGAAATATGCGTGAACAGAAAACGGAGTCGGTGCTGCCGGCTGGGGGCGGGGCGGGGGGGGGGGCGGGAGGGAGCCGGGGAGGGAAGTATACCTGGTGGACGAGAGAACGCCAGCTGGGTCTCGAGCAGAGAAGGCTGTGTGCTGGCGGCGGGGATGGGGCGGGAGGAAGGAGGTGGACAGGCACCCCCGCCAGCAAATGACAGGCGTGCGCTGTGAGGCCTGGTCTGCCTGCAGCTGAGTAGAGGGAGTGGAGACACTTGGGCTGAGCAGGTGGTATGGGGTCCTTCGGGAGAGCCCTGGAAGCTGGAGAGGAGAAAAGGGCTCTGGGCATCTCGGCTGATTGGAGGACGGTGCGCTGGGGAAATGGTGTTTTAGGCAGCATGTGTCCCCATCCTGCACGGGATGGGGGGCGCCTCAGGCAGTGGGCTTCGGGTATCCTGTTCCCACTGACAAAGCTCGTCCCAATTCGGAAATGTTTGCTAGGGGTCACAGCCAGTCCAGCGTGAGTAGCCCAGCCCTGGCAGAGCCGTGGAAGGGAGAGCCAGACTCTCTAAACCTGACCCAACGGTCCTGCAGTTCAGCCAGCCCCTCGTCCCCATGCGCACGGAGCAGCCCTGCGATTCCCAGTGGCTTCCTTGCGGGCGGGTCGACAGGAACTTCGTTGGTCTTAATTTAAAGATAGGAATGGATAACTAAAATGGCTACTAAGGAGAAACATACCTAAGTCTGTAGTCTTATCTGTGTAGCCTTAATACGATAAGAAATAACATATAAACTGGTGTGATACCTAATGTAGAGGAACGTAGGCTATAAATAACCTCTAAAATGTTCTTTTAGCTGAGATCATTACAGGAAGTGTACAGAAAAAAAATTGCCCATAATTTTCTTACTTGACCTGCAGGATTTTAAAAATGTCATGATTACATTATACATTCAGTTACCATGTCCCCTTGTGTTAAAGCATTTTCCATTGAGCTTAGCTGCGTGCCGCACAGCCTTATACACCTTCTGCGACACCGTAGAACATCCCATCCCACAGATGGGCGGACATTTGTTTACTCCTTTCTCTATTTTTGGACATTTGTGCAAGTTCCTCCTTTAGGAGACGTTATTGGGACATGAAAGGTTTTCTTCCTAGAAAAACCGTGCAATTCCACGTGGAAATAAAGGGAAGGAAAATCTGGATGATTCTTGATCTACAGTAATAGATTCTTCTCGAGATAGGCCTCTAGGTGAGTTTATGATTCTTCACCGTCTCAGACACTCTGACTCTGACGGGTGGACTCTGATACCTGGTGCGGAAGGTGAGAGTGGAATGCCTTTTCAGGGACTACGAAAACTGTGTTTCAAAACCACGCATGAGAACATCACTCGTCCGATTAACGGGCGCGGTGAGGGGGATGCCACGGGGGTGTCATGTTTGTAGGAATTTAGGTGAAGGTAGAAGGAGGCGGGATGATGAGGAACGTAGTCGTGACTGCCTGGTACGTTCTTTTGGCTGAAGGGGGTGTTTCTGTAAGGCTTTGTAGCTCAAGCGACCGCCAGACCGGGGAAGGACCTCAGGATAAGGAGAAATTTGCGCCGGTTCACAGAGATTCCATGTATTAGCTCGTGGTGCCTCAGGTAAGGCAGCAGAGTGAGAGAACAGCCGCCCGCAGCCTCCCTCACCCACGTCCCTCTGGCCCCAGCTCTCTCCACCTGTGCCCTCGGCCCCAGTCTTCATACCTCACAACCCTTAAACCCTTTCCATAAAGCTACCTGCGCCTTATTTTTTTATTTCTTTAAAATATTTATTTATTTTGGCTGCGCCAGGTCTTAGTTGTGGCACGCGGGATGTTTGTTGCAGCGTGTGGGCTTCTTAGTTGCGGCATGCATGTGGGATCTAGTTCCCGGACCAGGGATAGAACCCGGGGCCCCCGGAATTGGGAGCATGGCGTCTTACCCACTGGACCGTCAGGGAAGTCCCTTATTTTTAAACATTGTGGTAAAATACACAGCACATAACTTTTCCCATCTTCGCCATTTCCCTACGCACAGTCCCCTGGCATGAAGTACGTTATGTGACTGCACCTGTCACCACTGTCCCTCCATCCGTCTCCAAGACGCTTCATCTTGCAAAACTGGAACTCTCTGCATTAAACACTGACTCCCCACCCCCTGGAAACCAGCATTCTCCTTTGTGTCTCTGTGATTTTGACTACTGTCTCATGTAAGTGGAATCACACGCTAGTTGTCCTTCTGTGTCTGGCTCATTTGACTTCGAATAATGTCTTTAAGTTTCATCCGTGTGGTAAAAGGTGTCAGGATGTCCTTCCTTCTTAAGGCTGAGCCGTATTCCGTGGTATGGTTGGACCACATGTTGTTTATGCATTTACCCGTCGTCAGTGGACACTTGGGTTGCTTCCCCCTCTTGGCTACTGTGAATGATGCTGCTGTGAACATGGGTGTGCATTCCCCCCTTTTAAAAGATGAAGGCCTATATTTGCTTTTGCGTTTCTTTACTAGGAATCTGAGGTGCCTTTCCCACTGTGTAGACTTTTCATTAGGATCATCGCTGTTTTGCTAGGGCTCTGTTCCAGAGCCATGAGGGTCTGAGTAGTCTGCTCAGCCCTGCTCCTCGCGTGAGCCCTGCTGTCTTGGTGCACAGTTTTACAGAACAAGAGGGGTGTTTGTTTGTTTATTCAGAAATACATGTATGCATCACCTCACAGCAGAGATGCCTGTAGAGTTGGATGACAGTAGCTGGGGTTCAACAGTGCACTGACCACCTTGCAAACTTAACCGAGCCCAGGGTCTTCCTCAGTAACTGCCCCCCAGGGCCCCTGGGGAGCACCTGACCCGAGGCACCAAATCCTGACACCTTGGCCACACACCACAGGAGTTCAAGACATCATCATTTGATGAAGAACATAGGCGTAAGACGGGAATAAAGACACAGACCTACTAGAGAATGGACTTGAGGATATGGGGAGGGGGAAGGGTGAGCTGTGACAAAGCGCGAGAGAGGCATGGACATATATACACTACCAAACGTAAGGTAGATAGCTAGTGGGAAGCAGCCGCATAGCACAGGGAGATCAGCTCAGTGCTTTGTGACCACCTAGAGGGGTGGGATAGGGAGAGTGGGAGGGAGGGAGACGCAAGAGGGAAGAGATATGGGAACATATGTATATGTATAACTGATTCACTGTTATACAGCAGAAACTAACACACCATTGTAAAGCAATTATACTCCAATAAAGATGTAAAAAATAAATAAATAAAATAAATAAAAAAAAAAAAAGAAAACTGAGCAGAAGCTGGAAACCCGAGAGGGAGCTTGGTCAGAAAGTGGAGAAGCCCTGGGAACCCTCGTCTTGGGCCCATGACTGTTCACAAGGCTTGAGTGACAAAGCAGATTGAATGAGCAGAAGCCGGAACCACACACCTTCTGGTCCGGCAGGAGCCTGTGTACAGAGAATCCGAGAGCTGGTGGAGGCCACGGTGGGCAGCTCAAGGGAAGGAAGGAGGCAAGAGTTACGGTCCATTTCGGTTAGAGCCGCCTGTTTCTTAGCCGTGGTTTCCGTGAGTGTTTCTACCAGGAAAGAAAGGCTTTCAGCGCACAGAGGAGGTTTGTGACCGCCCACCGGGGTGACTGGTGTGCTGGAATGTGGACTCAGGCCACCGACAGAGACGCAGGAGGACTTGGAGGGTCTCTTCAACCACTCGGTAAAGTTACCTGTGACTGAGAAGGGAAGGGGCTCAGACACCCCCCGGGAGTCCAGGATGCAGGCGGAACCTTGTGCTCCTGAGGGCTGAGGAAAGATGCTATCAGTCTTGTTCTCAGCCTCGTTCAGCCTGCAAAAGCTCCCGCTCTGCGTTCTTGGGCTGTTTGATGCAAATATTCGAACAGAAGAGAAAGAGCCGCTTTTTGGTTTTTCAAATATATGATAAGGTAGAACATATAATGTCAAATAAGATGTCCAGTAGCTTAAAGATACAACTAGAATTTTCCAAAGGGAAATAACGTCTGTTTGCTGGGAGGCGGGCCTAAGAGGATGGCTTGCTGAAACCAGCCATCTTGCTGTAGAGGAGGGAGAGAAGGAGGCATAAAGGGAGCGGGAAGAAGAGAAGGGCAGAGGGGAGGGGTCACATCTGCTCCCCCCTGATTACCGCACCGTAGTTTTCACTTTCCAGCGCATCCCGTTTCGCTGCAGTGCTTTACCACCTGTGGGATTCATCCCATGAGTGGGTCCTGCAGCACCAAATAAAACAATCTAAGAAGGGGAGAATCTCAGATGCATCGCAAGAGGGGAGCGTCAGCATCGCTGGTAAATATCCTTTCCCTGTGTCTGTGTTCACCCATGTGTCACTGGGTCACGATGTCAGATATGCTTCTTACTGTGGCTGCAGCCGCAAGTTTGGGAAACATTCTGACGTTTCGCCTGCCTTCTGATCCTGGATCTTCCTTTGCAGTCAAAGAGAATTTTGTGTCCAAATTGGGCTCCTGTTAGACCCGAAATTGATGGTCTGGTTGATTCTGATGCTTATTAACGACTTTCCACTGTCACCTACTCAGGATTGCCCCAAAGGTGCCCCGACCCCAGCGTGTCTGCCAGCTGAGGTGTAGGGAAGGGTCCTGAATTCAAAGCTGAAAACTTGGAGTTGGATCTCAGGTCAGCCACGGAAATTATGCTTAAACTTCTCTCCAATCCAATCCAATCTTTTCCAGCCCAATTTAATTCAACAGATGGTCATTGAATGCCTACTAGATCCTGGATATGAACCTAGATGACACTGGGCCCCAGGGACCCACGAAGCTCGCAGGCTGATGATGTAGATAAGCGCAAGACCCTAAAGGACCTGTGGGCGGAAAGATGCGAGGGACTCAATCCTGCCTGTGACGTGGGGTCTGAGTCTTGAGGAGTTGCCCAGTGGAGAATGCAGGACTGTTTCCAGGCACAAAGGTCTGGGGAAAGCTCCTGGCGTGGGTCCTGAAGCAGCATGCGGCCGGCTAACGCTGAGATTTCAGCAGACCACGTCAGAAAACCCGGAGTCCGTAAGAAGCACTAGCTGTGGGGAGGAAGTGCCTCTGGTCTGAAAGACCTCCGTTCTCCCCCTTAGCCTCAGACCATGGCTTCAGTTCAGCTTCTGGACAACCCGTCCCTCCCCACGCCCACCCCAGGCACATCCCAGCCCCAGCCTGGCAGCACTGCAGGGCTTACCTCCTGCCAGCCATGGAGGGCAGGTGATCGCCTGAGGTACGTTTCAGCATCCCATCCTGTTAGGCGCCGATGGGTACATGGATACTCCTGGTGGGGGGACTGTTCAGGCAGGGTCTCCTTCTTGACCACTTTCCAGACTTGCCCTCCATCCCTGGATTCCAGAGAAACAGAACAAGTGAAATAATTAATGCTGCCTAAGGCTACATACACATATATAACTCCAACTGTACGACCTTCTGGAAAAGGCAAAACTACAGAGATGGAAGAAGCCTCTGTGGGTCCCAGGGCTTAGAGGGGAGGGAGGGGTGAACTGGTGGAGCACAGAGGACTGCTAGGGCAGGGAAACAATCCCGTGACAGTGTGGTGGAGGATGTGTGGCATCGTGTCTGGCAAAACCCAGAGAACTGTAAATGAAGAAGAGTGAACCGCACTGTAAATGGTGAGCTTTAGTTAATAAGGATGTATCAGTACTGGCTCAGCAAGTGGAACAGATGTGCCACACTGATGTAGATGTTAGTAATAAGGGAAACTGTTGGGGGGTAGAGGGGTTATGTGGGGACTCCCTATACTTTCTTTTGTTAATTGAAGTATAGTTGATTTACAATGTTGTGTTAGTTTCAAGTGTACAGTAAAATGATTCAGTTATATATATATAATATATATATAACTGAATATAATATATATATTCTTTTTAAGATTACTTCCCATTATAGGTTATTACAAGATATTGAGTATAGTTCTCTATACTGTCTATACTTTCTGATCCATTTTTCTGTAAACCAAAAACTGCTCTAAAAAATAGTCTATTAATTTAAAAGGTATATATTCACTGCCCTTAAAGAGCTCATAATCTCTTTGGTCAGCGCTAAGACAGCCACGTGTCTGAGAACATATCAGGGTGTCACCGACTATGAAGTCATGAACCCCACCCAGGAAGCCAGGGAGGCTTCAGAGGGGAAGTGGGCTGGAGGCAAGCCTGACAGTCCCTGGTGCCACCAGGCAGAGGTGGGTTTGCCTGCAGATGTGCTCTGAGCGGTGGTTTATGTTCCACACTCTCTGCAGGTCAGGGGATGCTAGACTCTACGGAGATTCTCTCATTTCATCCCCGCTACAGCAGGGCAGGGCTACTACTTCTATGTTACAAGTGAAGAAGCTAAGGTTCAGAAGAGCTCGTCCAAGGCCACCCAGCTAGTGAAAGCTGAAAGAAGGGGGAGTCTGATGACCTGCCTGCCCCTGAAGCAGGGGCTCCATCAACCGGGTAGAGATTACCTCAGGGAGAGGGTTAGGGGCATTCTGTGTCACATGCAGGGGTCAGAGGGGAAAAACAAAGATTGATGGGTAAGGGCCTCAGTCAAGGTGATTTAATAAAGAAGATGGATTTCAGGAGTGGCTTGATCGGGCAAAGAGAAAGTCTGTGGAGAACCATTCTAGTCATCTGGTCAATGTGCATTCCCAGTCCCAGGTTCACAGGGTCTTTAGGGCTGTCAGAACCACCTTGGAATAAGGACATTGTAGAGATAGCGGCTCCCCTCCTTATCCGAGTGGCTTTGTGTAAATTCCGGGCAGCTGGTAAGAGCTGGGAACATTGTTTTACTGTTCCTTCTGCTCTTTCTGAGGGCGGCCCTGCCCGTCAGGTTCCCTCCAAATCCAGGTGTGAGAGCATCCCTTTGCTGAGCACACGAGGACGGCACTGCAGGCAGACGCTGGGGCGGGCTCCTGGCACGTCTCCCGTCTTTTGTCGGCCTCTGTGCCCCATTCCTGGGCAAAGAGCAAGGAGAACTCCCCCCTGCTCTTCCCCTAATAGATGCTTATGTGCCAAAATAATTTGATGAAGGCCAAACATTATTCTTTCATTCTAGGAAACTTAGATATCTTCTCTAATAAACTGTAGAAGACAGCAAATCCTCCTTATCCATTCTAGTCAATAAAAACAGCCACCGTTTACTGAGATTTAACCACGTGCCAGGCTCTGAGCTGGGACATTATCACACTTAATCTTCACCCCAGGGTTTCACAGATGAGGCGGACTCCTGGGAGGTTAAATCATTTCCCCAGAGCCCCAGGGCTGAAGTGGAAGACCTGGGCTCTCGGGTCTTACCTTCCACCGCAGGGGCCAGCCCATCCCCCTCGACCCCCTCCCCCCTTTACAACCAATTAAGAAACAAGACACTGGAGACAGACAGATGAAGATAAAAATGTCAGTGATATCGCCAGTCGAGTCAGTTGGAGAATGTGACTTTAGGTCTGAGAAGAGTTCTTGCTAATATGCTCTGAGTGCCCCCTGCCCCCCAGCCAGCTGTAGAGCTTCAGCCACTGGTTCCACACCCGCCCTCTACCCCCCAGGTGACAGTCACTGACTGCAGATGGCTCCCTGCAGATGTCCGGGTGGAGAGGTTAGAAAGGAGTGACTCTGTGCTTCCGAAGAATTACTGTTAAATTACTAATAAATTAGGTCTGTTCTATCAAGGTAGGTGGACCAGTGGGTTCCTCCCACCAGTCAGTAACTCCTTCTTTGGTGCAGAGGGTGGGGCCTGAGGCCGGAAGTGTTACTTTGTGGAAGCTCCTCAAAGAGAAAAATCTGAATCGCGGAGAAAGGAGTTTCCTTACTGCATGAGTCAGCTCAGGCTGCCAGGACAAAATACCACAGACTGGAGGGCTTAAACAGCAGGAATTATTTCTCACAGTTCTGGAGTCCAGGATCAAGGCACCAGCAGATTTGGTGAATGGTGAGGACCCACTTCCTGGCTTGCAGACGGCCACCTTCTTGCTGTGTCCTCTCATGGTGTGGAGAGGGAGACAGAGACAGAGACAGAGAGAGGGCTCTGGTCTCTCTTCCTCTTCTTATAAAGGCACTAATCCCATCATGGAGCCCCACCCTCATGACCTCATCTAAGCCTTAACAGTCCCACCTCCTAAAACCATCTCATTGGTTGTTAGGCTTCAACATATGGATTTGAGGACATAATCATTCAGGCCATACACTTCCCTCCCTTGTCCTGTGTGACCTTAGGTGAGTCTTTCAACTTCTCTGAACTTTGTTTTCTTCATCCATAAAACATGAAAGATAATAGTACTCTAAGGGCTGCTTTGAGGCTTTAAGTAGAGAACGAATGTAAAGGACATAAAATGTTAAGTACTCAGAAAGTGTTAACAGAGGGACACATAATTTCAGAGATGTTATTGTGTGAAAAAAAGTGCACCGTCGACTTGATGAGAGCTGGTAGTTTCTATCAGCACCAGTGTACAATGACTCTTTGGTGAGAGCTTTGCACTGACTTCTAACAGAATTATAGAGTTTAAGCTGCTGGTCAGAGTTGGGTACCAGCAGATCACTAAGAGAAAAAAGTCCAAAGAAACCTTTGGAAGTTCCCGTTGGTGGGGAAGGTAGAATGCAGATGTCAGCTTTGTTTGCAGGCCTGTGAGTGATGGCTGGTTGTGTGGGCAGAGAGAGGTCACTGTAGGAGACTTGGAGCCTTTTTACACAGAAGCCACAGTGGGATTCCCCATGGAATGATGGAGGCTGAAGGAAACTTTGAGATGGCTGGTCCGCATCACTCATTTAGCAGATTAGGAAAGTGAGAGCCAGAGAAGTCTGGTGATTTATTCCCTCGATGCCTGTTACCTAGTGCTGGCTCTGGATGTAGAGCGCCCAGTCTCTCCATGTCAGATCCTGCTTTGTCCAATAAGTTAATAATCTAAAACCAGAAATATCTTTTTATCTCAGGAGCTCAAGAGTCCCACTAAAACAAAACAAAACAAAAATTGTGTTTTTTAAAGGACAGGAACTAATAATTATTAAGCACCTGTATGTATTATACCAGGAGTATTATATGGGCTAAAGTTTGGTATTAATATTTTCCGACCAATCCAGAGAGGTAGGTTTCCCTTTTCACCGAAGGGGAAGCTGACACTCAGCAAGGTAAAGGGCTAGCCCAGGTCACAGGTATCAGGGAAGCAGGCCGAGTCTTTACAGCTCTAGAGAAATCCGTTTACCTGAGAGCCAGTGTTCATGTAAATATTAATAACAGTTTCCAGGCAGGCAGAAATGATCCTCTGAGACACAGATTTTTTAAAAAAGAATAATCAAAAATTTCTCCTCAGATTTGTGCTAATTTCAAAGAGCTAATTTAGAAACTATCAATTTAGCCCTCGATATTCTTTTTTTAAAACAGTACTGAAACAGACGTCATTTTTAACATTTGTGACAGCTTCATGCAGGTTTCGTTGAAGTTATAGAAAGTAGAAATAAAATGAAATATTTGAGATTAGCCTTTCATGCTGTCTCTAAAATTTTCCATTGCTTATTTATTTTAGGTTGGCCAAAAAGTTCGTTTGGGTTTTTCTGTAAGATGTTACAGAAATACCTGAATGAACTTTTTGGCCAGCCCAATATTATGTGTTTCTGCTTTAAAAATATATATTCACTGTCAAAAATTTGGGGGAGTTTCAAATAAAGATCCAAACAATAAAATAAAAACTTGCCCATATTTCCATCACCCAGAGATAATGACCATTAGTATTTCGGTGTGTGTGCTTTAATGAATGGGCTGTTATTTTAGAGCAGTTTTGGGTTTACAGGAAGACTGGGAGGAAAGGAGAGTTCCCACGGATTCCCTCAACTCCTCCCTGTACCACACCCCCATCCCCCCAGTTTCTCCTGTTACGGGCATCTTAACATCAGTGTGGCACATTGGTTGCGATTGATGAGCCAATATTGATACGTTATGATAAACGGCTTCACATCAGGTTTCACTCTTTGTGTTGTATATTCTGTGGGTTTTGACAAACGCATAACGACATGTACCCACCGTTTGAGTATCACACAGAATAGTTTTCCACTATTTAAAAAAGCATGTATAGAATTAATTTTGACTTTTCATTGTGTAATTTAATATTTGTATATGTTCTTTAGTTTTTACATAGTGGTTATTGTTCTTCGATTATAAAAATAACATGTATAATTATAGTGCTGGCAACACAGAACCACTCAGATGAATCATCTAAAAGACTGCAGTTTTTAAAGGAATGTGTTTATTTTATGAATTCCATTAGGTGCACATCAGGAAACAATCATGGCACTTTTAGGGCCCAGATCCTTGCGCAGAAGGGTTACCTTCGTCTCTGCGGTTTTCCTGTGAATTAATGATTGCGCCATGAGCCACCCGGGAAGGGTGTGAGTCCTGAGTGTGTTCACCCAGACAGTCCACGGAAGACCTGCTCTAGGTCCTGGGGAAGTGGGTAGGTTTAAAAGTCCTCACCTAGGGTTTTTTTTTTTCTGTTGTTGTTGTTGTTTTTGCGGTACGCGGGCCTCTCACTGTTGTGGCCTCTCCCGCTGCGGAGCACAGGCTCCGGACGCGCAGGCTCAGCGGCCACGGCCCACGGGCCCGGCCGCTCCGCGGCACATGGGACCCTCCCGGACCGGGGCACGAACCCGTGTCCACTGCATCGGCAGGCGGACTCTCAACCACTGCACCACCTGGGAAGCCCTTGTTGTTGTTGTTGTTTTTAATACATTTATTTATATTTTTGGCTGCGTTGGGTCTTCATTGCTGCGTGCAGGCTTTAGTTGCGGCCAGCGGGGGCTATCTTGGTTGCGGTGCGCGGGCTTCTCATTGCGGTGGCTTCCCTTGTTGCGGATCATGGGCTCCAGGCGAGCGGGCTTCAGTAGTTGTGGCACGCAGGCTCAGCAGTCGTGGCTGGAGGGCTTTAGAGCGCAGGCTCAGTAGTTGTGGTGCACGGGCTTAGTTGCTCTGCGGTACGTGGGATCTTCCCGGACCAGGGCTCGAACCCGTGTCTCCTGCATTGGCAGGCGGATTCGTCACCACTGCTCCAGCAGGGAAGCCCTCACTTAGGGTTTTCTTTTTCACAAAAAGTGTAGCCAGGGCGCCTTGGCCTGGAGTGACCTCCTCCCGTGCAGAGGTGGGGCGAGGGGGCAGTGAGGAGCGGTTGCCTGGGCGACGCGACTGCTCCTCCCGCCCAGGGCCGATGCTGGGGGGTTGATGAGGTGGAGGGTAGCCGGGTTTAGGGGGCCGGACTGGGGGGTGCTGACATGGGGGGAGTTGCTGGGGGTGGATGGAGGAGACCCCGGCTGGGGGGTGTAGCTGGGTGGACGAGGAGTTAGGGTCGGGGGAAGTGTAGCGGGGCGGGCGTGGGTGGGGGGATATCCTCGTGGTGGAGCAGGGTGGGTTGGGAATGTCTGCGAGGATGGTGGGGACAGCAGGGCCGCTGGAAAGGTGGCCGGGGACGGAGGGGGCTGGCGGGGAGAAGAGCCGAGCCAGGGGCGTGGTCTGGGGGCTGAGCTGGGGGCGTGGCGTGAGGCAAGAAGGGAGAGCCTAGCCAGAGCTGTGGCCTGGAGCCAGGTGTGGCGTGGCCTGGGGGGCGTGGAAGGAGAGCCGGGCAGGGGCGTGGCCTGGGGCCGGGCGTGGCATGGTCCGGCGTGGGGGGGTGGAAAGGTAGCTGAGCCGGGGGCGTGGCCTGGGGCTTGGGCTAGGCCTGGGGTGTGTGTGGAAGAAGTGCAGGGTTTGGGGCGTGGCCTGGGCCGGCGGGGGCGTGGCCTGGGCGGCAGCGGCGGGCTGGCTTCAGCGGCGGGCTGGCTTCAGCGCCGCGCTCCTCCCCCGCAGCCCAGCCCGCCGCCCGCCCGGAGTTCGCGCACCCGAGCGAAGGCTCTTCCGAGAGCCCGGCGTGCTCGGATCTCCGCGGCGCCAGGACCAGCCCTGGGTCGCTGGGACGTCTTGGATCGGCAGACTTTGGAGGCTCCTTCGAGCGGGGCCGCGGTAGGTGAGGCTGCGCCGAGGCGCCGGGCGGGCGCCCGGGTGTTGGCGAGGAGCCCGAGCCCGGGAGCTGAGTTACCCTGACGCCGGCCCCGCAGCCCCAACACCGAGTTCGCTCGGTGAGCTCGCTGCGGGGCTGGGCGGCCCGAGGGCGAGGGACCCCCGGCCCCGCGCGCCTGGGGATCCCCAGACTTGACCCGCGCCCGCCGCGGGCTGCGGGCGGGACAAAGGCGCAGAGCGCCCGCGCCGCCCAGGGGATGCGCTGGAGATCTCTCCCAAAGCGAGTTTCTCTCCGGGTGCCCCGGGCCTCATCTCCCGAGAAAGGCGGGACCCTGAGTCCGGCGACCCTGAACTGGAGGGATGAGCTCCAGGGCTGGTTTGCTTCCACTTACGTTAGGCGAGGTGAGGGAGTGGGCACGCCAGCCCAGGGGGACACAGACCAGCGCTGCGCCTACGGCCGGGGAGCTCAGGTGACCTGGGCTGGAGGCCACCATCCGGCTGTGCAGTCTGAGCCCCGGCAAACCTCCCCTCCCTCCAGGTGCGGAATAAAGGCCAAACCAACCAACCATACAAACAGAACTCTCTCCGTCATTTGCTTCCCAGCACTGGACAGTCTTGTTGATAAACAAAAGAATAACTTGAGTTTATTTAGCACTTGTTACCAAGGCCATCTAAATTCATACATCTTCCGCCCCTCCTACCACGGTTTTCCCTGCGTCTCACCTCATTTTCCGTGTTGCCTGGTGTTTTCTACCCTATTAACCCCTCCAAGTCCCCAGGTACTGTGCTCTTCTCTAACAGGTACAGAAGTTTCACCCATTTTATTTTTCCTAACAAATGCTCCTTTTCTATGCCCCCTTCTTGCAGATTTCCTCACCGCAGTGTCCTGGGGTCCTGGTAATTACGCTTCCTCCCTGTGCTGAACCTTGGCCTCTGCCCCCTCCCCCCATCCTTTAGAGTTTTATGTGACTGTTCCTTACCCAGAATTCTAATTTTCACACCCCTCCTTTGGTCCCCAGATTTTCCACCTTCCTCCCACCCAGGCTGGCTGGCTGCCTTTTTGCCTGTGCTCCCGTGCTGTGGGCTGTCTTGCCTTTTACCTACTTCTCCCTGTGCTTTTCCCGCCTCCAGAGCACACCTTGTTTCGGTTCCTCTGGTTGTTGATTTTGCGGCTGCATCACCACTCCTCGGTTCCCTTTCTTCCCTTCCAATCGGTCCTCCATTACCCGGCAGACGTCTTTATTTCAGAAGGTCTGAAAGTGTTACAAGTAGGCAACCAGCTTCCCCAGGACCTCTGTGGACGTCAGGACCTTCCCATCTGCTCCTGGGTCTGTGTGTGTTCTTACTGAAGAAGTAGTATCGTATGTAGACAAGTTCTCCGACTATGTCGATATTGATGTTGATGTGAATATTAGGTAGCAGTTGTCAAACACTTAGTAGGAGCCGAGCAGTCTTCCGAGGGACGTGCGTGCAGTAATTACTCATGGATCCTCCTCGCTTCCCTGTAATGTCGATGCATTCCTAGCCCCATTTTACAGATGAGAAAGGGGAGGCTCAGAGAACTTTAAGTACCAGGCCCAGTTTCTCGTGGCTGTGTGGTGGGAGAGCCCCTCTTCTCGCCAGGCGGCTGTGCTCCCAGGCCATGCTGACTTTGGAACTCATACGTGGGCTGGGATTCGGCCTTGGAAATGAGGTCATTATTTGCGTGTTTTACTTGGTCTGCAGTTTACTGCTGTTGAGGGCATAATATCTATACTGTAGAGCAGTGTGTGGGGAAAACCTAATGCCTCCTGTCCCTCAGAAAGACTGGGGACACTGCCTGGGCTGGCTTCCAGCTCACTTTCCTGAAGAGACCACCTGGCCCCCTTGGCTACAGGAAGGCTGGAAGAAAGCTTCTTGCAAAGACCGTTGCCAGCCGGCTCCTCCCCTGCAATGAGAGGTCAGTTTCACTTTAGCTGGCCAGATCTTTAGGGTCCTTGAGAGCCCTGTGATGTGGTGAGTCTTGCTTATTTCTGTTTCATTATATAATTTAAAGCCTTGTTCCTATATCTCCTTCATCTTCCTGAAAGTTGGAGGCAAGTGTTTGTTCTTAGGCAGATGCTGAAGCAGAGTGTTGGGAAAGTTTTATACTTCGATGGCTGGAAGGGGCCTTACATTCCACAGACGAGGAAACTGTGGCCCAGAGAAATAAAATGATATGTCCAGGGCAGGCAGCGGGACAGTAGATCCCTGACCTGCCGACCTCTGGTTCAGGACTCTCCGTGCATGGCCCTGCAGCTTGGTGGGGTGACCTCTGGGCTTGCTGTGCAAAGCAGTAAACGAACCCTTTCCTTCCTGAGCTAAGAGGCATTGGGAGGATTCATTTGGAATGGAAATTGTCAGTGGGTTTTTTTTTTTTTTTGGTCTGAAAACTAAACATTTAAAAAATGTTTGCTTTCGAGATACGTAATGGCATAAACGGGATCATAAAGTTGCAGAAGTATAAATTCAGATGTTTTTAGAATTTTCCAGAACATCAGGCAGGAGCGCCAAACATACATTGCTTTCTAGAGGCAAATCGTACAATCCATGGCAATTTGAAAATCAGCAAGTGGAACGATGGGTTGTATTTTCATTTGCAGAGAGAAAGGCCTTAGTACAAAGCGCTCATGTGATTTCCTTCATCTCTGCATCTCAGATAAAACAGGGGTGAAGGGGGAGCCTGTCCAGTTCGATGCTGCCTCTGTGTTGGCTCTGCCTTGCCCCACCCCCATCTACCCCTGGCCTCGGGCTCCCAGCCAAGCCCCCCATTCCCAGCTCTGCTCCCTGCTGTCTGGTTCATCTCTTTCTCCAGGAGCCCTCGGGGAACCTGGAGGGCGCTGCTCGCCCAGGATTGCTCAGGCCCTTGCATACCTGCCTTTCTTGACAGAATCCAGCCCGAATGCCCTGAGGTGTTTGTTGCATGTAATTAACTTCCCTCTGATGCTCCAGAAGCAGATGGGTGGCTCAGTGCGTCCTTGGGAGAAATGACGAGACATTCGCTGTCTGTGTTCTGTGGTGCGGATGGATCATCGGTGTAACTGCGGGGCAGGTTAGGTTTACCGCTCCCCTCGCACAGGGGAAGGAGTCGAATGTCCTGGCCACAGCCCCGTAGGAAGAGTCAAGGCTGAGATGTGAATGCGATGCTGCCAGGCCCAGGAGATCCACACGCACGTCCAGCGTCTGTCTGCTCTGAAGCTCATAACCCTCCACAGCAGCTTCCCAGAGCCTTTTACGAACTAGAGGAGGGAAAACGAGGGGCACATGGGGCCTTGCGGGCGTCCCGGACCAGCCCTCCGCAGTCTCCCTTCGGGGCCAGGGGCACTTTCTGACTGTGGGCGGCAAAGCCCCAAGTGGCCAGAGATGGTCCTTGTTTCTCATACATGGCTGTGGCCATTTGCCGTGGTCGGGATGTCAACATTTGTGGCCACAGGTAATGCCCCCTCCTGTGCTCGTGATCTTCAAGTGTTACCTAACCAGGACCTTAAAGGACCTGATTTCTTGGCCAGAAATAACCTCCGCCTGTTTCCGTGACACAGGACTGCTCTTTGTCACCGTGGAAGCAATGCAAGCTTAGCGTTGTCATTTCAGGGACCGTGTGCCTGACTCAGGACATCTTTTGCTCTGGTCAGAGCTGAGCTGGACCCCCAGTTCTCTCTCGGGGTTCAGCCATGGGACTGGGGATCTCTAAGAGGACCCTGCCTGCTAATCTGGGAGAGGGAGGGGCAGCTTTTTCCCTCTCCCATTAGCACCGTTACAGAGTCTGTTCCCTAAGCCTGGCAGGCTGTCCTTAGAGAAAAACAGAACTCAGGTCTGAAAGGGCTAGACTGGAAGGTGTGGGCGGGCGAGATGCGGCCTGCAGGAATCTGGGATCCTTGCCCGCCATCTCTGGCAGGTGCGGGGCGCTGGGGCCCTGTGTTTGTTGTCTTAGAGCAGAGGGTGCAGGAGGCCAGGGAGGAGACGTGTTCCTGGTATCGGAACTTTGATCACAGGCTTTCCTGGCCATTAGTGTTCTCCATAATAGAAGCAGCGAGCAGTCTTGTGGAGGAGTGTTAAAATTACAGTCACATTAAACGAGGTCAGGCCCTACTACGTCCCCACCACGTGTGCTGTATAAAAAGAGAGGAGGCCCGAGTCCTAAAACCACTTCAACCACGTGGGCATTGAAACTTGTCCAGTTCGGATGTTGGGACTCTCTGCGGCTGAAAGGAAAAACAGCTTCAGAAAGTTTGCTCCCTTCCCCCTTTCCCTTTTATGTGCTGGATGCTGGGGGTGGAACCAGCCCTTGCCCTCGTGGAGGCTCACACTCTTTCCGGTGGGAGTGGTAGGCATGTGAAAGGAAAGACCTGTAGCAGGTGAGGGATCAGTTTATGGGGAGGGCGTTAGGGGAGCCCATGGGAGGCCGAGGATCCAGGAAGCCTTCCTGGAGGAGGAGCTAACCACAGCCAGGGCTGAATAGGAGGGTGCAGGTTGGGGAAGGGGCTGACAGAGGGAGGCATTGTAGCCTCTGGGGACAGAATAAGCAGAGGTGGGGACACGGACCCCAGCTCGGAGATGAGGGACCCTCAGACAATTCTGCCCATCATTCATGACTGTTAACCATTTGCCCAGAGCAGTGGTTCTGCATCTGCATCAGCTGAGAATTTGTTAGAAAAGCAAATTCTAGGGCTCTCTCCCGGACCCGCCGAATTAGAGTTTCTGGGGTGTGTGTCTGTGTTTTAACAGCCTTGCAGGTGATTTTCACACACGCTGAAGTTTGAGAACTAGTGCTTTAGAATGTGTGCTTTTCAGACACCCTAAAAACAGCTGCTCTTCATTGCTACCTGGTTGTCCTTCAAAGTGACTGTGTTCCTGCCTGGTTGGACGTGTCAGACCTCCCTCGAGCCATCAGCTGTCCAACCTTCTCGTTCTCCTCCACCGTGTACACCCTCACAGTTTCTCTTGCCCACCCTGCTTCATTTCATCACATACTAGTAATTTATATTATTTCTATAACATGATTTCTTAGTGTTTGGCGGTCGTGAGGTAAACTGGGTTCAGGTCCCAACCCTGCTGCTTGCCTGCTGTGTGACCTGGGGGAGGCATTGACCTCTCTGCCTCAGTTGCCTTATCTGAACAATGTACATAATGGTACCCATCTCTTCACTGAGTGTTTCAAACTTTGCTGGACATTGGAATTACCTGGGGGGTCTTTAAGAAAGGTTGATGCCTGTTCCCATCCCCAAATTGTAATCGGTTGTGGGTGTGACCTTGGCATTGGAATTTCCCAGGGGCAGTAAAGTTGGGAACCACGGTCGCAGGCTGTGGTGCGGATGAGATGAGTCCCCACTTGCAAAGTGCTCAGGAGCGGGTAAGGCCTGGCTCTTCTGTTTGATGGGGGAGGGGAGGCTCTGTTGGTTCTGTGGGGGTGGGGGAGAAGGCAGAGCTGTGTCGCTCGTTCTGTGAACACTTGTTGGATGTCGAGGGCCTGTCGGTTTGGGGATCTCCTGGTGACTCCGTCTTGTTCTGAGACTTAGGAAGTGAAGTAGCCCAGCACAGTGGGTCTCCAGGTCTGATTCTCTGAGCATCCGCTGGGCAGGACTACAGAGGTCCTGCGTGAACAGAGCACACGGGCTGCCACCCCCTGGCCAGCATTCCCAACACGGGACACCCTTTTCCCTCCTCTGTGCAGAATAACATGAATTTTCGGAGTATAACCAGCTTCTAAAATCATGAAGGAGCGGTGCTTTTCAGTGAAAATGGGAATCGGGCCCCCCTAGGGTTCTGACCCTGCCCTAATCTGTCATTTGAACTTAGACGCCAGTTTTCTAAATTTGTTTATTTATTTTTGGCTGCATTGGGTCTTCGTTGCTGCACACGGGCTTTCTGTAGTTGCAGCGAGCGGGGACTACTCTTCGTCGCGGTGCGTGGGCTTCTCATTGCGGTGGCTTCTCTTGTTGCGGAGCACGGGCTCTAGGCGCGCAGACTTCAGTAGTTGTGGTGCACGGGCTCAGTAGTTGTGGCTCGCGGGCTCTAGAGTGTAGGCTTAGTAGTTGTGGCGCACGGGCTCAGTTGCTCCACGGCACGTGAGATCTTCCCGGACCAGGGCTCGAACCTGTGTCTCCTGCATTGGCAGGAGGGCTCTTAACCACTGCCCCACCAGGGAAGTCCCAGCCGCCAGTTTTCAGACACACAAAACATCTCTGGACTTGATCTCTCTTTGGCACCTGAACTGTCTTCTAGGACAGTGTTCCCCAACCTTTTTGGCACCAGAGACTGGTTTTGTGGAAGACATTTTTCCACGATGGGGGTGGGAGTTTTTCAAGGATGGTTCCGGTGGTATTGTGAGCAAGGGGGAGCGAGGGGGAGCGAGGGGGGGATGTGGCGAGGGGGAGCGATGGGGAGCGAGGGGGAACGGGGAGCGAGGGGGGAGGGGAGCGAGGGGGAGCGAGGGGGGATGGGGAGCGAGGGGGGATGGGAGCGAGGGGGGATGGGGAGCGGCAGGTGAAGCTCTGCTCGCTTGCCCACCGCTCACCTCCTGCTGTGCAGCCTGGTTCCCGACAGGCCTCGGACCGGGTGGGGACCCCTGTTCTAGGACCTAAATGTCACTATGTTATAAATTATGTATTTCTAACCATTATTTGAATAACATACAGTCTTTCTGCATACCCTGTCCTGTCACGTATTCATCCTACCTTCATTCATTGTTTTATTAATTCAGCGAATGTTGACGAGGATCTGCTTTGCATCAGACACCAGGCTGGCAGTTTCATCCCTTATGTGGAGGGACAAGCGTATCCGTCAGCGTGTAGAAAGTGTCTCTTTAGGTCTTACTTCATAGCTGCAGCCTTCTCTGTACCTGTCTCTTTTGGTGACATAATTACTCCACTTTTAATAATAGAACATCTGAAGGACGTTTTTCTTGTTGACTCCATGGGCCGCCTTTGAACCCTGCTGAGATTAATTAAATCAAACCCCATGCAACAATTATCCTAAAATATCCCGACAAGTTATTAAAATCCAGTTTGCCTGGAGCCGGGAGTCAGTGACCCACAGTCAGCACCCTCAGGATGAAATCCACAATCCAGTTTAAGGTCTGGGGGTTTCTGATTTCTTTTGGTCCAGAGTCTATCCTAGTGGTTTGGCCAAATCAATTAAAGAAATGAGAAATGGGGGAATTCGTATCTCGAGTTTATGGTTTGTCCTCTTCCTGTGGAAAAGTTAGGTTCTGTTTTTGGTTTGGTTTGCCATGCAGGGCGTACGAGGAACCGGTGTTGACGCTTAGCTTGCCCCCAGCACATTTCAATGTGTGTCGCAAATAGAAATAATTGATTCACTATATTTGTTCTGCTCAGGCCTGATTACTAAGTGAAAATCTACCACCGGGGAAACTTTTGTGTAGCCAGCACACAAGTAGCTCAGTATTATGGTAAAGACTAGCCTCCATTGTGTGGTCTTAACATTATGAATGGTGTTACCCACAGACTGAATAGGCTTTAGAAATACAGGCCTTCCCAGGAATTGCCCGGGCTTAAATGTTCCATGGAGCCTTCTGAAATAACATCCCCCAAACCTTCATTTGAAACAATAAAGAAGGAGGGGATATATGAATATCTACAGCTTCAGTTATATCGCAAAGAATTAGGTGTTTAACATGAGAAAAGGTAAAACTATATTTTAGCTTTAAGAACCCGAGGTTAAGAAATAATCCAAGATATACGGGGAAAAGTCAACAATATTCTTCAAAATGGTATGTTCTGAGATCTGCCAGACCTGCTTTCTCTGCTTTTTCTACCTTTGACTTTTCTGAAACAAATCTAAACTCCCCAGAGTGGATTGAGTGGCCCATCTTACTGAAGAGGCTGCTTGTTTTATTAAGTCAAGCCCAGCGCTGGCGCTGGAGCATCTCTCTGAGTCCTCAGGCTGCTCTGCCACAAGCGTGGTGTCGTGCACTTCCCAGAAAAGGACGGGGGACTTCACTGTTACGGCCCAGCTCCAGCTCTGGTGTGTGTGTGTGTAGGTCTAGGGTAGGGCCAGCCTGTGTGCTCTGCTGAGTCAGTGTGTCTTGGAACCAGTGACGTTCCCGCCTAAGCGCCTAAGTTGGGTCTAGACTCCTGGCCTCGCTAAGACATGAAGCAGGGGGAGTCTGAATAAGGAAAGTGGCAGCCTCTTTTGCAGATTCATTTTTGATGACACGTCATGGCAGGGTGTGAGGGAGAAGGCTGATTTGTAAACCTGCAGCTTGTGGAATTGGGCTGAACGTTGGGATTTTCTTTTTCTTTTCTTTCTCTCTCCCTCCCCTTCCCTTCCCTCTTTCCCCCCCCAACCGTGAGGCATGTGGGATCCTATCTCCCGACCAGGGATCAAAGCCACGCCCCCTGCAGTGGAAGCACTGAGTCAACCACTGGACCGCCAGGGGGGGTCCCTCTAGTCGTGTTTTCAATGGCTGTCCTCACCCGACAACATCAGTGTCAACAGCTCCGCTCATGGTTGAGCCGACTGAAGGCAGACCCTGTGCCCAGACTCAGCTCCTGAACTGCCGCGTGCCTGGCAGAGTGTCTTGTGCTCGCGGATGATGACAGCGCTCACTGGGACGAGGGGCGGTCCATGCATAGACACGGTCGTGGTTCTGGCCGGGGGAGGCGCTGGCATTGTCCAGTCTCGGCTAACTCCTTCCCTCCAGCCTCGCCTTCCGCCTTCCCTTGTTAGATTCTGCGTTGGGTTGGAGGGGAGTGATGTACGTTAACCTCCTCTGGACTTTCTCTCAGGCTAGAATCTTCTGCTCCCAGGGACGGGGTACCCAGAGGAATGGAGAGGATGCTCCGTTAGTCCCCGCTCTCCCCGTCCATCTGCTGGTCTGCGCCTCCCGTGGCTCCACTCAAAATTAGGGAAAGTACTCGGGCTGAGAGAACACCGTCTGCCTGCCTTCTGATACAGAAGTCATCTCGTCGGAGGAAGCAGGAACTCTCCCTGCTTTTCCTAGTCTTTATTTCTAATCCGACCCCTCATCCAAGGTGCTCACCCTGAGTGGCTGCTGACCCAGAAGCCTTCAAGTGGGACATGGAAGCAAGAATATTCTAGCATTACAAGATCAGTGCCTGCGGGTGGACAGGTCAAAGCGTACGGTGCCACTGCCGCTGCCTAAAGATGTCCGAGTTGGTAGTGTGGCTACTTACATTCTCAGACTAGCACATCTGAAGGAAGTTTATCACACTGCTTTCCCGGGGGCTGTTTCCAAGCCTGCTGAGATTAATTAAATCAAACCCCATGCGGCGATTATTCTGAAGCAGAATGGCTTATTAAATTCCAGCGCATATGCTGGATTACTGAATTTGTTTTGTCCGACTAGATGATTATGTTTTTGTTTGTTTCCTACTACAGGACTTTAATATCCTTTTTTTCATTTCTGTGGGTGGGTACAACCAATCTCTTTTGGTTATTCTTCCCTGCTGGGACGAGGAATCTCTAGGGAAGAAGGAAATACCTGCTGTCAGTAGGACAGTACTGTTTTCTAGGCTTTCCTGGAAAGTTGTTTCTGTAGAACTAGGTCTTTCTCTCCACACAGTGCCTCTGTTTTTCTTGGGCTGGGAGTTTTAAGAAGGCTTTGTGTCAGTTGGAACACTTGTCTTCTGAGATGAAGATAGTGGCCATCTGTGCAGATCGGTCCAGGAGGAACAGAAGGTTGGCTCAGCAGGAAGGTTCCTGGTCCCTTGTCACCCGGACCCAGAGCGGTCACTCCTCTGTGTGTGCTTCTGGGTCAACTAAAAAGACCTGGGAAGCACTTTGGTCATTATTGAGAGAGGATTTTTTTTAAAAAACATAATGCTGTTGAAATCGTGCGTGCGTGTGTGTGTGTGTGTGTGTGTGTATTTTACTGTTTCTTCCAAACAGAAGAGTTTCTTTTATATGATTGTTTTAAAGAGAACTGGTCATGCAGTGACCAGTTATTACACATGACATGCCTGGCTAATGAACTTTTCTCTTCCTTGTACAAACTCACGGTTGCAGGATTCAGAAAGAAGTAACTTGGAACACATTTCTCATGGGCTTTTAGATGGAAAGCTATTTCCCCATTGGGAGGATCCCACAGGTTTTACCTTAGAGGAGTGAGAACTTCAGCCCCATGTCGGAATCCACTCACTGAGGGCTCGGGAGGAGATCTGGGTGGTTTCGGGTTCCCAGGGCAGCGTGCCATCTGAGTGCAGAAGCCCTTGGAATGTGCTGCCCACTGGCTGCCTCGTGTACTCCGTGCTGCCTTGGCGAGAGGCGGAGGGAGATGGGGGAGTGGTGGCCCTCATCTCAGAACCTGCGGGACAGATCTGAGCACCTGCTGCTTCCGTGTGGAGGACCAGATGCTGGAAATGTTACCAGGGTGAGGTGGATGGTTTCAAAGAAGTGGTTATAGAGGGCTGGTAACTACGGTGATGGCCCAGCAGGGAGGTGGCCACACCTGCTTGCTGGTGCTTGACGGGGTATCTATGCGGGAATTCAGACTTCTGGCATCTGTCCTGGGCTCTCCGGCTGAACCTGTCTACGTCAGTCATGAGGTTTGGATGGTCAAGGAAAGGTCTCTGTAAAATACCCAAGTCCTGGTGTTTGGTTGTGTGAAAGACGCAGCAGTGGTGCGTAGGTGGTTTTCTTTAGCTGGACTAACATTGGTAAAAGTCAGCCTCTGACACAGAAGAGGCAAGTGTTGGCGGAAGAGAGTGGGAATTCGAGAGTTAAGGCAATGTGTAATTGTATTCGTGGAGAGTTTTAAATTCTTATTTAATTTAAAAAATTAAGCTTTTTTATTTTGAGATAATTATAGATTCACATGCATGGTAAAATACAGTGATATTTATGTGATATTATACAACATCACAACCGGGATATTAGCATTGATACATGAAGATAAATAACATTTCCATCACCAAGAGGGTCACTTGCGTTGTCCTTTTATTTCAAAAATGTTACAAAATTTGAATCATACAGTGTGTTAGGTATTGCTTTTCTTACTGAACACAATTCTCTGAAGATGATACTACCCCTTCTTTGGATATGGGCCTTGCATATATGTTCTCTGACTCTGCAGCTTGTCTCTTTGACCTCTTAACAGGGTCCTTTGCAGAACAAAAGTTTTTTGTGTTGATGAGGTCTAATTTATTGATTTTTTTCCTTTTATGGAGTATGCTTCTGGTGTCAAGTCTAAGAACTCTTTGCCTAGCCCTAGATCTTGAAGATTTCCTTCTATTGTTTTTTAAGTTTTATAGTTTTACATTTAAGTCCATGACCCATTTGAGTTAGTTTTTGTATGAGGTGTGAGATTTAGGTTGTGGTTTTTTGTGAGGTTTTTGTTTGTTTGTATGTTTTTGCCTGTAGATGTCTAATTGCTCCAGCCCCTTTTTTGTTAAAAAGGCTATCCCTCTTCTGTTCAATGCCTTTTGCACCTTTATCAAAAATCAGTTGGGCGTATTGGTGTAGGTCTGTTTCTGAGTTCTCTTTTCTGTTGAATTTAGCTGTGTGTCTCAGCCAGTATCACAGTCTTGATTACTAGAGCTATGAGTCTTGAAATTGGGTAGATTGATTCCTCCCACTTTATTCTTTTTCAGAATTGTTTTAGCTAGTCCAGCTCCTTTCCCTTTCTACATAAATTTTAGAATAATCTTCTCATATCTACAAAAAAATCTTGCTGGAATTTGGGGAGAATTGACATCTTTACTATGTTGAATTTTCCAGTCAGTGAACACAATACGTCTCTCCATTTCTTTCATCAGCATTGTCTAGTTTTAAGCATATAATTTCTGTTCATGTTTGCATAGATTTACACCTAAGTATTTCATTTTTTGGAGCACTTGTAAATGGTATTGTATTTTTTATTTCAATGTCCATGTGTTCATCGCTAGTATATAGAAATACAATAATTATTTTTTTTGGATGTTTAACTTGTATTATTTAACCTTGTAGAGCTCACTGATTAGTTCTAGGAGTTTTTTGGTAGATTTCTTGGGATTTTCTATGTAGGCAGTCATGTCATCTGCAAATAGGGATGGTTTAATTTCTTCCTTTCTAAGCTGTATGCCTTTCATTTCCTTTTCTTGCCTTATTGCACTGGCTAGAACTTCTCATGCTGTGTTGAATAAGAGTGGTGAGAGCAAAGTCCTTGCCTCTTCTTTCTGATCTTAGAGGGAAAGCATCCTGTCTTTTCACCATTAAGCATAATGTTAGCTGTAGGTTTTTGGTAGATGCTCCTTATCGAGTTGAGGAAATTGTCTTCTATTCCATTTTTTTGAGAGTTTTTTTTTATGATGACTGAATTTTATCAAATTTTTTTCTATCGATTGATATGATCATATGATTTTTTTCTTTAGCCCGTTAATATAATGAATTATATTGATTAATTTTCAAACACTGAACCAGCCTTGGATTCCTGGAATAAACCCAAATGGAATAAACCCCACTTGGTCATGTGTTGTAATTATTTTTATATATTGCTGTATTATCTTCTGTTTTATTAAGCATTCTTATGTCTATATTCATGAAGGATATTGGTCTGTCTGTAGTGGGGTTTTTGTTTTTGTCTTCGTTTGTTTTTGGTGGTGGTGGTGGTAGGGTACTATTTTTATCTGGTTTTGGTATGAGGGTAATACTAGTTTCATAAAATGAATGGAAGTTGTCTTCCATTTCCTGGATGACAAAGGGTGGAATTGGTGTTAATTCTTTCTTAAATATTTAGTAGAATTCTTCAGTGAGAGCATTTGGGCCTGGAGATTTCTTCTTAGTTTTGAAATGACATATTCAATTTCCATAAATGGTTAAGGTCTGTTGAAGTTACCTGTTTCATATTGTGTGAATTGTGGTAGTTTTTGTTTTTTGAGCAAGTGGTCCATTTTGTCTAAGTTGTCCAATTTGTGTGTATGGAGTTGTTCATAGTATTCCCTTATTATCTTTTTTTTTTAAAGAATCAATTTTATTTATTTTTGATTGCGTTGGGTCTTTGTTGCTGCGCGTGGGCTTTCTCTAGTTACAGTGAGTGGGGGCTACTCTTTGTTGTGGTGCGCGGGCTTCTCATTGTGGTGGATTCTCTTGTTGCGTAGCACGGGCTTTAGGTGTGCGGGCTTCAGTAGTTGCGGCACGCGGGCTCAGTAGTTGTGGCTCATGGGCTTAGTTGCTCCGCAGCATGTGGGATCTTCCCGGGCCAGGGCTCAAGCCCATGCCCCCTGCATTGGCAGGCAGATTCTTAACCACTGTGTCATCAGGGAAGTCCCCCCTTATTATCTTTTTGATGTCTGCAGTGTCGGTAGTGTTACCTTATTTCATTCCTAATATTGGTATATTGTGTCTTTTTTTCTTTATTCTTTGTCAACCTTGTTAGAAAGTTTGTAAATTTTATTACTCTTTTAAAAGAACCAGCTTTTAGTTTTAGTGATTTTTGCTGTTTCTCTGTTTTCAATTTCTTTTATATCTGTTCTTGCCTTTATTATTTCTTTCCTTTGCTTGCTTTGGGTTTATTTTGCTCTTTCTCTAGGTTCTTGAGTTGGGAGTTTAGACTACTAATTTGAGAAGTTTCTTACTTTCTTATGTATTTATTTAATGCTGTAAATTTCCCTCAGAGCACTGCTTTAGCGGTGTTCTACAAATTTTGATATGTTGCATTCTCATTTTCATTTTTATTCGGTTAAATGTATTTTTTAAATTTCTCTCTAGACTTCCTCTTTGACCTGTGGATTATTTAAAAGTGTGTTGTTTAGTTTCCAGATGTTTGGAGATTTTCCTTTTATCTTTCTGTTATTGATTTCCAGTTGATTCTGTTACGGTTGGAGAACACATTCTGTATGATTTCAGTTCTTGAAAAATTTTTGAAGTTTGTTTTATAGCCCAGAATATTGTTTGTCTTGATCTGTGTTCTATGTGCATTTGAGAAGACTATATATATTCTGTTGCTGTAGGGTGGAGTTTGCTATAACTGTCTAATCCTGTTGGTTAATGCTGTTAATCCTGAAATGGAGTGTTTTGTTGTAGTGATGTTAATAGTTATTATTTGTTTCTTGCTTTTGTTTTTTTCTGGTGAGGGAAGGGGAATGAGGATTAGACAGTGAAGAATTTGAAATCATATTGTCTGGCAAGAATAAGGAGACTAAAACTCCGTATTGCCAATTTAGGGCAACTTTGACAACCATCCAAGGAAAGAGTAGAGTTTATATTCTCTATTGAAAATGTAGGTACCAGAGGGCCAGTTCACTACACCATTGTTTTAGGATTAGAAAGTCTGAAGAAAACCATGCTTGATCTCAAAATTAGAGGTCAGGCAGCTAAAGTTGCTGACCAGGACTGGAGAAAAAGGATATATTTCAAGGTTGTGTACATTACCTCTTGTTGAATAGTATTTATTAGTTAACTGGCTTATTGCTTATTAAGTATTCAACCTTTAATTAGATCTAGAGCAGAGTCATGGGTTATTGACATAAAAGCTATATTATTAATCTATTCTAAAAAGTTTGTTATGTAATTCCTCTATTCCAGATATGGTGTTAGTTCCTGATAATATAAAAATAAACTAGAGAGACATGGACTTAAGTATTTTTTATTCTCCCACAGAACAAAAACCTAGAAATCTCAATGGCTTCCACAAAGACTGATTACTGGAAAACATAAGAATAAATTAAACCTTGAAGATTATTTTAGTTTCAGATGCTGCCACTTAAATATGAAAAGCAGTATTGAATATGCTGTGCGGGGAACCTGTTTTATTACATGGTTGCGTAGTCGCTTTCAGTTAAAAGCCGGGCATTTCTTGCAGGTCTCCTGTGTGTCAGGCACTGAAGTGAGTGCAGGAGATCTGGCTTTGCTTAGCCCCTGGTGTACTTTTTCTTTCTTAAGTCTGATTGTTATAAAGATAGAGGCCAAGTGTAAATTTCTTAAACTTTATATACATTTTTATGTATTATTTCTTGAGAAATAGAAGCTTCCATGTATACTGAAAAGTTTTATTTACATCACTTTTTCAGTAACACAACTATATAAAGAATATCTACGTAAGTCATGTTGAATTTAAATACAAACAGATCCGGTATCAGTGTCAGTACTGAAGTTACCTCACATCGTTTTGTAAACACACTATTAGTTTAACCTGTTTAACCAGGTGTAATTATAGAAGGGCAGCAAAGACCTTGGTCTATTACTTTTCATGTAACACAACAAAAAGTGAGAAAATACAGTTAAATATATCATAGTGTTTGCTCTCTTTTTCACAATGACATCATAGTTTCCCTTTAATATCTCTTTTTCAGATCACGAAAACATGTTATTCTCCCAGAAAACCAGTTGCTTTGATTAATGGGGCCAGGCCAGTCCAAGGACAGATTAAGCACACAGGAACCTGGCATGATCCCTGGAAATGGTCCTGTCTTCTTTCTGTCACCGTGGGGCTCTTTAATGTAATCACCATGTTTTCTGTTAATTCTCTAAAGAAGCTCCATATATCTAAGTAAATGGTAGGTGGTTGGTTGATAATCTATTTTTGATATTTTACTTTTTATTCAAAAATATTTTTATTGGGAATTCCCTGGTGGTCCAGTGGTTAGGACTCCCCACGTCCACTGCAGGAGGCCCAGGTTCAGGGAACTAAGATCCCACGAGCAGCGTGGGGCGGCCAAAAAAAAACAGATTTTATTGAAATATAGTTGATTTACAATGTTGTGTTAGTTTCAGGTGTACAGCAAAGTGATTCAGTTATACATACATATATAAACATATATATTCGTTTTTTACATTCTCTTCCATTATAGGTGGTTGACAGACTATGAATTGTTAAAAAATAACAAGCTCATGCTTTATTGCTTATCATTTTATTAACCAGCCTCCTCCTTTCTTCCTCGTATAAAAAGAAGTGGAAAATGGTCTATTCAACTTCTTTGTTATTCCTCAGTTAATCACAGCATGGCGGACACGGACACCGCTTTACTTCCCTGGTTCACCATCATTTTTAACTGTGACATTAACTTCTTAGAGATATTTGGAAGAAAGTGATCAAACGCCTCTATAACAATTCAGGCGTGTATCCGTTGGTCTGGCTGATACGGTTTGCCTTTGATTTATCTAACAGGAGCTATGCAGTTTGGATGGAAACTCAGTAGGTTCTGCCTGTCGGGTCCCAAGGGAAGGTGGCCCAGTGTTAGCAAACTTTCTTATTTTCCAAGAGAATCCAGAAATCTTAATGCAAGTGAAATATCTCTATTCTTTTTTTTTAATGTTTTATTTATTCTATTTTATTTATTTTTGGCTGTGTTGGGCCTTCGTTGCATCGTGCAGCCTTTCTCTAGTTGCGGCGAGCCGGCGAGCAGGGGCTACTCTTCGTTGCGGTGCGCGGGCTTCTCATTGCGGTGGCTTCCCTCGTTGCGGAGCACAGGCTCTAGGTGCGTGGGCTTCAGTAGTTGTGGCTCGTGGGCTCAGTAGTTGTGGTTCGCGGGCTTAGTTGCTCCGTGGCATGTGGGATCGTCCAGGACCAGGGCTCGAACCTGTGTCCCCTGCATTGTCATGCGGATTCTTAACCACTGAGCCACCAGGGAAGCCCAAAATCTCTCTATTCTTAAATATTGAAAATGAACTCGGTTTTTAAAAAAACTCCCCGTGTAGGCCAAAAAGGCACGAGAGGTATGAAATGCAAGCTGAAAGCCCATGCCTGCCGGTCCTGAGCGCGCTCTTAAAAACGTGTGTTGAATTAGCAGCAGTTCATTGAGCTGCTTTATGATATGGCTGCCACAAATAGAGCTCTTTTAGAAACGTCTGAGCAACATGCATCTGTCTTCTTGTAGTAAGAGTTTGTTTTACTCCACAATTGTGACATGACTTGTTTTTTTTTTAATTTTTATTTTATATTGAAGTACAGTTGATTAACCATGTTGTGTTAGTTTCAGGTGTACCGCAAAATGATTCAGTTATACATATACATGTATCTGTTCTTTTTCAGATTCTTTTCCCATTTAGGTTATTACAGAACATTGAGCAGAGTTCCCTGTGCTGTACAGTAGGCCCTTGTTGGTTATCTGTTTTAAATATAGCAGTGTGTACATGACACTACTTGTATATAGTGATTAATAGTACTAGTAATAACAGGGACCATAATAAGCACACTTACTGTGTGCCATGCGGTGCTGGGAGGGTGTTATTGTCCGCATAAGATGCACATATTGAAGACCAGAAAGTTTAAATAATGACCTGAGCTGACACATGCTGTCTAATGGCTGAGCTGAGATTGTAACCCTGTGGTTCATTCTTCACCATTCCTGCCTGTTACCACCTTCTTACTCTGTTAAGAGTGAGTGGACTGCACGCCTGAAACTAACACAACATTGTTAATCAACTGTACTCCAATATGAAATAAAAATTAAAAATAAAAGAATGAATTGGCACCACAGCAAAGCCACTAGCCTCATTTGTTTCTTTTTTAAACAGCTTTATTGAAATATAATTGACATACACATACTACTGTATATAAAATAGATAACCAACGAGGACCTACTGTGTAGCACAGGGAATCATACTCAATATTTTGTAATAACCTATCAGGGAAAAGAATCTGAAAAAATATAGGCATATATGCATAACTGTATCACTTTGCTGTACACCTGAAACTAATAAAACTACAATTTAAAAAAAAAGAAATATGATTGACATACTGTGCCCCTCATCCATTTAAACTGCAGAATTAAACTGTTTTTATTATATTCACAGAGTCATGCGAATCATCCCCACGGTCAATTTTAGAACGTGCTCATTGCCCCAAAAAGAAACCCCCATGCCCACTAACAGTCACTCCCCTTTCCCCCCAAACCCCCAATTTTTTGTGCAGTTAGTTACCAATAAATAATGACTGTTATAACTGATGGCTTAAGCTCCTTTTAAAGAATGAAGCTGATATTAGCCATATTTTAATATTCATATTTAATATTTATCTAGTATTAACCATATTCTAGTATTTGTTTGAAATAATAGATGATGTGGTTCAGTATATGAAATTTTAACAGCTGATTAGCTGAAATTTTTCCTCATTAAATTCTTTGACAAAGGAGTACTCTTTTTTTCTAATAATTCTTTGGAATGTCTCTGGAAGCTGTTGTAAAAGAATGTAGTTTTCCCTTGAGGAAATGCCTAAGGTCGTGGGCTCCAGAGTCAGCCGGCCTGGGCCCAAGTTCCGGCACTCACTGGCGTGTGGTTTTCCCCGCTTCCTGATTTCACACAGGAGCTGGCGTTCAGTAAGAGCTGAGGGTTAAGTGATTGTGCTCCCGTATTTGTCATCAGTACCTGGTATAGCCTGGTAGCCAATACATGTCTGAGTGAAAAGTTGCATTGAAATTATTAACCTACTTGTGGAAAACTCCTCTTCGGTTTCTTTTTTTTTTTTTTTTCCCCTGTAGGAGGAATCCCGCCTTGGGAAGGAAGGCTGGCTGGGTGACATGCAAGCTATTTCTAGAAAGGCTGAGTCTTCCCACCACCCTTAGTGTGAAGATGAGATTAGCATGACTTCAGTGCTATGATTTTTATGGTCCTGTCTTTATCCTTCCTTAAGCTGTATCCCTTAATTTTTCAAAGCCTTCATTTCTAGTAATTTTGGGTGCTACTAATGGGGTTACAGTTTGCCGTGCAGATTTTATCGGCATTAGAAGACTCACCGTGTTCTGCGTCGTTAAGCAGACCCATTAAACGAGGCCTAGTCCATCCAAACGCGCCCGATGAGACCCCGGGGGGTGGGCTGGGGGTGTGTACCGCAGTGACTCGCATGTCGTGGCACTGTTCTCCGTGCTGGTGGGGGGCCTCACAGGGGCGAGGGGCACCATGATTGTCATTGCTGCATTTGGGATAGGGTTTTATGGAGCTTCTCAGGAAAGACGTCTACTCACATATATTGCCTGCTCATGGTAACTGGCCGGCAAAGGTAGAGAAAGATTTCTACATGCACACATGACTTCCTAGCAATAAGGTTAAAGCCTCTTTTTTTTTTGAGTTATTATTTCCCGTACTCTCTTGGGTTCTTTCTCTTACTGAATCTAAATCTCTTCATTTCGTTTTCTTTCATTTGTATGTTGAGGTTGTTTTAGCAGAGGGCTGAGTGTTTCAAAAATCACACAAACTGAACATACATTTTTCACCTATAAGTCAAATATAATGAATAGAATCTTCCTTCCATGCAGACATAACTCTTCCCTGTGGAAAATGCCATCAAAGCAAACCAAGGTTGGTGGCAGAACTAGAAACATCTGACCAGGCATCCTCACTCCTTAAACTTAGTAGACAAAAAAGCGGCATGTCCAGAAGTTGGAACTCTTCCTACATGGAAAGTTTTCAGAGATCCCAATCGAGGCATTTATTACTTTGTAACGCTCCCCATTGGCTGGCGGTGGCCTTACCTGTTGGCGCACCTGGCCTGGGGGAGGAAGAGCTGACCTGCATTGCTCTCCACACTGGGATTCGAAATTTAGAGCATTCGTTCAAATCCTGATTTTGCCCTGTGCGATTTTTTTTTTTTTTTTTTTTTTTTTTTTTGCGGTACGCGGGCCTCTCACTGTTGTGGCCTCTCCCGTTGCGGAGCACAGGCTCCGGACGCGCAGGCTCAGCGGCCGTGGCTCACGGGCCCAGCCGCTCCGCGGCATGTGGGATCTTCCCGGACCGGGGCACGAACCCGCGTCCCCTGCATCGGCAGGCGGCCTCTCAACCACTGCGCCACCAGGGAAGCCCGCCCTGTGCGATTTTTAAAACGATCATGTAAGCATCCTCTGCAATGGTGCTACCTGGGTTTTTCATATATTGGTTCACTTCGTACATACAACACAGTGAGCAGACATTAGTACTCGCACCCTGTGAAGGAGACTAGGCTCGGGGAGATTAGGTAACTTGTTAAAAATCACCCAGAAAAGCTAATTTCCTTCACAGGACTGCTGTGAGAAGTTACATAAAGTACTAAGTGAAGAGTCACTAGCTGATTCCTTTTTTTTTTTAAAACGTATTAAAAATCATTCAGGGCTTCCCTGGTGGCGCAGTGGTTGGGGGTCCGCCTGCCGATGCGGGGGGCAGGTCGGGGAGGATCCCTCGTGCCGCGGAGCGGCTGGGTCCGCGGGCCATGGCCGCTGGGCCTGCGCGTCCGGAGCCTGTGCTCCGCGGCGGTGAGAAGCCCGCGTACCGCAAAAAAAACAACAAAAAAACCCCATTCAGTTTTATTAATTAACATATTAAGTTCCCACATAGCCTAAATAAACCTTTAACAATCCACCTGTGATTCTCTATCAAAATAAAGATTACAGGAATTCAGAAGGATTCTTGTTCTTCTGGTAGAATGATCTGAGAAATGTGATTTCCATGGTTTACAAAATGGAGGCTAATAATTTAGTAAACAGGGATGTATTATACATTAATTTTATAACATCTTATGGAAGAGTTACCTATCCTTTTCTTGGAGATCGATGAAGATGTATTTATTTCAAACATGCCAACTGATATTCAAGACTTCTATCTATTGATTTAGTGAATGTTTATCAGGATTTTAATGAACCACCATCCTTTTATCCTAAAAAGCAATTTAAAATTTAGAAGGATCCTCTGTCTTAGTTGAATACAAAGAATGATTCCCTGAACGCTCAACTATAGGAATGTTTTAAATCAATGGCAGACATCATCTCCATTTAGATTTTCATTGTACATTTTATATTACAGTGTCTTTAAACATCCATGGGGAAGTAGATATAAAAGATTCCCATCAAAAACCTGAGTTTACTTTTCACACTAGAAAGAAAAGCAGGTAGTAATTTGATAGTTGAATTATATTCATTATTGTTTTCAAATCACCTCATATAATGACTGGCTCCTTCTTTATTCATGGCAGTGTTGACTGCCATGTTTGAATGACTGATTTTGAATAGGTATCTGGTATCTGTGCTCCCTGTGAATGACTCATTTTGAGAAATCAGTGTTCAACTCATTTGAATGTTGAAATTCCCACAGAAAATCCTCTGGGAAGAATTTTTGGTTCTACCCGAACCCAAATAGTCAGACTGCTTTTGTCCTGAAACCCAAACCATGCAGCTGAACAGAACCGCCCCTGTTGACTGGGTCACAGGTGGGCCCAGCTGTCACCTGTCCACACACCCACTGCCTGGTCGCAAGCAGGCACCCTCCCATGTACGGGAAAGAGGGGGAAAAGTACAGATAGGGCCGGCGGCATTGCCAACATGATCACATTCTCGTTGTTGTTGCTGGTTAAGGTTTTTCTGGAGTGTATATTTAACTTGTTGATTTCTTTTCTCTCTGATGTGTAATTGTTGTTATACATTAACTTAATGCTGGGCAGCAGCATGAACCTACAAATCGCACTGGTGGGTTTTTGTGTTCTGCGCAGGACAAAGTTCAAAGCTCAGATAATTTCACGGTCTGAGCTCTCCTGCTGAGCGACCAGGACCTAAAATAAACTCATCCCTACTGTGGTGTGACCTCGGTGGTGGCCTTTTGAAGACTTGGAAAGGTAGGATGGGTCCAGTCTGCCGTTTTAAAATGAAATAGTTCTTTCGTTATCTTAATGGAGATCGGAGTTAAAGGAAAACCCATTGTTTTATTTTTGTTCTGAGTTTAAGGTCAAGTGGTAGCGTGTACCGAAAGTGCATTCGTTTTACATTATGTTTTGCTTCTCCAGGGGACCTACTCTGTAATTGTATTTATTACCAATTTGGGCATTTCCCCCCTTTACGTAACTTAATATAAGCCTTTCCTAATAATGGAGACCAGAGCACCTCACTGTGACGTGTGTTTGTGGCGCTGAGTAGATGCTAGTTTGTGTGACCAAAGAATGTACAGTAAATGCTTCTGCTTATAACTGTTCCCAGCACACATGACAGGCACTAGGTAAAATTTTATTGCTCGCTCTGTGCAAGATTTTTTTCACAAGGGATTTTATTTATTGGCAACGTTCGGCCACGAGTATGATTTTTTTAGGCGCCTATAATTTAGATTTTTCTGATTCAAGGCTATAATTTACTCGAAAGCTACTTGGAAATCCATTCTGTAAGAAATAAACCAATGCAGAGAATTAAGGGACTGAGATGTGCAAGGGCCAAATTAAGTTAGGACTTTGATTTTACCTCTGGGAATAATTTACTTCCTCAATTTTGAGTCCATTAGTAGCCTGTCACTTTTGACATCATGATTATTGACAATTCTGCATATCTAGTCTTTGAATATGCTCTCATTTCAGAAACCTTCAGCAGATCATTGGTCTTAACATACAAGGCATGGCATTTTAGAGATCGTATGAGGCATTTTATTGAAAATTTCTGATTACCTGGATTTAACAGTTTCTTCCAGAGAAACAGAACTGAAATGAGAGAGCGAGAGAGACCCAGAAGTTGACTGGCTTTGAGGAATGAGCTCATACAGTTGCGGGGCTGGCAACAGCACAGTCTACGGGCAGCTCGCCAGGCTGGAGAGTCTAGCAGGAGCTGATGTCGCGGTCTTGCCCCGAAGGCAATCTTGAGGCTGAATCCCTTTCTCTTTGGTAGACGTCAGTCTTTTAAGGCCACCTACTGATTGGATGAGGCCCACCCACGTTGTGGAGGGTCCTGTCATCTGCTTGACTCAACGTCTCCTGATTTAACTGTTCATCATATTTTTAAAAAGTGCCTTCACAGCAACATCTAGACTAGCGTTTGACCAAATAACTGACACCATGGCCCAGCCAAGTGGACACGTGACATTAACCACGTGACACGTGACATTAACCATCACTGCCGCCAAGTGGACACGTGACATTAACCATCACCGCCGCCAAGTGGGGAGATATGGATGTGACAGTTTACCTGTGTGGACGATAAAAGGTTCTCTTTCCTCTACCTGCTCACATGATGTGGAGTTAATTTCAAAGTAAAAGTGGAAAATTAGAGAGCTGGGGAGTAACCACAGGAAAATTCAGTGCTTCACCAGTGATGAGAAACGAGAAGTGTGACTGAAGATAGGAGGGGAGGACACGTCAAGGATATGCCAAGGTCATGTCCGGCGGGTGCAGGGGCCGAAAGCAGCCTTCGGACAGGGAAGGGCATGCGAGTTGCAAGAGCGGTGGCGACAGCCCAGTAAAGGTGATGCCCCGGTGCCCCAGAGCCCCAGACCTGCACCCAGGTGGAAGCTCAACCATGCGCCCTGACTTAAGGCTCCAGCAGAAATGATTCTCGGTTGGCATCAGGGTCTGAGTCAGGCCGCTGTGCCCAGCCCCCTCGCTAGAGAGAAGTTACCTTTCAGGATCTTGCAGCCTTAAATTTCAGGAGGTGAAAGCAAAGCACAGTAATTGAGTGGGCACATTAATTTTCTGCATGGAAAACACAGGTTTTAGAGCGAAGGGCTCCACGGGGCAATTTGTTTGAAATGGGCAATAGAACTATTGGAAAAAATCCATCAAATGGAGAGAAAAAGAAAGCAATTCCAAGAGATAGGGTAGGAAATCGTAGTGCCTTTGGCTTCTGTGAGTCCTGGGGAAGTTCTAATTGGCTAATTTATCAAGAAAGCGATTCCGTTTCTACAGAGTCACACTTCGTCTGCTGTTCAGTTAAAAGGGCCTTGGTGTGGGTCAGGTGGGTGGGAGCGGGTTTGTGCAAACGGAGCAGAATCAACAAAGAGCTTTGTATTAATCCTTTTCCTTCGGGAGGCCCTTCCCGCAGACGCCGAGCTCCACACGGTGACACTTCGGCAGCAAACTCCTTTTTTCAGAGCAGCGTCACCTGTGCTGTCACTGGTCACAGGCGTCCAGGCTTTCAGACGCATGAATTCCTTCACTGTCCCAAGAAAGGGGAGAGTTCCAGGCCAGCCCAGACCTCTTCTTCTGAGGCCTCAGGGTGTGCGGGGGCCATGTCCAGAGGCCACTGAGCTCACTGTGGCCCCCGAGGGTTCCGTGGCTGCCTTTCTGAGTGGCCGCAGCCGCCTCTGGTTCTAGCCAGCCATGCTGCCAGTGTCCCTGCGGCCTCCTGCTACAGAGGTTTGACAGAGGCATGGAGAACAGCCACCCATCTCCTCCCCCTGCGTTTACTTCTCGTCGATATGATTTGATGTACGTCATCCAGGTAGTGAAAGTACACTCCAAGTTAAATGGTGATCTCCGAATTTTCAAATCGACGGCCTTTTCTCGGTACTCCTGGTTCTCTGCAGCCATGACCTGTCGATCAGCGTACTTGAAGCTCTGCCTGGTGGCCGTGCACCTGCCCGCCTGGCTCTGCCCTGCCGCCGCTCCGCAGCGCGCTGAGGGCACGTCCTTCTGCATGTGGGGCTCTGGAGCTCTCCTCCCTCTCAGCTGCAGCCGTTCACTCACTCCGCACATCCCGGGACACCGGGGTCTCTTCTGAGTCAGGAACCAGTTCTGTGCACGTCTGATGTGGCGGCAGAGCCCAGCCACCAGCTCTCAGTGCCGTGTCCCCTGCCTCGGGCTCCAGGGGACGGAGTTGGTCTGCCCACTGCCGGGGCATGGTGGGGCAGCGGGGAGCGCGGAGGGTGTGGCTGGGGAAGAGAGGCACCGGAGGCGGGTCTCAGGGGATTTTGAGAGGCTCCGTGGCCACAGAGGCCTCCGTGTGGGTGGGACAGCGCAGACCTGCGGAGACGCGGGCGGACCGAGGTCCCGAGCGTCCGCACGGGGTCGGATGAGAGCGTCCTGTTCTTCCTGCTGCTCGCTGAACACCCGGCTCGGAGCCTCGCACGTCCTGGGAGTTCCTTACGGTTTATGAAAGTCGGTGTGAGTCAGGGCAGCTGTGAACAATGAGGGCCTGAGGACCAGGCTGGGGAGGTTGACTTTCGACCCAGGAAGGGACGGGAGTGTGGAAGGTGCTGGCTGTGACTGGGGACACACTGTAGGACCTTTCCCTGAGGACATGGCATTGGGTGTGGAATGGATGGAGAGCAGGAAAATGATCACAGCTTTCGGTGAGAAGTAGCACAGCCCGAGGCAGGGGGTGTGGATGTGGACATGGACACAGAGACCTGGATGTGAGGGCGGGAGACAGGTGAGGACACGGCGGGGACGTGGGGTGTCCTCAAGCCATGGGTGTGGACAGCGGGGAGGACGGGCAGCGCGAGCAGGAGATGCTGGAGGTTTCCTTGTCTCGGGGGCTGCTGAGAAGAGGCCGTGGGTCCTGGTGGAGATGCTCCTGGTTCTTAGGAGAGTTCATCCCCGAGCAGGGAAGGGGGGGCACACGGAGCTGGAGAAATCCCCTTGTGGAGCAAAGGGCAGCTGATGAGGAGATGGATAGACGGGGAGCAGCGCCGGGTGGAGCAGCGGCCGGGGCGTCCCAGGAGCCTGGAGAAGAGTGGGGGGTCACGTCGTCCCCGGCTGCAGGGCAGTCGGGTGGGAGGTGAGGAGGGCGCCTTTGATTGGTGCTGGGCAGTAGCACGTCGGCAGCAAGAGCGGTTTCCAAATGCAGCGAGGCAGCGGCAGGGTTAAAGGTGCAGCAGTTCACCCCCGGACAGTCCTCTGTCGAGGGCTCCGCGCGCAGACGCGTGCTGGGTGACGGAGCTACAGCGATGGGCAGCGCTTAGGCAGCCTGGTCCCTCGTAGCGATTCCGGGCAGTGAGGTGAGATGAGTCATCAGGGAGTGGGGATCTGTTGAGAGAAGTCCAGACGGGAGGGGTCCTGAGGACCGTAGGAACACAGGAGAGGGGCGGGAATTGGAGAAGAGAGCGTGGGAGCCTCAGCTGTGCGAGCGTCTGGTCCATCTTCCCACCTACAGGCCCACGTTTTAGGCCCTGACGGTGCCTCATGGGTCTTCGCTGCCTCTGGTTACGTGGGCTCTGGCAGCTTCCCCCGAACATGGAGAGGGTCCTCGAAGAACAGATTCTAGAGCGGTGAGACCCCAGTTGTACATGGAGCTGAAATGCCTGTTATGTCGGGCGAGTGCCCGTAGACGCGGTGGTTTAAATGTGCATGTCTAGGTGTCCTGAACTTTTGTCGTTCAGAACAGGATTTTTTTTTTTAAAGAACAGAAAGGAAAGCTCACGTAGCTAACATCACGCTGAGATTTCTCTTTCCCTTCTGGCCTGCAAGAGAAGGGCAGGACCTGGAGAGGAGAGTCCGGGCCCTTTGCTGGAGGCGGAGCAGCCCTGCGAGAGTCACGACGTGGCCGGCGGGGGGACGCGGCTGTTGATATTGCGGTAGTTGTTTCCTGTGGACATCTGAGTCGTTCACAGACCGTGGCGTTGGATCGCTGATTTTTCTTCCAACCTCCCCCTCACGTGACTTTTGAAAAGACAGTTACTTCATGTCTTCTTAACCTGTGACCGTTTTCGAACTGTGGTCCTTTGATGACTGCATCGGTGATATTCAGACTGAGTTGGCCACTGTGCTAAGTTGGGTTTCTTCCGTGGCCGAATCACTTGTATGCTGTTTAAAAATTCTACCTGCTTAAGGTATGTGGAGTCTTGACTTCACCGGCTGGGTGTGAGTCAATGATTTCGTCTGTACTGTCCAAGGACAGCTGCAAGATGTTTGCCTGTTGGAGCAGGAGGTAAACCAGTGCACCTTGTAAGGGTGAATTACGGCTAAATTTGTGGGAAGAAGGCAGTGTAGCTTTCTGAAAGTTTCCCCATCCCCTCCCTCCAGCGCCAGCCTCTGGCAACCACTGGTCTGCTTTCAGTCTCCATGGACTTGCCTGTTCTCGACATTTCATAGAAATGGGATCACATGGTATATGGGCTGTCGAGACTGGCCTCTGTCACTTAGGATAATATTTTCAGTGTTCATCCACGTGTAGCATGTATTAGTGCTTCTTCTTTGGCCAAATAGTATTCAGATCCACGGGTACATTATATTTGGTTTATTCGTGCATCAGTGGGTGGACATGTGGTTTGTTTCCACTTTTTTAACTCTTAGGAATAATGTTGCTATAAACATTCACGCACAAGTCTTTGTGTAGACATGTTTGCGATTCTCTTGGGTAGATACCTAGGAGTGGAATTGCTGGGTCGTATGATAACTTTGTATTTGAGGAACTGCCCAACTGCTTTCTAAAGTGGCTGCGCCATTTTACATCCCCAGCTGCAGCGTAGGAGGGCTCTGATTTCTCCACATCTTTGTCAACACTTGTTATTGTCGAGGACAATACGGTATTCTAGCAAACTCCTAATTATTCAGGCACTGATTATCTGTGAGGTGGGTTTTCTAGGATTTTGGTTTCTCTTTCTTTCTTTGTCTTCCAAGCAACTGACCTGTTGGTTTCACTTCAACAATATCTAGTTTCACTTCTCTGGGGATAGGGGGGACCGTGGGAGAAGTTAAACTGGTTAATGTAGGTACATATTAACACCTGTTAACAAGTTGGCCAGAAAGGTTTAAGGAGAAAGGCTGACTGTGTTAGCTTACATGATATTTTGGATTAATGTCAAGTAGCTCTCTGTAGGACTGGGGCTGTGTCCTGAGGTACTGTGATAATTTGTAAATTTTGTGTCTTCTTTAATGCAAATATTGACAATTAATTATTTTCTGTATTATCTGAATGACCCCTGTATAGGGGAAACTGCAACTTAATTTTATTGCCTCCGTTTGCATTTGAATTTAATTTCTTGGTGCCAAGAAATTCAACTAAAGTGGCGGTACTTAATTTCATGCAGGGTTTTCAAGACACCTAAAGGGGTCTGGGGTAATATTTCCAAGAGCTTCCTGTGTTACTCAAATGTGGTGAGGGGGTGTCATGGTCAGTACCTCTCTGATGTTTTCCGTGAAGCCCCCGTAACGATGGTGAGCTGGAAGACACACTCGCTCCAACGGGGTGAAGGCTTGGCGTCAAGAGGTCCTTCGCCAGCGAACGTCACTGCGAGCTGTCAACTCCGGTCTTTAACAGTCGCGGAGTTTACATTCTGTCTCGTGGTGGTCACAGAATAGATAACTGACATTTATCTTACTATAAAACCAAGTCTTAAAAAACAAAAGATCAAATAAAAATAGCTGCGCCTTTCCACAGCACACTAAAAAAGCTCCAGTTTACACAGAACACATTTTTACTCCGCGCCATTCATTTATTTAATAAATGTTTATTGGTCGCTGAACTAGGGATAAAAAAGTGTAGAGATATTATCCCTAATTTTTTTCTTGAAGGATTTCTTTTTTTTAATCTGGATTTTTAAAAATTGATGTATAGTTGATTTACATTGTTGTGTTAGCTTCAGGTATACAGCAAAGTGATTCAGTTATATATATGTGTGTGTGTGTGTGTGTGTGTGTATTCTTTTTCAGATTCTTTTCCCTTATAGGTTATTACAAAATACATACTGAACATAGTTCTCTGTACTATACAGTAGGTTTTTGCTAGTTATCTGTTTTATATATAGCAGTGTGTATATGTTAGTCCTTAAAGGTCCTACAAGGTACTTGAGGAAACATCATTAGACCTGATAGAAGAAATCAAGTCAACATGAAATGAAAACGACGCAGGGTTGCTGTGGAGGAGATGTGGGGGCCGGGGCCTTAAATATTCGTGACTAAGTCATTGGAGATGACAGTTCACAGCTGAAAGGACCTGAGTTTGCGTTCCAGGTTCTCATGCTGGCTCTGTGACCTCTGTCAAGCGACCTGCTCATTCTAAGCATCCCTTTGCTTCCCCCAAGGGATCAGGCATGGTTAAGTTCTTATTGGAAATTTCTGGAACCGGGACCGTGCTGAGAGGCAGTGTGGTGTGGAGAAGAGAGAAGGTCAGGCTGCTCTCCTGTCAGTGCCCAGCTCGGGCCTCCTTCTGGGAGCCCTGGACCCCCTGTGAGTCCCAGGACCCACTGTCCTCTGGGTGAAATGAAGGTAATTAGAGCTGCGCGTGGAGCAGAAACGAGCGACCAGACTGCACGGATCTTGCATCCGTGGGGGCATCCGGTGTGGAATCGGGAGGGTGAGCAGAGCAGAGGGACATTTCCAAAAGCTCTAGAAGCGAAGCAGGTCCATGTACCGCACTGCAATATAACATCAATAATAGCAGCGCAGGAAAATGCGGGAGAAAGACGGAAGGCACCTAGCGGGTAGAAAGCAGGTCCATGTACCACACTGCAATATAACATCAATAATAGCAGCGCAGGAAAGTGCGAGAGAAAGATGGAAGGCACTTAGAGGGTAGAAAATCACGAAAAGGAGGTGGGAGTTTTGAGGATCACCCCTCGGGGTCATGGCTTTTAAAGAGTGAAGTAAAGATGAAAGAGCATTTTTTTTTTTTTTTTTTTTTTTTTGCGGTACGCGGGCCTCTCACTGCTGCGGCCTCTCCCGTTGCGGAGCACAGGCTCCGGACGCGCAGGCCCGGCGGCCATGGCTCACGGGCCCAGCCGCTCCGCGGCATGTGGGATCTTCCCGGACGGGGGCACGAACCCGTGTCCCCTGCATCGGCAGGCGGACTCTCAACCACTGCGCCACCAGGGAAGCCCGGCAGCTCATTTTTAAAACAATTCTGGTTTCCTCTTTGCCTGTTTGTTCAAACACACGGATCGTCTGATACAATGTCTGGCGGTTAATGTTCAATAAGTGTTATTTGCTCTCTAAAGAAATCGGCAGATGAGTAGGAAGCAGCGTATTTTAAGAGACAATAATAGGCATGATTTCTAAATTAGACTAGAGTACTGGATTATCTAGAAAAAGAGAACCAGTTTGAGGAGAAAGAGTCCAGGTTGAACTAAGCAACCAGTTGCCTGTGTAGGTGGGCAGTGATCAGATATATTGGAAAAGTGGAACTTGGTTATTTAGAAATCTTAACTTTGTGATAAAACTTTTTGTTGTTTTTGTTTTTATTATAACTGCTACAAAATCGACAATATTTGTATTATAAAACAGTTAAGAGTATATGATAACAGTGACAAAAACTGTGACATAACACAGACTCAGCAGAAGGTTATAAAGATGAAAAGAGTAATGGGACAGTGGTGACAATATAGTTTAAATGTATCAAGGTACAATTTTCAAAGTGTTAAAACATGACTAGCCGACAGAGCCATTGTGAGCTTGTGTGAAAGACATCTAGCTGGTGAGTGAGGGCAGGGGGCCGGGGTGGCGGCGCTGAGGATCAGAGCATTAGACCGTCTGGCAGGAAAGGTTGAAAGGTTTGCTAAGTTGGAGACAAGACCAGTTAATACCTTACAGGCAGTAACACCGTGACCTTTTCTGCATGGCAGAAATGATCTGCATCTCTACTGGCCACAGATAATCTGCAAATGAATCTGTAACTTACCAGATCAGCACAAAATAGCACGTCAAAATAAGGCACATTCTCCTAGAGAATGAAATGGCCTTTGGGTGGTCCTATTGGAGCCGCTGTGGTGTGAAAGGTGCCACCCTTTGCTGGGTTTCCATTTCCGGATGTTTAAAATGTGTATAAGGATTAGAGAGGGACCATTAATATCACTGAAATTACCAGGATGCCTGGGACTCGGCGTGCACGGGGCGTCCTGGAGGACAAGCCGCCCAGTGACATGTACTCGGTTTCCTGGAAGCAGAGCCCTTGTTCTTCCAGCTCCTCCCCTCGCCCACCCCATCCTCTCCTCTTCACTTGTTTTGTTTCTAAACTGACTGTACTCAGTGTCAGGTCCTCACAGCCTCCCTGCCCCCGAACAGGCAGGGACTCAGGAATAAAGCAGCAGGCCTATTTCAGAGACAGATGGCTTTGCTGGTTGTTCCAGAAACAAGAAAAAAATGGCTAGCGGTCTCTCAAACCCTTTGTCATGAAATCCTTTAGACTCAGTAACAACGTTGCAGGCGTCTCCCACCGGGGCCTGGGCGTGTGGTTCGATGCCCGGTTAAGTCTGCTGAAGTGGGGTCTGGGGGCACCGTGGAAGCATCGTGCTTGTCTCATTCTTGGGGCAGCTCAGTTCATGCCGGTTTCCTAAGTTAAGTCTTGCGGGAACTTAAAACTGGACGTCTGGTTCAGCAAGTGAGCAGGTGCATTTGTTCCAGTCTCTTCTCCTTGTCCTTGCTCTGCAAAGCCCGGAGTTGTGTGGCCTGTCCCACCTGTGGTCACGAGGATGTGGACACTGGGAGGTGACGGGGGCTCAGCACAGTCAGAAGAGGTTTAACCAAGTGATGACCCGAGGGCGTGTGCGGTGGGCGGCGCCCTCCCCAGAGGGCCCTGGCTGCAGTTTATGGAAGGATTGTATCTTAGGAGATGTACGTATTTTCAGGATCACAAAACCGTAAAGGTGGAGGAAACCTCAGAGGTGATGCATCCAGCCCCCAGGCCCTCTGCGGTCTGTGGCCGCTGGGCCGTCCTGGGGGCTAGACGCATGTTCCCGATTCCTTGATTGTTCCTAAATTCTTTGTTCCAGAAGGAAAGCAACCATATTCTATGCACTGATTCTCCCAGAGGGTGCACACGTGAGTAAATCTGTACTCCTTCCCTAGGAAAATCCCTAAAATTTGTGTTAAAAGCTGAGTATCCCAGGATCCTTCTACTGTTTGTGAAAGGACGTGGGTACCAGGTCATTGTCCAAACTGATCTGCAGTGTGTCTGTTCTTTTCAGATGTGGTGCTTAGAACTGGATGTATTATCCCAGGTTAACTGGCCAGGGTACGGGTTAGGGGAGGGCTGGGAAAGACCGTTGCCTCTTTGATCGAGCTCGGTTCCTATCCTGTGCGTGGAGTTGAACGTACTGGAATTTCTGAGAGTCGCGTGACAATGTCGGATCACAGTGGCCACCCGGCTTTCTACACCTTTGGGTTCTTTGTGTCAAGTAGTCCCATCTTAACCACGTATAGGTAATTTTTAAACCTAATTTTTTTAAACCATGAATAGTTATGATGGTAAGCAACACCATTAATAATAATATAGGAGTTTTATCAGACAAAGAGTAGCATGATGGTTACTGGCCTAGCACCAGAGTCAGACTATCTATGGGTTCAAATCCTATCTCCTTTGTTTATTACTATATGACCTTGAGATAATTCAGTGGGATTGTGCCTGTAAGGTACTTCCCAGGGCTCCTGGCACGTGGTCAATGATCTGAATGGGAGCGGTTACTCTCTTTGCCCAACTCCTCTGAGCTCTTCAACAGGCATTTTGCTATTTAACCCAACTCCAACTTGAAGAATACCATTATTTTGCCCCTTTTTCTAGATGGGGGAACTATGTCACTTGTTCAGGGCTGTATGGCTGTTGAATCTGCAGTAGGAATTTGAACACAGGTCTGTCTGATGCCAAGTGATTGGTACAGCTACTTAGTCCTATTAGATTATATGTTTTGTTTTTTTTGTTTTTTTGAGGGCCTCTCACTGCTGTGGCCTCTCCCGTTGCGGAGCACAGGCTCCGGACGCGCAGGCTCAGCGGCCATGGCTCACGGGCCCAGCCGCTCCGCGGCATGTGGGATCTTCCCAGACCGGGGCACGAACCCATGTCCCCTGCATCGGCAGGCGGACTCTCAACCACTGCACCACCAGGGAAGCCCTATAGGTTATTTTTATTAGTATTTGCTGACTCATCCTTCTAACACTGGTATATCTTCCAAAAGATGACCTCATTAAATATTTAACTTATACAAAGAATCTTTGTAACATGTATAAGTTTAACAACCCCTCCTGAGAGGTAACCATCACTCTGAATTTTGGGCTTATCACTCCTTAGCTTTTCATTACTGGTTTTCCACACAGATAAATACTCCTCAGGAATACTTTATTCTTTATAATTTCCTAGTTGAATAAGCATAACGTATGAGATGTGACTATAAGGCAGTTGTTTTTCCTGCTGCCCATGGGGCCTGTGAATTAATTCTGTGCTTCTCTCCTCCATGAAAACCCAGCTAGGTCCCCTGACTCTCCCTGTCACCTGTGGGTCATAAAATCTCACAGTCACTTCCAGTTTAAACAAACTACTCACTTCTGCAATTAAAATGCTCGGTTTCGTGTAATAACCCAGCTTTAACCTTGTGATAAAATCGAGGCTCTTGACCTGGCCCCTCCCTGTCCCCCTCCACCCAGAATATGGCAGGTACCCCAACCCTTGCTCTTTCGTGTGAACGTTACAGTCAGCAGGTCGGGGGGACACGCACAGAGTTTGGACGTTGATGACGGTTCTTGAGTCTTGGTGATGCAGTGGTCCTGGTTCTCCCCTTACAAGACCTTGTGCCTGATCGCCGACTCAGTGGGCGGGTGTCTGGGCGCCTGCCTGGATGAGCGGGGCCTCTGCGTCGTACGCAAAGCTCTCAGGTAGTAAGGGTCTGTGTCACTGGCTTGACCGTCCCACTTACTAAGCAGCTCTTTGTTTCTTTATGTTTTAAATTTAGACTCTTTTTTAGAGTGCTTTTAGGTTTACAGAAAAATTGATCAGCAAGTCCGGTGTTCTCAAATACCCCTCGGCCTGACATACGGTTTCTCCCTGATGGTGACATCTCACATCGGCCTGGCACAGCTGTTCCATCTGCAAGCTGACACTGACACCTTGTCATCACCCAGGGTCCACGGTTTGCTGACATTAGGGTTCACTCTTGGGGTTGTCCATTCTGAGTCTGCACGAGTGCATAGTGACAAGTATCCACCATGACAGCATCACACAGAGTGGTTTCACCGTCTGAAAAATCCTCTGTGCTCTGCCTGTCCCTCCCTCCCTCCCCTCAAGCCCTGGGACCCACTGACGTGTTCATGGTCTCCGTGCTGTGCCCTCCCCAGGATGTCGTATGGTTGGGACTCTCCAGTATGTGGCTTGTTTGGATTGGCTTCTTTCATTTAGCTTTACGCTTTGAGGGTTTCTCCATGTTTTTTTCCCAAATGGCTGGTAGCGCCGCTCTTTTTAGCACTGAATACTATTCTGTCATCTGGATGCACCGCAGTTCATTCCTCTAGTCACCCCCTGAAGATCATCTTGATTGTTTGCAAGTTTTGGCGACTGTGAATAAAACTGCTATAAACGTGTCAGCTATTTCGGTTTGTTCTCTTGGGTAAAATGAGACATCGGACAAAGCTCTTTATCGCTTCCAACTCTCGGAAATCCCGTCTGTGAAGACGGCTGAAGAACTAGGAACAGGACCAGGAGGCTGGGAGACGCTGTGGTCCCCAAGAGGAGGGGCCGTGGGAGGGGAAGAAGGGGGAAACAGGGGCTGGATGGAGCCCCGAGCATGAAGATGGGGATGAAGCCTTTTAAAATGGAAAACAAACCGCAGAGCAGCAGACGGTGGAGGTGGGGGAGCCCTGGGGGCTGCTGGGTTTACGGGACTAGTTTTCAGCCTGTCACCGATGTCACGCGTGGAGCTGCCCAGGAGGGCCTGGGACGTGGGCAGACGTGCTGAATGCTCCTGCTTAGCGGGGCGGGGGTTGAGGGTGGGGTCGCATCAGCTGAAACGCAGCAGCCCCGCCGTCCGGGCCCCGGCGCCCACGCGGGCAGCCCCTCTCGATGCCCAGGGAGATGGTCCCTCTTGCGCGCACGCCCGGAGGGCCCGCCGGCCCGGGAGCCTGGCTTTCAGAGGAGAAGCATTGGTTCACACCCGGTTTTGAGAGCTCTTGGTCGCTTTGCTGTGAGGGTCTCTCTCGTGGCTTCTTCGCTGCTGGTCACAGGAAGGTCACAGGAAGGGAGGTCGCTCTCCTGTGTAATTTAGGAAGTCCACACAGGCAGACACTGAGCAATCAAAATCTTCGTTTTAAAGCCCCTGAGAAGAGTGTTGCAAGCACCGTCAGGAGAGAAGGCCTTTCCTGAGGCCGTTGGTGACGAGGACGGAAACCTGTGAGTCTTCCAAGCTGGGGACTCGGGAAGTCACTGTGGCTTTTTTGACCGAAATACGTGCTCTGGGTACTTAGAGTAAATACACGCTTTGCCTTGAATTATGTGTCTAAATCCTCTTCAGAATGTTTATTAGACTATGCTCGAGGCCATTATGCTTAATATCATCAACTTTGTGCTTTTAACAGCCTTACTGATATAGTCTACATACCATAAAATTCACTCACTGCAATTGTACGATTCAGTTATTTTTAGTAAGTTTTACAGAACTGAGCAACCATCGTCCCCAGAAGAAGCCTCGTGGCCATGTTTAGTCACTGCTTGTTTCCTCCCCAGCCCCCGGCTACAGCCCTCGACTTGCTGGGTAGAGTCACCCTTCCGGGACCCCTCAGTGTCGCCAGAACCCGACAGCATGCCATCTCCGTGCTGTCTGCCTTCACTTTGCCCCTTAAGGCTTCATTTAGCTTTTGAAGGCTGTCCATGTTGTAGTAACATTTATTTTTATACAATTACAATAAGTAACTCTATAATACTTGACTCCTATATTCTTTGCTACATCTGAGTGTATTCTTCCTTTTAAAAGACAATCACTTTGCTGTGTGTTTGCAAGTTTGTTTCTTAATTCTTCCAGGACTCAGTTTCAGAAGGACATGAATAATTGCACTGTGGAGAAGAGTTTGATCTTCCTTTGACGGGGCCCCCAAGCCCTCTTTTGGTTGTAAAGCGGCACAGTCACCCTAAATAGGTGGCCAACAGCCGTCAATATTTTGCCCATGATCATAAAGGGGTGCTGGTCCCACAGGGAACAGCACGTTCTTGAGACCAGCCCGGGGACAAGTGTCTCTTCTGCACCCGAGCGGACGGGGCACCCAGCCAGCAAGCTCGGAGAGCCCAGTCCTGGGCCGGCGGGTGTGCAGCCAGCGCTGTCCATAGACGCCCCCCCACCCCACCCAGCACTGGCCTCCATCAGAGACCTAATAAGTTCCTGTATTTTAGCCTCACCTGTACTTTGAGGTACAATATTAGAATGCTGCTGTGACTCTGTGTGTGCAAATTGGGGAAGAAAGTTAAAATTGGGGTTTAATACCTGAAGGGAGTAGGAGGAAGGATCTCGCAAAGTAACAGACAACAGAGCTGCTATTCCTGTCAGAAGACACAGGGGGGGACCCTGACAGCTCTCATTAGACCGGTTTTGTCTTTTGTTCTGCGTCTCCACTTACACCTCTAATGACCGGACAGCAGAGATTTTCATGCGCAAAGGTGACAAAGCCCCGCGCCGGAGGCGAGAACAGCGTAGGGACTCCACCAGTTTTGTGAGCTAAAGCACCCCCGAGCGTGTCCACTCTGGCCGTGGAGTAGCTGAGAAGGGAGTCGTAAACCCTCACTCATTTAGGAGTTAGTAAACGGCCCCTAGAGTCACGCACGGGTTTATTCTGTGAGGGTTCCGAAGAGCACACGTGTGGAGTTGGCTCTTTGCAGGGGACCCTTCTGGGCAGGATGTAGATGGGTGCCTGGCCATCCTCATCCCTCAGCAGGAAAGGAAGCCATGCCAATACTGCAGCTTTTTCCACCTTTTTCTCAGTTCATCACAGAGACACGAGCTTTGCTTCATTGTCTGTTTTGGTGACGAGTCGGGTGTCAGATTCAGCAAAGGGCAGACTTCCCTGGCCCTTTGCGTGGTTTCCCTGAATTCCGTTGTCAAGGATGGGCCATGGGTCCCTGTGTGGGTCTCCGTGTGTGACCAGTGTGTGACAGTCACGTGTGTTGGAAGAGCCTGATCTCAGTAACGTGGGGCCTTTCCTTCACTCCAGGGCCAGTTCCGAAAGGCGAGAATTGGGATAGGGAATTGTTTGCCACTTAAATTCAGTGGCCCCCTCCAAGTTTCAGACTTATTTCTCATTTCTCTTGGTAGAGAGGTGGGAAAAGAAGCCAGAAGGATTTTTTTTTGGATGTTAACAGTGCCCAGTTACTTCAGGAGAAGGACCTGGCAGTCTCTCCCGCAGGGTAAGGTTACTTTGAAGGCATCCGGACTCAGTGTTTACACGGAGGCCCTGGATGTTTCATCAGATATTCATTGAGCTGCTGATAGCTGCCAGACATGCTGTGTCCACGTGGACGCGAAGGACGATGAGGACGGCCCGTCCTCAAGGACACATGCATGTTTCTGAGTGAGCCACTCCCAGAAGCAGTCCTGAAGGCCCCGTCGGGGGAGGTGCCGTCCAGGCTGCTCTCTGCCGCGAGCAGGTTCGACCCTGGTCCAGAGGGTCCCAAACTTCCTTATTAGTCCACGTGTCCTGGTTTCTCAGCAAGTCTCTCGTGCAGCCCCTCGGCCAAAAGAAACACCTAAATATTCCATTTATTAAGTAGTTTTTAACTAGCCATCCAAAGAAGGCTGTTTCTAAGTGTAGAGAGAGAAGAAAATTAGAAATTTCAGAAATTCGTGTGCTTGGTTTAGTTTGAAGGCAAGCAGGAGTCTCAACATGAATACACACTTTTCGTTGAAGACTGGATATAGGGGGGTTTTTAACCTGAAGTTTTACAAAATTATGTGGAAAACGCAGTATTCCCAGAAAATAGGAATCTCTGATGATGTTTTTCTTGTTTTCTGGACAAGATTACAATCTCCTGCAGAACAGGCCTGTGTGGACCTTGGCGTCAGTACCAGTGAGCTCTCAGCACACACGCAGGGACCCGTAATGACAGCGATAGACTCAGTGAGAAATGTCCCAACCCTAACCGAGGGGATCAGGAGCTATCCTTAGGGCCAAGGCAGACTTAGGAATTCAGCTTGAAAATGCAGTGTGATCGCAAAAACATCAACAGTAATTGTCGTAAAGGCCCCCGTTCCTGTTTCTCTTTTAAAACCCAGTTATGTTCTCAGTTGTCTCCGGAGGACAGGGGCTTTGACTTCATTTAATTTCTAATTTTAGAAGATTGGTTGAAACTCAGTTGTCACACTTAAGGCGTGGGGCGAGGGAATGAAAGACGGAAAGACGGTTCTTGTCGAGGTCAAGTCAGCAAAGTCAAATGCGGACCTTTGTCAGGTGCTCCCACCTTCCATCAGCTGCAGTTCTGGCACTGATGTCACTTCTGAAGGAGCCCGTCCAGGTGTCATAACGAAGCAGACTTCATTGCTTGTTTAATCGTGTGTCTCCCCAGTGGGATAAAGGTCTGTGGTGGCTGCTGTTCCCCTGCTGTTCCCCTCTCTCCTCCTCTGTCTGTCCCGACACCAGTCAGACAGGAGGGATCAGGGGAACCTCCTGGAATGATTGAAGGAACGGATGATGGTGCCTCACATGAGGTTCTTTCTTGTTACAAGATGAAGTTTCAGAACAAGCCGCAGGAAGTCCACTGAAATGGAAGCCACCGGTGCCGCTTTCTAATCCTCTGCACTCAGGTGATGCCATTACCTGCACGTGGCCCTGAGCTGCTTGTGTCCCCGCCCGGAAGCAGTGAGGAGAGATTTCTGCCAAAGCACAGTTTCTTGCATCAGAGCGTTCGGTCTAGGAGGGATGACGGGGACTGCTGTATCATTACAGTTCTGAAACGACTGTTAGCAAAGAAATGAACCAGCAGACTTGGGCAGGGTGTTTTTTTTGCAGGGGACATGTGAGGAGTCCAAGGACAGCCCACCTGTTCCCAGTACCACAGAGGGGCTTTCCCATCCTTCTTCTACTTCTGCGACCATACGACCCCTAAGCCAAAGAGATCAGGTTCCTCTTTTTATTAATTCCTATTATGGATTGAGTATAATACACTAATAATTAACGATCATTACTATAGCGAGCACATTCCTTACTATTGGTAACATAGTTTATTTACATTAGGAATTAAGGGGCTTGAGCAGATGACAGACTCTTACAAGAAAATGTGTTTTAAGTTCTGAACCGTGGACTTCTACATTGACATCTAGAATACCACGCGTCCCAGTTGGAGATGTCAGTTACTTACAAGTCATAGTCAGGGTTGAAAGGAGTCCTGAAGCATATATTATCCATCTGTAGGGAGAAAAGATAGAACTAGTTTAAAAATGAAATAATGGCATTTCCCCCACATCCACGTTTAGACATCCCTTCTCCGGGCCTTCATTGCGGGCTGGCAGTGACCTTTGACCCGGCAGGCTGGCTGGAGGGTGGAGGAGGAGCTCCGATCTTGGACCACAAAGCAGTGACCTGTGCAGGTGGGGCCTTTTCTGCACCCCCATGGACCCCGTGGGAGATGCTGCTGTTGCCTCAGTCCAGATTCGCCTGTAAGAGGCTTACGTCCATTGAATTTCCAACGGAGAAGTATCGCGCTTCTTTTTGATCTATAAATTTGATGTAGAATTCCATTTCCTGTTTACCTTTTTCACATTAACCTATAACGATAAAACTTATGCTTTACAGGGAGAGGTGTCCTGTTACGAGCGGGACTGATATTCCAATGAAAATATTCTGTTTAGGATGCATTTACTTCTCCTGAAAACCTGTGAGGTGCTCTCAGGGGTGTTGGGATCCTGTTACCCCGGCCCGGGGACCCCCTAACTCTCTGAGGCTGGTCTTACCGAGGAACGCGCCTGGCTTTGTCTGTGGTCACCGGGTCCTTTGCAGCGGCTCTTGGGGGCGGGGCGGGGAGCAGACCTGTGTCCTTTCCTGGTCGCCTGGGGCTCACCTTCCCCGAGCCTCCTGGGGAGTCCCCCCACCTTGCTCATATCCCCCCCTCCTCCACTCTCCTTATTTTAGGTTCAAGATAGTTCCGTCTTTGTCATTCTTGAGTTTTTTTAGCACCTAGACTGGTTTTGAACTTTTCATGAAAGACAGAATATAATGCTCGTTTCATGTCAGGTCCTCCGAGCATCTGACATATTTAGAACCTTATTAAGCTTTGTGGCAAGGGAGCTGTGTCAGTGGGGTGTGATGCCGGGGTTTTCCTGAGTCTGACACATGCTCCTGTCTTCCGTTGGGCTTCCAGAAGCTTCTGACATGAGAGAGCTAGAAGCATCCCATCGGGTGAACGGGACTGGGAGTGGGACGGAGCCACCTGGTGGCCAGTGTCCCCACGGGCAGAGCTGGAGGCTGGCTGAGGGTGGGGGTGTGAGAGCCCGCGGGTTAGGGGGACAGGCGGGGGCGGAGGTCAGAGCTGACCCTGGGAGGAGAGGAAGATGCTCGCGGGCTGCGTCTACGGGACGGAGCACGTCGCACGGCCTGTCTCCTGCACTAGTAGGGGGTGAGCTAGTAGAGAGAGTGGACACAGGAGGGGTGTCACCTATCACTGTCCAGTGAGAGCTTGGTGTGCGCAACCCCGGGAGTGGTGCCCTTCCTGTAGCAGGGGCCCTTGGCAAAGAAGCCGAGCACTGGAGCGGGCCATACGATCCCATGGAAGCTTCTGGCCCAAGTCTTTGTCGTAGAGAGAATGGTAAAACCCCGAGGCTGCCGAGGAGCTCTCCTGAGCTGCCTGCGAGTCCCTTTTCGAAGGACAAACGTGAGCTGAGAAGTTGGCACTGAGCGAGGGCCTGAGATGCGTGTGGCGTTTTCCTCCATCAAGGTTTCCTCGCCCTGGGGGCCGGTTGGCCCTCTGAGCCACAGGAGAGTGAGGCCGGGGCCCCCTGAGTAGAGGAGGTCTCCTTTGTGCTCGAGCACAGTGTCTGAGGCCCTCAGCATCCCTTCTTCAAGCCTCAGAGGGGCCACTGATGTCCCCTGGGGCGGGCTCGTCACAACAGCCCCTCCTCGAACAGAGTGGCCCCAGCGCAGCTCCTGTGGGGCTGCCCCCCCCAACTGTGGAGGCATGGGTGCGGGTGCCTGCTGGTTGCCACTGCTCCATTCACGTTGGTACCCGGGGTGCCTCCTGCGGGATGACGTCTGTGAAACGACAGCCAGACGTCAGTTCGGTTCGAAGACGACGTTTAAATTTGACAAACAAGGCATTTCAGCAGCTGCTTTACTGTGAACAGTGTGAGGGTGCGGGATGCCGACTGAACAGAGCAGGGGAGGGTGTTCTCTGGACCCCTGTCCGTAGTGATGGCAGGACGTGCTGCTCCCACACCCCCTAAACTGAGACCCAATTGGATGGAAACGGAGTGGAAGGCTGATCTTGTTTCCTCCAAAAGGCAGTGTTATCAACTGGGGTTCTATTCCCAGAAAGACATTTTATGCAAAAAGACAAAACCAAAAACCTTGAGCGGTAACGTAAGTTCAGGGAAAACACACCACCAACATATATACCCTTATAAATGGTTTTTACCAAATGCTGGGTATACAAGCTGTGTTGATTGTTGGAGCCTGCGTGCAGCCTGCGGGGTGAGCCCAGGGACGCACAGCTCCAGATTTCCGCTAAACGGCCTCTCGCAAGCAGAAACGTTGCTTTTGCTCCAGTGACCTTCAAAGTGCCTTCAAGATTAGGGCCACCCATCTGGAAAACTTTCTTTACTCTGAACCGTCAGTGCAGGGGAGGCCCCGTTGCTGTGGTGACATCCTTTGTGGCATTGGCTGCTGGCATGACGTAGTCCTCACCGAGAACTTGGGAGGTTACTGCTGCAGACTTACCGTGAGAAGGATGGGGGCTGGGGAACAGGTGCAGGAACCCCGGGGTTTAGAGTGGGGGGCAGGACGCGGGGTTCAGAGGCTGGCACTCCGCTGAGCGTTGAGGTCACAGCCAGGAAGCACAGCTCAGGTGCAGACCTACCCTAGCACGCCTGGCTAGACCTGCCCACCCCTGACTTCAGAGACCAAAGGAAGGTTTTCCTCTCTTTGGCCTAAGGCCTGCCTTTGCAGACCCTCAGAATTGACAAAGCAAACATCCATTCCCTACTGGGAAACCCCATTCTCACGTGCAGGAATGCGGTTTAGCCTAGTAACCCAGATAAGGCCAGCCAGCCCGTCACACCTTGTATAGAATCGACACCCTTCCCAGAGATACAGTGACCCAGTCTTGTCCGAGCTACGGTTTTATGTATACTTTCAGTTTTAGATACTTAAATGATTGGGTATTTAAATGAAGGCAGAGCTCTGCTCTGTTGAAGCATCCTCCCCCGTCTTCACCTGGAGAGGCCCCAAGGATGCCACGTCCATGGGGGAAGGACAGTCTTCCTTTGAGATGTGGACACCAGGGTCGAAAGGGAGAGGGAGAGGGTTTTGTATTAAGGACCGGGCAGTGGGGAAAGGAACTTCATCCTTGGAACTAGAACCCACCATTGAATCTTAGATGCATTTTCCTATGGAAATGTTATAAATTATGTTTAAATTCACTATATTATCGGTTAAATGTAGTTTGGTGGACAGAGTCTATGGGGAAATAGATTGCCCGTAAGTAACCCTTTAGAATACAACCTGTTCATAAGGTGTGGATGCTAGAATTTGAACTCCCGGTCAGAGTCTTGATTCCAGCAAGGTTCTGGGAAAGATTTTGGAATGAATAAGAGAAGGAAAGGACCCACCAGGAAGGGAAAGGGAAGGATAAAACGGGCAGGCTCAGCAAACGGCAGTGCTGAACATCCTACAATGCACAGGCCAGCCTCACAGCTGAGGAGGATCTGGCCCTGGATGTGCAAGAGGAGGGGGGTTCCCATCCTTCATTAGTCAGTCACTGGCTGGAGCAGAGGATGCAGAGTTCAATAAGACCTGGATTCTGCCTTCAAAGAACTTTTTAACCTCACCGGAGTTACATGGAGAGAGCAGACAGAGAGACCAGAGTTGCAGAGCACCGTGGCAAGTGCTGAAACAGCAGCTCCCACAGGAGCCCACGGAGGACGGGCATCTGAGTTGGGGAGGAAGGAGAGAGAGCCTCCAGGGAAGAGCTGATTTGAGTTAGAGACAGGCGGGGCGCATGTTTATCCGTCAGGAAAAGAGAAGCATCTCTAGACGTTCCAAAGAGACCCTAACTGAGGGATTATTTTGCTCAGCTGAGAAACGAGAGAAGCCAGAAGAGCTCAGATGGACAGTAGCAGGAAGGTGCTGTCTCCCGAGGCTGGAGAGAAAGGGGGGGCCAGGTGCCAGTGCCCCACCCCCCCGCACAGGAGCGAGGACCGGCAGGGACCCCAGCAGGAGTGGCAGCTAAGGAGGGGCACAGCAGCTTCTGGACGAGCCCCAGCAGCGGCCCAGGCAGAGGGGATGCCCCGTCATCTCCCTTCTTCCCGCACACGGCGTCTCGCGCCCATGCTTCCCACTGGCCAACCTGACCGGAAGCCATTGGTCAGGGGAGCCTGGGGACCGTGGTCCCCTAATACAGAGAGACAAGAATGTCTGCGAAAGGCTCTGAGAGCCAGTGAGGAAACGGCCCAGAGCATCGCAGTACGAGGGACAGTGGCTGTAAGTCACTCGGCATCCCTAGAGGGAAAGGTATGGCATGCTGGGCTGAGACGTGACACTTCTGAGGTCTGGAGGCAGCCAGCATCCCTAGATGAAGTGGCACCTGTCCGTCTGCACTCTGGGAAGGACACTGCGGCTGAATGGGGGGTGAGTTAGACTGCAGGACAGGGGACTTGTCAGGGAAGCCTTCCAGGTGGACGCACTGGTGGCGGGGGGCCAGACCAGGATTGTCGAGATGCACAGTCTAATCTCTTAGGCTAACCGCTGAGGTCTGGCGGGAAAGGAAGAGGGCTAGGGTGACCCTGGGGCTTGGCCAGTACGTCCGCTGCTGCCCAGTGCTTTCACCTGTCGTAGCTTGACCAAGGGTCCTCATCTTTACGGTTAGGAGCTGGACGTTCCCTGAGGCCATATTCTGCCATGCTGTGATTCCAGGCTCTGTGCTTCCACCCCTTTAGCATCCAGATTTCAGTGTTTGCTTCCAGTGTCACATTTCCTATCATTTACCCGAACATGTAACGAAAACCTCGTTTGTACATCAGCCCGGTATGTATTCCTGAATTTCAAATTCAAGTACAAGTTCTTATTTAAAAATGACTGGTCATGGTTGTTTTCAGAGAATTCTCATGACGAATGAGAAGAAATGTTCCCTTCTAAAGTTCAAACAATCCAGAATCCAGCTGCTAGACAATGGATTTCACAATATTCCCATCTAAAATTCTTTCTTGTAGTTCTGTTCATAAATATCTCTGGCTGAGCTCCCACAATTTACAAGACTTGCTACAAAACCACTGATTGAATTGCAACCCTTGTTAGTGAATAGAGGTCAAAGTATTAGTTCTAAATAATGCAAGTTGGTATGTTACTCGGAAATTCCAGGAAAAGCTTTCTTCCGTGATTTTCCGTTTCGTTCCAAGCAGCAGACAACAGTCACGTTGTTCGTGGAATAGTAAGTCACTGGTCTTTTAAAAGCATGTTGCCCCAATTAGAAACTCAGATACGAATGTATTTTACTGGGTCTGTATCCTAAGACTTATATAAGCTTTAAGTACATACTTAGAGTTTTGAGTGTTGTAAAAATGTGAACATCTTCACATTGGAATGATATGGTGGTATGTAATGATGAATCGTTAGCCGTGGTACCGTTATTGACAAGGCAGGATAACAGATACAAAATTCATATCCAGATAAACTTAAATAATCTTGGTGTGCAAAGCACAGTTCTTACTCTCAAAGAGTTAATGGTCTTGTTCTGAAGGCAGCCACGTCAACTTGTTAAAATGATAAATATAGATCAGTATAATATGCTTTTATAAAACAATCTGGTGATATGCCTGGAACCCACAGAGTAAGGGGTCTAATTCACTTTAGGGGGAGCAGCAAGGGATTCTCAAAGAAGGTGACAGACACCTGCAGACGGTCTCAGAGTTAGACTAAGGGGAGGTAGGTTTTTCTAAAGCTGTTTTCACCGAGTTTCCACTATTACATTACATCGATCCATCCTTCCAATTACGTTGTTCTCCTTAATGTAGGGTGAACAGTCATCCCGCTTTGCCACGAACTTTCCTGGTTTTATCCTGAGAGTCCCATATCCTGGAGGACGCCCCATGCGTGGGCCAACTGGGACAGCCGGGCACCCGAACTTACTGCCCCCCAATCTTCCTGTACCCGTGGCATTTTCCCCCTAGAATGGGCAGTCACCTTGTCACTGCCTTGAATTTATCATGGGGCCTACACACATCCAACACAGGCCAACAGAGGCTCATGAATTGATTGGTTGTTTGAGATGCACATAAACGTCGGCACCTCTTAGTTTATAGACGATGCTGAAGCACAGGTTACTGAAATGACTTTACTCAAGATTCAGGTGGCGGTTCAGACCTAGACCTGGCCCCTGGTCCTCCACAGACCATTCTCAAACCACCCAGCAGTAAAGCAACGCTTCCCTGCACCCCTTGCGCCCTTAGGGTCAGCTTAACAGTTGGGTCCTTGGTTATAGACGGTCTCATAGCGCCCTCTGGTGGTGGTGTCAGTATGTTGTCTTCGTCCAGCCAGATTACAGGGCAGGGATCCTGTCTGTCCTGGGTCCAGGGCAGGTCATAACAAGGCTATTATTACGTAATGTGCAGTCAGTGGACTTGACAGTTGGCACAGACCATCCGCTTCATTTCAAGATTGTGACAAGCTGCAACAACCCTCGTGCCTGTCCCTCCCAGAGCAGGTGAGGATGGACGGGTGATGCTGGGTGGTGGATTCATTCTGCAGCTGGTTGTAGGTTTCACATCCACCCTCGGCGCCGGGATGATGTGAGATTTTACTGATATGGTTCATTCAAATGCAACCTACAGCTCTCCGGGCTCCTCATGCCTCTGTTTGAACATTAGACTGCAGAGGGCATGTGGGCACCCCATCCACCTTCTGATGAGCGGAACTGGGTAAGTGGACATCAGAAAGTCTCCAGGGTCTACATCCGTGTAGCCTCCCTGGTCCTGGATGGAATCAACGCTTTAACCATGATTCTCCCTGGAAATCCCTCCTCAGTGGGCACAAGGTAGGGGCAAGTGAAAATGAACCCATCAGAGAATTTGGAGAGAAGAAGCAGATGAGACCTCTTTGCATGAGATTTTTTTTTCTGCATGTGAGAGGAATAAGCCAAATTGGGGCCTCACCTCAAGGTCTTTATACAACTTGCTCCTTCTCTTCTGCCTTTAATGTTGCCTCCGGAATAACGGCCTTGACTGCCGTTGTGAGGGCTTCCAGGATCTGACTTAAGTCCGGGTTATGTCATAAGGCACTGAACTTGGAGTCATGCCTGCGTTCAAATCCCATCTCTGCCTCTGTCTTTGTTCATTAGTTTGAAGCAGTGAAGAAGCGCGTAGGCTTTGGGGTGGGGGAGCCGCAGGACCCCCAGATGAATTACCTAACCTGCCCAAGCGTCCATTTGATTGTGTATGAAATGGAAGTCATTCGGTTGACCTTGTAGGTTTGCATGACTACTCAGTGTCATGATGTTTTGAAAGCACTTAGTACAGGGGCCTGACATGTAAGCACTTCATAAATGGTGGCCTTTTCGGGTTATGATCAGACTCTTCCCTCCCTCCCTCCCTCCCTCCCTCCCTCCCTTCCTCCCTCCCTCCCTCCCTCCCTTCCTTCCTTCCTCCCTCCCTTCGCTATCCTTCATTGAGTGCAGGGGAGCACGCTAGCCCTTGAGGGCTGATGGGCAAAAGCTGAGGGAGCAGCATTTGTACCTGGGGGAGAGCACAGACACAGGTGTACAGTGGGCTTCTGGGTCTGAGGGAGCAAGGTAGACGGTGCGGGTATTTGTTTAATTTGAATTTCTGTGTCTGAATTTCTAATGTTTCAGTATTATCCTCACCTCCACTCCCCAGCCAGTTATGGAGTCCTCTGACAGAGGCACTTCTAATGCCGTTTCCTTCACAGAGCCTGACCTGAGGCCACCGCAGCGTGGTCCCTCCTGCTCTTGTGGCCCTGTGGCGCTTTGTAGCTCAGTCATTAGAGTTTTGGGGTAATCTGTAGACAATATGCAGCTAAAAGTGTCTTGGTCTCCATCACAACGCATCCCTGCCTGAGGCCTCTTGTATACTAAACACTCAGCCTCCTACCAGCCGCATTAAATTTAACCTAGTTCAGCGTTTCCCTGTGGCACATTTTGAAATAGCGTTGGGTTTTGTGTGTGCGCGTGTGTGTGAGATAACTGAAGATGTCTTCTATTTCGAATAAAGAGAAGACATAGTCTTGAATGATGCCTTGGCTTTTTCATTCTAGAAGTTTTTCCAAAGTTCCTGTAACGAGTTCCAGTGGATTTCAGGGTTTACCATCATATTGAATGCACAACCTATAATTATCTTTTTTTAATGAATGCATAATTTGCATTCTTCCCTCTCATTTAATGCGAAATGAATTAGGAGAAAAAAGTAACATTTTAACTTAATTTAAAATAGGTTTTATGTGATCGGCCCTGTCAGGGGGCAGGTCTGGTTTTCTGTTAGCAATTATTAAACAAAATAGATGAGCCCCCGTTGATAGAGGGAGGCTCTTCTGGGGGCAGACGGCTAACTCCCTGCTTTGTTTTCCGCTGCAGGCGGTGACCACGACCGCGGAGCCTGATGTGCACGGCAGGCGGGAAGGCCAGGCCGGCGGCCTCTGGGAGGAAGGCGTGCGCGAGGAGCCGGGGGACACGGAGGCGCGCGTGGGTCTGAACCGCGCTGCCCTGTGCCCGCGGGCTCCCGGACCCCAGACCATGACCACGGCCCAGAACGGCCACGGGCGCGGAGCTGCGGTCCCCGGTCCCATCTCTGATCCCAAAGACCCCGGCATGGTGACCTACCCGGCGTGTCGACGGGAGGCGCGGCTCAGCCCGGCCCGCCTCCTGCGCCTCTTCTCCGCCGGCGCGAACAGGACGCGCGCCGACCCCGAGCGGCCCCGGCCCGCCGGCCTCGTGGGCAGCTCCTCCACGTGGAACGCCCTGGCCTCCTTCCGGAAAATGGGGTCTTTCAAAAAACTGAAGACCTCGGTCCTCCAGGGAATTCAGAATCGGGAGGGATGGGACGCCGCCAAAGAGGGGGCCGAGGAACGCGACCTGGGCAAGGCGGTCCCCAACGGCGTGGCGGCCGGAGCCCCCGCGGGCAGGTGCCCCCCGGGGCCGGGCTTCGCGTCCGACGGCTCGGACCCCGAGGACCCCGACGACGGCTTCGCACGCGGCGCTCCCCGGTCCCGCAGCATCCGCCGCGCCTACGGCCTGGGGCGCATTCGCCTCCTGGACCCGGAGCCGCCCGCCCCGGAGCCCGCGGCGTGCGAGGCCCCGGCGCGGGAGCCCGAGAGGAACGGCGTCTGCAGGCGGAGCAAGAGTACGGACAGCCTGACCTTCCTCAAGAAGAGCTCCTTCCGGAGGAAGTCGGCCTCGCACCTGGCCGAGCTGCGGCGCGCGCCCGAGAGCGGGGCCCCGCGGAGGACGCTGAGCGGCTCGTCCGCGGACTCCGACAGCTCCGGCGGGGCCCCCGCGAGGCCCAGGCGCTGCAGGAGCCCGCTGCGGGCCCCGGACCTGGCCCGGGTGCTGCGGCTCGTGGGTGACGGCGCGGCCGGCCGGCCGGGGGACCCCGGGGGCGCCCCGCCCGGGCCGCGGCCGCACAGCCGGCTGCACGACGACTACTCCCGCCGCGCGGTCGCCGGCCCCGAGCGCGGGCGAAGGGGCGAGGAGCCCCAGGACCCCGGGCTGGCGGGTGCTGGGGGCTCGGCCAGTGACGCGGCTGCCGGAGGTGCCGTTCCTCGCGCCCCCGGCTCTTCCTCCAGGCCCCCGGCCCGGGAGGTGTCGGACAGAGGCTCCAAGGAACCGGGCCCTGGCGACCGGTCTCCCGTGGAGTCCGAGCCTCCTCTCGGTCCTCCGAGGCCCACCACGCCCAAGCCCCCCAGCCCTCGGAGCCCCGACGCAGCACCTGCCAAGTGTCCCAACAGCGTCAGCGCGCTGTCCCTGAGTTCAGTGGACAGCGAGGAAAGGGCAGAGGGGCCCGTCCAGAGGGAGCAAGGCCCCGTGTCCTTCCAGGATGCGGTGCAAACCGCCTGTGACCTGGGCAGTGAGAACACCGGCGCCGGCAGCCACCCGCAGCAGGGCCTCGGGGGGACGAACTGTCCAGAAGAAAAGACGGACGAGGTAAGGGCCGAGCGGGACATCCTTGGTGACCCGCCACTGCTTTATTTCCCGGGAGTTGAATTAGAAACGTGCAGTTTGATACCTGTCAACGCCTGAGTGTTGATGGTTCAAAGGAATTTTTATGATGGTTATTGTACTTATTTATTTTTTACTGGTAACTACATACTTTAATTTAAAAATAGCCTATTTATCTAAAGTAGCATGTACTTATTTTTAGAGTAGAACATAAGCATCTCATGAATTGAATTCACTAATAACTGTCAAGGCTCCAAGAGCAATGGTCTTTTCATATCCTGTCAAGAATCCGGGTAACCTTACTGTGTAATTTTCACTTTATAAATGCATTCAGTAATGTTCCCTTACAGAGCTGAGAGCCGAGGAGATAGATGCATGCATGTGTCCATATTGCAAATTGTTCTATCCGTAAGTTCCTAGACTGTATCACAGGTATAAGTTGGTGCTTGCAGCGGTTCCTTCCCACCGATCCCCGGATAGGACCTCAGTTTTGCCTTGCTGCCTGTAGATGAGTAATGATACAGCAAACTTGGAAGCCAAGGCAGCCTCTGGACTGTCTTTAACCTTTGCTTTACAGGGAGTCTTAGAAGGTAGAGCCTACCACACATCACTTAGAGGAGATCTAAACCTGCCTCATGGGTCCCTGGGTAGCCAGAGAAGGGAGGCTGCCTCACCTTTTCTGGATCTGGGTTTGCATGGAGACCTGGGGCGGCCAGTCTGTCTTCCAGAGGTCTTGTATGTTGATGACCACTTGCTCATTTGCATATTTCCAAAGAAGTCCATGGAACAGTTGTAAGGACACGGGACTAGGTGTCAGCCGTGGGAAGGACTCCCGACTCTGCTCTGGTTTGTGTTACTGATCAAGGCCTGAGCCGGTCTGAGCTTCACCTCTCCCTGGATGATGAGATGAAGTGTAATTCTTTACCCCAAGCACCCCGTCCTGCCATACTGATGGTTCAGGACACACCCCTCCTCCTTCAAAAGAGGGATTTGCCTAGTTCTAGAGGGTTCTTTATGCTAAAGGTGGAGATTTTATTTTCTGCTTAACAAAATCAAAAAAAAAATCATTAAAATATTTTATTCCTGAGCACGTATTAACTAAACATATTCAAGAGTTAAGTTTCTAACTTAGTTACTTCCCAGGGTAATTTTTGACCATTATATACTTTTATATGCATATTTGCTGTTCTTAGTTTATATCATTTAGTTTCTACCCACAAGGGATCACCAAAGAGAGAAAGCAGAAGGACACAAGTTATTAAGAGTGCATGCATGTTGATAATTCTACGGATTTTCTTGAAGATATTCATTACATTTTTAGGTTGCATTCATTTCCGCAAAATTCTCATGTAGCACAACAAGCTTCCTCTTGTGCTTTTAGAGTAAATGTCAGAGAGAGAAAACATAGTGATGATTTTGCCCAGTTTGCATTGTATATATTGGTAATATTTAGTGTTACTTGCAGAGAAGTACTTGCAAAATATAGTCTGAAACGTCCTTTTATTTTGACATTTAGAAACAAAGTGCAAACAAAACAAAACAAAAAGCACCTTGCGAAATGCAACAGCTCCAACCTTCATGGGTTAGAAGCAGTATTTATCAGTCTTATATAGCCTCCCATAAAACTAAATAACAGTCTTTACTATATTTTAATGTACGCTGTTATTTTTTAATTTATTCAGAGTATGGTTCCACCTATATGTTTAAAGCTATTTTGGGCTGTGGTTATGGTTGAATTTTAAAAAGTTGAAACCTGTGTATATTATGATGTTATTTAAGATGCATATGCATCATGAAATTTTCAATAAGGGAGAATAATTTTTTAAAGTTAGAATCATTTATTTGTAACATACTACTCTAAAAGGGACAAAATCTTTGAAAAACTGCACAGTTTAACAAGAATGTCCAAAAATAGCCTCCTTGGCGTTGTACTCCTGCCACCTAGTGGTAAACTTTGTTGTAACAGCGATGATCTGGGGAACGAGACTGAAATTGTTACTTGGTTGTGAAATGCAGCTGAGCGTTTATACCTGTTGCCCCGTAAAGGTACAGACACAGGCCGTAGTTCTTGGTGGTGCTGACATGCACCGTAGATGAAGCTCTTTTAAGTGATGAGAATCCATTGTAACTCCTTTACAGGGAGCTTAAGTCTTCTTTGGGTAAATGTTTCTAGTTTGGTTGGGGTCCCAGCTCTGCCTTCCAAAAGATGCCACACGTTAGGCAAAAGCCCTTGAACCTCTCAGAGGTGGAATGTGCGAGAGCGTTCTGTGCCTTGGAGGTTTGTAAGAACCAAGGAAACTGTGGCTGGCGGTCCACACTGGCTGACGTTGTCTGCTGGTCACTATCCATTTGATGATCTTTCCATCCTCGACTGACCTGACTGCTTCAGACAGTGGCCAGTTAAGGGCAGTTTTTTCCAAAACTGGTTGTTAACACTCACCCTGCTGCAGGCTTCTGGAGGATTGTGAGATTTACATGTTTATTCAGTAACACGTCTCATCTAATTCTGGAGTACCTCCCAGGTGTAAGACACTCAGGTGTAGCTCTAAGGAATAGTGGGTGATGTCGAGGAAGATTACTGATTACGCAAGATGTACCTAAGTCATAGTAGAATATGAAGAATGGATTAAATTCCTCAAAAGAGGGAAAGCCATAATGCTGCGGGATTTCACAGGAGTTGTGGTTCTTACCCACGTCCCAAATCAAGGAAAGCTTAATAGGGGTGATCACATCTGACTTGAAGAAGGTGAGATTTCTGCAGGTAGTTATGGAGGGGAAGGTGGGGCATTTCAGTGGTCAGATGTACAGCGATTTTATGTGGTTTGAGAGAACAGGATGTAACAGTTTGATCTGGTGTTGCGGAACCATCCCAGTTAAGATGAAATTGTTAGGTTCAGATCATGGACTTTTGGATTCCAGATAGTCTGTACGTTACTTGATAAGCATTGAGGAATCAAAGGTGTTTCTGAATAGAGAAGGGCCAGGCTCAAAACTGTGTGTGGGAGAAGTTAATTCACCATCAGTAAAGAAGAAAACTAGCAAGGTGACCGGAGGGAAAACTGTCAGGAACTTATTGCCACAGCGATCTTGGAGGTAACAAGGCTCTGAAACATGGGGGAGGGAATCCAGTATGTGAGGAAGGACAGAGTGAGTGAAACAACACATAATAAACAAAGCGTACCTTGTCATTCATTTATTGCCTACCTGGGCGTGCCAGACACGGAAAAGAAAGAGTTAAAAAGCAAATGGGGGCTTCCCTGGTGGCGCAGTGGTTGAGAGTCCGCCTGCCGATGCAGGGGACACGGGTTCGTGCCCCGGTCTGGGAAGATCCCACATGCCGCAGAGCGGCTGGGCCCGTGAGCCACGGCCGCTGAGCCTGCGCGTCCGGAGCCTGTGCTCCGCAACGGGAGAGGCCACAGCAGTGAGAGGCCCGCCTACCGCAAAAAAAAAAAAAAAAAAAAAAGCAAATGGCTCTTATTCTCTAGCCTCGAAGTCCAAGTGGTAGATTGGGATATATAAGGGTAATTGTGATAACTAACGTGTCAGGAGGAATGTACTAGGCGCCTTGGAGCAACACAGACAGGATTCTTAGCTCCGGGTGAAGAGGGCACGATGCAGGGGGAAACGCCGGAGTGGGGTCTTGAAGGAGATCAGGATGGGGATGCACCAGGTGGCAATGGAGGGAGAGCGGCAGGGCCTTCCAGTCCAGGTGGAAGCGTGGGGAGGGGGAGGTGTGGGACACGGGGCGGGACTCAGCCAGGGGAGCGACCTGAGCTTCCTTTCCTCCGCTGTAAAGTGGCAAGAGTGGCTGCCGGCTGCCTAGAGGCTGCCCAGGGTCTTTGGGAAGGTTAAGAGGGCGATGCACGTGGAGTCCTTAGCTCCCAGCTTTGCTGTAGCGTGTCCACAGGAGGTGAGTCTGCTGTGCTCATTGCTGGACAGGGTGCCTGGGTGAGCGGGAGCGATGAGATTGGAGAGGCCCGTCAGCACGATTAGGAAGGACCTCGCTGGGCCCCGCAGAGTGTGGACTTGACCTTGCAGGCTGTGGAAAGCCAGAGGAGTGTGAGGCAGGGACCACAGAGTGCGGCTGGCTACACAGAGAGGCTGGGGATGGGACGGCCCTGGGGACAGACAGAGTCCCTCGATAGTCTAGTCCAGTGGTGATGAGCGCTGAACTAAGGCCATGGAAATGGGGCAGGGGCTGATTCCAAAGTGATTTTGCAGTTATGTTTTTAATTAGCATTGGAGTGTCTGGGCGGAAAGAGAAGTCAAAGGTGACTGCCGACGGAGAGGATACTGTTGTGTAGGGACCCAGAATCAAGCCCCAAAGACACTGGACCAGCGCTGAACTTAGGTCCTCACCCAGCCCTTGCGCTAACACGATGGCAGCTCAAGGGGACCCTTACAGTTGGCTCCAGCGCTCAAATGTTTGAGGGTCTTGTAGCTTTCTTCCTCAGGGACGTGTGCCCTCAAAATCGTCGCAAGCCCTCGCGGTATGCAGCCTTACGCAGTTGAGACGATTTGAGCGCTGGACTGGGAGACTCTAGTTCTGCGGGATGCAGTGGGGCTTCGACCCGCCAAGGTCACCATCCCCCCTGGGGCTGTCTGGCCTGGGGACTTCATGTGCTCCGTCAGCCCCTGCCCCTGGACCACTGCCAACTTTTTGCTGCTGCCTCTGAAAAAGGCGGGTATTTCTGTGGCATCAGCAGGTACACTGTCACTAAAATAAAGCCTCTGTCTAGCTTCTGGTACTGGAATCATCACTCCAGCAGGTCAGGAGGCGCTAAGTCAGGCCTATTTTCAGCGTGGATTAAGAACTCCAGAGCTTTACGATGCTCAGAAGGGTACTTCATGCGTAATGGTGGTTCCGAGGCACTGTGTTTTCTGTAATTTAATCAGAGACACGGAAATATTGCATAATTTTGACTCTTTGCAGATTACTTAGACATTACTCTCCAGGTTACTTAAATAGGTACTTGGGAGATTTAAACAGTTCTGCTGGAGGTTAGAATTATCCACAGCTGTTTCACAGAGCCTAGAAATTCCAGAAAGATGAGGTTGCCTACATAGAGGTAAATGTAGTGACCCTAGAAAACCTGCCCAAGATTTTTAGGAGCTTTATTGAGGTATAATTTGCATGACAAAATTCACCAATTGTAGGTATACCTGTATACCTGCGCAAGAGCCTAGTTTTTATAGAAATTACTCTAATAACCATTTGTAGTCAAGTATAAATGATATACTGTATCATATTTGCTATGAATTTTAAGCTTTCTAAAGTATATGAAATTCTTAAAAGAAATGATATGAACCAGTATCACAGTGTATTTGTCAAAGTTTTAGTATTTTTGCTTATTTGGTGCCTTGTTTTAATTTGTGGGTAACAAAGGCTTAATGAAGTTATGGAATGTAGAAAAGTAGTGTCAGTATTCTTTGCGGGAAACTTGAGCCTGATGGTTAAGAAACTGATGGCAGTACATATGTTTTTCTCGTGTTCTGTTTATCTCATCTTAAGCTTCCCTATGATAATCAAGAAGAAAGAGTGTCCGAGGTTGGGAATTACTTTCCCGCTGGCCCGGTGACACACGTTCACTTTGATGTGTCTGCCACGACCGTCAGAAGGAAGGCCGTAGGCATGAGTTGACAGGAGCACATCACAGTTTGTCACACGTCCCTGTGTAAACCGAACGCTACCTCCGTTTCTCCCACCAGGGACAGTGTGAGGACACAAGGACGATGAGAATGCTCCAGTCACTCAGGAGGAGCACAGTGAAGCTGAGGGGAGGACTGCAGGGGGTCGCCCCCAGTTCAGGAATGGGGGCGGGGGAGCCTCAGGGTTGGTTGCCAGCCAGCGATGCCAGCATTTCCCAGTGGTGGGGAGGCTCTCCAGTGTAGAATAGTCGGGCTTTGTAGGAGCGCTGCCCAAGTTCAAGTCCTGGCTTTGCTGCTAACCAGCTGTACGTCCTTAAGAAAAATACTTGACTTATTTAAGCCTCATTTCTTTAAAAATGGAGATAATAATAGCTATCAGGAGTAAATGAAATAATGCATATAAGATACATACCACAGTGCCTGGAACATAGTAGAATATTATTAAGCTTAATGTCATTATTATTAATCTTATAGTTTATCTTGTCATATTGCGAACTATATTATTATATTACATATAATATATATATTATTAAAAATATAAAAATTATATTAATTTTATAATTAAAATTAAAATATTACTACATTACACGTTATATGTTTAATTAAAGTTATACTATTGGCTATATTAGTAATCATTAATATTAACAATAAAGCATAAATATTAGCTTTTATCATATTCACTGTTGGTTAAAATTGCCGCCTTTGGTCAGACCCTTCAGTACAAACCAGTTAAATTCTACAAATTACTTCCCATCTTGTAGCCCGAGTTTCTCACAGTTTGGAATCAAACCACCCAGGTTGCAAGGTAAAGGCACAGGTCCTGAGCCCCACCTGGGGCTACTGAATCAGAAGCAGTAATCTGGACCTTTAACACTATACCCAGGGAAATATCTCAGGCACTGAAGCTTGAGACCTGCTGTCCAGGCCGAGGCTCCTCTAGGTACTGATATCCTGTATGTTAGGTTTGGGCATTTCTCTTCCACATCTACCCCCGCTGACTCTTGGTTTAGGAACGAGAGGCATTAACCCCTGAAAGAGTTAAACATGACTTGTAGTCCTGGTTTTCTCATTGGACTCTATTAACCGGATATGAATCTCTATAGAGTACAAACAGCAGGTCCCCAGGGATGAAATTAACACCTTCCAAGCAAGAAGTAAATGGTGGAATAAAGAATTGGGTCTAAAATGCGTTGATCAGAAAGTGCTACACCCTCTGCCGGGGCGGGAGTTTTACTGCCTCCCTTTGGAACTTTAACAATGTCATTGGCTCTTACAACTGAAAGTATCAGCAGCAACCACTCGTGTTTAGCGGATGGTTTTTCAGTGAATAAAGATTCTTCTCAGCCACCCTGTCAAAGAGGTCAGCATTTTTGGATTTGGGTTTTTGTTTTTAAACAATGAATAAACTGAGGCCTGGAGAGGTTACAGGCCCCTCCCAAGCCCCACAGGGGTTGGAGCCAGGACTTTTTTTTTTTTTTTTTTTTTTTTTTGCGGTACGCGGGCCTCTCACTGCTGTGGCCTCTCCCGTTGCGGAGCACAGGCTCCGGACGCGCAGGCTCAGCGGCCATGGCTCACGGGCCCAGCCACTCCACGGCATGTGGGATCCTTCTGGACCGGGACAGGAACCCGTGTCCCCTGCATCGGCAGGCGGACTCCCAACCACTGCGCCACCAGGGAAGCCCCATCTGTAATTCTTTTACTGCAGGTTTTGAACTAAACATCCTCGAGATCTTTTGCAGCATCGCGCGTTCAATTCTCACGGAACACCTTGGTGCCGCCGTGGTCTTCCTTCCCTCCGGGGTGGTCCCTGTTCCCACAGCCCCAGGAGCTCTACCCAGAGCGCTCCTGGGGAACAGCAGATCTAATCAGGCTCGGGGTTTACTTGACTCCTCAGGTTCATGGGCTGGACGCTTTCAAGTGTAAAGGAGCGGGTGACGGTGTATCTGACGTCAGTGAGTGTTGCCGAAAGGAACAGCGGGTCCCCACGAAGCCCTCCCTCCTCTGACTTCCTTCTGGAGTGCTTTTCCCACCCTCCCGTCACCACGCCCTCGTCATCCACTGCCTCCTGTCATTGCGTCCTGGGACCTTTTCTCCTCCCAATGCAGTGATGCTTCCCACTGAGCCTAAAATATGGAAGAGAGACGTTTGAAAAGGCCTAAATCTTTCCTTTTACACTCTGTCGCCAGCAGAGAAAACTTGTTGGTTAGAAAAGATGCATTACCTTGCCCCTCACGTGTCTGGTACCAAATAGGAGACTTTATTTTATTTTTATCTTATTTAGTTATTTTTGGCTGCATTGGGTCTTCGTTGCTGCACGTGGACTTTCTCTAGTTGCGGCGAGCGGGGGCTACTCTTCGTTGCGGTGTGCGGGCTTCTCATTGTGGTGGCTTCTCATTGCGGAGCACAGGCTCTAGGCGTGTGGGCTTCAGTAGTTGTGGCGCGTGGACTCAGTAGTTGTGGCTCGCGGGCTCTAGAGCGCAGGCTCGGTACTTGTGGTGCACGGGCTTAGTTGCTCCGCGGCAAGTGCGATCTTCCTGGACCGGGGCTCGAATCTGTGTCTGCTACATTGGCAGGCGGATTCTTAACCACTGTGCCACCAGGGAAGTCCCAAATAGGAGACTTTAAAACAGGATTGTTGACAATGGGGGAAAGAAAATTGAAGTCGGCTTGTTTCCAGGGTACATGGAATTCGAATCGGTTATGAAAGAGACAGGAATGGGATGGTTGATTTCCTGATCTAAGATATTGTTATAGGTTTCGAGATATTAGTTATCCTCAAGTGATAACTTAAGTTCATTTTTATAAAATCACATATAAATGTAGGGTGAGGACAGCTTCCTTGCCACCCAGAACTGCTCACTTATTTGCTCCTTTGTCCACCAGTCACCCATTCATCCCTTGACCCATTCATGAAGCTTTTTAAACTGCCCGTTTCCCAGGCTGCGGACTCCGGGGATGTCACAATGGTATTGGATAATTTGGAAAGAATGTAAGTAGCTGCTGTCATGTGACACCCAGATAAATAAATCAAGGCTATAAAAATATGGCAGTGGTTTTAACGGAGGCACAGGAAGGAGAGCTCAGAGCCCAGGGGAATTGATGAAGTTTTCCTGCAGGAGGTGATATTTCAACTGAATGCTGAAGGATAAAATTTCCAGATTGACAGGGGCAAAAAGGTATCGTAGCGGGAGCAGCCTTTCCCTCATTTCCAATTGCCTCAAGTGGTGTGTGGCAAAGGCGAGTTGTGTGGTGTGGCTGGTGAATAATTGCGTGTGAAGACGGAGCTGGAAAGGCACATTGGATGAGGTTTTGACGACCCCGGGTTTGTTCTGGGGTGACAGCCAGCTGCGATCTGATGTGTGTTTTAGTGGTAGGATGGAGAATGGGTTGGAGACAAGGAAGCATTAGGAGACTGTTCCATGGGACGTGATGGACTAGATTCCTCCTGAGATTAACTGTAGCTGTGGTTGGGGAGGGAGAGGGAAACGTTGAGGGGCGCCCAGCGTGGGACGACTGGGTACCTGGGACCTCCTCAGCTAGAACACAGAGGCCATGATGATTATGAAGATGCTGTTCTGCACTCTACTCCAGTGGCCCTTAGTTTCCTTGATTCTAAAGACATTCTGGGCTGTTGATTTGTATATTTGTGCTGCCAACCGTGGCTCGAAATGCGTTGATGCTGGGAACACAGACATCATCCTTCATTGTCCTCCACAGAGAGTAAGCTGGGCCCTGCTTCCCCTTCTCCTTTCCCCCTCACAGATACCAAAATCCACGGACGCTCAAATCCCTTACATACAATGGTGTATTATTTGCATATAACCTACTCACATTCTCCCATATACTTTAAGTCATCTCTAGATAGTTTTTATTTTTTGGCCATGCCATGCGGCAAGCGGGATCCCCGACCAGGGATCAAAGCCACGCCCCCTGCAGTGAAAGCTCAGAGTCTTAACCACTGGACCACCAGGGAAGTCCCTTTCCCCCTCCTCCTGATTCCTCTCCCTCTCTGTACAAAGGAAGTCAAACAGCGTTAACAAAGTCTCATGTTCAAAAAGGTTTAGACCCAGCAAGGATCTCATTCAGACTTGATGGAGAAATTAAAACCTTTACAGACAAGCAAAAGCTAAGAGAATTCAGTATCACCAAACCAGCTTTACAACAAATGCTAAAGGAACTTCTCTAGGCAGGATACACAAGAGAAGGAAAAAACCTGCAATAACAAATGCAAAGCAAATAAGAAAATGATAATAGGAACATACATATCAATAATTACCTTAAATGTAAATGGATTAAATGCTCTAACCAAAAGACATAGACTGACTGAATGGATACAAAAACAAGACCCTTATATATGCTGTCTACAAGTGACCCACTTCAGACCTAGGGACACATACAGACTGAAAGTGAGGGGATGGAAAAAGATATTCCATGCAAATGGAAATCAAAAGAAAGCTGGAATAGCAATTCTCATATCAGACAAAATGACTTTAAAATAAAGACTATTACAAGAGACAAAGAAGGACACTACATAATGATCAAGGGATCAATCCAAGAAGAAGATATAACAATTGTAAATATTTATGCACCCAACATAGGAGCACCTCATTATATAAGGCAAATGCTAACAGCCATAAAAGGGGAAATCGACAGTAACACAATCATAGTAGGGGACTTTAACACCCCTGTTTCACCAATGGACAGATCATCCAAAATGAAAATAAATAAGGAAACACAAGCTTTAAATGATACATTAAACAAGATGGACTTAATTGATATTTATAGGACATTCCATCTAAAAACAGCAGAATACACTTTCTTCTGAAGTGCTCATGGAACATTCTCCAAGATAGATCATATTTTGGTTCACAAATCAAGCCTTGGTAAATTTAAGAAAATTGAAATCGTATCAAGTATCTTTTCCAACCACAACGCTATGAGACTAGATATCAATTACAGGAAAAAAATCTGTAAAAAATGCAAACACATGGAGGCTAAACAATACACTACTAAATAACCAAGAGATCAGTGAAGATATCAAAGAGGAAATAAAAAAATACCTAGAGACAAATGACGATGAAAACACGATGACCCAAAACCTATGGGATGCAGTAAAAGCAGTTCTAAGAGGGAATTTTATAGCAATACAATCCTACCTCAAGAAACAAGAAAATTCTCAAACAACCTAACCTTAAAGCAATTAGAGAAAGAAGAACAAACAAAACCCAAAGTTATTATAAGGAAAGAAATCAAAGATCAAAGCAGAGATAAATGAAATACAAACAAAGAAAACAATAGCAAACATCAATAAAACTAAAAGCTGGCTCTTTGAGAAGAAAAATAAAATTGAGAAACCTTTAGCCAGACTCATCAAGAAAAAGAGGGAGAGGACTTAAATCAATAAAATTAGAAATGAAAAAGGAGAAGTTAACAATGGACACTGCAGAAATACAAAGCATCGTAAGAGACTACTACAAGCAACTCTATGCCAATAAAATGGACAACCTGGAAGAAATGGACAAACTCTTAAAAAGGTATAACCTTCCAAGACTGAACCAGGAAGAAATATAAATATATAAACAGACCAATCACAAGTAATGAAATTGAAACTGTGATTAAAAATCTTCCAACAAACAAAAGTCCAGGACCAGATGGCTTCATAGGCGAATTCTGTCAAACATTTAGGGAAGAGCTAACACCCATCCTTCTGAAACTCTTCCAAAATATAGCAGAGGGAGGAACACTCCCAAACTCATTCTACGAGGCCACCATCACCCTGATACCAAAACCAGACAAAGATACTACAAAAAAAGAAAATTACAGACCAATATCACTCATGAATATAGATGCAAAAATCCTCAACAAAATACTAGCAAACAGAATCCAACAGCACATTAAAAGGATCATACACCATGATCAAGTGGGATTTATCCCAGGGATGCAAGGATTCTTCAATATACACAAATCAATCAATGTGGTATACCATATTAACAAATTGAAGAATAAAAACCATATGATCATCTCAATAGATGCAGAAAAAGCTTTTGCAAAATTCAACACCCATTTATGATAAAAACTCTCCAGAAAGTGGGCATAGAGGGAACCTACCTCAACATAATAAAGGCCATATGCGACAAACCCACAGCAAACATCATTCTCAATGGTGAAAAACTGAAAGCATTTCCTCTAAGATCAGGAACAAGACAAGGATGTCCACTCTCACCACTGTTATTCAACATAGTTCTGGAAGTCCTAGCCATGGCAATCAGAGAAGAAAAAGAAACAAAAGGAATACAAATTGGAAAAGAAGAAGTAAAACTGTCACTGTTTGCAGATGACATGATACTATACTTAGAGAATCCTAAAGATGCCACCAGAAAACCACTTAGAGCTAATCAATGAATCTGGTAAAGTTGCGGGATACAAAATTAATGCACAGAAATCTCTTGCATTCCTATACACTAATGAAAAATCTGAAAGAGAAATTGAGGAAACACTCCCATTTACCATTGCAACAAAAAGAATAAAATACCTAGGAATAAACCTACCTAGGTAGACAAAAGACCTGTATGCAGAAAAGTAAGAGACACTGATGAAAGAAATTAAAGATGATACCGACAAATGGAGAGATATACCATGTTCTTGGATTGGAAGAATCAACATTGTGAAAATGACTATACTACCCAAAGCGATCTACAGGTTCAGTGCAATCCCTATCATATTAACGATGGCATTTTTTACAGAACTAGAACAAAAAAATCTTAAAATTTGTATGGAGACATGAAAGATTCCTAATAGCCAAAGCAATCTTAAGGGAAAAAAATGGAGCTGGAGGAATGAGACTCCCTGACTTCAGACTATACTACAAAGCTACAGTAATCAAGACAATATGGTACTGGCACAAAAACAAATATAGATCAATGGAACAGGATAGAAAGTCCAGAGATAAACCCATGCACATATTGTCACCTTATCTTTGATAAAGGAGGCAAAGATATACAATGGAGAAAAGACAGTCTATTCAATAAGTGGTGCTGGGAAAACTGGACAGCTACATGTAAAAGAATGAAATTAGAACACTCCCTAACACCATACACAAAAATAAACTCCAAATGGATTAGAGACCTAAATGTAAGAGCAGACCCTATAAAACTCTTAGAGGAAAACATAGGAAGAACACTCTTTGACATAAATCACAGCAAGATCTTTTTTGATCCACCTCCTAGAGGAATGGAAATAAAAACAAAAATAAACAAATGGGACTTAATTAAACTTAAAAGTTTTTTGCAAAGCAAAGGAAACTACAAATAAGACGAAAAGACAACCCTCAGAATGTGAGAAAATATTTGCAAACGAATCAAGGGACAAAGGATTCATCTCCAAAATATATAAACAGCTCATGCAGCTCAATATTAAAAAAACAAACAACCCAATCCAATAATGGGCAGAAGACCTAAACAGACATTTCTCCAAAGAAGACATACAGATGGTCAAGAAGCATATGAAAAGCTGCTCAACATCACTAATTATTAGAGAAATGCAAATCAAAACTACAATGAGGTATCACCTCACACCAGTTGGAATGGGCATCATCAGAAAATCTATAAACAACAAATGCTGGAGAGGGTGTGGCGAAAAAGGAACCCTCTTGCACTGTTGGTGGGAATGTAAATTGATACAGCCACTATGTAGAACAGTATGGAGGTTCCTTAAGTAAGTAAAAATAGAATTATCATATGACCCAGCAATCCCACTACTGGGCACATATGCTGAGAAAACCATAATTCAAAAAGACACATGCATCCCAATGTTCATTGCAGCACTATTTACAATAGCCAGGTCATGGAAGCAAGCTAAATGCCCATCGACAGATGAATGGATAAAGAAGATGTGGTACAAATATACAATGGAATATTACTCAGCCATAAAAAGGAACGGAATTGGGTCATTTGTAGACACGTGGATGGATCTAGAGACTGTCATACAGAGTGAAGTAAGGCAGAAGAGAAAAACAAATATCGTATATTAACGCATATTTGTGCAACCTAGAAAAATGGTACAGATGAACCAGTTTGCAGGGCAGAAATAGAGACACAGATGTAGAGAACAAACGTATGGACCCCAAGGCGGGAAAGTGGCGGGTGGTGGTGTGATGAATTGGTATACTGGATTATCACGTATACATTAATATATATAAAATGGATAACTAATAAGAACCTGCTGTATAAAAAGAGTAGAAGTTTGAAAAAAAAAGATGTGGCATGTATATACAATGGAATATTACTCAGCCATAAAGATAAATGAAATTGAGTTATTTGTAGTGAAGTGGATGGGCCTAGAGACTATCATACAGAATGAAGTCAGTCAGAAAGAGAAAAACATATACCGTATGCTAACACATATATATGGAATCTAAAAAAAAAAAAAAGTTCTGAAGAACCTAGGGGCAGGACAGGAATAAAGATGAAGACGTAGAGAATGGAATTGAGGACACGGGGAGGGGGAAGGGTAAGCTGGGACGAAGTGAGAGAGTGGCATGGACAGATATACACTACCAAATGTAAAAGAGATAGCTAGTGGGAAGCAGCCACATAGCACAGGGAGATCAGCTCGGTGCTTTGTGACCACCTAGAGGGGTGGGATAGGGAGGGTGGGAGGGAGACGCAAGAGGGAGGAGATATGGGGATGTAGGTATACGTATAGCTGATTTACTTTGTTATAAAGCAGCAACTAACACAACAGTGTAAAGCAATTATACTCCAATAAAGATGTTAAAAAAAAAAAGGTTTAGAAAAACAGTGGGCTTCTGACATTCAGCTCTAAAACATGGTTCTTGAATTTGGAATATTCAGTTGTCCTCAACCATTAAACAATTTCTAAAGAGGAAAGCAAGTTCATTTTTATAAAATCATGCTTTTTATTAATTGAAAGCAAAGTTTGAGTATACCTCTCTATACTTCATCATGTGTTTCAGATAAAATACATTTTAATGTGGAGTCATTATGTGCATTTATTTCATAATATGATGGTTTTAAACTGTCTCTTCACTTGTCATGAGTCCACACGTAAAGCAACAACCTACAATTCTATCATTTCTCTACCTGGCTGTCAAACTAGCACTGTGCTGCTGTTGATTCTGAGATGTAGGATGGGGGGGTTTTAGTTAAGCCCAGAAATGGAATTCCTGTGAATGATTTATTACAAAGGCAGGGGAGGGGGCACTTCCAGAGCCCAGATTTTTCATAGTTACTTTTAAGGGTTTTTTTATGCTCGGAGAACTGGGCAATCAGTAGTAAATTAAGTGTCCGCATGCGCGTTAATATTTGCTTTTTTTTTTTTTGCGGTACGCGGGCCTCTCACTGCTGTGGCCTCTCCCGTTGCGGAGCACAGGCTCCGGACGCGCAGGCTCAGCGGCCATGGCTCACGGGCCCAGCCGCTCCGCGGCATGTGGGATCCTCCCGGACCGGGGCACGAACCCGTGTCCCCTGCATTGGCAGGCGGACTCCCAACCACTGCGCCACCAGGGAAGCCCCCACATCTTTATCCATTCATTTGTGATGGACATAGGTTGCTTCCGTGTCTTGGCTGTTGTGAATAGTGCTGCTATGAACATAGGGGCGCAGGTGTCTTTTTGAATTATAGTTGTCTGGATGCATACCCAGGAGTGGGATTGCTGGATCATATATGAGAAATCTATTTTTAGTTGTCTGAGGAACCTCCACACTGTTCTCCATAATGGCTTCACTAACTTACATTCCCACCAGCAGTGTAGCAGGGTTCCCTTTTCTCCACACCCTCTTCAGCATTTTAAACTAGGAGGTTTTAACTTATGTTCATCCAAGGACTACGTCAGTGGAAATCAGGAAGTGGGGATTTTATTATTTTCACACTAAAAGATAGCATTTCCTTCTATTATGAATGTAGGCATCAAACCAGAGCAATTTTAGCAACACCTGTGATATAATCACCATGGAAATCACAGATCTTTCTCACATCTCACATCACGACAGTTTTTGCTGATATTCTTAAAATTTCTCGTTCTCCTCAGTACAGTACTTCAAAGTGTGACAGCTTTTAGACCTATCTCCAGTCCTCTTAACTCATATTACCTATACTACTGTATCAAGATTCTGTTAATATTTTGAAAATTGCGTTTCAAAATAATCAGCTTCATTTATAATAGTATCTTGTCTTTTTTTCTGTAAATGTTTGATGTGTATATTTTTTTCACTGAGGTATAGTTGAGGTACAATAGTACATACATTTCAGGTATATAACATAGTGACTCACGATTTTCAAAGGTTATATTCCACTTATACTTATTATATAATATTGGCTGTATTCCCTGTGCTGTACAATATATCCTTGCAGCTTATTTATTGTATATATGGTAGTTTATGTCTCTTAATCCCCGCCCCCTATCTTGCCCCTCCCCCCCCACTGGTAACCACTAGTTTGTTCTTTCTGTGGGTCTGTTTCTTTTTTGTTCTATTCACTAGTTTTGTTTTATTTTTGAGATTCCACATAGAACTGATATCATACAGTATCTGTCTTTCTCTGTCTGACTTACTTCACTTAGTATGACAATCTCTAGGTCCATCCATGTTGCTGCAAATGGCAGAATTTCATTCTTTTTTATGACTGAATAGTATTCCATTGTGTGTGTGTGTGTGTGTGTGTGTGTGTGTGTATCACATCTTCTTTATCCCTCCGTCTGTCGATGGAATACACTTTTTATCTTATGCATTTAAGATGAGATTTTGAGAAGCGGTCTGTGGGTTCCCCAGGCACAGTTGTCAGAGCCTCTCATAACTGCCGTCTCCTCTCCGCTCCCTCCAAACACTTGACAGCTAAGGGCTGGAAAACCTACAGAGCTCTGTTTTCCTTCTGTAATGGTACACGCCTTGGATGCAGGTGGCCGAGCAGAAAAGGCAGAAATTTTGAAATCAGACAGACTGGGGTATAAAAGGGGCCCCTCCCCTTTCTGGCTCTGTGAGCAAGTAATTTTATTTATTGTAGCCCTAGTGTCCTGATCAGTAAAATGTGGCCCCTACCTCGTAGGGTGGTTGTGAAGGTTAAATACGGTGACGCGCCTGGTGTGGTTCCAGCAGGTCACAGGTGTTCCAGAGTCACAGGTGTCGTTACATAACCTTGTTCCACGGTCTCTGCCACATGCATTGTCAAGATGCTTCTCCTTCCCCCTCCAGCCCGGTGCCTGTGCTGCGTCCCCTGCGGAACCCAGGACTCTGAGAACCTGTGAAAACCTGGCTTTGCTCGTTGTACTCACCTGCATCTTCACGGCACCTCTGGCTCATCCAGAGGAAGGTCTCCTTGCTTTAGTTGATTTTATTTTTTAATCTTCACATGGTCAGAATATGCTTTTTGCCTGTACTATTTTCTTCTGAGTTACCTTGCTGTGCTGCTTCCCTGCACCTACTGTAACAAATTACCTCGGGGGCTAAGACAGCTGACATGTATCCTCGTTGCTGCGGAGGCCAGATGTCTGCAGTCATGGCTGGGCAGGCGGGGCCCCACCCCTGGAAGCCCAAGAGGTGGACCCCCTGCCTCTTCCAGCCTCGGGGTTCCCTGCGGGCTCCTCGGATCACGGGTGCGTGGCTCTCATCTCTGCCTCGGGCCGCACATCTTTCTTCTTCTTGTCTCTGTGTCCACATTTCCCTCCTCTTCCAGGGACGCCAGCCATTGGATTAGGGCTCATCTACTAGTATGACCTCACCTTAACTCCACTGCACCTGCAGACTCCGTACCTGCCACTATGGTCACATTCACAGGTATGCGGATGAGGACTCCCAGTAGATCTTCAGGGGACACAGTTCAACCCCAGCTCTTTCTGTTGGTCCTGGAGACTCAACGTTAGACGGGGTTCTGAAGGGACATGTGTGGGATCAGTGCTTTTCCCTCAGGTTGATGAGTCACTTTCACTGTGGTTTCAAAATATGTTTTGAAGTGTCTAAGCAGAGGTAATGAGATCTATTTTGCCTTTTACTTTTGTAACGTAAAGGAAGGAATCTTGCATAGAAGAAAACAATGCAAACCGCCCCCCAACTAGGGAAAGTATTTTAAAACTGTGCTGGGAAGCAAGAATTAACGAGGCCACGGACAGGTCTGTTCACAGACGTTGGTGACTTGGGTGTGAATTGGTCCCGGGTGGGTCTGCGCTGGGCTGCTGGGCTGTGAGGAGAACCTGGGCCAGCAGAGCTCCGGCCCAGCCACTTACACCCAATGAGAGTGTGTTTAAAGCAGGAAAAAACTCTCGGAGGGCGTGGATGTGGTCACCTGCTGTCCCTTCACAGCATCTGGGGCCACTGCCTGTAGCAGAGTCTGGGGTAGGTCCTGGCTCGTTGGGTGTGGAGCGTCCTTTGCTGGGTGTTTGTATTTCCGGGAAGAGTCGCACTCAAGCTGTGTTCCCCGGGACGAACCAAGGGTGTATTTCAGAAGCACATAATGTTTGCTAAAAGAAGATTCAGTTTTAGAATTTGCAGGAAAGTTCACATTTGTTTTATTTGAATGTACCTGTCTTCTGGCAAAGCCTCACTGTTTGAATGTGAGCTTAAACCTGAGGGATTTTCCCCCATCCCTCTGTCCCTCCTTCTGTACTTTTGCTTTGAATAAAATGGACATTTCAGTTTTATATATTATGATTCTATTAACTAATTCCTGCACCTCCTGGGGCATCTGGTACCACTCGGAAGGCATGCCTTCTCCTTTCAGGTCTCGGGTGGGGCTGTACGGTACTGAGGTGTCACACGAGAATCACGGTTGGTTCTCCTCGTGCTGCCCTGTGGGCACGAGGCTCTACGCAGTCAGTATCTGATTTCCTGACCTCTGCACGCCTTCCTTTACCCGCCCCCATCACTTCCTGGAGCCTGTTTGCTCTCAGAAGGATTTGTTACCTGAGCAACTAAGACAACTGCTGGTTTTCCTAAACCCATGTCTCCTTCTCTCTCTCTCTTTTTTTTTTTTTTTTTTTTGGCATCAATGAGGAAAGCAGGCTGGAGGTTGCATACGTGCAAAAAAAAAAAAAAACCTACAAAACCCCACCACCACCAACAAAAACAACAACTGCACGTAGATTTGTGACCAATTTATTGCCTGCAATTTTGTTGTACTGTTTTTCTAGCATGTTGTTTCCCAACCTTTTTATCACTGGGTGATGATATAAATGGGTTTATTCTCACTGTGTGCTGAAGTTGTCCGTGCCGTTTGGTTTGGTAATTGAGTTAAACCATCCATAACAGCCTGTTTGTTATATGTCTGTACTGCAAAAAACAATATTAACTTTTCCATGATTGCTCTCATATTTTCCCACGGTGTCAGAGGAAAATGTTTTAATACACCCTCTTATACATTCTTTTCTGGAGGTGTGTGAATTAAACTGACAGAAGACAGATTTTTATTCGTGTGAGTAAGTGGGAGTTCACAGGAAACTGTGGTTCCAGGAAGTGGTTAGCCCTGGGAACTGACAGAACATCTTAATAGGGGAAAGCGGGTGGAGAAAGGCTCTCACGGGAAAGCGAGTGACTTTTGGGAAAGCCTAGGGGCCTGTAGGTGAGCAGCTGGGAGACAGGGTAGTTTTGTGCCTGCGTCTGTTTCGGTGAGGGCTTCTCCTCTCAGTGACAAGAGCCAACCTTCCCTGGCTGGAAGAAGGAGAATCCCGTCCCAAGGAAGGGGACTTATGACCACTGAGTTCTGCTTTCACGCAGAAGAAAACCCTGTTCTTAAGTGCCTTCCACTCACAATGGTGTTTATGCTACAGTGGTGTATTCTGGACTCTGTCCCTGGTGACTTGAATTAAAGTGGTCCGAGCTGTAAGAATCGAATCCGCAGGTAGCAAGGAGGCAGTGGTGTTCGCTACAGCCCTCTGTCTCTCGAGCAGAGGTGACTTGGTATATGGGAAGTGTCGTGGCTTAGTGGGGACAGAGGTTACAAGGCCCATACCTGGTGTCTCTGTTGCCGCTAGCTGGCTGCGTGGCCCTGGGCAAGTCACCTCGCTTCCCCGGGTCTCAGCTTAGAAATATGGGACCTGCATTTCTGGTCTCAGTTGCCACTGACTGGCGAGAGCCCAGAGTCCCTGGGCCACTGCTCAGGGCAGGGCTGCAGGGGGACATCCGCCCCGCTGGGCGCTCGGCCAGGGTGGCCCGCTCTGCCTGCCCTGCAGTCACATGACTTGCCTGGTTAGCACAGCCCTCCCCGGGCTGGGCTCTGTTCTATTTTCACTTGGTTGTTACAGGATGTCTCGGGACGGAAGAGCGGAGAGTACGGGGCTCGCGGGACTGCGCCTGCACGCTCTCCTGCCCCCCTCCCTCCCACAGAGCCCGCAGCGGCCTCCCCTGAGTCCAGACTTGGAGGACCCGCTGGGGGAGAGCTCGTCTCCAGGTGGGCTGAGGCCTGGGACGGTTGTTCCCTGGCACAGTGTTTTAAGAGCAGCGATCCACCAGGGCCGATGCAGGTGGCCCTCTGACTCACCGTGGTCGCAGCTCATCCTCCCAGGTCCCAGGAGGGGACAGGGGCTGAAGCAGGCCTGCAGACCTGAAGCACCTTGCCTGGGCCTACAGCGCCAGCTGGGAGCCCAGCCGGATTTACACAGAAGTCTGCCCATTTCCACACCTCGTGGTCTTCCTCCTGCAATAGTGCGTTGCCTTTTGCCTCTGAAAAAGTTACTTGAAAACTTAGGAAGTCTTGCCGACTTCAGGGCTGCAGACTCTCCAGCTGTGGGATTGTCTAGTCTGGAGTCGGAGATGCTGAAAGGGTTAGTGGTGACCAGTCCCAGCGCACACAGCCGGTTAGTCAGCTGACCTTGCCCTTGGAGCCCCGGGTTCAGTGCTCGCCCCAGCAGACTAAGTCCCCAGGTGTGAGTACCGTGCTGAGCAGCCCAGGCTTGAACCTCTCGAAGCACCTTCTGTCTGTGAATGTAGCTGAGAGAAGGGGCCTCAGGTTGCCAAGTGCAGCCTTAGGGCCGTTTCTCCTACAGGCCTGCGTTACCCTGCCTGTTGTTACGTATACTGGGGGAGACACCCGCTGTAGTTAAAAGTCATTTTTATTAACTCACCGTGGTGCTGATTTTCTCAGTATCTTGTATCATGGCTCATCATGGGTCACCAAACATCACTAATGAAATTAGGGTTTTAATTCAGCCTCCAATTAAAGACACGTTTGCTTCTTCTCATCCACGTCTCGGTCACATCTTTCTGGTACGCAAACAATTTGGGGGGCTGGGGAGGGGTCAGGGACGTCTGGCTCGTACCTTTTCTTTACCCTCCTGGAAGTCGCCCTCACCTAACTTTTTCCGCATTTGAAAAGGTTGTGACCGAGGGCTCCTGGAGGCGGACCTCCGCAACAGAGGAAGAGAGGCTGGAGGCTCAGAGGGTCCCCAGGAGGAGATGCGGACCCGGGAGGAGGTCAAGGCCCCGACCACTCTCTGACTACGGCCAGCCGGTCAGCCTAAGTCTGTCCATCCCTGAAGACGCGATCGCCGTAGACCCCCAGAAAGAGGACACAGAGGACGGTGACCACCAGCCCAGCGGGGCCCCCATCGACCCTGCAGACCAGACCGCTGCTGGGGGCTGCCCCCGGGGGGCGCCGAGAAGACGCCCCATCTCCGTGATCGGCGGGGTCGGCTTCTATGGGAGCAGCCAGGCGGAGGAGGGGGAGGCCATTCTGCCCCAAGTAAGCCCGGGCGCGCTGCCACCAAAGCCACTCAGCCCTCCAGCCGCCTGGCCTCTGTCCTCTGGCTGCAAACTTACCAGGAAACTTAACGCTTTCCTTTCTTCTCTCTGCCTCGAGGATGACGTCATCTGCTCACAGCCTTTCTTCCTGACTTTGAAAACATGCATGAATTAGAACTAACCCACTGACATTTGAATGTCTCTTACTAATCCTCTTTCTGGGATCTTGAATAATACGGGAAACTGGTTTGCTGTTTGTTCTGACTCGTCTGGGGAAAGTAGCCTTGCATATTTAGTGAGCTTCCTGAAAGAAGAAATCTGGAAAGAGAAAGTGTCGCTTATCCTTAAGATGTAAAGATACGAAAAAGATAAACCAATTTTTTTCTAGAGATGAGAAAATATTTTTTTCTACCATTTTCTTACTCTTTGCACGTCAGTTGCAGCTTCGTAACTGTTTTGACAATAGGTTAAAATCTTACTGTTATTCCCTTAGTATACTTTAGTAATTCAACAGGTGTTTATCAATTACCCAGAGAGCCCTTTGAAGCTACAAAACATTTAAATAAAGGCCCTGTTCCGAAGGAGTTTCTATTATTTGGTGAGACTCATGCCCCAGCCATGGTCCAGGGTTCACAGAACCATACATGACTAGTGCCAGTTTCATTTTGTTTTAAACTTGCCAGTTGATATCACAGCCCATAAATTCTCTTAAAAGGGCAATTCTACATTGGTATTGGATTTTATGTTTACATTCTCCCTATAAGCCCAGCACAATGCTTATTTATAGCAAATACCCAAAAACCTCTTGCTTAATCGAACTAAACTGAACTGAATTTTTAAGGTAAAAGCAAATTATGTTGAAGAATACCTCAAATTTTTTGTTGTGTTAAGATGCTCTGCATGCTAGGAAATAATTCTGGAAGGCGGCTCTGCTCACCAGTGTATCACCAGTGCCACACAAGAAATAATTCTGAACGAAAGCAAACTGTAATCTATTTTAACTTGAAACACAGCCTAGGGGAGATCTAAAGCATTACAGACATTTTTTCATTTCAGAGCGTCTAAAAGAAAATGGAGTAAGATAATTTTGTGCACTCTAAGCTCATTTGGGGAACTGGGTAGAAAAATGCTGAGAAAACCTACGGAAAGCAGGGACCAACTTGGCCTTGAGTGTAGCTGTAGGGACAATTCATATGGAAGGTCACAAGGACATACGGATGATTCTAAATTTGTGGAAAACCAACTCTCCTCGTAGACGAGGCTCCACCGCCCTGTTAGTTTAGGTGAATGAGAACTGTGCTCCACAAATGCTGGTCCCTGCCTGCGGGTGGGTGTAGGGCGGAGGCCGGGGGTGGGGGTGGCTGGCGTTGCCTCTGCTTCCCTGGGGCTTGCTGGGCCGGGGGTGGGGCACCACTTCCTCCCCCAGCTTCCCCTGCTCCACGCTGGCCTTTCCTGAGTGTCCCCCGGGGGTGTGTCCTGGCAGGTGGCCAAAAAGTGATGCCCTGAGGGGTCGGCACTGGGGTTTCCGGTTAGAGGAAGGTCGTCCTTGAGCTTGCGCAGCTCGGCCCCGGGCTGTGATCAGAGGCTTGAGGTGAGGATGCTGAGATCCCGGGGCCCCTACTTCCTGCCCCTTCTCACCGCCTCTCCTTTCCTTTGCAGCCAGCTGCCCGGCCGCCCGTGCCCGCGCACCAGGTGCCACCCTACCGCGCGGTGTCGGCCCGGCTGCGGCCGTGCGCCTTCTCCCAGAGCACCCCCATCGGGCTGGACCGCGTGGGACGCCGGCGGCTCATGAGAGCATCCGACAGTGAGTGTCGCGGGCCTCCCTGGTCCGCTCCTGGAGATGGGGGTGGAGTCCTCCACCGGGCAGCTTCCATTCAACGGAGGCGCCTGGGCCATTGCGCCCCGTCTGCCTGCCCTGGGCCAGGGGTGAGGAGGACCCACCGGGTGTCAGGAGCTGCCCCTGCAGGGGCCGGCTTATCGCCCCCTGTCCAGGGAGGGTGCCCTGTGGACTCTGAGCCATCACGGTGACCCTGACCTTGAGAAGGTCTGGGGACCGAGTTCCTACCATGGAGGAATGAACTCCTGACCGTGAATGGGCTCCCGGGGAGGATTTGTCTTAACCTGACTTTCAAAGCTCTTTCTGGGTGTTTGAGGTTCACCAGTACTGTTTGAGCAGCACGGAGGAGTTTTTTTATCTGATAGAGTTGTTCGTATGCTACCTTAGTCCTTACCCGGTAAATACCTGCTGACCCGAATTCATGGAATGATTCAGGTTCCTGAGAGAGCACGTTGACGTCCGAGCCAGCGCGCTGGCTGGACAGTGGCCTGGCCAGGCGCACGGGGCAGGAATAGGACGGGCGCTTGCCGTGGGGCAGACGCCGCCCCGTGTGCTCCGCTGCTTAGTTCCTCTGATCAAGTGAACCTCTGGCGGTTGCTGTCATCCTCCTTTTACAGACCAGAAACCCCAAGTGTAAATAAGGGAGCCCCCAACGATGTGGCAGAGAAGGGCCTTGAATCTGCAGTCAGATAGAATTTTCACTGCAGGCCCATGTTTTTAACCGCTGAACTGTGCGACTCTAAAGAGACACAGCAGCCTGCCGACGACCAGACCTTCGGTTGCCGGGTTCACCGTATTACCTTTGAAAAGCAGCATCGCGCGGCGCGCGTGAGTAATGGATGGGGCGCTCGGACGCCTGGGTTCTGGGCAGTGCTGCCGCCCACCGGCCAGTGGGCACGACCTCCATGTGACGGTGGTGACCGGAGCCGAGCCGCGAGAAGGGGCGGGATTTAAAGAGTGTTCTTTCCAGAGACTTGAAGGAGGCCGAGGGCATCACTCGGCGTCTTTACATTTCAGGGAGAGGGAGTGGAGGGGGGACCACAGAGGGTGGAGAAGAGAAAGGGAACAGGTGGGGTGAGGCCCCAGTCATCCTCCCCCTGAAGAGGATGGAGGATGGAGAAGGTGACGAGAGGATGGAGATGGTGACGGGAAGGTCGCTGATGGATTGTGACCCGGAAATGGTGGCAGAGGGTGTCCTGGGAGGACCGCACCTGGTGCTGGGCGGTCAGGGAGTCATGAACGGTGAGGGTGAGGGAATGTCTGTCCTCCACATGGTGCCGCCTGGCTTCTGCCTCGGCAGGAATCCGGGCTGGACTCTCGTCAGACAGGGTGAAAAGGAAAGAGGAGCTGGGGGGCGGCTGGAGGCCGAGGGAGTTTTCGAGCATCTCCTGCTTTTGTGGTCCTCTCGGCCGAGCAGGTGGGGCCCCTGGGATTGCACTCCCCACCCCCCCAACCCCGTCCCGGGGCCCCTGCCCTCCGGCCCCCCCACCCCCTCCTCAGGCCAGGCTTCCGCCCACGCTGGTCAGAGTTCCTGTTCGGTTCTTACTGCTGTTTCCCTGTGAGCTTTCCCCGGCATCACTGGAATGGAGTCCCAGCCCCTTAAGCGAGTTTGCAGGCTCTCTGCCGCCTGCCCGCCACGGTCTGCTGCTCTCGCATCTCCTCCGGCGCTCCCTCACCGCCTGGCTCTCCGCTCACTCTGCCCAGATTCCCCTTCCTTCCCTTCACATACAGCAACGTTCATTCCATTCCAAATTCAAAACTCACTGCCCTGGGGACCTGTCATCTTTCTGCACAGCAGTTGCTTCTCTCCAGCCCAGTCATCAGCGTCTGGTGATGCATTTCAAGAAAGTTGTCCAAGAGGAGAGAAAAGGCTGCAAGCACACGATGCCTTCAAAACGTTACTGGTGATGGAAAAAAAGTTGAAACAATGGAAATGTCCACTTTCAGTGGGATAGTCTAGGGTCATATGGGCGACCACTTCAAAACAGTTTACAGCATCGTTAGGGAAAGCCCGTAACAACGTGGAAAATGACCGATGTAATATTAAAGTGAGAAAAAGGGAAATAGTGTTGTATTAGTTTGCTAGGGCTGCCGTCACAAAGTACCACAGACCAGGTGCCTTAAACAGCAGGAATGAATTGTCTCAGTTCTAGAGGCTGGAAGCAGGGTGAGTTCCTCCCGAGGCCTGAGGGGGACCCTCTGCCGGCCTCTCTCCTGGCTCCTGGCGGCCTTGGGTCCCCTGTTCCTCGGCATCTGGATGCATCTCCCTCACCTCTGCCTCCGTCTTCACGCGGTGTCCTGTTGATCAGGGCCCACCTTGATGATCGCATCTCAGCTTGATCATCTACTGAGACCTGTTTCCAGATAAGACCACAGTCACTGGTGCTGGGGGTTAGAATTTTAGCATCCTTTGGCGCGGGGGGGACACAATTCAACCCATAACATACCATGATTGCAGCCGTATACGGCGTGTACACATGTGGTCAAAGGTTTACCAAGAATATGCAAAAGTGAAAATAGTGTAGTTAGGCGGGTAGGAATATAGATGGGTTTTCTTCTAACCCTGTACTCATACAAACAGCTTATTTCTGCACCTTCTGTGTTTTGTTTTGAGTGTTCTTTTGTTGAGAAGCAACAAAAACTGACTCTACCTAGTTGGAGCAAAAGAGAACGTCTTGGAAGGGTGTCAGGTGTTCCCAGAATTGATGGGGTGTCTGGGAACCTGTCTAGGAAGTGGACGGGAGCCTGTCTAGGAAGTGGATGGCAGTCGGGGTTGCTCCTGGGAGTCGGGGAGCCACATGCAAGGAGCCGAGGAAGGCCAGTCTGTCCGTCTTTGCCTCTGAAGTCGCTCAAGAGGCAAAGTCCCAGGATGGGGTTCAACTCCCCAGCTCAGGTGACGTGTCCACCACCTGGGGGCACTGGGACAGAGTGGAGGATGGGGTCCTCCAGGGATGGACCCCTTGTCTTCGGTACAAGGAGGCAGGTGCGTGGATTCCCTGACCACGATGGAGGGGAGGTCGTTCCCCCAAGGGAAATCCAAGTGGTGTTGGAAGTAGAAATAGATTCTGGACAGATGCCCCATTTGTTCATTCATTCATTCAGTGTCTTTTGAGGACCTGCCATGTGCCAGGTGACAGCCATGAGCACAGCAAAGCCCTTTACCTCACACACCTTCTAGTGCGGGGATGATAAATTAACAAGGAACTGTTACATGGCAGGTGGCACACCGTAAAGAAAGATAAAGCAGGTAGAGGGTATTCGTTGTTTTTTGTTTTTTTTTAATTTTATTTATTTATTTATATTTGGCTGTGTTGGGTCTTCGTTTCTGTGCGAGGGCTTTCTCTAGTTGTGGCAAGCGGGGGCCACTCTTCATCGCGGTGCGCAGGCCTCTCATTGTCGCGGCCTCTCTCGTTGCGGAGCACAGGCTCCAGACGCGCAGGCTCAGTAGTTGTGGCTCACGGGCCTAGTTGCTCCGCGGCATGTGGGATCCTCCCAGACCAGGGCTCGAACCCGTGTCCCCTGCATTGGCAGGCAGATTCTCAACCACTGCGCCACCAGGGAAGCCCGAGGGTATTCATTTTTAAAAGAACATCGTTTTAACAATGACGCACCTATTCCACGTCTAATTAAAACCCTCTCACTCCTTCGTGGAGGGAAACAACCCAGAGGCTCACCAGTAACTGCAAACGTCTCCCAAGTCCAGGGCCTCTGAGTACCTCCATCTGTGCTGCAGCCCCACTGCAAAGCCTCGTCAGTGTTTATGCCCAGAAGTCAGTCCAGGCAACACACCCTTCCATAGTGGAAAGAGCTGGAGGAAAGGAAATAGAAAATACATAAATATTATGTGTACATACACACGTGATGCCAGGAAAGGATGCTGCTCTTCTCTGCCTCTGGTTGTGAGGCACACGTGCTACTTCTGACTCTGCCCAACTTGACCCCATCGTTTGCTCCGGAGCCTCTGCCCCGAGCCCTGCCTGTGCTGGTCTTTGCCAGCTGAGGCGCTCCAAGCCTTCGCTCCAGGCTCTCAGCTGGTACTGGCTCTACTTGTTTAGAGTCGCCATGGTCTCCTCTATTCCCCTCTCTTAGTCAAAAATCAGTCAATCTACAAAAAAAAAAAAAAAAGCGTGAGCATCAGCTCTGAGCCAGACACCACTTTCACCATTTGGAGAACAGCAGAGATTAAAGCATCCCAAAGCGTTTACATTCCAGCATTTAAACAGATTCAGGAAGTGGGTAAGTAGGATTAGCTCAGGCACTGATGACCGTTCTGGAGAAGGTGAAGCTGGACAAGGTGGAGGGCGACCTCGTGTCCCTAAGAGGTGACGTTGGAGCCGAGACCTGGAAGATCTGAGGGAGGAGAGGTCCCAGCAGAAGGGGCACCAGATGCCCGACGCAGGCAGGAGCTTGGTGTGCCTGAGGTTCAGCGAGAAGGCGGGGGTGCCTGGAGCTCGGGAATCGGGTGGGAGCGGACGGCGCAGCCTGGAGGTTAGAGAGAAGCTGGATAGAAGGGGCGTCGCAGGTCTCGAGAAGCGGTCGGGGTTATTCCGAGTGAAACGGGAAGCCGTTGCCAGCTGGGCTTCAGAGAGGAAGGCTGTCTGGGGAGAGAGGGCGGAGGAAGGAGGCTAATTGGAAGGTTATTGCGTTGGTCCAGTTGGGAAACGATGGTGGCGGCGACCACAGAAGACACCCATGTGTTCCCTGGGCACTCATTTTCCAGAGCACGAGGAAGCTTGAAAGCCGGTCCTTCCCTCTGAGTCAGCGGGGCCAGGGCTGGGGCTCTGGCGGAAGTACTTCTCTCTTGGGGGAAGAAATTCAGTTTGGACAGAGCTGAGTTACCGGATGGAAATAAAATACCTTGTCAATGTATTATGAAGTGATCCCAAACCCCTGTGTTGCCCTCTTCGTTTCTGGGCTATGGTGCACATCACCGTCTCTCCGGGGAGATTCCAGCAGGGCTCTGATAGGTAAGGCAGGCAAATCCGAGTCTAGAATAAGTGTCTCTTCCAGTAAGGACAAACCATCTACCCCTCTGTTAGGAAAGGGTCCATTGTAATCAACTCCCCACAAGTAGTCGTCTGGGTCCTTCAAGGAACCATATCATTAACTCTGTTGAGGGGACACCCTGTGGTTTAGCCCAGGCTTGGCGTCTGTGCCTGCCCCCAGAGCCATTTTATTTTTTTAACCCACTGAGTCAGCATCAAGACGACCAGGAACCAAGATGGACATTTGCCCCGTGGGACATAATGTCACACGGTTGTCAGACAGCCTCGTTTGCTGTGGGATTCCTGTGGGACAGATGATTTCCCGTGCTTTGAGTGTATTCTGACGTATCCAATCACACCCCTTCCCCAGAGCCGTCCATGAACCCATTTTGTTCTCTCCAAGCTCCCCCAGTGACTCCTCAGAAAAGCCATTTGCTCTGACCGTGAATCCACACAGGCTCACCCCTCACTGAGGCCAGAGTATCGCTTAGATTTTACTGCTGGAGGGACTTCCGTTTCCGGGGGCACCAGGGAAGTGACAGGAGCGCTCGAAGGAAGAGTTGCAGTAATGGGACCCCGGACCCCAAGGTCACCTGGCTTCTGCTCCATGAGGAGGCCCTGAGTCTGGAACCGACTTAGATCTGGGAGTTGAGTGAGGTCCCTCGATTCCCTGTGGTGGTGGCTCAGGTGCGCCCTCTGCTCACCGGAGTTGGCCATTAACCGCTACACGAGTCAAGCAGTACCTTCACGGAGCCCCTCATCAGTTTTGTCCCCCAGGGACCCTGTATAAGTGAAGCGCAGCTGGAGATCAGGTGGGTCACACCGTCCCAGTGACCGGGCAGGCCCTGCTGCCTAGGGCAGAAGCCACGCCCACTTTCCCAGGTGGACATCCCACCTCCATGGGGTCCTGGACTCCTTGAAACAGAAGCCTCTCCCGCTGGCTCCCTGGGCCCAGGGAGATTAGCAGCAAGTTGATTATAATGTAGCTGCCACGTCCATGATCTGGTTTGGGAGGTAAGCCCAGGAGAGGGTGAGGACCTGACACACCGGCTCCAGCGTTTCTGTCCCCAGACTTGCAGCCCTTCTTCTTCATCTTCCGAGAGCTGGCCTCTCAGCTGCCTTATGAGTGGGCAGCCCTGGGTGCCCGTCCCACCAACATGCTGGAGTGGCCACCCCGCCTCGGGAGCCCGTGTGTTGAAGGCACAATCCCTGATGCGTGCCGCCCAGGGGGACAGGTTCGGTCTGATCTGAATTATGTTTAGTAAATGCAGTGTGTGGGAGCCTTGTTTGGATTCTGATACCGACCAGCCGGCTGTGAAAAGGTCATTTCGAGACAAGGGGGGACATTTTCACATGGAGTCAGTATTCAGAAAAGGAATTATTGTTAATTTTGTTCATAGGGATAACGATAGTGTAGTTAAGTCCTTGTTAAGTCCTTGTTCATTTGGGTACATACTAATAGTTGTTGCACGAAATGATACATGGGAGATTTGCTTTAAAATATCCCCAATATTGTTGGGAACTAGTTGGGAAAAATTGTAAAATATTGATCCTTCTGGGTTCATCATATAATTTCTCTCCTTTCATGTTCGTTTGCAATTTCGTAGAATAAAAGGTTTTAAAAATAATGAAAAGGGTGTTTCCTCCACCCTGGTCAAGTGTTGTCAAAACCTCCAAATCCCAGAAGTGCCCACAACTAACATTTTCTCAAAATGTAGAAATGTGACCATTAGCAGTTTAACTTTTCTTAAGAAATGAAGACCTAATCCTTTTAGGTGAACGTGAGGTCCTCCTCAGAACTTTGCAGCACGGTGCTGGGCTATTTTCCAGAACCAGCTACTTCTCTCTGGCTTTGTTTAGAGCTCTTGTCTCACCTCCTCCCTGGCCCATATGTCGCTGAGGAGAGCTTGTTACATGGAGCAATCCTTGGTCACGCTTACCCACTGCACGGGTGTGGTGTTGGAATAATAGAATTCCACCATGAATCACAGTGGTACTCAGAAGTGCTTTTCTCAAGTTCACGGCTGGGAGGGTGCCAGCCTATAAAAACCCTGTGGCTTTGTTGGCGATAGTGTTTGTGCCCCTTGGGTCTTGTGCCCCTTGTGCTCTTCCTTGGGTCTGAGCAAGTGTGCCTGTGCAGTGCTGACTTTCTCCTAGGGAACTACCTTTGCTGCCTTTTATGATGTTTTTTCTTACATCCAAGGCAGCTTATTCCATCGCAGCCTGATTTTCCCATACTTATTTCCGTTCCTGCCATCTTTCCTCTCGTAACTAGTCTACCTGTTCTGATCAGAAGTCAGATTTGATCGCCCTTCAAAATTCTTATTTTCATGTCTACTCATGCTTCTCTTTCTACCCATCCCATGCATCGAGTTCAGATTAGTTTTCTTCTGTGATGTAAACAAAGTGATTGTCTTAACCGTCTCCCAGAAAGAACGACATCCAGTTTCCTTAGCTGGATGGAATCTTAATGGGTCACAAGCAAAGGAATACAGCATGCCACTGAACTGGTAGATTTGCGTATGCCGTTTAAAAAATATATTTGTTACATTTTCAATAAGGCTTTTACTCAACCAAAAAGTATTATTTTGTAATAATGCCGAACCACAGAGGAAAGAAAATGACAGGATTAGGTCCAATGAAAACTTATTATAAAAAATAGAGAAAATGACTTTCTGGGGAGACACAAACATGAGTTGACTTGATGGACTCTTTATGGCTTTTTAAAGTATTTCGTCCCACATGCTGTGTGGAGTGGCCAAAAAAATAAAATTAAAAAAATAATAAATAAAAGGGACTTCATTGGCGGTCCGGTGGTTAAGACTCCGCGCTTCCAATGCAGGGGGCGTGGGTTCAATCCCTGGTTGGGAAACTAGGATCCCACATGCCGTGTGGCACGGCCAAAAAATAAAATTAAAAAAAAAAAATTCAAAATTACTCAAATGATTGCTTGATTTGAATTTTTTCCCACATCTTTATTTCTTATGAATATAGTCACTTTGCACACTAGGAAAGAGGATCATGTTAAACCAGTGTAGCCCTCCAGTGACCTGGGCCAGAATTGCTGGATCTGCAGCAGAATCATGTCATCATTGAAGCCGTCACCCATGGCGTTGTAAAACTCTTAACTCATAACCACCTGTGTACATTATATTTTCGTTAGGAAACAACCAAAAAATCCAGTCCTTAAGGGCATGATGCATATGAATAATATCTTGTTCTATAAAAGAATAACCCAAGTTACACAAGTGGCCACCGATGTGTGAACCGGCCATTGTTGCTGGGGGGAGGAGGTATTTTGATAAACCTACTCTGAGGTTTAAAAATTCCTAGTTCTGCTGTCAGTGAGAAAGCAAGAAAACAGTGCTACAGACCACACTGCCATTCATCAGGGTCTACCACGAGAATATAAAGTTAGAGGTAAGGGTGGGGAATTGGATAACTTAGAAATTTCCAAACTAATGAACTTAATGACGAGAAATCCAGCATGCTGCCTTTTTCCTTTCGCCGAGGACACACTGAGGCCCGTTTTAGAGACGCGTCCAGGTCTGAAAAGGGATGGCAGGTGTCCCCCCGAGTGGGTTCCTGCTTCCTCCGTCCCTGTCCGCGGAAAGGCCGGGCGGGAGCTCCCGCGGGGGGCGGGGCCGGGCCGGTCCCACTTAGCCCATCATGAGCCTGGCGACCTCTCTCGGGTGGACCCGTAAACTCCCGAGCCCCGCACGGGCGCTGCCTTCCGCCGGGGCCCCGGGGGGAGCGGCCGCACGTCCGCCGCGCTGGAGGGCCTGGGGTCCTGCGCGCGGGGCTGCACACGGGGTCCTGCACGCGGGGCGGGGGGCGGAGCTGCCCGCGCGCCTCCCGCAACTGCCGCCCGCTGCCCCCGCGCAGCCCGCACGCCAGCCTGGCTTTCCTCTGGTGAAGGTTCCCACACAGCTTTCAGGCTGGTTTGTCTACGGGAAAAAGGCGTGTGTCAAGACGGTCCACTGTCTTTAAAGCCCAGTAGTTTCAAAGGACAACTGAGGTTATCACTCGGGATATCCTTCCCCGCCCGCAACTTCCAGTCGCTCTGTTTGGTTTTGTGCAGAGATGTATTTTCTCAGCCATGGAGAGATCTCCTTATGTATGTGCTTATTTACTTTCCTGCATTTAGGAACTAGTATTGGGTGTAAAGGCCAGTTTATCCAACCTCATTATGAAGTTGATAGTATCATTAGGAAATGACGTAGGACGTGCCATTAGGACATAGTCAAACAGTGGCATTTCAGGATGCGTCCAAGGTGCGCGGAAGCCTTTCTGACTTGAGCTTTTAGTATGCTCTTGGGTTAGGAGACACCTCGTTTGTATTGATCCACTGAACACACACACCTGCTGTTGTGTAACACATACGTTTATATCAGTATGAGCCCTGTGATAAGTGAGGCACTTTGTGGAGGCTGGCTGCTCCCAGAAGCCAGAGACTGAGCTCATGGAACCTCCCGGCTGGTGTCCAGACCCGGAAATACACTGCAACAGCAAAAGAGGTGAGTGTAACCGCAGAACAGGCAGATCCCGTCTGGGGAGTCCCCAGGCTTTCCCCAGAAAATGACGTCAAAGCTGAGACTTGAAGGCTGAGCTGGAGTTAGATGCAGTGTGTTGTTGAGAGAGGGTGTATTCCAGGCTGGGAGTGATACCGACCAGGGTTCTTGGCCTCCTTAATCAATGGAAATTGATTAGAGGCCAGATGAGAAATTCAGGCAGGGCTTTACTGGGGCCCCTGCTGCAGCAGGGGGGATTGAGAGCAAGTAACGGTTACCCTTGCTCCCTCATTCCCGGAGGGGCGGGGGGAGGGGGGGTGGTCCCTTATGCGGGGGGGAGGGGAGGGGTGTGTCCAGCGCTGGAGGGGTGGCTTAGGCAGTTGGCCCACCGCTTAGGTGGTGCTCAGGGCAGGGGGCATGTGCAGTGCCCTGCCATTGCTCCAGGCTCTTCAAAAGTGGCAGTTGAGTTTTTTTAGTCTTTTGTATCTTTTTGTCCATAATTTGTCCCAACTGCACATGCATGCAGTTATTTTTAGTCCCGCAAGTTTCTTTGTATTTTCTTGCTGGAGGAGAAGTTTGTCCAGGTGCAAGCATTGAAGCCCTCGCAGCAAACGGACCCAGATGTCAGGGGAACAGCATGTGGGGAGTGTAGGAGCCAGAGGAGAGAAACTTGAGAAACCCAGGTTTGGGTCACCCTCAGAAACTTTCTTAACCCAGCCATGCGCTCATCAGATGGAAGTGTCCTTGGTGCGGACAAGGCCTGCACCTGCCCAGGGCTCGCTTGGGGGGACGGCGCCCTCTATGCCACTCTCATGGGTGGAGTTGTGTCCTTCTTGGGAGTCAAGGCCATGGCTCCAAGCTAGCTCTGGCAGCTGTAGTCATTACTGTAGTCACGGAACTAGTTCAGCTCCATAAACCAATGAAATGTAAATATGAGACTCAAAAGAGATTCATATTTATGAAAACTAAACACTTTGAAGAGGCTTAATCAAGGTGAATTGCTAAAAAATTGTTTTCAGTCAGATAAAAATTGAGAGCTGTAAAACATGGAAAAATCAGGGAATCTGTACTCAGAACGCTTCTGGTCATTGCTTTAAAGCATCCAGAACTGGCGATCGTAGTTGACGCCTCATGGGTGTGACATGCAGAATGATCACAGGGGGAGACCTCTGGTCCTCGATGATAACGGAGGTGAATCAGCTGCACCTTTGTACGTTGAAGTTGAGGTGTTCTGGGCATGATGCGTGTGTCATGTTTTTGACTTGGGCCTTTCAGGCAGCCGGACTACCTGGTGGGAGGCCTTGCAGCAGCCCCTGAGGCTGTAGCGAGATGAGCTGAGGGGCAGGGTCGAGAGGCGGGTCTAGACGAGGGATCAGACTACCAGAGGTCGGACAGAGCCTGCCCATTCAGGGCCTCCTGTGAAGGGGGTCAGACTTTATCCTGGGGGCAACCAGGAGCCGCAGAAGGGTTTTAAGTGGAGTGGGATGGTCAGGTTTGCATTTTGGTGATGTCACTGGCTAGGTTGTGGACCTGCCTGGGGACAGAGGAGGCAGTCAGTGGGCAGAGCCCTGAACTAGAAACACGACGGTTCTCCTGGAAAAACGAAGACGTGGAGGTCGAACAATTGTCCGGATGTTTGGGGGGCAGACACCCCAGTGCCCCGGTGATGGGGGGAGCATAGGAGAAAAGCGCACGAGTGGGGGGCTTGGGTCTGTTCCAGGCATTGAAGTTGGAGGCGCAGGTGGGACAGCTAGGTGGAGATCTTATCCCCTGGCCTTCACCATGAGGGTCTCAGGAGGAGGTGGCCCAGGCTAGAGGGGAAACTGGGGAGTCAACAGCAAGTGATTGGCTCTCAAAGCTGATGCAGGGAGGGGTACCATCCAGGGTGTGTGTGGAGTGAGAAAAGAGGGTCAGCATTTGGGAGCCAGTAAAGAAAGGAATCCACAAAGAAGATAGAAAAGGAGTGGGGCTTCCCTGGTGGCGCGGTGGTTAAGAATCCGCCTGCCAATGCAGTGGACATGGGTTCGAGCCCTGGCCCGGGAAGATCCCACATGCTGTGGAGCAACTAAGCCTGTGCACCACAACTACTGAGCCCGTGTGCCACAGCTACCGTAGCCTGCGTGCCATAACTACTGTAGCCCACGCAACTAGAGGCCATGCTCCACAACAAAGAGAAGCCGCCGCAAGGAGAAGCCCATGCCCGTGCACCGCAACAAAGGAGCTCCCGCTCACCGCATCTAGAGAAAGCCGTGCACCGCAACAAAGACCCAATGCAGCCTAAATAAATAAATCTGTGACTCTGTTTTTTTAAAAAAAAAGGAAAGAAAAGGAGTAGCCAGACAGGTGAGAGGTGTCCAGATGTCCAAGGATGCTGGGCTCCGGGGAGGTGGTGGTTATGATGTCACCTGTGCCCAGGGCCAAGTCGGATGCTCTGAACCATACGCATGGCTCCAGCAGCAATTAGGAACTTGTGGGTTTTGAGAAAAGCGGTTTCAGTTCAGTGAGCGGGCAGAGCCAGGATGCAGGAGGGTGTCTGCAAGATTGTGCGGGGAGTCCAGACCTTATGTGTGAGTGTGAAGGAATTTTATCGATTTTGTTTATTGGTGTTGGTTTTCTGATTTGATGGCCAAAAATTTCCCATAAGTGCTAGGGCTAATTAAAAACTGTTTTGCTATCATATTAAAAAAACTATTTTGGCTTTACATTACCATATCTGAAAGCTCGTTAATTGACTGTGTGAATGTTCATTTGTACTAAATATTTTTGAAAGAAATAGTCTGTTAAATATACACCAGAAAGTTCCATTCCTTGATCTAGAGTTCTGTTCTAATACCCCAACATGAAGGAACTGGGGGCAGTTTAATCATAAGGGTTTATGCCATTTCAACTCTGATGTTTTTAAATTAAATAAATTGTAAGAAATTACTGAAGCATATTTTTTTTAAGTCTTGCAGTGAAGTTAATAACTCCATTAAGACCTTAATTTTATTTTTTACTTGGTCAAGACAAAGAATATAGGTTTCTTCCCTTTGCCTTAGTTTTTTGTTGTCGTTGATCCTACTTCTTATTTGTTATTCTGGCGTTGTTCTATTCTAATAATTGTTATGAAAGTTAATTTTATTATGAACCAGCCTTTGGGTCAAAAAAACAGTGGAGTCCCAGTCATCTATTGACCAGCCATGTGACCTTGGCAAGTTATTTAACCTCGAAGTCTTAATGTCCTCGTCTGTAATAGGAAATATTACTGTTGTCCATCCCACAGATGGGTGAGAGTGACCTGATACACAGTAAGTGTGCAGTAAATTATTACAGAGACCTAAAGAGAAGCACTGATTGTTCTGGGGACAAGGATAGTGATGATTGGTGAGCTGTGTTCGCAACCAGAGTTCTGAGTTCCTAACTCAACTGCGCTAACAAGCAGTTTAACCTTTGACAAGTCACTTAATCTAATAGGTAAGGCCCTAGGGCACCAGGAGTCCATATGGAACAATATTCTGTTTAATTATTATCCAAATATAGGTTAAACTGATCTAAAATGCAAACACTCAGGTTATAGGAAAAAAGAAGGTAACTGGAATGAATGTTTTCTGTTGACTCTCTTGATCGTTATCACCCAGAGACGCCTCTCAACTTTTTGTTAAAAGGAAAGAAGAAAAGAAAAGGAATGGCAGGTGTTGAAGGGTGTGTGTGATGCCTTGAGATTATTTTAACCAAACCTTGTCTGATCTCTTATTGTTTGAATGAGCTCTTTCTGCGTCTGCTTTTCCAAAGTTTTCTTTCAATGGTGAATCACAGAGAAAATGTTTAGTCAGATCATCCTTGCTCAGGACCTGTGGAGGGTGATCGTAGCGGAGCTCTCGGGCGGCTGGTTGAAGGGTCGGTGACATCGAGCCCTGATGGTCAGGTGTGCACGTGCGTCGGGTCTGGGCTCTCCCATCTCCAGCCCGCTTCACGCTCTCCTGCCAGTGATGGCGGGCGCTGGGTGTATTTATCTGTGAAACAAGATGATTCTGTTCTCTTGTCTTTAGGTGGGTGTCTTCCTGCCTCCTGACACCGTCCTGGCTAAAATCTCTCCCTGCTGACCACACCGTGAGACCACGTGGACTCCACGGTCAGACCGATTTAGAGCCAGGAAAGGGTTCTGTCTGCAGGCACAGGCCCTGCAGATACAGACACCAGGGCCTTAGACCGCAGGCCTGCTTGTCTGAGAGGTGTGTGGGCTTCAGCAGCGCTTAGCTGCTGTCTCAGCCTTATCAGTGCCCAGAATCAAGAGTTGTTTTTTTTTTTTTTTAAAGGAACACAGTGTTCTAGTTCCTGTCTCAGAAAAACATCATAACGTTTCTTTAACGTTTTTCCAGCAAACTCTTGAAATTCTCATCTTCTAACATTTAAAAGCTTCTCGATTCTAAGATGTGTATTTGTTCCAATCATTCTAAACTACAGAACTAAAAAAGTTTTTAAAATATCATGTGTCTAATGCCAAGTCTAAGACATTGGATTTTTTATAAGGAAAAGAGTAGGGAATTATATTCAGTATCCTATAATAAACCGTAATGGAAAAGAATATGAAAAAGAAAATATTTATATATACATGTACAATTGAATCACTTTGCCATACACCTGAAACTAACACAACGTTGTAAATCAACTATACGTCCATAAAATAAATTAAAAAAAAGGAAAAGAAAGAACATTAAAAGTCAGGGGAAAGAGAGCAAGAGAACTGAACATGGAGCAAACCACCACCAAGCACCCAGCCTCCGCTCGTGTCGCTGGTCTTGCGGACATTCCGAACCTGAGGCTTAAACGCATGCCGTGCTTTTTACTCGCTCGCTAATCGAGATCTGAGTCCTAGAGAGTGAAGCCAGCGATCAAAGCAGGTCAGACAGACCCCAAAGCCCGCATTGGTCCGTCCCACTTGCTGTCTCCCAGGCACTGTGCTGTTGCAGGAACAGAGCACAAAGCTATTTCATTTATGTGCACAGAAGTTTACCCATGTGTCAGTTTTTAAGTCCACACCCTAATAGTTGCCTTTGATTACAACAAAGAAAGAAGTGAAATTCATCCATTATCTTGTTTTGCTCTTGTTATGTTTGAACCATATCCTAAGGATCCAAAGACAAATAAATGCAGAAAAGAAGTGAAATGTGTCCCAGGCCTTGAAGGATGGAAACCCCACGTGGTTGTTTATAGAAGACAGGAAAGGCTTCCGTCTTAACATAGAGATGGTACCTTATCGTTTAAAGGACAATCTTGTATCTGTTTCTGAATTAGTCTAAAAATTGTAGTCAGAGCCCAGGACCACTGTCTTGTTTGGGGCGGTTTTGGAGTGGGGGGCATGGGGTGGGGTAGGTGGGAGGGCTCACTAAGTCATTGAGAGCACATCTTCCATCAGTTAGGGTGGATAGGCACACGGTACCTCGGGTGAAAGAGCAATAGCTTTGAAGACACACCTCTTCGTCCTCTGCCTTTGGCTCTCAACGGCTTGTTCGTGTTTCCCCCGCTCCGTTTCCTGTGTCTAAGTGATGGGCCCTCCCCTCTGCGTTCGGGAGGCTGGCTGCTGCACGCTGTTTCAGGAAGACCTAAATGGAGCCTACCTTAGCCATCCTCGGGCAGGCAGCTTACCGAAACGGGGTCTACAGTTCTACGTCAGTATGTGCTAGAAAACGTTATGTGCTGCGTTGACTGTCTCTGGTGGTGTTTTCTTATGTTTCTCTGGGAAATGACATAACTGTGACCTGTAGATTAGTACTAATGTTTGTCTTTAATCCATTTAGAATAAAGGCATCCCTCTGGATACTCCATTATTTATGCTAATAGACAAGGGAATGTGGGTCTGAGTAGCTGATGGCAAATGTAGTTGATTACTTCCTGTTCAGAAATGCCCCCACTGCAGCTTTGGGAACTGCAGCCCCGTGTCAGCAACGGGGACAGCGGGGGAGTGTACTCAGAACCCTCGCTGTGTTCCTCTTGATTCTGGGGCGTTGTTGCTCAGGTGGGGGTCTGGGCTGGGGCTCAGTCCAGCCGAGGGCAGGGGCTTCCTCGGTTCTGACGTGCACCCAACCTTGAGCTCATTTTCTGAAATTGGCAGTAGTGCTGGGCCGGAGAACAGCATGACTGTCCTCGGGGCCGCCTGCCGCCCTGTGTCTGTCCTGTAGCTCTTGGTAATGGGGCCTTACCCAAGCCTAGAAAAGAGGGGAAGTTTTAGAATCTTACCAGGTTAAGGACATCTCTGAACCATGCAGGGAAGCTGCAGCTTTGGTGAAACAGCAACAGCTGGGAAACGTTTGTTGCTGAGTAGATATCCAGTGCTGGTGATCTTTCTGCCCAATATCAGAAGGTGGCCATGTAGGAAAACCTGTACCTGGACTTCCCTGGTGGCGCAGTGGTTAAGAATCCACCTGCCAATGCAGGGGATACGGGTTCGAGCCCTGGTCTGGGAGGATCCCACATGCCGCGGAGCAACTAAGCCCACGCGCCACAACTACTGAGCCCACGATCTAGAGCCCGCGAGCCACAACTACTGAAGCCCATGTGCCTAGAGCCTGTGCTCCACAACAAGAGAAGCCACCGTGATGAGAAGCCCGCTCACTGCAATGAAGAGTAGCCTCCACTCGCCGCAACTAGAGAAAGCCTGGGCACAGCAATGAAGACCCAACACAGCCAAAGGAAAAAAAAGAAAAAGAAAACCTGTACCGTATCGTACTTAAGAAGATACCAAAAATTCAGAGCTAAATGGAACCTTAACGACCACCTGCTCATCTCAAGAACCAGTTCTGGGCAGGTGGAGGGATGAGTACTGGTTTGAGTTGGAGGTTCCACTGCTAACTTACCTCGCCAGCAGCCTTCTTTTCCACACATATGGATGTAACTATGTAGGGGTCTTAGGGCCACTGGGCCGAAAATAGCCTTACTGTAGAGTAAAAATCATCGTAACATCCCGCGTGATTCTGACTTTTATCATCTCTGATTTCTAAATATTTGATGTTAATGTATAATTTGGATTTCTCCACTTGCCCGTGGGACTTAATCCCTTGCTGAATTCTTTTCGTGGTACCAGTAGTCAAGGTTCGTGACAGCTTAGTCTTGACCACATAGCAGCATCTTATCCAAGGAGAATAGATTCGTGTGTTGGCGGGGGGCGGAGGGGTTGGGGGGATGGAGGGTTTTGGGGGGGGTGGAGGAGGTTAAGACTTCCTTCCACTATGCTTAAGGTCTTTGTTGCAGTATTCTTATTGATCTGGTAAATATAGGCTCTAATCACTAAAGAACTTTCCAGACCTAAAAGTCTAACCTTCTCTGTAGCTTTTTCCAAAAATATCTTGGAAGCATTTTTTGGGTCATCTTTCTTTGAGAAGTTGCCCCACTGAATTCAGTGCAGTTTTTGTTTGTTTATTTACTTTTTTCCTTTTTATCTTTATGTTTGTTTTGAGTGTCTGTGCAGTAAAGTAAGTTTACTTAGTGAATGCCTTTGGTTTAAGATCCTGAAATCCCAAGGACCTTAATCTAGCACCCTGACCCCATCTCTGGATTTAGAAAAAGTCCTTGGGAAACAGAAGCTGCCCTTTGTACCAGCTGCCCAGGGAAAGTGAAAGTGAGCCGTAGAGCCAAGTTAAGACAATACCAAGGAAATGTGGCCAAGAGAGCTGCTGCTTTTTGAAAACTTGCAACTTTAACCAGAAAAAAAATTTAAGAAAATGAAAACACTCTGGATTTTATTTGCCTCCTGCTGGATTTTAAGCTTTGTTAGAAAAGATGCTCATCAGAATTAATTCCCGCTTCGCTGCTTTGTGTCTCAGTATTCAGCGTTTCACTCGTTCATTCTAACGAAAACCAGGTCCACCCTTGCATTCCATGGTCTTCCTTTGTTTCTGAATTAACACTTCTCAAGCCTGAGTGTGCCTCTGATCCCAGATCCCTGGGTCTGGTTAAAGTCAGGCTGTGATTCCACAGGCCGGTGGAGTCTGCAGTCTGCACTCCCCACCAGGGACCCGCTCTCCAGTCACCCGGCGCCGCTGGTCCCTGGACCGCACCCTTTGGGGCAGTAATAACGTGTTGTCGTAAACAGAGAGTTTTGTGGCCTTTTGGGAAATTCTGTGTTAAACAAGGTGACACAGATGTCACGATCTGGATTTGTAGCCTGCGGGGACTGACGTATCCTCTGGATTTCCAGGAAGTAGATACAGTGTTCAGTGGTTTTCAGACACTTTTCATGGACCATATTATACTAGTATTCCACATGGGGTATAGGAAACTTTACCTCGCAGAGAGTGGTCTGCCCTGAAAAACAATTTCAAGGAATCTTTTGAGTCCGTCATTTAATGAAGCACTGCTTTTATTAAGAATAGATATGCCCTGGGAATTCCCTGGTGGGTCCAGTGGTTGAGACACCATGCTTGCACTGCAGGGGGTCAGGGACTGAGATCCCACATGTCTTGCAGTGCAGCCAAAAAAAAAAAAGTATATATGTATATGTATATGTATATATATATATATATACACACACACACACACACACACATACATACACACATGGGGAGAGGGAGGGGGAGGGAGGGAGGGAGGGAGGGAGAAAGGAAGAAAGAAAGAAAGGAAGGAAGAAAGAATAGGTGTGCCCCTATTGAATGAACTGTCTATTCATCGTTTTTAAAAATTTTACTCTTTTCAGTCGTTCAAAAATACTTGCAAGGGGTAGATTCGAAGCCGCCCCGGTTCTGTGAGTGGCGCATGTGTGCTCGCAGGTTACCCTTTGTTGTGGTTTATTGAAGACTTCGCTGGATTTAAAGGTGGGATGCACCAAACCAACAGAAACAGCCACAAATAGTTCAAGATGAGAAAAGCCTATGGTGAAGCGCGTGGTCGGCGTGGGTGACGTCACTGATCATGCAGCTTTGCCCCTCGAGCGTGGTCGGCGGACCTGAGGTTTGTCAGAGTAGCTGCTGCATGATCTGCCCTGTTCATTAATCCCCAAGAAAGTGCCCGCGTTGTTCTGATATGTCCTCAGGGACCCTGAGAGCGCTGTCCGAGCCTGGTTGTCCCCACTGTACAGACCAGACACGGAGACCCTGGAGGTTTGAACTGGCGCCCCTCACCCCAGAGCCGGCACGCACTCACGGGCTCAGTTTTTAGCCATTTACTGGGGGACAACCATGTGATCCCTACTGTGTGTATACCATCTCCTTGCTCGTTAACTTAAAAAGTCAGCACCTTCAGTGTTGTGAGGAAATTGAAGGAAGCTGTTTGTTAATAGGTGTCCTTTCACAATATGACTTGCTTGTTGTAGCTAACTGGGAAAAAAGTATACAGGAAATAAATAACCCGTGTCAGCTAGAGAGAGCCTCTTTAAAATAAAAGACAATTCTCTTCATTATAGAGAACAGATACTTTATATAGTAAAAGATATGCATATCCTTGTCACATACACGCATATTTACATACATGTTTTTAAACAAATCCCACTTTTAAAATGAGTTCACAGATTTACAGTTAACTGTATAATATCACAACTGAAATTTTTGTCATGCCTTAGCATGAAATCCCAACTCCAGGTTTGAACCTAGCAACCTCTCTGCTTCTTCCCCCATGAAATGGGTTCCTTCTTTTTTTTTTTTCTGAGCCCGCCCCTTTATTTTTTTAAATTGAAGTACAGTTGATTGACAGTGTTGTGTCAGTTTCTGCTGTACAGCAAAGTGATTCAGTTATACACATACATACATTCTTTTAAAGTATTCTTTTCTATGATGCTTTATCACAGGGTAGTGAATATAGTTCACTGTAGGAGCTGGTGGTTTTTCCTCCTGTATGTAATAACTTACATCTTGAAAGCTGTCTTCGGGTCTGCCTTGGGCTTTGGGATTGCAATGAAGAGCAGCCTTTCTCCCACCGTCATCGGAGGCTCTCCGGGGCCCCTGGTAGGCAGATGTGGTGCCTGGTTTCCTGGGTGGCCGTCTGGCCTGCGTTTAGGCTTTCCTCCCCGCCGTCCAGTCTGAGGCTGTAACCTCAGCCACCCGTGGGCGGGCGCTGTGAGCAGTGAGGCTCTGGCCGGCAGGCACAGGCGTCAGCAGTGAATAAGCGATTCTGTCGTCTCCTCAGCCAGAGCCTGTGCGAGTCTCCGTGATGCACGGTCACCCCCCAGCCCCGCTCTGAACGTGGCTCTTTTCCAAACAGAAGGATGGTGGCTAGAGGGGAAATTGCAAGATTCTGGAGTCTGGAAAGCCTTCACCTGGGTACGTGTGCAGAGAATGGACTCCTGTGTCTGGCCATGTTGCCGGTTCCCCCTGTGTCCTTGCAAGTTGCAGGGCTCTCTCTGCTGCTTCTTGTCGAGTGTGTGTGTGTGTGTGTGTGTGTGTGTGTGTGTGTGTGTGTGTGTGAAAGAGAGAGAGAGAGAAAGCTCACTTGTCCCGCCCGGGGTCCTAAGGGCAGTTCTAGGCATGGGCACAGTGAATCAGAGAAGCTGGTGTGGGTTACAGCACAGCCGTTGGTGTGAAATAGAAAGTAGTAAGAACCAAACGTGGGCTGTCTGTTATGAGTTACGGGTCTGGGTTTTGTTGCGCTAGTTTTTGCTTCTGTTACATGAAATTTCTTTATACAGGAGATTATTGTTGGGGTCCGTAACAGTGTTCCTTGCTAATTTGGGGTGTGTGAGGTTTAAGGGTATGAATTGGCTTTTGAGAAATACTGTCGACTGTTTGCGAAAGTGTTACTGCCCAAGACTCAGTTCCTGTGTGGTGCTTTATCCCACCTTGCTTGTCAGTGTTTTTGTGAGTGTTGTCAGCTAGACTAATTCCTATTTAAGTGTGAAAGAAACATGGTTCTCTGATACTAGGAAGTTATCAATTGGAACCCGTGTATTCTTTAAGGGGAGTGAGAATAAATGCTTCACAGAAAGAATTCTGGCTGACTGCTACACATGGGTGCAGTAGGATGCTTTAAAAAAGAAAGAAGTCTTGTGGCTGTTTTTGCCTTACGTCAGTAGCTCAGGCTGAAATGAGTGGGAGTCACAGGTGAGTCTGAAGTCAGCCCTGGGCCTTGCAATGCAGTGTGTATTTTGTGCTTCCTCCTTGTTTTGTTGGCTTTCTGTGCAGGCCGACAGCAGACAGGGATGTGATCAGGGCTCCTGCTTCTGGCCTCTTCACTAACAAACATTTAGAAAAAGAAAAAGAAGTAGCCCAGATATTCCTGCGTTCAGAGCACAGGCCTGCCTGCCAAGTGGCTGTGCTTGTCACTTGAGTGGCCGGTGGTCCCACTGTCCGGCGTGGAGGAGTGCTGGCCGCCCGGCCTCACCCTGGGCGGGGGAGGGGTGTGTGCGCGCCTGTGTTTATTCCAGGGCAGCCAGCCTGATGGAGCCCGCCCCCCGCATTCCTCTGCTCCCGGGGCGGGCACAGGTCCCAATCCTCATTCCCAGGGTGCGGAGGCCGAGGGAGGCTGGACGCAGCCTCCACGCTGAGCCGGATGCTCTCCCGTCGCTGGGATGCGCAGCTGGTCAGGCCTCCTGCGTGGGGTCCGCACCCCCCTCCCCGTGTGCCCTCCGGCTCCCGCACTCCAGCCCTGCCGGCCTTTGATGAGCCTGGCTGTAAAGAGAAAGGAGGAGGCAGCTCGGCCCGAATCTTCCCTTTCCCACTGGTTCCGTGTGTTCCCGGGACCGTCTTTCATGTACTCGCTCTACGGAGCATGTATGTGTGTGTGATGCAAACGCGATGTTTAATCATCCTTAAGTGACATGCCAGCGTAAAATAAAGCGGAGAGCTTGCTGAATGGGGGGCTCTGTTTCCTTTGAGATCCCTGATTGGCCAGGGGGCCTACGGGACAGCTCGGCGGCTCCCGGGAGGGATGTCCTGCAGGGACTGGGGGCGGGAGCTGTCCAGTCACTGCGGCTCAGAGAGCCCAGGGCCAGGCAGGTGCATGGCAGGATGGCTTGGGAGCCAGACAGATCTGGGGTTGAATTCCAGCCCCACCTCTGGGGAGCAGTTCCTTAACCTCTTTGAGCCACAATTTCCTCCTGTTTAAACAGACAGTAGTAATTCCAGGAGGCGTACATGGCTCGGATGAGATGATTTACTTAAGCTCTTAGCACAGTGCCTGGTACACACTGTGAGCTCGTTCTGGGGATGCGGTGAGACTGGAAGGGTTCCTCCTCAGGATTTGTTCAGCCAGCCTGCAAGGCAGCTGCCAGGAGCTGGGAGGGGCGTGGTGAGCAGCCTCGAGCTGCCAGGGGGCGGCCGAGTGGAGGAGAGGGGCGAGGCTGCGATGGACGGGCAGCCACGGTCAGAGCCACACCCAAGAAGAGAGGAGAAAACAGACTGCAAGGGGCAAGCCCAGGGTGGAGCGCCCGGGCTTGTGGCAGGACGCAGAGGAACCCAGAGCCTAACCCCAGGGCTGGGTTGGAGGCTGAGGACTGTCCAGCTGCTGTGTCCCCAGGAGCACAGAGACCCTGGGGGCAGTGCCTGCCCAGGGCTCCCGGCCCAAACCCCAACCTGCCTGTCTCAGGGCTCGGAGTGCCCCTTCCGCAGGTGACAGAGAGCATATAGGAAGCACCTCTAGGGCAGGATTTGCCTTCACATTGAGAAGAGGGAAAACTTTTCACTTCTAGTGGTTTAAAACAAACCTTTTTAAACTCCTTGTAGAAACAGTGCACCTTGGAGGTTTGGTGTAAATTAAGTTCCACCGTGACATGACTCCCATCACTGCTCGGGCATCAGAAGGTGGCCGAGGCCCTAAGTTGAGTCCAGATGTAAAGTTCTCTGCTGGGAGGGCTATTTCCAGAAGACCCGTGGACATTATAAAAGGTTATCAGTGAAGGGTAGCGCGTCCATTTCTAGTACCTTTTTGACCTTCTTAATGTCAACATGTTTAAAAGATTCAAAAATACCATGTATGGAAAGTGGTTTGAAAGTCTAAATTAGGCTAATAGGGACTTTCCTAGAAGCAACATTAAATTCTAGACAGGAAGAATTTCGTGCTTTAATTCGGTGACCTGACACTGACTAATAAGCATGGTCTCGCCCCTGAGGAAGTCAGATGGGGCAGGAGTGGGGCAGATGTGAGGAGAGATGCACACACAGCTAAGGAGGATATTGTAGTGAAACGGCTAAAATATGATGGCAGTGTAAATATGGTGAACGTTTTAAAACCGGACACCGTTACTGCACAGGGGCAGGGAGCGCAGGCAGGAGAGTGGAAAATCATAACCCACCACCGGTGCGTGAGAGCTCGGCCGCCCCGAAGGAGAAGGGGGCATTTGATGGGCTCTTTGGGTGGGGACATCGCTCCAGGTGGGCAGGTCAGTGTGGACCAAAGGATCGCGTCCTTTTTGTAGAGCGCAGGGAACGCTAACAAAGTGGCTACAGCGGAGGTGTTCAAGCAACGAGTCAGAATCCAGTGTTCTCCAGCCTATGTCGCTGTGTAGACGGGCCACACAGCGCACATCCCAGGGCAGAGCCCTGCACGTGAGGTTAAGGAAGCTTAGCCTGAGTGCCTGTGGTTTCCAAATGTAGCCAGGCGTCAGAATCGCTTGGGGAGCTTTGGAAAGAGGTTCTCAGCAAACCCCTGTGATGGGATGCCATCCACCCTAGAGGAGTGGCCCTGGAGTCGGGGGTGTGTTCCGACATCCAAGGCCCCCTGTGGCCGGGTTCATGCCCCCTGTTGCATCTTGGGGCCCGGGAGCCGTGCCGGGTGCAGGGACCTGGCCGGTGGTCCAGACACGGCTGCAGCAGCTCCCCGTGAAGGCCGCCCTGGGCTCTGAGCGCAGACCGCCCACCCGCCCGCCTGGTTTTGCCATTTCTGCTCTTAGGATGGCCCGTGAGAACGGTTTATCTCCAACCTGAGGAAGCCTGAGTGATCAGCAGGTTTCCTAACGTCCGTATTTTTAACGGATTATTCTAAGTACGGGAACTTCCCTGAAGTGACCCTTGTTTAGTGGGACACCCCTGGAGAATGTTGTGCCGGTCAGGTGTCCACACCCATGTGGCCTGCACGGCAGGTGCCCAGTTATGACACCCGCCATGTTAGCTCTTACCTTCCCCTGATCTGTCCCCTGCCCTCCCCGACCCCGTGTGACAGGTAAGGGGACAGTTTTCCCCAGCTGCAAAGAGGGGCCTGGCTGGGGTCCCAGCAAGGTCTTGTGCTTTTGAAATTCCATCCCTCTGATCAAAAGTCCTTAAACGTGCGAAATTAAGCCAAACAGGAGAGATCTGATGTGTGTCCTGAGAAAAATTCCTGCCGGGACACGGGCTGGGGACCTGTTTGCCGCAAGTGGGACTCAGGATCCTGTAAGAAGGCCTTAACCTCCGGCGTGTGTTATAGGATAAAGTTTTCCGTTGTTGCTGACGTGCGATGTGTCCTGTCCTAAAAACTCACCTTGAGGATCAGTTGTCAGGTTTTGTCCCCTCACAGACGTGAAATCCAGGTTCAGACAGAGGAATGTCACCCTCCCCAAGGAGTGCGGACACTGTTCATCGTTGGCCTTTTTTATAAGACTCCCATTGTCAGACTTCACTGGTGGCGCTGTGGTTAAGAATCCGCCTGCCAATGCAGAGGACATGGTTTTGAGCCCTAGTCTGGGAAGACCCCACATGCCACGGAGCAACTAAGCCCGTGCGCCACAACTACTGAACCTGCGCTCCAGAGCCCGCGAGCCACAACGACTGAGCCCACGTGCCACAACTACTGAAGCCCGCGCACCTAGAGCCCGTGCTCCACAACAAGAGAAACCACTACAATGAGAAGCCCGCACACTGTAATGAAGAGTAGCCCCTGCTCGCCGCAACTAGAGGAAGCTCGTGCGCAGCAACGAAGACCCAACGCAGCCAAAAATAAAATAAATAAATAAATGTATTTTAAAAAAAATATCCTGCAAGCCTTGCAGCGTGGCCAAAAAAAAAAAAATCAAATTGAAAAAAAAAAAAGACTCCCATCGTCTCCACTGTCTGCAGCCGTCCTGACTGTACAATGGCACGTCCTCTATGGCTACAGGGTTCTCTCCTGAATGTTTCTGAAGCTGCGTCAGGCCAGGGCTGGAAATGTGGACGGGGTTTCCTCAGATCGGTTCATTCAGGAAGTGTGTAGAGATTTGGGGGAAACGAGGATTCAGGGGCTGAATCTGAAGGTACGACTGTGTGAAGGGACCGGCGGGTGAAGGGGGCAGTGGTCCAGCCAGTGCATCCCCTCGAGACCCGGGACGACATCCCCTTTACAGGGGATGTTGACCATGAAGATTAGACAAGCACGGGATAAATTCATGTTACAGAAACGTAGAATGTTTACGCACATTTACTCTGTGGTCCCAGAACTGTCCCTGCAGAGGTGGGTGCTGTCATCAGCACGCAGAGCCTTTAGACCAGAAGGATGTTCCCGCCGGGCGTGGTGGCGGCTTTGACAGGCGTGGTGGACGAGCACCACGTCTGCTCTCGGGATCCTCTGTCTAGGAGTTCAAGGTTTTCATTTCAATTTGCAACAGACTTTGCTCAACGTTTACAAGATGCTTTTCAAACACGGCTTTTCCACACCTACTTATTCAACAGAAGAAATAGTACAGCTGGGAAGGGTCTGGAGACGCTGGAACCCCACGTGCCATTGGTGAGAGTGTAGAATAGTGCGGCCACCGTGGAGAAAGGTGTGAAGGTTCCTCAGAAAAGCTGAAATCGAATTTCTCCACGACCAGCCATCCCACCTCTGGATACACATCCAGAAGAATTTCCAGCAGGATCTCGAGGAGGTATTTGCAGGGCCACGTTCAAGAGGCAGAAGCCACCCAAATGCACCTGGACAGACGGATGGTATTAGGTGCAGTGGCATGTTATCCCACCTTAAAAAGGAAGGAAATTGGATACAGGTAACTCCATGGATGAACTTCGAGGACACTGTGCTCAATGGAATAAGCCAGCCACAGGAGGGCAAATGCCGTGTGATTCCACTCACATGACGGGTAAAGCGTTCAGATCACAGGACCAGAAGGCAGAAAGCTAGTTGCTGAGGAACGGGGCTGGGGGAGAGGAGAAAGGATTCGTCTCTAATGGGGACAGAGTTTCAGCTTCGCAAGGTGGAAAAGTTCTGGACGTGGTTGCACAACGATGTGAATGTACTTACCGCTGCTGAACCTACATGAGTCTACATCATGCAAAACACCCCTAAATAAAAAGTCACCGCGAAAAAAGAAAAAAGAATGAAACTTAATCTCCGAGAAAGGCACCGTGTGAACCTTCGTCTGCAGTGGAAGGTTTTATGTGACACACACGCTCCTTGGTGAGGAGATGCTGTCGAGCCGGGGGCTGCTGGGTGGGGTGGGGGAGGGCAGCCGCGGGGAGGAGGTCTGCCCAGCGGGGTGGGCTCTGGGTGGGACAGGGGACTGTTTAACTGGTGGGGCCGGGGTTGATGGCATCCTGCGGAAGAATTTGTGATGACGCAGCAGATCCCTGCTGTGTGGTTTCTTGCACACACGGTGGAACCATGTTTTCCGAAGTTGGCCTTGGGGCAGCATGGGGGTGGCCCGGGGCGGGATGGAGGCTGGAAAGAGGGAGACCCAGGTGAGTACCTTGCCTCCCCCCAGCCCTCGTGCCCCCAGATGAAGAGGTAAACTTCATCAGCAATTTGCAGTCCACTTAACTGCATGCCTTCTACATGCCAGGCATGACACTGGGTGCTGGGGGTACAAAAATAGACCCCGTCTCTTCTCTCAAGGGAGTTCCGGCCTCAGAAGGGAAACACACATGTAAAGGCGGCAAGTGTGGGCGTGACGGGACCGTGCCCCTTGCAGATAGAGCCTCGAAATGTACCACCTAATCCCCCCCGTGCAGGCGCTGGAAAAATCCAACTCCATAAAATGCCTGTACATCATGGGACAGAAACACAGGGAGACATCAGCTTAGAAAGGACTTTAAGACCATGAAAGCAGTTAACGCCCTGAACGGGAGAGGATGAGGTCAGTCAGATGCGCTGGGAGTGGGGGCAGGAAACGGCGAGCAGAGGACCCTGAGCGACGCGGAAGTGCTAGGATGTGGGCACTGCGTGATTTCTGACACTGATAGCAAAGGCAGCCCTGGGAGGGCCGGCCCCCAGTGGGCGGGATGCAGACGCCCTGGGCTTGGGGCCCTGCTGCTGCCCCAGCCGTGTGGTGTTGGGGCCTCAGTTACTCATCTGTAAGGTGGGAAAGCTGATGGCATCCGCCCTCAGCCGCACCTGGCACACTGCAGACGCCCGCTGAGCTGGCCTTGCACTTTGCGTTGCCTTTCAGTTGACAGGGTGCTCTTGTGTATGTCATTTCACTTGAGGTTCCCAGCAAACTAAGAATAACAATTATTGGTTGAGAACTGACAAATGACCCGTTGAGAAGGGTATTATCATCCACGTTTGCAGGTGAAAAAACAGAAAGGGGTGACCAAGGACCCCCACTTAAACAAAACCCATCGTGCTGCACCATTGTTTGAAAGCAGTCTGTCTGGCCCCGAAGCCCCGCCCCGCTCTTGCCCATGTGCTGTGTTTCCATCTGTCCGTCAGGCCTCCAGCAAGTATTAACCAAGCACCTGTGTGCCAGGCAGTGGTCCGGGTACCAGGAGTACAGTGGAGAACAAAGCAGGCTTTAGGGAGCTTACCTTTTAGTGGGGGAGACAGATGACAAGCAAAGTATCTTAGGTGGTGATAAATGCTGTGGGGAAAATAAACTGGGAGAGAAGACTGGGCGGTTTTCGGTGGGATGTCGGGGAAGCCCTTGGGGGAGGGGACAGCAGGCCCTGAGGAGGGGAGCCAGGTTCAGGAAGCGGGCAGCCGTCAGGGTCAGAGCTGAATGTATGTGGGGGGGAGATACGGTGTGTGCTTTGGGGGGGTCTTCAAGGACCTGGGCTTTGTCCCCCGTGGGTGGCTTGGGGCAGGGGCCTGAGTGGTCCGATGTCTGGGGCGTTTAGCACCATCACTCTGGCCGCTTTGGTGAGACTCGTGGAGGGGGCGGGGCGGGGGTGCAGAGGGGCTTCTGCAGTGACCCAGCTTGAGGTGGCCGAGGCCACCGCAGCTCCGTGGGGAGCTGTGGGGAGCCATGGGGAGCGGCAGGTTCTGGACACGTGCTGAGCGGAGGGTCCGGATTTGCAGACGCGTCAGAGGTGGGACGTGAGGCAGAAGAGTGACCTCTGAACAGATGGGACGTGTGGACTTGTGCCCATTGTACAGATGAGCACGTGGGGTGGAAGAGGCCCAGAGGCTGGCTCCAGCTCATTTGGCTGGAAAGTTGGTCAAGCTAGGACATTTGCCAGGTGCTTTTGCTCCGATTCCTTTGCTGGTCCCCGGACACACGGCGTCTCTCCCGCCCAGGCCCCCCGACCTACCCCACCGAACGGGCTGACAGCACAGGGACCACCTCGTTTCCGTGGCTCAGGACATGCTGACCCGAGGGACCCAAACGCTCTCGTGAGGCCCCTCAGCCAGAGCTCTTTTCCAGGCGTTTGTGATGCGGTCACCCGTCCAGCATGTGAGGTTCACGTCTGTTTCCAGATAACTCTACCCTCTGCCTCCCGTAAAGGTTCAGCCTTTTTTTGACAGAATCCTTTTTTCATTAAACTCCTGTGAACTCTGGGTTTGCACGTTATCACCTGGCTTTTTTCCCCTTTACTGATTTTCGTAGCAACTCCAGACGAGGTGGTAAAGAATTCTCCTGGGAAACGCAGTTCGGAGGGTCTCTAGGGACAGCGTGGTTTCTGACTCCACTGTGGGGAGGGGCCCAGGTGTTTGACTTTCCTGGCGCAGCAGTCCCGCTGAGACGGGAGGAGGGATGCTCGGGGCTCATCGCGGCCTTCGGTGCTCTGGGCCCCGACAGACCAGGCCCGCTGTTACTCACCGTGCTAGTGGGCGCAGTGCTGGGTCAGCTGCCCCGATTAGAGGAGGGTTGCAGCCTTACCGTTACCTCCCTGCTAGCCTGATGAGAAAGGCTCGTGCCTTTACCGCAAGTGCGTTTGCTTCCTCTGGGCTTTCTCCCCACCCCCCAGACGCAAGCCAGCAAGAGTCAGGTGACCTCGTGTCCTCTGCCTGAGAGCGCTGTGACCACAGCGCAGGGCAGGAGTGGCCGCACGGGGCCTGAGGATGGACACGGACACACACACACACCCATGGGAGGTGTGCGTCGAGCGAGTGGCAGGGCCGGAGTGAGGGCAGGAGGAGAGCCCTGGGGGCCTGGTGTGCAGAGCTGGGAGCCCGGTCCTGGGACGGACAGGTGTCTGCAGGGCACCCGAACGTGGCTCGTCCAGAGGGGATGGGGAATGTAAGATGCACATCAGATGTTGAAGACTCAGTACAAAATAAAGACTAGGAAATATCTCACTTTAAAAAATAAAATGAAACACAAATTTAAAATGAAAGAAAATATCTCATTTTTAAAAACAGATTCCTCAGTTTAGAAAGTAGACCCGTCCCCCGAGGGTAAAGTTACTAGAAATCCCGACTCTCAGGTCCTTGAAGGAAGCAGGGCGCACGGAGCTATCCCACTAGCATCCAGCTCGGCCTTCACCCTCCTGCCCCACCGGCTCCTCCCCAGACTCCCTTTCTGGAAAGTTCTCCCAGTAATTCGGGAGTTTCCGAATCATCGTTGATTTCCCCCTCTTTGTTGCTGCCACATCAGCTGGACGTGCGGGTCCTCGCACTGCGCTTCCGGCGGCTGGTTCCGTGTTGCGGCACGGTGAGCCCTCCCGATGCAGCTGGCCCGCCTAACCCGGGGTCTCCTGGGCCCAGCATCCGGCCCGCCCGCCGCGTGCTGAGGCCAAGGCGCGCTCCTTCAGCCCAGCCACGACCGCGCTCGCTGCCATCACCATGGTGGCTCCTTTGAGCGAGTCCCAGCCACGGACCAAGGATGCTGGGAACGTGACACACATCATCCTACCTGATTCTCCAAAAAGAAAGAAACTACCGTTTACAGCGGAAGCGTGTGGAGCTGGGAGAGGCCGAGTTGCCTGGTTCCGGTCCCCGCCCGGAAGGGGCGGGGCTACAGGTCAGCCTGGGCCTCCGTCACTGGAACGCCTGGTGTCTTTCTGCGGTACCAGGGGGCCTCTGTTCACACCTGCCACTCCCTTGCTCAGGCCCTGCGAGAGCAGCCCCGGTGCGTGCTCTAACCCTTAGGCTTGCCTTCCGGTCCCACCCTTTGTCAGATGTTCTCGTGGCCAAGGCCAGCCACACTGCGTCCTCAGGCGAGAGCCAGGTGCCTGTGCCGGGGGCCTTGGCCGCCTCCCAGCGGACGTTCAATGACAGACGAGCCTTGGTGAGGGGCCTGCTGTCGCAGCAGGAGATCTGAGTGCCAGGTGGTGCGTCCAGAATGCCACACCCCTCCTCACAAGGGCTGTCTCATTCTGGTAAAGGTGCCAGGTAACTGCTCGTTCTGACCCTGTGGGTCCAGGCGCTTCGCTCTGTGACAGCTGGGAAGCATGGTGCACGGCTTCACTCACGGAACCGTCAGCACCTTCTGAGCTTAGCAGCACCTCGCTGTGCCTTGCGGGGAAACGACGGAAGCAGGGCACTCTTTAAAAGAAGGATTGTATCAATATTTTCCACTTTCGTTTCCTCCTCAAGCTTATGGACACATGAGTTAGAAACATTATCTGTATCTTGTATATCCACTGTGGAGCACAGATTTCCAACTGAATCACACATCGTTCACTCAGTATCCTGACTCGCGAAATAGCCCTGTGCGTCGCCGTTGGCGGTAGTCTCTGAAGTGTCCCCTTTCTCACCGACAGGGCACTCAACCCCGGCTCTGCTTAGCCTCAGCTGCTACCTGTGGATTACTAGATCAGTAGACATTTTCTAATGGTCTCTTATTCTGGGTTAGATACAAATGATTACTTTCCCCTGAGGGCACGTTCTCAGAGGTCACAGGTTTTGTGGTTATATTTTTGACATTAGCTGTGTCCTTTAAACTGCACCGTCTCTCTCTCTCTCTCTCACTCAGTTTCTTCTGATGGCGGTGCGGAGTCATCTGCCCTAGCGGATGACAATGGCAGCGAGGAGGACTACAGCTATGAAGACCTCTGTCGGGCCAACCCCCGGTACCTGCAGCCGGGCGGGGAGCAGCTGGCCATCAACGAGGTACTGGGCTTAATTCCACACGGCAGCAGCCAGTGCAGGAGGCCCGGTTTTCAGGGCCCGGAACCCACTCATACTTTGCTCTCTGATTATTTCTTAGTGAACATATGCTAAAACCTAGAATTCTGGTTAGAAAGCCAGTATGGTTTTCTTGCATTTTCAAGGTTGATTTATGTGATTAAGTGTTGCAGGTAACTAACTAAAGACATCCCTCCCGGTCAGAGCAGCCATCCTTATGCGTGGAGAAGGCTTCTCAGTTCAGGATATACCTTCCCTACATTTGTTATAATAAATCTAGGAGGGGAACGTTAGTTACCGTCCACATTTTAGCAAACACTCTGAGACTAAGGCCGAACGACTTGCTAGCAGACGGCAGAGCTGAACTTAACCACGTGTTTCTCACCACGGATCTGGGCTTCTCCCCGCCCCTCTGCATCTTTAGGCCTTTTTACAGAAGTCTTTCCAGAAGGCGCCTCTGGCCTTTGGAGCTCATGAACAGAGCACGTGGAGTGTAACTTCTCTGGCAACATCACTAGTTGTTGCTATAGGATCCACGGTGTCCCCATGACATCCCTGGAGCTGAGTGGTTGCACGGCCCTCAGCCCCTACAGGCCGCTTACAGATGAGCTTAAATTACCTGCTGAACATTTAGACGTCATGCTGTGTTCTCTTTAATTGCAGTAAACGACACAGTGAGATGCAGAGTCTGCTAAGGTTGTGAGGAAGGAACGGAGAGCAGGTTCTGGGTGACGCCATGAGGGGCTTGCAGGAAAGGGTGTGCTGACCTTTGACGGCTCGGCTCCAGGACGTCTAGTCTGGCTGCTCAGAAGCCCTTTCCAGGGCGAAGCGTCCAGATAGTCACACTTGCTGGATGACTGATGCCCAGATGAGTGGACTTGGGGGTTCCTTTAAGAGCACAGGAGGGGTGCCCGCCCGGTACTTCTCCCCATCCCTGTCGTGTGACGTCACACGCTGAGCATCGGCTGAGCGCCATCGGCGTGAACACTCGGGGGCCGGGAGAGCTCAGGGTCCCCGCGCTCCGCGCTGAGCGCCCGCCTCTGCATTCCAGCTGATCAGCGATGGCAGCGTGGTCTGCGCCGAGGCCCTGTGGGACCACGTGACGATGGACGAGCAGGAGCTGGGCTTCAAGGCCGGGGACGTCATCCAGGTCCTGGAAGCCTCCCACAAGGACTGGTGGTGGGGCCGCAGCGCAGACAGGGAGGCCTGGTTCCCCGCCAGCTTCGTCCGAGTGAGTGTCTTCCTGCCTCTGGGGGCTCAGGGGCAAGAGCCACTGTCCCCTCGTCATCCTTTGAACCAGACTTCCTAGAGGCTGGGGTGTGGGAAGGGAGAATTCCCACCGGGGTCAGCGGGGCGTCTGGCGCCGCCGCTGCGTTTGCGATGCTCAGCTCGGCCCGTGCGTGCCCGGCGCGCCCCGCCCCCCGCTACCCTCCTCACCGTCCCCAGGGAGTGGAAACCGGGGGCGGGCCGGGTGCCGCCCCACTGACCTGTGCCCTGCGTGTGACCGCAGCTGCGGGTCAACCAGGAGGAGCTGGCGGAGGGCTCCAGCGGCACCCCGGGCGAGGAGCCGGCGGAGGACGCGGGCCGGGGCCGCCACAAGCACCCCGAGAGCAAGCAGCAGATGCGGACCAACGTCATCCAGGAGATCATGGACACCGAGCGGGTGTACATCAAGCACCTCCGGGACATCTGCGAGGTGAGCTTGGGGGCCTCGTGGCACCGCGTGCCGTGCCGTGTGGCCGCTCCGCGCCAGCCAGACCCTCTGCGCACGCGTGTTCCTGGAGCCCCGTCGCCACCCCCGCCTGTGGTCCCTGTACGGGCCGCTCGCTCACCAGATGCTGGTCCACCCCGGGCAGCGTGAGCGGCCGGCCGTCTTCAGGGTGAGATGCGGCGACCTCCTTGCGGGACTTAGCTGCCACGGGTATTCAGAGGGAGTGACATTCAGGGGAGGCGGCACCTGTAAGTGAGACCCAGCTGACTTTGCAAAGAACCGAAGGTTTGTCACCGTCCACCAACCACTGCCTCTCATCTCTGGCGCACGGCGAGACCCCGGGTCATGCAGACGTGGGCGTCTGGCGCCATCCCGGGCTCTGTCCTGCGGGGTCTGGGGTCCCACTCAGCAGTCAGGTCTCTCCCCTGTGGTGTTTTTCAATTCCGTGGATTCTGTAGAGCGTTTCCCTAGACCGTCATGCGCCCCGCGGGTCACCCCGGCGTCCTGGCCGTGAGTGCTGATGCCTGCGCCTTCCGTTCAGCTGCGAGGGTCCAGCAGGAGGCAGGCCAAGTGCGTGCCGCGCTCCCCCCGCCCCCGCCCCGCTGTGTGGTTGGACTGACCCCCAGATGAGGACCCCCCGGCGTTGGGCGTATTTGTGGCAGCCGTCTTGTTCCGTGTGAACCTGCGGTCGAGGGAGTTCCTCTGAAGTGGCATTTTAGGGAAACAGTCACTGCTGATACCTGTTGAGCACGACCGTGCCCTTCACCGGCTTAACTCGACCCCATGACACTCACGGGCAGGTCCCACGCGCCCCCATTACGGATGAGGAAGCCCAGACGTAAACCAGACCTGCTGGCCTATAGCCTGTTAAAATTCATCCCCAAGAGTCAGTGGTCTGTGTTTTACCGTATAGTCAGTTCAGTCTGTGTAATTACGCGGTGCCCATCTGGGGATAATTGTTACACGTTTTTGTGGCCCTTCCTTCCTACCCCCGTATCCTACCCAAGCCACGTACAACCAGGGCAATTGGGCGTAGAGAATTAGTGGTGCTCCGATTAGGCCTCAGATTAGATATCTACGGATCTGTGTTGTTTTCTGTAGAAACTGGGTGATGGTGGAACCCTCGGCTAAGCCGTTCTTGGCTCTGGGCCGTGACGGTGAGCGTTGCTCCCTGAGCGGCTCAGCCAGCGATGGCGTCTGTATTGGACAGGCCTTCTCGGCTGTGAAAGGCACTTAGGAATGAGAGAATGGTTATCTTAAGAGTTTAGAAAAAGTGTGACAATACCAATTTGGGGGCTCTAATATTTGAAACCAAGCATCACTTTCCTATTTTGTAGGGCTACATTCGACAGTGTCGCAAGCACACGGCGATGTTCACGGTCGCACAGCTCGCCACCATTTTTGGAAACATTGAAGATATTTACAAATTCCAAAGAAAGTTCCTGAAAGACCTTGAGAAACAATACAATCAAGAGGAACCTCACCTGAGTGAAATAGGGTCCTGCTTTCTTGAACATGTACGTCGCCCTCCACTTCTTACTGATAGCGTCCGGCTAACTCATTTTGAAATGTTTCTCGCTGAAGCGCAGGGGTCCTTTTTGTTTTGCTCCACTTTGTTTCATTTCTTTCTTTGTTCACTAGATTAATTTCCTGCAGGACGGAGGCTAAGGGGACTGCTGTACATGGTTGGTCTTTATCTGAGTGCCCCGAGTCCATTATTTCAAAATCTTTTCAATTTTATGCAGTTTCGACTTAGGGGTTGTATTTGGGGTAGTTTCTAGTAATACGTACCGGGTGTCTATTGTATGTTAATCGCTGCGTTCAGGGCTGTATGCCAGCTCCTGTGCTGCTGCGCCGCAGGTATGATTATTTTCCCCATGTTCCAGGTGCAGAAGCCAGGCTTCAGCAGAGAGTAAGTGACGCAGCGTCACACATGAGTAATTGGCAGAAGTGGATTCAGGCCAGAGGCGTGCGGCTCTGGGACCCAAGCCTGTACCTGCCTCAGAACAGTCTCCTGATGCTGGCCTGAGCTCGCTCACTGGTGACTGACTGTCACTTTTTAATACAACAGATTTCAGAGGAAGAAGATTCCATCCCCAGCCAGAATGGTCAGGGCGCAGTACCGGTAGTGCTAACACCAACGACCGGGCTAGTGTAGCACTCGCTCCTCTGGGCCCAGCAGCGTTACAGTGGCTGTGGAATGGGGGCCGATCCTCGGGTGGACTGTCTATAAACGGCTGGAGGCGCTGTTGCTGGTGGCCGTCTCCAGCTGCAGGGGTGGGCCCGTGGCTCTGGGCCTGTTTGGGGCTTCGTAGGAGAACTGTTTGGCCAGAGCAGGAGGTTCACGGGAACAAGTCGTAGGAGAGAAGCTTCCAGGTCAGCCAAGGTGAGGCTGCAGAGTGGCACGCGGATCTTGCTGTGGAGGACAGGAGAGCCTAGCTTGGGGACAGAGGTGTCACTGCTTCTGGGGTAACAGGGAGGTGGGCCTGGGCAAGGGTGACAGCATCAGGGATGCAGAAAGAGGGGTTTGGCTGGAGAGGTGGTGAGCCAGAGGACAGCCAGGTATAAACTGGGGTAGGACCCAGGCCGAAGACACCGCAGGTGCGGGCAGGTGGACCTGTGTGAAGGCGGCGGCCTTGGGGCTGAGGAGCCTCAGGGTGCTGGGAGGGGCCCCCTCGGAGTCCCGGGGGGTGGGGCAGCCTGGAGGAGGAGGGGGGAGGGTGGGAGGTGGCCCCTCGTGGATGGCAGGTGGCAGGGTGGGAAGGAGACCTGTGACCAGGAGATGGGGCTTTGCGCCCACCTGCCCGGGAGAGGAGAAAGGACAGGCGGCAGCCAGGCGCGGGGACAGCACCTCCCTCTTCTCCTGGATCAGGCGACACGGGGTGACACAGAGGGCGCCGCTCCCCAGGGCGCCCTGTGCGCCCGACACGCCCTTTCAGGGTCTGTGGAAGGGGCCTGGCGTGGGCCGGGACTCTGCGTCCTCGGCAGCCTCTCGTTCCACCCCCAGGGTCTGGACGTGGCCCCTTCCCACGGGGCCCCCTGTCCAGGAACCTCCCCGGGGGTGGGGGGGAGGCGCTGGGTGTTGTCCATCCTCGTCAGGGTCCAGAGCCGCCCTGTCCTGACAGAGCTGTGCCCCCCCTTCCCAGCAAGAAGGCTTCGCCATCTACTCCGAGTACTGCAACAACCACCCGGGCGCCTGCGCCGAGCTGGCGGGCCTGATGAAGCAGGGCCGCTACCGACACTTCTTCGAGGCCTGCCGCTTGCTGCAGCAGATGATCGACATCGCCATTGACGGCTTCCTGCTGACGCCGGTGCAGAAGATCTGCAAGTACCCGCTGCAGCTGGCCGAGCTGCTCAAGTACACCACTCAGGAGCACAGGTGAGGCACCGAAGAGGACGCAGGGTCACGTGAAGCTTCCGCAGGGGGCTTGGGGGCGGGGGCAGGGGAGGGGCTTCCCCTGGATGCCAGCACGCGGGGGGCGGGGGAGCGGTGCGGGGGCCGGAGGGGGGCAGCAGCGTGCAGCGGGGGGCGGGGGGGGGCAGCGAGCAGTGGGGCGCGGGGCAGCGGTGACGGTGCGGGGGCGGGGGGCGGGGGGCGGGGAGGGCTGCGGTGCCCTCCTGGTGCTCTCAGTCAGCTGTCGGGAAGACGTTTCCAGGTCGTTTGGAAAGTTTAAGGTTGTTAACTACTGAAATGGGGCCATTGAAGAGCCTCCCGAATAGCCATTTCTAGAGATATTAGGAAATAAGAATTCATTCTTAAACTGTGTCATGAGCAGGTGGGGGATTTTTATTGTGTTGTCTGTCATTATAATTGACATGTGTTTTATAAATACTCTTGTAGCTACTCAGTAGTGAATAAAAACAATTTAAAAAAATAGACTGGTGTGAATACAGTTTCAGAAATATTTTCTTTCCTCTTATTTATCCTTAAGATATTTCAGGCCAGCTCACCCTCAGAGCAGTACAGTCAGCCCTCGGTATCCGAGGAGACTGGCTTCAGGGCCCCTGGACACTAAAATCTGAGGATGCTCCAGTCCCTTATAGAAAACGGCGCAGTGTTCACATATAACCCGTGCGCAGCTGCCCAGATGGTTTACCTCATCTCTAGGTGACTTCTGATATCTAATACGATGTAAATAGTTATAAATACAATGTAAATGCTGTGTAAATCGTTGCTGGCCTGTGGCAAGTTTTGCTCTTTGGAGCTTTCTGGAATCTTTTTCCCAAATATTTTCAATCTGCGGTTGGCTGAATCACGGATGCAGGACCCCTAGGTATGCAGGGCTGGCTGTGTTATATGCTGGAACAAAGAGTTCCTTCGCAGAGGGGTGAGGACACAGAAAAACTTGAACTCTGAAACAGAGCAGGGAGTCTCAAGGGTGCAGCGTAGTGTGTGGGCTCCACTGGGGGGCGCATCCTCCTGAGATCCTGTTGGGCTCTGAGCCCTTTCTGGTCCAGCTCGGTGCTTGTTCTGTCTCCTGATCCCATCCGCCCTGTTCCCTCTGGCTCTGAGCATAGGGCTTCTCGTCATGGTTACCTGAGTGCTCCATCTCCCTTTGGGGCTTACTTTGTGAATTCTTCTGAGGGACCCAAAAATACTGACCTCTGCTTACCGAGTAGCAACTCATCACTTCCCCGCATGCACAGAACAACGTCTGATCGTGCTGTGATTGTACGTGAGCTGTCACCCATTATGTGTTGGAGCAGGCCTGCCCCCTCTCTGAGTTGTGGGGAAGGGTCTCCACCGCAGGGCCCCTTTCGCCGGCAGCCATGGGGTCCTCGCTGTGTTCTCAGCAGCCCACAACTGGCAGGCCAGTGGGGACACAGCCGTCGTCCAGCAAGGTTTTAGGACAAAGCTTTTTGTTTTCGATGAGAACCAGACCTCATCCGTGACATCCGTGTCATGGCACAAAGCTTTCACTCCACCTGCAGCCCTTGGAAGGACAGTCTTGAAGGGGTCTAGTGAGAAAAGGGAGCGGGGAGAAACCGTGCCCAGAGGGAATCCGCTGCAGCACACGGCATGGCTCTGGGTTTCAACATCTAACTGTTGCCCCGAGAGCAGTGGGATTCTCCACGGCAGCACCTGCTCCGGAGGATGAGGGGGACGAATCATTCTTCTGTCCTCTGCGCCTGGACTCCTGCGCAGAGACGGGGCTGGGACAGGGGTCTTTTCGCAATTAGATCAGAAGGTCGAAGGAAAGAGCTGGGTCGCTAAACAACATACCCAGATGATGATGTTAGTTTCAAGAATTAAGGTGAAAGGAATAAGAGAAAGGAGTTGATTGAAATAGATAAAAGGAAAGAGCTATGTTATGTTTTTCTGATGGAAAAATCAGAAAACTTTGACAGAAAGAAAATAGCAAAGTCAAGCGAGTCACAAATTTGAAGACATTTTTTAAAAAATAAAATGTCATCGTGATGAGGAACCTGAGAAAATAAATAAGCAAATTAAGAAGCAGAACATCTCGAAAGACGGGGAAGCTATGCCAGGAGTGTGCTCATCGCCCTTCAACACTTAGCTTTTCTCCTTTAAGGGCATTTTTCACTATGAGGCATCTGCACAGTCTGATTGTTTCAAAACAAATCATTTTAAAAGAAATGACAAAAAGCCCATTTCCTTGTCTGAAGTAAAACAAAACAAAATATTTTTAAAAACCATTACACTCTGCCTCTTTCCTGGAATTGTACAGAAAAACTTGTGGGAAAAAAGTGCAATTATTTTGCACACTTTCTTCATTGCTGGAGCCCTTTCTGAGGGGGTGTTTGCTCCCATTATTTTGGCAGCCCCGCTGCCAAAGTGTGTCACTTTGTTCTTCTTTTCTGCCCCGCTTCTGTCTGAAGACAGTGGGGTCTGGTCTGTCTGGGAATGGGGTAGCGGGGATGCCCAGGGACCTCCCAGGAGTGCAGATGAACGGTGTTTGGTACATAGACAGCAGAGTCTGCTCCCAAGGCTTTTTCCTGGCTGTGCAGGAGGACTGCAATCCAGTCCACCTGAGACCCAGAGGCTCTGTGTGTCCTGGAAGACACAGGAAAGCATGGGGGGGGAAAAAAAGACTTAGCTCGTTAGCTGGGCGACTGGTTTACATGTCCCTGAATTGTTAACGTGAAGCGAGACTTGAATGTAAACGTTTCCGGCCCCAGACACACTCTCTGGCAGCCTGTGTGCAGATCGGAGCTTCAGTTTTCCTGGTGCCTCCAGGGTTAGAGGAGCTGCTGGGGGAGACATGTGAGTCTGATTTGACTGTGGCCGGTAGAAAGCACCAGGAGTAAAGCTGCGTGGATGAGGGAAAGGTCGTGTCCGCAGTTACGTAACTCACTTGTGTCCTCCCCTCCTTTCCTGACTAAGAGCAAATCACCCCTCTTGAGAATGGGTGGGGATCACTGAAGTACTTTATGTAGCAGAACTAGCTCTATGAGGATTAGAGCAATAACAGAGGCCTGTCTTTTCTTTATTAATGAAAATAATCTGTCATCACTGTGACTAAAACTTATTTCTTGTGACCTTTGCTTCATTTCACTGTGGCTTCTGGGAAACGAACGGCAACATTCTTATTCCACAGAATTCTGGGTGGCATTCGGTCGGCTCCCTTAACCTCTGCGAACTGTAGCCTATTCACGAAGGAACAAGGGAAGGGGAACAATGGCTGTTGTTTAAAGGCCATCTTGTCTAGACTGTCAGTGTACAGTCACAGATGGAATGTATTATTTCGTAGGTCTTCATTTGCAAGGTGCCCATTACGTGGTTAAAATTAACCCCTCACTTTGCAGCGATTACAGGAACATAAAGGCAGCGTACGAGGCCATGAAGAACGTCGCCTGTTTGATCAATGAGCGAAAACGCAAGCTGGAAAGCATAGACAAGATAGCACGGTGGCAGGTGTCCATCGTGGGCTGGGAGGTACGTGGGAGCCCACCCCCCACCTGCGGTCCATCGTGGGCGCGGGGCACCTGGGAACCCTCCCCGCTCAGCGCGCATCTCGACCCACACAGCCCCGACCTGTGGTCGTCTGAGGCGACGGCCCACTTTGTGTCCCGTGGTTGGCGCCCTGTGCTCTTGGCTTTAATGGCACGATGTTTTGATGCACTGTTAAAGCAGGCAGAGCTTTGCCCTCCGCCTCCTCCAGGGCGCGCTCTGAAGGGCGTCTGTGACCAGTTTGTTGCAGACACCCTGTCTCTCCCGCTTGGCTGTGGGCTCCGTGAGAGCAGCTGGAGAACCTTAGAGTGCAGGTTCTGTCATGGTGGGAGTGCGACTCCTGTGTGATCTGGGCGAGGTTGATGATCCGTCTGTGTGATGGGGAGGGAAACGTTACCTCTCGTAGGGCTGTCGTGAGGATCGCGTGAGACGGTGCCACGGAGCACTTGATGCACAGCCTGTGGCGATGGCCTAGCACGCACGCGCGCACACACACACACACACACACACACACACACACACACACGCTTTTATTTGTTAGAACAGCAGTGACAGTAGCTAGTGCTTGTACTGTGTTCACACGTGCCTGGCGCTGGTCTGAGTCGTTTAAATATATGAACTCATTTAACCCTCTCAATAGTCCTATGAAGTAGGAACTGTTATTACCCCATTTAACAGATGGGGAAACTGAAGCACAGAAAGGTGAGGGAGCAGCATGGGACCCACGGACCACTGCCCCTGAGGCCATCACCGAGGACAATAGCCCACGTTGTTCGGATGGTTTTCAGACACAGGAAGAGCCATCCTGCCTCAGATCAATTGATCAGAGCTCACTCTCCCCAAAGATTGTGAAAGTTTGGATGGAGAAGTTAGGTCTTTAACTAAAGCAGGTGACAGCAGTGAACACTGGAGAGAAATACTCTTCTTTCAAGGCCCTCATGGACTCTGGGAGTTCAGATGGGACCTTGGGGTCCGTGGATCTAAGTCTCCAGGGCACAGAATCGCTGTAGGCAAGTAAATAGAAAAGCTATTTCGGAGTCGAGATCTTTTGCCTCCAAAAACTATTGTGTATAACCGGGACTAGAGGAGGGTGAAATCTTACAGTCAAAGGCCAGTGTCCTAGCAGACACCACAAAGTTACACTGGATTAGAGCCGACCTAAATATTACAGAAGCGTGTTTCTCCTCCTGTTCTTGGACTCTGACATTTAGGGGATAATTTCTTGTGAGAAGTTTACCAATTTCTTGCTGGCAGCTTGCCATCTGGCCTCTTGTTTCCAAGACCCTGAGCTAGTTATGCCGGGGAGCTGCATAGAAGCCCCCCGAGTCTGCAGCACTGAGCCCCTAGCCACAGGGGTCTCCTTGTTCTCGGGGGTCGGTCCAGGCCAGCTGCCATTTCGGATCCTGATTGGATCCCACCCATCCAGAATTTTTCACCAGATCTTTCTGATAAGGGAGACCCCTCAGGTAACATAGGGGCTCAATCACATTTTCCCATGGAATAGGGAAAAGAGAGAAGAGTTTTCCTGCACAAGGAGGCTGACGGCCGAGGTCTGACCGGCCTTTGAGGCCTTGCCCTGCACGTGGGCCTCGTGTAACTGGCCCGCCCGTGGGGATTCATGCCAGGGCCTCCCCCCCCAGCTCCACCCGATGCCCGGTACCCTAAGACCTCGCGTCAGGGCACCTCAGGACATGTGTCCACCCTTCCCTCCAGGGCCAGGACATCCTCGAGCGCAGCTCGGAGCTGATCCACTCCGGGGAGCTGACCAGGGTCACCCGGCAGGGCAAGAGCCAGCAGCGGACGTTCTTCCTGTTTGACCACCAGCTGGTGGCCTGCAAGAAAGACCTGCTGCGGAGGGACGTGCTCTACTACCGCGGCAGCACAGACATGGACGCCGTGGAACTCGTGGACCTGGAGGACGGCCGCGACGGTGCCCGCACCCTCGGCGTCAGAAACGCCTTCAAGCTGGTCAGCAGGACGGGTGACGAGGCGCACCTGTTCTGTGCCAAGAAGCCTGAGGACAAGGCGCGGTGGCTGCAGGCCTGCAGGGACGAGCGCAGGCGGGTGCAGGAGGACCGGGCGATGGGTGAGCCCTGGGGTCTTGGCCCTTCCCCCGCCTCTCCCGGTTCACCCCCCGCGGGGAAAAGACCAGGGAGCTGCAGGTCCTGATATTCCTGAACCTGCTTACAAGACCCGACAGGGACAGGTGTGCCGTGGGTCCTATTGTTGGATCCATTTCACAGATGAGGAAACTGAGGCTGAAGGCACCAGCCCACTCTTAGAAGGCGGGTTGTCACTCTTCACGTGTCCCGGTAGGGAGAGTGGTGGTGTGGCCATCCTGGTGATAATCGTCCTCCTCCTCCACTCCCTTCAACCCCTTATACTCACTTCCTGAAGGATTAAGGCCCTTTGCTTTGGGTAATGGAGCAGACCTCAGGGTTAATGTGGGTTCGGTGCAGGTTTTATTCTGAAATGTTTTCACTTGTTTTGAATACATATCACATTTGTTTCTAAATACAGGAGTGGAAATTTCAGAAAGTCAGAAGAAACTTGCCATGTTAAATGCTCAAAAGGCAGGACATGGAAAGTCAAAAGGTAAATTTTGAAGAATGTTTTTCACCTCTTTAGTGTGTGTATGTCAGTACTGGAATTAAAATGGGGAGAAATGCCCGAAGCTGTTAGGTATGACCGACTCTTAAGTGAAGGAGAGAAGTGTGGGTAAAACAAGATGATAGTTCAGAGCAGTGGACGGTTTAAAAACCAAATCTGCATTTGGTTCTGAACATCCTTTAGTACGTGCTTACGTTTGAAGAGGAGTCTGTACAAGGTGTTTGACTTGGGGCCGAGGAGCTTCTAGACCCCCCTGCCCTGCCCTCTGAGCTTCCCCCCTGCAGAGGGAGGGATTATCCATCCACAGGCCAACCAGCCCAGGAGTCTGGGGCATGTGAGGAGGAAATCTCCAACCCCAGACTGCTTATCAGCTGAAGGCATGTCCTAGTTCAGATGAGAAAAAAGATGTCAAAGTTCACTGTGTCAAGCAGGGGGCGAAAGCAAAAGAAGATCCTCTGGCTTCTTTAGGACCTGGATTCTCTACCCCGCAGGCACATTCTGTGGGAATGACCTGGGCAGCTCTTACAAAATACCAAGGCCCGGGACACGGACCCCAGAGTCCACACATGCATAGTACAAATATTCCAGCGCAACAGAAATGAAACAATAAGGATTCTTATACCAAAACTACATGTTGTATTTCTGCAAACTTTATTCACGTGAAATTTATCCCATTGGGTATTTTCCTACCCGGAAATGCAAAAACAAGGACCAGTTGAGCCCAGGACCGATGGGCCGAGAAGAATTTATTACCAGAACAGCATTTAGCAAAGCCCTGCTTCCTCTGCTCAAATGCAGAATTTCCTGCCGCCGCCCCCCCTCCCCCCACACACACTAAGTTAACAGATATCTTCAAGGCAGAAAATCTCATTTTAAGTATTTCTTGCATCTCCACTTTGGATGGCAGGTGACTGGTAAATACCAGTTTATTGGGATCCACTAGTTCCCGTCCATATCTTCCAAGGATCACTGGCTCAGCGGCCAGGCAGCTAGTTCGAAGGAGCTCTCATGCTTCTGGGGGTCACCTGTCCTGCACTTTCCATGAGTTCTCCCATGTCATCCTCTCTGCCGCCCTGGAAGAGGAGGAGAGCCTTGTGGCAGGTCAGGGGCAGGGAGGGTTTGTGGACGGAGGCCTCTCTTCTTCCCAAACTCCCACTCTCTCCTCTCTCCATGCTGACTTTCACAGCGCGTGGTCTTGTAGCTAATATAAGACCACTTTCTGACCACCTGTGCACAGGTTTTATATGCCAGCTCCAAAGAAACAGTTTTGGTTAATTCGATGAGGTATCAGGGCACTACTCTAAGCACGTTACTTACATTCACTCATTTAATTCTCATAACAACCCAGTGGGCACCGTTACCCCATCTTAGACATTGGAAAACTGAGGCTCAGAGGAACCAAATCATTGCATCCCGTAAGTGGCGAGCAGCGTGAGCTCCAGGCTCTCACAGAAAGCACTCCGCTGCTTCCCATCCCACACAGACGTCCAGATCCAGTCCTGCCGGTGAAATTTACACAGTGGCCCTGGGTTTCTGTTTCCTTCCCGGTCACTTGGCTGTCACGGTACTGTCCTGGGAGGGTTTTAAGTGAGGATTCAGTGCGGTAGTCTGTGTCCCGATTGGCACACAGGGTCTGAGTGTGTCAGGATGGCCGTTCGGGACTCCTTTGGGGGAGGTGACTGGAGGGTCGGCCTGGGGCGTGGGGACCAGCACTTGCTTTTCCCTTTGGGCTGCCGCCGGCGCTGAGTCCGTGGCCCTCTGCCCTCCTCACCCCTGCATCAGGCTACGGTGGAGGATGCCCCTCAGCACCCCCGCTCCAGAGCCTGCGGCCGGTCCACCAGCGCCACGTCACCGTGCCCGCCAGCCTGCCACAACAGCAGGTGTTCGCCCTGGCGGAGCCCAAGAGGAAGCCGTCGCTGTTCTGGCACACCTTCAACAAGCTCACCCCCTTCAGGAAGTGACGCGGGGACCGGGGAGAGGGGCCCCCGTGCCCCTCCTGGGCCCCGTCCAAGGAGTCTACTCCGCACGTGGCACAGGGATCCGGTGCTGAAAACCTCTCCTGGGGACGCAGTGAGGAGGACCTGGCCTCCCCTGCGGTCGCAGAGGCCCAGCTGCCTTCTCGGGAGGGAGGGGGGTCATGACGCACAGCTCCAGTGTCCCCTGGACCGCTCCCCGCCGTGAGCCCACCGAGGCGGCCGGCGCTGGGGAATCGGAGTGGGCTCTGGAGATGCTGGGCGGGGAGCCGGGAGCATCGCCGAGGACGAGCTGCAGTCCAGGCCCCGGGAGGGGCTCCCCGAGGAGGATGGGCAGGGCCACTTTGCCTTCGGTCTTGAAGGGGGGGGGAGTGCCGGGGTCACGGGGTGGCGGGCGGTGACCGCAGCCCCGTCGGGGCCCTGGGGTCCCCTGGCGTCTTCCTCATCCATGCAGTCGCCAAATGGTGGGCCGGCCTCTCCCGCAGGCTCCTGCGCACATGGTCCAGGGCCCGCGGTGCACAGAGACCCACGCGCTCCAAAGACGCCATTGCTTTTGGGGGGCAGGGAGCCCGCTGCTGGCTCTGTACACTTGTCCCCGCCCGTGTGCCACCCCCCGAGCAGAAACCTGAGAAACTTCACGCACGTGCACTTCCAGTGGGAAAACCGATTTCATTTCGTTTGAGGACGAAGTGAACGTGCAGACCTCCCAGTTGAAACGTGTCCTTAAAAGAGCATCCGTGTGCCTGTTCCTCCCTCTGCCTCTGTCCTCGCCGATCAAGGGACAGTGACACGTACCTTCTTCCACTGAAAACCACGAGGCTCAAGGGTCCTGCTTCCTCCATGTTTGAAGCCACCTTTGTCCCACGCCCCGAGCAGTAGTGCCAGCCGTGCCACGCTAGGCGTGTCGACAGGTTTCTGAAGATCGGTTCCGTATGGAAGAGACCTCACGAAATAGATCCAGACTCAGAGAGAGCAGCGCGCTCTAGCGAAGGCCACGCGGCTGACGCCGGTCGGCAGCAACCTCCTTGCCTCTCCTCGATGGTAAATTTTGATGAAAATGGCTTTTAAACGTGAGACACCTTTCCGTTGACCTCGTGCGCCGGGCGGGGGTCCTGTTACATGTCTTGTGGTTTTCTACTCGGGAATCTCTTTTTGGTGTTGAAACCTCAAAACTTCTCTTTTCTACCCAGTCCCTGCTTGAGAATAAACACACCTGTATGGTCCTAACAGAGGGGACACCTGAGACTCCAGGTGTGGGCCCCCTCCTCCTCACACCCAGAGCTGTTCCCGGGGGGCAGGGGGACCCAGGCGGTGCTGCCTCTGCGGACCTCGGGGCCCAGGTCCCGGCACGGAAGCCGCTTCTGTGAGGAAGCTCCTCGGGAGGTGCCGTGGGTCCGCGTGCTCGTGTGTGTGTGTGTGTGTGTGTGTGTGTGTGTGTCCTTTCTGAATAGACTTCTCAATTTCCGTTGCATTTATATAACTGACCTTTTTACTAACAAGCTATGATGATGCATTTTGAATACTGTGCTTAACATGCTTTTCGTGGCCCTCAGCAAACGTTGTCGGGCCTCTGTGCTAAACAGTTGTTTGTTTATACGGCAGTTGTGAACAGTTGGGTTGCTTTTTTTTTTTTAATAGAATTACTTTGAGGAAGTAAAGAAAATCAGTTGCTCACGTTATATTTCCAGTGAGGACTCACCCCCAGTGCAGAAGCACCCAGAGGGCCCCCATCTCCCCCGTTGTCCAGAGCACAGGGACAAAGGGCTGGACGTGCTGTCGGCAGCCCTGGTCTGTCTCTCGGCCGAGCCCTGACTCCTGGCTCCACCCTCCTCCCCTAAAGCTTCCCAACAGAGGAGCAGGAAGCATGGACACCAGGGCACGTGGTGACAGTCCCTTAGTCAGATGTCCATCCTCGGTGGCTCCTGCTTGGACTTCCAGGTGATTTGAAAACTGCTAAAATGCGTTTAAAAGGATACAACGTCCTTTGTCCTCTTTAAATCTGTGTGTCTAGCTTGGGTTTATTAGCAAACGCCTGCGTTCTCTACAGGATAGATGGCTCGGTGTTCTGTTTTTACATTTGACGAACTTCCTTCCTTTTTTTTTTTTTTGTTTTTTTGCGGTACGCGGGCCTCTTACTGTTGTGGCCTCTCCCGTTGCGGAGCACAGGCTCCGGACGTGCAGGCTCAGTGGCCATGGCTCACGAGCCCAGCCGCTCCGCGGCATGTGGGATCCGCCCAGACCGGGGCACGAACCCGTGTCCCCTGCATCGGTAGGCGGACCCCCAACCACTGCGCCACCAGGGAAGCCCTGAACTTCCTTCTTGATTTCTCACATGTTCCACTTGGAGAGAAAAAGAGAAAAAACGAAGAGACTCCCTGTACAGGTTGTGTATGAATTTCACTGGGAATCTCGCTTTCTCTGTCTGTCTTTTTAACACTACACTGCGTGGTATCGGTGGACCACGCCCCCCCCCAATAAAGATGGCATAAGATTTTGATGATTTTCACTTACTCTATCATGTTTCAGAGTTTGCCAACTCTGTTGAAAGACCTTTGAAATGGCCTCAGGTCCAAAGCAGCCTTCTCGGTTTTTGATGATGCCTAACATGTATAACAACCTTGCAGTAGATTGTAAGCCGTCGTACGACAGAATACCTGTGGAGTCCTGGAGAAATGGCATTCTTTGTCTTTGGCCTGCAAACTGGAAGAAGAGTGGCGGGGCTTTGCCAGGGCTTTCCTGGGACACCTGTGTCTCTTGCTCTCGGTACATCTGATCTCTTCCCACCCCCTGCCGTAGACCTGATTTTGTAGTTGAAAACATTTCACCCCCATCTCCACACTCCTTCTGAATATCGTCGTGCCTTTTTATTTGTAATACGAGGACTGAGCTCCATGCTGTTCAGAAAATCTCCTCAATCCTACATTGCTGTTGTCTAGACACAGAGCAAAAGTACATTTAATTCAAAACCTGTTTCACAGTAGAAATCTTTTGTAGAAGCCACGCACCAGCATTTTATCGGTTGGGAATCTCTACGGGCCCAGACTGCTGATTCTCCTCAGTGCAGATCAGCTTAGTCACCAAGCCAGGGTAGAGAAACCCGACCACCGGAGTTAGGGAAGAAATCGCGGTGTAATATTTTGTTGAGGAGAGGAGAAACAGACGTGTCCCTCACAGTCCAGTGCCAACAAGCGTGGATAAATGTGGCTCACAGGCCAGGGACGCCAGGCGCACACCGAGAAGGCCACTGCCCCAAAGCAGTTGTCCCTGTAATAAGCTTAGCCCGCAAGTCCTCCCTGTTAACGTTTCACCTGGCGGACGCTGCCCTTCTCGGGATGGATGCAGCGGAGGTGGAGTCCCAAAGATTCGGAAAATAGTAAGTGGAAACTGTGATCTTGAAGAAAACAAACAAACCCAGGAGCCTAAATATCGGATGCATATTTCGTAACAACAAACTTAACATTACTGTCTTCAGTTGTTTATTAAGTATCTGACACTTGAATTTAGAAAATACTGTAACCGATTCTGTAATTTACCAGTCGGTCTCTTTTTGTAAATATTAGCGTCCACAGTGTTTGACTTACCTACTTCGCAAGGCTTTTGGTGACCTGTTCCCTCAATGCTAACTCACCGGCCTCAAGGTGATGTTATCTGTATAGGTCAAGTGACAGCTTCCAGACTGATGAGGCGGCTGTTGACAGCTGAACTGGGTTGTGCAAGATCGCTGTAACTTGATATGTATTTTCTCTGAAGATTTTGTAAAAAAAAAAAAAAAAAAAAAAAAATTTACAATGTTATTTGAATGATTTCTTGTAAATGCTGTGAATCTATATTTGTTGTTTTGTATCTGTATATTAAAGTTAATTTGCCAAACTGGCTGTAGTAATGCATTGGAGTGTGTGTGTGTGTGTGTGTGTGTGTGTGTAACACACACATATATATATATTTTTTTTTTTTTTTTTTTTTTTTTTTTTTTCTGTACACGGGCCTCTCACCGCTGTGGCCTCTCCTGTTGCGGAGCACAGGCTCCGGACGCACAGGCTCAGCGGCCATGGCTCACGGGCGCAGCCGCTCCGTGGCATGTGGGATCTTCCCGGACCGGGGCTCGAACCCGTGTCCCCTGCATCAGCAGGCGGACTCTCAACCGCTGCGCCACCATGGAAGCCCCATAACATATATTTTAAATGGAGAGTGAGTGCTGGGAGGCTTTCTGGGATTTGCAGCTCCTTCCCTGCCTGGACACTGACAGATTTCTTTTCAGCAAAAATCATCCACTAATGAACTGATGAAAACTGCTGGGGTGGGTGCAGGAGAAGGAAGGCCCTGAGGGGAACAGAGAGCGGCCACTCGACTTGAAAGAAGCCACCAAATATCGGAATGAGACTGGCAAAGCCAAAACTGGAGTGAGAAGCACAGCTCTGGCTCCCGGGGGCGCGAGGCAGATGCGGGCCCTTCCCGGTGGTTCCGGATCCGCAGGTGGCCCCACTCACTTAGCCTTGGTGAGTGGGCTGGATAAGAATTTCCTTCCCTAATTAACAGCTCCGCAAAGTTAAGCAGATAGCCCATTGTTGCTGTGACCGTCATCAGGAAAGCATCCCCACGAAGGTTGCCGCAGCGCCCCTGCTCAGTTGTTTACTCGTAATGGCCTTCGGCTCCCCTCCTTGGGCTGGACTCAAGGGGCTTTGCTTAGGGGGCCAGGGGTGTGGAAGCTCTGGAACCTAACCCCCCCCTCGGAGGGCAGTTCTCGCAGCTCAGGAGGGCACCCCGTGGAGGGAGGAGAGGGCTGAGGGTAGGGCCGTCCTCAGAGGGGTTCCGGGGAGACGGCCCAGCTCGGGAGCCACTGTCCCATGGGGCACCAGACAGACGGTGAAACGGGCGATCCTCCCATGGGGCGTGTGCTCCAGGGGGACGAGCACGTGGAGCGTTACTAGAACACAGCGTGCATTGCAAACATTTGAGTTCTAGAAGGATTTCGGGGATGGGGGCCTTTCCGGGGAGGCAGGGCGCACGCAGACCCCTGAGGGGGAGCCCCGAGCAGCCCTGGGTGAGCTGCTGGGATCCAAGTGCGATGGGAGTTGAGACACCAATGGTGGAAGGTCCATCTCAGGGCTGCGGGCCGGGGCGCTGGGTTGTACCGGGCGGAGTCTAGGCGAGGAGAACTGCTCCAGGGGCAGAGAAAAGGCGGACATAAAACCAGAGGCGGGGGATGACTGGCGAGACAGAATCCAGCAGAGACGATGAGAAAGGAGAGAAGGCCGCTGTCAGGATGCTCGGTGAGGATGCAGGTGCCCGTCATCACCTGGGTGGGTGCTGGGCGCTGCTGCTGTAATCGGATCCAGGAAGGGATGGCGTGGAGGGTGGGTCTGTGACTGTCTGGACCACCCGGTGGAAGCACGGGGCTGGGATGCAGATGGGGGAGGGCCGAGCAGAGAGCAGGCAGCTGGGGGTGAGGATGCACCTGGGGCCCCTGCCTCAGCCCTGAGCGAGGCAGAGAAGGGGGAAGGGGCCCGGGGTGGGGAAGGGGCAGGAGGGCAGAAGGCAGAGACTGTCTGCAGCGCCGAATGCTGCCCACACGCCTGCCCCTGAGGAAGGACCCAGGTGTCCGGGCGGAGTTAGGGGTCAAGAGGCCAGGTCCTTAACCTGTGACGTAATTAAACCCTGCCACTGCCCTGTGATGCTGGTAATGTTTTGCCTGCCATACAGAGAAGGACACTGAGGCACAGTGAGGGTAGGGGATTTACCTCTGTTCAGGGGGGACTCTCCCTGCACCCCACTCTCCCTGGGGCCTCTGCATTCCAGCTTGGCTCTCAGAGTTGGTTCTGTGAGAAACAGCATTGGGTGCATTTGTTCTCTCGATGCTATTTTTAAGTCAGAAATCAATGTCAATAGACACTGATGGGAGAAGATAAGAATCAGTGATCACATGGGATTGAAAAACTAGTTGCACCATGTTTTTCTTAGTGCCGTGTGTGTGTGTGTGTGTGTGTGTGTGTGTGTGTGTGTGTGAGAGAGAGAGAGAGAGAGAGAGAGAGAGAGAGAGAGAGAACAGGCATTAAACTCTTAGGCAGTCGAATGCCTACACTAAAAGGAGCTACACAGAGTCAGAGAGATCTAGTTAAGTGATGTCAGTTCTAAGGGTCCAGGATCCGATCGGGGCCTAACAGCATCGTCTTCAGTTTGGTCCTATTAGCTCGTGATTGATCGCGGAGAGGAAGCAAAGGCACAAACGTCAGTCTAAGGGGAAGCACCTGCCGGGGGGACTTCTCCCTCCAGACCCACCTGGAAGCTGCCTCACCTTCTCTCGCTACCGAGAGTCTGTCATACAAAGTGAAGTAAGTCAGAAAGAGAAAAACGAATACCGTATGTTAACGCATATATATGGAATCTAAAAAAAAAAAAAAAAAAGGTTCTGAAGAACCTAGGGGCAGGACAGGAATAAAGACGCAGACGTAGAGAATGGACTTGAGGACACGGGGAGGGGCAGGGGAAGCTGGGACGAAGTGAGAGAGTGGCATGGACATGTATACACTACCAAATGTAAAATAGACAGCTAGTGGGAAGCAGCCGCGTAGCACAGGGAGATCAGCTCGGTGCTCTGTGACCACCTAGAGGGGCGGGATAGGGAGGGTAGGAGGGGACATGGGGATGTATGTGTACGTATAGCTGATTCACTTTGTTATAAAGCAGAAGCTAACACACCATTGTAATGCAATTATACTCCAATAAAGTTGTTAAAAATAATAATTATAATAAAATAAATCGAAAAATAAAATAAAAAGGACGGAAAGAAGGAGCTAAATTGGCTGAACTAAGTGGTGTTGCTGGAAGATGCCCCGGGCTCAAGTGTTGCCTCAACTTTTGAAGTTCTTCCAGGACACCTCGTGCTTACTTGTTCCCTCCCCTTCCTGCTGTTTTGCAGATCCATCCACTAGGGAATTGCGTGGCAGGAAGGTGTGATTTTCATTTAGTTTGCTCCTGATTCCCTGTTTGCATAGCACCTGCGTGCCGCCTGCAGCCCTGGGGTTCAGGTAAGAGCCTTAGGAAACAATTTCTTTAAATTCAGTTTAAGGCCTCAGAGTCCTGAAGCAGCTCTTGTATTACTGGTGTGTGATAATCCTGCTTAAGTAGGTATCTGTCTACAGGGCTTTGGGTAGGAAAGGGGTTAAGCCACTTCCGAAATACATTCTTAAGAGGCTAAACAAGAGACAGAAGCAGATTTTGAAGTTCTGCTAGAACTCTGCAGACTGGCTGCGAGGAGGGATGAAACCGTAGGGTAAATCATGAGAATCAGCAGAGCTTTCCAGAGAGCTTTCCAGAGAGCTTTCCAGAGAGCTTTCCAGAGAACTTTCCAGAGAAGCCCATGGGTTATTCTGCACACGTTAACATGTACATTTGTATATTCGTGGCGATACTAACTGACCCAGTGTAGTTTAAAACAAGGCCTTCAACATATGTTGAAGAAGAAATACATATGTACAAAGTATAGAGAAAGTGGAAGAAAATGTATTCAAGGAAGGCAATTTGGAGATTTACGTTCTTGGACCGTCACGTCTGGGAGGGATGCTGGGTTCCTTGCATTTTTTGCAACCTTTAGAGGCTAGAGGTTTGGAGACCCAGTAAAGATTGCTCAGCTGGGCTCTGGCAGGTCTTTATTAAATCTTTGTATGTGGGCAAGTAAGAATGATGAAGAGTAGAAACCTTTAATCTTGGCCATGAATTAGGGACGACATGTCCTTGGAGAAAATTAATCAGGAGGGGCGCTGAGTAACCTTTCAGAAAGAAATTCAGTCGTGAAGGAGAATGTAGGTCAAGCATGGGAGAAACAACCAGAAATAAGAAGTAAGAACCTATTTTATTTGGGTCTAACAAACAGTGACTCCATAGCCATTTGCAGTCTGTATCCCTCTGCCCCTAACCGTTTCCGTATGTCAGGTCTGTGGGGTCACAGGGGCTTCCCAGGGTCCCTCCTTCCCCCTGACTTGACATTCAACAGAAGGACTGTGTCCATTCTCTTTGCGTTCACACGGACTTTATTGCTCTAAGGCAGGGCCTGCTGTGGGATTTTTAAGGTGTCACCTGAAGGGTTTTTGACCCAGTGGGTCCTCAGCAACTTCGATGGGCTGAGTGACTACAGATGCTAGACCCTCCTCACTTTGGACGAGTACGCACACCTTTGACAGCTGAAGCCTTGCATCCATCAAAACTGAGGTTAGCTCCAGGAGGGAACCTAAACAACAGGCTTGGGCAGGTTAGCAGCACGCGTGTTTCTCTCTCACGTCAAAGATGGGCTGGGAGGGCAGGCCTGGTCTGCGCTGTCATCAGAGACCAGGATTTCTCTGTCCCCAAAGTGTTGCCCTCCAGTTCATGAGGGAGGGCGCACCCCTTCCCGTGAAGGTCCTGGCCCATTAGGTGCACGTGTCACTTTTACCCACTTCCCACTGGCCAAAATCTAGTTTCACGGTGATACCTGGGCTGCAGGGGTGGCTGGGAAATGAGTCTATTGTGGGCAGCCATGTGCCAACCGACATTTCTGTTACCACTGATGATGGTAACATCCAGCCACCTCCCTGGTGAAGATTTGCATGTGGTTGGAACCAGGATAATATTTATTTATTCATTCATTCATTTATTTATTCACTGTCATTCATTCATTCAACCACTCAACAAATATTTGACTGTGAGTGCTGAAAATAAGAAAGTAGGAAGATGCAGTTGCTGTCTTCAACAAGCTGTTACCTGTAAGTGACGCTAGTCTAGGTGCTGCGTGGAGAAGGGGCGGGGCGGGGGGGCAGTGATCCAGAGAAGACAAGAGGGAAGGTGGAAGCCGGGGAGGGAAGGATGGGAGACAGACGGGGTCCTAGCTCCAGTGCACTCTGGAGAAACACCAGAAGTAGGAATTAAACATTGAAACTGAGGAGCCAGCCAGAGGCTTTGTGAGAAACGCAAATGTAACTTTTTATTTTGGAAAATAACACATGAATGTAATTTCTCCTCTATTCCTTGTGCAAACCGTCATGTCCTTCTTCTAAAAATGTTTTCTTTAGAGATGGTGCCACAGCCTATCTCACTGCTTCTTCGGGAGCAAAGCACGTTCCTTTATTCATGATCCTTTGTTGAAGTTTGTCTACCTGCCGGGCCTGGGGTGATACGTCTCCGCCCGTGTCAAGTGTGCAGAACCAGGGAGAGAATCGCAGAAGGATGGATGTTTGCTTTTACCTCAGCTCTTCTCTGGCTGGAGAGCAAAATGGAGTTTATCCCAATTTGACACCTATAGGAGCTCCTGATCCTTTTTATTACTGGAATAATTGTAACACATTTTGAAACAATTAAAAGGGAAAAATCTAGACCCCCTGCAGAGGTTGGTCTGTGCAAGTTAGATTTGACTACGACCAGTCACTTCTGAGTTAAACAGAAGAGGAAGGTGTAGGTTATTTATGGAATTTGGCTCTAAGAAAACTCAAGTCAATTTCCTGAAATGGCGTAAGTTTGTGATTTTAAAGGGAAACATCTGCCCTTCCGTCCCCAAATTCTTCTATTTGCATCAAGCTGCAGCCTGAGACTCATGGAGGCTTCCATATGATGGCGATGTGACCCTCTGGATGACAGTCTAGCTGGGTTTTAAAAATGTATATGTAGAAATAGTTTTATAGGCACTGTAAAAAAGCATTTTTAAAAAAGATAAGCTCCCATAACCTCACCATTCCAAAGCCACCACGCGCGTTTGGATATATTTGCTTCTAGTTTTTGTTACTATGCTTATAGGCACACGTTACTTTATTGCGCTTCACAGACAGCGCGTTTTGTCACAAACTAAACATCTGTGGCAACCCTACATTGAGCATTTGCTCACTTCGTCTCTCTGGGTTCCATTTGGGTAATTCTCACCATATTTCAAACTTTTTCATCACCATTACATTCGTTCTGATGATCTGTGATCTTTGATGTTACTACCGCTACTGCTGAAGCCTCAGACAATGGTTAGCATTTTTCAGCAATAAAGTATTTTTAAAATTAAGGTATGTACACTGTTTTTCAACATAAGGCCATGCACACTTAACAGACTACAGTATGGTATAAACATAACTTTGTTATGACCTGGAAACCAAGAAATTTGTGTGACTCAATTTTTTTCTGATCTCCACCTTATTGCAGTGGTTCTGGAACCAACTTTTCTACTCTCTGTCTCTGAATTTGACTATTCTCAGTACCTCATGTAAGTGGAATCACACAGCATTGTCCACTTGTGACTGGCCTAGTTCACTGAGCACAGCGTCTTTAAGGTTCACCCATGTTGTAGCCTGTGTCAGAATTTCCCTCCTTTTTAAGGCTGAATCATATCTATCCATCATGTGGGTGGACCACATTTTGTTTATCGATTCATGCATCAATGGACACGTGGGTCGTTTCCACCTTTTAGCGATTGTGGACAGCATTGCCGCTGTGAACATGGGCGTAGAAATATCTGCGGGAGTCCCTGCCCTCGGTTCTTTTGCGTGTATACCCGGAAGTGGGATTGCCGGAGCAAATGCTAATTCCATGTTTGCTTTACTGTTCAAAATGTGCTTTCATGCACAATGTGCTCGAATTTGGTTTTTACAGTAGCCCTGTGAGGGAAGCATTAATCTCTCCTCTGGCTGCAAGGAGGGGTTTGCCCAAAGTGAAACGGTCAGTTGGAGTTTCTTTGCCCAAAGCGAAACAGTCAGCGGGGTTTCCTGACTTGGAACGTGGCTCTCTCCCGGATCGCCCACCATTAGAGTCTCCCCAGTCACACGCGTCCTTCCAAGGACAGTGTCCTTAGATTGTGAGCGGCCAGTCTGCTCCCAGCTGCCCCCCGACCCGCCCTGGCTGTGCTGTCCAAGCTGGGCCACTGCAAAGAGCAGAGGCTTTGTCCGTGGCCCCGGCGATGAGAGTTTCTCCCTTCAGTCTGTTTCCGTCTTTCCGTTCAGCTCTGTCATCTGAGCCATGAGGATCTGGTGGCTCTTGTTCGTCTCCGGGGCCTGCGCAGGGATGGTGAGCTCACAGGACACCTGCAGGCAGGGCCACCCTGGCGTCCCCGGGAACCCAGGTCACAATGGATTGCCCGGGAGAGATGGACGTGATGGAGCAAAGGGCGACAAGGGGGATGCAGGTACCCACCACCTGTGCCTGCAGCTGCCCCCCGCTCATCCCCCTTCCTTTCACCTCCTTCATTCATTCATTGCCTGTGGGCTCACCCCTCTCCATCCATCCATCCATCCATCCATCCATCCATCTATCCATCTATCCATCCATCCATCCATCCATCCATCTATCCATCCATCCATCCATCCATCCATTGCCCAGAAGACACTGATGGAGAGCCTGCTCCGGCCAGATCCAGACTGGGTGTGGGGTACAGGGCAGCACGAGCCGTGAGGACCCCTGTCCTCGTGGGCTTTCCCACTGAGTGGGGCTGCCTGTCTGCTGGCCGCCATCTCCGATACTACAGGGCCGTTTTCAGGAGCTTGTGATATCATAGATCTTTCTGCCTCAGGCGACAGGTGTGAGGGATCTTTGGCACCGGGTCCTAGAGAGACATCCGACGGGTAGGTCTCTGGCGGGGAGCACCCAGCACGGTGCAGGCCTTGCCGTGAGGCAGGCGGTGCAGAACGCCAGAGAACAGGAAGGGTCCTGGAGCCACACAGCCGCTCCTCGGGTATCTGTGCTGTGTCCCGGGACCTCCCCACGGTTTGGGGACTTGGGGACAGGATCCAGCCTCTGGGAGGGACAGTCCCAAAAGCCAGGATGTGTGAGTGGTTTCCATGACAAAAACCTGTAAGGCTTGATTTCTGAATGGGGTTCTTGAGCCCTGGTCTGACCATAGGGTCATACACCTAAGATGTAAGCAGAGGACCCATCTGGGTGCAGGAAGAAAACATTGAAACTTCTAGTGACGTCTTAAAAGATAAATTTAGGTGAAGAAAAAATTGAGGTTTTAAAACGCTTGCTATATGAATCCGTGTGAATGGCCTCACTTGGTCGGTTTGCAGATACGCACGTGTCATTTGAGGCCTGGGCCATGTCCCGTGGGAAGAGTGGTGGCCCACAGTGTGAGCAGGCTGGCCGGGACCCTCCCGCGTTCACTGACCTTCAGCGTGTTGGGATGTTTTGCACTAAGTGTGCCTGGACCGGGGGTTCTCAGATTATGCTGTTGAACTCTCACAAAGAGATGGGTGCTGAAAATACTCCCGCAAAAACACTGATGGTTGAGGGTGAACTTGATAATGCAAAGCAGTAAAGAATCCTGAGAAGGGCAGAGCTGCCATTTCTATTCATGTGAATTCTTCAGATGTGCATTAGAAGGAAAAAACAATGATGAACGTCAGTCAGATCTGTCAAGACGTCTGCCCCCCCAACCTGGAAATTATTATAACTGTGGGCAAGTGAATTTACATTTACGTTCATTGACGTGCCCTTGTCCTGACTGTGGATGTCCCAAGGGTATCACAGACTCCTAGGAAGGTGCACACCAATTAAGTAAGGCATTTCAGGACTCGTGAGAAGCGTGAACACAAGCGCTGTCATTTTTCTCGGTACGTCGTATGAAAGCCTCACCAACCTTAATGATAAACATTGAGAAGCCTCTTGATATTTCTTGATTATACCAGGGAGTTAGATATTCCTCTGGCAATATTAAGATGGCATAATACACAGAAAGCAATTTCAGGATGGACTGAAATTAATGCTTTGCCAGTAAGTGCTGTTAGAATATGGATTTTGAAAAAGCCTTTAAGATTTGGAGAAACAAGAATTACTCAGTGTGGGAAGTCTGCTGCACGGATGTGTGACATTCCAGGTGTTTTCAGGGCGTTTGTGGTCTAGCGTTTACTGCGTGGGCTGGATGGGGCGGAGGGTCACGAGGGGCAGTGTCCCTTCTCACCAAGCCCCGCCCTGCACTCGGCGCTGGGATCTCCTAGGATAACACCACCTCCAGGAAGTCCACGCCGCTTTGGGGCATTAGGCCCGTCTCATTTCTGGTGAGTGAAAGGCCCTGTCCAAGTGAATGGCAAACCCTCCATCTTATTGAAATCCATCCCTTATCCGCCCGGTGGTACCACGTGTGTACATGTATGTGTACATGTGCGTACACGTGCGTGCGTGTGCCCGCACACGCGCACAGGATACCCTGTGTCTTTGAGATCCCTCCCCCCACCCCGCCCCCGTCACTCCCACGCCCCTTCTCACTGCGAGGACCGCCTTGGATCCACCAGCGGGCTGGGCCGGGAGAAGCGCGGGAAGGCATCGCTCAGATGATGCTGTCAGAACCTGACTCCGCTGCCCTCCAAGCGTGGCGGCCGGATGCTGGCCTCTCTCCTGGGCGGCTCTTTGTGGGCCTCCTGTATCATCCCTCGGAGTGGACGATGCATTCGCTGCCTGCACCCCCGGGGCTGGGGCACGTGCTCTCCGCGGCCGCAGTTTTCTCACCTGGCTCCGCGGAGGCGCCCGCCGCCCAGGGAACCTCAGCGCTTGTGCAGCGTGGGCAGCCTCGCCGGCTTCTCCTTTACACTCTTCTCGGTGGAAGTGTCGCATCCGTCTACGTGACTCAAACTGCGGGCTCACAGCCTCGCTTTCTCTACAAACGTCTGAGTCCCCTTTGCTCCAGAGCCGAGGCAACATTTCTGCAGGCCAAGGGCGCGGGTGGGAGCCAGGTCACAGGCCCCGTCTGGCGCTCATCCTCTCTCTTCGGCTCAAGGGCGCATGTGTGCGCTGGGTGGTCGATCTCCAAATTTGGGAGGTTTAATTTAAAACGCTCGTTATAGCATATTCTATACACACAGAAGAAGATAGATGGAGAGAGAAGGAAGACAGATGCTCCTGTATCCAACACCAAATTTCTCTACCTCTCCGCTACTCATTCTCTCCTTCTTCCTCCATGGTCCCCGTTCTTTCAAGTTTCACATACTTCCTTAAGACTTGCACGCTACATATATAGTTTATTTAGATTATATACAACACGCATGTTTCTTAGAAGGATATTATGTCACATTTCTCACACTAAAAATTAACTTAATCTTTGTCTTACCGTTTTCAAATGTATTTGTGTGTATTTTTATTTTTTTAATTTATTTATTTTTTGGTTGCATTGGGTCTTCGTTGCAGTGCGCGGGCTTCTCATTGCGGTGGCTTCTCTTGTTGCAGAGCACGGGCTCCAGGCGCGTGGGCTTCAGTAGTTGTGGCTCGTGGGCTCAGTAGTTGTGGCTCGCGGGCTCTAGAACGCAGGCTCAGTAGTTGTGGCACACAGGCTTTGTTGCTCCGTGGCACGTGGGATCGTCCCGGACCAGGGATTGAACCCGTGTCCCCTGCCTTGGCAGGCGGATTCTTAACCACTGTGCCACCAGGGAAGTCCCGTGTGTATGTTTTATAATGAACATGTTTTTAGAACATTACCTGTACATAGCTTACAAACATACGTGTGTGGACATAACATAGGATGCTGGTGTCCAGGGCAGCCTGTTCTGAGCATCAGGACTCCTGGGTGCAGCAGAACCTCATGGCCTGGTGTCCCAGTGGGTCTCCACAGCACCTTGACCACTGTAAGGCGCTAGAGAGATCCTTCTGGAACCCTCTCTCCCATGCCAAGTAGTGTGGTGTAACCATGGTCATCTGCACTTTCATAGGAGGCTAGTACTTCCACTCCACCCCCCACAGAGTGATGGAAAAGGAGCACAAATGACAAAGCCACCCCCCCAAGTCCTTGTCACGTGAGAAACACGCAATCGTGATCATCCGAGCTGGCTGCTTGGGAAGCCCACCAGTCCACTGCACGACCCGCTTCTTGGCGCACTCAGCACCCTTGCTGCTTGCCCCTGCCTGCCCTCCCCCCGCAGGTCTGTGAGGGGTGGGGTGTGCGGGTCAGGCTGGGGCTCCCTGGGACCCTCCATCGCTGACTGGGACCCACATCGAGGGAAACTGGAGCTAGAATTTTAACTTCTGCCTATTTTCTCATTTTCCATCAGGCGAACCAGGACATCCTGGTGGCCCAGGGAAGGACGGGATGACCGGAGAGAAAGGAGAACCAGGTCAGAGGTGGCTTTCCATCCTGCTGTGTCCGCAGCCGGAGCCGTCAGTGATAGGATAGGAATTATTAAGTGCTTACCAAGGACAAGTCCCTTCCGAGGCTTCAAGGATGCTCCAGCGATAAAGGCCACACGGTCCTTCTCTCCAGAAGCTCAGGGTTCACTGCAGAGATGGGCACACTTTCCATAAAGGGCCAGACAGTAAATATTTTCAGCTTTGCGGGCCACGGGGTCTCGGTCACAGCTACTCAGCTCTGCCGTCGTAGGGACAAGCTGCGTAGAGGATGCCTTAGGAAGTGGGGCTGCGTTCCAGTGAAACCTGAATTTTACGTAATTGTCAGGAATCTCAGAACGTGATTTGTGACCATTTAAAAGTGTCAACTGTTCTTAGCTTGCGGGCTGTCAAAAACAGGCGGAGGCTGGACATGGCCCGCGCTCCATGGTTTGCTGAAGCCTGATTTAGCGCTGGGCCCTGAGGAGGGACGCTGGATTCTGACTCAGCGCCCGGGGTGGGACTGCAGCAGAAGGTGGCCCTTGAGCCGGGCCCTGGAGGCAGGGAGGATGCCGGCAGCTATCGCCAGAGGGGGAGGGAGGATGGTTACCACGGCAACACGAACAGTGTTCTCGCCCCACTGGGTCGTTCTAAGTGCCTTCCTTGTGTTGACTCACTTAATACAACAGCCTATAAAGGAGGCACTTTATTATCCCAGCCGTGCAGGTGAGGAACCAGGTGTAGCTGGGGAATCAGCTTGTGCATAAGCGGTGGAGACTGGGCTGGATCCTGGCGTCTCACTCCAGAGCCGGAGCTCAGACCACGGCTGTCCAGTCAGGGCGTGGGAAGCGGGAGGCGCCAGGGAGTGGGGAAGGCGGAACCACGACTGCGCCACGCACCTGGCGCGGTGCACAGGCCGGCAGACGCGGCGAGCAGTGAGCGCCCACCCAGGACCACCTGACTCCAGTGAGGGGCTTCTCGGGGGGCGTCACGTCATCGGGGCTGCGCTGTCAGCTACCAAAGCAGCCCTGGTGAATCTGCTGTCTGCCTTCTTCCCTCTTCCAAAGATGCGTCCCCTCAGGGACGGGCAGAGAGCTGTCATTTCTTTCTTTTGTTTTTTGGCCGTGTCGCTCTGCATACAGGATCTTAGTTCCCCAACTAGGGATTGAACCCGCGCCCCCTGCATTGGAATCGCAGACTCTTAACCACTGGGCCTCCAGGGAAGTCGCAAATAACTGTCATTTCTAACGTGAGCCCCGATGCTGGTATAGTAGAGTCAAAGGGTGTTTTGCGCACATGTGTACCTGCACAGTTTAGGAGTAAATTAACTTTCAAACCCTGAGCACATGCTGGAACTGTGCACTGCCTTACCTCATTCACTTGCTCAATAATAGAAAAACCAAAGTTGTTTTCACAAGCAAAGTTTCACAAATCGTCTCTTCCTCCGTTCTTTCTTGTCCCACCCAGGAGCCGATGGAAACGTTGAAGCAAAGGGCGTCAAAGGTGATCAGGGCTCAAGAGGCCCCCCAGGGAAACACGGGCCAAAGGGACTTGTGGGCCCCATGGGAGAGAAAGGCCTCAGAGGAGAGACCGGCGCCCAAGGGCAGAAGGGGGAGAAGGGCGACGTGGGTCCCGTTGGCCCAGAAGGGCCAAAGGGCAGCACTGGACCTTCGGGCCCAACTGGTTTACCTGGCCCCGTGGGCCCCACCGGAAAGCCGGGTCCCAGGGGAGATGCCGGCCCCCTGGGGCCCCAGGGTGAGCCCGGAGCCCGGGGAATGAGAGGCTGGAAAGGGGATCGAGGAGAAAAAGGGAAAATTGGGGAGACGCCAGTCTTGCCCAAAAGCGCCTTCACCGTGGGGCTCACGGTGCTGAGCAAGTTCCCTCCGTCAGACGTGCCCATCAAGTTCGACAGGATCCTGTACAACGAGTTTGGCCACTACAGCGTGGCCACGGGGAAATTCACCTGCCACGTCGCCGGCGTCTATTACTTCACCTACCACATCACCGTTTTCTCCAGGAACGTCCAGGTGTCTTTGGTCAAAAACGGGGTAAAAGTCCTGCACACCAAGGACGGTTACATGAGCTCCGAGGACCAGGCGTCCGGTGGCATCGTCCTGCAGCTGAAGCTCGGGGACGAGGTGTGGTTGCAGGTGACGGGAGGGGAGAGGTTCAACGGCCTGTTTGCGGATGAGGACGACGACACCACGTTCACGGGCTTCCTCCTGTTCAGCAGCGCGTGATGGGTCGGGGGGCGGGCAGCGGTTCTAACTCTGTCTCTCCATCCGCCCGAATCAGCTTGGTGAAGACATTATTTGATGGTTTTACCACGTTAATTATATCACCACTGTCATAACCATAAAAAGGTGAAAGTAGGAAAGTTATTCCTAAAACTGAGTCTATAGAACTCGCTATCCTTCCGAGAGTAAATGTAAAACTACCTGCTCTGTTTATTACAGTGTATTTGATATATTCCATCATTCCCGTGATCTGAAGAATCCTTTGCTCAGGCGTTCCTTGTGGGGAGTGTTTTGATATCATTTTAGTGCTCGAACGAGCCGTGTGATGATGTATCTCCCATCTGAATTCCTGAGGACATTACAGGGAAAGAAAAGGAAGTGTTTATTCCCTCTGTGACTAATAAGAGTTTGGGCTGGTGACAGTGGCACAGCCCGGGAAACTGCAGGACACTCTGCTCACTTTCTATCTTGGGTTTTCATCACCATTCAACTCAACAAACAGTTGTTAGTAAACTGTTTGCCAAACTTGACTCTGTTTTAGTTTCCCTCCGTATCCACAGTTCCGTATCTGCAGATTCAACCAACCATGGTTGGAAAATATTTGGAAAAAAAAAAATCAGGAAGTTCCAAAAAGCAAAACTTGAATTTGCCAACCTGGAAACTGCTGACATAGCATTTACACTGTACTAGGTGATTTAAGTCATCTAGAGGGGAACTGCCCTGTGGTCCAGCGAATAATCCCCTCCTAAAATTCTGGAAGTGTTAACTATGCTTACGTTAACTCCATACACTTTTCCACTAGCTGAGAGCAACTAATAAAGAAGCAAGAGGAGACAAGCCCAGTGCATATTCAAGCGACAGCATCTTCCAGATCACAGCCTGGGACTCTGACGGACTTACAGCTGTTCTCTCCACATGGCAACCAAGTCAGCGCAGTTGTGACAGTATCTTCATTCCTTGGGAAAATGGGAATTTTCTGAATTATCATTATAAGCAGTCAGCACTGCTATAGATGAAAAGGTGAAAAATTACTTGGTTTTGGAAAACTTTGGATATATGTGGAAATCATTTCTGTTTATAGGCATTTTATTGGCTTTCCTTAATGTATGTTTCTTCTAGAACAGAGCCAGGACTCGGGTGAAGCACATGAGACACCCCAAGTCCCCCACTTGCCTTGGCGCCCTAACGTTGGCCCAGCTGTAGGGACTGATCATTTTCTTTATTGAGCCAGAGTGTCCTTGTGCTTTGGCTTCCTTCAATTGCAATAAGCCGAGCTGGTTTTCCCCAGTGTTAAGTCTGGTGTTGTTATGGACCAAACAATTCGTGTACTAACTCCCTTCTAATTAGGGTCAGAACTTTATAGGTGAGATAGGCGTAAAGGAAAAAAGTACAGTTTATGACCAGAATATTGGATACAAGCTTTCATAAATTCTTTTTTTTTTGCAGGGCAAATGTATAAGATGAAATGTAAAACATGTTATAAAGAACTTCAAAAGGATAAAGTTGATTGGGGAGGTGTCTGATCTGCCATTTGGAATTATCTCTCATCTGCTGTCTGTGGATCTGGTCTGCAGTTTTTACAAGTCTAACTACACCAGGTTCCCTGAGACACAAGACACCTCGTTAACGTAGCACAAGCCAGCATCCTTTGAGGGTGTTTTTACGCTTCAATTGTTTGCATTAAAAATGGTTAGGAACCATTCTGGGCTAAAGAAAAGCTCTTAGATTTGAAACTCCTTTTAAAAAATATGATAAAGTAAGTAGTTTTGTCACATATATTGATGAATATTTTTACATGGCAGATTTGACATCTGTGTAAGGGCCTGCCGCGCAGGCCTGCGATGTGGGGTGGCTGTCCCCAAGGACCAACCAGCCACAGACGATGCGGTATTAATCGCCACGGAGTTAGGACTTTGGGGATTTTAAATAATTTGGAATCTGATGAAAAAGTCAGCAGACGATGAAATCACGACTTACCGTATGTACACAAACGAACGCAGAATTTCTAGTTATACTGTAGAGACTTGTGTAAGTGCACCCTGGCACTCGCCTTTACTAAATTTTCATTGTTCTCTTTTTATCACTGGGGCTTTTTCTCCCCACCAGGCTACTCTGAAAACAAACTCCATTTAACAGTAAATTGTTGTGAGGACGGAAAGGGGCGGGTTAGAAGCCCGCCCCAGTTGGCCCTCGCTTCTGGCTCTCTGGAACTTCAGAGAAGGTTCCGGGGCTGCTCACATCCAACAGGTGTTCCCAGGAGCAGACTCTACCTCAGGCCCACGCATTCAGGTGAGATACAAGGTTCCGTTGGCGCTGGTCCTTGGTACAGGGACACGGAGCATCCTTCGGCACGGCACGCAATGCCCTGCGCGCCGGGCGCTGGGGGACTGGATCAGGGGCGTCCGGTTCCGCCCGAAGCCGAGGCCCAGCAGCAGCCTCCGCGCTGTCCTCCAACAGGGTCATCCTCACGGGCCGTACAGGGGATGCTCCGAGCGCTGCACAGCCTCCGCTCGCGGACACCGGGAGGGCGCCCCCCGGCCCCATCCCTCACCCTCTCCACCGCTGCCCTCCCAACCCCGTACTCCCTCCGCCGGTGACTGCAGCTTGGCAGATTCCACCCCCCAACAAGCTGCGTTGTCGATTATGTTATCGATCACTGCGAGTTTACAGTCGATGGATGGAGGTCCACCGACAGCTCTGGCTGCAGGGCTGGGACGTGCGGGCGCAGTGCCTTGCGTCTCGCACCCTCCTGGAGCGGAGGCCTACGGAGAGCGACGGGTCTCGGTTCAGGGTGCCGGGCAGCGGTCGGCCTGCCGCCCACGTGTGTTCCCGGCAGCGGGTGCGAGGCTCGGCGCCGCGCAGACCCTGCCACCCGCCCGGCCACGTGGGAGGGCGGGGCGTCCTGCGGTTCCCCCTCCAGGCGCGCGGCGGCGCTAGACGCGGCGGCCCGGGAAAGCAGCGGGCGACGCTCTGGCCCTGGGGACGCCGATGTGCGCTGGCCCCGCGGCCTCCTGCCCTTCCCGGAAGCGCGGGGTCACGTGGGAGGCGGGCGCTGCCGTGGAGACGCGCCGCGCTCTCCGGCGGAGCTGCGGGCTGGGTACTGGAGTCCGGTTTCGTGGGCCCTCGCGGCGCGGAGCGGCTGCAGCGGCGCAATGCTGTGCGCCCGGCGGCTGGGCGGCCTCGGGGCCGGGCTCCGGGGCCGGTGGGTCAGCACCAGCTGGTCCCCGGTGGGCGCCGCCTTCAACGTCCAGCCCCAGGGCCGCCGCCTGGACCTGTTCGGCGAGCGCCAGGTGAGCGGCCCGCGGGACCCGGGCGGGGTCGTCGGGGTCCGGGCGGCGAGGCCGCCTCGCGCGGGAGGGAGGTGTCGTTTGCCCGGGGTGACCTTGCGGGCGGCCCCCCCGCTCTGAGGGGCAGGTGCCGGGGGGCGGGGCGGCCCCAGGTTCGGGTCCAGCACCTGCCCAGCGAGGGCCCCAGGTGCAGTGGTCCTGAGCGCGTCCCCCGAACTCCCAGCCCTGTAGCTCAGATCCGACCCCAGTGAGGCGCGGGCCGCGCGGTGAGCTCACCTACGGCCTCGGTGTCTTTGATACCCGGACCCGCTTCTGTCAATTAGTGTAATTAGTTTTTCCATTGATGCCCGAAGTGACGTTATTAATATTTTCCCAAGCTTTTCGGCTTTGTTTCTTTTCCTTTAAAACACCGAGTTAGAAGAGTCCTCTAAGGCGGTGCAGCCCATCACGTAGATTTTCCCACAGAAAATCACTGACTTCTTGTGTTGTTCTAGTTGTTTGTGTATCCACGCGACCCGCTCGGTGTCTGGCAGTCAGTAGACACTCATTATTTTTTTCTTTTTTAAAATTTATTTTATTGAAGTCGAGTTGATTTACAGTGTTGTGTTAATTTCTGCTGTACAGCGAAGTGACTCAGTTACACACATATACATCCTTTTTCGTATTCTTTTCCATTATGGTTTGGCCCAGGATATTGAATATAGTTCCCTGTGCTCTACAGTAGGACCTTGTTGTTTATTCATCCTGTATATAATAGTTTGCATCTGCTAACCCCAAACTCCCACTCCTTCCCTCCTCCACCGCCCACCTCCTGAAACTCATTATTGAATGATTGAATTAAAGGTGAAAGGAAGGAAAGCTTGGAAGGGATTCACCTGTGCCTGCTTTCCTTTGCATTTATGGATTTTGCTCACTTGGCACTGTTACTTTTATTTTTGTCTTTTTAATTTTTTCATTATTTCTATTGCCTTTCTTGGAAAGATGAGTGTGGGATATAATTACAGTGAGCCTAATAAGGTGAGTTTTTCTTATTTAACGCCCAAATTTCTTCGTTTTAAAATTATTTTTGAATGAAATTTGCTACACCAACTTCCATGGGGGTAAATAACGTTGGTACTGACATAATTGGTGTGAGAACGAGCACAGCCTGTGGGTACTGAGCAAAAAGGCGTGAGGGGTAAGCTTGGTTATGGGTGGATGAACTAGATCTAATTTTAGCTTTATTAATTTTTCTTTTGTACATCATAATTGTAGGTGCTGATAGCAGATTTTCAAATACGTGAATTGGTTTTTGATTAAAAAAAGAAACCCAAAGGCTTATGCAGTTTTCTGGTATCACCATAACTTGGTAGGCTGAGATTTAGAATCCCCAGAGGAGTGTGGGGAGGTGTGCTGAGAAGTGAAAATAAAGTCTGTAATTGAATCATATTAAATCATTGTAATAACCAAGTATATTTTTGGTCCTAATTCTGTTTTGCCGCTGCCTGTCTTTATTTTCTCCAACTCGTTAATATAGTTTGAAAAGAAGTTAACAACTTCCTGCATTCCTTCTTGCAGAAACAGTGGACCTTGTCAGGCCTGAAAGCTTCATCTCTTGATATTTCCCGCAATTGACATGTTAAGCATCTCTTGATACAAAGCTGTCTACACAGCGGTCTGGCCCTGTTCATTTGCCTCATTCGTGGGTTCCTGCCTGTGTTGGGCCCTGCGTTGGGCAGCTGGTTAAAATGGCGAAGAGCGGGGTTCCTAGTCCCCGGAGCTGCCCTTCTGCAGAGGCGAGACTTTCCAACACCAGTTGCAGTCCGTGAGCGTGGAGAACGTGTGGGCTTTAGGGATGCTTGGAGCAAGTTGAGGTTGTGGCTTTCCCACTGTTTGCTAGTGACCACAGACATGTTCGTTTAACCTCTGAAAGTTACCTTATCTGTAAAAAGGTGATTGATGGTTTGTGCTCTAGGATTGTGTGATTTACACGGGAGAACCTGTGTAAAGTACAGGGTACACTTCTGGCATGCCGTCGATGTGTAATAAGTGTTCGTGGTTTTTGTCTGCCTTCCTGGGCATCATAACAAGTGTGATCGAACCGGTACAAGAAGATGGTCCTTCCTTCCCATTAGATAGTGATTTTTATCTTTATCAAGGTGTTGAAATGCTTTTGGAAGGTATAAAACTTGCTGCCAGTTTCCGCCTGTGACTTGGTTTAGCATGTTTATTAAATCTTTCTAAAATATATATGTACTCAGCAATCAACTCACCGTTCCTAGTTCATAGTTTGTGGAGTGCTTGACGCTGTGCCCTGGACCTCACTCAGTGCCGGGCAGGGTCTTGAGAACTTACTAACCTTGTTCCTGTGTCCGTGCTGGGAGACACAGCACATACTGTCATCCCTTCATGCCTGATGAAGAAACTAGGCCAAGGAGGAGAGACAACTTGACCAGGGTCACACAGCTGAGAGCGGTTACAGCTGACATTTGTTAAACGCTTTCTGTGTGCCAGGCACTGTTAAAATGTTTTTTAAAAACGTGTGTCGTTTAATCCTTGCCACTTCGTGAGTTAGGTTCTGTGGTAGTGACAGAGCTGGATTTTGAACCCATATCATTCTATTTTTGTTTTTTATAAAATAATTAAAAATTGAAGAAAAATTACATTCTAAAACGTTTTTAGTGTCATATGTGGAATGTCGCGGGGAATGTGAAAGTGATACCTGTGATGACAGGTGTCACCATGATATGAAATATCAATGAAAACCAAGATTTTGTTTACAAAAAAAGTATTTGTATTGAATACCCCCGGGTCATGTTTTTAGTTATCGGTGGAAACTGTTCTTTGGGTTTCAGGGCCTGTTTGGAGTTCCTGAGCTCAGCGCCCCAGAAGGATTCCGTGTCGCCCAGGAGAAGGCCTTGAGGAAAACGGAGCAGCTGGTGCGCCGCGTGTGCTCTGCGCCTCCTGGGCCCCAGACCGTGCTCATCTTTGACGAGCTCTCGGACTCCTTGTGCAGGGTGGCCGACTTGGTAAGACGCCGGGCATGGGCCGCAGACCACTTCTCACTTTTGCAAGTTAGGCTCAGTGTATTAGGTTCAGTACTGGACTGTAAAGTTAGGAATGTCTGAACTGTTTGAGAGCTCTTGGGTGTAATCTGTTATAGTGAAGTGTGCTGTTGAATGGGAGGAATGTATAGGAAAGGTCAGATTTAGTACTCGTACTTTAATACGTATATTTAATAAAATAGATATGTAATATGGAAGAATGATTACACACATGGCAAAGATTCTTCATGTTACAGAGGTTCTTCATTTATAAAAATGTCTACCAAAATTCTAGTAGAACATTTATCTGTACCTTTACAATAAAATTAATCTTAGAAGAAAACTAGTTTTTATAAGCCTTTTCAGGAATGTCTTTTCTGATCAAAAATAAGGTTTTGACATCAAACTGCTTGTATCAAAGGCGTCTTTTCCTCATGTTTTGAAGTTGAGATAGACGTGCCCTCAGGTCTCTCCTCCAGCTGAGACGCCCACGGCCGAGGTGGAAGCAGGCTTCCCTCTCAGCCCGGGGTGGCCGCGACATCGTAGTGGCGCGCAAGTCCCCAGTCGTGGTCACGCCTGCTCCTGTCTGTACAGCTCTTTCTTCACGTTCATTCTACGCGCAGCCCCACCCTGGCCGGGCACTGGGAGTGTGGTCCGACCTCGTGGGGCTTATGTTCTGGTGTTGACTGTTTTGTAGCTCTTGTTGGCACTGGACCCAGCTAAGAGCTTCACCTGGATTGACTGATGCAGCCTTCTGGGCATGTCTCCACCTGTCGACGAGGAAAGAAAGGCACTAAGAGGTTAAGTTCCCCGGCCCACGAGTGGTGGAGCTGGGCTTCGTGTCCAGGCAGTCTGGCCGCAGAGGCCTCGCTCTCCACGCTTCCAGGGCTGCTGCCGCCCGGGCCGGATGGAACCTTACCTGGAGTGGCAGGAAGGTCACCTCCCCGTCTTGTGAGAAAGTGTTTATTTTCAAAATTATTACGCAGTAAAATCTACTTCTCCTAAGGGATGGTGCAAGTCTGTGAACGTGGACTCTGTGTGCCTGTAGCCGCCCTGCGGTCAGGCTGCGTAACTTCCATCACCCCCAGAACGCTCCCTGTGCGTCGCACCACCTTGCCTCTCACCTCTGGCAACCTCTGATCTGTTCTCCATCCCCGTAGTTTGTCTTTTCTTAAGTATCAGGTAGGTGGAATCATATTTACTGTTTGAGGCTGACTTTCTTCACCAGGGTGGCAGCCCCCCGTCTGTGGTTTCCTTCTTCGAGAGCCTCCTTGCTCTCAGCATCTGCACTGAGCCAGTAGCACCTCCGCTGTCCTAGACCCACTGCTGCAAGTTTCCCGGTTGTAAAGAGATGGGCAGAGTATCCACCCTGAAGGGCTTTCCTGAGGGGAAGTGAGCTGTGCCGCGGGCTCCGTAGTCAGCTCTTGCTTTTTCTGGGTTCGGGTTCTGTCCCTCCAGGATGTGCTCAGCGAGGGCTCATCTTGTTGAGGGACGTGGGAGGCGTACGGTCAGAAAAGAGGTTTCGAACCGTCTCTGCTTAACGGTGCCGCTGAAATCTGAAAGGAAAGCGCGGGTCAGCAGATTTCACTTATTTGTAATCGAGTATTGGCTTTTGCGGTCAGAAATCCCAGAACTTACTGGGTGTTTGTTGTCTTAGCCTCTGTCTTAATTAACCAGTGTTCTAGCATTTTTTCCACATTTCTACTTCTGCTCTTCACTAAAAGATTTTAACTTCTCTGCCCCATAGCTTGCCCTATTTTTGAAGTTTTTTATATTTATGAAGTTTGATAATGTCTCATTCAAAAAGACTAGGATGTGATTTATACATGTAAATATTTGGGTCAAAAAGCTCAAAGAATCTTCTTCCTTTTTTGAATTTTTAAGATTTTACCGGCTAGTGAGATCAATACCATGTAAGGCATGAGTTTTATAAACTGGTCATTTTGTTTTCTTTTTCTTTCTTAACACAGTCCCCGTGGAACTGTATTATTTTCCTCACCACTATCACAAACGAGTTTTAAAACGTATGCTGGTGTTTTGAATTTCAATATTGATTGTAAATTGTGCAGCATGCAGATGAGTAATTTATACAGCATCTTTTAAAGTTTACACAGCTCACTTTTCAGGTGCCTTAGTGCAGATGTTATCCTACTGTTACGTCAAATGTCGTATCAAACTATGGATTTATATGTTTCTACATAAACTATTTGATAGTAAAATTAGGGCATTTTACTTCGTGGTGATTTTGTTTCACGTTTTAGCCGTATATGTTGTCTTCATGAGAATGAAGAAAATACGCAGTTTTTTGTAGTTTCCCTGCATTTCTGTTTTGCAGTGTACTGCAGTTAACATGAAAACTAAAATCTAGTTTTATGAGATTTCATTAAAAAAAATTAAAAAAGGGATTCTGGCTTAGTTAAATTCTAAGGTCAGTACAGCAGCTCTGGTCCTGCGCCAGGTAGGCTGCAGCCGGGGAGTCCTGTTTACTCAGAGGCAGTCTTTGTTCTCTGCAGGACGGCTGGGATGCACTTAACTCAGCCTGGAAAGGACACCAGGTGTGAGTGTTAACTAGAAGCGCCTCAAGCAGTGTTCCATGGAGCCAGGTGGGAACACTTAGGGAGAAAGCTCCGGGTCATTTGAAGCGAGACTCTTCTCTTTTGAATGATAGAAGTAGGAAGAATTCACTTGGTTTTTACATTTGCAGGAGGGAGACTTCTCTAAAATAAAGTCAGTAAGAGTATTTTGGAATGTATTAGGAAATGAAACGGACTTGGTTCCCGGGAATAACAGAATTAATGAATGTTCAGGAAGAAGCTGCCCCTCCCGCCGGCTTAGGAAAGTTCCAGTAATGGAAATTCCTGGTCAAGGCAAATGGCACATTTTAAAGTTCACGTTTTCATTTTCGCCCTCAGACCCTGGAAGCAAGCTTCCCGTCAAACGCCCTTTTGCTTTTGTCTCCCCTCCATTAGGCCGATTTTGTGAAAATCGCTCACCCCGAGGCAGCATTCCGAGAGGCCGCGGAGGAAGCCTGTCGGAGCATTGGCGCCATGGTGGAGACGTATGTCCGGGGCCCCGGGTCTGGGCCCCAGGTCGTCTGTGTGCAGGGCTCGCCCCGCCGGCGGGGATGGGGCGTGGGGTTGGTGTGTGAGCCACAGGGCTGCCCGGGACGGGCGGGTGTGGGGAGCCCACGGCCTGACTCTGGGGCGCCTCCCTGTCTGCTGTCCCTCGGTTTCCTCACTGGTCGGGGGGGTGGTGGAGTGATCTGTGTCTCAGGGCTGCTGGGAGGAGGACGAGCCGGTAAACGCAAAGTGCTTGTGGTGCTAGGGGGCACGCGGCGGACACCCGGGGTCCTCGTTCTCCTCGTTGAAGGGATCGCCAGCGTCTCGGGGCGGGCAGCGCGAGCTGGCACATGGCCGTGCGATGGAATCGCTGTCGCCCTGGAGCTGTGGCCGCAGGGCGAGAGGTCAGCGTGGTCACCTCTGCCCGGTGGCCTTGCGGTCCCCTTGGGGCTGGGATTTGGGGCATCTGGGCCCATCGTAAAGGCAGTCTGGGAGCTGCGGCAGGCGCAGGCTGGGGTGAAGTCTGGGGTGAAGTCTGTCACTTGAAAGGGATTCGGAGTAAATGTAAGAATACTGGTCAGAGTAACGGGGAGGGGACAGGGCGCCCACCAGGACGGGGAGTCAGCCAGTGCGGGCGCCCGGCCCCCCGGCTGGAAAGACCTCGGGACCTGTGCCTCCCAGCCCAGCGGAGGCCCCTCCATCCCCCGGAGCTCGCGTGGGGCGTAAGGCTGCTGGCCGGTGCCCCTGGCAGCGTTTGCCCTTTGGAGATGGTGCGTGTGAAATTTGGCTCCTTGAACGGGTAAGCTGGTCCCTGCAAACTCCAGACCCCGGCGTGCTGAAGGCGCTGGAGCCGAGGGCTGCTGGGGAGGTGAGCTAGAGCGCCGGGACCCTGCCCGGGGCCTGCGTGCTGCGTCGGTGGACCTGGGCTGCTGGTTGCGCGGGAGGACAGCGGGCGCCTCGGTTGGTAGAGAGGTGGTGTCGGAGGCTCGGCCCGCGGTCCCCCCTTGGCCGTGGAGCACAGCTCAGTCCTTTGCTGGGACCAGGCCCTGCCCCCCCGGGGGGGCGTGGGTGCCGCGAGGGACCTGGCCGTTGTCACTGGACAGAACCCAGAGCCTTGCCCTCCACCCTCCTGATCGCTGGCTCCTTCTCTCCCGTAGCCTGAGCTGCACCCTAACTGCCCAGGGCATCTTTGCATAGGAAGCCTTCCGGTGCCCAAGTAGAATCGACTGACTTTCCAGTGGTGGAAAAGCAAGGATAAAACTGGATGTATTTGTTTAGAATTAATGCCAAATATAGACTAAAATACAGGCTTTATCTCAGAGTCCTGCAATGTAGGACACGATATGGGAGATCTGCTCAAACCTCGGACGTGGGTCCGGCCGGCCACCTCGGAACGGCTGCCCTTGGATGTGGGCGGCCGGGGGCCGAGCAGCCAGAGGAGGCGGCGGTCCTTGCTGACCTTCTCCCGGTTCCTGGGGCTGAGGCCGAGCCTGCCCCCCTGCTGAGCGTTTCTTGGCCGGCGGGGCTGCCTTGGTCCCTCAGGTTCAGGGTGGCCCGTGAGCACCGTGGTGACAGAGGCCCCTCGGTTCGTATGAACCTGCAGGGATTTGATTGTGTGTGAGCTGCCCGGGGAACCTGACCGCCCACAAGCCCCTGAGTGGACCTTGCAGGCGGCGCTCAGCCCTTGCCCTTCCCCGAGGCAGGAGCTCTGGCCCGCACTGTGCTCTCGGGAGAGGGACTCAGGAGTTGTCGGTGGTGCCGCGGGCGGGCAGGCGGGCAGTGCTGGGTGGGCCGGGCCCGAGTGCAGCTGCGGACAGTAGCCGCCTCCTCTGGGAATGGGGGCCGTGCCCAGCGTCTTGTTGAACCCTGGGGGCCACTAAGGGTCTAACCCTTTCGGACCAAGGGCACGGTAGCTGGGGCCCCTGTGGCTGCAGGGTGCGGCTCCGAAGCCTGTGCCCTCGAGCTGTCCCCGGTGTGGACCTGCCACTCCCGCGGGTGAGCCAGGGCAGCCCAGGCCCGGCGCCCAGTCAGGACTGCAGGTCGTTCCTCCCCTCCCATCCCTGCTCCTCTCCTGTTAGAGAAACCAGTGGTCCTTGGCACGTTGCTGACGCGGCTGGTTCTGGATGGAAGCGGGGTCACGTCCTGGCTGCTCTTCTGTCCCCAGCTGTGGACTGTGGCTTTCAGTTTGTGCTTTTGCTTTCCGGGACAGTTAGTACTAACACACTTCCCGTCCCTCACTAACTGCGGTTATGCCATTCCTGGTCCAAAGGAAGAAACAAAACAATACCCCAAACCTTTGGCCTCTGGCCATGTGGATGCTGGAACTTGACACCATTCTCTTCACGTAAAGCAAAAAAAGAAGTTACTAGAAAATCATTTAATTTTTTTTATTTGTAATTTTTCTAGGTTGAACACAAATGTGGAATTATATCAAAGTCTGCAAAGATTATTAGCTGATAAAAAACTTGTGGATTCCCTTGATCCAGAAACCAGGTACTGCTTCCTTTGCATTCATCGCGGTTGTGACTGTGGAGCTGAGCTTGAAAGCCGTTCCCTCGGTGTCCCTGCGCTCACGGCCCCTCTGTCCGGACAGTTTCTCCCCACGCGACGAGTCCCGCACCCTCCTTGGACGCCACTCAGACGGTGTCTCCTCCGAGAGCTCTGTGCCTGTCTCACCTCGGCCTCCCGCCCAGCTCCGCTTCTCTCGGTCCTCAGGCTCCCAGCCTTCTCTCCTCTGCCCGTTTGTTGGCTCCGCTTTCCCACCCGCTGGACGGGAAGCTCCTCGAGGGCAGGGCCTGGTCTGATTTGTTCACTGCTGCATCTTAGCGCCCCACAGCCGCGGCCTGCGGCAGGGCCCTCTCCAGGGAATGGATTCCTGTGAGCAGTTGACGGTTCCATTCAGCTGCATTCCTAAAGTTCTGTCATTGCTACGGCGGGAGCTGAAAGCAGAGTGCTTTTGTTTACTGGTGGATGTCAAGATCCTTCAAATGGTTGGCTTTGGTTCATACCGTTTATGATTCTGAATTGAAAAGACCTAATTCTGACTCAGTACACAAATATACTTGATACAGGACTGTGGATGTTATATTTCTTTGCTCAGATTTATTTATTTGTAAGACGTGGTAGAGTTTGTCGTTAACCCACCTATATGTTATTTGTGTCATGGCACAGAGACGAATGTCTTTTCCTGCCTTTTGCACTTGTTTATCTCCTTTTTCTTTATGGGATGCTTACTTGGCCCCGTCTGCTTCCTCCTCTGTTGTCTGTCTCCGTACGTGGCCTGTGACCCCAGGTGACGCCCAGCCCGCAGGGGTCAGTCAGCGGTGGTGTCTCATGTTGATCTGGTGTACGAGTGACCATGCCGTGGGAGAAGCAGGGAGGGGTTGTCCTCACCTGTCTGCCTGTAAGCGGTCACCTGTGGTCCTGTTTCAGTTCATTGATCTGATGCTCAGGATATGGGTAAAACTGGCTGTACAGTCACAGCAATGGGTCTTTATTATGATTTTAGGTGTGAGCATTATTACCTTCGTTAGCAAAATGAGTAAAAGGTGAATGCCTGCTAATTGTGCTGGATTTATACTGAGCTGCTGCTGACTTTGAGTAACAACAGGTTGTTCATGATCTGACTTTGCTTTCCCATATTTAATGTATAAAAATGGAAGTAGACTGGCAGACCATTGGAGGTACAAAGGAGTTGTGCTAATTGGACATGTACCACATTTCTAGATGTTACTAAGATGCCAATAGGATTTTTATTTTTATAAATATTTTTTATTTATTTCTGGCTGTTGGGTCTTTGTTGCTGGGCGCGGGCTTTCTCTAGTTGCGGCGAGCGGGGGCTACTCTTTGTTGCGGTGCGCGGGCTTCTCATTGCGGTGGCTTCTCTTGTTGCGGAGCACGGGCTCAGTAGTTGTGGTGCGTGGGCTGTAGAGTGCAGCCTCAGTAGTTGTGGCACACGGGCTCAGTAGTTGTGGCTTGCGGGCTCTAGAGCACAGGCTCAGTTGTGGCGCACGGGCTTAGTTGCTCTGCGGCATGTGGGATCTTCCTGGACCAGGGCTCGAACCCGTGTCCCCTGCGTTGGCAGGCGGATTCATAACCACTGCGCCACCAGGAAAGCCCACGAGTTCAGTATTTTGATTCCCCTGGTCCCTAATGGGAAAGTAAATCATCTTAAATTAGCTTATAACTAAAAAGGGAAAGATGGGGACTTGACTGGTTGTGCAGTGGTTAAGAATCCACCTGCCAACGCAGGGGACACAAGTTCGATCCCTGGTCCGGGAAGATCCCACATGCAATGGAGCAACCAAGCCCGTGTGCCACAACTACTGAGTCTGCGAGCCACAAGTACTGAGCCCACACACCTAGAGCCTGTGCTCCGCAACAAGAGAAGCCACTGCAATGAGAAGCCCACGCACTTCAACGATGAGTAGCCCCCTGTTCGCCGCAACTAGAGAAAGCCTGCATGCAGCAGCAAAGACCCAATGTGGCCAAAAATAAATTAATTAATTAAAAAAAAATAAAAAGGGAAAGATGAACTTGTAAGTATAAAATATTACAGGAGAAAATTACTGAAAAGTTGCCCCTTGCTTTAGATGTTATCCAGGATACTTTATGTTCTGCTGTTGCTTTTTTATTACTGCTAATACTTGACATTAGGATGAAATTGTTACATTAAGGAAAGGTTAGGAAAATTAGGGCCTACTGTGAAGTTTGCAGATGCACTTTATGATCATTAAAAACTGGATTTCTACAAAGCACACTGGTACTCATTCTTGAAATAGCCATCTTCCGTCCTAAGTCTAAGCAAACTTAGCCCAAGGGGAAGAGGATGGTGGCTTGAAGCTGATGAAGAGTCTGCTTTTTGATAGCAGGAGAAAAAGGTGATGTTTCAGATACTGCTGACCTGTTGAAGGGTATTACTGATGGTCTTTGAACTCCCTGAGCACTTTGTTTGTACCCCTGTTAGGAGACTTATTATTTCTTTTACCTTGTGTTCATTCATTCAGAAAGTACTTATCCCCGTCTGGGCCACGCCTTACGGGTGAGCAGAGTGTCGTTCTGTTCAGCACACATGCTGGGTAGGAGATGCGTTGCAGTTACGCATGCACACCTTCATGCAGAGTTCAGGCAGCATGTGTATGTCCCACAAGGACTTAATTTGGTGCGTTGTGTATAGTTTGCAGCAGATATTCTTGAAGGAAAGACAGTTGAAAAGACGTACATTTTTTCCTTTCTAGAAAAAAGCAGAAAATTTGGCCTTGTTGGAGTAATTGTCATTCATTGTCAGTTTAAGACTTGTTGTATAGTTAGCACGGTGTATCTGATACCAAATCATCCATAGGAAGGCTTACAACCCAGTCAGCCAGCCAGCTGTTTTGCCTGACTTCTAAGATGTTAAGCTCCTGGCTTCAAGCACACAAATTGTGTGTGTGTGTGTGTGTGTGTTGAAACATCCGGCTTTTGGGCAGTAAGGTTGAAAAAGATGGATTTATTTTGCAGAACACTGATTTTTGTTCATAATTATCATTACCTGTTCTAACCTGCCACCTATTTTATTTACAGGCGAGTGGCCGAACTGTTCATGTTTGATTTTGAAATCAGTGGAATCCATCTGGACAGAGAAAAGGTAACCTTGTTTTTTGGCTCCTCTTGTTTTACTGGTATCTAGTTGGTATATTGTTGATGTGGTTCTTGTACGTTGCTTGAATTTCCATATTATAAAGACACCTAGGTCGGTTATGTTATAAAATTCTCCTGTAAGTTGTATTTGAACATAGTGCTCTCTGGAAGTTCGCCTGTCACCCAGGGTAATTCAGAGTTAAGAAATGGCTTGAGGCAGGGCGTTTTAGGTGTCGTGGAAGTGGGATGAGATGGGCCGTATCAGGAAGGCCAGCTAGTGAGTAGGAAAGCTGGCGTTGTTGAAGATTAGGGTCTGGTTGCAGAAGTACAGGAAGTATTGTTGAGACCCAGGGCAGGTGTGTTTGTTGATGTAATACCTGTCTTGGACAGACCCCCCCATAGTTTCATTCTGAAAGCAGTAAGCATGGGTTATACTGTGTTGAAACTGGGATGGGAGGGGCCTTCTTTGTCCAGACCCCTCATTTTACATGTGTGGGAACAAGGCAAAGCGATCTGTTCAAGTTCCCATCCTTTGTCCTCAGGATCTCTCACCCTGGCTGCTGCTCTTCTAGAACATGACATCCCAATGAGTGCTTATTCACTTCAGTATTAAGCTCGGGGCTGGGAGAATGGGATGGTCCAGCCAGCACCCAAAGAGCTGCCTGCTGCAGTGTCTCCCCCTGCCTGCCTGCAGCCTAGACTGTTACGGTGCCTCTTTCTTTTTTAGATAAATATGTTTCTCCTGGTAAATATACGATAAAGCCACTTACCTATTAACAGAGATTGGTTTATCAAAGTGTCTTGGAAAGTAGAGGGCAGGATATTGAGAATACGTGTCACGTGCATAGATGCTGTCATTTTGGTTGGTGCTGAGTGTGAGTAATTGTGAGGCCGCTCACATGTCTGTGTACTTGTGTGGCCTTAAGGGCTCCACATGTGACTCCTGGCCTAACCCAGCAGTCCCCAAGGCTGATAGGCTCTACTGCAAACTCAGATTGCCTGAAATGGACACATTTGCCCCTTTCCAGACCAGTTTGTTATTAACACTTCTCTGTACCAATAATGGCACCATTCTCTGAGTCACCCAAATCCAGTTTTGGAGTCAGTTTGCATTTTTTTCCATTCTCAGTGCTTTCATATCTCAGTGACCAAGTCCTTGGATTGTTTCTGTAGGGCTTCACTTGCCTCTGTCTGCATCCCCAAAACACCTCACCTTGATCCTTATTGCCAAATACCTGGGCCATCCTAAAAGCCATTGTCTTCCTACACCCATTATAAGTAACAGTGATTAAGCATTTGCTCTTTAAATCGCATATTTCTCATCAGATCTTCATAACAGCTTTGAGGTTGGTACTATTACTATTCCTGTTTCATGGGTGAAGACGCTGAGGCACCTAGAGGTCATGTGATTTCCCCACGGTCACAGAGCTTGTAGGTGGAGGAGGCTATTACATAAGCCAGGCCTACTCCAGGGCCTGCCCAGCTGCCCTGCCTGCAGGCCTTCTGGCGGTCAGTCTAAACTGTCTCTGACCATTGGAGTACTTTCCTTAAAGCGCTGATTCAGTTGTTACTCTCCCACCCAGCACCTTCCAGTGCCTTCCCATTGCCTATTGAAGGAGTATAAATGGTGATTAATACGTAGACTCCCCAGCTCTCCCTGCCCCTACCCCCGTGTTACTCATGGCACTGCCCTCCCTGCTCTGGTCCTCTGTCCCCTCTGGGTTTGCCTGTCTGAAATCCCCATTAAGCTTCATCTTCAGGCCATGGTGTCTGCAAAGCTGTTCTCAACCCCCCAGGTGGAATTTTGTATTCATCCGAACCCACATTTTACTTACTCCGCGCACATGGCATTTACCTTTAGGTTGTTACTACTGCGTTGCTTATCTGAATCACAGGCATCTCAAGGACAGGGAGTGTGGGTTCTCTTTTTTCACGCACAGGAGTTTTAGGCTCAATAAAATAATGTGTGAGAATCATAATGATGCTCACCAACACTAATCAGATTCGATACTTTCAGGAGGAAGTTTGCTATTAGAGAATCTGGGAGAATAGTTTTATTATTTTGTAGAATCTTCATGAAAGATGTTTTTGAAACTTTATTAAAAAGTAGCATGTCAGGTCAAGGTCAGCTTCACCAGCACTGACTTTGCTGCTTTTATCTAACGTGTGTTCTTAATAGGACAGCTGCCCCTCCTAGCAGGTAACTCCCTGCAAGCCCACCCACATTGAAGACGCAGTAACGTAAACCTGCTGAACTCCGTGTTGTCACTTCAGTGTCTGTTGTCAGAGGTGCTCCACTAGGACAGGGGGCAAGGGAGACAGCACACTTTAAGAGAGCTTGAAGTGAAGCCACTAACAACCTACAAACCGTAAAGGCCTACGTTCTTCCTGTATTCTTTCCAGGTCATTCCTTACTTACATTTTAGGGTCTCATGAATACAATTAGAAATTAAAGGAAGTGTGTTCTTCAGCAGTCATTTAATAAATGCAACAATTTCATAGCATTCTTAGAGCTCCGAGTACCGCATGTTTAATTATGTCCAAATGATGAAATGATATGCTTAGCAGACTGTTGGTGAAGTTGGGAAATAAACCGTTTTTATTTTTCCAGGGATTGTAACAGGTGATGAACTCCTTGGAATAACTAATTTTATCACTTTTTTTTTAAATAGTAAAAGCTTTGAGGAAAGTTTTTGGAACTATAGTATGATTTCCAGATGTCTTTCCTTTTTGTTATTCCACTGGTCACCACTAGGGGGTGACAGATGGCCATATCAGAAAGAAAACGGGCAAAGAGAAGAGTCTGGATGATAAAGATGCAGGAGTAGCTGAAAACTTATGTTTCCTATGAAGTTTGAATTGTCTGTATTGAAATTTTTTGTTATTAAAATACACTAAGTTTTTTCCGGCAGCTTAGCAAGGGTACATCTGCGTCATACATAGTTATCTTTTAAAACTACTAGTGCTGCCTAATCATTTGTTAGGGTCCTAGCGTAGATTAGAACCTGTTAATAGCTATCGACCCCCTTGCCGGGAAGCTTGCCTGTGATTTCACCTGAAGCCCGTCCTGAGCCCAGGTCTGGACGCCTGTCTAGTTTTCCTGTAACAAGTGCCTGAAAATTCACCCCGTGTCCCCAGGAGGGCCTGGCCCGTGGTGTGGGCCTCAGTTCTGAGGGCCTCGTCCCGAGCATTTGTGGCAGCCCTTTGATGGTACAGGCTTTCTCAGGAGCTGGTGTCCTAGGGGTGTGACCGACGAGAAAACCCACCCCATTCTGTCACTGTCACTGACGGCCTGAGGCCTGACGGTGCCAGCCGTGGGGCTGCGGGACGTGGTCCTGCCCCAGCAGCCCCGACTCCAGCCCTCCTCACCTCTCTGCTGCTGTCCTGCTGTAGCCCCGCAAGTGGCTGCCCAGCAGAGCTTCGGAAGTGCCCCTTCGCTGCACTTCAGCGCAGAGCCGCGTTGATTATACCTTCCTTCCCCTGCCCTTGTATCTGATCTTTTAAGACTGAGAATATTTTCTAATCTGCCCTTCAAATACTTCATGTGTTTAGTCTCAAAATACTTTTAAGTATCATATCAAACAGATTCACCTACTCCCTGGCTCACTTAACTAAGAGGTTTTCAGGGCCAGGGGAGGACCTGGACTTCCCAATGTTGTTAATTTCACAGATGCGTTGTGTAACCCAGACTTTGAATAGAACTCTAGAAGTTACATACGTCTTAAAGCCTAGAAGCACTAAAAATCCGTAAGATAACTTTTTGGTCAGGATATTAAATATCTATCGAAAGTAGAGTTAACATTTGTAGTACATTACTGTGTACTAAACATTTATGGGGCTCCCCTGGTGGCGCAGTGGTTGAGAGTCTGCCTGCCGATGCAGGGGACACGGGTTCGTGCCCCGGCCCGGGAAGATCCCACATGCCGCGGAGCAGCTGGGCCCGTGAGCCACAGTTGCTGAGCCTGCGCTCTGCAACAAGAGAGGCCGCAATAGTGAGAGGCCCGCGCCCTGCAATGAGGAGTGGCCCCCACTTGCTGCAACTGGAGAAAGCCCTCGCGCAGAAACGAAGACCCAGCACAGCCATAAATAAATAAAATTAAACATTTATGATACAAATTATATTCAGTATTCATTTTATCACTTAATATATTTAGTATCTTATTAAATTATAATTCAGCTATATATGTTGATTTGCTGATAGATCACCTATTAAGTTGTGAAATATTACTTAAATAACTTTTATTACTGCCCCTACGTACAGCGTAAAAGAGCGGTGGACCTGAACGTTAAAATCTTGGATCTGAGCAGCGCGTTTCTCATGGGAACCCACTTTCCCAGCAAGATTGAGAAGCATCTCCTGCCGGAACACATTCGGCAACACTTCGAGCTGGCCGGGGACCATGTGCTGGTGGATGGTCTGCGTACAGACGTGCCGGATGACTTGGTACGTGTGCTCCGTCCTTCATGCAGTTTGGTCCCCGTACCGGGGCCACGTCTGTTGTGACCCCCAAATTCAGTGATAAGATAGTCATACCTTTAAAAACACGTTAGTGTCACTAAGCATAAAAATTGAACTGGGGGTTATTAATTCTGTGAATGCTTTTGAATGATGAAAATGGTTTGATTATTCCTGTTTCATAAAGGACTCCTCATTTTCAAAGTATGATGAACAGCAGCAGTGATGGCCATTCTAGGGACTCAGACTTTAATTGCAGGAGTTTTCACGTCACCTGGTTAAAGGTGCTTCACGGCATGTGTGTTGGCTAAAATTTGTGCCACCCTGCCCCGTAGCAGAGAACCCAGTCGAGTATGATTTGTCTCCCATACCAGTGATGAAGTCAGAAGCTTTATTCCCTTTGTGGAGACCATTATTCTAAAGCGTTGCTCGCCTGCAGAACAAAGTGGGGGAGGTACCCTGTATTATTATGGTGTAGGACTTTGTACTGTGTATGGATGTCTTTTACCTTTCACTTTCTAAACATAGGTGCGAGAAGCCGCTTATAAAATTTTTCTTTATCCCAATGCTGGTCAATTGAAATGTTTAGAAGAATTGCTCAGCAACAGAGATCTTCTGGCAAAGTTAGTGGGGTATTCTACATATTCCCACAGAGCTCTCCAAGGAACGATGGCTAAAAATCCAGGTAAGCCTGTTTCTCCAGCTTTAAGGACAAAGTAGGGTTTTTATGAGGCTGAACTTACGATTTTAAATAGCTATAAATTGCTCTTCTATTTTTCATAGAGTCAGAGACCAGTTACTGAGATTTCTGCTTCTTTATTAGGAAGAATTTTTAAATAGAGCTAATAGTTTGGAATGTATTCTGCCCAACCTATGTATTTTTATGTACACGTTTAGAGCAAATCATACTTAAAATTTCACTGATGATGATTTGAATTGTTTTCATTTTAACTCAGCTGGTTTCTTTGCTGAGCCTAACCGGATTGGTTAGAATTAGTGTCAGAGAGAATATTTCTGCAAAAGTCAAGGTTCATTGTAGGCTGGGTCATGTAAAAACCTGTCCTTTCAGAGAGAAGAGGGCTGCTTCGCAAAGTTGGTGCTGGGGCGGGCGTGGGGGGGCATCTCCTGGGTTTGCTCCGTTCAGTTCTCTATGATTTATGATCTCTAAGGGAGAATGGTTTGCAATGAAAACGATACAAATGTATACAGCACATCTTTCAAAGGTGTGGAGTAAATTACAGTTACATTTTAGACACTGAGTCCAGGGTAGGGTGGCCTCGATGGTGGGGCTGTTCAGACCCAGGTGTGTTGTAGGGGTTGGGTTTGCATGACTCGGTGACGGGCTGAGTGGGGGGAGCAGATGGCCGTGGACACCCGGGGTCTCTGGCCGTGCGTCGGAACAGACATGCCGATCGCGGGGTCGGGGGACGCTGGGAGGTGCTCTGTGCTGTCTCTGTCCCTCCCGTGTTCCCTGCGGTGTCCGTAGCTCCTCGGAGGTTTTCTTGAACCCAGCCTGCCTTGTTTCTTTCTCGTGCACGCCGTCCCCTCGGCCTGGCCTCACTCCCGCCAGTCAGCTGTGGGCACGTCTCCCGCACTCGAGGCCTGCTTGCTGCCTGCGTGTCTGTCCGTCAAAATCCTATCCAGGGTGTCAGTGCTGGGCTCCCACCGCCCTCTCCATGAAACCTGTTAAAACGTTTCCACGTCCCTTGGACTCCTTCGTCCCTGAACTCATAGAACACTTAAATCTGTGTTATATACTTCAGCTCCCAAACAGGTATTCTGTCCCCTCGGGTGCTTTTCCGTAGTCACTGTTGTCACCACGTTGTTATAATGACGTCTTACTATTTTATACTATATGTGGTTATATAATGCCTACTCTGGGCCATTGTTTCCTTTCATTCCTCTGTAGCCGTGTGAGATAGACGGTTGTATCCACTTCACGGATGAGGAACTGCAGGTCGGGTCGATTGCTAAGAAGCGGCAGGCTCTCGATTCATGCTCCTCCGTAGGCCGCCTGAGACCACCTGCCCCTTTTTCTGTGTCACCTGCATCGGCTCTTTCAGTTCATTGGTTCGACAGATACGCACTGAGTGCCTGCTGTGTGCCAGATGTTACTCTAGGCGCTGGAGATAAATCCGAGTAGAACAGATGGGAATCCCTGCTTGTGTGCAGGTGACAGAGGAAAACAGAAAAGCAAGGGAAGAGTCCGGTCTGTTCCTGGCGCCTGCAGGTTGTGGAGAAAGTGGTACAGGGAAGGGAGGACTGCGCGTGTCAGGAGGTGTGCGGCCTCGCACAGTCCTCGAGGGCTGGTGAACGAGGCTGTGAGCGGAGGGTCCGGATGCGGGCGCAGGTGTGAGGCCGGGAGGAGGAACAGGGGGAGCCTGCGGGGCGGGGCGGGGCGGGGCGGGGGTAGGTCACAGCTGAACGAGGCTCGTCGTCGGGGGAGGTGGGTTTGAGCCAGGACTTCAGTGGTCATGGCCCCGCCGAGGGGGCTGAGAACCGCCACAGGGAGGGGCACCCGGAGGTGCTTTGCAGTAGCCACAGTGAGGGACGCGGCTGCTCCAGGCCGACGGCGGCTGTGCAGGTGGTGAGATGTCACGTTTGGGGCGTGTGGCACCCGAAGGGAGAGCCAGGCCTTGGACATGAGCCACCGGGAAGACAGTTCCTGCTGACGGGGTCGGGGCAGGAGCGCAGTGGGTCTGAGTTAGGTGTGAGGTGCCAGTTGGTCAGTGCAGGTGGAAACACTGATGGACGGCGGGGCACACACACGCCGGGACGAGACTGGTCGGCTTGCCTGGACGCTGGGGGCAGCCGGGGCCCGGGGAAGGGGGGGACTGAGCCCCAGCTCGAGTGACTGGAGGTCACTGGAGGTCACCGGCCCCGCAGTAGCGAGCACCCAGGGTGATGGCCAGCAGATCCACGGCTCCCAAGGTGGTTAGCACAGGAATGTCTTGGAGCTGGACTCTGTGCACACAGTTGTGTCGCGTGTGACCTGTCATTTGGTTGGGGAGCTTGGACGTATACATAGAAAGATAAACCTTAATACAGGTCAGTGTCTTTTTAGTTCCAAATGCACAGAATATGGAACAATGCCCTGGGATTTTAGGAGCGCAGGAAGTTTGCAGGTGCTTGGATGGTTGTTGAAAGTTTCATGAGGGAAGTGAAGCTGGAGGTGGACAGTGCGGAACAGTGAGCTGTCGACAGCGGGGGCAGGAGGTGGGAGGGGTACAGGTTAGGGTGGACCCCACGTGACAGGTGTGCCGGGTCACCTTCCAGCGAGGCGTGCGCTTGCCCGAGGCCGGCAAACTCATTCCTTTTTATTGAATACTATGACGGTATCCAGGTAGAGTAATTGAGGTAGATATTTCATGTGTAAGAGAGCTAGGAAAGCAAAATAGGTGAAAGTTAGTAAACAATGGTTATTTTGAAATAAAAAACACACACAGAGATATATTTGAAAACAGTTCTCTATGCTAGCTGGTTTGATATCCGGAAATAAAGACTTTAGTTTAAACTAAATAACAGTTGTTTTTCTTAACACCGTCTAAAACGAGGCAGTGTTTTTCAGGTTACGAGATATGGGCTGGTTCAGCACTGATGGTGGGGAGACCCCTGGGTTCCTGGTTTAGGTCCGTCCTTTCCCCAGCCTCTTATTTTACTCAGAAAAGAGATAAACTGAACAAGAAACTGAAACATATAAAAGACCATCTGGAAAATAGAAAAACAGAGTGTGCAGCCCACTCTCAAATACATGTGAAAGCTCTGTACATGTTAAACAGTGGCAAAAAGTGCTAAATTCAAAAAGTCACATGAAAAATTTCCTATCATGGGAAACAACAGTAACTCCACTACATTGCCTTTGTGGGTTTGTACAAAATAGTGACTTACGGCTGAAGTATTTTAAATAGTAAAAAAAAAAAAAAAAATTCCAATAGAGCCTAAATTTTTAATGTTCTAATTTTGCAATATTTTCTTTGGATACTGATCCTAAATAGATTATTCTGCTGTGTATATAAAAATAAAAATATTGGGCTTCCCTGGTGGCGCAGTGGTTGAGAGTCCGCCTGCTGGTGCAGGGGACACGGGTTCGTGCCCCAGTCCAGGAAGATCCCACGTGCTGCAGAGCGGCTGGGCCCGTGAGCCATGGCCGCTGAGCCTGCGCATCTGGAGCCTGTGCTCCGTGGTGGGAGAGGCCACAACAGTGAGAGGCCCGCCTACCGCAAAAAATAAATAAAAAAAATTTACCCAGAAAAGCACTGATTTTTAAATCTGATGTTTCTAAGTTGTAGTGATTTTTATGAACAAATCAGAGGCTATCTCTTGAAAACTCAGAAAAAAATTAGACATGTCTGACAGACATTTTTTTCCCTTAAACATATGAATAGATAGAAATAGATTGAACCTTTGGATTCTTTTCTTTCGTTTCCCCTTAGCTTTTTATTTTGGGGTATCATTTAAGGCTTTGATTATTACTATGTCAGTTTAAGTCGTTTATTTAATAAAGATTATCATCATTCAGAAATGCCTAGCATATGTTAGCAACCCAGCTTTCCTTCGAGGAGCCTCACTTTAAAGGCGTCGTAGTGTATGGACTTACGATCACCGCATTATAATTTTAACAGGCATGTACATTTTATTTTATGTAGTTAAAGATATTTTCTTTTGGATTTTCATTTTAGAGACTGTCATGCAGTTCCTTGAGAAGCTATCTGACAAACTCTCTGAAAGGTTCGTTTTTGTATTCTCTTTAGAGTACATGTTATTTATTTAGGTTTTTTTTTTTAAGACTTGATTTATAAAAAAACAATTAGTAAGTGAGCTGTTAAGAATATAAGTGTTGGAATATTGCGTCAGATCTGTGGACTATTCAAGAGATTAGATGAACAGTGAGCCCTGCTTTGAAAGTGCAGTCGTCCCCCGAAGGTGACAGTCTCGGAAACTTGGGCCGTCCCCTCTGATGAACCAGTCAGCCGACTTGCGGAACTCATCATTGATAGGGACTTCTTAAAATTTCCCAGACCTTTTGAAACTATATATTTTAGCTCGTACTATCAGTTTTATCATCAGCTGGAAATGTAGTATTTCTCTTCTTTCGGCCTCAGTGTGGGTGGCTGGTGGGGATGGTAGACGGATCTGTTTGCCCTGCTGTGTGCTTTAAGAGCGCTCTCAGTGGTCCCTCTGTCACAACTGCCTGCCTTCTCCCTGCCCAGCACCCTGGGCTGGCCCTCGTCCTCAGGGCCACTCTGGTAGTGCTCTTTCTGGGGGCCAGCCCCCCAGGAGCCTTCAGACATCCTGGCTCTAGGACGAGGCATGGCACGTTTGTGAGAGACCGTGATCTCTCCTGTGGCACTGCCTAAAACCTCGTTTGCTGCCTGACTGCACCAGCGTGTTAATTTTAGCTCCAATTTCCATTTTCTGTTATAAACTCATGCCTTAGAACACAGTCCTCTCCAATTTGGATTATATTTGTAAATTCTAAAATTATCTTTCAATGCAGTGAGCTATTGTGGCTTTGATATAATGAAGTAGTGTTGATTGTGCAGTTATTTGAGACTTGATTCTACTTTGCCTTGCTGGTTAAACATTCTTCTTTTTCACTTGTACGTAGCTATAGATTATATTTTGAGCAGACGTACCTTCAGACTTTTATAGTGGCATGTAGGAGTTCATTCTAACAGAAGTTTTACATTCTGCAAATACTAAGTACGTATTTGATCAGTGCCCAGCTGGAGGTTTTCGGTAGGGGAAAAATTACGACTAGCAATCTTAAATATAATCTATGTTAATATTCTTTTATAGGAAGTAATTTGTTAGCCTCTTTTCTAAGGTGTAGCAAAAAGCAGTGGTTTAGGGCTTCCCTGGTGGCGCAGTGGTTGAGAGTCCGCCTGCCGATGCAGGGGACACGGGTTCATGCCCTGGTCCGGGAAAATCCCACATGCCGCGGAGCGGCTGGACCCGTGGGCCATGGCCGCTGAGCCTACGCGTCCGGAGCCTGTGCTCCGCAATAGGAGAGGCCATAGCAGTGAGAGGCCCGCGTACCGCAAAAAAAAAAAAAAACACACAAAAAAGCAGTGGTTTAAAGTTTACTGATTAACACTTTGCACTTCGCATGTTTCTGTCAACACTGCTAGTTTTTCCAGGCTTTTCGTACTTTCAAGACATACCTCTGCCAAGGCGCTTTTTAAGGTAGAAATTGTAGCAATTTACTGATGTCAGTATTATTGTTTTTTCTAGCACATGTAGAATTTGGTTAATAGTGGTTGCATTTGCACTACACATTACTTCTAATTTTATCATGAATATTGGAAAGTAACATAAGCAGACTAGTTCTTTTATAACGTAATTATGAAAATTTTGTCCTAACAATTAATGATAAACCTCTTTTACAGAACTATGAAAGATTTTGAGATGATACGAGGGATGAAAATGAAACTAAATCCTCAAAATTCTGTAAGTGACCATCTTGGGATATTTTTATTATAATATAAACAGTCTGTCAGCTGAGGTCTTTATCTTTTGACTCTAGAACTTTCTTGTGATTTGCTGAAGGTGTATATAGTCTTGTTTCTGATCCTTGGATTTGGGGAATAAAGTATTGAAATATTTGATCCAAATGTCCGAGTCTGGCATTCCAGGAAATCCAGTGTTTTTGTGGGTTGGTTGCTCTCTCCCTCTCTCTCTCTCTCTCTCTCTCTCTCTCTCTCTCTGTCTCTCTGTCTCTCTGTCTCTCTGTCTCTCTGTCTCTCTCTCTCACGCACACACACGCACTGTCTGTCAGCACGCCCTGTGCTGATACCTGCTCGCACAGACGTTGCTTCTGTTCTGTGGAGAGTCGGCGTCTCTGTGCGAAGCACCTTTGGGGCCTCGGGGGGGGATGACCTGGCCGGCGGCAGCTTCAGCATCAGTGCTCACCTTGCAGTTGACACGTTTGTTTGCTAACCTGTGGAGCTCAGTTAAGTAGATCAGTGTTGACTGACAAAGTGTAACCCGTCTTGAAAACACTGAATCTTAAGATCAAATGATTACATGATTCTTCCAGTCAGACTAAGTGTCCTTAGGGCCAGAGGGCGCCCTGAAGAGGGATGAGATCCCAGGTGTTAGGGCTCGGGGTGCCGCGGGATTGCTGGGCTGTCTGGACCCCTGTCCTGTAGCTGCTGGTGGTGGTCATTCTTGGTTGCTGGTGGCTGCTGAGCAGGGTCTTCACCAGCTTCCCAGATCCAACCATGAAATGGAGTAATTCTGTCGTAGTCACTGATTTCTGGAGCAGCATGTGAGATTGTTAAGTGGTAGTCAGAGCTGTATCTAGCAGAGTAACTAGGATTAGCCATCCACCCACTTTGGCTTCGTAGGTAGGTCCACTTAGGAAACTAGATCATGGGTCAGAATTTAGCTTGGTGAGCACAGGAACAGAAAAGGTGAAGTGTGTTGCCAAAAGCTAATTCATTAATATGACTCGAAGTTGTTCTCCCTGGACGTGTTTTTGTTCGTTTGTTTGTTTTTGGCTGCATTGGGTCTTCGTTGCTGCATACGGGTTTTCTCCAGTTGCGGCAAGTGGGGCTACTCTTCGTCGCAGTGTGCGGGCTTCTGATTGCGGTGGCTTCTGTTGTTGCGGAGCACGGGCTCTAGGCGCGTGAGCTTCAGTAGTTGTGGCTCGGGGGCTCAGTCGTTGTGGCTTGCGGGCTCTAGAGCACAGGCTCAGCTGTGGCGCACGGGCTTAGTTGCTCCGCGGCATGTGGGACCTTCCCGGACCAGGGCTCGAACCCATGTTCCCTGCATTGGCAGGCGGATTCCTAACCACTGTACCACCAGGGAAGCCCCGGACATGTTATGTAGCTACTGATGCTGGCTGTTCTGAGGATGTTTGGGAAATGCCCTTTCTTCTCTCCTGAAGCCCCCGTTTTGGTGAAGGTGCCACCGTTCACCCTGCTCCCCTAGCCAGACCCTGGACTAAGTCTAGACCAGGGGTTCTCAGACTGCTCCCTGGAAGGCAGCACCTGGGCGCTTGGTAGAAAGGCAGGCTCTCGAGCGCCACGAGCTGTGTGTCAGTGATCCCTGCGGGTGTTGACACCCGCCCCCGCCCGTAGTGTCAGGTCCCGAGGCCTGCAGCTTCTGCCTTCCTGGGAACTCTGTCCCCTGTCTGTGCCCATTGCCACAGCCCTGGCTGAGGTCATTATTCCTTCTCCCCAAGACGACAGTGACTGGTTTTCTAGCCTTTTGTTTTGCTCCCCTCGAGGTTGTCCTGCATTCCAACTGCTTTGCTGGGTGCCTGGCCCACGTTGGATATGGAGAAGGTCCTGTGCACTTACTGGGAATGGGAATGAATGAATGCAGGGCTGCCAGAGGGATTTTTCTAAAACACTGATTGGGCCTTGCACTCTTTTGTTCAACATTTTCAGGTAATTATTAGATTTACCTTCCCATTTCTTGGCTTTCCCACCCAGCCCTTCGTCATCTTTCCTGGACGTCCTCCTCTTCTGCCTGGGAGCCCGGTCGGTGTTCTCCGCTCACTACTGACAGCCGCGTGATGCTCGTGTGCTCTTTTCACGTACTTTTTGCTTTGCTTTCCCTTCTTTTACTTTATTTATTTTTTATTGAAGTATAGTTGATTTGCCATGCTGTGCTTTCTTTTATTCTTACGTCGTAACTGACGCTTATGTGCCAGCGAATGCCGTACCCCTGGATTACGTGCTCCCGTTCTTCACAGCCCAGCTCAGGCTCTGTCTCCTGCAGATGTCTCCTGCCCTCCCCTGTGATTTAACACCCTTCGTGTGGTACAGCGTCACACACGTGACACACTGTTCTCTGATTGGCGGGCTGCTTGTCTTCCTGCTGCCTGGACTGTTGTCAGCTCTTGGTACAGGGATGGTGGGCTGTTTGGCGTGGTACAGCGTCACACACGTGACACACTGTTCTCTGATTGGCGGGCTGCTTGTCTTCCTGCTGCCTGGACTGTTGTCAGCTCTTGGTACAGGGATGGTGGGCTGTTTGGCGTGGTACAGCGTCACACACGTGACACACTGTTCTCTGACTGGCGGGCTGCTTGTCTTCCTGCTGCCTGGACTGTTGTCAGCTCTTGGTACAGGGATGGTGGGCTGTTTGGCGTGGTACAGCGTCACACACGTGACACACTGTTCTCTGATTGGCGGGCTGCTTGTCTTCCTGCTGCCTGGACTGTTGTCCGCTCTTGGTACAGGGATGGTGTCTTGTCTCCGTTGCATTAGAGCCTGCGCTCTGTCTGGCACGTAGCAGTTAGTAAACAGTCATCTGTTGGAGGCCATGAGTGCCAGGAACTGGTCACTCGGGCCAGAGTCCCAGGGATGCGGTCCCTGCCCTTCAGGAGCTCATGGGCAGCAAGAAAGGAAACCTCCATGTCTTACCTTGGTTCCCTTCCCTGATAAAAGTATGAGCATGGCGCATGAGAAAGAATACCTTGTCCGCAGAGGAGATAATGTCTAAACTGAACCTTTAAAGGACCTTGGTAATAAGGATGGAAGCCTCGTTCACGGAGCTCTTCTCAGTGCCAGGTATTTTGTTTTGCAGTTGAAGTGCATTTAGCAATACTGTCTGGGAGATGCTGTTGATTCATTCAACAGATAACTCTTGAGGGACTACTGTGTACCAAGCAGAATTCAGGGGCCAAGATACAACGGGAAAATTGCAAACAAAATCCCTGCCCTCATGAAGCTTACGTCATAGGGGAAGAAAAGAGATAGTAAACACATGAAAAAAATCAGCATCGTGCTAGTCCTGTGGTGATAGGGACTGTGGGGGAAACAGTGCAGAAAAAGTGGGTGGAGGCTGTTGTCTTACAGGGGCTGGGCAGTGAAGACCCTCCCCCCCAGGAAGATGACACTGGAGCAGCCCTGAAGAAGTGAGGGGCTGGCGACAGCCAAGGAAGAGCCCTCTGGGCAGAGGCCGGAGGGAGGGGTCTGCCTTGCGGTGGAGGAGCAGCAGGAGGCCGGCGGGGGTGGGGGGGCAGGGAAGCCCTGCGAGTCCCCGTGCTGTGGACTGTGTACCAGGGGTCAAAAATGGTTGTTCTAGTGTTACTTTATGACATATTTTCTTTGCCAAGATTAGAGTTAATTTTGCCTTAGTTATGTTTTAAATTGTTGCTTTCATTTCTGGGATCCACCCTAAGCTTCTTGCTTAGATTTAGAAAGAACTCTAGTCTCACCTTTAGTTCCCTAATCTTACCTGCAGTGTGTTTTATGGATTAATCCACGGGTTACATTTTGGGGAAAATTTCAGCGTGGCTCATTTAGTCTATCAACTTTGACTTCCCATTAGTTTACATTTTAGAATGACATTTGTGCAGCTTTTCCCCAAATTCTGCAATTATGCTTTCTTTATACCTCTCAACTCACTGATTGCAGGGAAGTCAAAATAAAAAGGCACGTATTTCCTGCCAAGTCATGAATTTTTAGGCTTTTTATAAACCTTTTTCTGGCATCATAACAGGTATACATTTTGTAAGTTGGCTAAATTATTGATTAAAGTTGTGAAATAGTCAACAGCTTTCATAACGGTGAGTTTTTCCTTTGCAGGAATTAATGCCCTGGGATCCCCCCTACTACAGTGGTGTGATTCGTGCAGAGAGGTACGTTTTTTGAGAAATACTCGTGTGTGAGAAGGAAGAAAGAAGTATGTATTGAGCGTTTCGCCTGCTAACTGGGCAACTGTCCCTTCACTTGGTGCCCACGTCACAAACCTGCGTCCCCTCAAGCTCAGGCCCTGTGCCGGAGTGGCCAGCATCCGTCCTCAGGTCACTTCTCTGGGTTGGGAAGCCCCTCCCCCAGGCCTGTAGTGGTCCTTCCCCCATAGCCCGTCCTCTGTGGCTTCTGTCGTTCCTTTTTACACCTTGTGAGTATCTCCCGCATGGCTGGAATCCAGCCCCTCCGCCTCTTCCTGTGGGTGCTGTCCAGGCCTCTAGACTCTGAGCTGGAGGGGCTGGGACTTGGCTAGAACCCTCGTCGTGTCCCGTTTCGGGCCCAGGGTGGGTGCTCGGCACGTATTTGTTGAACCAGCAGAGGAATACGGTAGTACTTGGCGTGGCCCAGTGTGGTTTTCTTATGCTTTCTCATTTTTATTGGAACACGTCAGCATGTTATTGGCACATCTGGGAGGATATAAATGAAATGAGGATTTGGGAAACTTATGTTGATAGAGGGACTCCTCTGGCTTCTGTATTCCTCTGTGTCTATTAAACTGTGGCAAACTAGCAGCTATGCTTTTTTCCCTAAATATACCCTATTTCTGTCCTTTTTATGTTTGCTTGTAAACCCACAAAATATGGAGGCCTGTTTGGAGTGAACACAAAAATGTTTATGTCCCAAGCAACTTTACACTGCAAGAGGAATGTATTTTTTAACAATCTCAGAATCTTAGCCTTTAACAAATCCTTAACATTTTTCTCTATGGTTCATTTTTTAGATATGCAGTTGAGATGGACTCAGGTCCTGGAAGAGAATAAAAGTTTTGAGCCGCTTCCTTTACTGAATCGTGCTGGCATATATCATGATAATGTACTTCCTCAGTTGGTATTAAACTTCAAAGGCTTTTGGTTACCATGCGTTACATTCCAGCACCAAGCAAAGGGTAGTAAGCACCTCACTAAAATTACACGCCGCTTCTTCTAATGGTTTCTTTTGGCATTTGTCATAGAAGCAGAAACCCGTAGCTTTTCCTGTTCTTTCTGCCCCGGCAGCAGGAGGTGGCCTGAGATCGGTCAGTGTGTCCCAGAGCTGACCCACTGAGTTCCCATCTTTTCCCCTCTGTGGCCTCTCCTTACGTATCTGTTCCCCAAAGCAGTGTTACTTACAGAGCATAGGCGTCTCCTAACCTGTAGGTAATAATGCTTTGTCAGCTGGTGTTTCTTATACATGTGTCCCAGGTTCAGCATCAGTCACCTTCTCTAGGAAAGCACGTAAACTGTAGTTCAGAATCTGTAATAATTTGATCCTGATGAACAGTGAGTGCTTAGAATATATCATAGCTTAACATAAGATACGCTAGCAATAAGACATTACTTCACAGTTGTGTTTTATGGCTGCAAGACTTCATATCCTGTTCTTACAGTTGTATTAAAAAATAGCATTTCTCTCTTAAAATCCTTTCAAAGGCATAGCATACAGGAATGTTAAATTTTTTATTAATATGTTCCGTATTTATGTAAAGTTTTTCGTTGTATTTTTGACATTGGAAAGTAATGTAAATTAGATGTCCTTGTTTCTTTCTGATTTTTGCCACTGTGATTTTTATGTGGTGTTCCTCTGCATCATGTCCCCCACCCCTTATCATTACTATTATTATATTTTGTGGTACGCAGGCCTCTCACCGCTGTGGCCTCTCCCGTTGCGGAGCACAGGCTCCGGACGCGCAGGCTTAGCGGCCATGGCTCACGGGCCCAGCCGCTCCGCAGCATGTGGGATCTTCCTGGACCAGGGCACGAACCCGCGTCCCCTGCATCGGCAGGCGAACTCTCAACCACTGCGCCACCAGGGAAGCCCTATTATTATTATTTTTGACCGTGCTGTGTGGCATGCAGGATCTTAGTTCTCCGACCAGGGATCAAACCCACGTCCCCTTCAGTGGAAGCTCCGAGTCCTAACCACTGGACCACCAGGGAAGTCCCTCCCATCCCTTATTTTTTAATACCTTAGCCTTAAATTTAAAAGCGATATTTTTGTCATTTCACTGTGCTCTGTAAGTATAGCATACCCAAGTGGTGGTTCTGTGGAAATTACATGTGGATATTTGAATACTTGGAAAGATAGAATCAATTATGAAGTATACGTATGCATTAATCAGGGTGTGCGATCCCTGAGAAGTTTGACAGTGATCTTAAACAGAAGCTATTGAATAAAGGGGAGTGAGTCCTCCATTTATACCAAAAATGCACCACTGGAAAGTCTTTAGGTTGCTGCCTGACTCTGGACTCGGTACTTAGAGATCCCGGAGCCCCCAAAGGGTGGGAATTCTGACTCCTCTGCACCCACCACAGAGATGGGGTCTTCTTGTCCAGATGGGAGGATCGGGGACAGCGTGGCCCTGTGGCCAGGAGCTCCCGAGGGCTGAGGCCCCGGACAGGCCTGGCTCCCCTGTGACACGTGCTACACACAGTCTGGGAAAGTGACTTATCCTCAGCCAGCTTGTATTTTTAGTACTAAAATAACATTATTATGTGGAATTGGCCATCTGTAAACCTTCTTCTAGAGAATGGTCCCCTCTGAGAGATGCTTTGTAATTGTCCTCTCAGATCTTTTGAAGGAGGTTCAGTTCTGCCTTAAAGCTTCTCTGAGAAAACACTCATCTGAAATGTAATGACTATATTAAATGAGTAACAATACTCATCAGAGAGCTTTTGGTGAGAGAGACTGCACTGGACAGGGGCCCACCTTGCCTGTGCATCCTGGTGGCCGTGTCCAGGGCAGGGGAGCCTGCCTGTGGCCGGCAGGACAGCACACAGGGGCCCCTTCCGTCTTCGAGGTCACAGGCCCACTGCCGCCTTTAAAATGAAGCTGGAGCGTCGCTCAAGGCCCGCGCGGCTCTAACGAAAGATACACACATGCCCTCTGGTTCTCCCTCACCACCCTCGTCCTCCTCAGGTTACCTCGGCCAAACTGAACCCTGTCCCCTGCCTGGTCCCTTTCTGTGTCAGAGACTGCGGCTTCCTGCCCTGCCCTACATGTGACATTGTGCCTGGAGTCCCCGAAGCCCCCCGGCCTGTGCTTACAGCCCAAGGGCCGCACGGCCGGGCGCTCACAGTGTCCTCTGGACCTCACTGTCAGCCACGCCCGGAAGCGCGGAGCAACGTTTGTCCTGTCTCCTCTGTTTGAAGTGCAGTGGGGAACACGCTCTGGGCCCAGGAAACGTGCTGGCTGACAGCCGTTGTTGGAGCCTGTGTCTACACCAGTGGCTGGAGATCCGTAGTAAAAGCAACCCAGTGATCACTGTTTTGGTGAACATATTTTTGTGGATGGCATTTTTCGTCTGTCAGGTTTGTTGAAGGCAGCATGACCTCTGGAGGTCTTCTTGATGCTCCTTTGTTGAGAGGTTTCGCCAGGCTGGCTGGTTCTTAGAGTAGAAATCACCACTCTTCCGGGAACACAGTGTAACCCACCTGACAGCCACAGGGGACTTCAGTTCACTTATTTGGCTGTTAACTCAGTAAAAGAACCAGGAAAAGGGATGCAGAAATGCTTTAGGTGGGATTGTAAGAATTGGGGGGTTTAAAACCTCTATTTTGAGAAGCTTAAAAGGCAGAGGATGGAGTTTTGGGTTGCAGTGTCAGTCATCTTGATTGACTAGAGTAGACTGAGAGGCGCAGGTAGTGGAGGAGAAAAGAAAGGGAAAATGTAATAGTTTGGGTTTGAGGTTGGAAGGGTAGAACAAAGTGAAGATTTCTAAATCCTCGTTAAATGCCTCTACTTGCAAGTAAAGCCTAAAATGTGTGGTTTGACGTGAAATGAAAAGCAGAAGGGGCTTTCCTTGACTTGAGCTTTTTTTCAAGTTACCCAGGGACTTTTTTTGGCCGACATGTTAAACCCTTAAGATTTATTTCACATTTCTTAATGTTCGCATAAGAGAAGAAAGAACCTGTTAGAAAGATAGGAAATTGTGTTTTCAAACTGTGAGAGGTGAGTCCTGGGAAACAGTGGCAGAAGCAGCTAATGGGGAATCTTCAAGAGCAAAAATACCTTAATTTTTTTTCTTTTTCAAGTTTTAAATTCTTCATGGAAGAGTGAAAGTAATTCTTTACGAAAAGCGTATGTGCAATGATTTTATTTAGAATTTTTATTTTTGAAGAGTTAATACATTCACGTGGTTGGGACAAAACTGAAAACAACATGAAGCGTCCATTGAGGTGTTTCGAATGCTGTGCACAGCCTCCTCCCACCCCTGCCCTCAGGAACAGTCGTTCTTACAGTGTTCACTGCATCCTTCCAGTGTTTGATTTTTGTCTTTAATGCTCGAGGACTTTATTTATTTTCTGCCAAGGATGAGTTTCAGTGAATCACATTTCACGTACTTTGGTGCTGTTTTATAGAATGATGTCATTGGGATGTGGGATTCAGTAGAGTTTATTCCTTGCCAAGGTATATTCTGAAATGTTGGGAGCGTTCACATAATGATATAGGAATGTTTTGTGTTTTAAACTATTCATGAAACATTGGACTTCCATAGAAGGATGGTGTGGTGTTTCAAGATAATACAACTGCTTGATACGTGAAATTGTGCAGTTTATTTGTTAGTATATGTATACTGAGCTCGTTGCTTTCAATTTTTAAGGAAACCTTTATAATGAAAACTTCCAAAATAAACAGAAATAGGGAGAATAATGTAAGTAACCCCCACATACTCATCTCCCAGATGAAGTAATTATCAGGGTTTTGCCATGTTAGCTTCACTGGTCTCTTATTTCTCCCTTCCTTCTTGTTACTAAAGTATTTTAAGCTGAATCCTAGCCCTTGTGTCATGTCACTCTTGTGTATTCTTTCCGTTTCTCAGTACGTGGCTGTTTTCTTATATGACTCCAGAACCACCAGAACCCAGTAAAGTTTGCAGCAGTTCATGGGCGTCATCTCGTACCCCGACTACACCCCTGTTTCCTTGATGCTCTCCAGTCTGTTTCTTCCCAGTTGGCTTGCTGGGCTTTCTGTCTGAGTCTCTTGCTCCAGAGCTGGTCCCCACACGTCATGCCCCAGCCGACCTTGTTCACGTTGCCACTCGCTAAAGAGACCAGGTCGTTGGTCCTACAGGATTTCCAAGCTCGTGGGCTGATCTGGTTGCCTTCACGTGGGGTCATTTCCCTGGTTCCTGTCTTCCTGTAACGTGGATCTCATGCCCCTCCCCCCCCAGTTGTGTTGGTTATGCTCTCTGTGTTTCACGTGTGGCTGTTTGATTTTACGTATTGATGGAACTGAAGAAGCTGAGTGAGAGGCTGTCATAATAGAGGTCTCACTGCTCTCCTGGGATTTGGCTCCAGCCTCTATGATGAGTTCCTGTCACCTGGTGCCATGTCAGCGTGACTGTGGTCATCCTTTCCCCTAAGGTTCCCTTTCCTACCTCTCTAGGGTGAGGATAAAATTGTACTGTGATCTGTGTTAAGAGCAGTTTCCAGGGCTTCCCTGGTGGCGCAGTGGTTAAGAATCCGCCTGCCAATGCAGGGGACACAGGTTCGAGCCCTGGTCCGGGAAGATCCCACATGCTGTGGAGCATCTAAGCCCGTGTGCCACAACTACTGAGCCTGCGCTCTAGAGCCCGCGAGCCACAAGTACTGAGCCCGCGTGCCACAACTATGCGCGCTTAGAGCCTGTGCTCCACAACAAGAGAGGCCACCGCTTCTGAGTAGCCCTCACTCTCTGCAACTAGAGAAAGCCCGTGCGCAGCAACGAAGACTCAACACAGCCAAAACTAAGTAAAATAAATAAATTTGGGGAAAAAAAGAGCAGTTTCCAGTGAACCGTGTATCTGATCTCCACCATTAAGGAAAAGAGCCCCCTCCTTACCAGGCAATTTGGCTGGAGCTGTTTTCTTGCCTCTAGAGTCAGAAGTCAAGATAGGACCAAACGGACGATGGCCAGTTCTTTATGAAACAGAGACGAAAAAGATATTTTCAGTGTGTGGTTACCTGAAAGGGAAACAGGTTCCTACTACCTTTCGGTTCTTTAATTGCTACCTTACCTTTATTTAGCTGGAGAAAACAGTCATTCTCCCGGTGGCTTCAAGATTACAAGTTTCACGGTGTCATCCAGCTGTCACACTGTGATCCTGCCGAAAACATCATTCCTGATGCCAGAAACATTCTGTGTGGTTCATTTTCCTTTGCTGAGGTTGAAAATAGCTCTGACGGTGCCGTCACACATGTATGTCTGTGCCTCTAAGTGTCTGTTATCTGTCGTGTTTGTCCTGCAGGGACCCTCTGTAAGCACTTGTCTGCTGTACAGATTCCCACACCTGCCTTAACTTACTGAATAGAATAGGGTGGGACTGAAGCCTGTGGTACCCGCAGTTTCAACCTGGATTCACTGACGGTACTGAACTGTTTTGTATTTTCACTACGTTCAGTGCCAAGGTTTTTGGAAGTAAAGTCCAAGTTCTTTCTTTACCTTCATCCCAGGTGCATCAGAAGTTGACATATAAGTCTGACTCATAGAGTATGCTTCAGAGAGACACTGATACATTGATTTTTTAATTTAATTTTATTAAAAAATTTTTTTTTAATTAATTTATTTATTTTTGGCTGTGTTGGGTCTTTGTTTCTGTGCGAGGGCTTTCTCTAGTTGTGGCAAGCGGGGGCCACTCTTCATCGCGGTGCGCGGGCCTCTCACTGTCGCGGCCTCTCGTGGAGCACAGGCTCCAGACTCACAGGCTCAGTAGTTGTGGCTCACGGGCCTGGTTGCTCCGCAGCACGTGGGATCTTCCCAGACCAGGGCTTGAACCCGTGTCCCCTGCATTAGCAGGCAGATTCTCAACCACTGTGCCACCAGGGAAGCCCCCATTGATTTTTTAAAAAAACTTAAATCACAACAAATGAATTCTTCAGTGGAAAGTCTCTTACTGACTAGTATTTCTGTACTTATTTTAATGATAGTGTTCCTGATGAGGATTTTGAGATATTGCTAAATTCTATTGTTTTTAATAAGAAAGACCTAATTTATACCATTTACCATGTTGATTGTAATATGTTCTCTGAAAACTGAAAATTTGTAGACCCACACGTAGCATATTTTTAACCAGAAAAAAGAGCAGAGAATCTCCTGAGCTTCGCTCCCCAGCCGCGGTGGAGGAACGGTAAGCTGCTTCCCGTTTCTCCTGAGGATCTAGAGATCTCTTATTCCTGCATTCAAGTCAGGGGAACACCTTCACAACGAATAGCGGTAAACTTCTTGCAGAACTAGGGAAGAGTTTGGGTGATGAAACCAAATCCTCTGAATACACTTAAGTTTTACTGTGTTTAGGTTGGGCTGTGGCTCTGACGTGCTGTGAGGTTTTGTGTGTCACCTGTTGTGCTTTTCTCTTGTTTGGGGGGGGGTCTCTAGATGACGGAGGACATTTTTTTCGCAGTGGTTTCTCTTCTCACGGGGATCATGCTGTGAGCAGGTGGCATGGCAAGGGCGGGGGGAGCGGCATGGTGGCCCCGGGGGCACGGCGGGGAGGGGGTGCTGCCTCCTGAGCCCGGCGTCCCGGAGGGCCTCAGTGACCTGTGACGCTGAACGTCCTGTGGGTTGCGGATGTAAGCTGAGTGCACAAAGGCAGTCAGGGCGCCTCGGCAGGGGTGTAGCTACTGGAAATACCTTGGAGCTTCCTGAATCCCTCACAGCCTCTCTGGGCCTCTCCCTTCCGGCTGCTCTTCAGGAGGCCTCTCAATAGCCTCTTGTTTGGGAGGGTCATGGAGAGCCTGGTGAGGCACCGGCCTGGGGGGTCTCTTCCTTGTGGTGTGAGGCCGCTGAGTGAGGCGGGTGGTCTTTGTGGTTGAGCCTGTGGTGCTCTGTGCAGCCGCTCCCTCCCCTGGTTCTCCTTCCCCCATGCCCTTCCCTCCTTCCCTCCCATGTGCCCCGCTTCTCCCTGACCCTCCCCCCCGTGCTTCTCCCTGACCCTCCTCCCCCGTGCTACTTCCTGACCTCATGCCCTCCCCCACCAACAGAACTGACACAGCCTCGTCTTCATCCCCTCTGCACTAACGTCCCTTGTCACTTATATTAGGTGCTCTGTATGGTTTGGGGGCCTTACTCTTTCCACACTGAGTGTCATCAGGCACATAGTAGGTGATTAATTCACAGCATTAAGTCAGGCTTCCTGCCAGAGTGTCGCTGTGATGGACGGAGTGCCTGCTCTTCTCCAGGCACAGTGCCAGCTTCTTTGCGTGCATTTGTCTGGTCATCAGTGGAGCCTGGGACATACTGTATTGGGTTGGCTAAAATGTTCTTGTGGGTTTTTCCGTAACATCTTATGGAAAAACCTGAACGAACTTTTGGGCAAACCCAATAGTTCATTTTCCTGGTGAGGAAGTTGAGGCCCCCAAAAACCAGAAGAAAAAAAACTTGCTGTCAAAGCACAGAAAGAGATAGAGTGAAGGTTTTAACTTCCAGCCCGGGGCTTTTTCTCCGAGACCGCCTTGGGCTGTCACCAGCCTCTCCCAGTCTCAGTTTCCTCCAGTAAAACTGAGTAATAATTCTAGCCTCACCTGTCTCCCAGGATTATGTAAGGAACATGGGAGGCTTCTGATGTGAAAGTGCTTGGCAAATTGTGAAGCACTGTGCAAGTCTAAGGTAATGTTATCTCACACCGTTAGAGGTGTTGCTTCAGCAGTCATTCTGACTTTATTATGTATCATCAATCTCTTCCTTTTGATTAACTTCTTCCCTTTGCCTGCAGAGGTGCTGAGATATTCCTTGTCATGAAACAGACAGTCGCCCCTCCCATGACCCTTGCAGAGATTGAAGTCCTCGTTTTTTCTTGCCAAACCTCCCCCGGCAGTCTAGACCGGATGCCTCCTCTCTCTGGTCTCTGTCGTCTGACTTGTGGCCCTGACAGTCGATCAGATGGTCTCTCCGAGTTACCAGCCACCTGCCACGCGCACAGTTTGGTCCCTTGCTTTAGCCCTCAACACCCCGACCTCTGCGGTTCCTGACGGTACTTATTTCCTGCTCCCTGAAGTTCCTTCTTCAGTACACGGGCCCTCAGCCCTGCTCCCCGCCTTCTCACCGCCGCTCGTTTGCCCTTCTGGTTTCTTCTCTGAACTGGCAGCACTTTTTTGTTCGCGGGGTGCAGCTTTAGCAGGGAACTCAGGGCTCTGCCTCCCGACCATTGGGAAACGTGACTGAGGACGAACATCCAGGTGTAGCGCTTCCTTTAGTACTTCCACTGGTAACGCACTGTGGGAGGGACCTCGGTGCCTGGGCCCGAAGAAAGCAGGCCTGCAGGCCTCTTCTTGGTGTCATTTACTCCCGGACTGCTGCCGTCCAGTTAAAAAGAAGCCTCAGCCCTCGTGCTCAGTCCTGTCGTAACCTCGGGGAGATGACTTGTCTTTGTGTAAACCTGTTTCCGTACTGGTGACATGGGGGTAGAAGTGTGACCTTGTAGGGCTGTTTCTGCTGTTAGGTGAGATATATATAAAAGGCTGAGCCCAGGGTCCTCGTGAGCACTTGTCATCCGCAGCATCACACAAATGACAGTGGGTAAGCTGTCATTTTGTAGATTAAATTTAGGGAATATGGACATACTTGCCATAAGGAGTCCTCTCTTGCCAAAGTAACGAATCTCTGCCTTCTGGACTGTGTCTGTTCCCCGTGCCAGGCCCGTCTTCAGCATTTCTGAGCTCCTCTCCTCGTCTTTCTAGCTACCGATGGGGCTGCGCCTGTGCTGAGTGCAGTCTTGGGGGATACCCAGGAAAGGGTGGCAAAGCAGAGGCCTGTAGCTCTGCTCCCCTCCTGACACCTGGTAAACTAACAAGGTCATCAGTGCAGCTGCATCTCCATCTCTGTGTCACAGAAGAACTGAGGAGGGTGAAGGGGCGTGTGGCGGCGTGTTGTTCCGGGATCAGTAGATGTCATCTGAGAGTGATACACCAGTAAGTAAATGGTTAAGTATTTCAGAAGTGGTGGAGGAGCAAAACCACACTGCCAGAGAGGAAAAGAAGGTGCGGCCACAGAGCCAGAGGGAGAGGCAGGGAGCCTGAGCGGCCCACAGAGCCAGAGGGAGAGGCAGGGAGCCTGAGCGGCCCACAGAGCCAGAGGGAGAGGCAGGGAGCCTGAGCGGCCCACAGAGCCAGAGGGAGAGGCAGGGAGCCTGAGCGGCCCACAGAGCCAGAGGGAGAGGCAGGAGCCTGAGCGGCCCACAGAGCCAGAGGGAGAGGCAGGGAGCCTGAGCGGCCCACAGAGCCAGAGGGAGAGGCAGGAGCCTGAGCGGCCCACAGAGGCATAGGAAGAGAGGCAGGGAGCCTGAGCGGCCCACAGAGCCAGAGGGAGAGGCAGGAGCCTGAGCGGCCCACAGAGGCATAGGAAGAGAGGCAGGGAGCCTGAGGTGCCAGGGCCCAGGCCTCCATGCCTGGAGGGCAGGCGTGCACACTCTCACAGCTTGCGGGGTTGGCAGGATGACTTGGCAACACCTGTTTAAAAATCTGAGATCTCATGCTCTATGCAGCGTCGTCGTTTCTGGATGGACCCCACAGAGAGGTCTGCACCTGTCTGGCAGGGTGTTTGTGGGCTGTTTGTTGCGGAGGTAAACTGGCAGCAACTAACAGCAGCTGACTGCACAGCTCTGGGTGCATTTTCTGTAGAGAAGTTAAAATTGATACAAACATGATCAGAAGTCCAGCTCCTCTTATCACCGTGTGTGGGCCGTTGCAGACAGTGTCAGGGACGGGACACTCGCTTACAAGGTGCGGACTCTCACTGGCCACACACACCAGGGAGTGGACGCTTTGGAGAAGTTACGGCAGGTGCTTGTTGTGGACCAGAGCTTTATGTGCCGAAGCGGACAGTATTTAAAAGTACATTTTTGTTAAAAATACAGGAAAACATATTTTTGTTAAAAACGTGTGTTAAAAGGAAATCGCAGGATAAGAATTGTATGATTCTGTGTGTGTGTCTATGTATGTATGTCTGTGTGTATTTCTGTACATGTAGATGTGTATACACACACACGTAAGCCTTCTTACACAGATAAAACGATGATACACAAGAAGTGGTTATCTCTAGATGGTGGGACTGGTAAGCCAGGGGATGTTATTTGAGAGCTTTTTTAAAAACAGGGAGTTTATATTACTTTTTTTTTTTTTTTTGCGGTACGCGGGCCTCTCACTGTTGTGGCCTCTCCCATCGCAGAGCACAGGCTCCGGACGCGCAGGTTCAGTGGCCGTGGCTCACGGCCCAGCCGCTCCGCGGCACGTGGGATCTTCCTGGACCGGGGCACGAACCCGCGTCCCCTGCATCGGCAGGCGGATTCTCAACCACTGTGCCACCAGGGAAGCCCTATATTATTTTTTGATGCATTTGTTCTCAGTCATTTCAAATGAATACCATTTGCTTTTCACCACTGATAACAGTTTCATTTAGTTTATACAGAGTGGAAGTTGTATGTAGAGTATTATACAAGCCTGTATTCTGTACCTAAATGATTTTCTCCAAGCTAACTTGTCTCCTTGAGCTTCGCCTGATTATCGTATGTAGGTGTCGTGGGCAAGTCAGTACATGTTTTAGGTTATGCATAGGCTGTGTTGTTGTAGCTTTACTGTGTTTCTTTTCTATAAAGTGAGTTTCTTACAGCCAACATACAGTGGGTCTTGTTTTTTAATCCATTCTCATATTCTCTGCATTTTACTTGTTACATTTAGACTATTGATGTTTAAAGTGATTAGTGATATTATTGGGTTAAAACCTACCATGTTTGTTACTGTTTTCTATCTGTTGCCTGTATCATCTTTTTTTCTTTCTTTTTTTTGTCTTCCACTCTTTTTCTGCCTTGTATGGTTTTAACTGAGTATGTTGTATGATTCCAGCTTTTCTCCTTTTTTCACTGTTTGAAGTCGTTGCCCTGAAGTTTACATGTCCATTTACAAGTAGTGTGAGTCTCCTTCCCAGTAGTACTTCCTGCTTGTTGGTTAGTGCAGGCGCCTGGGTCTCTTTCCAGTCCCTCCTAACATTGCTGTCATTATGTCACTTATCCTTAAGCTATAATCACCTAATACATCATTGCTGTTACTATTTTGAACAAATATGAAACAGAAGAAATAGAAAGTTTTTTAATATCTTCATTTATTTCTTCTAACCCTCTTCCTTTATTTACGTGGCTCCAGGTTTCTGACTTACATTATTTTTCTTCTTCCTGAAGAACTTTTTAACATTTCTTATAAGCCTGGTCTACTAGTGAGAAATTTCCTCAATTTTTGTTCGTCCAAGAAAGCCTTTATTTCTCCACTTTTGAAGGATAATTTTGTTGGGCACAGAATTCTAGGTGTGTGGGTTTTTATTTCAGAACTGTAAGCATTTCACTCCATACTCCTCTTGCGTGGTTTCTGGAGAGAAGTCTGATGTAATTCTTACCGTTGCTTTTTAGGTGAGGTGACGTTTTTCCCCTTTGGCTTCTTGGAAGATTTTCTCTTTGTCTTTGACCTTTTGCAGCTTAAATATGATCTGCCTAAGTGTTGTGTTTTGTTTTTTCCTACTTGGTGTTCTGACCTTCCTGGATTTGTGGTTTTGTGTTTGTCTTCAGTGTGGAAGGTTCTCAGTCATTATTACTTCAAATATTCCTTCAATTCCTTTCTTCTTCTGGTTTTCCCATCATGTGTGCATTGCCCCTTTTGTGATTGTCCTACAGTTCTTTGGGTATCCTCTTCTGTCTCTGTTTTTCTTTTTTGTCTTTGCATACCAGTTTTGAAGTTTCTGTTGACGTCTCTTCAAGCTCACTGATCTTTCCTCGGCTGTACCCAGTCTACTGATGAGTTATCAAGGGCGTTCTTTGTTTCTTTGGCAGTGCTCTAATTTCTCGCACTTCCTTTTGATTGGTTTTTAGCGTTCCCATCTCTCTGCTTACCTTACCCATGTGTTCTTGCATGTTTTCTACTTGTTTCTTCACAGTGCTTGGGATGCTAATCACAGTTGTTTTAAATTCTCAGCCTGCTAATTCTAACATCTCTGACATATCTGAACCTGGTTCTGGTGCTTGTTCTTTCTCTTCAAACTGTGTTTTTTGTCTTTTAGCATGACTTGAAATTTTTTGTTGAAGGTTGGACATGGTATACTGGGTGAAAGGAACTGAGATAATGAGGGCTTTGGTGTGAGGTTAGATATTTTTCTGGCCAGGAGCCGGGCTCTGCTTGCTTTTCCATTAACCCTGGGGCTGGAGGTAACTCTCCTTGGCTGTGCTCTCTTTGTCTCCCCTGTTTGGGTTTCTCGGGAGGCTTCTGCTTAACTGAGGTCTGGGACCTGCAGGCCTGGGTCGTGTCCCCTGTTGTTTTACGGGAGCCCTGCTGATGTGGTGCTGATGTGTGGACGGAGGAGGTGTGATCTGCAGGCCTCTGGTTACGTCTCAGTCTGTTAGGGGCCCTGCGTCTCAGCTGCGACTTTCACACGTGCTTTCCAGTCCCCTCCGCTTTGATGAGATGGGAAGGCTGGGGGCCGTGAGGTGGATGTTCTCTCTGGTGAGAGAGTCTCTCTGGAGGGCAGGCCTTATTGAGAAGAGCAGAACGTGCTGGTGTAGTTCATAATGGCCACTTTTTCCTTCCTCTGCTGGAAGATGGGGGAATTGTTCTCCATCTTCACTGTGAGAACCTGGTGGGGCTCCTGGAGGGAAACCTCATAAAAGTGTAGGGATTCCCCCTGGGATTTTTAGCTCTCAGACAATTTGTCGATCGTAGTTTGTTTTCCTACCTCGGTACTCGTCTCCCCTGGAGCCTCCTGTGAATTGTGGCTCTCTGGATCTGCCTGCCTGCCTCTCCAGTTTTGGGGCCCAGCGATTTGCTCTGTGACCTCACTTCTCTGCTGGGTCCAAGAAGAGCTGCTGGTTTCAGTTTGTTCAGCTTTTTGCTTGTCGTTGGGACAGTGCTGCCCTCCAGGGTCCTTATACGCTGGGCCGGGGGCCAGACGTGGCAGTTACTTCCCGTTTTACAGCACATCCCCCTTCCCCATTTCTGTGACATCCCTTTCTTCCAATTCTCTGCCATCTCTAACTGTTTTTTAAATTTAATTTTACTTATTTACTTTTTATACAGCAGGTTCTCATTAGTTACCTGTTTTATACATATTCGTGCATACAATCCCAATCTCCCAGTTCATCCCACACTCCCCCTTCCCCCCTTGGTGTCCATACGTTTGTTCTCTACGTCTGCGTCTATTTCTGCCCTGCAAACCAGTTCATCTGTACCATCTTTCTAGATTCCACATATATGCGTTAGTATACGATACTTGTTTTTCTCTTTCCGACTTCCTTCACTCTGTATGACAGTCTGCCGTCTCTAACTCTTCTTCCTTGTCTTCCTTTCCACCCCTTCGCCTGGAAGTCCAGGGACCTGCCCTTGACCCTCCTGTCAGCCCCTCCCCTTCTCCTTTTCCAGCTCACACTCTCCTCGGCCATAACAGCCTCCTATAGCCTCCGTGCTGACTTCTCCCAGGACGTCAGAGTCAGTGTCTTCAAAACTGAATCTCGCTTCTTCTCCTACAAACACACCCACCCTCCCCTCTTCAATTTGTGTGTGTGTGCGCGCATGTGCATGGCGCGTGTGTTCATTGCTCTGATTAAATGGCTCCTACCCACGCGGTTGCTCAAGCCAGAGACCTGCATGTTAGTCTAGGCTTTTCTTTCTCCTTCAGCCTCCAAATCCTCACAGTCCTGAAACTTTTTCATCTAAAAGAAAAAGAAACTTAGATCTGGCTCCTGGTCTTAGAGCCCCTGCTGTTGCCCCTGTTCAGACCCTCGTTGGGTGACTCCCGCCCTCTCTGTGCTGCGTCCGCTCTCCTCGCCGTCAGCCTGGCAGGTTCCAGGTACCAGGTCACTCCTCTGGTGTCTGCGGAAGTGTCCCGCGTCTCCCAGGCCGCGAGCAGCCCCGTAAGATGCTAGGTTGCCCTCTTTCGGGTAATCCACTAGCCCTCTTTGGATTTACTTCTCTTAATCTCAACTTATAAACATGTCTTGTTTTGAAAGGTAATAATCAGTAGCCCATGCCTATAATTTATACACATACCCATGTTAAGGTTGAAATAACTCCAGTTATTTTATTGACAGGGATGCACAATCAGAATGTTGGGAGACCCCATGCCTGAGGGCACAGTCCCCCCTCCTCAGGCTCGCGGGCCAGGCTCTCAGTTCCCTGGACCCCCCACAGGGTGTCAGCATCTCTTCCCCTCTTTCCCATCTACCTGCGTCCTGAGCTCTCGTTTAACCCCCTGGTTACTGCAGTGGCCCTGCTGCCTCGTGCCTTCGTACTTTGGTTGCACCGTGGCCTCTCCTGGGCTCCCCTCCCATCTCCACTGCACAAGGAAGCCCTGGCCCTCGCCGCCCCACTGTGCGTGCCCTGCCCTCTCTCCCTCAGCACCGGCCCCTGAGCCTACTGGGTGCCCGCTGCTGTGGGCCCTTCCATCTCTGCCCCCTTCCATCCCCGGCGTCCAGCGGGCCAGTCGACGGCTGCGTGAGTGAACGAATCAGTGAGCAAGGGGGCTGGACCACTCGAGTCTCTTACTCCACTGAGTCTGCTTTTATGAAAAAGTGATCAGAAATTAAGGTGTAAATTGGTGGATTCTGTACCGAAATCTCACTTGTGGTGCAGTTCATACTCCCTAAATCCGGTCCCCCAGTTAGTAAGAAGCGTAAGTTTGTACATATTTGGTTAATCCCAGGAAGTAGAAATAGACTCAGTACCTACTATCATTCTAGATCTCTTCTTTGTGGCTATGGTTATAAGGATTGGCCTGGCGTAATGATTCAGAAACATTCACCTCACACATTCTGGGTGTATTTTGGTTTATGTTGGAATAAAAAACATAAAAGAGTTGTTTTGGGGTGAAGAATGATTAATATTACGAGAATATTATCCTTCGTTTAAGATATATAACAAAAAGATAAATTAAGATCTGATTGTTTATATGACAGAGCTTCGGAGCTTTTTCCATTAACAAATATTTTACCGGACGTGACATGTGACATTCTTTTTAGAATATAACGCATTTCATAGCGTGAGTTTTACCACTATAGTTCCAACTGGTATTACTCTTACTACAGTTATAATCAGACTGCTGTTCTTCTGAAGAAGACTGAGTCTGAAAGTCCCTCAGAAGCTCGAAACCTACCATAGGTTTTCAGTCCTTTCTTGGCTCGTAAATTGTCAATGAAAAGTTAGCTGAATTTACCTCAAGAAACTGAAGCCAGCGGAGCTGTGATGGAGCTGCTTCTCCTCCGCAGGTACGACAGCGAGCCCAGCGCATACTGCCCGTTCTTCTCCCTGGGAGCGTGCATGGAGGGCCTGAATACCTTGTTTAACAGGCTGTTAGGGATCTCACTGTGTGTGGAGCAGCCTGCAGAGGGAGAGGTGTGGAGTGAAGATGTTCGGAAACTGGTAAGCGGCCCGGTTGGAGTGAGGAAGCCGCGTTCCTGGGCTCCCGGCTTTGGTGCTCAATTAACAGCGGTTTCACCTCAAGTTAGCCTTGCGCCGATGGCGCTTGTCTTTGCCCGATGGAAGATCCAAACCGCCACTTGTGATGCAGGATGCTACGAAAGAAACACTTGCCTCTAAACGTCAGTTGTTGCCTGAAATTAATGTAAACTTTTAACAGCAGAGTTATTTCTCTGGAAAAAAATTTGTTTTTAAGGAAGTTGATAGAAGGTTGAGTCTTTTATGTCGACAAACCCCGGTTAAACGAACGTTTGTCATTGCCCTTCACGTGCCCGCTGTGCCAGGTGTCGCATCTGTTAATTCCAGCTCCCTCAGGCACCTCCCGCCCCTTCCCGCCCGCCCGCGGGGCTCACGTTTGCGCCAGATGCTCGCCTGCGGCCTGTGCTCTTGGTGAGACCCCTTGGACAGTCACTCCGAGCCTGGGATCCACCCTTCTGCCAGGGCCCGCTTCGTGTGAGCTGCGACTGTCGTCGTTTTCTCCTGATAAGATTTTGAGGCTTTATGGGCCCTAAGGTGGTGGTGTTCTCTTTGCTCACGTGCTTAGCGCACGGTTCACGAGAAACGTGAACTGTCTTGTGGCCTTCTGGCTGCGCTTCGTGATCGTAGAGCAGGTGGTGGTGGAGTCGGGAGATCAGCGGGGAGCGTGGTTGTCACTGGGCATCCTTCTGTGCGCTTCACAAAATGGCAGCAGTGGGTAATGTGCAGACACACCGGGAAAAGAGTGAAAGGGCACGATGTGGGCGATGAAGAGCTTCCCCAGCTCAGGAGGGAGCCCCTTCCGGCTTTGCTCATGGCCGTTCCCCAGGTGCCTTGAGCGGTCCCTGACACCAGGTAGATGCTTGGTAGGCGCTTGCTGGAGTAATGAACATATGCTTGCAGGAAGCCCTAAAGCATAATGTGGCCGTTCTTTGTGGCAGAGGCCCCAGGTTGTGCAAAGATGGAGACCATCCCTCCTGCGAGCCGGGCCTCTTGGAAGCCTGATTTGGGAGAAGGATGTCAGTGGTGTATTACTTACTGCTCTTCAGCTGAAGGCAGACACTGCGTACTGTTCCTGTATCCCAGGGTTATGGTTGGCGTGCTCGCGCATCCTTACGTCCTAAGGTTGGAGGAGCTATAATTTTGTCGCTAAAATGGTCCAGCCAGCACCGCTTCCCACCGCTTGCGGGTGGTGTGGGCCCAGTGGCAGAGCCGCGTCGCTGGGGACTGCCAGTCAGGATGCAGGGCTTGTGGAGGAGGGTGTCCTCTTCCAACAGAATTCCTAAATCATAGTTGTCCTGGAGATGCAGGAGAAGAGGTTGAGGGCAAAGTGGAAGCCACCTCGAGGTCACACGGGACGTAGGAAGTAATGAAACGTCTATATTTGTGGCTCTGGGTGTTTTGTGAACAGGTTCTCGTGCTAGGAATGTGTTTCTTCTTTTAGAGTTTCTACAGGCCTCGTTCCCCACTAAATTCATTTTTTTCCCCCTAGGCCGTGGTTCATGAATCTGAAGGACTGCTGGGGTACATTTACTGCGATTTTTTTCAGCGAGCAGACAAACCGCACCAGGTGATGCTTGGTTTACAAAACGGTCTCTCTAAAGTAACCAGCAGCTAATTTGTATGGATGTGAACTGATGTGGGCTTCTCACTGTTGTGGCCGTGCAGGCTCACAGGCCCAGCCGCTCCGCGGCATGTGGGATCTTCTCGGACCGGGGCACGAACCCGCGTCCCCTGCATCAGCAGGCGGACTCTCAACCACTGCGCCACCAGGGAAGCCCTTGATGTGAACTTTATACCTCACTTTTGTAGTTCCTAATATTTAAAAGGCATCACTGGGGACTTCCCTGGCAGTCCAGTGGTTAAAACTTTGCCTTCCAATGCAGGGGGTGCAGGTTCGATCCCTGTTCGGGGAGCTAAGATCCCACATGCCTTGTGGCCAAAAAACCAAAACATAAAACAGAAGCAGTATTGTTAACAAATTCCGTAAAGACTTTAAAAATGGTCCACATCAAAAAAATCTTTAAAAAAAAAGGTATTACTGATGGTGGCTAAATATATAAATTTGAAATTTGGGTAGAATTTAAAGCTAATAAAACTTATGAAGGTAATTACATAGATCTGTATCTGTCACTTTTATCTGGGTTATGGTAACGGTAGTAATAATGATAGCTGACATTTTGCCAGCCCTTCTGTGGGCCCGCCAGTGCTCTGGGTCCTTTTTCATGTCACATCTTTGAAAGTTCACATCAGCCTTTTGAACTGGACACTGACATTATGAGGAGGCTGATGTCAGAGAGGTAAGGTTACTACTTGCCCAGAGTCACACAGTTAGAAGCACTAGGATTTGAACCCAAACTTCCTGACTAGAGCCCCAGCTCTCAGCCACTTTCCATACTTGACATGGACCTAGTTTCAAATGGCACAAGATGTGTCCCTGTGGAGACCCTATCAACCACCAGTTCACTCCTTATGCAGAAAAGTGAGGTTCAGTTCCTCGAGCCGCAAACCAGGTTTCCTGGTCGATCAGCTTCAAGCAATTTTGGTCAGTGTGATTGGAATTGTCAAAAATTCGGGTTATTAAGTTCCAACAGAAATAATGGTACCTTATATTTAAATAGTGGTTTCACAGTTTCCAGAGCAGTTGTAGCAGACATGAGCTTATGGATCTGGGCAGCTGCTCTGGCGTTGGACAGGGTGGAGGTGAGTCTGGTGGAGGTGAAGCAGTTTCCAAGGCGATTGGCTGGTAGATCTGGATGGTGGGCCCAGAGTCTGGGTCGTTGACCTCTGCGTCCTCTGTGTCTCCTCTCTGCTTGAAAGGCTGGAGAATCCGGGTTAGTGATCTGAGCCCCAGCTCCTAGCTGCCAGCCCGGGGGGTTCAGGGTTGAGATGCCGCAGCCCTAGCTGTGCCCTTGGACACGTGACTTAGCATTTCCAAGGCTCAGTTTGTTTTCTCATCTGAAAAATGAAATACTTGCCTCACAGACTCACTGTGAAGAGTAAGTGATGAAGTGTATGCGAACCGGGAAAGATACCCAGGTTCCTTGCTTTGTGACAGTTGAGAGCTCGTCACCTCCAAGTGATGGAGACGGTGGTGTGGAAAGTGTCTCCTGGTTCATGGCCTGACACAGAAGGGGCTCCATTAACATCAGTGCCCCCCGCGGTCCATGGCTGTCCCTTCCTACCTGCCGTGAGCACCTTGAGGGCGCAGGGCTAAGCTCAGTGGTGACTCTGTCTCCGGTATCTGGTATAGCATCACTCAACACATACTTTTGGAGTGGAGGAATGAGTTCATCAACGCAAGCTCAATGTATTATTGGTGTTTTAAAAAATTAATATGTTAGCAAAATAAAAAGTATTGGGATAAAAGTGTCTGTAACTAAATAAATAGAAGAATGGAATTAAGGTAAAAGTTGTACTCACACATTTTGATACAGCTTTATATTACCCTTCACTTGTCGTGTTTTCTTAAAGGACTGCCATTTCACCATCCGTGGGGGCCGATTAAAGGAAGACGGGGGCTATCAGCTCCCAGTTGTCGTTCTGATGCTGAACCTTCCCCATTCCTCAAAGACGTTGCCAACATTATTAACTCCTGGGATGATGGAAAATCTTTTCCATGAAATGGGGCACGCCATGCATTCAATGCTGGGACGGACTCGTTATCAGCATGTCACTGGTGAGCCAAGAAGAGGGGACTTTAAACGTGTACATTTCATTTTAAATTGGAAAAAGCTTGTCATTTAGAAAATCTGTGGTCATTTATCGCAGATGGCATCATCTTGTCCTTCCAACTGTGATGCTACCCGACCTTCGTTACATTTTTTTCCATCCTTGACAACAGTTCTCACCAAGGAACAGCTCAGTTGCCTGTCTTTTCTGTTTGTACCATTTTACATTTTGTCCTATATTATGTGGAATTTCAGTCTGTGGCCGTGTGTATGAATAAGCGTATCTCCTTAGCCAGGAGCACAGACTTAGCAAGTGAATAAGTGAATGAACCGTTGCCTCTTTTTATCCAAAACCAGTTAGAAAACCTCGAGGCATGTTGTAAAGGTATGACCAGGTGCTTTGTATTTCTCCTCTGCTTTCCCCTGCGTAAAGCTGTGGTCCCCCTGCTGACGGGTTGCCGTGTCAGGTGACGCCCCAGGAGGCTTCCCTCCTGCTTATCCTCTCTGAGTCTTAAGCTTGCGATCAGACAGGGTCAGTCAGCCTTCGACCACCTGGGCAAGTGTTGGTCTTCAGTATTTAGTAACTAACTTTGCACACAGTATTTTGGGGGAGGAGGGAGGTATTTGAAAAGACTGCGGTAGATGGGCCGGACAGAATCATAAAGTGTCACCAAGACTTGCTTACAGGATTTGTTCTTTAAATAATTTTGAGTTTGAAATGTTGCTTTTCTGTATTGAGGATTGACCTTGTTACCAGAAGCAATCAATAGATAAAGTACTTTTAAAACAAATGAAGGATACGGGCACTTGGTGGAATTCATGAATTAAATTCAATTGCTGTGTTAAGTAAGAATGTTGTAATTTGTGTTTTAGGTATAGCCCAGCATAGCTGAAGACAGTTTTGTTTGTAGAGGGTGTGAGCCGTTGCTTTACAAGGTGTTCTATCCAGCTGTGCAAATATTTTGTTTTACTTCTGATACGTGGGAAAATAAGAGGTTACTACAAACTTTTCTGTAAATACGTGCAATAATTTTATAGAAGTAAAGTATTGACTTAATGAGTTAAAGATTATCATAGTTCATCAGAAGTACAAATAAAAAATTTTAAAAGCGTGTTTGTAGTAGGATGAACGTGTTGATGTGATTCAGGCCAGCTTCTTTCTTTCTCCCCCATTTTAGGGACCAGGTGCCCCACTGACTTTGCCGAGGTCCCTTCTATTCTGATGGAGTACTTTGCAAATGATTACCGAGTGGTTCACCAGTTTGCCCGACATTATCAGACGGGGCAGGTAGGGAGCGTTGACTTTCTGTACCGTCCTCTGGGGCACGGGGGTGGCTTTTGTGACCTGCGGGGTAGCGGGAACTCTTACTGCTTTTTCAGAACCTTCTCCGAACCAGAATCCTTCTGCCGTTTCCTGATTCCCTTTCTTCAGCTGTAGCTACAGTCATGTGTGGGCAACAAGTAGCTGCCCTTTATTATATGCCCAGTAACGTCCCGTCTAGTCCTCAGAGCTGCCCCCTGAGGAAGGCGCTGTGTCCTGTTTCCAGAGGGGGAAACAAGCCTCAAAGCCTGTCTCACCTCAAAAAAGCCTTTGCTCTTTCCTCTCCCCTTTATGCTTCTGAATATTCTCTCAGTCCGAATGTGTGTGTTGCTTGGTGAACTGCGCTGCCGTATTTCCCCGACGTGTTTAGGTAGCATCTACGTGATGCCAAGTCTGAAAATTCCTTAATTTTGAGGTTTCGGTTTAAATAGTGCCTTGTAACGTTAAAGGTTTTTAAGTTCTGTGAAGTAGGATTAAGTGAGTGATACTTCACGGTAAGTTAGCGCTAATCTAATTGTCAACATTGTGTGTTTACTGTCTGCGTGTCCCGTGGAAAATGTATTCTTCTCTCAGAATTTCGGTGATATACTGTTACATTAGGTAGTGTTTTTCCGCCTTAAACTGTACCTCCCTGAGTGCCTGTGTACAATTACATTCACCTTTGAATCTTCAACATTTAGAACTGTGCCTAACACAAAAAGCACTAAAAGAAATTAACGGAAGGACCGAATGGAACCAGAGAAAGCAGGGCCCAAGCCCACCTGTATTTGTGACTCTCTTTCCGGTTGTATCTCTGGATGCGTAATGTGAGTCGGCGATTTCTATTGTTTGGACTTGACTTTAACCACTACTGTCAACTGTAGAATAATGGATGAGTTCCTGGAGAACTAATCTGAGTTAGTCTCCATCATAATCTGTTTCTGTGGTTAAGAGGACAGAATTGAAATATCTGTGATCCAGTCAGCTACGTGCCCATCAACGTGCGGAACTGCTCTGGGGATTGTCGCCTTAGCCGACGCCGTAGAAGCACGTAGCCCATCAGGCAGTGGCCTAGTCCTCCCGGCTCCACGCTTCGGGGTCTGGGAAGGGGGAGGATGGCCTGACGCGCTGCTGCTCCCGTAACTGCCCCCTGCCCGTCCTCGGAGGCACGGACGTGCTCGGGCACAGGGCGCAGGCTTGCGGGCAGCCGGCCCTCTGCTGGGGCCTCGGGACGGGCTTCACCAGGAGCTCCTGGAGGAACCAGGTCGTGAAAAAGTATGTCGGGTGGCAACTTGCCGGTGCGCTCGCAGCAGCCCTCATCCGTCTCGTTGCAGGACGTTTACTGAGGACACACTGAGGCCATAGGTGAGTCCTTCCGTCGGGAAATGGGCTCCGTTCTCAGCACCTGAGAAGCAGCCAGGAGTGAGTGTGACAGCATCCCTGCACTCGTGGCCTGGTGTCTCGGGGTGCAGAGCAGGGCTGAGGGCAAGGCGACTCCAGCCGAGGGACAGTCCGCAGGGCTCAGAGATCCCGAGACAGGCAGGACAGCGCGTGTGGCAGGGTCAGCGAGGGGGTGTAGGGGGACGGAGGGGGACGAACGCGGGAGTGTCCTCGTGTTCAGAAACTGCACCCCATCTGTCTCTGCACCCGCCTTGCCCACACCGCGGGAGTCCCGGCCCCTCCGCTCGCCCGCCTGGTGATGAGGGGGATTCTCCTGTGTCCCGGGCTTCCCCTCGGGGCCGAGTTCCTCCTGTGACTCTCCCAGCCCCCCTTCTCATTAACCTCCAGCCGGCAGCCTCCCTGGAGTCCACCTTTGGACCCGAGGGCTCGTCCGTCCTTTGCTGCGGTCAGCGGTGACGAGGGCCAGAGCCAAGGTGCTGGCAGCGGGGCCGGGAGGGAGCAGCCGTCGGAGGCTTGGCGGGAAGGGCCTGCGGCTGGTCAGATGGCGGGGAGGGTCCGAGAGCATGGAGTCCGGGAGGAGGGCCACATCTGAGGAAGGAGGATGGCTCTCGCCTTGGATGGCCGCTGCACAGCGTTGCTGCCCACGCGGCCGCTCGCGGCGCCGGCCTGAAACCCAGAGTCAAGTGGACACGCGGGCGTGTGGGGCCGAGTGGTGGGGAGGTTAGAAGCGGCCCGTGAGAGGAGCTGCCTGGGGGCCCCGGTCCCCGAGGACGCGCGGAGCGGGGCGCCTGCGAACGGTGGCGAGACCCTGTCAGCGTCGGACCTAAGTGCTGGGCTGAAATGCACCACGATACTGAGGTCAGTTTAAAAATATTGTTGTCTGTTTCCAGAGCAATGAGAAAAGCCAGGAAGGGCTAGAACCACTGCTTGGAGGGTGGCGTAGTGTCCTCAAAAAAAGACAATTCCTGTTTTACTACTGAATTCTTCAGTCAGAAGAAGCATTTTTGAACAAGATCATTTCAAGAAAAGAATATTAAGTCCAAAACCGCACTTCAGACGAGATGAATCGGCAGCGAGCGGCAAGCTGCTGTGGATTAGCTCCATTTCGGACTCAGAGGCACGTCCACTGGGCCGAAGGGGTTGCAGACACAGCCTCCAAAGCAGGGACCAGTGCTGGGACCCGTGGAGTCTGGAGAGGGCGCCAGAGGCACGGGGCACCTCGAGCCTCGCAGAGGGCTGACTCGCCTCTTCTTGTCGGTGATTAAACACCAACTGGCTGGATGCTTTCACTTTAAGGGCAGTTCTAGCCTAAGGGCAGGAGCTAATTCCCTCAAATCTAACTCTCTGTAAAGAAATAACGTTAAAGAGGAACAGCAGGGTGCGTCTTTCTGCTTCATTTCGTCCTGCTGCACATCAGGGAAGGAATTTTTCCCCGTCACGTGGTCTATTCCAGAGAGCTGTCCGCCTCGGGAGAACGTATCGGTGACTTATTAACACCTAGAAGTATTTTACCTGAACCTGAGCATCCCAGAGCCAGTGGATGCCTTGTGGTCACAGAATTAGAAGTTGCCTCTCAGATGTGCAGGTACCATACGGCTGTCAGGAAGCGAATAGCAGAGGTGCTGCTTCGAGGCTCACACCGTCCTGACGAGCACAGCGTCAAAGCTGAAGCAGAATTAGTTGTAAATCAGTCTTAAAATCAGCAGCACAAGTGTAGCAGCTCCCGTGGAAACATCCAGGTTTTTAGACGTGATGAACTTGATGTGAATCAGCGGTCTCGGGGAGTTCCTCCCAAACCTCGGTCGACCTTAGGCTGCGTCGCAGGACCTGTGGGATCTGGGGAACGGGGGTGTTGTCTGTCTTCTCCGTGCTCGTTGGTTCTGGCCTGCAGCCTAACCCTTCCAGTTGCTTCCAGCGGTCCCACACTTCTGGAAGCACAGGCTTTGTCCTCCCTTGAACGTTTTCATACGCAGCTCCTTTTCTAGTCGTGGTAAAATACATATTACGTACAGCGTGCCAGCCTAACCGTGTTTCAGTGACCGTTCAGGGGTGTCAAGTGCATTGTCGTTGCTCTGCTTCCCTCACCACCGCCATCCCCAGAACGCCGTTCATCCTGCGCACCTGGCGCCCTGTCCCCCTTAGACACGAGCGCCTCATTTCCCCTCCCCCAGCCCGTTAGCCAGCACTCTGCTCTGTTTCCCTGAATTGCGCTCTTCTAGGGACCTCATATAAGTGGAATTATACAGTATTTATCCTTGTGGCTGGTTTGTTTCATTTAGCATAATGTTTTTAGGTTCATCCAGGTGTAGCCTGTGTCAGGATTTCTTTCTAAGGCTGAGTGATTGTCTTTGTGTGGACGGCCCACATTCTGTTCACCCTTGCGTCCGTCGGTGGACACGTGGGTTGCTTCCACCTTTCAGCTGCCCTTGCTACCAGACTCCGGTTCGGCTGCTCGCTGCTCAGAAAGCCGATACTTAAGAGACAGGTGCCGGCAGGAGCAGGAAGTTTGCTTTATGCAAGCGGCCGGCGCCCTGGGGAGAAGGTGGACTCGTGTCCCGGAACCAGTTCTGAAGATTCCGCTCAACCAGGAAGATTTTTCAAGGGAAAAGGGAAGCGATCTCATGGATCGTCGAGGCCAGGGTTGTCGCTGCCCCTGCTGCGCGCAGCCGTGTGCACTCCTTGTGGTCTCTCCTTAGGTGCTGTCTTGTTCCCAGTCTGCCCGCGAGACTCCTGCACGGGGGGCTACAGACTGTTATGAGAAACAGTGTTGGTCCCGTTCTCTTGAGGCCAGTCCTTAGAATCGTGCTAGCGCGAGATTCAGCACTGCTCAGGAAGGGGCGGCTTGCGTCACGGCTGCAGTCTGGTCACCACGCGGCATAAACTCCTGTGCGGTTGAAAGGGGCGTGACGAGTGACAAAGACGCTTCTCTCACTCCTCCCCTCGGGAAGCTCCAGGGGTTTAGAAGCCCTGTGCCAGGAACCAGGGATGAAGACCGCATGTATATTTCTTCCTGGATCCCAGGAAGAAATATACGCCCTGTCTCCCCTCGCAGGGTCTGCCTCATCCGTCCCCTTTGTTCTCGGTCCTCAGTTTCCAGCCCCCTCTCTTCCTGCCTTGTCCCCCCTCCTCGCCAGCACGCCTCTGCCCTCAGCGCACTGCATGCAGCAGGGCTGCCAAGCCCAGGGCGTTGCAGGCTACGGGGACTCTTGTTCCTTGTGGGATGACAGTGACATCGGTGATCCAGAAAGCACCCTGAGAAGAGGCTTCCACATCATGTAAAGTTGGGAACCCCTTCCTCTTAGGAATGTTGTAAGAATATGGTTTTAGACCAGAAAAAGAAGCTGCAGTCTGTCCTAATATTTGAAGGATACCATGAAGAGGAAGAAAATATATCTGCCTTGTCATTCCAGAAAACAGTATTACTGGGAACAGTGGATGGGAATCAAATAAAGCTGATTTCAGCTCAGTAGATTCTTCTCAAAAATGATGGGAAAGGAGATGCCTCTGGAAGTAGTGTGTTTTTGTTTAATGCTGAATGTTGCAAAATCACATTGTAGAATGCACGTCTAGGAGACCAGCACCCAGCTTAGAAAGTAGAGTGTTTCCAAATGCTCCTCTCTGGAGGTAAGGGCGGTCTTGAATTCCTGTTAGTTTCTTGATTAAAAATAGTTTTTACACATAAGTTATTTATTCCTCAGCAATGTAGTGTTTAGTTTTGTATTTGAGTTTTAAAAAAATATGGTATTATACGGTTTCTAACCTTCTGTGCTTTTTATAATCCTGGTGTGCCTAAGATTCATCAGTGTTGCACGTAGATGCAGTATATTTACTTTCAATTCAGCATAATATTCTGTAATTTATGTACTCATTCTTCTGTCATTGAAGTGGGTTCTTCCAGGTTTTTACTAGTTCATCTGTATCTGCTGTGAACATTTTTTTTACTTTTCTCCTCATATTCATGGGCATGATTGGAATTGCTGGGTTTGTAAGGTGTGTGCGTCTTCAAGTTTATGAGGTAATGCCACGTTGTTTTTTTTTAATTGAGATATGTTTGACATATTGTATTAGTTTCAGGTATGTAACTTAATTTGGTATGTGTACATATTGTGAAATGATCACAATAATTTTAGTTAACATCCATCACCTCAAATAGTTACGATTTTTTTCTTATGAAGAGAACTTTTAAGATCTACTCTTTTAGCAGCTTGCAGACACACAATATAGTAGTATTAACTGTGGTCACCATGCTGTACGTGACATCCCCAGACTTTTCCACCTTATAACTGGACATTGGTACATTTTACCCGCCACCTCTGGCAACCACCAGTCTGTTCAGTTTCTTTTTTTTTCCTTAAGATTCCACACATAAATGAGATCACGCGGAGTTTGTCTTCCTCCGACCCACTTCCCTCTCCAGGCTGCCGTCCAGAACGTTCATACTTATGACCCTTTTCGGCCGTGGTTCCCCTCGCACCTCATCCTCATGCTGTCAGAAGTTTTAACTTTGCCAGTTTTGTGGTTGTGAAATGGAATGCCGTGAGGACCTTCACTGCCAGCAGGACTCCCCGAGTACGTCTGGGTTGAACTTCTTTTTATCTTTTCCTTGTTCATCTTTGTTTTCTCTCGCACGCCTGTTTCTCTTCTCATTTTCTTGTGTGCCGTTCACCTTTCTCTATTGATTTCTCAGGTTTCTTGACATGTTGGAATAATAATCCTTTGTCAGCCGTATGTCTGCTCTCAGTTTACAGCTTGTCTTTTCACTTTCTTTATGGTATCTTTTGATGGATTGAACTTCATCTTAATTTTGTTGAATCCAGCAGTCTTTTCGTCCTAGTTAATGCTTTAAATATCCTATCTTTAAAAACCTTTGTTTCCCTAGAAGTCATAAAGAGATTCTTCTGTTTTTTCCTGAAAGTTTTAGTGTCTTTCCCTTATCTTTAGGTCTTTAATCAGGTTGGCACTCCTCTTTGTGTGTGGTGTGAAGGGAAAATGCAGTTTCCCTTCTTCCTGGTGGATGACCAGTTGTCTGAGCGCCACGCACTCTTCGTCCAGTGACCTGGGGGATGGGTGCCCAGTGCCCACCTGTGTGCACTCATCTGCTCTGGGGTCCCTCTCATCCCGTTGTTCTGTCTGACCTGATACCAGTGCCGTGCTGTCTGCATCACTACAGCTTTGTACTAAGTCTTGACATCTTTTTTATTTGTTTTTCAGAAATTTCTTGTCAACTCTTGGGCCTTTGTCTTTTTTCCTACACGTTTTAGAGTCAGCTTACCCATTTTCTTGAAAAAAAACTATGGTAAGAGTTTGGTTGGGGTTCCATTAAATCTGTAGGTCAGTTTAGGGAGAACTGATATTTGAATATTGAGTCTTCCAGGCCACGATTGTGACACACCTCTCCCTTCCTTAGGTCTTTTAAGAAGCCTTTTAAAGTGTTTTCAAACCTCCTTCCAAAGAGTCTTGCTTAACTTTTATCAGATTTAGTCCTGGATGCCCCACCTTTTTGATAGCTTTATAAATGTATATTTTAAAAAATTATGTTTCTACTTGTTGCTGGTGTTTAAATGTGCAATTTATCCTTTATAGGATATATCTTATTTTTAGCAACTTTGCTAAACTTTCTTATTCATTCTAGTAACTTGTCTGTGGAATTTTTAAAGTTTTTTAACCAAACAGTTACTCTTGCTGCAAATAATAAGCTGTATTTTTCCTTTCCCATTCATAGGTCTTTTATGTCTTTATTTTGTCCCCCTCGAGTTACGGGACCCTCCAGTACAGGAGTGACGTGGAATAGAAGTTGTAATATGAGCATCATTTGCCTTTATCCTGATCTTTAAAGGAAATGTTTCTAATGTTTTACCATAAAGCAAGCTGTGTGTTGTCGTAGGTTTAGTGGAGATAACAGGAAAAGGCAATTCCTTCCTATTCCCAGTTAACTAAGGTTTTTTTTTTTCTTTTTAATCGTTAACAGTTATTGCATTTTATCAGACTTTTCCTGCGTCTTTTGAGGTAATTGGGTGGTTCTTTTCTGTTTATCTGGTAATGTCGTGAATGTTGATATTAATGTTAAGCAACCTTTGCGTGCCAGGGTTGAATGACTTTGGTCCTAACTTAATGTTATTTTTTTAATACAGTGCTGGCTTCAGTTTGCTAATATTTTGTGTGTGGAGGACTTCTTGTATCTGTGTTTATGAGAGAGATGCGCTCGTGATTTTCTTGGTCCTCTCACTCTTGCTGGTGTTGGTATTAAGTATATCCCATTTCATAAAATGAGTTGCTGAGAGCTCCTTCTTTTCCTTACAAGCACTTTTATGAAATTGTAATAATCGGTTTCTTGAAACTTCGTCAGAATTCAGCCATGAAACCATTCAGGGTCTATCATTTTCTCTGTGGGAAGATTTTTTAAATGACTGATTTCCTTAATAGTCACAGGAGTCTTTGGCCTTTTCTTCTTAAGTAAGCTTTGCTAACTTGTAATTTTCGAGAAATTTAGCCATTTAACCCAAGTTTTCAAGTTTATTGGCATGAAGTTATTTATAGCATTCTTTCATGCTTCAAGTCCTGCCACATCCATGCTTATGTCCTTTTCATCCCTAATATTCTTCTCTCATTTTTTTTTCTCTATTAATCTTGGCAGAAGATAAGTATCAGTAGTATTTACAAAGAACTAACGCAGACTTTGTTTATCCTCCGTTTTGTTTGTTTTCGTTCATTAGTTTCTGTCTTTATGATTATTCTCTCCCTTCTTCATTTTTTCCCCAGTTTCTTAAGGTGGACACTTAGCTAGTTGAGTTTCAGTTTTATCTAACATGTGCATTTACATTTTAATGCTATAAATTTTAAACTGTGTGATGCAGTGCTTTAGCTGCATGCCATGATTTTAATACAAAATGTTTCTAAGGTTGCTCATTTCCATTGTAATTTCCTCTTTGATAATGAGTTGTTTTGAAGTGTAGTTTACAATTTCTAAACCTTTGTAGAGGAGTTGTGTATCTTTTTGTTGTTGATATCTAATTAATTAGTCCGACTGGTATTGATTTTGCATTTTGTTGATATTTATTTTATGGCCTGGTGTGTCATCAGTTTTTGGAAATGTTCTGTTTGTGCTTGCGTACATTGTATATTTTCTAATTGTTGGGCTTGGGGTTTCAAACCCTTAAGTTAGCCTTTTAATTGTGTTGTTGAAATCTTTGATATATGACTCATTTTAAATTGAGAGATGGAAGGCTTCCACTAGGATGCTGGATGTATCATTTTTTCCCCTTGGTTTGTCTCTTTTTAAAAATTATTAAGACTTTATTTATTGAAAGCAGTTTTAGGTTGGCAGCAAAATCGGGGGGAAAGAGTAGAGATTTCCTGTAAAGCCCCTGCCCTGACTCACGCACAGCCTCCCCTGCCATCAGCGTCCTCACCGGAGGCTGCATCTGGAACAGCTGGTGCATCTCCACTGACACGTCCACAGTTCACATGGGGTTCACCTGTGGGACCGTACGTTCTGTGGGTTTGGGCAAATGTAGAACGACATGTATCCATCATTATGGTGTCATACAGAGTAATTGCAGGGCCCTATAAGTGATTTCATTGCTTTTTGCTCTGTTTTGAGAATATTTTGTTAGGTGCATAAAAGTATAGAGTTGAGCTGTTCCTTTCCTCCTCGGGTGCTAGCCTTTTAGTCTTCATAATGCTTCTTGGCTTCAAGTTTACTCTTTTTTTCTGGTAACTTTGTAACCCCCAGCTGCATTACTAAGCACCAGAGATATAGTCAATTGACTTTCAAGAGAACCTAAATTTTTTGCATAATTTTGTCCATTAGCCACTACACTGAAATGTTTGTTGTTCTAGTTATCGCTCTCACAAAATACTTATCAAGCAGTAAATAATAGAAATTAACATTTATTATTTCATATGTTTTTTTCTTGTTTAATCTGTCCAGCAGTGTATGAAGTAGGTACATAGTTATCCACACTTTGTAGAAACTGAAGCTCAGACAGGTTAAGTAATTTTTCAGGGATCACACAGTAGTATTCAAATCAGTATTATAACATTGTGGGTGTTTTCTTTTTCCAGTTTTTCCTAGTTAAAAATCCCTTAATATCGTAGGACATGGCTTATACTTCTCATACGTCTCACAAACAAAACAGGCCCATTTCCATAGTAAGTGTTATTTTTAGCACAGTTCTAGTGCTTTCATTTTAGAACTGTTGTGTGTTTCGTCATTATAAGATTTAGCTTGTTGCCTTCATTTGTGAGAGTTCGCCCAAGGCTAAAATTGCTTAAGATGTATTTCCAAGGAGACGTACAGCCTTGTAATAAATCTTCTCCTGTCATCCTCCCAGGAGATATGAATAAGGATTGAAGGTAAAAATTATAGTGCAACTAGAACTAGATTCCTTTTGGCAAGTTTAAGTTGTTTTGAAACGTTTCTTATTTTCGGCTTTAATGCTTCTCAGTTATGTCTAGACAAGACCATTGAACCGGAGAGCAGAGACAGGTCTGACCCCAGCCCCACTCCCAGTGCAGGTGGCCTAGATCAGTCACGGAACTTTCTGAGACTTCTCTGCTCTTTTATACAAAATAAAAATTTTAAAGTTAGAACCTAAAAACTAATAGCTCCATACTCACATCAAAAATTCTAGTCAGTCAAATTTAATAATATATGCCAACTGTAAACAAGGTAGGACTGCAGTTTTTTTTAGGAAAAGGATAGAAGTTAGACTCTGTTACACATTACAGTGTTTCACGTTGAGCCCTGTACGGCGTTCTCTGTGCCGCCCGTCAGGTGAGTCTGTGATACTACGCAAGCATTTCCAAAGGTTCTTTCATGCCATCTTAGTTCGTAAGAAAACCCTAAACCGCTAAAAGCCAGGTAAGAAGGAAGTGACGCTGTTTGCTCTGGGTTCAGAGCTGAGACTTGGCCTCTTCTGGCCTGGCAGTATTTTCGTCGTATTGATGAGGTGCCATCGGATTACTGACTAACAGCAAAGCGGGCAGCTCGAGACACGCCAAATCCAGTGGTTTCCCCGCCGTAGACATGGGCCGAGGTCGAGGGCTCAGGGTGCTGGGATCGAGCTGCGAATCGAAGCTGCTGACTCGTGGGCTGGATGGCTTTGGTGCTTGGCCTGCTGCCTCTGAAGCCTTTTCTTGTTTGAGGGGACCGTGTCTCAACAAGTTTGTGTCTTTAGATCCAGCACGTTCCCAGGGGATCTCGGTGGTAGGAAAACAAGGATTTGTACCAGAGGATGTCTTCATTTTGAATATTTGTGCAGCTTCTACCGTAATACATTTTCTAAATGCGCATAAATAAGCCAGATATTTTATCGCAGTGCCTTGGCTCTGTAAGAATTTGATGCCAAAACTTTTCTTTTTTTAGTGAATGGTGTTTTTTCATTTATTTAGTTTTTAATTTTTATCTGCACTGGGTCTTTGTTGCTGCACCCAGGCTTTTCTCTAGTTGCGGCTAGAGGGGGCTACTCTTTGTTGCGGTGTGTGGGCTTCTCATCGTGGTGGCTTCTCTTGTCGCGGAGCATGGGCTCTAGAGCACACGGGCTTCAGTAGATGTGGCGCGTGGGCTCAGTAGTTGTGGCTCGCGGGCTCTAGAGCGCAGCCTCGGTAGTTGTGGCGCACGACCTTAGTTGCTCCGCGGCATGTGGGATCTTCCCGGACCAGGGCTCGAACCCGTGTCCCCTGCATTGGCAGGTGGACTCTTAACCACTGCACTACCAGGGAAGCCTGATGCCAAAACTTTTAACGTGACACTATTTAATGCAGACTGGTGAGTTGTCAAGTGAGCGAAGATTTCTGACAGATTGTGAGGTTTCGTGTGTACAAGTTAAGCACACAGGGAAACATTCAGAGAATTCAAGTAATGCCAAGTTTGCTAACACATTTGCACTTTTGACAGCATTTCAGAAGCCTTACCAAAAATGTGCTTTCTGAATATAATAGGAAATCTATTAGTATTTTAATATTTCTGTTCCCATGTGTGGTCAGCAGACAGTGCAGCTGTGTTTACCCCGAGAATACAGTGAACCGCGCCCTTCCCTGGGAGGCGGGGCACAGTCAGGAAGTTCTGGGGAAAGTTCGCTGCACAGGGGCAGCCGTGTGATCTGGCCTCCAGGCCTGAACACTGTGACGAAGGAAGACGGGGTCATTCTCCGTCTCACATGACAGTACCCTGACCTGAAGCCTCCAGGCCCAACCTGTACACATGGTTGCCCTTTGGCAGTGTTTAGAAAGACACCTGAGCTACCCGCAGGGACTTCAGTTTCTTCCAATCAGTCAATACTTTGCACAAGTTGATTGAATAGCTATTACCTCACCAAATTGTCATAGTAATCTTTTGCAGCTTTTTTTTTTTTTTTTAATTCTTGTCTTACAAATGAGAAAGCAGGATGCCCAGAGCCTCGCCTGCTGTCAGAAAGCAAATGAGCAGCCTCCGAAAATGCCAGCCCGCAGCTTCGGCCGCCGCCTCTGTGCTGCCTTCCTGTGGCCAGTTCCTTCGCTCAGAAGATTAGGACGATTTCATTTTGCTCGCCTTTGTTTTTCAAATCATTGTGACGATTATGTTTTTCTGAGTCAGGGCATCTCAAACTTTAATATGCATGAAATCATCTGGGATCTGGTTGAAATGCAGATTCTAACTCGGTGGGCCTGGAGCGGCCCGAGAGGATGTATTTCCAAGAAGCTTCCAGATCACACCGTGACAGCTGACTGCGCCTCAGAGTCTGGTTGGGGCTCCAGAAATTTACATTGGAGACATGGATGCATCAGTGGATTTGGAGGAAGACATTAACTAAATGCTAGAAATAGGAACTCAACACCCAGCAGATCCTTGGGGTCTTTGGTGTTGCCGCTGAGCCTTGGCATTTACTGCTGACAGGCTGCACTGTCATTGTCATTGCCATAGTCACACAAAGCCAGATCGCAATTCTTCAGAACTCAACACAGCACTTTTGTTTTTAAATAAGGAACAAAGATAATTGTGGAAAAATTCATATTGAATTATTAAAATAAATTAGAACAAATTAGGTCACCATAGTTAACTGTTGGCATATTATGTTCTTATTGTAGAAATAATAATTCTGCCGTTTTTCTGTTTCTCACTTGGGGGAAACCTACAATGTCTTTCTACATTTTATAGCTAAAATGCATCTTTGAAATAGAAATAACCTCCTCTACAGTAATACAATAGGCATAATTAATTGTGAAGGTAATTGCCTTTCAGTCATTTAAGTAATTGCTGTCATCTGAATTCCTGCGTAGCTTCACCTGTACCTCTTTCGTGGCATGTAGGGCATTTCCCCATGTGATTAATTTTGACGTACATCCCTTTTCTGGGTCCTGGCAGAAGGATCAGGGGTCCGTTGTAGTGTACCTGGCTGCAGGGTAGGGTGCTGTGCACACAGTGGGTGCTTCATAAAGGGAGGCAGTGGGCCTCCCTGCTCCCTGGCCTGCTGGGCTTCCTCGGTCCCTCCCAGAGAGAGGCAGGGCCGGCTTCAGCCCTGGGCTGTTCATACCTTGTGGGCCGCTACAGAGACAAAAACTGCAGGTGTTTTTTTTTGTTTTGAATTTTATTTTCTTTTCTTTTTAAACAGCTGGTTCTTATTTGTTATCCATTTTATACATATTAGTATATATATGTCAATCCCAGTCTCCCAATTCATCCCACCCCCCCACCCCCCCGCCACTTTCCCCCCTTGGTGTCCATACGTTTGTTCTCTACATCTGTGTCTCACCTTCTGCCCTGCAAACCGGTTCATCTGTACCATTTTTGTAGGTTCCACATATATGCGTTAATATACGATATTTGTTTTTCTCTTCTGCCTTACTTCACTCTGTAGGACAGTCTCTAGATCCATCCACTCTCTACAAATGACTCAGTTTCGTTCTGTTTTATGACTGAGTAATATTCCATTGTATATATGTACCACATCTTCTTTATCCATTCATCTGTTGACGGGCATTTAGGTTGCTTCCATGTCCTGGCTATTGTAAATAGTGCTGTAGTGAACATTGGGGTGCATGTGTCTTTTTGAATTATAGTTTTCTCTGGGTATATGCCCAGTAGTGGGATTGCTGGGTCGTATGGTAGTTCTATTTTTAGTTTTTTAAGGAACTTCCATACTGTTCTCCATGGTGGCTGTATCAATTTACAGTCCCACCAATAGTGCAAGAGGGTTCCCTTTTCTCCACACCCTCTCCAGCATTTGTTGTTTGTAGATTTTCTGATGATGCCCATTCTAACTGGTGTGAGGTGATACCTCATTGTAGTTTTGATTTGTATTTCTCTAATATTTAGTGATGTTGAGCAGCTTTTCATGTGCTTCTTGGCCACCTGTATGTCTTCTTTGGAGAAATGTCTGTTTAGGTCTTCTGTCCATTTTTGGATTGGGTTGTTTGTTTTTTTAATATTGAGCTACATGAGCTGTTTATATATTTTGGAGATGAATCCTTTGTTCGTTCATTTGTTTGCAAATATTTTCTCCCATTCTGAGGGTTGTCATTTAATCTTGTTTGTAGTTTCCTTTGCTTTGCAAAAGCTTTGAAGTTTCATTAGGTCCCATTTGTTTATTTTTGTTTTTATTTCCATTCCTCTAAGAGGTGGATCAAAAAAGATCTTGCTGTGATTTATGTCAAGGAGTGTTCTGCTTATGTTTTCCTCTTAGAGTTTTATAGTGTCCAGTCTTACATTTAGGTCTTCAATGCATTTTGAGTTTATTTTTGTGTATGGTGTTAGGGAGTGTTCTAATTTCATTCTTTCACATGTAGCTGTCCAGTTTTCCCAGCACCACTTATTGAAGAGACTGTCTTTTCTCCATTGTATATCCTTGCCTCCTTTGTCATAGATTAGTTGACCATAGGTGTGTGGGTTTATCTCTGGGCTTTCTATCCTGTTCCATTGATCTATATTTCTGTTTTTGTGCCAGTTGATTACTGTAGCTTTGTAGTATAGTCTGAAGTCAGGGAGTCTGATTCCTCCAGCTCCGTTTTTTTCCCTCAAGACCGTTTTGGCTATTCGGGGTCTTTTGTGTCTCCTTACAAATTTTAAGACTTTTTGTTCTAGTTCTGTAAAAAATGCCATTGGTAATTTGATAGGGATTGCATTGAATCTGTAGATTGCTTTGGGTACTATAGTCATTTTCACAGTATTGAGATTCTTCCAGTCCAAGAACATGGTATATTTCTCCATCTGTTTGTGTCATCTTTAATTTCTTTCATCAGTGTCTTATACTTTTCTGCATACAGATCTTTTGTCTCCCTAGGTAGGTTTATTCCTAGGTGTTTTATTCTTTTTGCTGCCGTGGTAAATGGGAGTGTTTCCTTAATTTCTCTTTCAGATTTTTCATCATTAGTGTATAGGAATGCAAGAGATTTCTATGCCTTAATTTTGTATCCTGCAACTTTACCAAATTCATTGATTAGCTCTAAGTGGTTTTCTGGTGGCATCTTTAGGATTCTCTATGTATAGTATCATGTCATCTGCAAACAGTGACAGTTTTACTTCTTTTCCAAGTTTTACTTCTTCTTTTGTATTCCTATTATTTCTTTTTCTTCTCTGATTGCTGTGGCTAGGACTTCCAAAACTTTGTTGAATAATAGTGGCGAGAGTGGCCGACATCCTTGTCTTGTTCCTGATCTTAGACGAAATGCTTTCAGTTTTTCACCATTGAGAATGATGTTTGCTGTGGCTTTGTCGTATATGGCCTTTATTATGTTGAGGTAGGTTCCCTCTATGCACATTTTCTGGAGAGTTTTTATCATAACTGGGTGTTGAATTTTGTCAAAAGCTTTTTCTGCATCTATTGAGATGATCATATGGTTTTTATTCAATTTGTTAATACAGTGTATCACATTGATTGATTTGCGTATATTGAAGAATCCTTGCATCCCTGGGATAAATCCCACTTGATCATGGTGTATGATCCTTTTAATGTGTTGTTGGATCCTGTTAGTATTTTGTTGAGGATTTTTGCATCTATATTCATGAGCGATCTTGGTCTGTTATTTTCTTTTTTTGTAGTATCTTTCTCTGGTTTTGGTATCTGGTTTTGGGAGTGTTCCTTCCTCTGCAATTTTTTGGAAGAGTTTGAGAAGGATGGGTGTTAGCTCATCTCTAAATGTTTGCTAGAATTCACCTGTAAAGCCATCTGGTCCTGGACTTTTGTTTGTTGGAAGATTTTTAATCACAGTTTCCATTTCATTACTTGTGATTTGTCTGTTCATATTTTCTATTTCTTCCTGGTTCAGTCTTGGAAGTTTATACCTTTCTAAGAATTTGTCCGTTTCTTCCAGGTTGTCCATTTTATTGGCAATGTTGCTTGTAGTAGTCTCTTAGGATGCTTTGTATTTCTGCAGTGTCTGTTGTAACTTCTCCTTTTTCATTTCTAATTCTATTGATTTGAGTCCTCTCCCTGTTTTTCTTGATGAGCCTGGCTAATGGTTTATCAATTTTGTTTATCTTCTCAAACAACCAGCTTTTAGTTTTATTGATCTTTGCTATTGTTTTCTTCGTTTTTATTTCATTTATTTCTGCTCTGATCTTTATGATTTCTTTCCTTCTACTAACTTTGGGTTTTGTTTGTTCTTCTTTCTCTGGTTCCTTTAGGTGTAAGGTTAGATTGTTTATTTGAGATTTTTCTGTTTCTTGAGGTACAATTGTATTACTGTAAACTTCCCTCTTAGAACTGCTTTTGCTGCATCCCATAGGTTTTGGATTGTCGTGTTTTCATTGTCATTTTCTCTAGGTATTTTTTGATTTCCTCTTTCATTTTTTCAGTGATCTCTTGGTTATTTAGTAATGTATTGTTTAGCCTCCATGTGTTTGTGTTTTTAATGTTTTTTTCCCTGTAATTGATTTCTAATCTCATAGTGTTGTGGTCAGAAAAGATGCTTGATATAATTTCAGTTTTCTTAAATTTACTGAGGCTTGATTTGTGATCCAAGATGTGATCTTTCCTGGAGAATGTTCCATGCGCACTTGAGAAGAAAGTATACTCTGCTGTTTTGGGATGGAATGTCCTATAAATATCAGTTAAATCTGTCTGGTCCATTGTGTCATTTAAAGCTTGTGTTTCCTTATTAATTTTCTGTTTGGATGATCTGTCCATTGGTGTAAGTGAGGTGTTAAAGTCGCCCACTATTATTGTGTTACTGTCAATTTCCTCTTTTATAGCTGTTAGCAGTTGCCTTATGTATTGAGGTGCTCCTGTGTTGGGTGCATATGTATTTATAATTGTTACATCTTCTTCTTGGCTTGATCCCTTGATCATTATGTTGTGTCCTTCCTTGTCTCTTGTAACATTCTTTATTTTAAAGTCTGTTTTATCTGATATGAGTATTGCTCCTCCAGCTTTCTTTTAATTTCCATTTGCATGAAATATCTTTTTCCATCCCCTCGCTTTCAGTCTGTAAGTGTCCCTAGGTCTGAAGTGGGTCTCTTGTAGACAGCATATATATGGGTCTTGTTTTTGTATCCATTCAGCGAGCCTGTGTCTTTTGGTTGGAGCATTTAATCCATTCACATTTAAGGTAATTATCGAGATGTATGTTCCTATGACCATTTTCTTAATTGTTTTGGGTTTGATTTTGTTGGTCCTTTTCTTCTCTTGTGTTTCCCACTTAGAAGTTCCTTTAGCATTTGTTGTAAAGCTGGTTTGGGGGTGCTGAATTCTCTTAGCTTTTGCTTGTCTGTAAATTTTTCGATTTCTCCATCGAATCTGAATGAAATCCTTGCTGGGTAGAGTAATCTCTGTTGTAGGTTCTTCCCTTTCATCACTTTAAGTGTGTCATGCCACTCCCTTCTGGCTTGTAGAGTTTCTGCTGAGAAATCAGCTGTTAACCTTATGGGAGTTCCCTTGTATGTTATTTGTCATTTTTCCCTTGCTGCTTTCAATAATTTTTCTTTGTCTTTAATTTTTGCCAGTTTGATTACTATGTGTCTTGGCATGTTTCTCCTTGGGTTCATCCTGCCTGGGACTCTCTGTGCTTCCTGGACTTGGGTGGCTATTTCCTTTCCCACGTTAGGGAAGTTTTCGACTGTAATCTCTTCAGATATTTTCTCGGGTCCTTTCTCTCTCTCTTCTCCTTCTGGGACCCCTATAATGTGAATGTTGTTGTGTTTAGTGTTGTCCCAGAGGTCTCTTAGGCTGTCTTCCTTTCTTTTCATTCTTTTTTCTTTATTCTGTTCCACAGCAGTGAATTCCAGCATTCTGTCTTCTGGGTCACTTATCCGTTCTTCTGCCTCAGTTATTCTGCTATTGATTCCTTCTAGTGTATTTTTCATTTCAGTTACTGGATTGTTCATGTCTGTTTGTTTGTTCTTTAATCCTTCTAGGTCTTTGTTAAACATTTCTTGCATCTTCTCGATCTTTGCCTCCATTCTTTTTCCGAGGTCTTGGGTCGTCTTCACTATCATTATTCTGAATTCTTCTGGAAGGTTTCCTATCTCCACTTCATTTAGCTGTTTTTCTGGGGTTTTATCTTGTTCCTTCATCTGGTACATAGCCCTCTACCTTTTCATCTTGTCTGTCTTTCTGTGAATGTGGTTTTTGTTCAATAGGCTGCAGGACTGTAGTTCTTCTTCTGCTGTCTGCCCTCTGGTGGATGAGCTATCTAAGAGGCTTGTGCAAGTTTCCTGATGGGAGGGACTGGTGTTGGGTAGAGCTGGGTGTCGCTCAGGTGGGCTGGGCTCAGTAAAACTTCAAGTAGCTTGTCTGCTGATGGGTGGGGCTGAGTTCCCTCCCTGTTGGTTGTTTGGCCTGAGGCGACCCAGCACTGGAGGCTACAGGCTCTTTGGTGGGGCTAATGGCGGACTCTGGTAGGGCTCACGCCAAGGAGTACTTCCCACAACTTCTGCTGCCAGTGTCCTTGTCCTACGGTGAGGCACAGCCACCTCGTGCCTCTGCAGGAGACCCTCCAACCCTAGCAGGTAGGTCTGGTTCAGTCTCCTATGGGGTCACCGCTCCTTCCCCTGGGTCCTGATGTGCACACTGCTTTGTGTGTGCCCTCCAAGAGTGGAACCTCTGTTTCCCCCAGTCCTGTCGAAGTTCTGCAGTCAAATCCCACTAGCCTTCAAAGTCTGATTCTCTAGGAATTCCTTCTCCCGTTGCTGGACCCCCAGCTTGGGAAGCCTGACGCGGGGCTCAGAACCTTCACTCCAGTGTGTGGACTTCTATGGTATAAGTGTTCTCCAGTGTGTGAGGCACCCACCCAGCAGTTATGGGATTTGATTTTACTGTGATCGTGCCCCTCCTGCCGTCTCGCTGTGGCTTCTCCTTTGTCTCCTCCTCCTGTTGATGAATGTTCAGCAGTGAGTTGTGTCCTCCTGTTGATGAATGTTCAGCAGTGAGTTGTGTCCTCCTGTTGATGAATGTTCAGCAGTGAGTTGTGATTCCGGTGCTCTTGCAAAAGGGAGTGAGGGCACGTCCTTCTTCTCCGCCATCTTGAACCAATCCTCCTGCAGGTGTTTGAATAAAAGAAACTCAGGCAAGGGTGTAAATTATCTGAAGTACGAAGTTCATTCAGTCAGTGTTATTTTGAAGTAAATTTGCAGTAATGCTCTCCAACACCATTGAAAAGGGGGTTTAGACTGTTTCAGAAAATTGTTTCTGAACAGCTCTGCACTGAGTTTGTAAGGGTTGCGAATTGCTGAGCGTGGTTGAGGGTATAACTCGAAGTACTTTTGTATTGAAATGAAGTGGCTCAGTGAGAACAGCACTGATAGCAGGAGACCCTCGAAACAGAGCACAGTGGAAATCTGCCTGTCTTTACTGTGGAAAAGGAGCCTTGGAAGAGAACACTGTGGGGCTTGGGGCTGGCCGTGGACATTGTCAGCGTGGCCTGGTTGTCAGGGGCTGGCAGTGTATGGGGCTCAGGCCCCAGACACAGGCTGTTTGGAGCAAAGAGGTCCACGTTTGTGCAAGGCAGGCACTGCCGTCAAATGTGTTTGTGTCAAATTGGTGAAAACTTTCAGTCCTCAGACTTTCTGGAGTGTGGAATTCCAGTGGAAGGATCTAGTCCTGTAGTCAGAGCAGTTTGAATGAGGGACATCACTGAGTTCCGCTCTGTCCATGGCCCAGCTGTGAAAGTTGAATGAAACTTTAAGTTTTTTGTGCCTAACCCCAATTCTGACCTCATTGTATTTTCACCTCCACTTCCCCGTCTCTAACTTCCTCATCTATTCATTGTATTCTAATTACATATTAAATACCTGTACTTAGTATCAATAGTCACTGAAAATTTTATCATCACTGCTAATCCAGTTTTGGGGGGAACTTGTTGGAGTAGTAATAAAACAGATTTTGCAAAGGGTCATTACTTTTATCCTCAAGTGGTAGTGTGCAGTGTTGAATTTTGAGGGGTACAGAAATAAGTTGAAAATAAATCTATAAAACTGAAGTCACACAGCTACCACATACGTAACAGACTCCACCGTATACAGCAGGTTCAGAATCGTAAGTCTTCTGAGGGCAGGAGATGGTGTTTCGTCTTTCTTCTTCCCGTGGTGCCTGGAATGGCACCTTGTGCTGAGAACGTGTTGCGTGAAGGGTGTTGTGTTGTCAGCGTGTGTTGAGATAATGTGTTTGTGCATTTTGCCACTTCATTCCCTCTGGAAGCGTGTGAATGTCAGTGACGGCATAGCTCACCTTCACACACTGTTGACTGCCTGCTATCTTCTAAATGTATGGCGCGGAAAACTCGCAAATGAACTTCAAATGAGTAAAGATCGCATGTGTAAACAGCATTGTAATTAGTACAGTTTGGTTCTTTTGGGTGGCCTAAAGGAGGTGATGCGTTAAATCTCTGTCCTTTTATTCCTGAGCCTGTAGGAACTGAAATAAAGAAAGATGTCCTTTTTTCCATCAATAGTAATTTTTAAGTTAACAAAGTCTCCTAGAATGTAAACCCCTTGAGAACTGGAATTTTCATCTGTTTTGTTCACTGCTATATCACCATAATGGGCAATCAGTAAATGTTTGCTGAGTGAATTACCACTCAGCAGCACACAACCCTGGCTCCCACTCAAGGACAAAGAAACCATTAGAGTCAGACTCAGGGACTTGAAAATAACTAGTAACTGAGATAATTTTAAAGTAACTCTTGGATGGGGATTTAAATAACTGTGTTAAAGGATATCATGGATAAGGTGGACAATATGTATGAACAGATGGAGAAGAGAGATGGAAACTATGAGAAACAGTCAGGTGGAAATGCAGGAAATAAAGCCTTGGTATCATATTTGAGGAATTCCTTTGAGGGGATCATCCATACACGTGACACAGCTGAGGAAAGCGTGAACTTAAAGATAACGTCAATAGAAATTGTCCTAACAGAAATACAAGGGCAGGGGGAATGTTAGGGGAAGGGGAGGCAACATAGAGCACGCAAGGAACTTTGGGACAATATCAGACAGTGTAACATACATGTAGTTGGAGTTCCACAAATGAGAAGAGAGAAATAAGGCATGAGAAATAGGCGAAGGGGTAATGGTTGAGAATTTGCCAAAAATGATGAAAATCAAGCCAGCAATCCAAGACGCTTAGAGAAGCCCATGCAGTATAACTGCAAACAGTATACACCTAGGCACATGGTAGTCAGACTGCTGGAGACCAAAGCCAAAGAGAAACCATGCAGGAAGCCAGAGAAAAGAAGACACATTTCCAACAGAGGAACAAAGACGGAGCTTATAGAGGAACAAAGACGGAGATTATAGAGGAACGCTCCTCAGAGACAGAGTCTGAACTGCAAGATCCGTAGCATGAGATATATTTGATTAAAATATCATCAGAAGGAACATTTCCTCATTAGCACCAATCTTCTCTAAATATGAACCGGACCGTGCAGATGAGGGACTGACTCACTGTTTGATAGCTAGTTCTGCTTAAAGTGAGAGAAAATGTTTTCAAAACGTGAGTTAAGGACCAAGTTCTGTGGCAGATGTTGAAATAGGGAAGATACACTAGTAACACAGTGAAACGAGATTTCATTGTTCTTCTAAAAGCCTTAAGATGATCGCAGTGGAGCAAGTGTCCTTTGCTAAAGCTGGGTAATTTGAGGAGACATGTATTTCGTTAAGCATACTTGACTGTTTTATAAATGAAAAGAAATATAAACAGGAAGCAAAGTACATTTTCTTATTAAGAATTTGTTAGGTGCTACAGAGAGAGAACTGTTTAGCTATAATTCCTGTCTCCTAAGAATTTATAAATCTGAAACAGACCATATTTAGAGAATAGGTAGGTAGAACAGTAAAATGTAAATAAAGTGGTCAAAGTCAATGGTTATTGTGTCATATAGAGCAGCTATAATCGTGAGCAATACTGGCTACCAGTTAGTCAGCATCTGCTCTGTTAAACCTGACATAACACACTTTTAAAATACATTATCTTGTTCAATTGTTATCTAATTCTCTGAAACCATAACATGGACGTTTTACAAGTGAGGAAAACGTGGCTTAGAGAATTCAGTGATTGGTTCTTCGCTGTGATTGGTTAATCTGAAGGTTGTTCTTGATCGGTAGCATCCTCTGTATGCTTTCCACTCTGATGAACACGGCAGCACCCAGATCTGCAGGGGAGCAGACAGCTTCACGTCATGGCTGGGGTAGGAGACTTAGTGATCATAGAAGGGGTGTTTCCTACTTTGGAAATCATGAAGATCGTCGTAGAAGCTGATAAAACACACAGCTGATTATATGGTGAAAGAGTCATTATCATTTCTACTGCCTTGGACTTCGTTAAATTTTCATTTTAACATAATGAAAAAATACTGTTGGAGGGTCAGGTGTTTTCAAGCGCTTTCTTTTCTATGTGGTTGCTCATTGCCTGCTGGCTTGGATGTACTCATTCTGTCTTTCTTCAATATATTGATACTAGAAGTGAGCCCGTACTTTGACTTCAGAAGCCAGTACCGTGAAACATCTGTGCTCCTCGGTGGACACATCCACCTTTGGAATAACAGCAAAGATTGAATTATTGGTGTCAGTGTTGGTTGCCATGACTCTGGTTGGTAAAGTGATATTCACAGAAGAAAATCTTGACCAGGAAACATTGTTTCTAACTTGAAGTTTAAGGTTTAACTTCTAAATATTGTATATTAAAAAAAATTGTATATAGGGGGTTCCCCGGCGGCCCAGTGGCTAGGATACGGCGCTTTCACTGCCATGGACCCAGGTTCAATCCTTGGTCAGGGAACTAAGATCCCGCAAGCGTGTGGTGCAGCCAGAAAAAAATTGTATAGAACTTAAGGTCAGTGTGGATGTTATTTAAATTTTGTTCTACTTTATCTTTGTTATTGTTTTTTAATTTTGAAGAAGGCAGTACTTTCTAAGGGAGTAAATATATAACTCCCTTCCGTGAGCTGAAGTACATTAATTCCAGTTGACTAACAACCCAACTAGATTAAAAAAAAAAAAGAACATCCATTTTCCTGTTTACACCACACATAATATAAATGTATTACTTAATTTGTGATTTGATGGGTTAATAATTCTTTCCTCTGAACTGTTCTATTAGGACAGTATTTACCTTCTACTTAGATGTTTCCTTACATTTTTGGTAAACATTCTTTGTATTCACTACTCTATGTACAGTGGGCCTTGAATACATAGTTTGGGGAGGTTTTTTTGTACTTTTTATTTTGAAATAATTGTAGACTCATAGCAAGTTGCAAAAAGTAATCCAGGAGTCCCATGTAACCTTCATTTCCCCCAACATTTTATAGAACTATGTAGCACATGTGGGTTTTCTGAATACGTAATTGTTCTTTTTCCTTTTTGGCCGTGCCACTCGGCTTTGTGGGATCTTAATTCCCCGACCAGGGATCAAACCCAGGCCCCAGGCAGTGGGAGTGTGGAGTTCCAATCACTGGACCATCAGGGAATTCCCTTGAATATGTAATTTTTTTGTCTTTTTTTTTTTAAAAAAAAAAAATTTATTTATTTATTTTTGGCTGCGTTGGGTCTTCGTTGCTGCACGCAGGCTTTCTCTACTTGGGGTGAGCAGGGGCTACTCTTCGTTGTGGTGCACGGGCTTCTTATTGCGGTGGCTTCTCTTGTTGCGGAGCACGGGCTCTAGGCGCACGGGCTTCAGTAGTTGGGGCACACGGGCTCAGTAGTTGTGGCTCACAGGCTCTAGAGAGCAGGCTCAGTAGTTGTGGTGCACGAGCTTAGTTGCTCTGAGGCATGTGGGATCTTCCCAGACCAGGGCTGGAACCCGTGTCTCTTGCATTGGCAGGCGGATTCTTAACCTCTGTGCCACCAGGGAAGTCGTGATATGTAATTTTTGATAAACTGTTTTCAGTTGTCTTTCTGTGCTCTTTTTCGTTGCGTCTTTTGTTTTATTGTAAACCTGAGCAGGAAAGAATTAAGCCTCCTTAAATTTGTCCCTTTGTTTGCCCTTTTGCTAGATGGGTTTGCATCTTGGGAGACACTGGCCTCAAAGTGAACTACTTACAGATGAAAGGGGTCTGTTGGGTTTGGTTCTTAGACCCAGTATTGGCATTTCCTCCTCACTGTCTCCAGGCAGGGCTTGTAAACCTTACCGAGAGCCGGGACCATGGCCATGGACGCCCCTCCACTCCCTGCTCAGGGCCTGCGCCTCCCGACCTGACCTTGCTCCCCACCTCGGCCCCCTGACCGCCCTGCCTCTTCCCCCGCAGTCCAGCCCCAGTCATGCCCCGGCTGCCCACTCTGCTCTGGCTGAGGTCACTGGTGGTGTGTGTGTGTCACTCCTGGCCCCCTCCTATGGCGTGTCTACACTGCAGCCAAAGGAATCTTTTCAGAACACAACTTGGCCCAGGTGACTTCCTTGGTCAAAACTCACCAGTGGCCTCCTGCAGGATCTGAGGGTGGGCACCCCGTCCTTGCCTGACTGAGCCCCCAGGCCCCCTCTTCCGTGCCTCTGCTCAGGGCCCTTCTCCCTGCGGCCCCCAGCCCCGCTTCACGCCTGTTCACTTTGTAGGTCCCGCTTCTACCTTGTTCCCTCAGTCAAGCCCTTCTGGGTCATGGTTTCACACTCATGTGCAGGGTCTTCCTTCCCCTTGCTCGTCGTAGCTCCGTTTATGGTTCTGCGCACATGGGCAGTGCTGCTGGGACCCCATCTCCACCTCTTTCTGTCCCTCAGGTCTAATAAAGTGCTTGCCCCCAGGAGTTTCCATTGTTTGTTGATAATCCTTCCACGCGTACTATTTTTTTATGGGAAAATAAAACCATTAAAGCTTTGTGAAGCATGAAAAACCCAAGTGCAGCAGCAGTCCTGTCAACAGAAGGTATAACATAAAGTAGGGTTTAAAGAAAGCTGAACATCTTGATACAGCTGCTGGCGTGTATGACTTCACTGAACCGTGACTTTTTAAAATGCTGTTGCAGGAAATTTTTGTTTTATGTCGGGAAGACCTAGGCCTTTCCCTGCACCGGAAGTTACACTGTGCAACTTCCTTCAGTCTGTGTCCTTTACCTCTTGAAAAATTCCCTTTTTTGGCTGGTTTGCTTTTCTTATAGCTAAACAGAAAGAGAAGAGAAAAGGCCTCATTGTCTGAGCCTTCATCCTGCTACAGAGGTCAGGGTCGTTCTTGCGTTAGTTCACTCCTCCTGCAGATGTGCACTGAGTGTCTGCTGTGTGCCAGGCACTGTTCTAGGCCCTGGGGAGAGATCTGTATAGATATATAGATACACATGTGCACACACACGCGGCAGTGCCTGCTTCCCCTTCCAGCTCACAGCTCACATTACCACTCACCAGTGTTTAGTCTATACAGCTGTAGTGCACAGTAACCTGCCGTAAGTCTCTTACATAATTTGTTTCTCTTTAGAAGGGCTTTTAACTTGATTTAGATTGTCAATAGAATTGTATAAAATGGCAGCTGTCTTCAGTAAACGCCAGTATTAATGATTTTAAAGTAGAGTAAGGGCTTCCCTGGTGGCGCAGTGGTTGGGAGTCCGCCTGCCGATGCAGGGGACACGGGTTCGTGCCCCGGTCCGGGAAGATCCCACATGCTGCGGAGCGGCTGGGCCCGTGAGCCATGGCCGCTGAGCCTGCGCATCCGGAGCCTGTGCTCCGCAATGGGAGAGGCCACAACAGTGAGAGGCCCGCGTACCAAAAAAAAAAAAAAAAAAAAAAGTAGAGTAAGATTGGCTACAGCACTTCCCCAGCTACATTATTAGTTTATTTGTAAGAGAATACGTGACGTTACATGATTATGGCTAATTAGAGAGGAAGCCCTAAATTGTATAGGGACATTAATCAGACTGCGTTTCCAAGCCCTGCAATTCTTTCAGGTTGGAAAATAAAAGAAGGCACAGTTCATTATCATGGTTATTTGTCGGGATATGTTGTTCAGCTCCAGTACTGACTGGCACCATGGACTAGAGTTTATTTCTTGACTTTGTGACCTTTGGTTCCTGTCATCAGTCAGTACGTGCTCTTAAGGTCAACAGAGCACTTGAATGGACTTTCATTGCTAACAAAGGGACAGAAAAAGTACTAACTTTTCCTAACGTTTTAACTAGAGTTTTAAAGAACAGTGCCAATGTCTGACTTCCCTACAATCCTGTATTTTCACGTACAAACCCCTGTTTGATAATTACCGCTTTTTGAAATTCAGTGGAATGTATTCATCCTTTATCTTGTCCTCGAAAATATTTCAAAGTTATTATTAAACCACAATGAAATTGTATCATTTGATGTTATTTTTAACCTTCCTGCCTCAAAAGTGCACAGTGCAGTTTACTCACATACATATTGTTTTGTTTTTCAAGCCACTGCCCAGAAATATGGTGTCTCGTCTTTGCGAATCTAAAAAGGTTTGTGCGGCAGCAGACATGCAGCTTCAGGTGGGTGTGTGCCTTTGTTCTGAAGTTTTCCACAGATATTATTCAAAATAAATGTATAACTTTAAATTCTTGCCAGTGCTACCCATTTATTATAATAATTATGCTTCCAAAACATCTTTCCTCTGAGTTCAGAGAACTTGACCTTGACTAATCATTTGGTCTTCCAACCGTCCTTAGGAAGTAGATGTCAAATAAGGTTATTTCCCAATTTCAGTGGAAAATCAAAGAGTGGAAAAGTTTTACCTGACTTCTTCTAAATGGTGCATTTCAGCAACCAAGTTATATCTTTTTGTTCACTTTGTATCTTTTTTTAAATTTGTGTTTTTAGATGTGAAGTTTAAACAGTAATGACTTAGTTTTTAGTAAAACTCAAAGCCAGTGTTCCAGGTTTCCAGATAAAGACGAGAAACATTTTATAAACCATCTGGATGTCAGGTCTGTGTGATACCAGATGTTTAGGTTATTTGTAATTTCTGAGATTGTTTATGGAGTTATTCCTCTTCATCAGATCTTGAGTGTTATGTAAACACAGCCTAAACACCCATCTTTCATCTCAGGCAGTATTCACTTTCTAATGATCCAGTCACCTGTTTAAAAGTGTAGCCACTATTGAATTGCTTTATAGGTGTATAAAGTTCAGTCCCTAGAAAGTAATGAATGTGCTCTGTTTTTTTGGACCTTAAAATACACGTTTCAGTGAAGAAGATGCCTGCTATAGACGAAACCATGGATTAATAACATTATTTAGTGTCTATTTGTATCACACAATTGCAAAAAGATTTCTGGATTATTTGAAAGGTTAACATTACGTGGCAGTAGTCTTCTGATTTACTCGTATCTGTCGTGGGAGTCCTACCTTTTAAAAGCCCGTGTCCTGGCGTCCTTTGCAACACTTGTTCCAGTGATTTTCTTCTGAAAAGGAAAACCAACCTTTCTGTACTTCTGCCCTCCAAAAAGAATAAGGAGAGAGAGGGAGAGGGGGGTTGAAAAGCTGGAGGAGAAGGGAGGGAAGGAGGTTCCCACCCGAAGGGCCGCTCACGCTGCTTTCCTGTCACACAGCCATCCCCTGAGCCGTGGGGACAACCCAGGGTGGAAGGGAGTTGCTGCAGATTTCTAAGCGGGTATCAGTAGTGGTTTTTAAATTGTGCCTTTTAAATTGTTATTTATTGCTGTACATTATTCTAGAAATAGCTCCTGTTTTTCTGCAGCTCTAAGGTTCCTGGTCCCAAGCACGCAGGACCCCCGGGGGGGCTTGTCGCCTAGGGTTGTTTGGTTCATCAGCAAATGAGCATGAAATATTGGGGTGGCCAAAAAGTTCGTTCGGGTTTTTCTGCTAGATGTTGCAGCATACAGAAAACCCCGAACGAACTTTTTGACCAACCCAATATTGTTACTCATTGCAGAACATAGAATGGAAAGAGCTGTATTTAATATATGTTTAGATTGCCAGTTATAGCAAAGCAATATTTAGGAAATGTCTATATTTTTCCAGCGAAGGTTTAAACTTGACTTTATAATATAGAACCATAACTCTCTATCTAGATGAAGCCAGAAGTTATAGAGGTCATTTAAATTTTTTCTTTTATATAAACTAATCCTCACTTCTTTCAAGTCAACAGCTGCACATTCTCTACAAATTCCTATTTTGAATCCGAAAGATATGTATCGGAAACATAATCACTTGACAGTTTTTTCTTTTAAAATAAAATATTTTCTACTTGCTTGCTTCAGGTAAAATGCAGACAATGTTAATAAGTCAAATGTTGCAGTGAAAAAGCACTTTACTTGAGGTTTTCTGCCTAAAGTTTAGCTTTCAGAGCTTGGTAAATACGCAGCAGTTCATGTTTAAACTCCTTCTAATGCTTTACTCTCCTCTCATGTTTCAGTGGCCTCTGTCCTCTCCTTGGAGAGGAGTGAGCCTTCCCTACCAGTCACCTCCTTAAGCCAGGGTCGCCCCGCCCAGCAGCTGCTTCCTCTGAGCCCTGACAGCAGGGCTGGGGTCTGCCTTGGTCCTGGCCTCAGACTCTCCGACAGCTGCTCCTGAATCCTGTGTAACACCCCTGCTTCCTCACCTCACTTCACCCCGCCTTTCACCTCTCATCAACGAACTAGGATTCTCACCCTGTCATTTCGCTCATTTAATTACATCAGGATTCTAGGAAGAAGCCAAACAGTATTTATTAGCTCCAGGGGGTCACAGGTCATAACTTAATTTTTTCATATTTCCAGATATATATATATATATATATATATATTTCCATATGTGTGTGTGTGTGTGTGTGTGTGTGTGTGTGTGTGTGTGTGTGTAGTTCTGTGGTCACAAATTTAATTCACTACACTGTACAGAAAGAGTACCTTATAGATAGGGTTCAGAATTCCTTAATATCCTTAATCATGGAGAGGTTGAGAGCTTTCCTTTTCATCATTAACATGGTCTTAAATGTGGTATGAAATGCAAAATACATCTCAAGCCTCATACACTTATACGTGTGACTGCCCAACTGCGACTTGCAGTTATTATTCTGGTAGACTTGTAACATCTTTGGTCGCCTACATCATAGATGTAAGCATGGTGCCCAAACTAAATAGGTGCGTTCTTCCGTCCAGGTCTTTTATGCTGCTCTGGATCAGATCTACCATGGGAAGCATCCCCTGAGGAGCTCGACCACAGACATCCTCAGGGACACCCAGGAGAAGTTCTATGGCTTACCGTACGTCCCAAACACTGTGAGTCTGGCGTTCCGACCCTGTTGTGTGCCACTGAATGGGTGTACGTGTCAAGTGGGCGGGGTGTGAAATCCTCTCCTGGATGTTGAGGTTTCCTGAGGGGCAGATGCTAGAAACGCCTGACTCACCCACTGCCCCCAGCCGTCCGTTTACATGTACTTATTTTCCTCCTGCCAGCAGGGTTTTTCTAGATTCCTAGGGAAGTGGGCTAAAAAAAGGCCCTTGGAGTTAGTCTGTGTTCTTTTTCATTATTTATTTGTGACGAGAAAAACAGCGATGTAAGATGAACGTGATGATCGGTCCCCAGCCGCTCTCACTGCAAAGAGAATCCACACTGATTGAGGACCCGCTTGTGTCGGGACCGTGACGGGCACCCTCGGTGCTCTGTTGGGATGGAGAGCGGGCGCATCGCCACCGTTCACTGAGGACCAGGTGCCAGACTCCGTCCGATTGCTTGGCAAAAGCCCTGACTCAGAAGGACCTGTGAACTCGATGCTTACCCGTCACAGGGGTGCACGGGGGGCTTGTGCCAGTTACGTACCTGGTCTAGGGTCGTGTGGGTAGTGAGCGGTGGTGTTGGGATTCCCACCCAGCCTGAAGCCGTGTCCTCAGCAGCCCAGGTTCCGTGAGGAAGCTGCATGCTGGGGAAGAGTGCCCTGGGTCCTGGCACTCAGGAGACTGGCGCTTTCAGATCACTCGGGACCTCAGGTCCAAGCGATGGGAACCCGACTCCTAGTGGCTTAAGCAGAAAGGGTGTTTTTTGAGCCCCGTGGCTGGAAGGTGCAGGGGTCGGTCTGTTTGGTTGCCGGTTAGCTGGGTTGAGTTAGTTCTTACACAGTGTTGTTAGAAATGTTTCTCCTTCTTTCGTCTTTCAGCTGTGTCTTTCTCTGGATTTGTCTTATTCTCAGGGAGGTGGCCCTGACTTGGTGGCATGGTGGCCGCCGGAAGGTCCAGCTTAGCCCATCTCATAGAAAGAAAGCTCATTTGAAAATGCTCTGTAAGCCGTAAAATGCCAAATAAATGTGGTTTCATTTGGTAACAGTGTTGGATACCAGCATGTGTTGTGCTGAGTTTAAGTTCATCAGTAAACTGTAACTGTCCACTAGATCTTCAGGTCCTAATACTTGAACATGTGGGACTGTTCATCTTTACCAGACAAGGAAAGTCACAGGAAATTTCATCTTCATAAGATTCCTTATCAGCAGTGTTTGATTGTCATAGAAGCTTCGTCATCTATTTGTGATGCGTAATGCTAGTCACACTACCTTCCTATTTTTGACCATATATATAAGAAATTTATTGTTCCAGTGCTGTGTACTACTGTGTACTTGAATTATCTATATTAGTGAAAATCTGTAATAATAAGAATAGTCTCACTCTTCATCAGTGGAATCATAGTAACACTTGCCTACATGTAGGGAAAAACGACATCCTTTAAGGGTGTTTTCCCGTTTACGGAGCATTGCCTGACCCACGTGCTTTTGTGCTCATTTTATGTTCTTCTTTGCTTAGCTTTAAAATCAGTGTGACTTGAACTCCACGTGGTTATGTCACCAGAGGGTAGTGAAGTCGTAGGGACACCAATATTAGGAGGAACTGGGCTGCTTTCTGAAGCCACCTCAGCTTGGCTGAGTTGTCACCCCCAGCTTGCTTTATCTTAAGTCTTATAACAATTGAGCTGTGTCTCTTTTGAGAAGAAAACCCAGGAAATTCCCTGGTGGTCCAGTGGTTAGGATTCGGTGCTTTCATTGCCGTGGCCTGGATTCAGCCCCTGGTTGGGGAACTGAGATCCTCTAAGCCGTGCGGCATGGCCAAAATAAAAATAAAAACAATGTTAGAAAAATAGAAGAGAAGAGAACTCAGATTTCCTCACCATGCAGGTTTCTTTTGTGTAGTGATTAGATATACAAAGATGAGGTGACATTGGTACCCAATTCTGCATCAACTATCAGTAAATTATTTTTAATTTAAAAGGAAGGATGTTGTTATTAAGTCCACTATCCTTATTCTAACTCCTTTGAGAAAATATAAAGGTTTATCTCTTCACTGAGATTACCTCCCCCATTCATGGTCAGTAAGCTGTAGCTCTTTGTGTCAGTTGTTTTGGGAGGTCTTTAGAAGAAGCATAGCTACATTTAGAGAAAACAGGCATTCTTTAAAGGCTTGTCTTTTTTTTTTAATGTCTGAGCGCTCGTTGATTTGCACAAGTGTTCTGTCCTTCCTGCGTAGCAACTTTGGCCTCTCATCCATTTGTCAACTCACCATGAGACCCGTAACAAACCTTCCCGTAACACAGAAAATGAGACCAGGGCGCTCGTTGGAATTCTTCGGTGTAGTATCCATCAGGATAGTAAGACAAGAAGAAAAGATAGAAGCGCTGGAAAGGAAGACACAAAACTGTCAGTATTTGCCGATGATTGATTGCTGAGAAAATCCAGAGTGTGTAGAGGTAAATTATTAAAATTAATGAGAAGTTAGCAACCTTTCTAGATAAACAATATATAAAAATTTAATCCATCCCTGTTTACCAGCAACAAACAAAAAAATTGTAAATATACCATTAAGGCAAGAAAAAAATATAAGGTGGTGCCTCCCCAGACGTCTTTTTAAAAAAGCAGCTAATTTCCGGCTCCTAAACAAAGAACTGAACCATATTTATAGATAGGAAGATTTGATATAAAAACAATATCACCTTTTCTCCATTTAACCTATACTCTTAATGTAATGTGATTCTCCTCGTTTGTTGGCTTGAAGCTAACGAGCTGAGTGTATGATTTTATGTGGAAGCGCGATGGCCAAGGAGCAGCTTTGAAGAACAGTGGCAGGTGGGTGGGCTTGCCCCGTCAGGATTAGTACTCAGAGGAGGCTGGAGGAATTAGGACAGTGTAACGATGCTGCAAGGGCTGCAGGGACAGATGGTGGAGCAGAGCCCAGAGCCTGAAAGCTGGCTCAGCACATTTACGGCCTCTTGACCACAAGCTGAATAACACTGCAGGTCTGTGGGCCGAGAAGAGGTTGGTTTATTTTAAATGGTGCTGTCGCTATCCATCGTCCATATGGAAAAGAGGAAACTCGGATCTGTCTCGTTCTGTGATAAATAAGTAAAGAGTTAAATTTGTAGAGATGGTGGGAGTGTCTTTCTGACAGCTCCTTTCTGTTCCTGCTCAGACTCGCATGTCATACAGACAACACAAAAGACATAAACTGTAGAACAGTAGACGGATACATTCCACTGTATTAAAATCTGCGTCTTCCGTTCATCAAAAAACCAGGTGAAAAACAGTGAAAAGCTACAGACTGGAAGTAGAGGTTGTCAACACATGTAACTGGAAAAAGATTCTTTTCCTTTTTAAATGAATTAATTTTGATTGTGGTACAAAAAACACAGGACATGAAAGGTACCATCTTGAACCATAAACAAGACGAAAAGACAACCCTCAGAATGGGAGAAAATATTTGCAAATGAAGCAACTGACAAAGGATTAATCTCCAAAATTTACAAGCAGCTCATGCAGCTCAATATCAAAAAAACAAACAACCCAACCCAAAAATGGGCAGAAGACCTAAATAGACATTTCTCCAAAGAAGATATACAGATTGCCAACAAACACATGAAAGAATGCTCAACATCATTAATCATTAGAGAAATGCAAATCAAAACTACAATGAGATACCATCTCACACCGGCCAGAATGGCCATCATCAAAAAATCTAGAAACAATAAATGCTGGAGAGGGTGTGGAGGAAAGGGAGGCCTCTTGCACTGTTGGTGGGAATGTAAATTGATACAGCCACCATGGAGAACAGTATGGAGGTTTCTTAAAAAGCTAAAAATAGAACTACCATACGACCCAGCAATCCCACTACTGGGCATATACCCTGAGAAAACCATAATTCAAAAAGAGTCATGTACCAAAATGTTCATTGCAGCTCTATTTACAATAGCCAGGACATGGAAGCAACCTTTAAGTGTCCATCAGCAGATGAATGGATAAAGGAGATGTGGCACATATATACAATGGAATATTACTCAGCCATAAAAAGGAACGAAACTGAGTTATTTGTAGTGAGGTGGATGGACCTAGACTGTCATACAGAGTGAACTAAGAAAGAGAAAAACAAATACTGTATGCTAACACATATATATGGAATCTAAAAAAAAGGTTCTGAAGAACATAGGGGCAAGACAGGAATAAAGATGAAGACATAGAGAATGGACTTGAGGACACGGGGAGGGGGAAGGGTAAGCTAGGACAAAGTGAGAGTGGCATGGACATATATACACTACCAAACATACAATAGATAGCTAGTGGGAAGCAGCCACATAGCACAGGGAGATCAGCTCGGTGCTTTGTCACCACCTAGAGGGGTGGGATAGGGAGGGAGATGCAAGAGGGAGGAGATATGGGGATATATGTATATGTATAGCTGATTCACTTTGTTATACAGCAGAAAGTAACACATCATTGTAAAGCAATTATACTCCAATAAAGATATTAAAAAATATATAATTTTAGACATTTAGCCAAAAAAAAAAAAAGTACCATCTTGGAAAAGACGGTGCCTTGAATGCACTGCATAAGATGACCTCGGTGTTCGTTGGGGCATGCGGTGAAGCCGTGTCAGGATGCCGTCTCACTCTCACCCATCAGGCGACAGAGAAAACCACAGACAGTGACCAGTGCTGGCCAGGCTGTGGAGTCACAGTCACACGTGGGCAGAGTTGCGTTTGCCGTGACTACTTGGAAATCAGCTGGGTGTCACCTCTTAACGTTGAGGATAGACCCTGTGACCCAGCAGTTCCTCCTACGTGGAACCCAGAGAAAGTGTTGTCTTAGGTCCTAAGCATTGAGGATAGGAATGTGTACAACAGCACTGTTTGTAAATGGGGGGAAAAGGAGGGGGCTTCTGGGAAGAACCCACGCAATTGTGAGCACAAAAATAGATGAATGATTTCGGGCATATTCATCGGCTGGGATACTGTGCAGCAGGGAAATCGCGATGATGAGCTTGAGAAGCAAAATGTAAAGTAAAAAAAAAATGAGCTTCAGAAGAAATAGATTTTGTACATTTATATAAAGTTCAAAATCACACAGAACTAAGCAGTACATTATCATAGATCTCTACGTACTTAGTAAAACTGTAAAGAAAACGAAGGAATAGTAAGCCCAGAATTGAGGCAGCGCTAACCGCTGGAGCAAGGAAGGGGAGCACAGAAGTCTTAGAAATATTTTATTTCTTAAACTGATTAATAGGCTTGTGGTTGATAAATTGGCCATTCTGTGGAGTATAGGAATATATTCTTGGTATGTAGAACGTACCCTACGTGTTGAAAGGCTGTTTTGACTGCCGTGTATGGGGTACAGAGGGGTTGGGGGACCAGCTGGAAAGTTATTAGCGCGTTGTCGGGACAGCGCTGCTGGCAGCCCTGGTGGGGGGAGGGGGTGTCGGGCAGGTTCGGGGACCATGTGGAAGGTGGGTGTGGAAGGTGGGGAGCCTGGTGGGGCCGGGGCGGGAAGTTGGGTTCAGGGTGACTGCCAGGTTCTAACGTGAGATGGACAGGAGACTTCTCGAGTCCCCTGAGACCAGAGGAGGGGCAGTTTTCCCCTCTACTCATCTCCAGAGATTGTTTTTCTCCAATGAATCATTTTATTTCCTCAAATTAAACAATGAGAAAAGGAAAATATAATTTATACGACAACCTACAGCACATTGAGGCTTTCCGATGCATCGTACAGCTGGTACAGCGGGTACCCTGGGATATTAGTTTTCAGTTCCAGAGGCAGGCTTCTCCCCAGAAGGATGGGTGAGGAAAAGAGGCGCCTTCGTTTTCATCAGGCCCTGCGTTCTTCCTCCCCCTTGCTGGGCTGTGCCCTCACCTGGGCCAGCATCCCTGGGGGCTGAACACCCCTCAGGCGCAGCTCGGTGACACTGTGAGGTTAGCTACAAGGAGGAAGAGGCCGCTGGACGGGCAGAGGAGGGTCAGAGGCTCAGGAGCCCGCAGACCCACTTGGTGCTGGCGCTCCATAAGCTGGGAGGGGCGGCCCCCACGGTGGGCAGGGCTGGCGTCAGTGAAACAGGAAGACGGGAGGGGTGCAGAGGGGAAGGGTTTAGCCTGAGGTGAGGATGCTGTTGGATCCATGGGTCTGAAGGCCAGGAAGCAGATCCTGGCGGGAGCCGTGTAGATTTGGGAGGTGTTGACCTTCAGAGAGGATGCTGTGAGCTGTGGAGGGGGACAGCGCCCCTGAGCGGGGGACCTGCAAGAGGTGGCACACCCGGGTCAGCCGGTGTCGGTGGGGAAGATCTTCTGATTGAAATAGCTTTTTCTCAAATACCAGCAAAAACTGAAATTTTAAACGTATTTCCTATTTCTACCACTATTACAGTACAACGCTGTGCCCTTTTCTATTAATTTAGGGTTACATTGTGCTACGTCGCTTGGACCATCAGTTGTAGGACATTTATCGTGGATGTGTGTTGTGAGTTCCCAAAGAACAGACTGATAGATAAACTTTCATCAGACAACTCACATGTGATCTGAGGGCTTCCCGTCTGGAAACTGCTCAAGTTTTCGAGCAGATTCTTAAGCTGGTGTTTGCCGCTGTCACGATGATAAGTGCAAAGGACAGTGGCCGCTAGTTGACCAGTTGGGAGTTGGAGTGCAGTCAGGGGTGACCCGGTCGTTTGTCCAGTGTGCTCACCCGGGTCAGCGTTCATTCACGCGCCGCCCCTGACCCCGGAGGGCTGAGCCCGCAGAGGGGAGGGAGCGGGAGAGGCTGGGGGCAGCCCGGCCGTGTGCGCTTGCCTTGTGGTGTTTCCCTTTGGTTGGTTTTTCAAGAGTCTCAAAAAGAAGAAAGGTAACAGAAACACTCGCCACGAGAGGACGTCATTGCTCCCCACGGTTGGGGTGTGCTACCGCTAGAGGTTATTTTCTCTCCTGCTCACTGAAGAACTTCTTTCTTCAGAATATACACGTGAGTGTGTATAGAGATCCATGCAGACACCCGACGTGTGTGCATTCCAGCACGTGAGGAATTCCGGTTTTATAGCTTTAATTTTGAATGTATATTTCAAAGCTCTTCATAGATGTCACAAGTTCAGTTCGTAATAAAATTGTGTCAGCTTATTGACCATGTGGCGTCAAGCATTCATGAGTTTATTTTAAAAGCTCTAATTTTAGATTAACTGATAAAACACTAAGATAAGGAAATATCTATTAAATGATTTCTATCTAGATTAAAATGGCAGATGTTTTCTTATTAGTTATTTTTAAGGAAAGCCTGGTGAGAGAAAGCTTTGATCACACGGGAGCCTTTATATGGAAATCCGAGGTCTGCTTTTGGCCTTCGTCTCTTCTTGCCTCACACTCGCTCCGATGTGGGTTCAAAGAATGGCATAAATGTCTCTTTTTTTCAATGTGTAAAAAAAAGAAAAAATACTATTAAACAGTAGAACTAGACCCCGAGGTGGTTAAAAGTTCATCTTTTTCTCTCCAGAGAATTCCACTTCAATTATTTGGTAGAAATTCTCCTATTTTAGCTCTTTTTCCCCCTGGGGAAGAGGTTACATTTCCTCCTGTTCTTATGCCCTGGCTCTGGTACAAATGAAAAAAGTCTCCTGGGAGGTAAAGGCATGCCCAGGTGGCACAGTTTGGAGTATCTGACGTTGCTAAGCAAATGTTAGATTAAACAAAACAATATTTATTTTTTCTCTATCTTAAATACAAAGACCATATGGTACATACCTAGAAAAACCTAAGTGGTTAATTGCATGTTAAATTCCTTTCCTCTTTGGCTGCATAAACAACTGAGAAAATATTTACCTTCTCTGTCATGCTAGATTTATTTATGACTTTGTAACTAAAACACAGAAGTGTTATAAATTGAAACTTTAATCTCACAATTGACTCACTTTCTAAAAATTTATATGGTTTCAGTTTGTGGGACAGCTGCAACTCTAGATTTCACTGATTTAAAACATGAGGAAATTATGTGACTACCCGGTTGTTTTTATAATGTAGTCCTTTGAGCCAAGTCACCGACTCTCATTTTCATCTTGGTTTTCATGAATAGTGCTATGCTTTTTTTCTTTTGCCTGAAAATTCACATAGGCTAGATAAAATGAAATTTAAAAATCCAGGATATTCATTTGTTCTTTACCAGGTAGACTTTGCGTTTTAAATAATACACGTGTGTCTTGTAGATTTGATGCTGTTTACATTTCCAGAAGCTTCCGCCCTAGTGATCGTCTGAGTGAGTCACGTTCTTGTCCATGGTGAGCGTGGGCAGGATGCAGGGAGCTCGGGGCCCAGAGGGCTCGTCCTGGTGTCTTTATACCTGTGCCCCTGGGACTCTGGGGGCAGCACCAGCTCCTGTAAGAGGCCTCTGGTTGAGTGATGCTAATCTTACATTTTAACTATGTTTGAGTCATGCATGCATGTGACCAAAAATCCGAAGGCGTGAAAGGCTTTGCAGCTGGTCTCCCTCCCACTCTGGCCCCGTCCCCTGGGACACCGTGTCACGTTGTTCTCTCACACGCACCTGAAGATGGAACCAGCTCCCACAGACACAGACATGCTTCTCACCTGCCTCTGCTCCGGGTGGGCCGGCCTTACGCGGGGCAGTTAGTGAGGAGCCCTTGTCTCTGCAGAGAGACCTTTTCTCAGTGCGCCCTGGAAACCCTTCGGGGGTGGGCCTTCCCGCCGCGGTCCTGCGGGTCCTGCGGGTCCTGCATTCTGGCCTCAGGCTGTGGTGCGCCCCCTGCCCGGAGCCCCCTCCTCTTCTCCACGCTTGCCTCCCGGGAAAGGCCGCTTCTCCAGACCCCGTCCTTCCTCTGTCGCACAGTCTCACAGAAAGCAGGTTTGCCCTCCCTATCCTTCACCCCAGGTTCTCATTTCTTGATGTCATTTGACTAATTCCTGTCGTCCCAAATGGAGTGAAATTCCCTAAGAGCAAGGCCCATTCTCATTTATTCACCGCTTCTCCAGGGCCCCACACGGTATGCAAGGTACACGCCCAGCAAATATTTATTGAAGATTTTTTTTAACCTTTTTATTGGCCATGACTTACATACAGTGCACAAATCCTGATATACAGCTCCATGAATTTTTATATACGTACAGACCTTTGTAACCACCACCCAGGTCAGGAGACCAACGTTTCCGGGACCTCAGAAGGCACTGAACCCCTCAGTCAACGCACCTTCCCCACGAGGTAACCCCTGGCTCTGCCCGTTTGAGCCTCGTGCAAGGGCTGTCGTGTGGTTTGTACTCTTGGGTCCTTGGTGACCCAGGTGAGAACAGTCCCGGTAGAGCCGTGGGAGTGGAGGCCCAGTGAGTGCGGGTCAGGAGAGGACGGAGGGAGGGGACTTGGGGACGCTCTGGTGATTTCCTGCGGGGGGAGAGGAATGGGGCTTGGAGGGGGCGTGGGTCAGAGAGGCTGTTTCTCTGTTGGATTTCATTTTGGTCTTTAAGAAGAGAAATGACACGCAGAGGCTGGTGAGAAGGATCTGCAGAGACTGACAAAGAACACTGCCCGAGAGTGATGGGGACGTGGCCGGGGGTGAGTCTTCCACAGGCGCGCAGGGTCAGCCTCGCCGGCGCACGCTTGTGGGAAGAGGCTGGGGCCCGGAGGGGCCGTGGTGGACGTTCCCTTCGGGCTGCTTTGTTCTGTGGTTCAGGACGCGGGCGTTAGGGAGTGAGTGGGGACAGGGCGCCGCTAGCTCCCAGGACGGCGTTAGGGGCCCGGGGCCCACAGGAGGCAGGCGAGGCCCGCCGGGCCACGGCACGGCCGTGGGGGCTCAGGGGCCGCGCTCTGGCCAGGGCTGTGTCTCTGCCACGTGGGTCCGGTGGCACGAGGAGGTGGTGGCCTTGGAGCGTGCAGAGCTGTCCTGATGACCCACCGTGGGCTTGCCGGGCAGAGAGAACATGAGTCCCGGGGCTGCGGCCTGTGCGCAGGCGGCGGGCTCAGCGGGTCCCGAGTCCCGGCGGGGTCTGGGACCGGCTCCTAGAGTGAGGGAAGGGCCTCGGAGACAGCGATGGTGCAGGCGTAACCGTGGGCGCGAGACAGGAGGTGGGGCTGAGGACGGCGTCCCCCAAGGAGAGGAAGAAGGGAAGGAGTCAGGAGGCCAGGGCGCCGTGAGCTTCCTGTCGCTGCTGTCACAGGTCTCTGCCCATTTAGTGGCTTACAGCAGCACAGGCGTTTCTCCTCTCAGGGTTCTGGAGGTCGGGAGGCCGAAGCGAGCCATGGGCTAGAGTCGCTGTGCCGGCAGCCGGCCCCCGCGGGGCTCGGGGAGGCTCACTCCTGCGCTGGCCTCTCCTGGAGGCCGCACGGCTCCACCTCGTCGCCCTCTCACGTCGCCTCCACCCTTGACCTGCCTGCTTCCCTCCTGCAGGGACGCGGGCGGTGGCATTCGGGGGCCACTCACGTAACCCGGGGTGCTCCCTGGGGTGCTCCCGCGGCCTCCTGTGAGGGGCAGCTGCAGGTTCTGAGGCGGGGGGAGGGGCATTTAAGGACTCGCTGAGCGGTCGCTGGCGTCCTCAGACCTGCGACAGGAGCAGCCTTGGCGAGAGCGAAGATGAGACAGAAGTGAGAGCCTCCGGGAAGGAGTGGCCGCAGCCGCGGGAGCGGGGAGCTGGGCAGCACCGCGGCCTCCCGTCCAGGCCGGGGACCCGGGGGAGGGCCCAAGATCGCGGGGAGAGCCAGGTTTCTGTTGCAGCAGAAGAGTGAAGGGGGCCGTCAAGGGGGCAGGTGAAAATACAGGCAGTTTTGCTCCCGACGAGAGCTCAGTGGAGAGTGGGCGGGAGAAGCGGGGAGGGCGGGAAGTGGGACCCGTGGAGGGGGGCGTCGTGTGGCCTCCTGAGCCAAGAGGGCGGTGGTGGTGATGGAGCAGGTAACCCTGTGGACGCAGAGACCTGTGTGCGCCCGCCCAGCTGCTCTGTTGTCACAGTAAATTCCTCAGAGTGGGATTGCTGGGCTGCAAGTCACGCACAGTTTATTTCCCACACACGTGCAAAGTTAAAGTCCAGATAGCGTTCCCTTGACAGTGTGATAGGCCACACACGCTGCAACTTATTTTTACGTGTAATTCTTTTATTCCCAGTAAAACCAGCATCTTCCCCTATGACATTTTTCCATCTGTATGGATGTTAGGGGGTGAATTGCCTATTTTTGTCATCTTCCCATGTTTAGGTTGATCTTTTTGTTACTGATTTTTATAGGAATGTTAACCTTTTATCTTTTTTGTTGTAAATATTTCCCACACCTTGTTATTCAGCTTTCAACTTCGTTTGTAATTTTTTTTTTTTTTTTTAACATTCAGAAGGTTTTATTGTCAGTTTGCTAGATGGTGGTGATTGTTGTTTTTAGTTAAATCTATCAGGCTTTTCTCTGAGTTTCCTGTCACGCTTAAAAATAACTTGTTAGCCTGAGAATATTTAAATTTTTGCCAATATTTTCTTCTAGACTCTTGTGGTTTTATTTTTGACTTTTAAATCTTTGATTGCTTAAGCTTCTAGTGGTGTAAAGTATGAGATTTGGAACCAGCTTTACTTTTTCTTATTGGTTTTTGAAAAACCCACTTTCCCCACTGATTTGAAAAGGCCTCCTTTATGAGATGCTGAGTTTCATATACAAGATTTGTGTCTGAGCTTCCGTTTCAGGGCTCCTGCTGAGGCTGGATAATCCTTTGTGACGTTTTTTGTTATCAGTTGTTCTGTTTTTGTTCTTTTACACAGATGCCTTACTCTGTTACGGATCTGCTTGTTCCTATCACACCGTTTTATATTTACTGGTCTTCTTAGAAGTGCCTCACACATCTTGTTAAATGTATTCCTGTTGTATGACTTTTTTTTTTTTTTTTTTTTGCTGTTGTGAATGGGTCTGTTAGTCTCTCTTTCCCACTTCCTCTAGCTGTTTATCATTGGCACATAGAAAGTTATTTATTTTAGTTTGTTGATTTTGTGGCTGGCATTCTTAATGAACACCTACTGCTTTTGATATGTATTCACTGGGGTTTGGAGGTTTTCCAGATACCGCTCTCTCTCTCTAAATGTGTATTTACATGTATAGATGAAACCTCACAACACGTATAAATAATGTTTTGCTGCCCCTTCTCAGTATTTCTGTGACCCTGGTGTCCTTCACTGAGCATCCTGGTCGTGTTCACGGTCTCAGTGGCATATTTCTGGTTGGAGCTGTGATTTGAAAGCGAGCCAGCACGTGTGTTTGAGACTATTCCTGGATCAAGAGTGTGTATTCAGATTATGAAGGCAGGAGTGAGGCAGTGAGGTGTGGACACAGGCAGGGAGGCTGGAGTTCTTGGGGGCGGGGGGGGTGAGCAACAGAGGCTCCCCCAAGGGTGAGGTCACCCCACGTGGTGGGTGATGCAGGCGCAATGCTTATATGGACCTCTGGGCTCAGATGCCTGCTCGGGGGCCTCAGATGTTCCTCTGTGACGGTGAGCTCTGACCTGTGTGGTTACTGTGGAGAGGGAGTGAGGTCATGCATGTCAGAAGCACTTAGCCCAGTGCCTGGCACGTTTGAACACACAACAAATGTTAAGTATCATTGCTGTTACTATTCTTGTCAGTGTAATACATGATTACTGAAAGGGGGGATTTCATGATACAGGTGGTGTGCGGGAAAGATAACTTCAAGAGTTGCATGTAGGATGGCTGAGAGCAGAAGCACGTTAATACATTAAAGCAGACGGACATCCCTGTGTGTTCGGCATTGTTTGGTCAGGATGTTGAGGCTGATCCCTGCCCCGCAAGGACAGCCGTGGGCCGGGCCACTGAGTCCCTGGAGTAGTGCGCCCACGGCCATGTGCTCCAGCACTGTTTCCCCGACCAGGTTATTCATGTGTGAGAATGGTTTACCTTGGAGTCGTTTACATCTCGATTTGTAACGTATATAATTAATAATTATGAAAGCAAGCACCCAGCTGGTTCATTTATTTAATAGACTTTCTCTTCAGGTCTCTAACTAAGTGATGACGTATTCACATGTGTATGTTTTTCAAGTCTCAGGGAAGCTTTGAAATACTTGCTGATTTATGGAGAGTAAAAAGTGAACCAGACTTTCTCAGAACATTTAGAAAAATTCAGACACTTAAGAGCTAAAATCAAACAATATTTGAAATGATTTATACAATTTCAGCAATAACTTCTTTCCACTTAAGCCGGCGTACAGTCTAAACAGCCCTTTCATGCTCAGTCCTTTAAATGAAAGCAGTGGAGGTCTATAAATCAAGCGATCGTTTACACTTATCTCATAACACTTTTTCTAACTCATTTTCCCTCTTAAAACTTAGTATATCCTCCAGAAATTTGAACCCGTCCTATATGGAGTTTAAATTAAAGTGAATAAGTAAATACATAAGAAGATCTTGGAGAATAATATCCGGCCTCAGCTTAGTTTAGAAGAGCAGCGTGACAGCAAGTGCTGCTGCGCGGGCTCGTCTGAAATGAGGGAACCGCTGTAGGTGGTTGGTCTTGGGGGTGAGAGAGGAACCAGCCCCGTCTGTCACTGGGGGGACCACGGCCGCTGGTCCCGGGAGGACCCACAACACTTCGTCCTGATGATTTCTGATAACCTCGTATTTGAAACAGTTCACTCGTGAGTTGCAGACATCGCTCCCACGTACCTTGCCCCAACTTCCCCGATGATGAGGTCCAGTGCTAGCATGGTGCGTCGTCCAGTCTGGGAAGCGACGTTGGTACGGTCCTTACTCGGTAACCTGAGTTATTTTCACATCTGCATTTGCTCATTGTGGTCACTCCTGAAATTGACTGTCGTTCATTTTCCAGGGTGGTGCGCCTCAGAACGCTTACACCTCATGAGCCTAATCTATAACCTGCAGCTCCTTCTGTTCAGTTTAGAGGATGACCAGGCTTCATGATCACCCTGGAGACAGGACAGTAGAAGCAGGATCAGGAGAGACTGGCCCATCATCCGAGAGCCTGCTTTCTACTCACTAGAGTGTCGAGCACTAAATGCAGAGCGCTGCGGGGAGGGGCTCTTCATCTCTTCGTCTCTGCTTCCCTGTTGGGGGAAATCCACTATCTTAAGATCACCCATCTTAAGCTTTTTCATGTGTTGTTATATCCTTGGCATCTCTCTGTACTTACAGTAGCACTGATTTTCTTATCAGTGTCCTTGAACTGTTAACTCATTGACTTTCAAGCATTCTGACCAAACCCACAATACAAGATGCTTACGTTATATGTTTAGGTATGTAAAACTGAAACAAAAGTGCCACAGACTGAAAGTTACTCTAATTGTGTGCACTGTACTCTAGTATTTTCCCTTTTTTTAAATTTTTTAAAATGCTCATTACAACCTGCTGTATTGGTTTCACAAACCACTGTAGAAAATGGCCTCACAGTCTGAAGAACACCATGTTAACTGATCTTGTCCTGTTCTTTTGCTTACTCTACCCTTCTTTCCCAAATCAACCAGAAGACCTTTTCAGAGAGAGATGCTTTACAACTACGTCATTTAGAAATAAACCACGACTCCCATTTGATCCCAGCCCCGCCGTTTCTCCTCACGTGGTACTTCATTTGACAGACACTGTCTTTTAGGAAAGACACGTGTGTGTATAAGACAGTGTGAAAAATGACATGGTGCAGTCTGGGATGCTCTGCTGTAGAGCGGGGAGTGTTCAGGTCTGCCTCAGGGAGTACGAAATAACCTCTTTCCTGGGCTTGGTCACTTCTGATTCAGATTCTGCCCCAACTGAAGCCAGGGTAGGAGGAGGGGAAGAGGGACAAGTGACGTGTGACAGGAGGAGAGGCCTGAACTTTGTGAGCAGAGCAGGGACATGAGCAGATATAAACAGAAGGGAAGAGTTATAGTTTCAATACAGAGGATGAGGTGGAGGGTACAGAGACTGAAGGCAGGGAGAAAAGAATCTATCCAAGTAACAGAAAACATATAAAAATGTAGTGAATTTACCATATACTTAGACACATCCATTTTTATTTGTAAAAATGATCTACTTGATCATCTTGGTAATATTTCATTCCCTCCTATCTCAGCAATGCAGTCTCAAAATCTTTTTACAAAATATATTTTTATCCAGCATTTCAGTTGTTTCATTCAGGAGGGTTGTTCGAAATACCACGTTCATCGTGCAGCAAAACTGACGTCCCTCCGTCAAGTTTCTCTTTCTTTCCTTCAGGTCTTCCTGTTATGCTTTTGTTTAATGTTATATTGGGAGATTGCCTTCATTTTTTTTTTCTTCCTCCTGTTTTTGGCTTGGTTGGTTTTAGTTTTGATTTTCATGATTATATTTTTATTGCCAGTAGCTGATGCTTCCTCTTTCTTTTTCATAGCATCTTGATCTTGTTTAATGAATGCAGCTTTTTTGGTTACAAAAATAAATGCACATAGACCCTGCCCTAAAGCTCTTACAATCCAGGCAAGAGATGATGAGTTTCTAAATCTGGGCATTGACAGTAGGCATGTATATAAGGGAAAAATTTAAGAAATGTATTGAGATAAAATTGTCAGGACTTGAGGACTGATCAGTATCTGGGGACAAGGAATCAAGGGTCAGTGCTGATTCTCAATCTGATAAAAGAGCATCTAGGAAAAACCCACAGCTAACATTCTACTCAGTGGTCAAAGACTTGAGAGCTTTCCCCTAAGATAGGAGTAAGACAACATTGTCTGCCTTCTATTCAATATTGTATTATAGGTTTAAACCAGAGCAATTAGGCAAGAAAAAGAAATAAAAGACATTCAGACTGGAAAGGAGGAAGTAGAGTTTTCTCTATTGTGAGTAACATGATCTTGTACATAGAAAATCCAAAGGAATTTACAAAAATCTATTAGAGCTAAAAAACAGGTTCAGTAAGGTTGTAGGATATGAGATCAATAACAAAAATCAGCTGTATTTCTGTACTCCAGCAATAAAACCCCCAAAATTAAGAAAACAGTTCAATTTACAATAGCATCAAAAATAAACTGATTTTTAGGAATAAATTTAACAAAAAAGTTTAACACTTGTATACTGAAAACCATAAAATATCGTTGAAAGAAATTAAAGAAGACCCAAATAAATGAAAAGATGTCTTGCATTCATGGATTAGAAGACTTATCAATTAAGATGGTAACACTCTCCCAATTGACCTGCAGATTCAATACAATCACTATTGAAATCTCAGCTGCCTTTTTTTTTTTTTTTTTTTTTGCTGTACGCAGGCCTCTCACTGTTGTGGCCTCTCCCGTTGTGGAGCACAGGCTCCGGAGGCGCAGGCTCAGCGGCCATGGCTCACGGGCCCAGCCGCTCCGCGGCACGTGGGATCCTCCCGGACCGGGGCACAAACCCGTGTCCCCTAGCATCGGCAGGTGGACTCTCAACCACTGCGCCCCAGGGAAGCCCTCAGCTGCCTTTTTTGCAGAAACTGTCAGGCTGATTATAAGATTCATATGGAAATTCAGGGGACCCAGAGTAGCCAAAACGGTCCTGAAAAAGAAGAGAAAATTGGAGGAGTCACATTTCCTGATTTCAAAACTTGCTACAAAGCAGTAGTAATCAAGACTGGAATTTCAAGAGTAAAGTCACCAAAATGGTAATGTAGGAGATCCCAGTCTCAGTCCCCCACAGAGATCAACAGTTAGCTATCCCTGAGCAAAAACATCTCTGGGAGAGTCCTAGAGTCCACTTAAGAAATATCAGAAACAGTGAAATAAAAAGCCTTAGAATAACCTCACAAGACGAGAAGGGAGCAGCTGCACGTTGCTGCATCCTGCCAGCCCCCTGCCAGCCCCACTCGACGTCCAGAGGGAGCTTCCCTGCCGGACAGTGTGCACCTCACTGGGAAAGGGGCGGGGGGAGGTGACCAGCCTCCTCAGCCTTTCAGACGCGTGCAAAGGTCCACTTCAGTTTCACCCACCCCAGATCAGCAAAGGTGAGATGTACAGAGATGGCGAGGAACCAGGAGGAGAAGCAGGGGCCGCCAACAGCAGCTGTGTCGCAGGAGTGATGGCGGATCACAGACCTGCTCTGCAGACAAACCCAGCACGTTCTGCCGCCAAAGAAACCAACGTGCAGCACAGTGCGGACCCCTGTAGGTTTCAGCAGTGTTCTCCCACAGGTACACATGTGCCCTGACACCTGAGTCCCTCCACTTCCTCTCTGACCCCTCCTGGTGGAGCCTGGGAACTGCACCTCAGGCCTCTGCAGCTGCGTGAGTGCAAGACGCCAGCCTAGACCCCTGGGGCTGACCTCCACTGCCATGTATGCCTCAGGGCTCAGTAACTGACCCCAAAGAAATGGAGATCCAGGAACTGTCCAACACAGAACTCAAAATAATTGTTCTAATGGTACTCAAAGAACTAAAAGAGAGCACAGAATAACAATTTAATGATACAGAGGAAAACAATACAAGAGCAAAATGAAAAGTTCAACAAAGAGATAGGGAACGTAACTGGAGAATTCAATAGAGAGCTTCAACAGCAGACTTGACCAAGTGGGAGAAAGAATCAACAGAAGACAGATCAATTGAAATTATCCAGTCAGAGGACCAAAAAGTAAAAAGAGTAAAAAAACCTGAAGAAATCCTACAGACTTAATGGGACACCATCAAGAGAAGTAACGTAGTTATCATTGAAGTCCCTGAAGGAGAAGAGAGGGAGAGAAGGGGTAGAAAGCTTATTTAAAGAACTAATGGCTGAGAACGTCCCAATCCTGGGGAGTGATCTGGATATCCCAAGTTCATGAAGCTAACAGGCCACCCTGAAATTTCAATCCAAAACAATCTTCTCCAAGATACATAATAAAACTGTCTAAAATCAAAGACAAAAGAATTTTTAAAGCTACAAGAGAAAAAATTCTTTCATACACAGAAATCAACTCCATAAGGCTATGAGCAGTCTTCTCAGTAGAGACCTTATAGGCAAGGAGAGAATGGGATGAATATTCGAAGTGCTGAAAGAAACTGCCAACTAAGAATACTTTACCCAGCAAAGCTGTCCTTCAGAAATGAAGGTGAGATGAAGACTTTCCCTAATAAACAAGAGCTGAAGGAATTCATCACCACTAACTCTGCCTTGCATCACTAAACCTGGAAGGAATTCTTCAAGCTGAACTGAAATAAGGCTAATTAGTAACATAAAAACATACAACATATTGGTAAAGACAAGCATATGATCAGGTGCAGAATACTCAATATTGTAACATGGTGTTAACTCGAGTGTAAAGGTTAGAAGACAGAAGTATTAAAAAATAGCTGTTGCGGGCTTCCCTGGTGGCGCAGTGGTTGAGAGTCCGCCTGCCGATGCAGGGGACACGGGTTCGTGCCCTGGTCTGGGAAGATCCCACATGCTGTGGAGCAGCTAAGCCCGTGAGCCATGGCCGCTGAGCCTGCGCGTCCGGAGCCTGTGCTCCGCAACGGGAGAGGCCACAGCAGTGAGAGGCCTGCATACTGAGAAAAAAAAAAAACAAAAAACAAGAAAAACTGTTGCTATAGTAATTTGTTAATAGATACACTATATAAAAAGATGTGAATATTGACATCAAAAACATATAAGAAAAGGAGTAAAAGAAGCGTAAATGTTTTTATGTGATCAAAGTTAAATTGTTCTCAGTGTAAAACAGACAGTTATATCTCTAACATGTTTTATGTAGACCGTATGGTAACCATAAAGCCTAAACCTACAGTAGATTCAGAAAAGATAAAGAGAAGGAAATCAAAGTGTACCGTATGGAAAATCATCAAGTTACAAAGGAAGTTAATCAGAAAAGGAGCAAGGAAACTACAAGTGAGCCAGAAAAACAATTAAAAGATGGCGTGAAAAAGTCCTTACGAATCAGTAATTACTCTAAATGTAAACGGACTGAACGCTCCCATCAAAAGGCATAGAGTGTCTGAGGGATTAAAAACTACCCAAACAATAAGCTGCCTGCGAGAGACTCACTTCAGCTTGAAGGACACAGACTCAAAAGCAAGGGATGGGAAACGACGCTCGTTCAAATGGAAAACAAAAGAGAGTATGGGTAGCTACACTTACATCACACGGAAGAGACTCTGAGCCAAAAATGGTAACAAGAGACAAAGAAGGTTATTACATAATGATAAAGCAGTCAGTTCATCAAGAAAATATAACAGTCATAAATATACATGCACCTAACATCAGAGCACCTAACCGTATTAAACAGATACTAACAGATCTGAAGGAAGAAACAGACAGCCTTATCATAGGGGACTTCAGTATCCCAGTCTCAGCAATGGACAGATCATTCAGACAAAATCAATGGGAAAACGCTGGACTTGAGCCATGTTTTATACAGACGGACCTGACAAACACAGAACATTCCACTGAACAGCAGCAAGGTACGCATTCTTCTCAAGTGCACGTGCAACGTTCTCCAGCATAGATGATGCGATAGGTCACAAAACAAGTCTTAGCAAATATAAGAAGACTGAAATCATACCAGCTATCTTTTCTGACCAAAATGCCATAAAGCTAGAAATCAGTAACAGGAGGAGAGCTGGAAATTACACAGATATGTGGAAATTAAACAACATACTCCTGGAAAACCAGCAGGTCAGAGAAATCAAAAGAAAAAATTTAAAATATCTTGAAACAAAAATGGAAGCAAAACATATCAAATTATGGAATGCTGCAAAAGTGGTTCTAAGTGGGAAGGTTATAGCCATAAACACCTACATTTAAGAAGAAATACCTCAAATAAACAACCTGACTATAAACCTCAAGGAACTAGAAGAAGAAGAACAAAAAAAGAAAACAAAATTAAACTCAGAGTTAGTTAGCAGAAGAAAGGAAATAACAAAGATGAGAGAGAAATGAAGAGAGACTAAAAAGACAGTAGAAAAGATCAATGAAACCAAGAGCTGGTTTTTTGAAAAGAAAAACAAAGTAGACAACTGTTAGCTACACGTAACCAAGAAAAAGCGAGAACTCAAATACTACTACAAGTGAAAGAGGAGACATTACTATTGATAATACAAAAATACAAAGGATTGTAAGAAGACTATGAACAATTAGACACAGATTGGACCACCCAGAAGAAATGGATAAATTCCTAGAAACATACAACCTATCAAAATCGAATCATGAAGAAATAGGACATCTGAACAGACCAGTTACTAGTTAGTAAGGTGATTGAATCAGGCGTCAAAATTCTCCCAACAAACAAAAGCTTAGGACCAGATGGCTTCATTGTGAATTCTGCCAAACATTTGAAGAAAAAAATACCAATCCTTCTCAAACTCTTACAAAAAAACAGAAAGGAAGGGAACACTTTGCAAATTAATTTTACAAGACCAGCATTACTCTGATGCCAAAGCCAGACAAGGACACAAGGAAGGAAAATTAGAGACCAGTGTTCCTGATGAACATAGATGCAAAAATCCTCAACAAAATATTAACAAACCAAATTCAACAGTACATTAAAAGGACCACACACCATGATCAAGGGGAATTTATTCCAGGGATGCAAGGATGGTTTAACGTCTGCAAATCAATCAGGTGTAATCACCATATCAACACAATGAAGGATAAAAAATTACATGATCATCTCAACAGGTGTGATGATTTGTGACCTTGGATAAGGCAGTGGTTTCTTAGATTTGACAGCTAAAGCACAAATCACCAAAAAAACCACAAAGATAATTTGGAATCATCAAAATTTAAAAATCTGTACTCAAAGGACAGCATCAGGAAAGGGAGACAACAACTCAGAATGGAAGAATAGATATCTGATGGGTATTAATCTCCAAGAATACATAAAGAACTCCTATAACTCAACGATCAAAAGACAACCCCAATTAAATATGGGCAAAGGATTTCAATAGCCATTTCTCCAGAGAGGATACACAGATGGCCAATGAGCACAGGAAAAGATGCTCAACAACATTAGTCCTTAAGGAAGTGCAAAATCAAAACCACAATGAGGTTTACCACTTTTTGCCCGCTGGGATGGATATAATAACAGTAACACGTGTTGGCAAGGATGTAGAGAAACTGGACCTTAATACACCTCTGGTGGGGATGCAAAGTGGTGCAGAAGGTTTGGAAAACAGTTTGGCCAGTGCTCAAAGTTAACACAGTTTCTGTATGACCCAGCAGCTCCACTCCTAGGTATATACTCAGTAGAAATGAAAACATATGTCTGCCCCCACATTTGTACACTAATGTTAACAGCAGCTTTATTCATAACAGCCAAAAAGTGGAAGCAAACCACATGTGCTTTAGTTGACGTTTGGATGAATGGACGTGCAGATACCGCACTTCCACGCAGCGGAATATGATTCTGCCCCGGAAGGGAGTGGAGTGCTGGCACATACTACACCGTGGATGGCGCCGGAAAACGGTGCGCTAAGTGAAAGAGGCCAACACAGTGCCAGTTACTGTACGGCTCCATTTATATGAAATACTCAGAACAGGCAAATCCACAGAGACAGAGAGCAGAAGGTGGCTGCCAGCGGCTGGGGGAAGGGGTGCCGAGTGAGTGCTGGCGGGTCAGGGGTTTCTTTGGGGGATGATGAAAATTTGATAGCACAGCTTTGTGAGTATACTAAGAATCACTTTAAAATGTAAATTTTATGGTGTGTGAGTTTTATCTGAATTTTTAAACAGAGCGAATGCCGGCAGCCGCCGGGGAGCAGGGCAGGGCTGTGATGGGGGACACGTGGTGGGCGGTGCTCCTTCCCGCGAGGAGGACGTTGAACTGCGAGGCCAGCCGGAGGTCAGCTAGCGCAGAAGGTGTGCTGGCTGTTGTGACGTGGAGTGAGACTTAGTACCCTAGAGATTTAGAAGGAAGTAAAAGGCCATCAGTCCATTTCAGCCTTAAACAAGCCACTGCTCACAGCTGAGCCTTTGGAAGATCACACCTTGAACTTTCAAACTCAGGAGATGTGAGAAGGAGAAAGCCTGCCCGTAGCACCTGTTATTATAGCACTGTGAAGTAATGCTAGTTGATAGTATTTTTATAGGAAAGTTGTAATAACACTTAGGTGTTGATTCTTTTTATCCAACACTTGTTTTGAGTTGCAGTAGTATGCACTGTTGGGCATTACCCAGGTTTTCCATATGTTTCAACCACAAATATAGCAGGGTTTTTTGGGGGGTTTTTTTTTTTGGTAAGAAATTGCTAAAAGCTGTTACGTCAGGAATTTTGGACGTTCTTCAGACGAAATAATGGGGGAGGACTGATGACATGTTGATTGAAAGCAGGCAGCCCTGGTAATTTCAGTGGATCAGTCACGAACTTTATTTCTGTCAGTTACTCTGTACAAAATGCAGGTAGTGACACGACCTGCAGATGACATAGCATCGTGAGCCCCGGGCTGCACTTCTGTGCTGCCGCTCAAGGAACTTCTGGCAGGGGCCCAGGGCCTGCCTTACACGCGGGGCAGGGACTGCATGCTCCAAGGGGGAGCGTGTTCTTACCTCTCTGTAATTCAGTCTCATCTCACCAGGAGCATCACCCTTAGTGAGACATATTTCTTCACTGCACACGTCTATCTTTTGTATTATAACACATCGTAGGCAACACAAATGAAAGTTAATAGCAGATTCTTTTTTTTTTCTTGCGGTACGCAGGCCTCTCACTGTTGTGGCCTCTCCCGTTGCGGAGCACAGGCTCCAGACGCGCAGGCTTAGCGGCCATGGCTCACGGGCCCAGCCACTCCGCGGCATGTGGGATCTTCCCGGACCGGGGCACGAACCTGTGTCCCCCTGCATCGGCAGGTGGACTCTTAACCACTACGCCACCAGGGAAGCCCCAGATGTACTTTTTGATGCAGAGGGATCTTTCACCGTGCGAGTTAGGAAATGAGTTTGCAAAGTAGCAGTTATTCCAACCAAGGTGGTTGGGTACATATCTTTTGTCACTTCAGAAATTGTGCCTGTGTGTGTATAGTCAGTACACTATTTTTTTTTACCTATTTGTTGACATCTTAATAATTTCAGGGATTACTGAAACTAATTACAGAAAGGGAATTGGGACTGACAGATGTCAGTTATGTCCAGATTACAGCAGTTTGGTTCTAATTGTCCTACCTTTCTACCTGCTTTCTGTGACTCTCTTGAGAACACCGTGCTGGTCACAGTGTTGTCCCCGACTGCAGAGGATCAGGTCTGTGGCTGATGAGTGGAGGCCCCCCCAGGCCGGCACAGTGCGGGCCTCTTCCCTACTCGCCCTCGTGTAATCCGCACGGCAGCCCTGCCAGGCGGGCGTGGTCAAGGTGAGGGTCCGGGAGTCTCACAGTGATGAGTGCCAGGCCGGTGGCCCTTGTTAGTGTCCGCCTCCCCGGCCGCAGTGTGGCCGTGAGGGCGGCGTCTGTGAAGGCTCCCCCGGGCATGGAGAGATGGATGACTTCGGAGCCATCGCACCAAAGCTCCCCACCCCTGGCGGGTAAGGTGCCAGCCGCCGCTGCCGGTATGGAGCTCAGGGAAGGAGGAACGGCCCCTCCAGTTTTCTCTCTGGAGACTCTGAGGGCACGATAAAACTCCTTTGGAACTGGGAGAGTATTTTGAAAATATGAAGCAAGTGTGTTTTCATCCCCCCCCGTCCGTAGATCACCTTCCCCAGCCCGTCCACAAGGATGATCCGGGTGCTGACCAGAGAATAGAGGGGAGAGGGGTACCGTGCTGGGGGCGGCGGCCCTGAGCCCAGGACTCTGGTCTGACACCGGGGACACACTGCGCCAGGGCCCCAACCAGCAAGAGAGGAGGGAGCTGGCAGCACAGCCTTCCCGCCGCCGTGAGGATGCGGCGGGCTGGGGGGAGACCTCGCGTGTCCCCCACTGTCGGCAGTGCCCCTTCATCACCGCTGGAGGAGGCCTCGAGCTGCAGTGTCATTGGAATGGAAACGGAGGGAAGTAGGGAGGGAGCCGCACAGGTTCCTGACTGCCGGCATGCAGAGTGAGGCAGGGAAGCCGGGGCTCCAAGGGAAGCTCCCGGGTCCCCGGGCCTGTTTGCTGCAGGAAGGTGCTGAGCCCTAGTTGACATCAGATGGTTGCAGGTGTCCTCCCCTCTTTGTACCTCAGCTTGATCTCACAGGAGAGGGGGCTTCCGGCCTGTAGGTTGGAGACGATAGCTACTCATCTCTGAGGGTCCCTGGGAGGGGGGAAGGCGGAGCTTCAGGAGCCTCTGCTCCCACCGGTTTGATACCGGCCCCGCCCCCGGGGTGCGGTGGCCAGGGCTGCACCCCTGCTCTTGGCTCGTCTCCCTGCCGAGGAGTTCCTGTTCTGTGTTCCCTTCTTCATGCACGAGCAGAAAGTCGCATAGTCTACGAAGGACACACCCGTGGAGGCCCTGCTGCCTTTGTTGAACTGCGCAGTCATGAAGACAGTGGCAGAGTCCCTCTTCTTGGTTTTTTGTTTTTTTTATGTATGTATTATTGAGCCATTCTGACAGGTGTCAGGTGACATCTCATTGTGGTTTTGATTTGCATTTCCGTAATGATTAGTGATGTTGAGAATCTTCTCGTGCATTTGTTGGCCATTTGTCTCCCTTGGAAGAGAACGTCTTCAGACCCCCTGGCCCTGTATTGAGCAGGTTGTTTGCTTTGTGCTGAGTTGTATGGATTCTTTACGTATTTTAGACATTATATAATGACATCATATATCATTTGTTACATGATTTGCAAATATTTTCTCCCTTTCCACAGGTTGCCTTTTCATTTTGTTGATGGTTTCCTTTGCTTTACAGAAGCCTTTGAGTTTGATGTTGCTCAGCTTAATTTTGCTTTTGTTGCCTTTGCTTTTGGTGTCAAATTGAAAAAGTCACTGCCAAGGCTAATTCAAGGAGTGTTTTCCTATGTTTTCCTCTTGGAGTTTTATGGATGATCCATTTTTCTAGGTTGTCCTTTTTGTTGGTGTCTAACTGTTCATGGTAGTCACCTATGATCCTTTGTATTTCTGTGGCATCAGTTGTAGTGTCTCCTCTTTCATTTCTAATTTTATTTGACTCCTTTGTGCATTGTTTTCTTAGTGAATTTAACTAAAAGTTTGTCTATTTTGTTTAACTTTTCAAAAAACCAGCTCTTAGTTTCACTGATCTTTTCTATCGTCTTTTTAGTCTCTATTTATTTCTGCTCTGATTGTTACTTCCTTCCTTCTGCTGACTTTGGGCTTAATCTGTTCTTCTTTTTCTAGTTCCTTGAAAAGACTAAAGCTAAACGCAGCATATTGTTGGGTCTTCTTCTTAGTTTATTCAGCCCGTCTGTGTCTTTTGATTGGCGAATTCAATCCGTTTACATTTAGAGTAATTATTGATAGGTACGGACTTACTGTTGCCGTTTTGTGAGTGTGTTTTGGTTGTTTTAGTGCCAACACCAGAGCTTCCGGATTGTGTCTTGTCCTTGTGGAGGCTCGCCTTGCTCCCCTGGGCTGCCCTCCTGACCCCAGAGGCTCTCTTTTTCTGTGGAAGTCCTTATTACTTGACCACGGGTTCCTTTAAAATGAAGAATCTGCCATTTTTTCCTTGAGATGTTACAGGCAAGGGGAAAAGCAGTATTAAGGAGCTTTGATTAGGAGGAAAGAACCCAGCATGTCTAGTTTCCAGTTCTGTTTATTGCTTTTCACCTAATTGTCTCCTTTAAGTAGATTAACGTTACCTTCCCACGTTCCATCTAATAAATGCCTTTCCACGTGGATTGGTTACATCTTTGTTCTGCTCGTGGATTTGCTTTTGATAGACACACACAGCTATTTCCAGGGGGGGTTAAATTCTGTTCTGCAGAGCTTTTATTTTTTTCAATATTTATATATAAATAGAATTGGTGGTTAATGTTTTGTGTTACTATTAATTGCCTAAAGAGATTTGGTCAGGTAGTTAGAAGTCATTTTTTCTCATAAGACTGGGTCTAGTCTCCTTAAAATGAGCCATAAGTCTACCATTAGCAGAGAAAATGGTTTCTAGTTGTCGCTGAGATCTTATAAAGTTCTCGTATTGGCACTCTGGAAATTACTCAGACTTCGATGGTAACATGAAGGAGGGATTTGTGGCTGCTGCCTATTACATGCTGGAGAGCAGTGTTAACACTGTAACTGTTGTTATACTTAGGACTGGCATCGTTATGCTTCAGCCACATTCTTGCCGATGTCAGCACTGAGCCGCCCGCACGTCCCTGAGTCCTCCCCCTGGTCCAGCAGTGTCAGCATTTTAACTTAGTATAATACTCGCTCGTATATCAACTTGTACAGGGGCTTTCCTTTTTAGCTGTAAAAATAGCTATGTGGTGTGTTCTGATATGTGTTGAAGCTGACGTGATGGAAATTAATTTACAAGTTGTAGGTGTCAAATATAAACACAGGAATACGGCATGGGGATCTGCTGGGGGGATCAGGAATTTGAAATCAAGACGGTTGCAACTTTCACATTTGTAGGGAGCAGTAGGTCCCATATTAGATACTTGGGGTGTGCAGTGCAGCGCAGCAGTGAGGCAGCGGCTCTGAATTAGAAAGACAGCCGGGGGGGCTTCCCTGGTGGCACAGTGGTTGAGAGTCTGCCTGCCGATGCAGGGGACACGGGTTCGTGCCCCGGTCTGGGAAGATCCCACATGCCGCGGAGCGGCTGGGCCCGTGAGCCATGGCCGCTGAGCCTGCACGTCCGGAGTCTGTGCTCCGCAATGGGAGAGGCCACAGCAGTGAGAGGCCCGTGTGCCGCTAAAAAAAAAAAAAAAAAAAAAAAAACCGGTCTGAATCCTGTGTGATCGTCCGTTGGTGTGCAGGCTAAGTTGCTGTGACAGAGACCCCCAAATACAGTGATGTAAGTAGGATGAAGCTCCTTTCCTCCTGCCCAGCAAGGCAGAGCTGAGCAGGTGGGGCCGGTGGGCTGGCGGCTCCTCCGCAGGTGTGGGTCTGGTTCTCACTTCTTTAAGGCGTAGCAGGAAGGGGAAGGAGGTCGAGGGTGTGAGCAGCTTTGTTTTGAAGCACCTGGCAAGTACGTTATCTCCATTCACATCGGGTTGCAGGAAGTAGGGGCACAGCCACCCTGAGCCCAGAGGAGGCCTGGAGAACAGTGGCCACAGGCCTTGCTCCAGCTGAGCGGCAGAGGGGCAGTTCTGTTTCTGAACGGACGAGGGGTACTGGGCAGTCTCTGCCGGCAGCCTTGACCAAATTACACTTTTGAGTCTGTTGTAAAGTGTAAGCTGTTAAAATATTTACTGAAAATTATGAAGCATTTGTAGGAGTACCTTCCTCAAAAGATATCCATGAAGACACAGGGTTATACATTTAATAAATATAGGTGCCCTTCCATATTTTCCATTTACTTTTTTGTTAGTATTTTTGGACACAGCTCTCGTGCTGAAATAGATAACGGTGTTAGTTTCTATCGCCGTGGGACAAATTGCCGTGCGCCTAGTGGCTACAGCAGTACACAGCTCACGGCCCCCGCGGGTCAGGAGGCCGCGGCCCGTGCTTGGGCCCCCACAAGGCTGCAGTCGGGGAGTTGGCCGGGCCCATGGCTCACCTGGGGGCTTGGCTGCTTCACCTGGGTTCTCGGCAGAATTCTTTTTTTTTTTTTAATTGTTTATTTATTTGAATTATTTATCTTTGGCTGCGTTGGGTCTTCGTTGCTGCGTGCGGGCTTCCTCTAGTTGCGGCAAGCAGGGCTACTGTTTGCTGCACTGCACAGGCTCTAGGCACGTGGGCTTCAGTAGTTGTGGCACGTGGGCTCTAGAGCGCAGGCTCAGTAGTTGTGGCACACGGGCTTACTTGCTCTGCGGCATGTGGGATCCTCCCGGACCAGGGCTCGAACCCATGTCCCCTGCATCGGCAGGTGGATTCTTAACCACTGCGCCACCAGGGAAGTCGCTCGGCAGAATTCTTATCTGTGCACTTGTAGGATGGAGGTACCCAGCTTCTTGCTGCCTGTCAGCTGTTGGACACCCCTGGGCCCCAGAGGCCACCCCCAGATCCCACAGGGTCCCTGCTGGTGGGCTTTCCCACCAGGGCCGCTGACCTCGGGCAGCAGGAGGGTTTCTGCAGCGGGTCTGCAGCCCGGCAGACATCTCAAGTGAGTAACTCGCTGTGGCTGTGACATCCCGCCCCCTTTGCCCGTTCTGGGGTCAGAAGCGAGGCTCTGGTCCTGCCCACACTCACGGTGAGATTTCACACCGCAGCCGCGGAGGCCGCCTGAGAGTGTGCCCACCACAACGGCTGTGTTTCATCTAAAATGAATTCTCAGTTTTATTCCAAACTGAGAATTCCTGTTTGTTTGGCATTGTTGTTTCATGGGTTTTGGTAAAATGTCAGTGGGGACTTTTTATTAAATTAGGAGTACTAGCCTGTGTTACTTCATGGAAAACATTAAGAAAGAGAGAACACGAACCTGAGAAGGCCGGGGGGGGGGGGGTCTCCCACTCACTGCTGTGGTTAAGTGCCCAGGGTTGGGTGTCATAGGACATAATCCACAAGCCAGCAGCACTGTACTCAGGGAATGTGAAAAGCCCGGCGGTCCGCGCACAGAGCCTGGCCTAGCTCAGGAGCCTGCTGTCCTTTAGTCCTGTTACAGCAGCTGCACCGTGAAGCCTGTGTGGTACTGCTGGCCCGTGGCTTGTTCAGAGTCTGTGAAGCTTGACGGAGACTGAATCACACATGAGGAAACACCACACAGATGCCGTACATTTGGTGCCAAAACTAGCCTCAGAAGTCTTAACTGTCATAGGATGTAGTCAAAGCATTCTTTAAAAAATAATAATAATAACAACAGCCTGAGATCCAGAATGCGTTTGTAGCGCTGTGATGTCCTCGTGCTCGTGGTCTGGATGTTACTCCTCATCTCAGTCCAAAGTCCAGTCTGTCGGGAACATGGAGCATCCCTGGGACAGAATCCTGTAGTGTCCATCCGTCTGTCCACCTGTCTGCCCACCCATCCAGCACAGCTGCTGAGTTCCTGCTGTGCCCCAGGCCCCGTGCTGAATCTGGACACAGGCCCAGCCTCGTGGACCTTGCTCTTAAGGAAGTTTCAGTTCTGTGTGACCCAAACCAAGAAAGCAGTGATGTCGTTTCTGTTCTCATGTGGTGGTTTAATATTCTAGTAATAAGATTGTTTTAAAATTTTAGTTAAATGCACTTATACATGTGTAACTGGAAGTGGAGAAATGATGTGCTGTTTGAGAGGATAATAGCAACGATTAGCTTGGTCACTCAACTTCTGACATGTAGTTATTGGTGCTGGCTCTGCACGAGTCCCTCATCTAGGCCTGAAACTGAAACCAGGTGTAAGTAACTGGCTGCTTTGCTCCTTTCCATTCCTGGGCCCGTCTCTGATTTGGACAGACGAATATCATGGGTAAGAAGGGGGCTGTAGCAGGTAGGGATCCCCGGAGGGCCTCCTGCCCAGGGCTCCAGCTGGCGGCTGTGCTCACGGGGCCCCCGCCGCGCTGCCACTCCCGCTCCAAGGTTTTGTCTGAAGTGCGGATTGCTGAGGTTGTGTAACTCAGGACAGACGGATGGAGGGCTCGTGTGAGGATGGGACGGTTCCCACCTCTAGTCAGAACAAAAGAGAAAGTGCAAAGGCTTCTGAGTCCTTTGTTCTGAAGACCAGATCCTCACCTTGCGCTTCAGAGGATGGGTGAAAACTTCCGTTCATCTGGCAAAGGTCCCTTTCGGAAGAAGGAAACTCGGAGATAAAAGGAAGAGGACAGCATAATTCCAGGGCTTAAAATGAGATGCTGTCTTTTATTTTTCCAGGTGAATGAGTGAAGTGGTAACAAGGACTTAACATTAGGCTGAATTATCAGGAGTCCAGCTGTTTGTGGTCAGACAGCAATGGGATTGTAGGTCTTAGCGTGCCGTAAGCTTACGCTGGTGAAAGGTGTCCGGTGGTATAACTTACTTAGCGTGTCTTGAGGTATGGAAACCTGTAATTTAAGAACAAGACAGCAAGGTGTGCGCCATGCCTGAGTAGCTCTGTCCAGGTGGGAGGCAGACGCCGTGGACTCTCTGTGTCCAGGTATCCAGGTGTGGATCCTGCCGGGCGAGCTGCCGGGCTTCGGCACCTGTGCGTGGGGGTCTGGTTACTGTGACAGCCTTGCGAGTGTACCGTCCAGCACCAGTGGTGGCCGTGTGGAGTCGGGGACCACCGCCCTGGGTTGTGGTGCCCCCCCCCGGGGTCTCGCCTTCACAGAGGGCCGGGCGAGGTGTCCCACACAGACGGAGGGACACAGCTCGCGAGCCCCCCCTTGCTTCCAGTCGCTTCCCGGTTGGAAGGGGAGGGTGGATCCCGAGGGTTCCCGTTCCCTCCGCCAGACCTCCTCCTGTTCCAGCTCTAGCTTGAGAGCTGGCCGGCCTGCCCTACACCCAGCCCAGGCCGAGCGCCCGTCGTGAGGTGCTGGACGCCACTCAGAGCACCGGGCCCCTGTGTGCCACGTGGGGGACTCTGAGGTGTCCTCGGATCCGCCGCCCCGCCGTCAGCAGGGAACTGTCTGTTCGCTTGTAGTTTGTGGCTTGATCAGTTAGGTGGAAATTGTTTATCTAGTTAAACATTTGTGGTGATGATTAAACTTTATAATTTTCCAGGAGGTGAAAAGATTTATTAGATAATTTACCTTAGTTTAAAAACTTAGGCTTCGATTTTTTTTCCTAACAATTTTACCGTCAGCTAAAGCACACATGAAAAGACAGCAGAGTATTGCTGCATGTCAGATCTGTTTCAGTAAAGTAAAAATGTTTAAGTCACAACTGTGTCATTTGAGGATGGCTTCTGTAATTCTGGCTTTTGTAGCAGTGGTGTCATGACTGTGCTGTGGGCAGCTTATGCCTTTGCACTTGGATAACCCTCTTCCTACTAACCACCCAGAACCTACTTGTTTTCAGCTTGTAGGTCCAGAAAAAGAACAGTATTTGCAGGAAAAGAGTTTTCCAATGGAAGGGTATTCTTCCCTGGGAACTCACGTGGCCTTTTTTACAGTAACAACGTCACTGTCCTCAAAAAGAACGGCACCCGGTGCCAGGCCAGAGTGCCCTCTCCCGACCCAGTGGCCAGGCTTCCCAGCAGGCCGGAATCATGGGACACGCGTGCTGCCCTGTTGCTGACGCTACGCTGCGTGTCTGGGCATCCTCCCTCTGTTTCTGCCAGACACGAGTCCGGGGCAGTGAACCTGTACAGAACAGTCCGGTGTCAGGGTTGGTTCTGCTGAGGCCGCCTTACTGCCCCGTCCTGGCGTGGTCTCCCCCGTCGCACGAGGACCTACACAGCCAGCCCTGGTGGCCTGGGGCCGCCCCGGCAGCCTCGTTTTACCTCCGTCACCTCTAGAGGCCCGTCTCCCCAAACAGCCTCACTCCGAGGTCCTGGGGGTTGGGGCTCGGCATGCGGGTTTTGAGGGGACTCACTGCCGTCCTCACAGTGTGCGCCACGTGGAAAGTGACCACCGTGAGGCCGGCCCCCTGGGGTGCCATGTCACGGGCACGTCTGCAGCTTCCTGTGTGCCTCCCTGCGCTGGGCCCACACGGCGTCTGGACGCAGCCTCACCGCCTCCTGTGTCCTTTCTGTCCGGCAGGCCTGGCAGCTGCGCTTCAGCCACCTCGTGGGCTACGGTGCCAAATACTACTCCTACCTGGTGTCCAGGGCAGTGGCGTCCATGGTCTGGAGGGAGTGCTTTCTCCGGGATCCATTTAACAGGTAAAGAGACGGGGGTTTCATGGCCTGCTGCGTCCCCGCAGGACACTGGGGCTGCTGCGTGCCGGGGCCCCCTCCCCAGCAGGAGCCCGGGGAAGCCAGCTTCTGGTTCCACGGGTCCTTAGAAGGAGCTTCCTTGGAAAGCAAAGCACTACTGAGACCTGGTCTCACAGTCGTTCAGAGCGGTCTGCCTGCACCACACAGGTCGCACGGTCAGGAGGCCTCACTGCGCAGGTTGAGGCCCATGGCCCCTTAGATGCCGGGAGCGCCCTCGCGTTTCCCACGCAGGTTATCACGTTAGTCCCAGCAGCCCTGGCGGAGCCGGAGTTTCATAAGAGGAACCGAGGCTCAGAGGGGGTGATGCGTTCAGGGCTTCACAGCGGACCAGCTGGACTCAGATGGGAACCAGGTCTGCTGATTCCCAGGCCCTCGCCCCCCGCCCGACCCTGTAGCTCTTCATGTCGTTGGCCAAGGCTCGGGTTTTCTCGGCAGTTCATCATCGCCTTCAGTTCCAGGATCTTTTGAACTCGAGTCTGATGTAATAGAATTTTTAAACGTTTTACAGCTTGGTACCCACATGCTATTGTGACTTCAGCCCTCTGCACACTGTAGACATTTGGTCTACTTTTTAAAATTTTATTATCTTCAAAGGCTCTGGAGCCAAAATTGAGTACCATAAATCAATTCTGGGCATTATAATTCTTCACTGAAGATTTCTATAAAATCGGCAAAATACTATCTCGTTTAAAGGAATCACACTTTACTAGAAAACCACATGCTTTTAAATACATGTATTCTCCAGTATTTATATCTGTTTATGTATGCATTCTCGCCTAGACATGCAGTTGCTATACTTTTACGGGCATGTAAAAAAGTAAGCTAGTAAAAATACTCAGTGGACTAGAAAATTTCTAACCTCTACCAAAAGATCCTTTTTGATCCCAGTTCTGAGAAGTCTCCCGGTTGGAAGCAGCAAAGCCGAGGCCAGGCAGGGCCTCTCAGCTGCCCTGTCCACGCCCCCTGCTTCGGGGCCTCAGTGCTCCCTTCAGGGCGGAGCCAAGACAAGCGTTCGATGTCATCTTGCTGCTGAGAGTGAAGTGCTGGCAGCATTTCCGATTAGAGACCATATTCGCAAAATTGCCCATGGAAAGATCCTCCAGAAATAGTGGAGTGAAAACGTACTTTATTTAACTGCAGTTCTTTGCATTAAAGGAATTGCATTTTCTATTTAAAAAGAGAGTAACCATTAATTTAGAGGATTTCTGTCTGCCCCCCTTCGAGTGTCAGGGACACTGTTCCTTATTGAATCCAGCTGGTGAAGAGCAGCACGGACCGCAAGTGTTCTCTGTTATCCTTAGCCAGGGCTTCCTGCTGTAATGAACCCTCTCCTGACAGCTTTTCTGACTTTACTCTTAGGTCACAGTGTTATTTTCTCTCTGTTGGGTGCCATTTCAAATTCTTTTTTGAGAGGAGAGCATAAATGATTTCAAATCTCACTTTAGAATAATCCTATAGATGATGGAGAATGGGGTACGATTTTCTACTTGTTCTGTACCACATAAACTAAACAACCCTTTCTAGAAAGAGCAGGCTTGCTCTTACAGTAACTATATCACCACTGGTCTGTCTTCGTAGAGTACGTTAAAAATCGGAATGAGATTTTTAGAAGCCAGAAGATAATGCATGGCAGCTTTTCTGAATCTGACATCAGTGTGGCTTCACTTGGGGGACTCAGGCGGGTGTGGGTGGGTGCGTGCAGGCTCCAGTGACAGTCCTCTTCTCCCCAGGGCGGCGGGGGAGCGCTACCGCCGGGAGATGCTGGCGCACGGCGGGGGCAAGGAGCCCCTGCTCATGGTGCAAGGTAAGCCCACTGAGACGCGCTTTTTTTTTTTTTTTTTTAAGGTTTGTGTGTTAACATAAGCACTTTGGGTTTTGTTTCGTGTCATCTGTAATGAAAGATGTTTCCAATTTTGTCTATTTGTTTTTTCTTTTAAAGACATGATGCTTCAGCTGTGCACTTTGTTCTGAGCATCTGTTTCATGGTGTCCCAAATAAGTTAGTGTGATTTATTTAGGTTGAGAAAAAATTTCAGGCTTTAACTCTCAAAATGTTACTAACACTCTAGTAGGAAACTGTTAAGTTATTGTGAATCCTCAGAAAATTTGCTTTCAGATTTTAATACTCATTTCTTACTCCCTTATGAAAGCCTAGCAATACATCTGTTAGAAATTCCAAGGCATCAGGGTGGATTTTTTACTCAAAAAACTAGAACCGAATTCAGTCTTAGACATCTCAGATGCTTGTTTTCCTATGTGTTTTTAAGTATCTCCACTGAGAATTTAATTGTGAATGGAAGTGACCGTCATGATGTTCCTTAGAATGTTCTCACAAGTATTTCAAGGAAACGTGGGTGATCTTGGGTGCTCTCGGGATGCTGGCATTTCCGTGCAGCCGGTCCCTCTGACTACCTGATGAAAGTGCATTTAGGAGATGACTCCCAGCCTTAGGGGGATGCTGTCTTCCTAGTGGCAGCGGAGCAGTCCTGCTTGTGATGGGTTGAGGGGACGTCCCTTGCGCACATCTGTTGCACCTGCTGTCCCCTCGGGCAGGGCTGTAGCTGCTCATTCATCCAGCCCAGTGGCCGAGAGCTGCTCACGTGCCAGGCACTGGAGGTGGCAAAATCCCGCTGGGCCCTCGATTCCGTCAGCTTTTCTGGGAGGATGTGTTCGTCCAGGCTCGGTCTGCCTCCTGCCGCGCCGGTGCGCAGAGCGGGTCTGCCGGCAGCTTCGTGCGGCCCAGCCCTGCTGTGCTTTGGGGGTGATGACCGGTCTCCCATCTGTGGTTGCGCCTCGGGTCACCCTCTCTACGAGGAGGCTTGTGACGCCCCCCCCTTTTCTGGCTGATCCTGCCGGCCCTTGTTGAATTCTGCTACGTCCAGTCACTGTTTTAAATGGGTTTCGTGTCCTGATTAATGAAATCTTCCAGCAGCCCTCTCAGGTGGGGTGTTCAGTACCTTCTTACCGATGGTGGAACAGCTCAGGCCCCGGCCCTGTGGTGCAGCAGAGACGGAGGAGCCCCACCAGGATTGGAGCCTGGGACTCCCGACCACAGGGCCGGAGCTCTGAGCAGCTCCCTGGGTAGGACTGCCGGCCGCGGGCCCCTGTGGACTCGGTAACAGTGAAATTACTTGGCTCGTGATGGTCTACATGGCGCCCTTTGGGCTGGTAGTTTGTGGTGCTGCGTGGACAGCCCGCTGTGAGTGGGGGCAGAAGAGGCTCCAGGGCTGGTTCTCACGCGGATGTTCTGGTGGGAAAGCTCTCTCAGCAGCGGTGCTTAGTTTATCCTTCCTGACACCAGGGTCTAAACGCCGTCTGCACATAAATATTAGCTTACATATGGCTCCAGCAAAAGAAAAATATTAAATCCTTTTCAGTGTTTGTCTTTTGGTTGGTGTATTTTCCTACTCTGCTTCCAAGATGGTTGTATCATCTCTCTGGAAATTCTGTTCTTCATATGAAACATTTTTGTGTGAAGAAAAAATATTTTTCCACGAGAGAAAAACAAGCCTGTGGTTCAAACTAGAAATGAGAATGTATTCAGACCACAGCTAACACCAGCAATAGAACTGCTCGGCTTCTAAGGGTTACCCTTTTCCTCAGTGTTCCACCAGACCTCCTTAATTCACGTGATCGTTACATGGCGGATGAATGGGGCCACGCGCAAGAGGGTGTTACGCCAGTTGTCACTCCGTAGGGTTGGTTTGTAAGACAAGATCAGCAGTGGCGTCCCCTCTTCCTGTGTGCGAACGGCCAGCCTGCACCCCCAAAGCAGGAGCGTCCTGCATGATGGCTCATAGCATCGGGGTGGCCCTAGGAGGAGTGACTGTGAAATTACTCAGCGTCGTGATAGGTGCTTCATCTGTTTTATTTACTTACTAGGTAAATGTAAAGAATTATGTTAAGTAGCAGAAGGTAAAGAAACAGAATCCGTACCTTCCAGTTATGTACCTCTGTGACCAAGTGCCGCCTTTCTTAACCTCCTTACTTGAGACACAACATTGCAGGCGAACGCCGAGCCCTTCCTTAGTCAGGATACCGTGAGTTGTGCTGGGGCTCTCTGTATGACCTACTCAAGTCAAACACGGCCGTGCTTTGATCTTTGAACGATAAACGCCTCACAGGTGAACCTTGAGCTCGCTGGCCTGTTTCAGAGTCGCCTCAGGTCTGAAGGGAGCGCCGCCCGGGAGCCTCGGGGAAGATCCACGTGCGGCGACACAGACTTCTCTTCAAGGGCCCATAGTTCTTTCCTCTCAAAACTCTAAACGCCATGGAAGAAACCAAAAGTGGTTAAGAAAGTATTTCCTTCCTGGGGGCGCGGGGAGGAGGGGAGCGGTCACGTCGCACAGTAAAACAGAATTGGATTTGCAGTTGCTAGCTCCGGTACTTAGCAAATTCCTCGACCAAGTCGATTTCCCTAAGGGACACAAAACGTGATTTGACTTCAAAACAAACACTTTTCTAATCTGCAGGTTGAAATTGTGTCTTTATCTAGTTTTAAACACATCCATAGCACATATAAGGATGTTAGAATATTCAGTTACTTTAATCCTCCACTAAAACACACTAAAACACCTGACTGAATTCAACTCTTCTAACTGCCAAGGATTCTGGGGTGAGTTGAACTCTGTGTACATTCCATACAGTGTTTTCTCGTTTAAGTATCACATTTCTTAGTAATAAGAGAACTTAGTTTTTGCTTAAAATAAACCAGGATGATATGACATTTTCATTCATTTTGCCATATACTAGAAAAGTTTTTAGGTGTGCTGTGGTGAACATGACCCAGAGTTCAGTTTCTGCAGACCATTTCAGAAAATGAATGTCTCTAGAAAGATAAACAGTGAGTTTGTAACAAGGAGGTAATACCTGGTAGCCACCTGGAACGAGAATTGTTTCTCCCACAGCAGGTAGAAGAGGGGGATTATACAGCTGTTGGGGGTCGGAGCTGTATTATTTCAGCAGTTAAAGAAGGACAGGTGAAGTCCCCACAGGAGGTTACATCTTCCAGTGTAAACTGCTTTATCTTTCTTTTACGTTATCCGAAATTCTTGAGTAAATGGCCCTTGTTGAGTTTTTAGGTTCAGATGTTACTTATCTTTAAATAACTAGGAAAAAACCAACACATTGAAAAATCTGCACTTGCCGGGTGCTTCCTGCTTTGCTGCTCATTTAATCCCTCTAAAGCAGGTCTGATCTCCCCCTTTCCATAGGTAACGAGGCTCGTTCTCCTCCCTGCCACCTTCCTCCCGATGCCTGCGTCTTCCTCAGGCGATCTTTGAAGGCTGACATGAGACTGAGTTGGTCTTAGAATGTGAAGATGTCAGTGGCCTGAGCCTTGAGGCCTCAGTGATCCCCAAAGTCTGTGTGTGTTTTCACGTTGACACTGGTGAGGCCTGCCTGACGGCCACTGAGGAGCAGTAAAATGTTCCGTGATCTGTTTCCATATAAGCTCTTTAGACTTCTGTGGCAAAGCTGTCAACTTGAGTCACCGTCGTTCCCATGGGGTGATTCTCGCCACAGCCGCGTAAGCACGGTGCCCACCGAGTCTCACATTTCTGCCTCTGGTAATGGAGCCTGTGTGCGCTCGCCTGCAGCCTTGGCACAAAGGATTTTGTGGGGAAAGGAGAGGTTAAAGCCCAAGATCTTAGCGTTCCAAGTGGTTCTTTTAAAATATTAAACAGCTTTATTTCTGTTCTCCTTTCCAGAAAAGGAACTCTTAGTTTTATGACTTTTGGCCCAAAGCAGTATGAAAGTAGAGATATAACATTAGAACTTGACAGAGTTTTAAAAAGGACGAAACATCAGATAAGATGAAAAGGAATAGTAGATAAATTCTCGGCGAAGCTCCCTTCAGTCTGTTCTGTGTCGCCAGACTGACTTGTGGAACCAAAGTCTAGAAGCCCCAGGCCTCACCGTACGCTGATTAAAATCGCAAGAGCTCACACTTCCGCAGAGCTTCGTGGCTTTCAAAACACACTCGTCGTTGCCCTAACTATCCTATATCATCTCTTCTTACTACGTCGTACGTCGTACTCTTACTCAAGAAACAAGCCAGAAATTTGTGGTGTGTATTCCAAATGGTCGCCCTCGTCCCCCAAGGAGATTAATACAAACAGTGTACGATGGTAACCTCTCTCCTTGGTCCTAGGAGCAGGAAGTGCCCGGAGCTTGGTTTGACACCTTCTCCCCTAGAGGAAGCAGGGCTCCTTGGGGGAAGGGCTGACTCCAGGGCTGGCCTGCAGCGTCCTGCAGCGCCAGGAAGGAGGAAGGTGTTCAGGAATACACACGAGGATGGGCATGTGTGTCACGAGGGACAGGCGCCCACTATAAACGAACCCTCAATGGCCAGAACTTTAACAATTTGAGCAAAAAAGTAACTAAGGCAGCATTGGGAAATAGTACCAAGTATAAGTGTGTATCCATGAGCCCGCCTGACAGGAACGATGGAATGAATCAGCAGGGCAGACCTCCCGTGCACGAGAGTTCAGATGGTTCTGTAGGTGCCCCCTGCCCCCCGAGTGTGGGCTGCGCGGTGACCTCCCCCTTTCATACTGTGCTCTGGAAGGAAGGGAGAGAGACTTTACATGGAACTCTGCCTCGGCCAGGTGTTCAGGGTCAGCACCAGCAAGGCGAGTCATGCGGTCACGACCCCTAGTGTGACGAGAAGGGCACCTCACCTCTGGGGTCTTCCTTCCCAGGGTGTCACAGACAAGGGGCACCAGAGTCGAGCCTCGGCTCTCTGAGAGGAGGAGATGGCTAGGCCCGCGCTGTGCCCTGGCGCCTGCAGCAGGGTGTGCTGTGCACACCATCGTGGGTACCTGCTGCGTTAATGCACACTTAAGTTAGAGTTCACCTGGAAGGGCAGGTGTCTCCTGCGCCATTAACGACGTGATTATGGGGGATCGAACAAGATGGTGGAATAGAGGAGGGCATGGAGCTCACCTCCCCCGAGGAACACATCAAACATACATCCACGTGTGGCATGAGTCTCATGGAAAACTAACTGGAAACTGGCAGAAGGACTCCTGTACAAGCAAGGCTGTAATGGGGTAGGAAAGGAAGAAAAGTGATCGGGTCTGGACCTGTGCCCCTGGAAGGGGACTCAGAGGAAAAGAGATGGCACAGGCAGAGACCTGCTCTGGGCAGTGAGCGGTGAGAGCCGCAGACTGGGCACCTCTGTCCTGGCATCCAGCACAAGCCCCGAGGCACAGAGGAAAGGGCGGGTTGAAGGCTTCTCTGACACTGGCCAGGTTTCCGCCGGCTGCCTCAGTGCACGCTCCAGCCCCACATACCCCATGTCACTGGGCAGCACAGGCCTGGACAGGGTGGTGGCAGCAGACTCGTGTGGGACCCAGAGGCCACTGGGACAGAGCCTGGACAGGGTGGTGGCAGCCAGTGTTGGCACCCACTCAAGCAGTCCCCCCAGCCCAGAACTCTGACAGCAGCTGCTCCACCACAGCTCACAGCCCCGTGTGCACTGAGGCCCCATCCGCCCTGCAGTGCGGCCCTACAATGGACAGGGGCAGCTGTGAGGGACAAAGGGGACTCTCGCCTGAGGCTTTCTCCACAGAGCCAGGGAACACTGCGGGCACCGCACAGGCCGTGCGTCAGAGACAGCCCAGACCTCTGGCTGCAGCCAGCATGTGCCGACAGCCTGCACAGGCCCCCTTGCTTCAGCATCCCTGCCTCTGCAGCAAGGGTCCCAGTGCAGGGAGCAGGGAAAGCACACATGTACAGGGAGCAGAGCCAGCCCAGGCCTGACCCTTGGGGCTTCTGCTCCAGCACCTTGGGATCAGATCCCACCCCCAATAGGGCAGTGATGGCCACTGAGCAGAAGGGAAGTCTTGCTTCACACCCAGCTCCAGCCCCACCCCTACCAAGGTGATAGCTTCCAGCACACCCTGAGGAAGACATGGCTTGTGTCCACATCAGATCAACTTTCCCACCAAAGGCATCAGACACTCACAGTCTGTATAGGGCCAGCCCCTCATAAGAACATGGTCCCTTCAAGACCACAATAGGAAACTGTTGCACCTAAATTCATAGAGGCAGAGGAATTGCTCTCAATTGAAATAATAAGAGAAAACCCCTGAAAAAAGTAATAAAACAGAAATAATTTATCAGATAAAGAATTGAAAGCATTGGTAATAAAATTGTTAAGTGAATTAGAGAACACTAGACAGAATGAATAGCAGACTAAGCAACACAGAAGAACACTTAAGGGATCTGGAAGATATAGCAAACAAATGTAAAAAAATTTTAAAAGGTTAAGAGATCTCTGGATAACATTCACATTTATAGGAGGTCCCAGAAGAGAGAAAAGGGTATTGAAAATGTATTTGAAGAAATTATGGCTGAAAACTTCCCAAATCTGAAGAAGGAAATGGATATCCAGATACAGAAGCACAGAGGGTCCCAAACAAGATAAACCCAAACAGACCCACACCAAGACATTATAATTAAAATGGCAAAAGTTAAAGAGAGAAGCCTAAAGGCAGCAGCAAGAAAAAAATAATCATATACAAGGGAATTTGCATAAGGCTACCAGCTGATTTCTCTGCAGAAGGTTTGCAGGCCAGAAGAGACTGACATGATATATTCAAAGTGCTGAAAGGGAAAAGCCTGCAACCTAGGATACTCTACCCAGCAAGATTTTCATTTAGAATCTAAGGAGAGAGAACTTCTCAGACAAACAAAAACTAAGAGTTCATCAATGCTAAATCTACCCCAAAAGAAATATTAAAGAATCTTCTCTAAGTGGAAAAGAAGTAAGAATCTACAGAAAAGGGAAAACTCCGTAAGGACTGAGATCAACCACTTAAATAAGCCAGTATGAAGATAAAAAGACAAGAAAAATGTAAAAGCAACTGTAACAATAATAAGCAGTTAAGTGATAAACATGAAATATAAAGTATGACATCAGAATCCCAAAATGGAGGGGGAGTAAAAAATGTGGATCTTCTAGAATATGAAGTTAAATGACTATCAGTTTCAAACAAGTAGGTAAAATTATAGATCAGTGTATAGATAAACCCCATGGTAATCACAAATCAAAAACCTACAATAGATACACAAAAACTAAAAAGAAAGGAAAACAAGCACACTACTAAAGAAAATCGTCAAACCACAAGGGAAAAAACAAAAAGAAATGAACAGAGAAGAACTAAAAAAAGCAACTGGAAAACAAGGAAAAAAATGGCAGTAAGTACATACCTATCGGTAATTACTTTAAATATCAATGGACTAAATGCTCTGATCAAAAGACATAGGGTGGCTGATTGGATTAAAAAAAAAAAAGACCCTTCTATATGCTGCCTACAAGAGACTTACTTCAGAGCTAAAGACACACACGCTGAAAGTGAGGGGATGAAAAAAGATATTTCATGCAAACAGAAATGACAAGACAGTGGGCATAGCAATACTGATCAGATAAAACAGACTTTAAAACAAAGGCTATACAAAAGACAAAGAAGATTGTATATCATTATACAATGATAAAGAAACTCAATATAAGAAGAGGATATTACACTCATTAACATATAGGCACCCAGGACAGGAGCACCTAAATATATGAAGCAAATACTAACAGACATAAAGGGAGAAACTGACAATAATACAATAATCTTAGGGGACTTTAACACCCCACTTACATCAACGGACAGATAATCCAGACAGAAAACCAGTAAGGCAACAGTGGTCTTAAATGACACAACAGACTAGTTTGACTTAATAGATATCTACAGGACATTCCATCCATAAACAGCAGAATACACATTCTTCTCACGTGCACATGGAATGATCTCTAGTATAGATCACATGCTAAGCCACAAAACAATTCTCAAAAAATTGAAGACGACAAATTATATCAGGCGTTTTCTCCCAACCACAACAGTATAAAACTAGAAATCAGTTACAGGAGGAAAAATGGGAAAAGAACAAACACGTGGACTCTATAAAAACCAGTGGGTCAGTGAACAAAGCAAAGAGGAAATCAGAAAATACCTCGAGACAAGTGAAAGTGGAAATACAACTCTCCAAAATCAGTGCAAGCAGAGGGAAGTTCACAGCAATACAGGCCTTCCTTGAAACACAAGAAAAATCTCATATAACAGTCTAACCTACCACCTAACAGAATTAGAAAAAGAAGAACCAACAAAGCCCAACATCAGGAGAAGGAAGGAAATAATAAAGATCAGAGAAAATAAATAGAGATAAAAAATAGGAAAGATCAGTAAAACCAAGAGCTGGGGTTTTTTTTCAAAAGATAAAATTGACAAACCTCTAGCAAGGCTCACCAAGAAGAAAAGAGAGAGGACCCAAAGAAACAAAGTAAATGAAAGAGGAAAAATAACAACCAATACCACAGAGATAAAAAATCATAAAAGAATACTATGACAATAAATAGGACAACTTAGAAAAAATGGACAAATTTCTAGAAACATACAGCATGCCAAGACTGAATCAAGAAGAAACACTTTGAACAGACTGATCACTAGTAGTGAAACTGAATTTGTAGTTTTAAAAAACTCCCAGCAAACAAAAGTGAGGACTGGACGGCTTCACAGGGGAATTCTACCAAACATACAAATAAAAGCTAATACTTATCTTCCTCAAACTATTCCCCAGAATTGAAGAGAATGGAACACTCCCAAGGTCATTCTACAAGACTACCATTACCCTGATACCAAAACCAAAGACGATACAAAAAAAGAAAATTACAGGCCAATATCTTTGATGAATATAGATGCAAAAATTCTCAACAAAATATTAGAAAGCCAAATCCAAAATATGTAAAAAGGATCATACACCATAATCAAGGGAGATTTATTCCAGGTACGCAAGGATGGTTCAGTACTCGCAAGTCAATCAGTGTGGTACAACACGTTAATAAAAATCAAATGATCGTCTCAAAAGACACAGCAAAAGTATTTGACAAAATTCAGCATCTATTCATGATTACAACTCTTACCAAAGTTGGTATAGAGGAAATATATCTCAACATAATCAAGAACATTTATGACAGACCACAGCTACCATCATACTCAGCAGTGAAAAGACGAACAAGCCTTTCCTCTAAATTCAGGAACAAGGCAGAGATGCCCACTCTTGCCATCAATTTAATATAGTATTAGAGGTCCTAGCCACAGCAGTCAGACAAGAAAAAGAAAGAAAAGGCATCCAAATTGGAAGGGAAGAAGTCAAACTGTCACTATTTGCAGATGACGATATTTTATATAGAAAACCCTGAAGTCTCCACCAAAAAGCTATTAGAATAAATAAATTCTGTAAAGTTGCAGGATACAAGATTAACATACAGAAGTCTGTTGCTTTTTCTGTACACTAATAATTATCAGAAAGGGAAAGCAAAACAAAAAAATCCTATTTAAAATCACATCAAAAAGCATAAAATACCTAGGAATAAATTAACCAAGAAGGTGAAAGGTCTAGCCACTGAAAACTATAAAACACTGATGAAGGAAACTGAAGATGATACAAAGAAATGGAAAGATATCCAGTGCTTTGGATAGGAAGAATTAATATTGTTAAAATGGTCATACCTCTCAAAGCAATCTACAGGTTTAATGCAATCCCTGTCAAAATACTGATGACATTTTTCACATAACTAGAATAAATAATCCTAAAATTTGTGTAGGACCACAGAAGACCCAGAATTGTCAAAGCAATCCTGAGAAAAAAGAACAAAGCTGGAGGCATAACCTCCCAGACTTCAGACTGTACTATAAAGCTACAGTAATAAAAACAGTGTGGTAATGGCACAAAAACAGACACACAGATCAGTGGAACAGTGAGCCCAGAAATAAACCCACGCACCTGTGGTCAATTAATCTACAACAAAGGAGGCAAGAATAAACAATGGAGAAAAGACAGTCTCTTCAAAGCTTAACAGCAAAGGAAACCATCAATGAAACAAAAAGACAACCTACAGAATAGGAGAAAATATTTGCAAATGGTATGACCAACAAGGGGTTAATATAAAAAATATATAAACAGCTCATACAACTCAGTATCAAAAAAACAATCCCAATCAAAAAATGGGCAGATGGCCTGAATACAGGTCATCTGTGACCTGTGGCCAACAGGCACATGAAAAGATGTTCAACATCGCTAATTATTAAGGAAATGCAAATAAAAACGACAGTGAAGTGTCGTCACACTGGTCAGAATGGCTGTCATCAAAACGTCTATAAATAAATATTGGAGAGAGTGTGGGGAAAAGTGTCGTCACACTGGTCAGAATGGCTGTCATCAAAACGTCTATAAATAAATATTGGAGAGAGTGTGGGGAAAAGGGAACTCTCATGCACTGTTGGTGGAAATGTAAATTGGTACAGTCACTAGGGAAAGCTGTATGAAGGTTCCTCAGAAAACTAGAAATAGAGCTACGGTATGATCTAGCAGTTCCACTCCAGGGTATATATGTAGAACAAAACGAAAACACTAATTTGAAAAGATACATGCACCCCAGTGTTCATAGCAGCACTGTTTACAATAGCCAAGACATGGAAGTAACCCAAGTGTTCATCCACAGATGAATGGATAAAAAGATGTGATACACACACACACGCACACACACGCACACGCAGTGGATTATTATTCATCCATAAAAACAATGAAACTCTGCCCTTTGCAGCAACGTGGATGGACCTAGAGAATATTATACTTAGTGAAATAAGACAGAGCAAGACAAATACTGTATGATATCACTTATATGTGGAATCTAAAAAGTAAAACGAACATATACAGCAAAACAGAAACAGACTCACAGATCTAGAAAACAAACTAGTGGTTACCAGTCGGGGGGAGGGAGCGGCCAGATGGGGTAGAGGATCAGGAGATACAGAGGCTACTATGTATAAGGAAGATTAGCAACCAAGATACACTGTACAGCACAGGGAATTAGAGCCGTCACTTTGTAATAACTGAGTGTAATTCATAAAAATCCTGAATCACTGCGCTATACACTTGAAACTAAAAGAAAATCGTAAGTCAACTCTACTTCAAAAACATTGTGATGATTATTAGAAAAGGGACAGGTTTTTATTCACATTATGAGATTTTTTCTGAATATTTTGTCGGCCCAAATATCTTTTGTGATACAACTTTTGTAACGCAAAAGAGAAGCAGGTCTAGGAAAGACGTCTGTCACCCAGCAGCTCAGTGTCGCCCTCTGCCCTGACTTCAGTCGCCACGTCTGCTCAGAAGTCGGGACGCCAGCTTTGCCTTTGTGCCCTGCTCGCCCACAGCAGGACTCCTGCTTCCCCGGCCTCAGTCCCTGGGTGGGGGGGGGGGCGGGGGGGGGCTGCCCTCCAGGCCATCCACTTGCTCTGTGAGGTGCTCTGCCCCCTGCACAGCTTTGCCTCCAGAAGCAGCGTGTGTTTCTTACGCGACACACACCTGGTGTCCCACAGGGCGCAATAAGACAGGCCTGCCCTGGTGTTTTATAATTCACCTGATGCAGGACCAGTCAGTCTGGGTAGATTACTGAAGTTACTTAAGGAACGGGCATTGAAGTGGAGAATACTTTCCCCCTGGGGGAGGTCGGAGGTGCATTCTGCCACCTCTTTTCCGGCACTGGGCGCTGCACTCTGTGACCGAAGGTGAGTCCACTCTCGGGGCTTTGCTGCAGCGGACTCAGGCCGCAGCCCTCGCACCCCGTCCCGCTCCGCCCGGAGCCCATGGGGACCTCCGGGGCCGAGTTCTCTCAGACACACCACCTCCGGGCCTGAGACTGAAACCTCTCTCCAGGGCGCTGGCTTTCGTTCAAAAGTATTACTGCAGTGTCCTGTGTTAGTGACCAGTAAGTAATCTGATTGAATGAAGAAAGCTTTATGTTAGTTGTTGATGAAGTTAATTCATTTAACTTAGCGAATATTTAGCAAATACTTGCTGCTAACCAGGCATTTCAGGGACACAGAAATAAGAAAGATACGGATCCTGCATTTACTTGAGGGGTGCAGCGTCCTGTAGGAATGACGAAGAGCATCCCCTCTGGGTCGTGTAGGCTGAGCCTGGGTACACGGCTTGGGGGCTTCAGGACTGCAGGGGTTCAGCCCTCCGACCGGTCAGCTACCTTGCACTCGCGTCCTCTGCACCGGTGGACGAGGCGGCCGTGAGCACCGGGGGAAGGGGCCGTGCGGAGGGTGCAGACCCAAGTGGGCAGGACAGGCCGCCTGCCTCGGGGGGCTCTGGACACGCCCCTCACGCTAGCAGCCGCGTCCACTCCCCAACATGTGTCCAGTCAGTTCTGGAGGCAGGCTGCCCCCTTCCTAGAGCTCATCACATTCTTTGCATATAAATAGCAAAGGTGGAGCTTGGAGAGAACAGATTAGTAGAGTTACAGATGCAAAGAGCTGAGGCTGAAAGACAAGGCCGGTATTTCAAAGATACGATAAACCAGGAGAAAACATGGGAAATGCCCTGCTGGAAAGAGCGCCGTTTTTCACTTTTCTGAAAAAATGGACTTTGGGATCCCAGGAATGAGCACCTCCTGTGGGTTACGGTGTCTTGTTGACACATCAGAAAGATAACCGCGTCCCGCGTGCTAGAAACCGATGGGCGCTGTGTATAATCTGGGGTGTAGGGCGGTGGGAAGCACATGCGCATTGGTCTCTTCACCTGGGTAGGAGGAGTCGGCCTCTACCAGGAAGCGACAGGCCTTTCCTGCTCTAAACTTAGCCCAGAAGCCTCTACTACCCTTGGATTTCCCCCTCTATCTTACTGTCAAATGCTCCAGTGAATAAATTCAACCAACATAATTTCTGCTAGCAAAGATGATAAAAAGCCTCTGGGAAAGTAGGTTTTAAACAGAATTTTAACCTGTAACGTGTCGACCGCACTTTGCATTGCACACCCCGCGTGGTTCTGGCCCTGGGAGAGCGAGTATGTCCACTGCACGCTCACTGGCCGTCATGGTCCAGCCTCTGCTCCTGCCCTCCCGCTCCCAGATAGTCTGCTTTTTAACAGGTTTATAACAGATGACAGCACGCCACAAGGAGAGTGACTCTCCGGAGAGGAGTGGGGGCAGTGGCCCCTTAATGCACCTGCACTGCTCTGGGGGGCGTGCGACTCCCTTCCCGGGAACAGAAGTAAGGCCGGGAGAAGCCGATGGGCCCCCTCGGTGGTGCAGAGCCCTTTCCCAGCACCCGTCCCCCTGGACAGGCTTTCAGCCACTGTTCACTTTGGGTGGGCCGTGCTCCTAGGCTCACTGGTGTCATCAGAACCTATTCCACCCGGACCCTTCCTGCCCCCAAAGCCTTGGGAATCCTGCAAAGCCCCACCAGCCCGTCACTGCCACCAGCCGGCAGACCCAGATCATCTCAGAAGAGATGGTGGGTCGCAGCCCTCTTCTGGGATCTCAAGGGTAGTTCAAAGACAGGTTCTAGTACAACCCAACTTCAGAGACACCTTTAACCCAAGATGCATCTCCCCCCACCTCTGCGGCCCATGGAAGCATGATGGGTCCAGAAGCCCTCTCGGCTGCCCTGCGAGCTTCGGGTGACACAGTGCCCTCGCGGGCTCTGAGCACCAAGCCACTGTCGTCAGAAGGGACAGAGCCCCCTATGCTGGCAGCTTCTGTCCAAAGCATGACCCTAGACTGCAGACTGGCACTCCCTGGCCGTCTTCTCTGAACAGCAGCGGATTGCTCTCTGCCTGCTGCGTGCATGGGATGGGCCGTCTCCCTTTGTGTTGCATCTGGGACAGTGCCCCTGGAGCCTGACTGCACTGAGGTCTCAGCCTTTCTCTTACGGGTAGATACCCTGTAGGGGACTCACTCCAAGAAACACCAACTATTCTGTTTCCGGATCATGTTGCGTAGACAGCGTTCTAACAGGAACGTAGATAGTATTCTTTGGAGTCTTCTGACTGCTCAGGGGAAACATCATAACGTGCTCTTTAAAGATGGTCGTTACAGATGATGTTCCTGACGCGTGGGTACAAGTGTGCTGTTAGAAAAGCAGGTGTCACCTCCTCAAAGCTCTCACCCGACACTCCCAGCTGACAGGATGGGGCTCAGAGCTCCCAGGGCTCAGGAATTAGGGGCCACAAGCATCGTGGCGGGGCTGACGCTGGGGACCCACTGAGGAATCTACACTCCAGAGTCCACTGATAAAGGGTAAACTCGTACTAGTAGAGACTTCGAGCAGATTTCAGTGGAAGAATTGAAACTGACGTAGCACCTCCGGGAATGTTGCCAGAGAGCACGGAGATGGGAAGGTTTCTCCTGGTTTAACTGGACCATCTCCTGAAAGATCGTTTGCAAGGTATCTCCCGTGTTCGAGACTCTTCAGCCATCTCCAAAAGAAACTCCTCCCGTGTGACTCTTACGTAACATCGCTAATAACGAAACTAGATTAAGGCATGATTATACCTAAACCTAATTTTCTTCTGTGCTTAACAGTTCATCTTTACATTAAAGTTTGTAAGATGGAATAATCCCTCCTTAATCTCAGAATTTGCACATCTCAAAGCATTTGACTACCATGATCAAGTTCTTTTTTGACCCCATCACATGTCAGGGTACATCAAGTAAGACACGTTTAGTTTCTTAATCCCTCTTCTTATAGCACTGAGTATGTTTAGTTTAAGCTGTAGGGTCAGGACAATAGCTAAACTCCACTTACATTTTCCCTTCAAGCAGTTTAAACAAAACAGAGCTTTAAAAAATTCTTAAAATCTTAAATCACACCCTCAAAGTAATTGGAATTTCAGCCCCACATTCATTTTTGTCTTCTTCCTGCACGTTTTTTTTTTCACTTGAGGGTGGGAATTTTATTAACATGTTGCAGTAGCCTTGTGTACTGATTTTCCTACGATACTTTAATGTTGGACATTACCAGTAAGACTAACTTCTGCTACTTTGGTATTCTCCAGTTGAACGGACAGGAGAGAGAGCAGTGCTGCCAACGTAGCAATAATGAGCAGCACTGTGCCCCCGTGCTGGGTGCTGCACGCTTAGGTAACCTCTTCCTGCCTGGGGTCACACCGTGGTGAGCAGTAGGACCAGGATGCAAGCTCAGGCCCGTCCTGTGTGGACTGCTGGGCTCGTACGCTTCTCTTTCAGGCTAGGCCAGGAAGCTTTTGCTTTGGAAGTAGTTGCGTGCATGTTGCACTGTAGCTCCCCTCTGCTCTTCCATAATTTTCGGTGACTGAGTTGCCTGGTACGCTGATGCTCAAAGAAGATGCTGTTGTGTTCCCCGGGCAGGACATCACAGAGACAGATCTGAAAGGCCGCACAGGCTAACTAGACCTGACAAGGTGTCAGCTGCCTTCCACACAGTAGTGGTTTTATGGCAAAATAAGATTTGCTGAGTGAGAATGCATGAACACAGGGCCAGCTGTGGTACTTCACAACACACTCACTGGCAGAAACCTTCTTTTCTTGCACACGGTAACAGGAATACGTGAGGAGAGCACGTCAGGGAAGCAGACCTAGAATTCAGTGGCGCTATGGGACCTACCACACAGTTTCAGTAACAGGGTGGACGGCGACCCTGAATAACAGCCAAGTGAACAGAACCCCTCCGCCTTCGCTTGCCTGGCTGTTTACCCAGCGTGGCCTCTGCAGTGGCTGAGCGCTTTCTGGAAGAAAGCAGTGGCAGCGGGCACCTGGCTTCCCAAGGCTGAGGCCTCCTTTTGTAAACGCGCTGATTTTTTCAGAGGGTGTGGACATGTTTAACGTGTGGGTGTGTTTGTTTAAGGAAGGCACCGAGCTTCAAAAGGCAAGATGTTTTGTAACCCAGAAATGTAACCAGTAAATGGAATGGTGAATCTGACGATGAAATTAGAATAAACTGATTAGTAAACAGAGCACGCCCGTGGGCTCCCCTTGCTGGGTTAGCTCCCACCCAGCAGGAAGCCCTGCAGGCAGGGCCCCCAGAGGCAGAGCCACGTCTCCAGTGTGACAGGTATTAGCCCAGCCGAGGGGGCAAGAGAGTTCTTGAGTTTGAAGGAGGAAAGGAATTTCACTTTCTGGCTGACATCCTCGTTCCCCCGAGAACTGATCGCAGATAGCGGGAACCACCTTTAGGAAAAGGTGTGGGCAGCTGCAGCCTGGCAGCCCAGCAAACTTCAAAGGAGAGAAAGATGAGCCAGCTGCCCGAGGCCCGGGAGAGACAGCTCTGGAATGAGCGCTGATCTCATAAAGTTCGCTTCAGCCTCTTCAAACTGCCAGGCCAGCCTTTGTACTGGAATTCTCCATCAGTCTGAGCCAAGTTTGACACATATAATTATTTCAGCATAAAAAGCAGCCGGGAACTATCACCATGGGCTTTAGAACCGAGGGTGGTGGTGGAGACATGCAGACTCCTCACTCGTTGCCCAGTCCGTGCGGATAACCCGACATTTGGTAACAGGGGACGGAGCCACGGCAGCTGAATATGTAGGCGAACCACAGGCTCAGTAGTTCCGGTCACTTCTTTTTAAGTTGTGGTTAAGCATATATAACATAAAATGTACCATTGTTGCCATTCACGGCCCTGTGCGATCATCACCGCTGTCCAGCGACAGGACTTTTCCATCATCCCAGTGAGCTCTTCTTGATAAACCTTTTATCACAGCTGCTAACAGGTAGAAATGGATTGACTCTAGTTCCTTCTTCTGTTTCCATCTTTCCGTAGATACAGTTATCTCATAAAATGCAGATGGCAAAAGCCAGAGAAAAGCAAAGCAAGCAATGATTCATTAGTTGGGTAATTAGCTTGTGATTGTGTTTGATGATAATGTCCTGAATACTTAATCAGAGACCAGGCTTTTGAAATTCAACTTGTGCAGAAAAACAAGCAACCTCATCCTTCAGCCCTTGAACTTCCGACCTGATGGTTACTGTTAGCAGTTACCAGTTAGCAGTTACCAGTTAGCAGTTACCAGTTACGGAGCCTTTTCCATGGTTAAATGTACTTTATTTAATCCTTATAACAGTCCAGCAAAGTAGATGACATTATATTTCACTCTACCAGTTTGCCTCTGCTCAGACTGCTTCTAGTAGAAGACGGAGCCCCAGAAGTTACGTGACTGGTCTGAAGTCCCTAACCAGGTGGCTGACGGGGTAGCTCAGGCCCCCACGCCAGTGCCTAAGGAAGAGTCATCTTTCCACTCTTTTCCTCCTTGGTAACCCTTCAGAGGAAGACATCGGGATAGTCAGGGACGAGAATGGACTGAAATTTTGAATTATAAGATGCTGTGCGGAACCAGGGAACGTTCCACTCAGCCTAAAACCCTAACCTGCCCAGCGCCTGCTCCTGCATGGCAGCTCCTCTGCTTTTCAGAGCTGGCTTGTTGTCCCCTAGATAAATGACACCTGTAGACCTTAAACAGAAACCCGACAGACATACCTTCATTTAAGCCAAGTACTGGCGCTGCGTCTGAAATATAAGAGTATGGTTGCTTTCATCTCTGATTCTAAAAGAATTGGGGGGGCGCGGGTTACGCGTCCCGGCCACCTCAGGCATTGAGGGCCTGGCCTGACGGGTGCCCAACCCATGCACCTCCACTGCACCTTGAGGCCCACAGTCAGAAGGGTGTTCCCTTCCCCGATCCCACCAGGAAGGAACCCATTTCAGGAGGACCCTGGAGCTGCTGGGGCAGTGTTCCCGCCCCCTCACCCTGCCCACCTCCCACTGCAGCAGCCAGGCCTGCGGGCGGAGCCGTCTCTCTCCCTGCTCAGGCCAGGGCCGCTCTCCTTTCCCCACCAGTGGGCTTGGACAGAGGGAATCTGATAGGAAAGCCTGTTTGTGTGTCACCTGTTTACTTTATCTGTGGGAAAGAAGACATGGTCATTTAAATGAAAAAAGAAGAAACAAAAACCACCTGCTTCTAGTCTAAACCGTGAGTCTAGAAAGTTGGTCCTTAATCAGAGAGAAATGTCAGTGTCCCCCGGGCCTCACTCAGTCCCTCTTCATAACATGTGAACCAATCTTTTCATCAGCTGGCAATCTACTTGAAAGGAACAGAACCAACTTTGACCAAGCAGAGAAGGAGTTTGGGGAAACAGTACAGAGGTCGCCACGGAGTCAAAGGGAGAAGCCGAAACACAGCTGAGAGCGCGTGGCTTCCGGGGCCAGCGAAGGGCGCGGACCAGCTCCTCGGGGTTGCTGGGTGCCGCGTTCAGCCGCCCCATGGTCCGCAGCTGCTCGTCCCTCTGCCCTGGGAGCAGGTCCCGGAGGGGTGCAGCGGGCGCGGAGCTGGGCAGCGAGGCCTGCCCCCCAGCTGCCCCAGTGCCGGGGCCTCCGAGCAGAAGCCCCTCCTGCCTCGCGATGCAGCCTGCGACCCTCGAGACCGTAACTCAGGGCCGTCAGGCCTTTTAGGGCAGCTGCCCCGTCCTTCGAGGTCCCGGAACACGTGGTTTGAGCAGAGCAGTCAGGACCAAAAGGTTCGGGTTTGTTCCAGTTTTTATCAGCGTATTTGCCTCTCTGGTAAAACGAGGAGGAAAACAAAGTCATCCTCCGCAACCGCTGTGGCTCCGAGGGGGGCGGGCAGGCGGAAGCCCGCTGTCCTTCCTTCCGCGAGGACTCGGCGGCAGGCCCGGCGCACCTGCCTTTCCTACATCGCTGTCCACACTTCTCCTTTCAGGCGTGAGGCTGCCCTCGGTTTTGTTTTACTGTTTCGGCTCCCTGGCCCCCGACTCAGGTGATGTCCACAGAGAAGCATGTGTAAACTCACCCGCTCGTGGACTCGGCACCTCCAGCCGGGTTCCCGGGGCTCCTGCGAAATTGCACGTCTCATCACCACCCTTTTAAGACTAAGACTTGAAGACAGAGGGGACGTGTTCGTCAGCTTTTCTAAAAACCTCAGAGTTCTTGCAATCTTTTTTACCATCCACATACATAAAAGCCAATTTCAATTTTTCTTATTCGTGGAACTGCCTGAAAACATTGTGTTTCTCTTAATTCTTTGTGCCGAAGTTAGTTCAGGTTGACACTTGCCAAACACTTCGATCTAATTAAAGCGAGGACACCGCAGCCATATTGCAGGAGAATCCCTGCCCCGGTAACTCCCCCATCCCTCTCCGTGTGGATTCTCTTTACCAGTCACATCACACACACAGTTACTGAACCATTCACCTGTGATGGGATTTTATTTAAAACTGCCCTGAGCGTGTTACATTCTTCCCGCACTGCTGCCATGACTGCCGTTCTCTGAGACGCAGAAGTGGCTGGAGGTGGGCCTCGCGGGGGGCATGTGCCCCTGAGGTGCGGCCACGGAGGACAGAGCAGGGCCCTGTGAACGTGGGCAGCTTGTGGAGGGAACGTGACACTTCACAGGGATGCGAGGGCCAAGCTTGACTGCACGGGTCAGCTCCACCTCTAACGTGCTCCCCAGGGGGAGTGACCGTGTCCGTGGGTCCAGGCCTGGGCCTGCCCCGAGCTCTGCGTTCCACCGCGGAGGGCACCCAAACGTCATGAGCGGTTGGTTCCCCGGCGCTCTGTTCTCCCTCCAGACCCCAGGCGCTCTGTGCGCTGCCCACCGGGTGCCTTGCCTAGGCCGCCCTCTCCACCGCAAAGGCCCTAGCTTGAGCCTGAGCCTTCCCCATCTCACGTTTCTGCAGGCCCCCATCTGCCCCACGGAGCCTTCGGAATCTCTGCCACGCACGACATCCTTCTCCCTCTGTTCTCCCGCTGGCTGCCATCTATGTGCTGTTAACACCCGAAGCTGACTCTTCCCCGAACGCTTTATGTGGAAAGTTTTCAGGCATTCAGCAAAGTCACGTGAACTGTAAACACTCACATACTTGCCCTTTAGAGTCTACACGTAACATTTTGCTCTGCTTTGTCACGTGTCCATCTGTCCATTCCTCCGTCCACCCATCACATATATGTATTTTCAAAACAAGGTGCAGACGTAAGTGCGTTTTACCCCAGACGCTTCTGTGTGCGTATAACTAGAGTTAGTGTTGGTTACGTAACGTTTACACGTGGTGAAAGGCACAGATCCTTAACGTTCCATTTACTGAGTTTTGACGAGCTATATACCTGGGTGTCACAAATCACGGTCCAGATAGAGAACTTTCCCATCACACCAGGACCTTCTGGGTCGGTCACCATCCCCACTCCCGAAGGCAACCACCGCTCCAGTTTTTTTCGCCACGGCTTAGTCCGGACCTTCTTGGAAGTGAATATAAACGAAACAGGCAGCGTGTGTTTTGTGTGGGCCCTTGTGTGCAATGCACTGTGTCTGAGGCCTGCCCGAGGTGTTGCCTGGGTCAGTAGTTCTTTCCTTCTCGTTGCTGGTGCCGTTCCACTGTGTGAAGACACCACGAACGTCCACCTGCAGCCTGGTAATGGGAGCTTGGGTCGTTCCACTTTAGGCTGCTGGGAACGTGCCTGCATTTCTCTCGGCTAATACCTAGGAGGAAACAGGTGGGTCCCGGGGCAGGTGTGTGCTGAGCTTTACAGAAACCGCTGGACCTTTTTCTGAAGGGCTCTCGCATCTCACCCTCTGCCCCTGCTGGGTGACGAGCCATGGCGCCCAAGGCCTTGACTGCGTTTGCTGTCTTCAGCCCTGGGACTTCAGCCGTCCCGGTGGGACATCATGGTGTCTCTTTGTGGCTTTTCCTTTCCTGGATGACAGTGATGTTGTGTGTCTTCTCAGGGCCTGTTAGTTCCGTGTTTATTCAGGTATCTTTTTTTGTGAAAGGTCTGCTCAAATCTTTCGTCCATTTTTTATTTTTACAAGTATTTTTATGATAAGTTGGAGTTCTTTATATTTTCTGGATACCAGTCCTGTGTGAGATATGTGTTGTGTCAGTATTTTCTCCCATTCTGTCATTTACCTGTTCATTTTTTTTAACAGTTTCTTTGCAAGGCGGGAAGTTATAAATTTTGATGAACTCTAATGTATCTTTTTTTCTTTTATGGTTATTACCGTCTGTGTCCTAAGAGACCTTTGCCTACCTCAGAGTCACAAAGATATTCTGTGTTTTCTTCTAGACACTTAATAATTTTAGCTTTTACAATTAGGTCTGTGCCCATCTCACATTAATGGTTATGTACGGTACGTGACAGGGGTCAAGGTTAACTTTCCCCACATGGCTGTCCAGGTCCACACGGTGTACTTCTGTGATTGTGTCCTTCCTGCCCTCATACTGACTTGGCCTGGTCCTTCACACAGCGAACACTCAAGGCATGTTAACTGAATTGCACTGAGAGAGCCCTGTTCAACCTTGAGTTAGCATTACCTGCCAGGAGCACAGGCCGGGGCCACAGGGGTCATTGCTTGAATGTTGTCTTTGGCTTCCTGAGTGAAGAGTGGAGATCAGTTCAGCTTTTTACTGAATTGCTACTATATGCTAGACAGGGTGCCTCACTGCTTTCTAGTACAGCTTCTTATTCTAGCTTTATTGAAACCTTGTATGTCAGATGAGGAAATCTGAGAACCAGACATTAGGAGTTCTCCAAGACAGGCAGGTCTGGAGGAAAGCCAATAACTTGTGTCTGATATAAGACTTCTGCAAGATAATTAACAGTTGAATGATTTTAAAGTGCACAGGACTTGATAATAACACTTGGCAGGTAATTAAACATATTAAATTCTGAACCAGCCCAAAGATAGCTGAAAAATTAAGTCTTCTGACATCACTCCAAGTGTATAGTAATATGTGCAAAATAAAAACCCCCGGGAAACATATTTGGCTCGAAATCTCTAAGCTAAGAGTTTGATTAGATAGTAAAAAAGGCATTAAAACAAGAAAAGCTTCGGGGCCCATGCACTGCCCAGGACTTTTTGAAACGTCCTCACAGTCAAGCTCGCGGTTCACAAGGCCGAATGTCCCCTGACCCTGCAGATTTGATGTGTGTCTTGGTCCCCGTGTATTGTCTGCGGAGAATGAGCGGCTCCTCTTTTCTTCGTCCGCAGGTATGCTTCAGAAGTGTCCTTCTATCGATGACTTCGTAAATGCCCTTGTTTCCGACCTGGATGTGGACTTGGAAACTTTCCTCATGGATTCTAAATGATGGGAACACCGTGAATCCTTTAAATCAGTCACGGAGATATCAATTTTGTTGTAAATGCTACAACTTTGAACGTTTGTTTCTGATTTCAGCAGTCAATTCTGTAATAACTTATGAAAAACCTCAAACCAGTGGAACTTGGAATAACTAACTTTTTAAAATTATGCTGGCTTTTAGCCTGTTTGTTTGGCAGATTTTTGAACATAAGGAAATCCATTCAGTGAGCGAGTGCAAACCAGAACACAGAGGTGTTAGCGTCAGGGGCCAGACACCCTCAGCCCAGCCCCGCTCCTGGTGAGCTAGCTTTTCCCTGTCCGATACCTTTACTTGGTTAGAGACATAATAAAAAGCAAAGTTATTTCCGTTTGAAGCCGTCTTCAGAAAGATTACACATATAGCTCCTCTGCGTGATTTCTTATAAGTGGCTTTGAAAATGGAAAGTCAGTTACAGTGACCGAGAAACCAAGTGTGGTTTCCAAAGTGTTTGTAATCGACTGTGTTGGCTTTTCCTGTGTGTTTAGGAATATACTATACAGATGGACTCAGAACAGAGGGCACCTGAACTCACACTTTTCTGACTTGACGATGAATATACAAAAATAAGTGCAGGTACAGTTAGTAAAATGTGTCAAGTCCAGCGACTGATAAATACGGAAACTGGGATTCAAACCCTGTCTTTATCCTAAACATTATTGCATACCGTATCACCATGTGTTAATAACAGAAAAGAAAGACACCGTTTAATAGGCTTTTCACACCTTCAAAGTCAAGAATTTAATTACAGGCTTTCATTTAAAATGACACCTGCTAGTGGCCTCTTCCTGCTTCTCCTCCCTAAAAGACCAGTGCTGATGCAAAAAGGCAGAATTAAAAATCCCCAAAACTAGGACACATGTCCAACCTACTCACAGAATCTGGAGGAATTTCTACAAGCTAGAAACAGACGAGACGGGATAAAGAAACGTCAGTGACGCACGCATGCCGGGTCCACCTGGATGCTGAGGTGAGGGGAGGGGCGACCCTCCGTTCTCTCCCCACCTCCTGCCCACACAGGTAACACGCTGTGTGCACCAGCCCGGGAGCCGCGGCCCCGCGAACCTCCCGTGGGGCTTCCGCGTTAGCCACACGAGGCCTGTTCTCCTCTCCCAGCTCCTCCCCGTTTGGCTCTCAGTCTGTGAACACGTGGAAACCACAGTGCAGAGAATCCTTGGGCGGGAAGGAGGGCAGGCCTGCAGCAGTCGCTCCCCCGTGGGAGGTGTGGGGTGATGCCGCAGGGACAGCCGGATGCCAGTGCCCAGGGCAGGAGCGGCTGCTTCTGTCCCCACCCACACGGTCTGTGAGCTGAGGGAGGCGACGCTAACTCTCATCTGGGAAACGGACCCAGAGAAACTGACACCAACCTGCCGTCCGTTACAGGTAAGTCTGAAAAGGTGCTTTAACAGCTCCAGGTGTACCGAGCCACCAGCCCCTGGGCCTTTATCCTCCCTTTTCAGCTGAGGGTGAGTGAGCAGAAAAGGAAATCTGTGCAGAGCTTCAGAAAAAGGAAGGGAAGATGCGGGAAGATCCCAACTTTGAACACTATTCTTAAAAGGAACTAAGGCACACTGTAGAAAACATCTCTGCCATTCTTAGTGAGACTTGAGAAAACACGGTATTTATGAAGCCGAAAGCCATAAAGAAAGAACAAGCGGAAATTTAAAATAGGCGAATCTAAAAAAGAAGAGAGGCAGAATAAGAAAAAAACAAATGCAGAGAAACTGAAACATAGTGCAGTGATTTAAAACATGATCAAAGCAGAAAAGACCAAAACTGCCAAGGAGAAATGAGAAGCATCTCACTCAGAGTGCAGGTTAAATTCAGGGACACGGTGAAAACCGGCAGCCAGGAAGCAGTGCAGAATCCCGGGGACAAAGGCAGGACAGCTGGAACAGAAACAGCAACAAAACCCAAAGTCTCGCGTCCTCCTGTGTTCCCAGTGCTCAGAACAGCGACCAGCACATAGTAGGAGCTCTGGTCAAGACATGCTAGTCAATGAATTTAAGGAAACTTTTTTGAGATGGAAAAAAATGGATGTGTAATTTAAAAGGGAATCCTTGATGCTGCCTAACAATGAGAATGTGCTTAATGCCACTGAACTATATACAATTAAAAATGGTTAAAACAGTCAAGTTTTTGTTATGTATGATTTACCACAATTTTTTAAAGCAAAGTAAATAAATGCAAGCAAAGAGAGAGAAGAGAATCCTGCATTCTAGATCAAAACGAACAAAGAAAACAGTAAAAGGAGACCCCACACACACCCAGACAGACTCTGCCTTTCGTTTTGAGAACTTAAATATAAATACAATTAAAATTATCAGCCAACTGATCCCAAACTGGGCATTTCCCAGGAGTTGTTAGTGTTCCACGAACTCCAAAGGGTCCCAGGGTTAAATACATTTGTAAAATACAAGCGAGCTCTGTGTGTCACCATGTGCACATCAGCAGTCCTGCACTCACAACACCTATTTCCCACACGTGTTTGATGAGGGGGCCCCCCGCTTTGCTGGAGGACCTACTGATGACATTTGTCAGAACACTGGGGACTAACTGTTGAAAGCATCCAGCTAGAAACAACAGGCTTACACAGAAAGGAACAAAGCGCACGGCGCTCCCAGAATTCAACTGTTCATCGCTGTGAAAGCCAAAGGACAGTGAAAAAAAGTTTTCAGAGGTAAAGGCTGAGATGCAGAATGGCGTTCTCAGATATACGAGGGCTCAGGAGACATCTCAGCTTTGTACCTTTCTTTAAAATCACTAGAAGAATAAGTAATTTCGAGCGAGTCAAAGCAAAGGAAATCCCTAAGGAACTTGTAAGAATTCTGAGGGGTCATCACCTCTCTTCTCAACAACAGCTGGATAAATCATAACAGCAAATTATCTTACTATGAATGCTTTTCCTTATGATGGGAATAAGCCCACAACACACAGCAGTTCCTCTGGGAAAAATTCTCTCCAGTACTTTACGGTTTACCAGCAGCTTCCAAAAATCCAGTTTAAACTACTTACGTGCTAAAAATAATAATCATCATCTAGAGAAAGAACTAGAGGATAATGAGTAAAATGTTAATGTGATTGTCCTTAGTGTTGAGATTTGGGCCTTTTATTTTTCTTCTATTTCCAAATTAAAAAAAAATAGGTAATGTGTTCATTTTAATATAATTTAAAATTTACAAAAACTTTAATCATGACAGAGCTAAACTTAAAAGCGTGTTTCCAGTTCTGAAGGAATGCTTGGCTGATGTAAGCAAATTCAGAAAATGCTTCTGAGACATTCAGGGAACAACCCGTACAGTCAGAAACTTTACTAATACCCAAGGGTTAGCGTGATTTGCTCAAAGCGACTGAGATAAAACATGAATAGCAGTAGTGCTTGACATTCATTTAGCATTTTTCAGTTCACGAAGAACTTTATCACGTGGTCATCTCAGGTGCGACCCATCACCCAAGAGGTTACAGGGCGCAGGCAGTGTCAGGACTCTGCCGCCACAGTGGGGCAGACAGGCTGGCGATGCGTCGGCTGCCGAGCTGGTCACGCCGATGCAGGACTCCCGGACTGTGCCCCCTCCCCTGCGCACGGGTCTTCAGGAGAGGATGTGGATCTCCTGCAGGGGCTCAGGTGCACATTCAGACAGAGCGCTGGGTGGTTACAGGGCCCACTGGGCCTGATGTCGCGCGTGGTCTTTCTGCCTGAGGAAGCCTGTGCCCGTGGACAGACAGACGATGAGACATTACAGCATCAGACCAGGAGGGATGAGGGTGGGAGGAGAGAGAGGAGAGGCCATCTGGAAAAAGTCTTCCACAGAACTTGCCATCCACTGGGTGGTGGCAGGTGGCAGGTGGCACCTTTGTACTCTTTAAATCGTGACTCGATGTTTTTAGAAAACCACGTGGGAAGCAGCGCTAGGACAAGCCTGTGGTGGCCATTGGGACGGTCCTTTATGATCAGCTGCTTAATTCGCATCCTTTGAGTAAGACTGTCCAGCAGTGATGAGCTGTTCTCCAGGCCCGTTTCTCCATCGCACCGGCAGAGAAACCAGCCGGACCGTGTTAGGTGCCTTTCTGCAATCCCGACGCACCGGGCCAAGGGCAACTGCTCTCCACAGGCACCCGACCTGTTTATTATTTCCTCCAACTTTATGTTTATTTTGCTATTCATTTTCTTATGTCTTGGGTTAATTAATTTTTAATTTTCAGCCTTTCTTTTCTCAGATGTGCATCTCAGTCTATAAACTTTCTTCGAAGTACTGCTTTAATTACATCCCAGAAGTGTCCACATGGAGTATTTTCATTATTATTCTATTCAAAATATCTAATGTAGTCTAATGGGTAATTTAGAAGTGTATCTATTGCATTGTGGTCAGAGTACATATTCTGTACCATTTCAGTCTTTTGCAATTTACTGAGACCCACTTTAGGGCCCTGTATATGGTCAATACCGACTGTAAACATGTTAGGTGTGCTTGGGAAGAACGTGTATTTTTTAGTTGTTATGTGCAAGGTGCGTTTTCTTCATCTTTTGTCTGCTTAATCTGCTTTAAAACATCTGAAAGATGTATTAAAAATCTCTTGCCATAATTGCATATTTATCTATTTACTACTGTAATTTGGTCAGTTTTCGCTTTATAGATTTTGAGGCCATATTGCTAACTACAAACAAATTTAGAATTCTTATATCTTCCTAGTAAATTTTTAAATTATTATGATGTGATTCTCTTTATCTCTCCTTGTACCTTTTAGCTTAAAACTTATTTTGCCTGATTTATTATAACTACACAAGTTTTCCTTTGTTTAATATCTGCAGGATATATTTTTTGTTCCTTCACTATCTCATTATTTGGTGTGTCTTTTATACATGCCATGTTGCTTCTTATTCTGATATTCTTTTTTTTTTTTTGCGGTACACGGGCCTCTCACTGCTGTGGCCTCTCCCGTTGAGGGGCACAGGCTCCGGTCCCGCAGGCCCAGTGGCCATGTTTCACGGGCCCTGCCGCTCCGTGGCATGTGGGATCCTCCCGGACCTGGGTACGAACCCGTGTCCCCTGCATCGGCAGGCAGACTCTCAACCACTGCGCCACCAGGGAAGCCCTGATCTAGTTTTAAAAAACTGTTTTCTGTGGGGTAGTCCAAATGCCTAATCCACCATTACCAGAAACCTATAATTCTGTTCCTCTAAGATCTAAACATAGAATTACCGTATGATCGAGCAATTCCACTCCAAGTTTTATACCCAAAGTTATTGAAAGCAGGAACTTGAATTTATATTTGTGCACCAATGTTCATTGTAGCATTATTCACAATAGCCAAAAGGTGGAAACAACCTAAATGCCCATCAACAGATAAATGGGTAAACAAAATATGCTGTATCCCTATAATGAAACATCACTTGACCATGAAAAGGAATGAAGTTCTGGCACCTGCTACAACATGGATGAAACTCAAAAAATTATGCAAAGAAGCCAGACACAAAAGGACAAAGACTGTATGATTCCACTTACATGAAATATCTAAAATAGGCAAATTCATCACAGACAAAAATTAAACTGGAGGTTACCAGGGGCTGGGGTGGGGTAATGGGGGAATTATCATAGAGTTACAGAGCTTCTGTTTCAAGTGATGCAAAATTTTTGAAAATAGAGAGTGGTGATGGTTGCCCAACAATATGAATGTAATTAATGCCACTGAATTGTACACTTAACAATGGTTAGAATGGAAAATTTTGTGTTGAAAATACTTTATCAAAATGTCACATAGTGACTGGTTCAAGATGGAGGAGTAGAAGAACGTGCCCTCACTCCCTCTTGCGAGAGCACCGGAATCACGACTAACTGCTGAACAATCATCAACAGGAGGACACTGGAACTCACCAAAAAGGACACCCCACATCCAAAGACAAAGGAGAAGCCACGAGACGGCAGGAGGGGCACAACCACAGTGAAATCAAATCCCATAACTGCTGGGTGGGTGACTCACAGACTGGAGAACACTTATACCACAGAAGTCCGCCCACTGGAGTGAAGGTTCTGAGCCCCATGTCAGGCTTCCCAATCTGGGGGTCCGGCAATGGGAGGAAGAACTCCTAGAGAATTAGACTTTGAAGGCTAGCGGGATTTGACTGCAGGACTTCAACTGGATGGGGTGGGGGGGGATGGGGGGAAACAGAGCAGGATTTGATTGCAGGACTTCAACAGGACGGGGGCGCAGGGGGCGGGAAACAAAGTGTGTGCATTGGGACCCGGGAAAGGAGCAGTGACCCCATAGGAGACTGAACCAGACCTACCTGCTAGTGTTGGAGGGTCTCATGCAGAGGCGGAGGGCGGCTGTGTCTCACCATGAGGACAAGGACACTGGCAGCAAAAGTTCTGGAAGTACTCCTTGGCGTGAGCCCTCCCAGAGTCCACCACTAGCCCCACCAAAGAGCCCGGGTAGGCTCCAGTGCTGGGTCGCCTCAGGCCAAACAACCAACAGGGAGGGAACCCAGGCCGACCCATCAGCAGACAAGCAGATTAAAGTTTTACTTAGCTCTGCCCACCAGAGCAACAGCCAGCTCTACCCACCACCAGTCCCTCCCATCAGGAAACTTGCACAAGCCTCTTGGATAGCCTCATCCACCAGAGGGCAGACAGCAGACGCAAGAAGAACTACAATCCTGCAGCCTGTGGAACAAAAACCACATTCACAGAAAGACAGACAAGATGAAAAGGCAGAGGGCTATGTACCAGATGAAGGAGCAAGATAAAACCCCAGAAAAACAACTAAATGAAGTGGAGATAGGCAACCTTCCAGAAAAAGAATTCAGAATAATGATAGTGAAGATGATCCAGGACCTCGGAAAAAGAATGGAGGCAAAGATCAAGAAGATGCAAGAAATGTTTAACAAAGACCTAGAAGGATTAAAGAACAAACAAACAGAGATGAACAATACAATAACTGAAATGAAAAATACACTAGAAGGAATCAATAGGAGAGTAACTGAGGCAGAAGAACAGATAAGTGACCCGGAAGACAGAATGCTGGAATTCACTGCTGTGGAACAAAGAAAAAAGAAATGAAATGAAGACAGAAATGAGACCCCTGGGACAACGTTAAATGCAACCACATTCGCATTATAGGGGTCCCAGAAGGAGAAGAGAGAGAGAAAGGACCCGAGAAAACATTTGAAGAGATTATTGTCGAAAACTTCCGTAACATGGAAAAGGAAATAGCCACCCACGTCCAGGAAGCGCAGAAAGTCCCATACAGGATAAACCCAAGGAGAAACACGCCAAGACACACAGTAATCAAACTGGCAAAAATTAAAGACAAAGAAAAATTATTGAAAGCAGCAAGGGAAAAATGACAAATAATATACAAGGGAACTCCCATAAGGTTAACAGCTGATTTCTCAGCAGAAACTGTACAAGCCAGAAGGGAGTGGCATGACACACTTAAAGTGATGAAAAGGAAGAACCTACAACAGAGATTACTCTACCCAGCAAGGATCTCATTCAGATTCAATGGAGAAATCAAAAGCTTTACAGATAAGCTAAGAGAATTCAGCACCCCCAAACCAGCTTTACAACAAATGCTAAAGGAACTTCTCTAAGTGGGAAACACAAGAGAAAAAAAGACCTACAATAAGAAACCCAAATCATAGGGGTAAGGCAGGAATAAAGACGCAGACCTCCTAGAGAACGGACTTGAGGTTATGGGGAGGGGGAAGGGTGAGCAGTGACGGGGCGAGAGAGAGTCATGGACATATACACACTAACCAACGTAGTAAGATAGATAGCTAGTGGGAAGCAGCCGCATGGCACAGGGATATTGGCTCGGTGCTTTGTGACAGCCTGGAGGGGTGGGATAGGGAGGGTGGGAGGGAGGGAGACGCAAGAGGGAAGAGATATGGGAACATATGTATATGTATAACTGATTCACTTTGTTATAAAGCAGAAACTAACACACCATTGTAAAGCAATTATACCCCAATAAAGAAGTTAAAAAAAAAAAAGCCAAATCAATTAAGAAATGGTAATAGGAACATACATATCAATAATTACCTTAAACGTGAAAGGATTAAATGCTCCAACCAAAAGACACAGGCTCACTGAATGGATACAAAAACAAGACCCATATATATGCTGTCTACAAGAGACCCACTTCAGACCTAGGGACACATACAGACTCCAAGTGACAGGATGGAAAAAGGTATTCCATGCAAATGGAAATCAAAACAAAGCTGGAGGAGCAATATTCATATCAGATAAAACAGACTTTAAAATAAAGAATGTTACAAGAGACAAGGAAGGACACAACATAATGATCAAGGGAACCAAGAAGAATCCAAGAAGAAGATATAACAATTATAAATATGTATGCACCCAACATAGGAGCACCTCAATACATAAGGCAACTGCTAACAGCTATAAAAGAGGAAATCGACAGTAACACAATAATAGTGGGAGACTTTAACACCTCACTTACACCAATGGACAGATCATCCAAACAGAAAATTAATAAGGAAACACAAGCTTTAAATGACATAATAGACCAGATAGATTTAATTCATATTTATAGGACATTCCATCTAAGAACAGCAGATTACACTTTCTTCTCAAGTGCACATGGAACATTCTCCAGGATAGATCACATCTTGGGTCACAAATCAAACCTTGGTAAATTTAAGAAAATTGAAATTATATCAAACATCTTTTCTGACCACATGCTATGAGATTAGAAATCAATTACAGGGAAAAATGTAAAAAACACAAACATATGGAGGATAAACAATACATTACTAAATAACCAAGAGATCACTGAAGAAATGAAAGAGGAAATAAAAAAATACTAGAGACAAATGACAATGAAAACACGATAATCCAAAACCTATGGGATGCAGCAAAAGCAGTTCTAAGAGGGAAGTTTATAGCAATACAATCCTACCTCAAGAAACAAGAAAAATCTCAAATAAACAATCTAACCTTACACCTAAAGGAACTAGAGAAAGAAGAACAAACAAAACCCAATGTTAATAGAAGGAAAGAAATCATAAAGATCAGAGCAGAAATAAATGAAATAGAAACAAAAAAATCAATAGCAAAGATCAATAAAACTAAAAGTTGGTTCTTTGAGAAGATAAACAAAATTGGTAAACCATTAGCCAGACTCATCAAGAAAAAGAGGGAGAGGACTCAAATCAATAAAATTAGAACTGAAAAAGGAGAAGTTACAACACACACCGCAGAAATACAAAGCATCCTAAGAGACTACTACAGGCAACTCAATGCCAATAAAATGGACAACCTGGAAGAAATGGACAAATTCTTAGAAAGTTATAACCTTCCAAGACTGAACCAGGAAGAAACAGAAAATATGAAGAGACCAATCACAAGTAATGAAATTGAAACTGTGATTAAAAATCTTCCAACAAAGAAAAGTCCAGGACCAGATGGCTTCACAGGTGAATTCTATCAAACATTTAGAGAAGCGCTAACACCCATCCTTCTCAAACTCTTCAAAAAATTGCAGAGGAACGAACACGCTCAAACTCATTTTACAAGGCCACCATCATCCTGATACCAAAACCAGACAAAGATACTACAAAAAAAGAAAATTACAGACCAATATCACTCATGAATACAGATACAAAAATCCTCAACAAAATACTAGCAAACAGAATCCAACAACACATTAAAAGGATCATATACCATGATCAAGTGGGATTTATCCCAGGGATGCAAGGATTCTTCAATATACACAAATCAATCAGTGCGATACACCGTATTAACAAACTGAAGAAGAAAAACCATATGATCATCTCAATAGATGCAGAAAAAGCTTTTAACAAAATTCAACACCCAGTTATGATAAAAACTCTACAGAAAGTGGGCATAGAGGGAACCTACCTCAACATAATAAAAGCCATATACGACAAAGCCACAGCAAACATGATTCTCAATGGTGAAAAACTGAAAGCATTTCCTCTAAGATCGGGAACAAGACAAGGATGTCCACTCTCACCACTATTATTCAACATAGTTTTGGAAGTCCTAGCCACGGCAATCAGAGAAGGAAAAGAAATAAAAGGAATACAAATTGGAAAAGAAAAAGTAAAACTGTCACTGTTTGCAGATGACATGATACTATACATAGAGAATCCTAAAGATGCCACCAGAAAACTACTAGAGCTACTCAATGAATTCGGTAAAGCTGCAGGATACAAAATTAATGCACAGAAATTTCTTGCATTCCTATACACTAATGCTGAAAAATCTGAAAGAGAAATTAAGGAAACACTCCCATTTACCACTGCAACAAAAAGAGTAAAATGCCTAGGAATAAACCTACCTACGGAGCCAAAAGATTTGCAGGCAGAAAACTATAAGACAATGATAGCTCAATAACTCAATGATAGCTCAATGATAGCTCAAAAAGACAAACAACCCAATCCAAAAATGGGCAGAAGACCTAAACAGACATTTCTCCAAAGAAGATATACAGATTGCCAACAAACACATGGAAGGATGCTCAACATCATTAATCATTACAGAAATGCAAATCAAAACTACAATGAGATATCATCTCACACCAGTCAGAATGGCCATCATCAAAAAATCTAGAAACAATAAATGCTGGAGAGGGTGTGGAGAAAAGGAACACTCTTGCACTGCTGGTGGGAATGTAAATTGATACAGCCGCTATGGAAAACAGTATAGAGGTTCCTTAGAAAACTACAAATAGGGGGCTTCCCTGGTGGCGCAGTGGTTGAGAGTCCGCCTGCTGATGCAGGCAACACAGGTTCGTGCCCCGGTCTGGGAAGATCCCACATGCCGCGGAGCGGCTAGGCCTGTGAGTCATGGCTGCTGAGCCTGTGCGTCCAGAGCCTGTGCTCTGCAACGGGAGAGGCCACAGCAGTGAGAGGCCCGCGTACCACACACACACACACACACACACACACACACACAAAAACTACAAATAGAACTATCATATGACCCAGCAATCCCACTACTGGGCATATACCCTGAGAAAACCATAATTCAAAAAGAGTCATGTACCAAAATGTTCATTGCAGCTCTATTTACAATAGCCAGGAGATGGAAGCAACCTAAGTGTCCATCATTGATGAACGGATGAAGAAGATGTGGCACATATATACAACGGAATATTACTCAGCCATAAAAAGAAACGAAATTGAGTTATTTGTAGTGAGGTGGATGGACCTAGAGTCTGTCATACAGAGTGAATGAAGTAAGTCAGAAAGAGAAAAACAAGTACCGTATGCTAACACATGTATATGGAATCTAAAGAAACAAAAAAAAAGGTCATGAAGAACCTAGGGGTAAGATGGGAATAAAGACACAGACCTACTAGAGAATGGACTTGAGGATATGGGGAGGGGGAAGGGTAAGCTGTGACAAAGCGAGAGAGTGGCATGGACAGATATACACTACCAAATGTAAAACAGATAGCTAGTGGGAAGCAGCCGCATGGCACAGGGAGATCAGCTCGGTGCTTTGTGACCACCTAGAGGGGTGGGATAGGGAGGGTGGGAGGGAGGGAGACGCAAGAGGGAAGAGATATGGGAACATATGTATGTATATAACTGATTCACTTTGTTATAAACCAGAAACTAACACACCATTGTAAAGCAATTATACGCCAATAAAGATGTTAAAAAAAAAAAAGACACTAATGAAAGAAATTAAAGATGATACAAATGGAAGGAGAGATATACCATGTTCTTGGATTGGAAGAATCCATATTGTGAAAATTACTATACTACCCAAAGCAATCTACAGATTCAATGCAATCACTATCAAATTACCAATGGCATACTTCACAGAACTAGAACAAAAAAATCTTAAAATTTGTAAGGAGACACAAAAGACCCCGAATAGCCAAAACGGTCTTGAGGGAGAAAAACGGAGCTGGAGGAATCAGACTCCCTGATTTCAGACTATACTACAAAGCTACAGTAATCAAGACAATATGGTACTGGCACAAAAACAGAAATATAGATCAATGGAACAGGATAGAAAGCCCAGAGATAAACCCATGCACCTATGGTCAACTAATCTATGACAAAGGAGGCAAGCATATACAATGGAGAAAAGACAGTCTCTTCAATAAGTGGTGCTGGGAAAACTGGACAGCTACATGTAAAAGAATGAAATTAGAACACTCCCTAACACCATACACAAAAATAAACTCAAAATGGATTAGAGACCTAAATGTAAGACTGGACACTATAAAACTCTTAGAGGAAAACATAGGAGTAACACTGTTTGACATAAATCACAGCAAGATCTTTTTTGATCCACCTCCTAGAGTAATGGAAATAAAAACAAAACTAAACAAATGGGACCTAATGAAACTTAAAAGCTTTTGCACAGCAAAGGAAACTACAAACAAGACGAAAAGACAACCTCAGAATGGGACAAAATATATGCAAACGAATCAACGGACAAGGGATTAATCTCTAGAATATATAAACAACTCATGCAGCTCAATGTTAAAAAAACAAACAATGCAATCCAAAAATGGGCAGAAGACCTAAATAGACAGTTCTCCAAAGAAGACATACAGATGGCCAAGAGGCACATGAAAAGCTGCTCAACATCACTAATTATTAGAGAAATGCAAATCAAAACCACAGTGAGGTATCACCTCACACCAGTTAGAATGGGCATCATCAGAAAATCTACAAACAACAAATGCTGGAGAGCATGTGTAGAAAAGGGAAGCCTCTTGTACTGTTGGTGGAAATGTAAATTGATACAGCCACTATGGAGAACAGTATGGAGGTTCCTTAAAAAACGAAAAATAGAATTACCATATGACCCAGCAATCCCACTACTGGGCATATACCCAGAGAAAACCATAATTCAAAAAGACACATGCACCCCAAGGTTCATTGCAGCACTATTTACAATAGCCAGGACATGGAAGCAACCTAAATGCCCATTGACGGACGAATGGATAAAGAAGATGTACATATATACGATGGAATATTACTCAGCCATAAAAAGGAACGAAATTGAGTCATTTACAGAGATGTGGATGGATCTAGAGACTGTCCTACAGAGTGAAGTAAGTCAGAAAGAGAAAAAGCAAGTATCATATATTAGCGCATATATGTGGAACCTAGAAAAATGGTACAGATGAACCCGTTTGCAGGACAGAAATAGAGACACAAATGTAGAGAACAAATGTATGGACACCAAGGGGGGAAGTTGTCGGGGGTGGTGGTGGTGTGATGAATTGGGAGATTGGGATTGACATGTATACACTGATGTGTATAAAATGGATAACTAATAAGAATGTGCTGTATAAAAAAAAAATTCAAAAAAAAGTTATATAGTTAATTATGCAATATGCCCAAAAGCCACTGAATTATATACTTCATATGGGTAAATTTTATGGTATGTGAATTATTTCTTATTAAAGCCATTTAAAAAATAAATCTATAATTATGCTTTATCAATAGTTATCTCCTTACTACACTGTGAAGCCAGATGTGTATCCTTTCATCTTTATTTATTCAGTAAATAATAGCATGCCTTGTTATGGCAGCCCAGCTGGCTGCATCTTTATCAAAGCTTTACTGATCAGCAAATTCTTGCTAAATGATCTTTTGCCATAACAGTTTTCTTCCTGACAGTGGTAGATATGTGTACTTCCTTGCTCTACTCTGTGGGTAACAAGCTCCACGACACAGTGTTTGACTGGAAGTGTAATTGTTTCTGTATATGATGAAACAATTCCATTTTGTTATGAAATTATAACTTCCTGAAAGTACCTAGTACATATTAATGCTCATAATTCTTATTTCCCTCCCTTTTCAAGGTACATAACCACTTTTTATTTAGTTTTAAGACCTTCAGAAATAGATGAAATATTGTCACATAGAGAAAGTTAGAATGAAGATTGATTTTCCCTTGCTCTGCAAACTAACTCTGTCAATTTATCTTCTTCCTACACGATTTTTAGAAACATAAACACCTTATTTGTTTACTCACTTGACTGCAAATGATAGAATGCAAACTTGAACTACCTTGAATAAAATGAATGATTTCTTATAAAGATACTGCTAGAATGTCTCCAAGCCACCCGTGTACCGTCAGCAACAGTTAGGCTGCTTTGGCTGCAAGTAACATAATTCTAGAATCAAACTGGGTTAAACCACAAGGGAAAAAACTGTCATGCCACATGGTTATGGGTGATCAAGTGAAAACTGCCCTAAAATATTTCATCTTCATATACTGAAAAATTGGCCACTTCAACTCTCACCGTTGAACCGCTACAGGTGGGACATTCAGAGCTGTACCTGCTTACTCTCCTTATGAAAAGGGTCCTGGGCCCCTATCTCTTAAAAGAAGGGGTGTTTTCTAGAAGTTGACATTTCCCTTCCCTACCTGATTGATGTATTTCCAAGTACTGTATATCAAAAGGGTTTGGAATGGGATTCAGAAACTCCAAGCTTAGGACTTGAGTCAGTTCAGCTTCTTTGAGGAGTAGATGTTGAGACAGGAGATGCACTGGAGGAAATGTCTGGAAAGATAAACAGGAGGTAGCAGAAGGAGGCAGGAAGTGCCTCTAGACACTGATGCAGGTCTGTCTGACCCCTGTGAAAGGAGAGGGGTGGAGAAGGAGTATCAGGCAAGAAGAGTCTCAGCACAGCTCTGAGAAAGTTTCAGGCAGGCCAATGTGGAGTCCCCAGGTCAAAACTGCCCGTTAGATGGGTTCTGCGTCCCAGAGAAATTACCCAGCATTCATATGGAAATGGACTCCCAATAACCAAAACCATCTTGAAAAAGAAAAAGTAGGAGGACTCACACTTCCCAATTTCAAAACTTACTACAAAGCTACAGTAATCAAGACAGTGTAGTACTGGCATAGGGACAGATACATAGATTGACAGAATAGAATTGAGAGTCTAGAAGTAAAGCTTTGCATTTACGGCCAATCGGTTTTTGACGAGGGTGCTAACACAATGCAATGGGGGAAAGAATAGTCTTTTCAACAAATCAGAACAGCTGGATATCCACACACAAAAGAATGAAACTGGACCTCTACTGCACACCATATACGAAAATGTCCTCAAAGTGGATGACAGTCCTAAACGTAAGCGCTCAAACTATAAACGTAACTGTACATTTTTATGACTTTGGGTTAGGTGGTGGCTTCTTAGATATGACACCAAAAGCACAAAAGAGAAAGGAGTAAACTGAACTGCATCAGAATTTTAAACTTTTCAATTTTGCTATAAATTAAACCAACAAGAAAGTGAAGAGACAATCCACAGAATGGGAGAAAAGATCTGCAAATCCTACCTCTGATAAGGGGCTTGTATCCAGATATATAAAGACATTTATGATTCAATAATAAAAGACAACCCAATCAAAACTGGGCAAAGGATCGGAATAGACATTGCTCCAAAGAAGATATACAAACAGCCGTCCAAGTAGGCATACAAATCAGCACGTGAAAAATGCTCAAAATAGTCAAGCGCCAGGGAAACGCCAATCAAAACCGCAGTAACACCATCTCACAGCCAACAGGACGGCTACAATAAAAAAGACAGTAACAAGTGGTGGAGACGATGTGGAGAAACTGGAACCCTCATATATTACTAATGGGAATGTAAATGGTAAAGCTGCTTTGGAAAACAGTTTGGTAGTTACTCAAAAAGTTAAACATGGAGTTATCATATGACTCGGAAATTCCACTCCTAGGTATATACCCAAGAAAATGAAATATGAATATATTGAGTATATCAAATATATTTGGTATTATATGAATATAACCCATTCATATATATATATGTGAAATATATATATTTCACATATATATACATATGTGAAATATGTCCACCCCAAAATCTGTACATGAATGTTCACAGAAACTTTATTCATAAGAGCCAAAAAGTGGAACCAACCCACAGTTCATCAACTGGTAAGTGGTATATCCGTACAGTGGAATATTATTTAGCAGTAAAAGGAAACAAAGTATTGTCACATGCTACAACACGGATGAACCTTGAAAATGTAATGCCAAGTGAAAGAAAGACCACAAACTGTGTGATTCCAATCATATCAAATGTCCAAAACAGGCAATTCTATAGAGACAGAAAGTAGATTAGTGGTTGCCTGGGGCTAGGTGCGGAGGAAATGGGGAGTGAGTGCTAACAGGTACAGAGTTTCTTTTAGGGAAGATGAGAATGTTCTAAAATTAGTGGTGATGGTTGCATAAATCTGTGAATATACTAAAAACCATTGAATTATACATGCGAAATGACTGAATTTTGTGGTACGTGAATTATACCTCTATTAAATTGTTCAAAATTTTAAAAGAAATGGTCCATGCTCAATCATTGATTGGAGGAGCCCAGGGGAAACATGGCCCAATTAACACAGTGGTGGACCTCAAAGCTCAGCTGAAACTGAGTCCCCCTAAAACAAAGTTACTCTGCCGAGTTTATGATTAACCTCTCTATCCAACACTTTATTCCCTTTCTTGTTCCACACCTGCTCCAAGACTGAGGAGTATCAAAGAAAAGGGGAGATTGTAACTGAGAAGGACCCTATGGGGCCTTCCTGGGACAGACCCCTCTCCCCATGTCCGCCAAATGCCTTCTTGTCTGTAGAAAAACTTTAGCCTCCTAGGTCTTCCCTGGGTTCCAAAGAGCAATTTTTTTTTTTTTTTTTTTTTTAACTTGGGCCTCTCACTGTTGTGGCCTCTCCCGCTGCGGAACCCAGGCTCCGGACGCGCAGGCTCAGCGGCCATGGCTCACGGGCCCAGCCGCTCCGCGGCACGTGGGATCTTCCCAGGCCGGGGCACGAACCCGCGTCCCCTGCATCGGCAGGCGGACTCCCAACCACTGCGCCACCAGGGAAGCCCCAAAGAGCAAATTTAATCAGAGAAGTGAGAAAATGCAGAAACAAAGGAACACAATCAAACAATTCCAAACAATAATAGTTTAGCCATTAAACAAAGTCAGAGACCTTTAGTTCTTTCTTCAGGGCTGTAGATAACATTCTGAGCCATCCTTGAGTTGTTCTGCAGATACTGAAACCCCCATCAGGTGGAAGAAGTTAACTGCTGCTCGACCACCAGCGAGTAGGCCCCAGATGGGCTGGAACCAGGTTGACGCTGTTGACTCCTAATTACCTCACCACCAGCCAATCACAGGAATGTGCACCAGCTGATCACGCACCCCCCTACCCCTCTCCCTCACCCTGTCTTTAAAAACCTTTCCTCGCTTGCCTTGCCAGAAAGGCTGCCCTTTCCTTCACCACAAAACGGTGTCACAGATTGGCTTTACCACGCTGGGCAAAGGGACCCAAGTGTGGTTCAGTAACATAGCGTCAGGGGCTGCCAGTCAGCTGAATCCCCACGACAGCGCCTCTTGAAGAAGACACACTTCCACAGCCCCATGCAAAGCAAGAACCACCACATGACATCCGCATGCGATGATCTTCAGAGAAAACACTGTTCTTTTGCTATTTCACATTCATTCATTTAATAGAGATCAATTCACACCCAGTGTCCTGCTATGAATCAGGCCCTAGCGCGGCTGGGGATAGAAACGACCTCCTGGGCTCAATTCCTCGCGAGGTTTTCCTTCTCCCAACGTTACAATCACTGCTAATTTCAAATGAAAGTGGCTTTTCACACATGCACACTGGTCTGTCTGATCCTCACACAGCACTTCACGATAATTACCGCTACTAACCAAGGATAAGCTTACAGTTTACATTTGCCCAAGATCAAAGAAGCCAATAAAAGGTCATTACCAACCTCCAAATTCTACTCTTTCCGAAACAACTCTCTCCGTCCTGCGTCCTCGCTCCTGGGCGGCCCCACACCACCGACTCAGCCGCAGGTCTCAACCCAGGTTCAGCCGGAAGGACGGAGCATGCGCGCCAGCTGGACCACGCGAGCCACGCCTGGGTGGATTCAATTGGACCAGCCCCGGTCACATGCTCGCCGCTCAGCCAAGCACTGCCTCGGAGAGGTGCCGAGCTCACCGGTGGCCGCGTGAGGATCTCGCGAGGTCTGGGGCACTTGTTCCCCCCACCCCACCCCCCACAAGGCAGAAGCAGCTGCGTATCCGAAACACGCGGAGTGAGTGAGACCAGGGCGGTCCCGCAGAGAGAAAAGGTTGCAGTGGGTGATGTTAGCTGACTGGATGCTGGGCGGGAAGCGGTCTGTGCTCATCGCCCTAGTGGAGGGGCCCCGCGGCTTTGTGGTTTGCGGGGCAGACCAGGTGATACAAAGTGCCGCACAGGGGAAGCCAGGCTCTGCTGGGATGGACAGTGTCCAGCTTCGGCTGCTCTTCTCAACCCTGAGACCACGACGCTTAGCCCCTAGAGCCCGGGACTGGTGGGGTCATAGGTTGCTGATTACACCCGTGTGCAAGGGGCGGCACACACCGGCCGAAGCGTGGGGCTGCGCCGTGAGATGAGCAGGAAAGGTCTCCCTTGCCTCACCTTGGAATCGTAGCTGGGGAGGGACTCCCGTGTTCACCGGGCCGCCACCCCCGCTACGCCTTCAGGCAGAGGCATGCCCAGACTGCCCCGCGTGGGTGACAGGCTTTCTGGTTTTACCGTCTGCAAAAGAGGCCAGCCTTCCCTAGAGCTACTTCCAGCCCCCCTCCCTTTCTTCCGTCCTGTCCTGAAGAAGAGCCACCTGCTCGCCATTTCTTCTGTCGCCACCCTTTAGGTACGGGAACCTTGTCCTTCTGCTCAGATTCTTGGGACAAACGTCAGCTGAGCGAGCACCAATCACAAGCCAATGCCTGCTGGTTACAGTGGTCACAGAGATGGAAAAGATAAGGTCCCTGTCCCCAAGGAGCTTGCAACCTAGCGGAAAAGAAGTATCTGCATAAACGCTTCCATAGTGACGTAATAACCAGTCCAAGTGCGGGTGTGCGGGGCCTCAGAGGAAGGCGTGCTGCGGCCGGGGAGCCAGGAAGATCGGACAAGGGCTTCAGAGCGGATTGTTCAAGCGGAGTAAAGTGTTAAATACAGATTTTCTTATTTTTAAAGGCTCGTTTTAAAAAACTTAGAGAATGTAGAATAAGAAAGAAGAAAATAACCACAATCTATGGGTATCTCTCCATTTTTCTCAGCTATTACATATTGTTTTGTAGCTGACTCTTTTGCTGTAAAAATGCAACCATTTTAATCATAAGTATTTTTCAGGACCAGTTTTCATGGCGACGTCTTTGAAAGAAGCCAGTGGGTAGCCTCCATCTTGCTACCCAAATCAATCGAGAGGTAAGACAGCTGGTGGAGAACCAGAATATCACCCTATTGATAATTAAGGCTAAATGGAAGGCAGAGCCCAGAACAAGAAACAAACTGGGCCAGCTGGTCATTGCCTGCAGGAGCCCAGGGGAAGCAAGTCTCTGCTCAGACCTTGCAAGAACCCAGCGCAGGGAAAGCGCAGAGCAGACAACTCACCAGGCCCCCGGCGTCCCATCGGCCCAAGTGCAGAGGGATGGAGAAAGGGGACAAATTCCCCATGCAGAGGGCCTTTGCTCACCCCCACCTGCTGCCTGTAACTCACCAATGGCTGCAACTCCCAACCCTCTCTGGGTAAGAGGAGGGGGTGGGGAGAGAAGCCAGCAGGATTGAGGAGAAGGCTGCAAAACCAGCAGCTGGGACGGAGGCATCCCCTCTACCGTGAAGGTCCCATTACTCATTGAACCAGCCCTCTACTGTTGTATGTTTAGGTTGTTTCCAGACAACATAGACATTAAATACCTTTGTAATTAATCTTTATCCATGTTTATGGTAATTTCCTCAAGATAAAGTCCTGGGAGTGGAATCTTGGCCCAAATGATGTTAGCATGTTTAAAGCTTTCGACGCCACATTTCCCTCTAGAAGGTTTGTGTTACTGGACGTTGCCACTAGCAATATGTGAGAACATGTTTCCTTAACACACACCCACCCTGGGTCAGGCCTTTCTTGTTGATCTTTGTGAATTTGATGGCAAAATGTCTGCACCTCAGTGTTATTTCAATTTTGAGCAGTCTAAGGGAGCCTTCCATTAGAAAATACAACTTCTTAGTAGAGCTGGGGCAAGATAGGCCTAAACGTCCTTATCATAAAATGGGACTAAATAGCCCCTGCCTTTTGGATGAGAGTCATGTGGACATTGCTTGGCCCGTGGTGGGCAGTGAATAAATTGTAACCACTGTGGAATCACCTTAGAGCCCCTGGGAGGAGGGTGGGGTAGACACATCTGAAAGCCGCTGCCCTTCTCCCCTGCATCTTTGTGTTTGTGCATCTCTGTCTCCCTGGGGCCACGCAGGGAGGAGTGGTAACTTACAGGGTGGTTTGGGCGTTCTCGGGATTTCTGCCCAGAACACCACCTAGCAACCCTCCTGGGCCACCAGGATTTCTAGCACCTGGCGGTTGGTTCGTCAGCCCATCGCCAGGCTCTCCGTGCCCCGTGTCGCTCACGCTGGGGGCTTTCTCAGGGCCCTTCAGTGTGTGCCCCGCAGCTGTGTGGGGTCTCGTCGGGTCAGCTCCTCACTGTGCCGTCCCCTCCCCCCATCTCCAGGCAAGGGAAGGGCCCACCATCCTTTCTGCGCTCGCTTTGTCTTTGGTTCCCCACCTCTGACTCGCCTTGTCTTCAGACACCTTAGAAGAGGTCTCGGGTTCCACCGCCAGCAGCCCACGGGCCCCGGCAGCAGGCGGCAGGCCCCGGCCCGGCCTGGGTCACTATTCTGGGCGCTCCTCGCTCTGGGAGCTGCCTGGCTGAGTCATAGGCCCCTTTGTCTTTCTGGAAGTTAGCGAGGAAAAGCAGATGGGAAACCGGCAGACAGAGGTCCCTTCTAAAGCCCAGCAGCGGACAGTCCAAAGGCGGATGGAAGTCAGAGCAGCTCCGGTGCGGGCTGGCCTCTGAGTGGAGGGGGCAGAGCGGGAGGTGACCAGCCTGGGGCTCGTGACTGGGGCTCACTGAGCGCTTGACGCCATGTGGTGCTGTCTGAGCAGCGCGCTCTGTCCGTCCGTCCGTCCGTGTGTGTGTGTCTCTGTGGTGTGTCTGTGTGGGGGGGTGTGTGTGTGTGTTGGAGTGCACTCTGTCCGTGTGTGTGTGTGTCTCTGTGTGTGGTGTGTGTCTGTGTGTGGTGTGTGTGTGTTGGAGTGCACTCTCTCTGTCCGTGTGTGTGTCTCTGTGTGTGGTGTGTGTCTGTGTGTGGTGTGTGTGTGTTGGAGTGCACTCTCTCTGTCCGTGTGTGTGTGTCTGTGTGTGTGTGTGTCTGTGTGGTGTGTGTGTGTCTGTGTGTCTGTGTGGGGTGTGTATCTCTGTGTGTGTGTGGTGTGTGTGTCTCTGTGTGTGTGTGTGTTGAGGAGTGTACTCTCTCCGTGTGTGTGTGTGTGTGTGTGTGTGTGTGTGTGGTGTGTGTTGGAGTGCACTCTCCGTCCGTGTGTGTGTCGCAGAGAGAGAGGCTGGCCACAGGCAGGACCGTCATGAATGCCGCGGGCCCGGGTCCACCACTCTCTCCCTGGGGAATCTCTGCCACAAACGGCACCAGACGTTTACCTGCTTACACGTTTCATCGTTTACACAGTGAACAAACTTGGGTTAAAAAATTCCCCACGTGGCGGAGTACATGTTCAAAACACTTGAACCCACACCTGTAATGAATCACGCACTAAGCCGCGCACCTTCGGGGCCCCCCGAGGACGGCGCTCTCTGCCTGGCGTTTGTGCGAGTCGACCTCAGGCTGGTCAGACGCGACCCCGACACTGACCCGGCCGAGGCCTGGGCTTGGGCCTCGGGAGCGCGGGCCGGCCTCTCCCAACAGGCGCTGACGGCACCAACCGTCCACAGGGTCCGGCAGGCGGCGCCGTGGGGACGCGGGAGCCGAGACGCTGCCCCGCCTCCAGGGGGCGGAGCCGAAGACCCGGGGGCGCCTCCCTGCTCGCGCGGGCGCGCGGAGCGGGGCCTGGCCTCCCCCAGGGGTCCCGGCCTCCCCCAGGGGTCCCGCACGCCGGGAGTGAGCCGCGCCTCCCGCCCGCACTCCCGCCTCCCTGCGGCCCTTTCTGTCCGGCCCGCGCTGGCTGTTCCCTCGGCCTGGACGGCCCGGGCACCCTTGAGGTCTCCGCTCAAATGCCGTCGCCCGGGAGCCCCTTCCCCGCCTGCGTCTGTAGGAGCAGTGACACGCCTCCCGGCACCACCGGTAACACCTTTACGTTCATTTATCAGGGGCTGAGATCACCATGTGATTTATTTGACATCTTGCCTATCGTCTCTCCTCTAAAATGAAAGCTGTCTAATGCAGAGATCTCATCTGTCCGGGTCCCTGTTGAATCCCCAGCATCTAGAAAAGTACCTGACTCCTCGTGGTTACTCACAAGCGACTGATTCAGCAAAGGAATGATTTCTTTGTGTCTCACCTACAACCTCACCAGTTTGCAGACATGTGATGCAGGTTAACTGTGGCTGGGCCTCATAGGGTCCGTGGAGCCCTTACATGCGTACGCGGCACGTTGTGTGCACGTGCATTTGCCTGAGATGACAGCAGCTTCGAATTCCCAAAGGGACCCGCGGCACAAAAAGAACGGGGCTGGGGGGTGGGGAGAGGAGCCGGCGGTCAGAGCTGGAGGACGAGGTCCTTTGCCGAAAGCTCAGAACAAGGCAGGTGCCTTCTCTCCCCCGCGGGCGATGTGAGAGTCGCAGAGGATGTCGTAACTTAGCCGCCACCAAGGGACCAACCGGAGGACTGGAGATTTGCTTTAGGTGGGAAAGACCGCGTCGGCTTCCGGAAGCTGAAGGCGTCAGATGAGGCGGAAGGTCTGAGACTTATGCCACCTGCAGACCGAACACGAGCTACCGCTGAGGGGCCGAACTGGCCTGACAACCAGCTTCACTGGGTGTTGGGTGCGCCCGTCAGACTGGAGAGGACTGGCTGAGGGGGAGGGCAGGTCACAGAGCCCAACAGAGACACATTTATTCTTCCACTTTATTGTGGAAGAAAAAGTGAAACCAAGAAGCGAACTAAGGTAAGCTAGAGCTTGTACTTGGAGGCAACAGTGGTAAGAGGGACAAAACAGGCTCGGAATTGGATGGATCTGTGGGCAAATCCCTGGACCAGCCGTTCGCTAGCTGTGCCCCTTGGGTGGAGTCAAGTTCCTTGCACAGGAAACGGGGGTTTCACACAGCAGAGGCCACGTCGGAGGTGGGGTGGTGCCCTGGGCCATGCAAAATCCCAGGGGACCAATGGCATTTCCATACCTGGAAATCAGACTTGAAAATGTCTAAAACGTGTTGGAAGATTCTTCCAGCTCTGAATGCGGTAAGATGAATTTCGGGCCAGCATATCTTTGTGAAACGTCATTGCAGCCCTGTGCTAAGCCCTGTTATTACCACTTTCTAATATCCTGTAGTTTCTAGGGAACGCTTCAAAGAAAAAACCCCAGCAACCCTGTTGGCGCCTCAAGGACAGGAGAGGTGGCTTCCGCAATGAAAGCTCAAGAGAGAGTGTTCGGGGCCCTTTGCAGCCAAGCTGGTGGCGGTGACAGTGGCCCCTGGATGTTCTGGTGAGAGAAGAAGGAATAAGACGAGAGGAAGCCTAGCCCCACAGCCTGTACCTGCCTGGACTTTGCAAGACAAGCCCCCCACCTGCTGCCATATTTCAGGGGTTCCTGGACCTCCTGGGCCGTTAGGAGCCTCCTGCCCAGCACCGAGCTGGTGACGTGGGTCTCTAGCTGACGGCATCGATGGTGCCCAGATGCCCCAGGACAAGACCTCAGGATGAGTTTCTAAAATTTCAAGCAGCTGGTACACTTCCCAGTCAGGGCCTGGTTTTAAAATCTGGCCATTGTTACGTTCTGAAAATCTTGAAAAAGCATCTGAAATGCACCACAGAGAGTGTGAGCTGACTTTCCCAGAAGTCATGAATGAGTTTAAATGATTCTGAATTAGTCACGGTTGTTACTGAAGGACTTCACGGGAGTTTACATCCAAATCTGATGGTGAGACCAGAGTGCTTTATAGACACTGTAAATGTCTTAAGAATGTGTTAACTGAAAGCGAGCACATACAGAAGGGAGCCGTGCACATCACTCACTTGATAGATTAAAAGGAATCCTGACTTGATTTCTGTTACTGCTCAGGTGTGTGTGTGTGTGTGTGTGTGTGTGGTGTGCAGAGATATGTATGTGGAGTGTGGTGTGCGTGTGTGTGTGTGTGTGTGAGCCTTCCTGGTACCCCAGAGGCAGGGGCCCTGATTTCCTGAAGACTCTGCTGCAGAAAAGCTCTGTTACCTAAATGGCACGTACAATAATTATCACTTGTTATTAATTTGCTGATTTGGAGAATCTGTAGAAATTTTATGATATGCTATTAAATTCTTTACACATCCATCTACTGTGTAGAACGCTTCTGAGGCTAAGGATCGTGTCTTTGTAACCTTCATAGTTAACACAATGTCTGGCACACAGCTGGCATTCAGTAGAACTTTGTAGAATGAAGGAACAAACGAACGAATGAGTGAATGAATGAACAAATTAACAAAGGATTGAATGACCGAATGAATGAATGAATGAACGTGAGGGACAGTTTCCTTCACCTGTAGATGAAAGGCTGTGAGAACCTGGCTGTTGCTAGGTACACCTGCCTGCTAGGTACGCCTTGCACACACTTACAATTACAATGATAGAGGTAAACTAATTATCAAGAGAAGTAGATAAATTACAAAACACTAGGACCAAAAGACCTTGAGGCCTGTGAGTAAGGGGAGAAAGGAGGAATGTGCCATTTATCTAATTAACTTACTTAGGCGGATACCTAAACATATTTCTGGGAGGAAAACCACATTGGGTTTTGACACTATCAACTTAACTTTACTGTGGAAGAAAAGAAAGTAAAAACCAAGAAGCAAACCAGAGTAAGCTAGAATTCGCACTTGGAGGTAACGTGACAGAGCAGCAAAACACGTTCAGAGCTGGGTGGATCTGGACAAATTCCTGAACCAGCCATTTCCTAGCTGTGCCCCCTTGGACAGAGTCAGGCTCCTTGTCTGGAAAACTAGGGTTTTGAAACTACCTTGATGGGTCAGAGAAAAATCTGCTTCCTCAGTGCCTGAAACACTGGTACAAAGTCATTCGTGTCTAGTTCCAGTTGCGGGGATAAGCATGAAGAAAAGTCCGTAAGATAAATGTTCAAAGAAGTAACTAAACACAGGTGGAGGGTTATCTGAGTTGAAGCAAAGGGCACATCATACGGTAACAATCTTACTGATGAATCTTATCAAACCACCTTGATATCTGAGTTAAAACCCAGACTTCCTAAGCTTCACAGCTGAAGCTTTAGTGCAATTTGGCACGATTATTATGAAGTTAATCAGTCTGAGAATTTAGCTGAGCCCAACGAGACATACGTATTCCTCTCTTCATTTCACAAATACTTACTAAGGACCTGCTGTGTATTTGGCGCTTTTTAGGCACTAGGAATACAGTGTTGAACAAAACAGTGCAAACTCTTACATCCTAGCAGAGAATGATGGAAAATAAAATAAGTAGGAGGTTAAAAGGTAACAACATCTATGGGAAAGTAGGGAAGGGAATATGGAATCTGGGGGAGGGATGCAATGGAAAATTGGGCGGTCAGAGGCAGCCTCACTGGGAAAGTGACTTAAAACAGGACAGTGAAAAGAGAGAGGAAAAAAAAGAGAGAGAGAAAAAAAAAAAAAAAACAGGACAGTGAAAGAGCTGTGGGGTGTCTGGGGGAAGAGCCAAGGGAACAGTACATGCAAAGGCCCGTGGTGGAGATGAGCCTGACTCTTTGAAGGCTGTAGAGGTCTATATTAAGGCACTAAACTCTGTTAACTACTAACAGTATATTTTAAAAAGCAATAAACTATTTCCTTCCACACTTAACTATTGTCTAACATTCTTTGCAGGTATGTGAACATCTGTTTGTGAACTGGTCCTTGGATGTAGAAACATTCACAACAGGAACTCGGACCTCTTTCTTCCATACTTTATTTGGAAAATATTTAAATATTTACTACATGCTAGGTGTTTATAAACAGAAGCTCACTCAACCCTTATAACAGTCCTCAGGTAGCTACTGCTGCTATCCCCATTTTACAAGGGGATAAGCTGAAGCACAGAGAGGCTAGGTTACTTGTCTACGATCACACAGCTTATCAACACCAGAGCTGTGATTTGAACCCAGTCTGCCTGGCTTTAGAGCCCACGCCCTTCACCTCTGCACTCTCCAGGCCCTGGTCCCCACCAGCGGCGAGCTGGCGTCGGTGGGAACAGCTCCAAAGAGCCAGTTGTACACATCTCTTCCCAACTCCTTGTTCGGTGGCTTCCCCTGGGTAACTAGAAACCGGCCCGATGGGAGTGTTGACAGCCGGGGAGTCGGCCACAGAGCACGGCTGCATCCTGGTTGCCAGGCAACCACCGGCCCACGACTGCAGCCTCTCACCCTTCGCCCTGCATGACCGGCTTCCGTCCTCCTCGCTTCCCGACTTGCTTCCACCCGACGCCGCTCACTGGAGGTCCAGCCACGCCCCGGCGGGTTATGTCACAGTGGGGTCCGCGTGAGTCAGGGTCGTGTCCGGTGTTCGAGTGGCTCCCGTGGGTGTCAGTGTCATGGAGGCCTGGGTGTGGGCTCCAGCTCGGCTCGGGGGACGGGCAGCCCCTCCTGAATCACGTCCTCTCTGTCCGCGAGCCTCCTTCACCCCTAATTCAAGTCCACTGGGAGCCTGCTCTGGGTCCCCAAAGCCAGGGGAGAGTCAGGTCCGAGCCCGTGACCCCCCCTCTGCAGGTCCCACCCTCCATACACCCCCAGGAGCCCTTCCTCTCAGCGCCTCAGCCCGGTTCCCGGGGCTTCAACCATATCCTGTCTTGGGACCCACACTGGCTTCCCTTCTGCCCACGGGTCCCCGCTGACTGCTTCCTCCCAACCGGAGGCCCAGCATCCCTGCGGCCGCTGCACACCCTCTCCTCTGGCCCGTGTCCTGTCCCGCGTCTCCCGCTCAGTACCAAACATCATCTACCTTGATAAGAGCCCTTCACTTTCCACTAAGCCCCTTGGTGGCAAAGCAGTGTTTTCACCTGTGTGTGTCCCCAGCACGGAGAGCAGCGCCTGGCATGACAGGCCTCCAGAAAGAGCGGGCGACCAGTGGCCAGTTCCCGGCCGGCCAGGACCTGCTGGACGTGTGTGCTGAGAGGAGCCTTCAGTTCCCCGGGTCTCCCGGCCAGGGCTCTGGCCACGCGCGCCGCTGGCCCACACCGAGGCTGGGGGGGGAAGCGAGAGGCTCCTTCCTCCCAGGAGAGCGGGGCCCTGCGCTCCATCTGGGCCGGGAGCGGGGATTGCTGAGCAGGAGTCTGTAGCCAAATGTTTGTCAAAGACTCTGGACGTGCAGACTTGCAGTTCTAGGAGCGCAGAGCAAACCACTCTCTTTCAAGTGGCCTCTGGCAGGACCTTCTGGCCGCCCCCAGACGGTTAGTGGGAAAGCGTGGGCGGGGGAGGGGCTGTCGACATCCAGGGTAGAATTTCCTGACCTCGGAGCATCTTTTTAACTCTTTACGTTTCGGCCGCTGCCATCAAAGGAGGGATCCTGCTCAGCTGTCACCCCACCTTGAAGGTGTCAGGACATCCGGGATTTCGCCTGGAAATCAGCGACCCGGTGAAGTCACTCAGACCCCTCCTGGCTTCTGGCGTCACTGCTCCAAACCTCAGCGCTTCAAGAGGCCTCGAGAATTTCCAAGCACCCCTGATAAAGGAGCTCGCCGTTTTTACGAAGTCTGCGTGGAAAGTGGCCCACAAGAGGCCGGAGGGAGGTCAGGCCCTGTGGGCATCCGTGGAGCCGGCCCCGCTTCTTGTTTGTTAACCGCCGGGAGACGTGGCCGTCCTGGCCTGTGCCCCTCACCCTCCATCCCCGCCCAGGCCCTGGTGGCGCCCACTGTGTTCCAAATGCTCGTCCAGCTCGGTCACAGCCGCTGCTCCCGCGGGGCTCTGGGTTTGGCTCCGAGGTGTGAGGGCCTGGCGGGTGGGCGTCGTCAGAGCACGGCAGGGTCTTCGGGCTGCTGCTGGCCAGCTGAGGCTGACGCCGGTGACAACGTGGGGCAGAGGAGTCCGGTTTTCCAGACCCCCCGTGTCCCTCTCGCCTGCCCATCATTAGCACTTAAGTGATGGAGGAGGGGCCAGCGGTGATCGGGGACCCAGGTGCTTCAGTTTGGGTGGTACTGCTGGTATTAGAGGCCATTATGGCCACAGCCACAGGCACACTGCAGCTGGCTTCGTCCCAGCAGTCTCTGGGCAGGAATGCTGGGAAGGAGGCCTCTGCCCAAATACAACGGCCAAGTAACCAAAGTAGCACATTACTGTGTTTTGGGCTGTGAAGCCCTCTGGAAACCAGGCGTGTGGCTGGGGCCTGGGGCCTGAGGCCTGATGAGGCTGAGGCTGAGGCTGGGGCTGGGGCTGGGGCTGGGGCTGGGGCTAGAGCTAGGCCTAGGGCTAGGGCTAGGCCTAGGGCTAGGGCTAGGCCTAGGTGTGGGCTACGGTTAGGTTTAGGTTTAGGTCTAAGGCTAGGGTTAGGGTTAGGGTTATAGCTAGGTTTAGAGCTAGGGCTAGGTGTAGGGCTAGGGTTATGGTTAGGGTTAGCGCTAGGGCCAGGTGTAGGGCTAGGGCTAGGGCTAGGGTTCGGGTTAGGGTTAGGACTAGGTGTAGGGCTAGGCTTAGGGTTAGGTATAGGGTTAGGGCTAGGTGTAGGGTTAGGGTTAGGGTTAGGGTTAGGGTGAGGGCTAGGGCTAACTCACTGGAGGACAAAGGTTATGAGGGCTCATGTGTGTTTCAGAGCCCAGAAGAGAGAGAGGCGGCGAGGCCCACCCAGGTCCGTGCCTGAGGCAGGGCGTTGCACAGGAGAAGGTGAGGGCGAACAGCGACTGCCCAGCTCCTCCAACCTGTGGCCGCACTGAGACCCGGCCCCTCCTTCTTTCCTGCTCTTTGGTTCAGGAGCTGGGAGGAGGGGGGCCGAGCCCCCTACAGAAGCCTGGAGCGCAGAGTAGTTCGACATTCCATCTCTCACCTGGAGAAATGTAGCTTTGGGGGAAGGTCTGTATATATAATATTTTTAAGAAGCAGAGGTGAATGCATTATAAATTAATTTTAAAATCGTGTCTTTTTCATTACCTAAGAGATTTATTGAGGTTTCTCCCCGGGTTTTTCTGACCCCAGGTCCTCTCCTGGGCCCTGAGCACCTCTGCCCAGCACCTCCCAGGCCAAGAGCCCGAAAGGGCAGCAGGACCTTCGAGCGCTGCGTTTAGGTGAAGGATTTCATAAGCACTAAAATGCCAACGATTTTTGCTTTGATTACTTATCTTACCATCTGGGGTCACCTAATTTTGTAGAACTCATTTTTTCTCCTTCAGCTGCCCCAGCATGATGCATTTTTTTTGAGCCAAATAATAAACTCTGACATTCATTTTTGTTTGTTCTTTTGTCTGCAAGTAAACACATGTTTAAGCAATAGCTGTGTACAGCTCTTGAATGACGCGATATAAAAACAGCAGCGTGTTTTAATTTTATGTTTGTAGGTCATGGAATTGGAAAATGATTTTAAATATAATGAAAAAAGTAATATACTTAGAAATCTGTAACATGAGAGGTAGAAAGCTATTTCGCATCTCAGTCTCCAAAAGACCCAAGGCCTGTGCCTGCCCGAGGCGACTTCTCGGGCATCGCTCTCCTTGTCTGCCCCCTTCCAGCCCTTGAGCTTGTGTCTCTCTGTCCCGTCCAATCACACTGAATTTCCCCAAGTTCTCCCAGCACATGACAAAAGACAGCCGCTCCTGTTTAATGAGCACTTTCTTTGTGCTGGACACGCATCTAAGGTCTTTAAATACATCAACACGTGTAATCCTCAGGACGACCCTGGGAGGTAGGTACATTTTCCATCCTTATTTATAGATGAGGAGCTGAGGCACAGAAATGTTAAGTTGCTTGCCTGAGGTCACACAGCTTAAAGGTCAGGCCGAGTGAATCCAGCCTCAACCTTATACTCCACACCTGTGCAGAGCTGCCCTCACCCCTCGCCCTGTCTGGCCAGACCCTTCTCGGTCTGCAGGAGACCACGCATCCCCCCCACAAGGTCTTCACTGTGGGCGGAGCGGCAACTCCCACCCCAGGGTCTCATTTCATGCACTCACCACCCCGAGCGTGATCATCTGCTTCCCCGTCCATCTCCCCCTATTCCATGTCCCTAGCGGGGTCCACACGGGTCGTTCTGCATTGTGAGTCTGGGGCAGGGGACCAATACACATTGGCACAAGGCACGGGAGACAGGTGTGTATCACACAGTGGATGAGGCTCTCAGCTGCTTGTGGCTGAAAGTGGGCCCGGGCCCCGGGGATGGTTTCCTGGCCTCAGACCGCTGTCTGATGCCCTTGGAGGCTACCGCCAACACTGCCTTGGTCCCTGTGCCCACCCTGTGCCCACCCTGTGCGGGGCCTTCTCGCCTTCTGCTTCTCTCTGTCATCCCCAGTCTCCTCTGCTGACAGCCCTTCTCTCAGTTTGAAACATGGGCAGACAACAGACCCCAAGAAATGACAGAAAGACCAGGCCTGGGTCTCGGTGGACAGAGGTGGGAACAGGCCACCCCGTCCCTGCCAAGTTCAGCCTTTGATGGCGTCCGGCAGGGCTGCCTGGACAGGCTGTGAAAATGCCCATCCCTTCCCGAGGAGCTCACCCAAGGCTCCTAGGGGGCCACGGCCACGGCTGCTCTGCAGACCCCCCAAGGGCCCACGGGCAGTGGTGTTGCCTGTCCCCCAACAGGCTTAGAAGAGCTGCTCGGCCAGTGGTCCCACGGCCTCCGGGTCTGCACGCACTGGGTGATGACCTGTCCCACCCTCTGGGCCTCCCCGTCCCCTGGGGCTGGGCCTGGCTGGCCTGTCCGCACGGGACCAGCTCTGCTGGGAAATCTCTCCATCCAGCCCTGCCCGCTCACCCTCTGCAGGGCCCTCTTTCCATCCCCTCCACCTCAGCTAAACCTCCGCCATCTGCGGGCCGGCCTGTGGGCTCCGGGGGGTCCGGGGAGACGGCCCTCTTCCCTGGTCCATGACGCGATGCCTCAACTATGCGACTCCCAACTGCTGTGCTCCGTGCGGTTGCTTCCCCGGATCCCGTTACGAGCTCACATATAATTTGCCGGCCTTTTCTCATTCCCCTGAGTCCTCGCTCAGTGTCTGTCGTTTCCAAACACTTTATCTCCTTGCCATTAATAACTATGTTTGGGATTCTTGTCCTCCTTAGGGTAATCCTTGCATTTTTTCCACCCTGGACCGCCTTTTATTTACTGCCCTTAATGATCGCCCCTTGCTTTTTGCGTCCTATTCTCAACCTCAACTGGGAGGCTCCTGGAGTTTCGGTTAATGGGCAGCTGCCTCCCTGGGTCTTCTGGGCAGGAAGGCGATGCCAGAGGGATGAACGTTACCATGGACACCCCTCCTCCTCCTGCCTCCAGGCCCTGCCCGCTGGGGCCTCGGGGAAGTCCTGTGAAGACACAGAGACGTGAGCTCTGATGAAGACATAAAATAACCAGGACCGCGTGACTGGGGTCTCACGCTCGGGCCCGAGTGTTCCTCCCGGGGTGAGGCATTCTTCTATTGAGCGCAGAATTTAGCTGTGTTTCCCATCTCTTTTACATGATGCAGATGGGTTAGTACTAGAACAAGATTTGAGCTAAAGTTTCTCTGTAGTTAATCCTGAGGCATGGGATGGGAGCCAAGGAAAGATTTCCTGGGGTGGGCGTGCGGGTGCTGGTAGGGAGCGTCTCTTCCTGCATGATCTTTAGAAATAAAATGGAGATTTTTCTAGCAGGAGGGCTCAAGTCCAAGCCTTGTCCAATGGGATCCTTAATACATTTAGACTCTATCAACATCTTCTGGCTTTGATTTCAGCCCTTTGGACACTGTTCTCAATAATACCCTCTCCTTCTGTTCTATGTAACTGTTTATCTCAGTATCTCCAGAGTTATTTTTGTTTAGGAGCACACTGTAAATTACAAAGGAGCAGGTTTACAACAGGCGTGCTTGATCCTGGAAACTTATTTGATCTCCACACATCTGCTCTCAGATGTGAACCATGTAACCACCCTCCTCAGTTCGCAAATCTCACCTTAAACTGACAGTTTCAGGATCAACCGTCTTGGCCGTCAGCAACTCCGGGGAGGGATCTCAGCTGAGGGAACAATTTGAGCCGAATACCTACACTGCTGACACTTAACAGTACACCCCAGTTGCCTGCGTCCTGGGACAGCTGTCGCAGGAAATGTGGCAAATGCAGTGCATGAAACAGACTAAGTGGTCGGTGAATGTGTGGATGGTTAATGGTGATGATAACATGGTGGCAGAAGTGGTCCTAAGTCAGTGTTTTCCCCTCTGGGTCTCACTTTTCCCATATTGATTTTTTATAGTCAGGACCTTTCCTTTACCCTCCCAGACTCCAGACCATACTACAAAGCTACAGTAATCAAAACCACATGGTACTGGCACAAGAACAGACATGTGGATCAATGGAACAGAACAGAGAGCCCAGAAATAAACCCACACACCTACAGTCAATTAGTCTTCAACAAAGGAGGCAAGAACATACAATGGGAAAAAGACAGTCTCTTCAGCAAGTGGTGCTGGGAAAGTCGGACAGCCACATGCAAATCAATGAAGCTAGAACACACCCTCACACCATACACAAAAATAAACTCAAAATGGATTAAAGACTTAAATATAAGACATGACACAATAAAACTCCCAGAAGCGAATGTAGGCAAGCCATTCTCTGATATAAATTTTACCAATGTTTTCTTAGGTCAGTCTCCCAAGGCAATAGAAATAAAAATAAACAAATGTGGGCTTCCCTGGTGGCACAGTGGTTGAGAGTCCGCCTGCCGATGCAGGGGACACGGGTTCGTGCCCAGGTCCGGGAAGATCCCACATGCCACAGAACGGCTGGGCCCGTGAGCCATGGCCATTGAGCCTGTGCCTCCGGAGCCTGTGCTCTGCAACGGGAGAGGCCAAAACAGTGAGAGGCCCACATACTGCAAAAAACAAAAACAAAAACAAATGAGACCTAATCAAACTTATAAGCTTTTGCACAACAAAGGAACCATAAACAAAATGAAAAGACAACGTACAGAATGGGAGAAAACATTTGCAAATGATATGACTGACAAGGGCTTAATTTCTAAAATATACAAACAGCTCATACAACTCAACAACGAAAAAACAAACAACCCAAGCAAAAAAATGGGCAGAAGACCTAAATAGATATTTCTCCAAAGAAGAAATACAGATGGTCAATAGGCACATGGAAAGATTCTCAACATTGTTTTATTAGAGAAATGCAAATCAAAACTATGAGATACCACCTCACACCAGTCAGAATGGCCATTTCTAAAAAGTCTACAAATAACAAGTGCTGGAGAGGGTGTGGAGAAAAGGGAACTCTCCTACACTGTTGGTGGGAACGTAAGTTGGTGCAGCCACTATGGAAAACAATATGGAGGTTCCTCAGAAAACTAAAAATAGAATTACCATACGATCCAGCTAGCCCACTTCTTGGCATACATCAGAGAAAACTATAATTCAATAAGATACATGCACCCCCATGTTCATAGCAGCACTATTTACAATAGCCAAGACATGGAAGCAACCTAAATGTCCATCAACAGATGAATGGAGAAAGATGTGGTACATATACACAATGGAATACTATTCAGCCATAAAAAGGAATGAAATAATGCCATCGCAGCAGCATGAATGCAACTAGAGATCATCATACTAAATGAAGTAAGCCAGAAAGAGAAAGACAAATACCATATGATATCACTTATATGTGGAATCTAAAATATGACACAAATGAACCTATCTATAAAACAGAAACAGACTCATGGACATAGAGAACAGACTTGTGGTTGTCAAGGGGTCGGGGGTCGGGGGAGGGATGGATTGGGAGTTTGGGATTAGCAGATGCAAACTACTCTATAAAGAATGGACAAACAACAAGGTCCTATTGTATACCACAAGGAACTATATTCAGTATCCTATGATAAACCATAGTGGAAAAGAATATTTAAAAAGGATGGAATTTTATATATATATATAGAGAGAGAGAGAGATAAAACTGAATGACTTTGCTGTACAGCAGAAATTAACACAACACTGTAACTCAACTATACTTCAATAAAAAAATAAATAAATATAGTCAGGACTTTTCCCATATCGATTATTTATGGTCAGGACTTGATTACACATAAGTCCTTTCCAACTCTCAGATTTATTCCATACGTCTGAGTTGGCAAGGCACACCTCTCACCCCACCCCACCCAGACCAAGGCTCATAGGATGGCATGGATTTTCATGGAATGGGCTAAGTTTTCCAAAATCCTATATGTTCCCTAAAGTGCTACTTTTCCAGCCTTTTTATGTTTGCATGAGAATGAGCTGGAGCTGGGGGTGGGGAGGTATTGGGATTGACATGTACATACCACTATATATAAAACAGGTAACTAATAAGGACCTACCGTATAGCACAGGGAACTCTACTCATACTCTGTAATAGCATATATGGGAAAAGAATCTGACAAAGAATGGATATGTATATATATAACTGATTCACTTTGCTGTACACCTGAAAATGACACAACATTGTAAATCAACTATACTCCAATAAAAATTAAAAAAAAAAAAAAGAATGAGCCGAGGCATTGTAAGGTCGGAGAAAGAGGCAGGATTCTAGGGTTCCCTTGTCCAGTCTTCCAAGGTTCCCCCAATTTCCATTCCTTCCTTCTCCCCGCACTGCGCCTCCCATGCTGGTCATCAGGGCCCCTTGTTTGTAAAGCCCAGGGAAGTAAATACTGAGGCCAATCTTCTCCCAGACTGAGGAGATCATGAACCCACACCCAGAGGGAGTGGAGTCACCTGTCAGGCTTTCTTGGGATAACCTGGACTGCCGTCCTCAGAGCATCACAAACGCCACCCATTCTCAGTCTCTGCAGGATCACGCCAGGCATTTAAAGCCATCACTGACTGCTTTTGCTACATTTCAGAAGACATTTGCTTTTCTCTGATTAGCCTGTACCAGGAAATCCAAAGGAAGCTTCCTCTTTGTTTTCAAGGCACCGTAATTTGAGATGCTTCGGACACAGTAAAACCAGAGGCAGGGGCCCCATTCCTTGTCCCCAGGGCGGGGGTTACTTGGCTCACGGGGACAGGGCTGCCCGGCACACTTCTAGGCCCTGGTCCCAGCAGGCACAATGGACATTTACAATGAGAGACACAGGAGGGTCGGGGCAGGGGAAGAACGTGGGGAGGACCCCGATCCCACCTCCTTCACCCTCCCCCTCCGTCTCCTCGCGTCTGCTCACCCCCAAGTAGTCCCACGAACGTGCTCCAGGCCGGGCCCACGTTTCTACCCCACGGGGGCCCGATCCAGAGTGAACACAGGGGTCCCTGTTCAAACAAGTACTGAGAGTCTCAAGATGCTGACGGCAAACGAGGGCTGAAACCAAGCGTGGGCCCTCCTGCGAGCGAGCAGGGCCGTGTGGGGCTCTCTGGGCGGCACAGCCTCGAAGCTGCCCGATCCCAGGACACGGTCACAGAAGCTACGCAGCCGGGCCAGGCCCAGGCGGGCTTGTCAACACCGGGGCCCGGGCCCCTGCGGCTGCTGCGCGGGCCTGCTCCCTCTTCTCCGCTCTGGGGGCCCTTCGTTTGGGGGAGAAAACAGCCGCGGCCGAGACGGAATCTCAGCTTCAGCCCCGAGGCCGGGAAAGGGAGGTCAGGAGAGCCAGGCCGTGCTCGGAGGGGCTTCAGAGGAATGCGAGCCCAAGGCCTTCAAAGGAGCCACAACAAAGGAGAAATCCTTCCTCCCCGCCTCGGGCTGGGATCACATCAAGCCCCGCAGCGCACTGGGGAGGGGCAGCAAGAACGCCGAGTTAATAGCTGCCTCGAGGCCCGAACCCAGGCTGCTCCCCGGGGCGGGCGCGCACCCCGCGTGCAGGACACTCGGGAGGCCCAGACGCATCCGGGGGACCTCCGGCGTCCGGAGGCTCGGTCACCATCGCCGAGCTGGCGCCCCCAGTCCGACACGGTGTCCCAGCAGGAGAGGGCGCTGGGTCCCCGCAGGGTGGGCACAGGGCGGGTGATGGGGAAGGGACCCGGACAGGTCAGTGTCCCCAGCGGACTCTCTCCCGTGCTCCCCGCCTTCTTCTGCCACAACAAAAGCAGCCAAACCCCCAAACAAACAACCTTTCTTCCTACCAGCGTTGGAGCGATCTTGCCGAGAAGGCTTGGCCGGCAGCTCCCGGTGCTTGGGGTCCCAGTGCTGGGGTCTGAGCCGGCGGCTGTGGGTCTCTGTGGGGACTCGGGGCCGCTCCCAGGCCGCGTCCCCCGGCCTGAACCTCGGGGAGAAGGCCTGCTGACCCCCGCCCGCTTAGCACTGCTTCTCCGGGTCCGCCGAGGGGCCGGATATCCGGGGTCGCTGATGGACGCTACTGGGTGCAGGTGTGGCTGCAGCCGCCCCTCCTGCCCTCCATCAGCTGCATCAGCTGTGGAGCCGGGGGCTGGGGGCTGGCTATTCCAGCAGCAGCCGGCATCCTGCGTGGGCCCCAAGTCCTGGGCTTCGCAACTCAATTACTGATCATTCGCCTCCTGACTTCCTTACACTGCACGTGGTTTGATTGATTCTATTGTTTGAATCTCGCAAGGCCATATACCGATGTTCTTGCACTTAAGTGCACCTTTGGGCCTGCGTGTTCATTTTGAGCATTAAATTATGCCCCATGGGGCTTCCCTGGCGGCGCAGTGGTTGAGGGTCCGCCTGCCGATGCAGGGGACGCGGGTTCGTGCCCCGGTCCGGGAAGATCCCACGTGCCGCGGAGCGGCTGGGCCGTGAGCCACGGCCACTGAGCCTGCGCGTCCGGAGCCTGTGCTCCGCGGCGGGAGAGGCCACAGCGGTGAGAGGCCCGCGTACCGCAAAAAAATAAAAAAAATTAAAACAAATATGCCCCAGGACAGCCCAGAAGGGCAAGACTCGATGTGCCCATAAGCCAGACAGAGAGCCAGAGAGTGCCTTGAAGGGGGGGAACCAGGCCTCTCGTCCACCCTGGCTTGTTCCGGGCGCTGGGCATCCTGACTACACACTGCCAGCCCTGCTAATCCTCGCCTTTGGAGCGGGTGTAGGAAACCTTGAGGAAGGCGCTTGGCCGCCCTGGGGCTCCCTGAGACGCAGGGCCCGGGGCAGGGTGCCTGCTCTCCTGGACCTAAGGGCATGACTATAGAGATACACGCTTGGTCCTGGAAAACGGCCGCTGTGAATTTTCTTTCCCTCGTCTTCCATTTTCTTTCTTTCTGAAACTTCTTTTAGATACGTTAGACTTTCTCATCTTATTTTTCACGTGTTCTATCATATGTCCCTTCTATTTCCTCAGATCCAATTTCCAGCCCACTGATTTTCTTTCCAATTGTCTCTTCTGCTTCTTAACCATATATTGTTTTAAATTTCATTTATCATGTTTTTAATTTTTAGAGGTTCTTTTTATTTTCTACATCTGCTTGTTTTCCTCACCCATAATTTTTTTTTTTTTTTGGCCATGCCGTGCAGCATGCAGGATCTTAGTTCCCTGACCAGGGATCAAACCCGTACCCCCAGCAGTGGTAGCACGGAGTCTTAACCACTGGACTGCCAGGGAAGTCCCATAATCTTTTATTTCTTCTTTTATATCTTTAATCATGTAACAAGATTTATTCCAGACGGTGGCTGGATGGCAGCAAGTTCTGGGAGATGTAATCTGGCCCTTGTTGTGTCAGCTGGTTCTTGCTCCGGGTGCCTGGTTTCCTCTTCTGAGATACTTTGGTGACAGACAGGGCAGGAGGGCTTTCTCAGATTGTTCTGTCTGGTCCCTCTTGCCCTAGGTTCTTTCTTCAGAATCTCTTCTGTCCCTGCAGGTAAACTTCTGTGGCACATTAGCACGGACAGAGCCCCCGCGTGGGGTGCAGCGGTGCTGCCTGAATCCCTGGCTCTCTGGGCTTCCTGGGTAGCTAGTTTTTCTCAGGCCTTCATCCCCTGAGGCAGTATTGGATAGGTTTACCCAACAGGGACTGGTAGAATCCCAGAACAGAATCCCAGAATCCCAGAACAGAATCCTCACAGAACAGATGGATCACAGCAAACACCCTGGGCCACGTGCTGACACCAACTTCCTAGCTGCTGTCACCTCTGCAGCCTCTGCCCGTCACCCTTGCTGCTTCCTCCACACTTGCTGGTCTGGCATCTGCAGCCCACCCACAGGGAGTGGCCTTTCATGGCTGAGATCTCCTTCCTGGATGCCAGGTTCTGGGAGATTCCCTGGGAAGCCTGGCCCGCTGCTTCCCAGCTTACTGCCGTCTCACTGTCTGCACATGTGCATGTCTGCACCCAGGCTTGGGGGGTGCACATCTCCATGCCGGCCCAGAGCAGTCTGCTTGCAGCGGTGCTGGAAAACCACCCCAGGCTCCAGGATGAAACACCCTGGTCTCCTTGTACCCTCTCCCACCTCTTCCACCCTTACACACACCTCCTGGGGGGAACGAGGCCGCCAAACCACAGTCTGGCCTCAGTCTCCCTCCGCCTCCAAAGAATCCCACGTTACTGTGGGAAGCTCTGAACTGACCCCCCCGAACCTCACAAACCCAGATGAACAGGCAGAGGCAACTTGTCGACTGAAAAAGAAAAACGCACAACCTACAAGTTGTGAGTTATGCTTCATTCGGGGAGCTTGCTGAGGACCGTGGCCCAGGAGACAGCCTCTCAGATGCTCTGAGAAGCTTCTCCGAAGGGTCAGGGAGGAGCCGGGATGCACAGGAGTTTTTGCCGGAGACAATCAAACATGTGGTGGAGCATCAAATGATGACCGCTAATCACAAAACACAGACATCGCAAGTTAATGGTTTTCGTGCTTTTCTATGGATGGGAAGATGCGGGAGTCTGGGCTCGTCGAAATTCTTCCTTAGATCTGCATCTAACTGTCTAGGGCCAGTGTCCTGTTTTTCTCCATCCTGAATCCCCTCAGGGTGCACCGTCCTGGCTGATGGTTTGATGCAAGCAACATTCCTTTTTTCCTGGAATGGCAGGCAACATTTTTTTGTCCGAGGACTCTTCCCATTTTGCTTGCAGACTCTTTCCACATCTTATTATACTGGTAATACATGTAGAGATAGTAATGTCTTCCACTTATGGAGCACCTATTCTGTGATAGTTTTGCATATTTTCTCTCTGATTCTTACTATATTCTTTCTGGAGAGTTAGAAATCATCACCATTTTGCACAGGAGTAGTTAAAAGGAAACTCAAGATGAAATTCTGACACCTGCTACAACATGGATGAACCTTGAGGACATTATGCCGGGTGAAATAAACCAGCCACAGAGGGATAAATATTCTATGATTCCATTTATATGAGTCGTCAAATTCATAGGGACGGGAAGAATGCTGGAGGCCAGGGCCTGGAGGGAAGGGGCTGGGGAGTGAATGTTTAATGGGGACAGAGCTTCAGTTTGGAAAGAGAAAAAGTTCTGGGGATGGATGGGGGTGACCGCTACACAACGGTGTGAAGGTACTTCGTGCCACTGAGCTGTACACTTACGATGGTTAAGACGGTAAATTATACGTTACGTCTCTTTTGCCACAATTAAGAAAACGACTCAGAGAAGTGAAGTGACTTGCGCGGGTGCCGGCACCGGGCCAGGGCCGAGCCTGCCCCGCTCCCCGGCTGCCGCTGCCCCTCCCCCGGGCGGCCCCGCCCACCCGCTTCGCTGGGGAGGGAGGCGAGCCTGGGCTGGGCGCATGGGCACGGCGGCCGGCGGGACACTGGACGCGGCTGGGGCCAGCGCCGGGCTCAAGGACCTGCCCACGGCCGGGCTCCTTGTCTTCACGGGAACTGGACTCTCCGCGCCCTTGGTGACTCTACCCGAAGGAAGGAAGGGATCCCAAGGGCAAGTCAGGATGGATCCCGGGGCGGGCGCTGCGCCCGTCGACCCCGCCCCGCCTGCCCGCAGCCCCGGCGACCCGAGCGTCCGAAGGCGGCGGCTGCGCGATGGCCCCGCTGGCCGAGGTCGGCGGTCTCGGCTGAGCCGTGTCCCGCAGCCGCAGGTGCTGGGAGTTCTGGGAAGGGCGCGCTGGGAGCCCGGTGCTCCCGGCCTCACGGGCCGCAGCCTCAGTCTCCCCACCGCGAACAGCTCGGAGGAGCGTCCCAGACTCCGTGATTCACGTCGCCTGGGGAGCTGCGTGTGCAGCCTCGGGCCCACCTGAGAGGCGAGGGCTGGGCCCCCAGGGCCTTGATTTAGATACAGACTCTGCTTTAAAAAATATAAAATATACACAAAATAAAACCTACCGTTTTAGCCACACAAGCGTGCATCTCAGTGGCACCAAGTACAATGCGCAATGTTGTGTGACCATCACCACCGTCTCCACCTAAAACGCTGTCATCTTCTCACATAAACTCTAAACCCGGTCAACACTAACTACCCCTTCTTCTCCCCCAGACCCTAGAAACCTCCATTTCACTATCTGTCTCTATAAATTTGCCGCTTGTAAGTACACCACAGGAAGCAGCATCATATGCTGTCCTTTTGTTCGTGACTTATTTCACTCAGCATAATGTGTTCAAGGTTCACCCACGTTGTAGCAGGTGTCAGAATTTCCTTCCTTTTTCCTTTTTTACATCTTTATTGGAGTATAACTGCTTTACAATGGTGTGTCGGTTTCTGTGAATCCGCCATACGTATACGTGTATCCCCATATCTCCTTCCTCTTGCGTCTCCCTCCCACGCTCCCTGTCCCCCTTCCTTTTTAAGGCTGAATAATATTCCATCTTATGGGCAGACCACGTTTTGTTTATCCATTCCACTGCGGATGGACAAACATTTTTGAGAGAGGAATAAAAGGATCAGATGACCTCCCAGGGACCCATGGCTGCTCTGGCGTTCCATGGTCTGCACACTTTTCATAGGAGCCTGGTGTTTCCGCCCCAACAGCATCCAGAAATAGTGGAGGTGTGGGGTACGGATCACAGCCAGGTCCTGCTATTTTCCTGGGGTAACAGTAGAAGAAGGATGGGATCCTGGGGCTTGAACTGGAAGCCACCAACGGTATGTAGCAGGTATGGAAGGTGAGCTTCGTTGAAGGGGGCAGCGACAGTGCTGTGACATGAGGGGCTGTGCCCTTGTGGTGGCCGCTCTGAGTCTCCACAACCCGGGATTCCAGCTTGAAGAGCACAAGGGCCTGAAAGAACCTCTGATTCCTTTATATTACAGAGTAAGAAAAACAATCCCAAGAAGTGATGGGCCCAAGCTCCCTCAGCTGTTGGTGGCTGAACTCAGACTAGAATCTGGTCTCTCTGCTTTTCGTCTTGGTGTTCATTATCATCAAGCCATTGCTGTCCTCCATGGATTCAGAGCCAGGAGACCAAGGATGGAGTGAGGATTCTCTGGGCCCACGTCTGTGCATTTGCAGAGTAAGAGGTGAATGGTCCTGTGTTTGGAGCAGGGCTGAGATGGGCCAGGTACCCCCTGCAGGCCTCTCTCACTCCCTGGGGCAGACTCCTCAGAACTCTGGGCTCTGCAGATCCCCAGGCTGAAGCTGCAGGACCAGACAACCTCTACGGTCCTTCCAGCTCCATCCTGGGGCTGTAGGTGAAGCCAGGAGTCCCACGCCTTCATCCCACACAAATGCGGCCAGAAGCCGGGGTCCCCTCTCCCTGCACCGCAGTGTGGAAAGGGACTCCTCGGCTGCATCGCGTGACCAGGAGATCATGGCTCTGAGGGTTGGAATCCAGGGTTCATATCTCAGCTCTACCACTATTGGCTGAAAACCTTTTTACATGTTTTCTACCACTTTCTACCATTTACTGACTTTAAGGCTGGTTTCTACTGTCTTTGAATCTCCATTTCCTCATCCGTGAGATGAAGATGGTAATCCTGCTCGTAGGACAGATGCGAAGACCAAATGAGATAATGGATGTACAAGTGCTGACTAAGAGATGAGCTGTTTTCAAATGTCACGTTATTATCAGGAGGTCCCCAAGCGCGGAATCTGGCTTTGAGCATATTCATCGCCTCCGACAGAAATGTGCAGCGTGTAAGGTCTAGCAGTTAAGTACTGAGATGTTACAAAACAAACAAGCCTCGAATATCCAGATAAATATCATTAACTTCAAAGATGTTCCTTAACTGGGCGATTCTTTATTCTGATAATGCTGCTGTTACTTGAGATTTCTTTCAGATGCGTCTTTTAGAGCTGTCTCCAAAGCTGGTATTATCTTTGGTCGGGGTAACTCTTTATCCATTGGATTGAATTTTGGTGAAAAAACAACAAGATTTATAGCCACGGAGCCATATAGACTTTTGACCATAGGGGCAGATCAAGCGAGATAAGGCACGTGTGTTTAAAATGAGGAATACCTTCTATGCCACGAGCCTGTTATCCTGTGTGGCGGACTCTACTGTACTGTTTAATGTAGGATTTTTCTAAAATTCAGGCTCCTGCTCTACACTAACAGATTCTACATTTTGTTTGAAGAGGTGTGGAAATTGACAACTGAATTGGTTTGCTTATGAAAGGGCATGCTGGATTTTCAGGAGATGCCATCCCTGGGACCCTGAATCCCAGTCAGAGGGCAGCACAGAACTTGTGTTTAGAACGAAGACAGTGTTCCCCCAGAGTGATTTATACGGTCATGCGGGTGGGGTTGGCTTTTCGGGAAGGGAGAAGTGATGCTGCAAGGACTCTGCTCTGGGTCTTGGGGAACAAGCTTCTCCTGCACTCCTGAGAATGTCCTCGGGAGCTGTGGAGGACAGCAGAGGTTCTTGCTCTGATTCTGAGTCCCCGGAAGACCTTGGGCTCTTTCTGTGCCCACTGCCTGGGCTGCTGAAGAGGCAGAATAATTACGAGTTCTCTGTACTGAAGCTCTCGGCCAAAGGGAATCACACTTGCTGGCTGTTTTGCACGTTTTACAACAAACGACAACAGTGCTTTCAGGCAAGCGCTCACCTCAGAAAGTGTCATTTTGGCCGTTCCTCCAGAAGAGAACCACAGCTTTCTTTCTCTTATTCTCCCTGAACCAACGTCCAGTCATTGTATCAAAACCAACAAGAGCCAGGCCTTTCCCTTCACGGACGAAGCCTCTTTGGCAGGAGGCCGTCTGCATGGTAGAGAGAGGAGAAGGGGAGGGGGGGAGACCGGATGGGAATTATGAGAAGGGAGGAAAGGGAGTGGGGGATAAAGGGAGATGCCTGAAGAAAAAGACGAGACGGTCCAGCGGTTTCCGAGCAGCGACCTCTGGGTGGTGTGACTCGGCCTTTAAGAACACCTGGAGCCCCTCGAGGTTCTACGGGCTGCCCGACAGAGAACCTTTCACTCGAATTACGGCTCCACAAGTTCTGGTCGCTGCTTGGGGATCGACTGATTGATTAATCTTTGGTCGTTGTATGAGTCAGGTTTTCCCAAAGAAACAGAACCAGTAGGCTGTGTGTGTGTTGGTGGGGGGGGTAGATGAAGAAAGAAGGAGGTTGACCTTAAGGAGGTAAGAGATCGTGGAGCTGACGAGCCTCAAGTCTGCAGGGCAGGCCCGCGGGCTGGAGACCGGCGAGGAGATGATCCGAAGGCGCCTGGAAGCAGAATGCCTTCTTCCTCAGGGAGCTTCAGCCTTTCTCTTCAGTCCCTGACTGACTGGACGAGGCCCACCCCACTAGACGGAGGGGCGCCGGCCTGACTCAAAGTCTGCTGCTTCAGATGTGCATCTCACCTAAAAATCTCACCTAAAAAAAGCCTTCACAGCAACATCCAGACCAGTGTTTGACCAGATACGTGGCCACCGTGGTCCAGCCAAGTTGACACGTAAATTAACCAGCACCCTCCCCAATGCAATATCTAACTGGGACCCACTCAGAGTGACTGGAATCCACGGCGCTATGGGTGGTAGACTGGTTTATGAGCTGAGAGAAGACATTCTCTCAAGAGGCCTCAGCTGGAACCCGACCTTCCACAACTTCCTCAGCACACTCACCTCCTAGGAAGGGACGTCCGTAAAGGCGCCTTGTCCTAGGTTTGACAGCCGAGCGCAAGAATTACCGCGCAGGTTTATTAGATGTGCGATTCCTCGAGGGAATACAACGTTCACGGTCGGATGGGACTCGGATGCAACCTGAGCGCCCCTCCTGGATGCGTTGTGGGCGCTCTGCGTGGATGGAACGGTGGCCACGGGCGGCCCAGGAGGCGGTCCCCGCGTTCGCTGGAACCTGCATGGCTGGGAAACCGGGCACCCAGACCTTAGGCCACGTGGTGAGGGCCACAGAGAGGGACAGCAGCAACGGAAGGAGGAACGCTTCCTCTCTACAAAAGCTCACACGCGAGTCTTCCCTACCCACTTTTGAATGGCGCATCTGAAAAAACACTGAATCCCAGTTTCTCTCCCTAGGCTTTAGGGACATTAGGATTAACACAGTCATTGTGCAGAAAACGGGACCCTCGGGTCACGTGACTGCAGCCGCTCATTTGCTCCGCCCCCCGTCCCGCAACCCGCATGGGGTTCGCTTCCCTCAGTGAGGGCGCAGGTTTGGGGAGGCTCCTGGGTTCTCTGTGCAGCTCCTCCCTCACCTTCCTGCTTGGGCTCCATCTCTAGCCACCTGACTACTTCTCTCTCCGGGCACTTATTTGGGGTTAAAGTTGCCCGGGCAGATCTCCCTGCAGGGGCGCTGAGTGCCAGGGAGCCGACAGGCTGCACCGCGGGGACCAGGGCGAGCAGTAGCGAGAGCTGGGGGAGCAGGAAAGGCTGCACACAGGCTCCCTGGGCCTCGCCGCCCGCCCCAAACCAGGGGCCAGGCTTCGAGATTTTCTGTGCCAGGCTGCTCGGCCACCCGAGGAACAAACAGCAAACGTGGCAGCATTTCTAAGACAAGGGCGAGGGGCTGAGAAAAAACTGGCAGCAGATGAAGGCGGCTGGCTCAGATCTGGAAGCGAGTGGACAGACGCCTGTCACCCAGTGGCCGACTCAGGCCAGGCATCTGAGCAATGCCGCTGTGGGACATACGGCCACCCCGGGGCTGGGAAGTTAGTCCCGTCCCCACCCGAGGCCTCTCGGGGACCGGGGAGCGCGGATCTGACCTTGGCAGGGGCTTCAGCCAAGCCCCAAGCGTGCGCCTCGCGCTCAGCCCCGTCTCCCCCGAGATTGGAACAGGACGAAGGTGAGCCCGATGAGAGAAGAGTCCCAGCCCCGGTATTTCCAAACAGGGGACTGACCGTCCGCCTCTCCGTGCACAGCTGGCCACAGGCCCTGCTCCCAGCCCGAGGTCTAACTCACCTAGTTTTGTAACTTCCAAGCTTCTGGAAGACTAGAGATTTCAGGGTTTTCAAGCCACATCACCCATCTGTTTAAAGGCAAGGAAACTCCCTCCAGGGCAGAGTCGACACCCCGGGCACCACACCAGGCCCTTGTCAGGCTGGAGCCTCGGTTTCCCCCAGACCCGGTCCCACTGCTCCCAGAACAAGCTGGGCCTCTCCACGTGCTGCTCGAACAAGCTGGGCCTCTCCACGTGCTGCTTGTGGGAACCTCCGCCGTGAACAAGGTTCCCCAGCTCCCGCGCTTGTCCCGACTGCCCGCAGATCATCGCTGCTGCCTCGCGCCTCAGAGGAAGCTGCGCTCTCCTTACCATCGCGCCCCATTTGGTAAATACTTAGAAGGCTTGTCTCCCTCATAGTTAGTGTCTGCTTCAACCCCGGCACTGCATTTATGACCGAGCACATACTCTATACAACTATATACATATATCAAGATGTTGAAGGAAGGAAGGAGGGGCTGACACAGGAAACAGCTTCTTCCCAGAGAAGGCCTCTGAGAGGAGTGAGATTTGTGCTTAGATTTCAGGGGACACAGTTCTTACCTGATTCACCGAGGGGGGATGTGTACGAGGCTGTGGGCACCTGCCTCTCTCACCTGCAATGAAAGGATTGCAGCCTATTCTGCAGACCTTCTATTGACTGTAAACAGTCAACCCAGGGGAGGAAAATCCCTCTGCAGGGCGCTGCTGGCTACATGCAACCCCAAACAAAACTGAGAGAACACAGGTATTTCTGTCTTGAGGAGGAATAGTTAATGCCATTAGAAACTAAGATAAAAAAGAAAGAACCCTCTGTCTTCACAGATGAATCATTGAAACCTGCTTCAGAAGACCACCCATGGTTCCGGAGAAAGTATTTTGCTGGTTAAGTTTTTATTGTTCAAGTCTCTTGCAAAGGCTAATTTGAAAGCAGCCAGAAATCACACTACTTCAAATGCCACTGGTGGTTTATGAAAGGACCCGGCCCTGGCCTGCTGAATCTCTACGGCAGAAACCTTGCCACCTTCCTCTGGCTGAAATGTGACATAAGCAATATTACTGAGAGCTGACGGCTGATTGGGATAATTACGTCTTTAGAATCATCCACCGGGTCTTCGTGAAATGTCCTCAAAATTCTAGAAGATTGTGGAAATTCTCAGATTGCCGTTTAGCTTCAATATAACTGAACGATACATTTAAGCTGTACTTTCCTACCTTCTTGGGTGCCAAATACGTTTTTAAAAAATCAGACAACTTCTCAAGTTAAAATGGGACAAATAGACATATTCAGAATGACAAGTGGACAGCTGCAAACAGACTCATCATAGTTGTAATCATGCAAATGTGTCATCTGTGTGATGACAGAATACTCTGGGCCTCCTGTTAGACCCTCCTAGGATCTGAGCTACTTTCCTCAGAGAGCTGGTGGTCCCCCAAGGCCCCCTCTCCCAAGTCTGCATGGACACTGGGAAAGAGGAGAGAAGCGAATGAATGTCCTTCCCTCATGGAGTCCACAGGGACATTTAACACCAAGCTGAGAGAATACGGTGACACTTCAAATAACCTATTTTGGAAAAAGAACCTGAAAAAGAATAGATACATGTATATATAGAACTGAATCACTTTGCTGTACACCTGAGACTAGCATGACATTGTAAATCAGCTATACTCTAATACAAAATAAAAATTAAATTAAAAAAATAAATAAATAAGCCATTTTTTTCCAGGAAGTCTAAATTCCTCTCAAAATCTAGGAACAGCTTACAAAGCTTTACTGGGAGAAGGGAGAAGGGAAGGAGCTGGGAAGAAACAAGGGCTTTCACAGTGACCAGCGCTGCCCTGTGCGCGTCCCTCACTCCCACAGCCCACCTCTCCCAGGAGAACACCCCACTGACCTCAAAAGAGAATGAACGGAAAACTTCTCCTTCTTCAGACCTTCCCTCTCGGTGTCACAAAATGAAGGAAAAAAAAAAAAGAGGTCATGATAAAACCTTGATACTAAAGCTTCTCAAATAACTCAGTACATTTTTCAGTAGCTTGACCAGCCTGAGAGATGTAACCAGAGGATTCCAGATCTCCCTCCTAGAGCCTGAAATCCAGAGAGGGATACATGGGGAAAGAGATCTTAGTGAGACCCTCCATGGAGAGCAGGAGGGGAACACATACCTGCATTCACACCATCAACCATTTTCTCACCAGACGTGTCGATAAGAATACCAGGTAACAATTTTATTCACAAATAAAAAAAAGGTCTTACAAAACTAGTTATGTAAGAAAACCAACATTTACAAATGTATCAGTTCCAGTATGCAAAACAGTCATGATGGGGTCTAAACTGATGCAAGCTGACTGCCTTAAAGCAATGATGGATAGTTTTTCCTTTTCTATTTTTTTTTTTTACTAGCACAGACAATAGTGCTTAACCTAGGTAATGGCAACATTAACGCTTTATCTAAAGTAGAAAAACCTACATTTGAAAAATACATTCCATACACACAAGATTAGAAAACCCCACGCCTTTATGTGCTTGTTCTCCAACGCTGATCTCATCCTTGTCAGTGAGCGTCTGCAGTGCCGGAAGTCTCGAGCACCTGCACTCCCAGCCCTGTTACTAGCTGATGGCGGTTCCTGGCAGCAGCACCCTAGCAGCTGAGTTCTGCAGGATATTGACATGAAATGCCAACTGGATTGTCCTCTACAGCATTGACAAAGAGTGCAGACTATAACATCATTGTATGCTTCCATAGCACATGGTAGTAAACTGTCTTCCTCTGGATAAAAATAACCCAGGATCGGGACTTCCCTGGCGGTCCAGTGGTTACGACTTTGCCTTACAATTCAGGAGGTGTGGGTTCGATCCCTGGTCAGGGAGCTAAGATCCCACATGCCTTGGGATCAAAACAAACCCAAAACATAAAACAGAAGCAATATTGTAACAAGTTCAATAAAGACTTTAAAAATGGTCCACAACAAAATAATCCAGGATTTTTCAAATGCAGAATCAAATGAAATCAATTTTTTAACCCTAAGTGTTTCTCTATTGATCAAAAGTGATGTTTCAGGATTTGTGGCCAAAGTCTCATTCCCATCAGTCTTAGCTTTCTCCTGCAAGGGTTTTTGCCTTTGAAGTTGAAGAGGGCTCTACATGTGGAAAATATACTCGGGTTACAAAAAGGAGCACAGCCCTGGCCTACTTGGATCACCCCTCTGTCACCACAAAAGTGATCGGATTACAAACTACGAACGGCACACATGTGACTTACAGTGAAACTTGCATTTTCGTGGACCTCTTGTGATCAGGTCCTAAATACTTTACATATATTTCCTAAGGGCAAGTCTCAGAAGAGTTGGTGAGTACCAGAGCTTAGGAACCACTGGTTTAGGCTAAAAAAGGAAGAGAACAAAGAAAGTCAATCAACTATGACCGGACACCAGGTAGACAGGAAAGGCTGTGCCTTACCATGAGACCCTCTAATTTCCCATTTCAGTCAAAGGAACGGAGGTCACGTGCACGACATACCGTGAGCTCATGTCCGCACAGGGATCCTGAGCTGCAGATGGAGGGACAGTCCCAGCACGAGGAAGAGGCCTCGTGAGAGCTCACTACTGCAAGAGAGCAAAGCACGGGGCAATAAGAGGGAAGATAAAAATGTCCTTGGAAAAGGCAGATTTCTATTGCGGGATCTTAATTCCCTGACCAGGGATTGAACCCAGGCCCTCGGCAGTGAAAGTGCTGAATCCTAACCACTGGACTGCCCAGGAATACCCTCTAATGCTCACTTTAAATGTCAGGTAGAAGACTGATTTGGAAACAAAATATCTCAGCATTCTCTAACACAGGGATGTTCAAAGGTCTATTTCTTTTTTAAGTGCAAATGGGACAGAGCTAATAGTAATCACTTAAAAGACAACAACCAGAGCTGATCACATACGTTCAAGCAGGAAAAAAAATAAATTCTGCTCAAATAATTCCTCTCCAGGGCGCAGAGGCGAGCCAACGAGCCATCCCCTGGTTCATGACTGAGCTGGGTTATTTCTGTCTCAGCTCTAGGGCTAATTCTAGTAGGTAAATACCAAGGTGGTACGGGATGGATCGCCTTCATAGAAGCACCAGACTCTTAAGTCCAGCGCCGTTGGGCTACGGTGGGAATTCCTGTGCTGAAGAAGCTTAGGAGATTGGTGGGAGCCCTGTGTGGCAATTATAATCCATTCACCTAAACGCTGCCTACAAGCTGTGCTTTTTCTTCTGGTCCTAATATGCAGAGTCTCCTAAGACTACTCACCTGGTGTCATGCTTCAGTAGCAGGGAAACCTGATATGTTGTCATTTCTAAAGCCTTTAGTATAAAATACGATGCAAATAAAAGATCATTATAAATACCGATTCTCTATAAAAGAGAAATTCTGGATCTTTTAAGCTCAGTCCCAGGGACAGAAGTAACAAATGCTTCCGTATCAATGGATTTTCACATAAATCTGCTAATCTAGGATGCGCACGCTAAGGGGTTTTTAACTCAGAGGGATGGGCAGTCCTTTCCCAAATACATGTCCTAACTCAGGCCCCTCTTGTTAACTAATTCGGCCGCTGTTCACAAGACAGTGGCTGAGGCGAGAAGCCTCAATTCTGCAAGATTTGGTCTCTTCTGATTCCCAGTTAGGACAGTTAACATCATCTAATAAACCCAAGACTCAGGCAGGCCATGTGAAGTCAATTCTAACCTCCTATGCTAATTATTTAGAAGATGAAAAGGTGACCTTCAGGAAATAAAAACACTCCCTTTTGAACCCATGCTACCTAAAAACTAAGGTAACTCATCTGACGCCGACTTTTAGTAGGATATCTGAAATTATTTCTGGAAAGAAAATGTAAATGAAAATTTTTACTCTGGGTCTTCAGTCTTGGCAAACCACCTCCACCACGAAAAGAAGCATGAATGCATTTCTGTTTCTCGTTATACCCCTAAGCTCGGTGGCTGCAAACTTGGCCCGTCAGTCTCTGAAGTCAGCCTGTAGCGTAGAAGCTTCTTGTGTAGGAAAGATGCAAAGTCTCAGAAGTGCCTGGAGTGTATTCCTTGAGGTCTCAGCTTGCAGCTGGTCTGGCTCAGAAGCAACCGGTTGAAAGGCTTAAAATGCCATCAGTGTGGTTCAGATTTACTTTCTTCCCCCAGAAGCCATGCGAGGTCCAGACGGTGCTGAGTCCATACGCAGAGGAGTGGCTGCCCTTTGGGCTCCACACGACACTTCACTGCAGAAAGAAGCAAGTCCTTTCGGCCTCCTGAAACGGCGACAGAAGGACAGCTTTGAACACAGCGCCTGACAAATTAAAGCCCTAAACTGGGACTGTAAACATTTACGGTGCTTAGCTTCTACTAATTGCGCACATGAATTCTATAATATATGGACGAGAAGTTCCTGTAAGGGTGTCCCAATATCAGGTACCCACGTACTCTGAGAATAAAAACAAAGATTTCCTAACAACCCACAGTCACTCCATATGTGCAGACCTTAAAAGATGAAAATGTGCCCCAAACAAACTGTATCAATGAACAATTCTTTTGCTGATTTTCAACCTCAGTCAAACACTTAACGCTTGTTTCTGTGTTGCACTCCTTTAAAGCAGCTGTAGGTAAAGATTTTAGGATTCTTTAGTCTATTCTTTAAAAGAACAAAGATGGTTAATAATTAATGCTATTCTTAGTCTTTGAATTTAAAAATTCTGTGAAGCCATTGGAGAAAGTTTAGAAAGAGTCTGGGAATGAGACTTCTCTTATAATGACCTCCCTGGAATATTCACACATACGTCACAGGGCAAACGTCCTCGGGAGAGAGCAGCCTTTAGATCTGTCCCTTATCACAAAAGCACAGTGACCTCACTTTGGGAGGGGGTGAGGCTTGGGTCACCTGCGTGTTATTGTACGTGAGTGAAACCTTCATTCACGCCATAACCCTTCATTAACTTACCACTAATTTGGCATTAGTGACATATCAGACACGTTTACAGAAAAAATTTTTTTCAAAGGTCTAAGGAGATTATCTAGAAATAGAAACTTCTGAGGTTCTCTCAATAATAAGATAGTTTTATCAAATATATTGATCAACTGATATGATAATAACAACCATATTAATGCTACCAGGGAGGAAAATTATACTTAATTGGCCAATAAGGAAAAAATAGAGATGTTGATAGACTGAGAAACTAGAACCCAGGTCATCTCATATCTTTTCTAGCATTCCTTCCATTATTTCATGTTGACATTTAAAATGTTGGTTAAGAAACACCACCAAAGAAAGCTTTTCCTGTTATTAAACAGGCTGGCTTCCTTCTCCCAAATACCTTAGCAAGTGATGTCTCAGTATCTTAGACCTGGTTCCCTTCTGGGGAGGTGTGTTCAGGGAACATTTGATTAAAATGGAATCATACGGACTAAAGACAGCTCTCACCCCTATTTGCTTTATCCCGAACCATATCATTATCAGACTCTGGGTGGCATTAAACTACCCACAGGAAGACTACCGTGTAAAAATAAATTTTCGGAAACAAATGCATCACACATTAGAGATCTGAGCCTCACACCAAATACAGACAAAAGTCCCCTGGTGCACTTGGCAATAAATCGAATCATCACACTGTACACCTCTAACTTCTGCTATGTTATATGTCAATTACATCTCCATAAAGCTGGGGAAAAAGAGTGAACAGAGGTTAAAATACAAGTGAATGAAACTTGTATTCACGTGAAATAGAGGTTAAAATACAAGTGAGTGCCTGGGTAGGAATTTAAAGTTTCATTGAAAATAAAATAGAAATAAATTGTTTAAAAAGGGGTGGGGCTGTTTTGGCAACAGCTGCCCTCATCCACCCCCTGAACAGAAAACAGTGCCCTCCTGAGTTAGGAGTGAGCCCACATCAGGGGCCAAGCTCACTGCACTTGAACTTGAGGAGCCAGGAGTCCTGCCCTCTGGTCCATTAATAGAAAGCTTCCGAAATCAAATTCTTTTTTTTTTTTTTTGCAGTACGCAGGCCTCTCACTGTTGTGGCCTCTCCCGTTGCGGAGCACAGGCTCCGGACGCGCAGGCTCAGCAGCCATGGCTCACGGGCCCAGCCGCTCCGCGGCATGTGGGATCCTCCCGGACCGGGGCACGAACCCGTGTCCCCTGCATCGGCAGGCAGACTCTCAACCACTGCGCCACCAGGGAAGCCCTGCTATTTTTAATTATATGGAGAAAATGGAAATGATTTACATTTTAACAATCTCTTTCCTGAATTCAGGATGTCTTATTTAGATTTGCCAAAATTATCTAATAGTTATAAGACAACACATCTTGGAAAGCCTATAAAAACCTTTCATTAATAAATTACATGGAGTGGGGCTTCCCTGGTGGCACAGTGGTTGAGATTCCGCCTGCCAATGCAGGAGACACGGGTTCGAGCCCTGGTCCGGGAAGATCCCACATGTCGCGGAGCAACTAAGCCCGTGCACCACAACTCCTGAGCCTGCGCTCTAGAGCTCGCGTGCCTAGAGCCCGTGCTCCACAGCAAGAGAAGGCACCACAATGAGAAGCCCGCGCACTGCAAGGAAGAGTAGCCCCGCTCACCACAACTAGAGAAAGCCCGCGTGCAACAACGAAGACCCAACGGAGCCAAAAATAAATAAAATAAATAAATTTATAAAAAAAAAATTTGGTGATGTCCTTAGCCACTGAAAACTACCTCAAAAATAAATAAATAAATTACATGGAACAAGCTGTATGTAACATTTCTTCATTCATCTTATATGTATTTACAACTTTCCATCAGACTTTGAGTTGAAGGTATCTTTATGTAATCATAATTACCTTGACAACTCTCTATGAAAAGAATTCATGTCATGATGCACCAATCGTACACACTGAACTACGTTTCCACAATTCTGCATCCATGTAGCTGGGACAAAAGGGCTCATCCACCCTACCTCCACCTCTTCCATAACACAGACAGGACAAAGGGCAGGCTGGGTTGCTTCTGACACGACGTGGCTTCGAGATGCTTCATTCCTTAGTTTTAGAATTTACACCACAAAACTGGGGACAAGCTACAAAATTAAGACGAGCAGTAATTCTATTTACTGACAATACTCGGAAGAACTGTAGCTAGTGCGATGGTAGCACCGTCACTGCAGCCACTCAGACTTTCTTCTGACAGTGGATACACGAGAAGGTGAAACAGATAGTTCGTGAAGGTAACACAAGCAAGTTTATCATCAGAACCAAGTGACTTGATGGAAAAGAAACTTCAGCACTTTGTAATGAAGACGTGACTCAGATGAAATATTAAGTGTCCTAAGATGTTCATTTTCGAGTGCGTGGCAAGGCTTCCGACTGGGATGTTGGGATTAACTGACAAAGGGCCCCGTATCCTGTCTTCCGCGTCCTCCTCTCACCCGTTCTCGGGGCTTGTTAGCTGCTCTGGGCTGCTGGGGGTTCTCTGTCCAAAGGTCTGTGGGCCACGTCCATGCTGAGACCTATATGCACCTAGGCCAACTCTTAAGTCTTTTCTTATTATCCTCATGAACAGTGTGAAAATCAGCGGCTGGCCCCGAAGAACAAGGTCAGTGAGTGAGCTTTCCAGCCACAGAGCTGCACAGTCTGGGCTCTTTAAACGGCCTCATTTGTTTGATCTTCCTCCGTTCATGGATCTCTTCTTCATTTCCGTTATTATAAGAAAACCAACATCGTTTTTTCTCCAAAGCCAACAAATGTTTTCAGTACAGAATTCCCTGTACATGCTTTATAGATTTTCTTCATAGTTAAAAAAAAAGTACTGCAGGTTTAGATGCACATAAACCCACATATGCGTTCTTAGAAGGAACGATCTCCGTCCACACTGACTTTAGACTCTTTCTGACTTTATTAGACAAAGACAGGACGTCTCAAGGAAACAGAGGTGCTATCCAGGAGCCCGCGCAGCGTGCTTGTGGCCCATCGGCCGCGTCCCTGATCTGGGGCAGGAAGGACCGAGGATGAGAGCAGCCCTGTCTGTGCAGAACAGGGCTTGCGGGGCCTGGGAGCCCCTGTTGCTGTGATTCTGCCCTTTCATACTCAAGGCCGGCATCGTTCTTCCAGAAGAACGTACACCAACAATGTGTGTGCTCACATTCAGGGAACGCTTGTACACACCAAGCCCAATTCAGCAAAGGCCACCTCCTCACCTGGACGAGAAGGCAGGGACAGGGCCCAGGGGCCCCCGGGGTCAGAGCCCACCTCGCTCAGTCACCACCTGCCCCACCCCAAAACCTGATGTCAGACCCTTCCATCTGGAAGGATCTTCTGCTGTATTGGGTGCCAGATCACAACCAACAATCAATTTCCAACCAAACTGATCAATCAGTCAAAGCAAAGCGATCTAGAAAAACCAGAGAAAGAGAGAGGAGGGGAAAGGGTAGCCGTAGGGGACCTGAATTCTCATTAACTTGACCGTGAATGGACAGCATATAAGTATTGGGCATAAGAACATCACAGAGGAAGACAAAGGTGAGGAACTGCTTCCAAGATGCTCCCATAACTAATTCATCTCTCAGCCAGGATGGTGCTGGGGTGCGGTGCTGGGTAGCTGGAGTGACAAGAGGAGAAAAGAATGCGGCTGCCCTGGATGGCCTTAGAGATAAGCTGTTAGTTAAAAAAAAAAGACTCCTGAAATTTAATTTAAATATATTCTCCTATAACATACAAGAAGTTATGAAGGATGGAAAGACCTTCTCCCCAGGTTCCCCCACATTTAATGGGGGACAGAGTCCTGTTCCCTCTGGGCTTCCTTAAGTCACTGCTGTGCCCACACCGAATCCGTCGCTGCCTTACCTGGGGTGGCGGCTGAGTGGCCAGGTGATGGGCATCTCCTCTCTCCTGAGCCAGCTGCTTTCTGGCAGTGAGCGCGTCCTGAGTTAGCGCTGGTTCTGGCACTGAGTTGTTGAGTCTCGAGAAATCAGTAGTTTCTGTAAAGCTTTCAGGGTGAGCTTGAACTGGAACTGCTCCGCCCACCAGACCCCGACTACTGTTTGAGTCCAAGGATGCTGAACTTGCACTCTCTGGATTGAGAGAGTGAACGTCTTCTCCAGGGAGCTCAGGATAAGAAGCGCAAGAAGAGATGTCGTCACCACAGCTGGGATTTTGCATCAGCGGCCAGGCGTCCGAAAACTCGCCACAGACGGACCTCGGAAGGGACCCAAAGAAAGTCGGCACTGCTTCCCCCGCTGGACCTGTGTCTCTGGACACATGTTCGAAAGAGCTGTAAGTACTCTACTGGGAGAAAAACCTACTACAAAGCAACATTCCAGCTATGCTTTTCAGTTTTCTAGATGAAATAAACAACAAGTTATTGAGTCAGAATTCTCACACTTCCTTTGTTATAAACTTCCTTCAATACAGTAAGTTAAATTACTATGTTTACTTTAAAACCAAATTTTTATACCTACTTCTAACCAATATAAACTTAATCCGATGTCTAAAATAGGCAGTTTCCTGGGTCTTAATTGAGTTCCTTTGATTGCTGTTCTAAAATTCTCTGAGTATGTGACATGCTAAAAATTACTTACGGATGATGGAAGTGTCACAAATCATGAATATAAGACAAAAACAAAATTAGTGGAATATAAAGAATGTTACCCTGGCTATCAGTAACCCTGAGACACTTACCTAGTTCTTGCCAAAGTTCCCACCCCCTACAATGTCTAGAATGTTATTAATGACACTAAAAAAGTGATGTCCCATAGTTTCCCATGAAAACTGGTACGTGAGTAGCCTGTATATTTGCATGCGGGAACACGAAATTATATAGATTAAAAGCACCCATTTACCTGTCCTGAAGAATGGCCTTGGAGTGCACCCTACAAGCAGGAGTCTCCCGGCCGACGCTGCAGGCCCCGTCACAGCACGGGGATGGGATGAGATGCACGGGCCCTAGGAAAGCCGGCAGGGCTGTGAGGAGCAGTGCTTGTTTATACCAGTTCAACACTGCTCTCGAAAATTTAGCTATTCCCCTTTGGGTGACTTTCGGGGGGAAAGGGGTTATGAGGTTTAATGTTTTCTCTTTTTTCTTATCTTAAAAATGATGGACCACTTCTATGAAGGACCCGGAAGAGTCAAATTCCTGGAGACAGAGAGTAGGATGGTGGGTCCCAGGGGCTGGAGGGCAGGAAGAATAGGGGGTGAGTGTTTAAAGGGGACAGGGTTTCAGTTTCGGGTCGTGGAGAAGCTCTGGGGATGGTGGTGATGGTTTCACAACAATGTGAACGTGCTTAATGCCCCCCAACTGTACACTGAGAAACGGCTAAAACGGTAAATTTAAGGTGATGTCTATTTTACTACAATGAAAATAAGGATGAAGAGGAATGATGAGAGGGTACGTGAAATGAGACTTTCACCTGTGGCTGACGAGGGCGGAAAGAGCACAGGGTTTCTGCAGAGTGGGCTAGCCATGCGGCACAGAACATACACGTCTAAACCCTTTAACCCCACACACACACAACTTTTTGTTTTTTTACTGCTAGGAATGTATCTTAAAGAATAACTATCTACGTGCACACAGCTTTGCAAACTATTATGTTCACTGAAGCGGTATGTATGTTTGGTTACAAAGATAATACACATTCACTGAAGAAAAAAACTTTAAAAACAGAGAGATTAGATCAGAAATTAAAAAATGAATCTTCCTTAATTCCATAAGCTGCAAGACACTGTCCACGTTTCTGAACAGCCTTCTAGACGTCTCTCTCTACATATACAGACATATGTAATTCTGATTTTATAAAACTATAGATATAGTAAAACATACAGACAAAATTAGGAAATGAGCGTTAATCACACTGTTGTGTAAGAGAACATTCTTGTTCTTAGGAACCAAGCACTGAAGTAAAGGGACACCTTATCTGCAACAGATGTTTCTCTTTTTCTGGCTGCACCGCACAGCTTGTGGGATCTCAGTTCGCCAACCAGGGACTGAACCCAGGCCACAGCAGTGAAAGCCCAGAATCCTAACCACGAGGCCACCAGTGAACTCCCTGCCACTGATTTTTAAATGGAAATTTAAAAACTGTGTGCATGTCTATGTAAAGCACACAGTTGGCCCTCGAACAACATGGATTTGCACTGTGTGGCTGCACGTATTGGAGGATTTTCCTCAACAGTAAATACTACAGTGCCACACGATCAGTGGGTATTTGGCTCCGAGGATGTAGGACGGATACGGAGAAACCGTGAACACAGGGAAGCCGCAGATACAGAGGGCCAACTCTAAGTTACAAGTTGATTTTTGACTGGGCGGAGAGTGGGTGCCCCTAACCCCCAAGTTGTTCAAGGGTCGACTGTGTACACCCACCATACTTAGAAAGAGATAAAAATGATACAGCAAATGTGGACATGAGATAAAATGTTAATACTGGGGGAATCTAGGGACAGGGTATGTGGGAATTCTTTGTCCTATTCTTCCAACATTTTTGTAAGTCTGAAATTATGTCAAAATAAAAGTGAAAAGAAAACAGGCACTGTCACTAAGGAAGAAGCAATTTATATGATGAGCGACACTGAACCTGGGCGGGTGACAGCGGGGGCGGGTGCTGTCCAGTCTCTGTGTTCTGTTTCAACAACGTGCGACAAAGCCTTCCACGTATTTAATCTTCCTTTTAGATAGAAGTGACGATGAGGCAGAGTTTGCACAAAGCTGTACTTGATCACATTGAAACCCAAGTTTCTCTCTCAAGCAATCCTGTTTGCTAACTCTGATCTAGGGGCAGCGCCTGGTGCAGCATCTAGAAAATGCGGTGCTTGGGCCGCCTTGAGAATCACCAAGGCATCGGTGCTGTCGGGAGCTGAGTCTACGATCTCTGCAGGCAAAGGCAAAACCAGATGCACGCATGCCATGGCAATCCCATGTTTTGTTCTTAACCCTAAAGCAGAAGACAGTAGTGGCCAGTAGAGAAATAATTACGTTGAAGATGCCTTATCCCACATATTAAATATTAGACTGAAAAGCTGAACCCTTCAATTTCTTGAAAAGAAAGATCGGACAGTTCTGAGACAATAAGCAATTGAATTGGGAAATGTTTAACTTCAAGGAAGGTTACAGGAGACAAAATGCTGCTGCGCTATTGCAACCACAGGTGCCGGGGGACCCGTGAGGGGTGGATGGGGCAGGTGGCGGGCAGGCTTCTGGAAGGGCTGCGGCCGCGTCGATTTTTACTTTGCAGAGGAGGTGAGTTTGTGGGGACAGGGGCAGGAAGTGTGCCAGCTGGTGTGACCTTTGCCCGTTTTTGCCCACGTTAGAAACCAAGTCCATCTGAATCACAGGCAGACGCGGCTGTGTCATGCCTCACAGTTATTGCTTTTTCCCAAAGTGAAGGTTTGTGGCCACCTTGTGTCAAGCAGGTCTGTCGACAGCATTTTTCCTACAGCATCTCCTCACTTTGTGTCTGTGTCCCATTTTGGTAATTCTCACAATATTTCGAATTTTTCATTATTTTTTCATTATTATTATATTTGTTCTGCTGATCTGTGATCAGGGATCTCTGATGTTACTACTATACTCGCTGAAGGCTCAGACGACGGTTAGCATTTTTCAGCAATAAAGCATTTTTAAATTAAGGTGTATACATTATTTTTTTAGACATAATGCTGTTGCACACTTAACAGACTTCAGTACAGTGCAAACATAACCGCTATATGCACTGGGAAAGCCCAAAATATCACGTGACTCGCTTTACTGCAATATTCACTTTATTGCAGTGGTCTGGAACCGAACCCACAGTATCTCCGGGGTCTGCCTGGACTTCCCTAAACTTTCACTTCTGTCAATAACCCCAGAGGCAATTATGGTTTGTGGAAAACCCTGCAATAGGTCTCCCTCCTCCCTCTTCTTTAAGATATCCCAAAACACACTAAGACACTTACATGCAGGTTCAGATGGAATCCACCAGACAAGGATGGAGATGGATCCCCTGCTCTACAAAAGGCTCATATTATTTTAAATCAATTCACCCCAAAATAAAGGCAAACTTGCTTAAAAAGTTACTGAGAAATTCTAGAATTTTAATGAGATGCTTCTTTTCTGTTAAATACTTAAGAGACACAAAACATCCAAAACATCAGGGGACAGGGGAGAACGACTGAACTAGATTAGCTTTAACTAGAAAACTGAGTGGGAGCAGTTCTTTGCAGCTTCAGGGCCTGCATTCCTAGTGGCCCCCAAGCGCTGAACTTACCGCAGGTCTGGGCCGAGTCCCGGTGGCACTGACAACAGGCGTGGGGCGCAGGGCCGCTGAGCCGAGGTCTGTCGAAACAGGACAGTTCAGAACCGTTGTACTGCAGGTCCTGTGCCCTCAGGGACCCTGCGGAGGCCGAGAACTCCGTCAGCAAGACAGCTTCCCCAGGAGGAGCCCACAAACATCCCAGTGCAACCAGAACTACCCCGGCTTTTGCAGTTATAAAGGAAAGGAGAGCTGTTGTTCACATCTAAAAATACTTCTTACACGGAAGCAAAGATACGAAACAATCGGTCAAGACAGCTCGAGCTGTAAGGTACTTGTGTTGCCAGAGCTCAGACGAGCTGTGTTTCTGCCGAGGGGCGGGGGTACCCCTGCCTCCTCAGGTCCCCGGGAAGTGATGCTGCCCAGTGGCCGCGCCCTCAGCGCCTTTTGGCAGGAGGCCTCTTGGGGAGCAGGCCCCTGGGACGCCTGTTTCCACGTGCTCTCTCTGTCCCTTTGGCTGCAACCTGACTCTCCTCTTAGGTTCTCGTCGAACACCCGGATGGCAGTGATGACCAACAAAACACCCTCACCAAGACGCTAAGACACAGAAAGGGCTCAGAACTCACAGCTGGGTTTCTTCTCCATAAACTGCCGCTTACAGTATATGACGCAGAGGATGAGCAGGGCCAGCAGGACGGTGGCCAGGGCGCTGCAGATCACGGCAGCCAGGGCCGTGTCCCGTGGGCTGGAGGCCGTGGACGGGATCCTCACCAGGTTGACCTTGCTGGTACCTGAAAACCACGGGGATGGAATCAGCACATCTCGACCACCCAAGGGACTCAGGTGCTCACACTGAACTCGGGGTCCCCTGCAGCAGTGGCCTTCATGCAACATCGATGAGACAAGGGGGAGGTGTTCTAGCGGGCTCAGACTCTCCCTCCGCCTGGGGGATCGCTTGAATACCGCACCTCTCCCTGCGCCTCTCCTCTGTTCCCATGACACCAACCACACGCAGCCCCGACACGTGTGCTGTCGGGCCCGTTGGACCAGAACCATCTGCGAGTTGGGAATCTGTCATCTTGCTCTTCCTCCCCAGCACTTGGCAGTGTGGGCCGCAGAGCAAGCACTCGATATGCACCCTTTAATTGGAATTAGACCTTCTACAGTTTTAAGCAGGCTGAACTAAAGTATGCTTTGGGGGTCCACTTTAGGGGAAAACCAGGACTTGGATCATTCATAACCTCACAGCAGGCCCCCAATTTCTGAGACAGTGAACATTTTTTAACGCCTTAGCTGTTAAATTACTGAACAACACCTAAGTTTTGGAGAAAAAAACCGAACACTGTTGTGATCTCAGATTGACAGCACTTCTCAGTTTGGACGAAGCACATCTTGAGGGCCGTTTGCCCCTGTGTCTCACGGTGATGGTAATGGACTTGGCAGCCCTAGAGATGACAGGCTGGTGTCTGCATCTGTGCTGCACACGGCACAAAAGGCCACCTGGTACTTTCTCCCCACCCCTGAGTGCACAGGCCCCACCCCTGACTGCACAGGCCCCACCCCTGAGTGCACAGGCCCCACCCCCATCCCAACCCTTGAAGCCTGGTTTCCACTGTACAACCCCTGCGGCTAGAGCCAGAGAGAAACTTCAGGGTTGACATTATTGAATCATAAAAATACGACCGCAGGAGCGATCGTTTTGGAATGTTGAATCTTGGTGTATCTACACTCAGTGATTCTGGGCCACCCTTGTACACGTTTCTTATTGCCCCTGGGAAAGGCACATAAACCATATACCTTGGACCTGGATGAATAAGAATCTTAATCTAATCATACATTTTGAAGGATATCTGTTTGTAAACATGTGTTAATATTCATAAACAAATAGCGCTTCTAGCTATGTAGACATAGTGTCATAATCAAATCGCACACGTTAGATGTTCATCACACAGCAAGTTAAATAGATTACACCTCTGACCTGATAGAGATGAAATCTAAACCTGAAACAGCCTCTGTCGCTGGACAAATTCACAAGAGGACGTATGAACACAAGCACAGCTGTGCAAACACTGGTAAGTAAATACACGAATAGGAATTTATATCGAATGCAAGTAAAATCGTGGGCTACGCTTGGGAAACATTAAGTATTACCTGTTGCGACCAAATGGTGAAGTTGATTTATGTTTGTGAGAAAGTGGTTTAGTTCAGAGTGAGATCAGGCCCCTTAGCTGAAACTTTCCACCAAATAACCAAGCTCTAGTCAATACTAGGCTTTAGCAGAACTGTTATCAAAATGAGACTGAATACATTATTTGAGTCGAAGATAAAGTTCCTGACTACGATGTAAGGATTAAGTTAAACTCATTGATCAATGGAGTATTAGATATTCAGAAAAACCCTACGAGGAACCAGGAATTCAGGTTAAAGTAGAACAAGATTAGAGTCTTCTGGGTTCTTATTGTTTAAAACCTTTCTAAAATGGATGAGTCAACTTCCTTGCCTTCACAGAAAAGGAACCGTTTCTAACATAAATCAGCTGAAATGCCCTCAAATGGGTATATTTGTAATTTGGTGGTTGGTGACTCAGGGCTCATTTTCCCCAAGCCAGTCAGGAAAGTCTTGGTAACACATATCTTTCCAAGGAAGCGCACTAATACTGTGATATCAGTGCTACTGAGTTGTCATACTAACATCCATTTTAAACATAATTACACCAAATAAGCTACTTCTCTATGCATTTCCCAGGCAGGAGCATCTGAAGACGAACAAGAAAATACAGACATTTCACCTCTCAGTTTCTGACATCTATATACGAAAAGGCATCTTGTTAATGCAAACACCTCTCCCAAGAGTCCCCATGGGAAGCACGCTCTGAAAGCCACATTCTTGATTCTTGTTTATATGGACAAGTTTATGACAACCCTGACAGCAAACACCATCTTTTTTTTTTTTTTTTATGGGAAATGGGTTCATCATTCTCAAGTTTGTCACATCAGCAATGCAGACGTAACTACAGAAGCTATGAGAGACTGGGCCGAATATCACTAGATTTTAGAACTACCCTCAGAAACTCATTCACATCAGTTCCCGATAAAAGCCTATCTTCTTATCATTCTTTTGACTTGAGCAGTAAAAACAGAGGGAAGGGAGCGGTACCAGCTGTATGACGTGGCTTCTACCCTACTAAGTCCTGGCTCAGAAAAGGACTTACTGACTACAAACCAAAAAAGATTGCTTCTCTGACCTGTCGTTGCTGCCATGATACTGAGATTCAAGATTCTTTCCACCCACGGCTCTGACTCAATTCCCTGGCCAAGCACCTCGATGCCTACAAGGCACCTCACCCTCACCTTGCTAGGATCCTGAGGGTACTTCCAAGGAACCAGGAATAGGACTACCCGTATTCTCTGGAAAGTTCTAACTTTTCTGGAACACAAAGGCACGTCTTACCCTCACCAATTATCAGATTCCTCCCTGATCTCAGCACTACCCTTTGGCAAGTTACTTCAGAGTGAGAGCTGTTTCTTCACTTAAATTTTACGTTACAGGACACACTGTACGTGGGTTCAGTTTCACACTGAACATTTCAGTGGGCTCAGCTCAACTGGACGATGATGTACTGAGTGTCTGTAGCGACTAAGACGTCTCAGTCCTACAGGGCACGACGTTCGCTGAGAGAGGATCTGAACAGATGAGAACACGGGGGTTACCTGCAAGGCCTGGCAAGTGTTTCTATAAGGCCTGCTCCCCCCTTTGGAGTGGGACAAGGTGAGTGAATCCGAGTAGCTGAGACACCCTCCTTGCACCTCAGCCTCCAGAGAGCTTCAGAACGTGGCTGGGGAGACGTGTGTGTCGGGGGGGTTTGTTGCCGGGCTCCGACTGCTTTCAGGAATGTCCGAGCAAGAGTTCAGGCCGGAGTGGACCTTTCCTCCACCTGACGCTGACGTGCACCTCCGGTGACCTCACCCTCCTGACGATGGGGTGAAGTCCGTTGACCACCCTCTATTTACAGAGGAGAAAACCCAGACTTTGAGGGACTTGCTCAAGGTCACACAGCAACATGCAGGCAGCTTGAGAACCGGAACCTGGCCTTCGGATCCTTTCTGGTGGACCACCCTGTCCAGGGATGCAGGTAAAACATCTGTCAGGTAACGACAAGCAGAATGTGGCTCATCTCTGTGGGGAGAAGCTGGCCGGGCCCCAGAGAGACCACGGGCCTCCTGATCACAGACCTGTCCACGTGTCCAGGTGTGCAGGTGTCCAGGTGTGCATGGAAGCTGGTTCCACTTGAGGGCCTCTGGCCCAGCGTGGATCTCAGTGTCGCACGATGAGCTGGGCAGAGGGGAAACTCTACGGAGGGGCCTGAGTCTGGAATGGATTCGAGGGCGAGATGGCAGGAGGGGCAGTGCCCAGACGCCCTCCACTAGTAACTGCAGCTCTGCTTCCTCTCGAGCCCCCTGCTTGTTCAACCTCACGCCTGAGTAGGCTGTGTTTAAAAACCTGCTGAACAAAACCTCCCTCTCCCCAGAGCCCACTCTCCACAGAGGGTGCTAAACAGGGAGGACGGAGCTGGTTGGCACCATCTGGCCCCTCCCTGAACCTCAGCCTCCCCAGGGACGATTACACAGGGGCTCATACGTGGCACCGAGATCCACTGCGAGGGGCCGTGAGAACTTCTCTCAGGGCGGAACGAGCTTCCATGCACGCCTGCACACCCGGACAGGTCTGCGCTCAGGAGCCCGTGACCTCCCTGTGGCCTGGCCGGCTTCTCCCCACGGAGATGAGCATGGTCTTCACAGCAAAGAACAGGATTACGTCAGACGCTGCATGTCACTTCTCTGAACTTTACATTCCCAGTCCAAGCTGCTTTCCCAACTCCAGAGTCACACACCCAACGGCCAGCTGGACGTCTCCACATGGATGGGGAAGCACCTAAGCCCGGCATATCCAAAAACGAGCTCTCCACCACCCCGCCCCACCCTCTTCCCAGCACCCGCCCTGCGCCCCATGAATCCCTCCTCCCTGCCATGGCCTCGGCCTGCAGCACCCTCCCCGGGCTTCGAGCATCACCCCTCCACTGCTGTAGCTCTTTTCTCAAGTGTCACCTACTCAGTGAGGCTTCCCTGCCGAACTCCTTCAAACTGTCACCTCTCTCCAATGCCCCCCGGCTTTCCTTTCCTCCCCAGCACTTGCCACCATCTGACATTTCATATATTTAACTTGGGTGCTTCCTTGTCATTCTTCCCTGTGGTGGGAGCAGTACAGCCCACTCTGCTTCCCCAAACCCACCCCCTGCCTTGTGCTGAAGCTGGTCCAGCAAGAGGCTACACTTCCCAGCCTCCTTTGTAGCCAAGTGTGATACGTCCAAATCAGAGTCAAGGGGGCCCGGGAGGACGAGCAGAAGGGATGGGGTGGCATCTGCGTCACCTCCACTTTAGGGACAAATTACCCCAGCGTCCCCTTCGCTGGGGCTGGAGCTGCATGTGGCAGCAGCCCAGTCTGGGTCCTATGGGTGAGGAGGACAGATGAGGAAGCTACCCAAAGGCTGGCAAAGCAGCAGGGGCCAGGCGCTGGGCCTCTGAAGGACACCTGCGGCACAGCTGCTCCACCAGCTGCACCACCTGCACGGTTACAGAACAGAGAGGACCTGCTGCCTTCCAGAGGCTGCACTACTGGGGGGCTTCCCTGTTACAGCTGCTTAGCCTTGAGCACAACCAATTAAATCCCTCCCTGAAATACAGGCTCCACAAGGGCAGAGATGTCATAGGTTTTGTTCACCACTGTACTGATGATACTTACAAGAGTTCTGGGCACACAGCTGGTGCCCAATAAATATAAACGATGACACGAATGCACGTCTGTGAAAGAAACTGGAAAACCCTAAGCGTTCCCCGAAGTTCGTTAAGCGGCAAACTGTCCAGTCACTGAGCTGAGATTATACCCACAATGCGTGTGTCCTTCATCCCTCCACCTCTGGCTGGTGACAGTACAGGTGCAAACAGCTGGGGGGAAATAACAGTTTCGTCTGCAGGCACTCACTTTACGTTATGTTAACCTGACTCTGGGAGAAAAAGCAAGGGTTGCTCAGACTTATCAATACACAAGCCTTGAAGGTCATTGGCGATAACCTCAGAATGAGAATGAAACAAAAATTTATCTCCCTCTATTCAATCTGAATTAGCGCCCCATGGACTCGTCAAAAAGGGATCTTATTTAAGTGATTATCCGCCAAGTGTGATCTTAGTTAAACATCCACACTTAGCAACAACTGACTCATAGTGAATTACCAAAGAGGCCAGAAAAGGAGAGGACCTTCAGGGGCTCCGTCACATCTCCCAACAAAAACTGCTTTGGTGTCAATTTCAGAAACTGACTGTTAGGCAAATTGGATCCAGGGAACGATGAAATCGCATTCCTATCATTTTACCAAATTAGGCATCTTTATCTTACATTTTTACCCACGCCTTCCCCCTAAAACCACTCAGAGGGATGGAGAAAATTACATGAACATTTAGAGATCTGCTAACAACAGAAGGCCATGAATTTTTTTTTGTAGAAAGTCATCCAAATTATCATCAACATTATCACAGACACCAAACACCTACAGAGGGCCGGCCTCTTACTACCCACTTGTGGAATGTCATAATAATCCTTCACAGCGCGGGTTTTACAGATGAAGACGTCTGTTCAAATCTATAAACAGTTTTTCATTTAAACCACCATTGGGTATTCATATTCTGGAAAGCAAACCAAACTACAGGTTCCTTGGTCCGTACTGCGTTTGGCTGGCTTCTTTGATTTCAACATGAGTATATTTTTACAAATTGATTTCTTTCCTCATTTTCTTCAACCAAATTTACTGTAATATAAAGTATTCAACAATTTGAATACAAGATAGATTATTTTTTAAAAATGAAGACATCTGTACAAATCTTTAAACATTTGTACATCTTTTGTACATTTGTACATTTGTAAATCTTTTCATTTAAACAACCATCGGGTGCTTGAATCTAGATTTAGGCCCGATTTGTCCGTCTGCTCTTTTTAAAAAAATTAAGCTATGCTCCTTCCAATATTCCAACAATATTGCTTAGAGCAAAAAATATACTGTGGTGTGAAGGACTGCTAGTTCAAATTTTGTACAGACCAGTAAATTCTACTTAATTAGCTAACATATACAATATAACTTGACCTAACTTAAAACAAACAGAGCTTCACAAATTCAACCTCTCTTGCCCCAAGATTAAACAGGCTCTTGCATGTTATTGCAGCGAAAAAGAACACATGGCTCCTTAAATTTATTTTTTAAATGTTCTTTGTAAGGTCTATATGGTAAGGTCTATATAGAACTAGGTGAGCGTCAGATAAATAGAGTGGGGAAGAACCAGTTGTAAATGAACTAATTATGCTTTCTGTCTGGGCTTCCATGTTTAAGATCTCACTAATGCCTTGTGTTTTCATCAGAGAGTTCACATAAGAAAATAATACAGCCGGTGTCACACTGTGTGACAGATCACTGTGGGAACTCCAGCAGCACTGGGAATGCGAGCCTTTCCACTTGTCGATGACCCTGCTTTGGCACATGCAACTCAATTAACGATTAGTTCAGGAAGATAAGCTTACAATTTAGACGTTTGCGAATAATTTTCAGTAATATATTTTATCTTTGACTTTTATATTTCTTTCGAGTAGAGTACACATCAATCCATTGCTTTCTGTGCTCTTTCCTCACCACAACCACTACCAACCAAAAAACCCCACGTTGAATAACTGCTTAACAAATTTAAAACCTGATGAATCGATTTCTAGCTATGTTCTTTCATTAAAAAAATATATTAATGAACAGCATTTTGCAATCTTAACTGAGGCAAGGATACAGTCCTGGAGTGTAAGGTTTATCTTGTTAATCTAAACTGGTTAAACAAAAATATCTATGGTAACACTCAATGTATGAATTCCAGATGTACTAAAGAAGTCTGCCAATAAACAAAATAGTTGGATTTTTTTTCCCTCTTCTAATTTATTTGTTTATTGAGGTATAGTTGATGTGCAGAATTATATAAATTTCAGGTGTAACGATGTAGTGATTCACAATTTTTTAAGGTTGTATTCCATTTATAGTTATAATAAAATATAGGCTATATTCCCTGTGTGGCACATTATATCCGTGTGTCTTATTTATTTTATGCATAGATCCTCTTCTAATTTAGATGAGGGTATTGATATGCAATTATGATTTACATTTTTTTTCACCTCCTCCCCTTTCTCTTGCCCTGCCTGCCCCTAGTTAAAAGGGACACACACATTAAAAGAAGGCTTCTATTCTTTTTTTTTTTTGGCATTTGAAGTATCCTTGGTTTTATTTAAAATAATAATAATGATGATGATAATGATGATGAAGGAGGGGCAAGAAGACATGATTACATTTTATTTGACATGCTAGAATAGCACTGTTCCTTTTTCTTTCCAAGTGGAATTTGCTGATTATGGATAACAAAGGAACATGTAAAGAAATAATATCAGTAATTTATTTCTGAGAAATGAAGACAGAGAGTATCAAAAGTGTCCCTGAGTATTTTCTTCTGATTTTTTTATAGACCTAATAAAACTATTTCTTACTTTTCTAAATGCAAAGTATAAAGAATATAAGTAAATATAAAGTATGGTTCTTAGCCTCAGGCAAGTTATAACCCAGCCGGGAGGAACACACAGTGTAATTCTTATTCATGGAGATATCCTCACCTGAATGTGCCCAGGTTGTTTTTTTTTGGCCAGCCATGGGGATAAAAGTTTGTTAATGAGGATGTTGGAGTACATTGTAGAAGAGGCTTGAATCCTCAGTGATGTCAAATACGAAATGGAGTATCTAAACTGAGGGTGGGCAAACTTTTCCTGGGAAGGTTTGCAAGCACTCAACTCTGCTATTGCAGTGAAAAGGAGCCACAGACAATATGTACATGAATGGCTAGGACTGCATTCCCATAGAAAGAGCCGTAGTTTACTGATCCCTGCTCTGCATCCTCTGCACTGCCTACCACCAGATTTCATTTATCTGTTGAGATAAACCCTTTGGAGTTCAAGCCACCGGCATATTCCTCTGAAATAAACAATAAATAAAACAGTCGGATTTTTAAAATCCATTTTATATCAAGCACTCTGACACTGGATGTAACGTAATGTAAAAGAGTGAGTCTTCATCTTTTTACTTATCTTTCATTTTAAACTTTGGTCTTTGAACTATGTGGTTTGTTTTTCAATAACCGATAAAAAAAACATTATTTGAAAATGAGATTTTTTTCTGTTTGCACAGAAAAAAATATATTTTTTAAACTGAATTGATTTTTTTTATTGTGGTGAAATATACGTAACATAAAATTTATATTTAGTGACACTGAGTATATTCACAACATTGTGAACCATCGCCTCTAAAGTGATGGTTGTCCTCCCCCTTTTTGCCCGTGTCTTGGTAAACACTAACCTGCTTTCTGTCTCTATGAACTTGCCTACTCTGGGTATTTCATATAAATGGAATCATAAAATATCATGTGACCTTCTGTGTCTGGCTTCTTTCACTTAGTGGAATGTCTTCGAATTTCACCTACGTTACAGCGTGCATCAGAACTTCACTCCTTTTTATGACTGAATAACATTCCACTGTATGGATGGACCACATTTCGTTTACTCATTCATCAGATGGTGGATATCTGAGTTGTCTCCACCCTTTGGCTACTATGAATAATGTTGCTATGAACATTTACGTTCAATCTTTTCCCATATATGTTTAAACTTTTCACGAAGATACACAGCAATGGTTCCACATGCTATCAAAAGGTACGTTATTGTTATTTCACTAAGGAATTAAGTTAATCAGTCACTCACCTATTTAATGTTACTACACTAAAGCATTAAGTTAATTAGTAAGTCAGGAAATAAAAACAATTCCTGGGCAAACCAAGAGAAGAGTGGAAGGAGACAGCGCCAGAGAACTGGTCAGGATCAGTGCATGTGGGGATCTGTAAACCATAGTGAGGAGTTTGAATTCTAGTCTAAGAATAATAGGAAGTACTCAACGATCGCAGAACACATTTCTAGCAGCAAATGTCTACATTTAAAAAGATCTGAAATCAATAACCTAATGTTTAACTTTGTGACATTAGAAAAATAAGAGCAAACTGAACCAAAAGCTAGCAGATGGAATGAAATAATAAAGATCAGAGCAGAGACAAATAAACAGAGAAAAACAACAGAGGCAGTAAAACCAAAAGCTGGTTCTTTGAAAAGATCAACAAAATTGATGAAACTTAGATTGACAGGAAAAAACGGGAGAAGACTCAAATAACTAAAATCAGAAATGAAAGAGCAGACATTGCTATGGACTTTACAGAAATAAAAAGGGTTATAAGAGAATATTATGAACAACAAATTGGATAAACTAGGTAAAATAGAAAAATGCTTAGAAATACACAAGCCAACAAAACGGGCACAGAAGAGACAGAAAACCAAAACAGAGAGACTATTATCTCATATTCCATCTCATGACAAAGAGATGGAATCAGTAATCAAAAACCTCCTGACAAAGAAGAGCCCAGAACCAGATGCCTTCACTGGTGAATTCTACCAAATATTTAAAGAAAAATCAACACCGTTCCTTCTCAAACTCTTCCAAAAAATGAAGAGGAAAGAAGAGTTCCTAACTCATTCTGTGAGGCCAACACTATCCTGATACCAAAGCCAGATAAAGGCACTAGAAGGAGAGAGAACTACAGATCAAGATCCCTTACAGATATAGATGAAAAACCCCCAACAAAAATAGTAGCAAATCAAAGTCAGTGCATATTAAAGGATTATACACCATGACCAAGTGGGGTCTATCCCATGAAGGCAATGATGATTAATCATAAAAAAAAATCAATCAACGTAATACACAATAAAAAAATGAAAGGGAAAAAAAACACATGATCATCTCATTTATGCTAAAAAAGTACTTGACAAAACCCTAACCCTTTCACGATAAAAACACTCAATATATCAGCAAGAGTCCTTGCCTGCGTCTGCCCCGAGCCGGCGGTTCTCCGTACACCCAGCACCCAGAGAGACATGCCGTGTGCCCACAGAGCAGATGCGGGCAAAGCGGTGGTGGCCAGGCTCAGACTGGGCTGCTCCGATCCAAGCAGATCTGTTCAAATCCAACAACTCTTGTAATACTTTCAGGTCCTCCTCTCAGAACACCACAGCTGCCCCAAATCCAGGGAGTGCCACCACGAGGCAAGTGGCAATGCTCTGCAGTCCACAGCCGGTCTCTTGGGGATCTCCTCCCCCCTTCCATATCTCTGCTGTTAAGAGCCTCAGGCCTGGAAACATCTCCACTCCCCCATCTTCTAAACCCAAGTCAAACGGCATGCAGACGTCCAGTATGGCAAGGATGAAGCAGGTCTTCATCGAATCTGCTAGTTCCACACCTTATTTTATTGACACAGAAATGCTGAGGATCCCAAATTTGATTGCTTTGAAGAGCATGATGAATGCCAATATTAAATTTGCTGGAGTTTTATGTACAAGATGAAGACAGACAACATTTAAAATTACTTAAGATATGATTCCTTTAAATGTGGCTTAAGAAATACGGACACTTAAAACTCTACCTTGAAATAAGAATAGATTCTGTCTTACCTAGAGATAAAGGATGGAATGTGGAACAGAGATTCAGTTTTCATTCGGTTCATTAAATCTGTAAGGCCATAAGACAAGTAATAGAAAAAGCTTCCAGGATTCTACTTATATGCACATTGGAAGGAACGTCCAGGTGTTACTGCAAATCTTCAAGGTACTGTTTCAGCAGTGCTAATTTAATGCTGATACACTCTGGACAAAGGTTTACACTGTTAAGCTCTCACTGCTCTCTTGGGGACTGAACTCTTTCCTCTGAGGCTTTGGATTTGACATTGCATTTGATGATTATGTGCCAGGGCAATGATGGTTTGGAATCTACCCCAAATACAAGCATAATGAGTAAATTTTGCTCATATACTTCTCACCTATTTCTGGTCCACAAGAGCACTAGATTCATTTGAGCAAACTGATTCCAGAGAGGTTGCACTGACCTAACCCTAACTCTAACTCACACGTGTATGGTCAACTGATTTTTAACAAGGGTGCCAAGACCATGCTCTTCAATAAATGGTGCTGGGAAAACTGGATATCCATGTGCAAAAGAATGAAGTTGGATACTATCTCATACCATATTAAAAAAATTAACTCAAAAAATGGATCAAAGATCTAAGTTTAAGAACTAAAGCTATAAAATTCTTAGAATAAAACATAGGGTAAAATCTTCATGACCTTGGATTTGGTATTTGGTTCCTTAAATACCAAAGCATAGCATAATAATAAAATAATAATAATGGGAAGGGATTGGAGGGTTTTAAACATGGAGGGTGACAGGCTCTCACACTTTAGAAAGATAACCACCTGCTGGATGCTGAGGTGAAGAGAGAAGGACAACAGGTGAGGGGGTGTGCAGTGGTCTAGATGATGATGATGATGGCTTGGGTTAAGACTGTAACCACGGAGATGTTACCAAATGGTTACGTTTGAGAAATATTTGTTGTAAGAGCAACTGGATGTACTAGTTGTGAGTCATGTGCCAGGAAAGATGGAACCAACAATGATATGAGGTTTTGGAGTGAACCCAGAAGAACTATGGTGCCATTTACTAATGAGGACGGCAGAAGCTTGAAGGACACTGCATTTGCTGGGGGTCGGGAAGGAAGGGAATTCTGTTTTGGAAATGTGAAGTTTCAGATACCTGTTACCTGTCTACCCGGAACTGCTGAGCTGGCAGCTGGATATCCCAACAAAGCATGAAAGAGATTGTAATTGGAGACACAGATTTGAAACTCTGTGTATAGATAATGTCAAAAGCCAGAGGACTGTAAAATCACCTACATGCATAGTGTAGATAAAGAAGAGAACCTAGGACAGAACTCAGGTGCACTGTGAAATTAGGAAATCTGATAGAAGAGCAGGAGCTAGCCTCTGAGATAAGAAGAAGAGAAGCCTGGAAAAGAATTCATTTCAAGAAAGAAGTGGTAAACAAAGGTTAATGGGATGAATTCTTCCAATTCTCAAATAACTAAGCAACATCAGGATTTATTTGGGGGATTGGTTACAGAAAGCAAATTTCAACAATTCCAGGGGAAAGTTAAAACAGATCTGTGATTTTTTGCCCCCTGACTCCAGACTATACTACAAAAGCTACAGTCATCAAAACAGTATGGTATTGGCACAAAAACAGGTACATGGATCAGTGGAACAGCACGGCCCAGAAATAACCCCATGCACCTATGGTCAATTAATCTACAACAAAGGAGGCAAGAATATACAGTAGAGAAAGACAGTCTCTCCAATAAGTGGTGCTTGGAAAACCACATGCAAAAGAATGAAATTAGAACATTTTCTCACACTGTATACAAAAATAAACTCAAAATGGATTAAAGACCTAAATGAAAAGACCATAAAACTCCTGGAAGAAAATACAAGCAGTACTCTCTTTGACACTGGCCTTAGCAATAGTTTTTGAGATCTGTCTCCTCTGACAAGGGAAACAAAAGCAAAATGAAACAATTGGAACCTAATCAAACTAAAAAGCTTTTGCACATCAAAGGAAACCATCAACGAAACAAACAAACAAAAAACCTACTGAATGGGAGAAGATATTTGCAAATGATATGACTGATAAGGGGTTAATATCCAACATATATAAAGGACTCATACAACTGAATATCAAAAAAACCCAAACAACCTGATTAAAAAATGGGCAGAGGACCTGAACAGGCATTTTTCCAAAGAAGACAACAGATGGCCAACAGACACATGAAATGCTCAACATCACTAACCATCAGGGAAATGCAAACCAAAACCACAGTGAGATATCACTTCCCACCTGTCAGAATGGCTATCATCAAAAAGACAAGAAATAACAAGTGTTGGTGAGAATGTGGAGAAAAGGGGACCCTCCTGCACTGTTTGTGGGAATGTAAATTGGTGCAGCCACTATGGAAAACAATAAAATGGAGGTTCCTAAAAAATTACAAATAGAGCTACCATATTTTTAAAAAATTACTGACCTTGCCCATTGCAGCTGCCTACAAATTTATTGTTGAATGAATCTCTGAATTAAAATGAAACTAAAATGTGATTTCAAAATACGATATCACAAAGTAAAAGAAGAGGCGCGAAGCTCAGTGGGAGTTTGTAACAAATAGTAATCACAACTCAAGCAAGATCTCATTACTCACTAAGCAAGATTATTTACATTAAGAAAGTATCATTTTTCAAAGGAATGATAGAAGGATTACACTAGGATTTGCATCTTTTTTTAAAAGGAATCATTCTGACCTTACTTTTGAAGCTTCACCCAAATCATTTAACTTGACGTTTCTGTTTACCAGAATCTGAGCCTAGTAAACATTGGCCAGACCATCTTCTAACATCTGTATTTGGGGCAGTCAGTTGTGTGCAAGTGAAACCAAAAGTTCCTCGTGTCACACCAGTTTTCAAACATGCTCTGAGTGCTGAGTTCCCAAGTTAGTGCCCTAAACTGTTTTTATTGATTTTCCTTTTTGAACTGAGAGCACATCAAAAACAGTGCAGCTAGGCAAGCATTTTTCCTTTGTCGAGCAATGTTTTAACATTTGTTTATAAATACAGAACTTCTGAGCTCGTTTCCTTCTTTTAAGTTCCCTTGCAGGCACTGCCCTAATTACGAGTCCTTTCATGACTTAAATGCAAGTGAATCAAGGCAGAACCCCAAGGTGGCCTCGAGCTTGCTTTCTTCTAACACGAATACAGATGAGTCACAAATATGGTATTATCATAAGCAGAACCCACCTCTGAGAAGTCAACTCTTGTATCTTTATTTCCCACTTGGCCAAGTTGGGCTAACCACTGAGGGTAAGTAAAGTGACATGTAAAAGCTGAAAGGCTACAGAACCAAAGAAACCCAGGGTACCCTGTGATGGCACAGCTGGGCGCCCTGGTTGTGGGATTATGGGATGGCGGCTCCTCAGGTTCCTGAGAGCAGGAGACCCTGAGACCCCCGTGGAGGACCTCTGAGCCCTCTCTCCATCTGCCATTCTGCCTTGATCAATTTCTGTTTCCCTCTGGGCTGCCTGCCCATCGCTGCCTTATTGCTATTCTCCGCTTGTTAACATGTTTGTTGGGAGGAAACTATGAAGAAAATGTGAAGTGTCCTGCTGGAAGCTGGAGGGAGCGGGAGGGAGGTGGATATAATTCTATGCATTCTTAAATTTAAAGCCTTTAGAAGTGTCCTTCACATTCATGTCTATTCTCATAATCTTTATATACAGAGTCTTTCCTTTAGATTATTAATACACATTACTCTCTATTACAAGACATTTAAAAAGATACGATTATAGTCAATATTCCAAAATGGTTCCAATTATTCCATTATTTTCTTTTGAATTGAAGAAGGAAAGTCCGAATCTTGCAATGAAAACACTAGTGATATGAATCAAAGCTCCGTTTCGTATTCTGGAAAGCTTTCATCAAAACATTTTTCTGAATTTCTTACCCCAGAAGAGGTGTGTGATTAAAAGAAGAGGTGTGTTATTTAAAGAAACTTCTTTAAATAACATGCCTCTCAGTTCTTATCTGCAACATTATCTCTGCTCTTAGAAAATCTTTTTTTTTTGTTCTTACTTTTTAAAATATTTTAATTTTAACGGAGCACTGTTGATTTACAATGTTGTGGTAGTTTCAGGTGTACAACAAAGTGATTCAGTTATACATATGCATATATTCATTCTTTTTTAGATTCTTTTCTCATATAGGTTATAACAGAATACCGGGTAAGTTCCCTGTGCTATACAGTCGTCCCTTGTAGAAAATCTTAACTAAAGTCAGTGGAGAAATGAGGTAACTGATTGGTAATAGTTTGGAGCTGACAGAACACTGTTACCAATCAAAGGGTTACAGATGAGAAGAACGCAGTACCAGGATTTTGATTATGTAGAGCAACTGCATGTAATTAGGCCTACTGACGGAGGAGCAGAAAACAGTAGCAGTGACCATGCAGATAAGTTAATACACATAATAACAGACAACCAGCAGATTCTAGTGGACATCAGCTCATATAAGTGGAGCTCATGCAAGTCGTGCTCACATGAACCTGATTCTACTGAGAATTAAAATAGCAAACACACAGCTCTTTCTCCCAGAGCTGCCGTGCAGGTGGATGCTGCTGGAACTAGAAGCACTGCTGGTTGATGAATTCACTTTGCTGCTGACGGTCCAGAGCTCAACTTTTAAAAAGGATTGGACAGAAGCCTCCCTCCACTGGTCCAAGTGTGGTACGTGGACATCTGCGGGCCTTTATCCTTTTTTCCTCCTCTCTTTTCCTGGCTTTAACATTTACTGTAAAATGCTGCACATACTCTTTTATTTTTTTCTTTTTAACATCTTTATTGGAGTATAATTGCTTTACAATGGTGTGTTAGCTGCTGCTGTATAACAAAGTGAATCAGCTATACACATACATATATCCCCATATCCCCTCCCTCTTGCGTCTCCCTCCCACCTTCCCTATCCCACCTCTCTAGGTGGACACAAAACACCGAGCTGATCTCCCTGTGCTATGCGGCTGCTTCCCACTAGCTATCTACCTTACGTTTGGTAGTGTATATATGTCCATGCCACTCTCTCACTTCGTCCCAGCTTACCCTTCCCCCTCCCCGTGTCCTCAAGTCCATTCTCTACGTCTGTGTCTTTATTCCTTTCCTGCCCCTAGGTTCTTCAGAACCATTTTTTTTTTTTTAGATTCCACATATATGTGTTAGCATACGGTGTTTGTTTTTCTCTTTCTGGCTTACTTCACTCCGTACGACAGTCTCTAGGTCCATCCACCTCACTGCAAATAACTCAATTTGGTTTCTTTTTATGGCTGAGAAATATTCCATTGTCTATATGCCTGCATATACTCTTGTATGTAACACTAGCTGTGTTACCACCGGCAAATGACAACCCCAGTTTCCTTATTGGTAAAATCAGGAAATAACAGTATCTACCTCATAGGATTTTTGTGAGACCTGAACGACATGATGCACATGGAGGGTTAGCATGGTGCCTCCCACAGAGAACCTTCTATGTTAGCCATGCTTCCTCCTGTCATTACTTGGAACCAGACATTATACTCTAACTGTTATTATGTCAGAATCTGGAGTGTCTTTTAAACCAATTGAACCACCTACATAGTGGGCAGGCCACTGAGTACACTGATGGGACCGCCTGGGTCCTTGTGACACGGCCCTAGAGGGCAGGAAAATTCAGAAGGAAAATTCACAATGAAGACAAACCAACATGACTCTCCCCAGAAGTTTAGACGCGTTTCTTACAAAAGAAACAGCTATCACTACTTCTATCTGAGTACCTCAAAGGGTCCCACCATACGATCTCCCAATGGTAACAGAAGCAGTGTTATATAAGAATAAGCGACCATGAGCAAAATAACTCAACCTCATGGAATACTGTGAATGAAATGGGAAAGCTATTACTAAGAAAGGCCTTTGGGAAAAAGAACTTTAGGCAAATCAGAAAAATATGAATGGTCAGGCACAGAGATAGTTCAGAGAATACAGAGCAGGGGTACACCTGCCAAGACTCTGAAGCAACCCTCTGGTCCCTCTCTAGAGGCATGTGGCACACAAGCTACAGGACCTGCCCTCACTGCTTCTTACATACACTGGCGGAGCGTTCTGTGTGGATGAGACACAAGGTGAGAGTCCCAGCTGAGTACAATGTTTGTCCAAGATCGCCAAGCCTCTCTCAAAGCCTTGCATTAAGCACTGTTGGTACAGGATTTGGAGAGAATAAACTAAAACAATATGCTTCTTTCTATTCCAGCTCCTTGAGCACTAAGACCACAGTTTGGACTTATTACCGACATACAGACAGATAAACAGAAACAGACTCTAAGCATAAACAATGATACATATTTAAATTCAATGCATAAAAAAGGGGCATTGCAGGAAGAGGGATTAATACAAATGACTGTCTGAAATCTGTATTTTGTCATGTATGTACCTGCCTGGTTCTATTGCCAATATTTAGATGGTCTGGCCTCACTGTGAAATTACAGCAGAAAAAAAGGCCAGTTCCATGGGTGTGTGACAAATGTCTTTGTGGACAAAGGAATTTAACTTATCCTTTCCCGAGGGTGGACGGTCATGCTCGGTGAGCATCTGCAACCTGGTGGATAGCGAGCGTGGGAAGAGAGACCCTCTCATGTGAGAGGAAGAGGGGTAAAGGGGAGACAGTGAAGAGGAAGCAGGCTGGACCACTACCTGGCCGGCACAGCGTCCACGACCAAAAAGACATGCTGACCGACGGGAAATTCTACCCAACGTCGGGGAGGTTTCACCCTCTTGTCTCTCCTCGACCTTACCCGTGACCTTTTAGCTGAGAGTCACTCTTGCTCCCGCCTGGGGACACCTTAGGGTCAGGAAGTCGGTGATGCATGTATTTGCAATAAGCTGATGGTGTGAACTGAAGGAGGAATGTGGCGGGTTCAGATTCTCACCAACACAGCTACCCAACTACATTTTCTGACTTCAATTACTAACCTGTGTGGTTAGAAAACATGATTTTTAAAAATCGGCGGAAGTCACCAAGTCTCCGCTTGGTGTGTGTAGAGATGGGCTTGGTTCCCTGTCCAACTGAGGCCATATTCTCCACTGCGAACCTCATCCGCCTAAGTAAATGGGCTCCCACAGCATGTCTGAAGGGAGTCTTGGGAGCCCAGCACCTTCTTCCTGAGAGACGGCACCAGCCAGAGCGTCTCCGTTGCTCCGTCCATCACCAGCCGTGTGTTCACCGGTGCAGACGCCCTCGGAGACACCGAGTGAGCTGACAGCCCTCAACCCCCGAAGGACAAAGCACTGTATCCTGCCAGCAGGGCTCTGTTTTGTTCTAAGCTGAGAAGCCACAGTACCATCACTCCCTCTGACCACAATAATGAGTACTTTGTCTTTCAACGGCCAGAAGAATAATGGTTTAAGGATGTCCTTTCTCACCCAGCAGGGTACGTACTGCTTTGAAAACTGGCCTTCCAAATACCTGGATCTCTGTCGTCTTCTCCCTCCCACCAGCCTCCACTTGGTTCTCACCCACCATCTCCTCTGCGCCCTGCAGACCCTGCCCTGCTGCCCGAATCTGCCAGCAGTGGTTGCTCTGCACTGAGCCACCAGCTTCCACCGACCCCGGCCGGGAGCCCCGAGGCGCCAGGGGAGGACACCCCAGCCGGGGGTGGATGCACTGAGCCCCGGCGTGGTCCTGGCGGGAGGGCTGAGGAGCAGCTGGGAAGCGAGCCTCGTCCTCACCAGGCCTGTTGTTCCCCAAGGACTCTGGTCACTGAAGCTGGCCAGTCACTGCTGGTCGGCTGTTACCAACAGGGAGCGGTAAAGGTTTTCCTTTTCTCGTTTCTCTAAGTTTGCTTTGGATCTTATTAGTACCAAAGGTCAATGTTTCTATCCAGAAAATGAAAATTAACTACCTTTATAAGGCGTTGAGGACTTCCCTGGTGGCACAGTGATTAAGAATCCGCCTGCCGATGCAGGGGACAAGGGTTCGAGCCCTGGTCCGGGAAGATCCCACATGCCGCAGAGTCCCCTGGTTTCTGTTCTTAATCTTGCTTCCAGATCACTTGGCTTAGAGACCTGTCCCCCACCAGAGCTGTGCCCCATATTATCATGCATATCTTTGTGGGGAAAAGAAGGGAAGGACAGACAAGGCAACTGTCACAGCAGAGTGGCTGGTGAGACTGGGATGTGAACCCCAGGCCACCACTGCCCGCAGTTCAACCGCGCGATCGACCAGCGACTTTCACCGCCTGGTGCTGTTTGGAGAAAGTCTGTGATGCCCAGAGAGAGCTCGGTACTTTAGACTTGTCTTTGGCACCGGGTGGATTATAACTGTTTGGTACCGTAATTATGATAAATACCATATTTAACACTGAAAAAATTATAAAGCCCACAATGGCCGCAGATTGTCTATAGCATTCCTCTGTAAACAGAGTAAAGAAAAAGATTTTTTCCTGCGTTCAAGGATGTTTTTCTTCCTTTTATTGTCCCACAGTCCCATAAGGTCTTGCTGCGTTTATTTGACTGATGAAACAATGAAGCTTTTAAACTTCTACACCAAGAAACAGAAAAGACACCATAAAAGAAACACATTATTATGGCCTCAACCATCTGTGCTGTAGGATACACAGGCTCAAAAATAGTTTTGCTTCAACTGCGACTAACAGACCGGGTTGCCATCTGGGAATTGGAACAAAGACATGAAACTTGGGCCCCTGCCCTCCTAGTTCCTGCGCAGGACTGTGCTTAACCCCTTGAGTGCCAGGCTCCACTGGGGGCCCTGGACTCCGTGTTCCCGTGAAAGCACGACCTTGTTCGTTAGACCTCATCCTCGGGAAAGGCAGTGTCCAGCTCAGCATGCTTCCACCTGAGGCCTCTCCTCCTGAACTTCTCAGCTTCCCTGTTATTAGTAAAGTGGATAATTCTTAGTTACCTCACTGCAGTATTGAAAGAAGTAATTTTTCGTTTTTGGCTGCATTGGGTCTTCGTTGCTGCATGCGGGGTCTCTCTAGTTGTGGCGAACGGGGGCTGCTCTTCCTTACGGTGCGCGGGCTTCTCATTGTGGTGGCTTCTCTTGTTGCGGAGCACGGGCTCTAGGTGCGCGGGCTTCAGTAGTTCTGGCACACAGGCTCAGGAGTTCTGGCTCACGGGCTCTAGAGCACAGGCTCAGTAGTTCTGGCTCGCGGGCTCAGTAGTTGTGGCGCACAGGTTTAGTTGCTCCGTGGCATGTGGGATCTTCCCGGACCAGGGCTCGAACCCGTGTCCCCTGCATCGGCAGGCGGATTCTCAACCAATGCGCCACTAGGGAAGTCCCTGAAAGAAGTAATCTTCTGTGAAATTACTCTAAAATGATGAAACTCAAATTATTTCCACCCATTAACTTCCAACTAAGAAAAAAAAAACGTGTGTATGTCTCTGCCCAGTTTCATGTGGCTGGCTCTAGACTGAAGAGAAAATCTGGATTTGGACTGTGTTTCTTGCTGTCTCTGTTACAGCACAATTGACCCTGCTCTTAATTTATTTATAACCTGACAGTTGACAGACCTTATGGTAAAGAACCCAAGTCTGGGTTAGGTTGGAAAGAGCACATATGTCTTGAGGTTTGGAATGTGAAGCAGATTCAGGACTTCAACTGGGGGGGCTTTATTTCCTCTTTTAAACCTATAAGAATCTTCCTTTGGTACATGAAAAAACTGGGACACAGACAAGTTAAATAATTCATCTGAAAGTTAGCTGTTAGGACCAGGACTCAAAGGCAAGTCTCTTCATAATGAAGATTAAATGAGCTAATCCACAAAAACATCAAGTAGATATTGGTTGGCATTAGTCTTGGGATGATCAAACCACAATCCCAAGTTATGTGAGTGTCCTTTCAGTGCTAATGAGCAGTAGAAGTAAGAGAGAAACTTCCAGGATCTTATTTTTTAGATCCTTCTTGTGTTCCAGGGCCTAAAGTAATAGAAAACATTTATCGTGCAGTAAAATCTTACGATGTGATATAGAATCGTAAGTTCACCTCTTCAAAATTTGTGTTTTGCCCAAGTTTAGAAAAAAATCAACTGAACGTTATTCTTCTGTAATTTGCTTTGACATCACAGAGCAGGTAGAATATAACAAATATTATTACATTGTTAATACACGCAGCCAAAAAAAATTAACTCTTGAGAAACGGGTGGAAAGCCCGTTCTTCTAAGGGCATCCTTTTATCGAATCAGCTAAAACCGTTGCATTGAACTGGTCCCCTGCTTCTTCCCTTGCTCTCCTGAAGTCCACCTCCCAGACGGTGAAATGTGAAGTCAGATCGTGTCACTCCTGTAGTTAACATTCTCCCTCAGAGGACAGGGTCCTCCTTGGTCTGCACGGTTTCCCAAGGCCCTGCACCCACTGGCTGGGCTCCCGCCTCTGCCCATGCTCTGCCCTCCTCCCTGCATCAGGGACCCTGGGACAGGCCTTCTTCTGACCACCTTATCTTACATAATACTCCCCTCCCCCGGAGTATTAGGGCGTCGACTCCTTGATCACCGGGAATTTAGTCTGTGTTTTTCACTGCAGGGTCCCTGGTGCCACGTCAGTGCCCAGAGTAGGATCCAGTACATTTGTCCGTGAACAAGAGGACAGACCGGTCGACAGTTATCACATCAGAGAGCTGTCTGTATGTCCTCTGCTTTCCAGACTAGCATTAGGCCCCCAAAAAGGACTCCCTGGGAGACTTCCTGAGCTAAGCAGCCTAACACCAAAAATTTGAAAAAGTAATTTTCCTCATTTTAAAGAAAAGCCTGCCTCTATGACCACTGGAAAGCTTTCCAGGGATGATGGAGTTCAGTGCACTTCTTAACTTTGATACTGGAGGTTTTGCAGAAAATCATTTAAACACAAAATTCGACATTTCACACCATAACCCTTTGGTCTCCACATAGAAAGGGAAACGTGGACAGAAAACAGTAATATATGCATACATACATTTTTTTTAAATGCAAGCGAACAAAAAGATGTCTAAACCCTATCTTCAAGACAATGGTAAGTATGATAAAGAGAACCCTTCTGAGGTGACTCCAGGCTCTGCTTGAGATGACTCCCCTTTGGGAAGACTTTCACATCCTCCCTGGGGCAGATGATAACACAGCTGTGCACATCTGTCAAAACCCACTGAACTGTGCACGTAAAATGGATGCCTCTCCTTGTACGTCAAGTACATTTCAATAAAGTTAAAAAATTACTTTGGAACAGTTAAAGACAAAAGAAACACTTCTTCCCTTTCCTTATAATTGTACAGTATTGAGAAAAGAAGCATCCTGAATATTTAAGAAAATGGATACATGATTAGTATATAGACAGAACCCTCACAAACGCTTAATTTCTCTGATATGGTCAAAATAATAAACGAAGCAGTTAAAATACTTGTTTAAACACCTGAAATGGGATAGTATTATTTTTTTAATTCCTGTTTGATATCTGAGTTTAAGCTTCCAAGTTTTACTTTCTACTACCTTTTCCACCCTTTGAGTTATTTAAAAAAAATTTTTTTTTAACTTTTTATTTTCCCTTTGAGTTACTTTACATTACTTTTTCAAGTAGGATGACTCAACTACATTTCAAGTATAGTTTCAATGTTTTTTCCTTAAGTTTGAAATTAAACTCTTACTCCTGGTCCTTCCGAGCTGGCCTGGAGACGCAGGCCCGACTTGGGCGCCCGTCCTGCCTCTCTGCCCTGAGACCACCTCCTGGCTCTGTGAGGGCAGCACAGGCTGCGGGACGCGGATGGAGTGTCGTACCCTCCGGAACTCAAGCCCTGCTTGCTATTTTATTTATTGATTTTAATTAATTAATTTATTTAGGTTTGGCTGTGTTGGGTCTTCGTTGCTGCACGCGGGCTTTCTCTAGTTGCGGGGAGCGGGGGCTACTCTTTGTTGTGGTGCATGGGCTTCTCACTGCAGTGGCTTCTCATTGTGGAGCACGGGCTCTAGGTGTGCGGGCTTCAGTAGTTGTGGCACGTGGGCTCAGTAGTTGTGGCACACGGGCTTAGTTGCTCTGCTGCATGTGGGATCTTCCCGGACCGGGGCTCGAACCCGTGTCCCCTGCAGTGGCAGGTGGATTCTTAACCACTGTGCCACCAGGGAAGCCCCCCTGCTTGCTATTTTAAACTCTCCTGATGCTTCTCTTTTCCCTCCTCAAAGCAATGTTCCTCCAATGACATCCCTCGTCAAGCAGTTGGCGTGGGAAGCAGCCGGGCGCTCACCCACGTTTAAAGACAAAAAGACCCCCCTCCATGGGGGCAGCTACGTATTCCAGGCGCCCTTGGAATGTGGCCCCTGAAGGACCAAGCGCTGGTTTCCAGGCAGCAGGAGCCCTGGCACAGCACCTCCTGAGAATAAATACTCTGCTCTAAGAGAGGGAGTCATCGCTAAGCTGCAACTTTGAGCGTTTCCACTACGGGTCCGGCATAAACTGTGAGACGGCTTTTCTCCACACCTATTTATTTCAAGCGTTTAATGGGTACACACACAAATCACTGTATCCTTTGTAAAAGTCTACAACCTAATGAAACAGGCCTGCTGGATTTTATGTTTTTTAAATAAACTGCACTTAATCTAACATGCATTTAATTTAGGGATGGCCTTTAACAAACCACACCCTGTTTCTTCGTGAGCAAATATTTAAACGAGTTCATTGACTTTAAATGTCTGGAAGAGACTGAAGATAAAGGCGGAGAAGCTAGATTTATGGCCGACTGGGTAACAATCAACCGCCCCGCTCGAAGGGCGGGACCAAAGCCTTCAGCGTCTCCAGACCAGGACTCTCCCACCTCCCGGACGGCAGCCAGCTGACCAGAGCTCTCAGAGCATCTCCAGACTCAGGGGCCACGGTCCACGGACCCAGCGGAGGCAGCTAAACTGCCCCTTCCTGTTCTTCTTCTTATGCGGGACCAAGTGAACGGCTTACAAATATCTGGCAATTTTGTATCGGGAGAAAAGAATGCACATAGAGCGCATGAGTGTAAGAAACATCTTTCTCTTGAAAGTTTTTGATTTTTATAACTTTAATGAAGCTAGGGCTAAGGAAAGATAAATACCCGAAACAGCTAAATAATCGTTCAAAGCAGCTGCAGTTACCGCGCACCTTTTTCTCTCTAAAGAGGCCAAGATGTTAAAACTGTCCTGCTACTTTTTCAATATCCTTGGAAAACGAGGAGTTTGCTACAATGAACTGTCAACCTATGTTTAGAAAACAGTTGTTTACCTCCAGAAGCAAATCTGCTTAAAAAACAAGTTAACCATTAGCAATGGAAATCATTTCAAAGAAATTACAGCAGTTTTTCTGTTTTCTGAAAAAGATTTCAACAAATGTGATGGGGTCTCCCCTCCCTTACCCTTTCTGGGTCCAGGGCAATAATGAAAACTGCAATGCCTGTCGTGAGTGGCATTAGAAAAGCCCAGGGGGGTCAGTCGTTGAGGTGGAATTGGTCCCTCTGCTCTACACTAAATGGCACAAAGTCACGGCGTGCTCGGCGCTCTGTGGCTGCCCCGTGGGGTCCTGCGTCCTCCCTGCTGGACGCACAGGCTGCCCTTGAGCTTCTCCCTGCGTCCATTTCTCTGCCTGTCTCAGCTGCTCCCCCACTTCCTGCCCTCTGCCAGGCTGGCTGGACCGACAGAGCGTCACCCACAGTAAAGCCTAGGTGGACCCCACAGGGGCTCACGAGGCGTCCTCAAGGCAGGACATTCGTGCCGGGACCCTGCAGGGAGCCCTGGTGGATTTCTGTCTCTTTGGTTCCCCCATAAGCAACCTTCCGTGACCACTGTTTTAGACGGTTTGTCAATAAAGTAAGGGAATCACATAATACTGAGAAAAAGAAAGGGAGGAAAAGCAGACAACTAGGGAAAGTGGAAGGAAGAGAGGAGAATGGTTCCCTAAACCAAAGAATAAAGAGTGACCAGCACGGGGAACCTGCTTCAGATGCCTGGGGAGGCTGTCCTGTAGCCCAGGCTGTTTTCTTTGATCTCATTGTTCTCCTATTCTCCACCCTGTTCTGTTTAACAGGAAAGACCCAAATCTTGAAGAAGCTGCCCTTCTCCACCATTCAGGAGGTCCAGGAGCCCCCATCTGTCCTGAAGCAGTCTGGAAGCCGGGCTCCACCAGCACACCCAGGGCACCAGACCCCCCGCCCGACACTTAGAGTCACAGCCTGAGGACCAGAGACTCCGTGAGCATCCTCTGTAAACTGAACCCTTAATTAGCACAGGGCGGCTTTGTGGGCCTGTCCTGCAGAGGATCCAGGAAGGACTCCAGGAAGTCAGGCCACTAAGTATTAGCAAGCCCAGGAGAAGAACTCTCTGTTGCAGAAACAGAAAACACACACAGATGCAATAACATCACATGGTGTTTCCAAAGCAAATGGATTCGCTATAACTCTTCTGGATTGCATGCATCTCTCTGCATCTCATTCTGTGTCACTCACTCTGATCAGATTCAGTGAGTGTTTTAGTCCCCGGTAGTATGAAGAGTCCTGGGTGCTGGCAGGATGGCAGGAACTGGCTTCTGAACCTCAGGGGTTCAGCTGAAACACAGATGGCAGCTGAGGTCGCCTGTGTTTCACCACAAGTAACTGGAAAACCCATACTGGCAGCGATTTCAGGACACTCCCCATTATTTCCTTTTAAATTGGTTTTCTTTAAAAGAGGTGTTTACCAGGCACTCTTACTTCAAAACAATTTAGCATTGCAGATCAAGAGAGAAAAACATCAGTGCCTTTGGACACACAAACACCTGTGGGCATCCATCCACCTGCCCACCTGTGGAAGGGCTCATGCACACGTGGACAGAGCAATGTGTGTGGCAGAGACAGCCCTGAAATCCAATCCACCTGAAGTCCAAAGCCCACGCCATACTCACTCGAAAATATCATTAATGTTTAGAATAGTACGTGAAAAAATATACATCTCAAGTGGAAAAAGGATACAAAATTCTATGTACAGCATCATTACACCTATTTTAAAAAAAGATCAGTAGTAGAGATAGAAGAAAATAAATGGAAGCCGTCAGAGGCTGCATTTTGTTTTGTGTGTGCTAATGCTGGAGATGTTTCGTTTACGATGTTCTCCCCTTTTTTTTTCTATTAAACTTTAAAAACTATCTTTAATGAACAAATAATTCTTTTAAAAGTTTACTCTGAAATTAGTTTTATTCGTTATTTACAAGACAGTTTGAGTTTCCTTTGGAAAACAATCAATCTTTCCTAATGTGATGTATTACTTACTGGTGCAGAGATCTGCGGGTTTTCTGAGAGTACTGAGTCATGTAAATTCCTAAACAGTTGCAGGTTAGCACAGCTCCTGACTTTCCTTCTCCCCCACCAGCGACTTATCTGATCGCTTATCTCTTGGGAATCACGTGGCTCGTTGAACAAAGCAAACATCTAGGTTAAACACCCTTAAATAAAAACCGCTTTGAATTTTTTCAAAACCATTTGTTCCAACTACAGTCCCAAATTAAGTAAACAGGTCTAAAAGAAATCACACCAAATCTGCATTTCTTATCAGGCCCGTGGCAGGACACAGTTCTAAAATTTCCTGGTGTTTTCCTCTATTTCTCCTAATGCTCTAAACAGCTGCACCTGATCAGGAGGTGAAGCTGTGATGAGGGGCAAAGCCTGAAGCAGGGGTTTCCACGTAAAGGTTGCCACTTATTTATCTGCGTCTACAGCGATGTCAACCAGACTTCCTCATGAATTAATGCTACAGGCAGACTAGCTGACGTTCACACGTCCATCGTTACTTTGTGGGGAGGAGAGCTTCAGGTCATGTTGGCCGGGCAGCGGGCATGAGGCCTTGCGCCATGGGACAGAGAGGAGAGCAGCCGGCCGGAGTAGGGACTCTTCGGCCAGCCGAGTAACCAAACGCAAAAGTCCACCGCAGCCCCTTTCTAGGTAACCTTCACTGCTCAGCCCCCAGTGCAGGGGGAGGACCAGCAAGGCAACATCACAGCCAGCTGCATCTGAGACCCTCCCCGAGTGGGGCAGTTCCCAGCCCCCGTACCCCGTGAAGGGTACACCTGGGGTGGGCGGGGCCGCAGGCACCATCGGGAAGAAGGCTGGTGTGCTTCTGGACGCGAGTCCGTTCAGTTCTATCTAAACTCGACCGACATGGCATGCTTAGCCCCATTTCCCAAGGAGAAGTGGAGGTTCAAAGTGGTGAGCTGACTTGCCCGACGCGACACCATCGGTCCAGGCGGAGCCTGGCCCCAGGCTGTGTCCTACACTCTGCTGCTGGTAGACGCCAAGCTTCCGAGGACTCCTTAAGACTGGGCCAATATAAAGAGTCAGGGGGGACAGAAATTTCCTTCTAGTTTTTTTTTTTAATATTTATTTTATTTATTTATTTTTAATTTTGGCTGCGTCGAGTCTTAGTTGCAGCGCGCGGGCTTCTCTAGTTGTGTCGCGTGGGCTCTGTACGTTGTGGCGCCCGGGCTTAGTTGCCCCGCGGCATGCGGGATCTTAGTTCCCCGACCAGGGATGGAACCCGCGTCCCCTGCATTGGAGGGGGGATTCTTTACCACCGGACCACCAGCGAAGTCCCTCCTAGTTTCTGAAATCAGTTTACAAGGAATACAGGTATGCCCTACAGGGAGAGAAACGCCTACTGAGACACTCTTGATGACAAATCGAAGCTGCAGAGAACAGATCTGTCATCTGATGGCTAACGTGTCCTCCATCTCCTGTCACCCCCTGTCCAGTTGAGCGGTGCGGCTTCCCACACTCACTGCTGGTCTTTGAACCACTGCCCCAGTCCCCCGGGCAGGCCCGCGGCCCTTTCTCCAGACAGCAATTTCTCCCACATGCTAGGAGGTGAGGCCGAGGCACCCAGGACGCACCGTGTGGTGGGAGGGGCAGGGAAGGAGCTGAGAGCTTGGAGCTCCTGCCCGCCCGGACACCGCACAGAGGATCACAGACACCGACCATCTCCTACTCACATCAGCCTTAGCGGGGGGGGGGGGGGCACCCCATTTTACAGACATGAAACCCAGCCCCCGGGGAGTTCAGTCACCCGTCACAGTTACACCAGCCAAGACAGGGACGGGCCTGGGTGGCCCTTCGGAGAGTGGACGGAAATATGGGAAGTCGTCAATCTTGTGCTTTCTGTTAAGTTTTCTCGTAATCTCGCGAAGCAAATCTTCGGTTTGCTTCAGGTATCATAAAAAAATGTCTTTACAGTCATTTAAAATTATTCTGGTGTTATTAACACAGACAGTCATCCTCTTTAAGGAATCCTTTGCTGCTTGCTGTAAGCTGTGCATTTGGGGTACAATTTAGGTATGTCTTGTGGCAGCAGGACCCCTACGGATATCACAGCAGAGGCAAACGAGGCCTCACCAGGACCACCAACTCCAGCGACCTCGGTGCTCCTGGGAAACCCACCGCTTAATCTAACCTAGTCCGTCCACTGTCTGGGATGAGACCCTCGGCCACCTGTGCCTGTCCAGCCTCCGCCGGCAGAGGGGCACCTCGTGCTTGCCGCACACACAGCCAGGAACGAGAGCGCCTCGCCGGACTCTGGACGCACAAGCCCGGCTTCTCGCCCACCTGCGCCCCGCCCAGCCCTGGTTACAGCACGGAGCCCTCGCCGCCACCAGAGGCCGACCCTTCTCTGGATCCTTCAACAAACCTGACGTGACATCATTCTTTTGTTCTCTCACATAGAACAGTCAGCCTCTCTCAACTGGACCTTCCCCTCAGCCTGCAAACAGGCAGATGTGTCTCCTGCCTGCGAACAACATAAAACAAAACCCCTGCCCTGCCTGCACCCTCCCGCGCGTCACCTTCAAGCCAGAGCTCTGGACCGAGTGGCCTACCGTCGGCTCTGCTGCTCTCCTTGCACAACCTCCTACATCACCGTCATCTGGCTTCTCTTTCCATCACTCCCTAAAATGGCCGCCAAAGACCTCCGGGGCCAAGTCCAAGGGCACTTCCCGCCTCGGCGACCCACCCCGCCCCTGCCCCAGCTTCCTCCTTCTCATCCTCCCCTGGCCGATCCTCAGGTCACAGCTGGAAAGTCACAGTCGGGGCAGCCCCCCTCCGGCTCCCGAGCCATCACCCATCACTTCTTCTTGAAGCCGCGCATCCTCCCAGGTGGGACTGATCCACCAGGTGCATCCAGGTGTGCGGCGCCTGAGTGACTCGACAGCTAGCCGCCTGCACCCTACGCTCCATGAAGGGAAGGGCTGGGTCTACGTGTGTCCCGTGGTGTGCACGCTCCCAGCAGGAACCCAAGTATTTGTTCAGCAGGTAAGTGGGAAAGGCTGCACCTCCCAGGACGACGGTGTTTACCTGCACCGATCGGATTCTCTCCTCCAGGAGCCTGACCAGGGAAGTACACACCCCAGCAGCCCGCTGAGAGTGCTGGGGGGGACGGGGGACTGAGGCAGAACCTGAAAAAGTAGCTGCGGGGAGCGTCCTGCTGCAGAGGCCACAGCCCCCAGACTCCAGGGCTGCCGCTGGGCCTGGGGAGGCCAGCCTCCCGCTGCCACGTGTGTCACTGAAACAAGCCCCATCGCTCCAGGTGGCTTGACAGGCGCCACCACCTTCGAGCTTAGAGTCTAAATAACACAGCAACTCCTCGGGGAAGATCACCGAAGGAGCAGTTTTTCGTGGTTGAGTGGAAAAGCCCGAAGTAGAAGAAATGAAAACATAAGGCGCCTTACATAATGTCCCCCGAAGACCTCAAGATCTCTTTTGAAGAGATTAGCTGCGTTCTGGAATTATTCCCAAGAACTGTGCCAAAGGCAGCAAACTTTCCTTCCAAGTGATAAGCATTAAGGCTCACGAAAGACCACCAGACAGTGGTTTCATAATTCCAAACGCTATCAGCTGTGGGTACTGCATTTCTGACTCTGAAAAATAATTTGTATTTCTTTGCTTTCTAAGAAGTCTCATATAGGGAGAAACATATCTATACACATAAGTTAAACTAGCCAATTTTCTTTTCAAATTATAACTTACGGCTCTACAAGACATGAAAGGCTAAATGTGAAGTCTACATTGACAGGCTAAGTTATGACGTCCGAGCTACGCCAGACCCCGAGGCAAAGGATTCCAGTGCCTCAGACTTAGACTAGATTACATGAAATTTAAACTCAATAAATTAAAGGGGAAAAAAACCCTCTAGGACTTTCCAACTCTAAATTGGGCAATACTGATTTCTTCCCTAAATCTTTTTATGGGCGTTTAGCAGGAAGGGCATAATCTTGGCCTTCTGGCCAAAATGATGGCTGAGCTGAGCCACGGGCCAGACTAGGTTGCGGCCACATTTTAACTGGCAAGGGGACGTGTCCTTTTATGGGCTGTGTAGCAAAAAGAGACTCTTTCAGTATCTCCCCTATGTTAGATGTTTAGAGTTTTTGTTAAGTGACAAACCTCAAAGCAAATAATACAGGAAAAAGTCAACATGGAGTGGATTACACCAGCCAACAGAGGACAGACTGGACAGCTGGGTTTTTCTAGCGAGACAGGAGGGCGTGGGGGGGAAGAACGCAGTATTTGGAGTTAGACCTGGGATTGAATATTGTCCCTGCCCATCACCAGCCAACAATGGGAAGTTATTAACCCTCTGGACCCAGTGTCCTCCATGACGAATGCGAGCTGATGAGGACATTGAGAAAATTAAGTAAAACAAATTGTGACCAATACATAACAGGTATTCAGTACTGCATCTGTTAATTGCAATGAGTTATTTGGCGAGCGTTGACCTATTACAAAGATGGGGAGTCAGGGTACGTTTCTATAACAGTTGGAAAGGGTCAAGTTCTTTGCCTTTCCGTCACTTCAAATGTAGAAAGTAATGTGCTTTGGCAAAGGACGTAATAGTAGGGACTGCAAAATGCCATGATGTTCTTGGAAACAAAAGTACCATGCGACCTTATCAAATAATGCAATGACTTTCAATGGATTAAAGGGGGCTTCTGTCACAAAAAGAAGCAAGAGGTCAGATCCCATGCATGGAAAATTATACCAGACTAATCCCTAAATAAACATCTGTATTACTCATGCTCCCCGAGAATGAAGAGCAACCCATGCAGGGATGGCGCCCTCCTCCAGCCTTCCTCCTGGACCTCGCTGCTCCCACAGCTCAGGAAGGCCCTGCTCAGCGGAGACAAGCCTGCCCTGAGCACACCTGGGGGCCGGGGTTGGGGGGCGCCTGCCCTCTGACTTCTCTCCTGGCCCCTCACCTGTGGGTTTTCATTGGCCAGATTTGTATTTAGGATTAAGAAGAGTGAGGAATCACTCTTTCCTATTCAAAATCAATGCAGGTTGATAACCTGAATCAAACGCCTTTTCCATCTAAGGAAAAAATATGGTCAAAAAGTTCAAGTAATGTTAATACAAAGAAGAAAAGGCACAATTTTCTCTTTACCAGCATGTAATGGGTTTTCTCTTTTTACTTATTTGTTAAATGAGAAAAGTGAAGGAGGGAATGAAATGAACTAGGATGCACACTCATTCGGCAGGTGATTGCCATTCCCTGAGGGGGATGTCTCCAGAAACGCCTGGGAGCCACCCCACGACAGTGTCTGGGGCCTAGGAAGAGCCCGGCACAAAGACACGACGCAGTAGGATGTGGACCTCCTAGTTAACTGGAGTTGCCTGAGTTATGATCTAGAATGAAAGATAAGAGTCTGGGGCTTCCCAGGTGGCGCAGTGGTTGAGGGTCCGCCTACCGATGCAGGGGACACGGGTTCGTGCCCCGGTCCGGGAAGATCCCACATGCTACGGAGCGGCTGGGTCCGTGAGCCGTGGCCGCTGAGCCTGCACGTCCGGAGCCTGTGCTCCGCGACGGGAGAGGCCACAGCAGTGAGAAGCCCGCGTACCGCAAAAAAAAAACAACAAAAAAAAGATAAGAGTCTGAATGGGACATGGCAGCAGCAACGCCTCTGTGCTTCACCCGAGATTCTAATCAATGGATGCAGTTTGCTGACTGAGACGCACAACAAAAGGGCTTTCTGTCCTGCTGGACTCCCGATAAAAGGCCACGCACTCTAAGCCCCGCAGTAGAGAGAGATTTTGTTCCATTTGTCCACTGAAGAAAGGTTTTTAAAAAGGCCCAGAGCCCCTCCGCTCTTTGTATGGCGTTACTCACAGTGTGGCTCGTAGGGGGGCGGCGGGTCTCCACAAGGCACACACTCCATGTCTTGAAAACCAACAAGTTTGGTCTTCCTGTAAAATCTAGAAGAGAAAGGGAAATAATCCTTGTTAGCATTTTCATCTAAGCTCACAGTTGCAGCAAACAGACTTATGCGATAAATTACTGGCAGTCTCCATTACCAGTTCTAGCGTTTCAAAAAAGGTTCTCAAAGGCTTAACTATAACAGCAGACAGACGCATCCTTAGAAAGGTCTCTGAGCATGCAATGAACGCTTAAGAAGTAACAATTCACTAAATGTAACTTTGTAGGTTCTACTCAGCCCCACTTTTCGTACGCTGAGGTGGGGTGCCCGTGAGGGCGTATGAAATCTGGACATTTCTATTGTCATTTAAATGACAAAATGCCTTGTGAAGTGCTAGTTTTTAACCTTTGAAATTCGAAGGCCAAAAATGCTAAGCAAACCATAAAACCATTGGAAAAATGCAGGCAGATACTGATACAATCGTGATAAAAGGGGGCATGTTTCTAGGCATGACAAGAAACCCAGGAGCCAGGACAATAGAGATTAACAGCTTTGAGCGCACACACACACACACACACACACACACAAATACTAGAGGCATCTGAAGAGCAAAAACAAAGCATCATCAACATAGTGGGCAAGAGAAAATTGGAAAATAGTTCTAGTCATGGTATTGTCTATAACTTAAGACTATAAGATAAAACTTAAAAATCATTATGGTGAAGTGAACAAGGCAACTGAAAAACAGGCAAAAACACTATTCCCAAAAGAAGAACATTTCATAATTTTAAAACTTCACAATTAAAACTAAAAAGATGATGCAATTAAATTTTAAAAATTAACAGTAAAATGTTTAACCTCATTACTAACAAGTAAGTGCAAATTGCAGTGAAGATATACCATTTTCACTTAGAAAATCGGGACAGTGTTGGCGTGAGCCTAGGTAAATAGGCACTTGTGTTTATTGTCAGTGGGCATATAAATTGACACTTTAGGAGGGCAATTAGCTGTAGGCCATCAGAACTCAATAGAATAGTTTACATTCTACCCAGTAATTTCATTTTTTGAAATTTATCTTCAAAAAATAATCAAGTGGGTGAAGCTGGATGTAAAGAGTGTAACCACCGCATTGCTCATAAAAGAAAAAAAGCCAATGAGGCACAGTCCCATACCCAAAGCAGACATGACCAGCCATGGTAGACACAAGGCTGTGGAATACAAAGGGGCCTTTAGAAACCATGATGCAGATCTACATATCTATTTTTTTTAATTCATGAAATATCATTAAGTGGAAAAGAAAGAACTGTGAATTATATAATGCCATTTTGCACAGACACACGCTTTTGTATAGATTCTTTCAGATCATTTATTTACCAATGCAGCTAAGAACAATTTTTGTGCATATATTTGCATTGTAAACAGTTTGGAAGGATATTCTATGCCACATATTAACTGATTATTTCTAGATGGTGGGAATTCAAGTGATTTTACATGTATGTATATCTTCCAACTTTTTCATGATGAAAATAGTGACATGGAGAATAAATTACAGATCACGTTCATAAAGACAGGTAGATGCAATTATTTTGTGGAATTGATAACGTAGTAGCAAATCTGTGTGATCTGTGGTTGAAGCAAAATTTGCATTTGAAACTAGATAATTAGACCAAATGTCCAGACACACCCAGCACTTGCTCAACCTTCCATTTTCATCTGACTGTGAAAATCTGTTTAAATGATTGTAATATGGTGACTTTCCACCAGAATTTATAAAAAATATTTATTTTGGAATTTATAAAGTAAAAGTTAAAGAACAAAGTTGGAGGATTCACACTTTCTGATATCAAAACATATTACGAACTCCCAATTATCAATCCTGGCATAAATGCAGACGTACAGACCAATGGAACAGAACAGAGAGACCAGAAATGAACCCTCACACATATGGTCAAATGCTTTTTGACAAGGGTGCCAAGACCACTTAATGGCTATGGGACAGTCTCTTCAACAAAAGGTGCTGCAAAAACTGGATATCCACGTGCAAAAGAATGAAGTTGGATCCTGATCTTTCACCATATACAAAAATTAATTCAAAATTAATTAAACATAAGACCCCAAACTACAAAACTCCTAGAAGAAAATATAGGAGAAGTTTCATGACATGGACTCTGGCAATGATTTCTTGGATATGACATCAAAAGGCAACCAGAAGGCATATAATAAATAGGCAACAAAAGCAAAAATAGACAAGAGGGAATATATTAAACTTAAAACTTTTGTGCATCAAAGGATACTATCAATGTATACTTATTCCCAAACTCACGGAGTTGTATACAATAAATATGTATAGCTTTGTCAATCATACCTCAACAAAGTGGTTAAAAAAATGTCACAACCAAAAAAAAAAAAAGTTTTAAATTATAGTAATAATAGTTTCTTTGGTGGTTAAAAAAAAAAAGATACAATGAAAACAGTGAAAAGGCAACCTACCCCTGTGGGAAAAAATATTTGCAAATCACATATATGATAAGGGGTCAATATTCAGAATATATAAGGAACTCCTACAACTCAACAACAAAAATCAAATAACCTGATTTAAAAATGGGCAGAGGACTTGAATATTTCTCCAAAGAGGATATATAAATGGTAAGCAAGCACATGAAAAGACGGTTAACATCACTAATCATCAGGGAAATGCAAATCAAAACCGCAGTGAGTTATCACCTCAAACTCATTAGGATGGCTGCTATTAAAAAAAAAGTGTTGGTGAGAATGTGGAGAAACTGGAACCCCTGTGCACTACTGGCAGGAATATTAAATGGAGCAACTGCTATGGCAAATGGTATGGAGTTTTCTTAGAAAATTAAAAATAAAACTAGCATAAGATCCAGAAATTCCACTTCTGGGTATATACCCAAAAACATTTTTTTAAATTCTTTTTCTTATTCATTTATTTATTTTTTTGGCGGTGTTTGGTCTTTGTTGCTGCACGTGGGCTTTCTCTAGTTGCGGCAAGCGGTGGCTACTCTTTGCTGCGGTGTACAGGCTTCTCATTGCAGTGGCTTCTCTTGTTGCAGAGCACGGGCTCTAGGCGCACAGGCTTCAGTAGTTGTGGCACGCGGGCTTTAGTAGCTGTGGCTTGCAGGCTCTAGAGTGCAGGCTCAGTAGTTGTGGCACACGGGCTTAGTTGCTCCACGGCATGTGGGATCTTCCCTGACCAGGGCTCGAACCTGTGTCCCCTGCATTGGCAGGCGGATTCTTAACCACTGCTCCACCAGGGAAGGCCTAGCCAAAAGAATTGAAACCAAGATCTTGCTGAAGAGACTGTCTTTTCTCCATTGTATGTTCTTGCCTCCTTTGTCGTAGATTAACTGACCATAGGTGCACGGGTTTATTTCTGGGCTCTCTGTTCTGTTCCATTGATCCATATGTCTGTTTTTCTGCCAATACCATGCTGTTTTGATTACTGCAGCTTTGTAGTACAGTCTGAAATCTGGGAGGGTTATGTCTCCAGCTTTGTCCGTTTTCCTCAGGATTGCTTTGGCAATTCTGGGTCTTTTGTGGCTCCATATAAATTTTAGGATTTTTTGTTCTAGTCCTGTGAAAAATGTCATGGGTAATTTGATAGGAATCACAATAAATCTGTAGATTGCTTTGGGTAGTATGGCCATTTTGACAAAATTAATTCTTCCAATCTAAGAGCATGGGATATCTTTCCATTTCTTTAAATAGTCTTCAATTTCCTTTATCAATGTTTTCTAGTTCTCAGTGTATAAGTCTTTCACCTCCTTGGTCAGGTTTACTCCTAGGTTTTTTTTTTTTTTGGACATGATTTTAAAAGGAATATTTTTAAACTTTCTCTTTCTGATATTTCATTGTTAGTCTAAAGAAATGCAACAGATTTCTGTAGGTTAATCTCGTATCCTGCTACCTTGAGGAATTTGTTTATCAGTTCTAATAGTGTTGTGTGGAGTCTTTAGTGTTTTCTACATAGAGAATCATGTCATCTGCGTATAATGACAACGTGAATATACACTACTGAACTGTACACTTAAAAAATGGTTAAGGGGCTTCCCTGGTGGCGCAGTGGTTGAGAATCTGCCTGCCAACGCAGGGGACACGGGGTTCGAGCCCTGGTCTGGGAAGATCCCACATGCCGCAGAGCAACTAGGCCTGTGAGCCACAACTACTGAGCCTGCGCACCTGGAGCTTGTGCTCCGCAACAGGAGAGGCCGCGACAGTGAGAGGCCCGCGCACCGCGATGAAGAGTGGCCCCCGCTCGCTGCAACTAGAGAAAGCCCTTACACAGAAACGAAGACCCAACACAGCCAAAAATTAATTAATTAATTAAAAAAAAATGGTTAAGATGGTAAATTTTATGTTACATTTTTTTACCACACCTAAAAAATGCATTAAAAAATCTAAAAATAGGTAAAAAACCATACGACAATATAAGGGCGCTTTCTTAGATGTACTTCTTGCTAAACATTGTAATATACGCAGACTAATTCTCTTTATCTCAGACAGAAAACATGCCAAATTATAAGTTGATTAAATTAAATATTGAGATAGTCTAATATAGTTTTTAAACAGAAAAACTCTTTCTATGTAAATAAGCTAAACAAGTGCTGGGAATCAAATGTGGACATTATTGAACTTTTTTTTTTTTTTTTTTTGCGGTATGTGGGCCTCTCACTGTTGCAGCCTCTCCCGTTGCGGAGCACAGGCTCCGGACGCGCAGGTCCAGCGGCCATGGCTCATGGGCCCAGCCGCTCCGCAGCATGTGGGACCCTCCCGGACCGGCACACGAACCCGTGTCCCCTGCATCGGCAGGCGGACTCTCAACCACTGCGCCACCAGGGAGGCCCCTGAACATTTTTAAAATAATGAATTCTATTTGTGACAAAACAGTTTGGAGGTCTGAGCTCTCCCTGAAATTGAACAAAATATATTTGCCAAAAATATAATTATTAAAATATGTGATCAGTTTGGGGGCTGTAACACAAATGAGGCTAGCAGGTGAGAAAATCCCATGTTTTCAATGACCATTAAGTCTAACTAGAAACCCTAACGAGATAGGAGGTTGGATGGGCCTGCCTTGTTGCCACTGCTCACAGGAGAGGCGATACTTGGGCATGATGCTCATAGCAGCTATCAGCAGCGGTACAGAGATTATCCAAAAGCATTCAGGACCTGCTATGCCAGCTTCCTGATTACAATGGCTGGACGGCAGAATCTAAGATGTTTTTTAACTGCTACGAAATTTTCAAAGCCATCAACCGACTCTCACGTTTTCCACTTAGTACAAATGAGATTAAGGTCTGAATCCTAAAGCACAGAATAATTACTGAATCACCAATTATGTATTAACGATCAAAGACATTTTTTTTAATTTTTAAAAAGTCTCCTTAAAATTATCATCCAATTTGAAGATGAAGATACAGAAATTAGAGTTTTAAGATGTGACAAAAGATTAAGTGGGTAAAGAAATCTATAAATCTTTAAAAATTATTCTTCTCTCTATTTTGTTTAGATTGCCAAGGTTTGGGGGACATAGATATATTTGCAACTCTGCTCCTGACCAAATGAGACAGGACACAAATTTTTAAAAATTAAATAAGACAAAAGAGAACAGAGACATATACACGGTGTCTGGTTAAACTGCTTTTTATCGTTGAACTTTAAATTTTACTCCGTGCTTTCAGCTAATGCAAAGAGACAAAAGGAAACCACACTGAATTTTATCTAATTTACTGTCTGATGAGATGCAGCATATAAATACATCTATCCACCCAAAATATTCCCCAACACTGAATGTGAAGAGGCGTTTTTAATTGAGCTGAACCCAAATAATACAACTTAGTCTAATGAACACCAGCTTGATAACTGCTATTTTAAGAAAGCCTGGTTGCAGACACTAACTCTTCCACCAATGAACGCTTTTCTGCAGGGGGATGACAGACCCCAGTCCAGCCCTGGTTTCAGAACGATCTCCCTTAATACAGGTTTGAATGCAGCTGCCACGTCCTGTGTGTGACATCGGGTCCCATTTCCTGCAGCGCGTCTGCCGGGGGCGGGTGACAATTCTGCCCTCTCCTACACACCCGTGGGCTCCGTGTTTGTGCTGGAGGGTCAGCCCCCTGTTCACAGTTCTCGGCAGCCAAAGCGATGGCCCCAGTGACACTGAGAAGATGCTACTGAAAAGATGACCGTCAGGGGAAGAGCCTGGTGTTGCCTGGGGCGCTCGGGATGGGCAAGGGTTGCCAAGTGCCACTGTAAGCAGAAGGACGGAGGACGGACCAGGCGGTTGGGGAGCAGGGCTGACGGGGGTTGGGGGGGGAGTGGGTACAGAACCGGCAGAGGCCATCCTCAGGGGCAGCGAAACAGGACTCGAGCAAGTCATTCATCCGCTCCAAGGATGGACTTCCTCCTTTGTAAGGAGGGGGTGATGTTAATCCCTAGTGTTAACCATCCCGGTTACTAAAAGCAGCAAAGAACTGGCAGGGGCTGGGTTACTCTTCCAGGGCGGGGCCCCAGGTCCCCTCGGCAGAGAAGGGAAGGGGGCGTGGGCCAGAACAGGGGCTGGAGGCCCTTTGGCCACTTTCAGCAAAGCTTTCACTGGCCCCCAATAACATTAATTGGTAACAATGTCAATGATTTATCTAGTGCTTACTGTGTACTAGGCGCTCTGCTAGGCGCTCGACGTGAGCTATGTTCTTAATCCTTCTGACAATTCTGTAGGCTGGTATTATTATTAGATGATATTTTTATAGGTGAGAAGAATCAATGTCAGAGAAATTAAGTAACTGGCCGAAAGCTGTTGACCATATTTGGGAACGAGGGCACTGAATTTCCCTAATTGGTCAAACTGTAGCACAGAGGACAGACTTTCCACACCGGTGTCCGGTGGGGGGCTGGGCCTTTGGGCAGCAGAAAATCCTGATCTGAGTGAGGCCTCGGCCGCAGAGGGCAGGCGTCACACCAGGAATAAACCTGCCCACCTTATGCCTGACCTTGGCATTTTTCTGGAGGCAATATGCAATTTATTTATTTTCTTTCTGCCTCCATTTTCCTGTCTGTCAAACGGGTGTCAACTATTTTCCTCTTTCACAAAAATACAGTCAAGCTGGGTGAGCACTTTGAAAACACCCTGGAAGACCTGGAAGAGTAGAAGTCACTCTGTAATTGCTGCCTGCCTCACACCTTCATGCTTGCTTAGAAAGGATGTAATTTTAAACTAATCATATAACTAAACTACGAAACACCATTCAAATGTCTACTCGTTTCTAACCTTCCCACATCTAAGCATCTATTTACAGAATGAGCAAACACCGTGACACTAAAGCACTGGGCTCAGGTGACAACACGTTTGGTGAAGCACGAGGAAGCACATTTGGCGGGGACTCCCTCTCACGCTCCAGCAGCCCACGCCTGGGTTCCCCCTTGTAAAAACCGAGTCCTGGGTCTCTGGGCACTGCCCAGCTCAGCCTGGCATCCCCCGTGGACCCCTCCTCTCCCTGACGCCCCATCCTCTTCCCCGGCGAGAGGGCAGAGGAGTCAAGACCCGGTTCCGTCAGAACAGGAGCAGAGAGGTATCGGGGGCCCAGTGTCTGTCCTTCCATCAGATTTGCACAAGCTCAAGACGCTGGGGAATAATATTCACAGCTCTCAGTGTCTTCTGAGATTACAGGCCACTGCTTTCTAAACACATAACAGATCACTGAGATACACTTCACATACCACGCAATCTACCCCTTTAAAGTATTCAAGTAAATGGTCTCTAGTGCACTCAGGGGGCTGTGTCAACATCAGCTCAGTCACTTTTAGAACATTTTCATCGGGAAGAAAAGAAACTCTGTACCCTTTGGCAATCACTCCCCCTTCTTCTCAACCCTTCCCAACCACCAGCCCTAGACAACCACTAATTTACTTTGTGTTCTTTAGATCTGCCCATTCCGGACGTTTCACACCAATGGACTCCTACAATACGTGTTCTTTTGTGACTGGCTTCTTTCATTTAGCATAATGTTTTCTAGGTTTCTCCATGTTGTCATATGTAGCAGTAATTCATTCCTTTTTACCGCTGAATAATATTCCATTGCTAGATACACTCCATTTTGCTTATCCATTCCTCAGCTGATGAACATTTGGGTCATTTCTACTTTCTGGCTCTCATGTATAAGGCTGCTATGGACATCTGTGGACAAGTCTTCGTGTGGACATGTTTTCAGTTCCCTTGGTTACACGCTCAGGAGCAGAAGTGCTGGGTCGCATGGTAACTCTACGTGCAACTTTCTGAGGAAACGCCGTACTGTTTTCCGAAGTGGCTGCACAATTTTACGTTCCCAGTTTCTCCACATCCTCACCAACACCTGTTACTGCCTGTCTTTTGGTTATAACCATCCTGGTGGGTGTGAAGTATGTGGGTCTTTTTTTTTCTTTTTTTGCGTTTGCTGATGACTAATTGACGTTGTGTATCTTTTCATGAGCTCACTGGTCATTTGTGTCTCTTCTTTGGAGAAATGTCTATTCAAATCCTTTGCCCGTATTTTAATTGGGTTATTTGTCTTTTTGTTATTGAGTTGTAAGAGTTCTTTATATGTGCTAGATAAGATAGTCCCTTATCACATATATGAGTTACGAATAGCTCCTTTAATTCTGGGGGTTGTTGTTTCAATTTCTTGATGGTATCCTGTGAAGCACAAAAGGCTTTAATTTTGATGAAGTCAAATATAGCTATTTTTTCTTTGGTCACTTGTGCTGCTGGTGTAAGACCACTACTTTCTGCATCTGTTTGGGTTCTGAGTCTTCGCATAAGAACTTGCTTGACCCATGAGGCTATTCCCTGCCCTGTTTCTGGCCTTCAGCCCCAGAGCTTTATCTGCCCTCTGGCTTCACTAAAAGCCCCAGAGCGGGCACCCAGCATCTGTCAAATCCCTGCTCCCGGGGGCATGAGCCGGCGGAGTGCAGTCAGCGTCCTCCGTCTGCACTGACTTGGAGCGTGGATTCTGGTGGCAGAGTCCAAGCCACACTGCGCACCGCCTGCGCCATCTCGCCTGAATAACCTTAATGATAAGGCTCACCTTCTTCGTTTTTAAAACACTGTGAACGTCACAGACAATAATTCACGTAAACTGCTTAGCCACTACGTAATACAGTTTGCTGCTCCCGTCACGCTGCCGGCCCTGGTTGCTTTACTTCTGCAATAAAGCCTGGGTTCCAGGAAAGCTCCGGGAATCCTCATCTCTCCTCTGGCTCCACTAGATACTAATTAGGTCCTCCTGATGCTCACTTTGTCCCCTCCCCTCCTTACTTCCTGCAGCAATGCCTCGTCCCTAATAGACCACCACACTGGCCCCACCGAGTCCCGGGCTTCATCAGGACTCTGGCTTCCAGCTGCCTGTTTTATCTGGCATGTCCGGTTAACCGTTACCTAGAAGCACTTAAAATGTTAAAGTTCCTCCTCCTGGGCTTTGTCTCCCCACCTGGCCCAGGTGTGGTCCCCTTGCTGTCCACGGCCTGGGTTCCTTTTCAACGTGCCCATTTCAGGTCTCCACCGGTACAGCTGCATCCCCCCGGCTCTCACTGCCTCTCCCTCTTCTCCGCTCTCCCTCCTCCTGTGGCTGCCTCGGCCTCTCGGCAGTTTCTGAGATACACCAGGCCGTGTCCACCCCAGGGTCTGTGTCCAGAGACAGCTCACCTTTCCAGCATCGCCCATCCTGATGACCCACCTTGATCCTGCAACCTGCATCCCCTGCGTCCCCCAGGGGCATGCCCAACGCCCTGAGCTGCTTGCGATTTTCTTTTTTTCCATAGCAATCATATCTTCCACCTTTTTGTATAACTTATCATTTACTGTGTAGGTATTTGTCAAATCTTATTAGGATGTCAGCTGCCTGTGGGTGGGGATCTCTGTCTCCCTCCCCAAAGTGATGCCTTACAAAATACGACTGGATGGCGGTGTTTGCATTTCTCCGATCATGTTGAGGATGGACATCTTTGTATGGTCACAGGCCACACACGTGCCTCTTTTGTGAACTGTCTAGTTTTTTCTTTCGTCCCTTTGTCCATGTTTTCTGTTTTATCGATCTGCAGGAGCTCTGAGGATTTTCGGGACACGGAGCCTCGGTCACCACGCTTATCCATTGCATTCTAACCACGCCTGTCGCCGTGCAGGGCACACAGGAGGCCCAGAGACTAGAAGAGCCACGAACCTCGGCAAGTGTGCAGGTTAATATCAGCGGGCATCTGCACTTGGAAGGGAACCAGAGAAAAGCCTGTTCAGACTAACTGACTCATTACGCGGGAAGGACGGGCCACATACCCGGGCAGGCAGTCCCCACAGATGGCGTCGCGGGTGGCAGAGCAGTTGGCCTTCTGGAGGCGGCTCAGCAGGGCGCAGTCCAGGCACGGCTTGCACTTCTGAAAGCCCCAGTCCTCCTTGAACCTGTGCGGCCAGCACCTCACACACTGGGCATCCTCCCCGTAGCCAAAGCCACATTCCTGCGGGGATGAACAGGCAAGAGACAGCTATTCAGACCCCGCGAGCGTGACAAAGGGGGACGAGGAGACGGCGGAGAACTGGGCTGGTGACTACCCAGCGCCCGCCTCTCTGGACACAAAGGCCGCTCTTTCAGCGAGTTCCAATGTGTCTCCCCCTGCTAATAATCTCTCTTACGACCTAAGTATACTTACTCATCCACTTTATTCCAGGAGCACGAGCATTTGAATAAGAAAGGCTCTCCCCCTCCCCCGCCTCCCCCGCTGCTGCGGCATTACCGCCAGCTGAGGGCAGAATTACGGTACTTTCTTCAACTCAGCTGGTCATCTGAGTGCTCAGAAGCTAGAGTCGGGGAAATATGTAGACACCTAGTCACTTAACAAGGCAGAAAGTAAGTGCTGTGATAAGTAACAGAACACAAGGACAGCTGCGTACGAAACGTCAGAAGCTTACAATACCCTTAGAGAAACTTGGAATGGTTAGCTGTTTATTACTGTCTGAGAGAGGGAAGATGCTTACACAACGCTTATAAGAACACTAAATCCTTGTTTGGATCAAACCCTGGGATACTAAAGGTCTCAAGCATCTCTAGATTTGGCCATCAGAACCCAGAACTGCTTTCCAAGGATGGGCTTCACAGACGGCTCTTTGACCTGCATATGAGTTCCAGCACTAAGTCAATCACAGCGTGTCATATGATGCCGTTATAAATGCAGTCACAAAAAGAACGCCATAGACCAGTGATCATGATAGTTTAAAAAATAAGTTACAAAACAGAATGAGAAACAGGATCCCATTTCTTACAACAACGTTAATAGTAAGTGCTAACATTTATCGGGGGCTTCCCCTATGCCAGGATCTCATTAATTCCTCCTCCCCCACAATGAGGAAAGCGCTTCCCATGCTCCGATTTCCTGGATGGGAGTATGGGGTTTCCCAGAAGGCATGCACCTTAACCAAAGAGACATTGCTAATGTCAGAACCAGGATCTGAACCTACACGGTTTTTAAATTAATTAATTAATTTATTTATTTATTATATAGCGCTTTACAATTTTCAAAAGTTTCACACACATGATTTCATATAATCCCATAATAATGCTTTTTAAAAAATCCTCTATCCCTATATTGCCCCTCTCCCTCCCTCTCCCCACTGGTAACCACTAGTTTATTCTCTTTTATCTGTGAGTCTGCTTCTTTTTTGTTTTACTCACTAGTTTGTTGTATTTTTTAGATTCCACATATAAGTGATATCATACAGTATTTGTCTTTCTCTGTCTGACTTCACTTAGCACATTGCCCTCCAAGTCCTTCCATGTTGCCACAAATGGCAAAATTTCTTTCTTGTTTACGGCTGAGTAATATTCCATTGCATATACGTACCACATCTCCTTTATCCATTCATCTGTGGATGGGCACTTAGGTTGCTTCCATACCTTGGCTATTGTAAATAGTGCTGCTATGAACACTGAGTGCACGTATCTTTTCAAATTAGTGTTTTTGTTTTTTTCAGATGTATACCTAGGAGCGGAATTGCTGAGTCATATGGTACGAACCTACGTGGTTTAATTCCAGAACCAGACTTCATACCACTACATTCTGGGACTTTCAGGCACTTTATGTGACATATACACAGGAAGATGTCTGAAAGATTACATATCAAATGTTAACATGGTTATCTGCACTATGTGATGGTTTCTATAGAACGCTGGCCATTAAAAAGAAAATCAGACAGCAGCTCTCGAGCTGCAAACAGAGCCCCACGTGGAGGGCATGCTGGGAGCCCACACACAGCCAGAGGGGCAGCGGGGGGGGGGGGGAGCGGGCAGGGCTCCCAATCACACCTCAGCTTCCTCATTGGGAACCACGGAAGCCAGAACACAGATCCAGAGAGGTCAGAATTCTCGCTTCTCCATAAAATTTATATATTTAACTTCTTCATCCATATTTTTATACAAAGTCAACTAAGCAGTACTTATTGGCTGAAAATTAAATCAAAACCAACACACACACACACACAAAGATACAAATGAACTTATTTACAAAACAGAAATAGACTCATAGACAAATGTATGGTTACCAAAGGGGAAGGGTGGGTGGAGGGAGGGATAAATTAGGAGGTTAGGGTTAACATATACACACTACTATATATAAAATACGTAATCAATAAAGACCTACTGTATAGCACAGGGAACTCTAGTCAATATCTTGTAATAACCTGTAAGGGAAAAGAATCTGAAAGAGTATATATACATATATATATATACACATATATATGTATGTGTATTATGTATAAACTGAATCACTTTGCTGTACACCTGAAGCTAACACGACATTGTAAATCAACTATACTTCAATTAAAAAACAAAAACACAAAGAATAGTATTCCCTGTACGCAGTAAGCCACTCAATAAAGGATATTAGCAACGATACTTCAATCCAGACCTCACTAATGAACTCACTCACATTTGGGAGGGGCTATCCCTTCCTTTCCCCCTTCAATTCCTCTGCCAGTCTTTCAAATGTGTGTCTTGAACAAGCACAGCAAAGAGCAGGGGAGAAAAACAAAGCAGAAGGTCAGCACCTTCCTAACCCTGAGGGCTCCAGCTAGACAATGTTCTGAACCAAAGGCACAGACAGAAGCAGGGGGGAAAAGTTTTAAATACTAATTCACAAATTAGAATTTCTTTAGAACTGTTAACAGGGATTATCTTTTTTTTGGGGGGGGTAGTGGAATTATGAGGTGTTTTCAGTTTTTATACTTCTGTAATGATTTGATTTTCGTGCAGGAAGCATCTCTAGTAATCAGGAAGACAATACAGACACACACTGAGAAAGAATTTCTTAGGATGTGTACTTGGTCTTGGCGGGAAGGAGACCACTGCTATTTTGGGGGGCTGTGCACAGCAGTGGGATCTGCACCAGGACAGTGTTAGCTGCTGAGAGAGCCCCAGGCATCCGAAGGCTTTCTTTAGGCACAGAAGGGAGCCTCCCACCCCGAGTCCCAGGATCAAAGCGTGTGCACATGACATCCGGGGCAGGACCTCCTCACTCAGGCTGGGCATATCCCTCAAAGTTCCTGCGGCAGCGATTTCAACATCACGCTTTGATCCAGGCAGCTGGGACTGTAAGGGTCTCATATACAGGTTAACACACAACAGAGAAGGAAAGAAAAAGGGAGGGAGAGGAAGATAGGAAAACAAAGGGAAAGAGGTAGGCGTCTATGAACTGGTAGCAAACGTCAGAAATGTTGCTCTTCAAGCCAGGCTGATACAGGGGGAAAGTGTATATTTTCCTGCATTGGAGCAAAAGACACATCGGCCACTTGCCAGCTAAGTTATCTTGGGAACTCTCTGACCCTCAGACTCTTCATCTGTGAGATGGGATAACAATGCAGGCCCTACAGGGTTACTCTGAGGAATAAAAGGGAAAACATATGAAGCCTCTAAACTCTAAATCAAGCACAGGTGTCCGTAAACAAATGCTATCCATGGCCATTACTGTTTCGGATTCTCTACAGCCCAACAGACCGATTTTCTTGATTCCAGTATAACAAAGCTTCACTGGGGAATAAAGGGATCTGCAGACCCCAATTTTTTCTAGGCTACTTCAAACATCACTTTCCATCTAAAACATTTTTATTGAATAAAAATTTTTCTAAATCGAATCCCAAGTACCTCCTTTTTTTAAAAATATTTTTTTTTTTTTTGCAGTACGCGGGCCTCTCACTATCGCGGCCTCTCCCGTTGCGAAGCACAGGCTCCGGACGCGCAGGCTCAGCGGCCATGGCTCACGGGCCCAGCCGCTCGGCGGCATGTGGGATCCTCCCGGACCGGGGCACGAACCCGTGTCCCCTACATCGGCAGGCGGACTCTCAACCACTGCGCCACCAGGGAAGCCCCCAAGTACCTCCTTTTGAAAATGGGTACATAAGACAGAATTTAACCTTTCCTGGTTGAATCCACTACTGCGTTGCGCCGTCATACAAAGAACTAGGCAGTCCTGGGCCTGCGGGGCCGCTCTGCTGCTCTAGCGCCCCTGCCGCGTGGTCAGCGGGCCTCCCTCCCTCCTGCCGAGCCCCGCTGTCTATAGCCACTCACTTCCCCTCTCCAGTCCTGAGAAACTAGAGAAATGACCTGACTAGAAATGAACTTGAAAGAATATACACAGGTGTACTGACAGTTCCACCTCTTTTGAGAAAACACATACTTCAGTGTTGGGAAATCTTTGTGCTTCTGTTTTGATTCCTGGCCGTGTCTAGAGTTTATATTGTACATAAGCACCGCTTTGACCAATGAGTTTTTGCCATGTATCGTTGTGTGTGATTTACATGTCATTAGAGTTTCTAGAATGAGGATTTCATGAAACTTTTTTTTTTTTGGTTCACTCTGCACTGGACCAAATCACGTACAGAAAGAAAACAAAGCCAGGCTCCAAGGGCATCACAGCTTTTGCCTTTATTACCTGGATACCGGCTTACTATTTCTGCCTGCAGCTTATATGCTCTGGGGGCAGCTGCAGCAATTCTCTTTGGGGTAGATTCAGGTGAGGGGTTGAGATAAGGCTTTGTACCATCACCATCACAAAAGAGTACCAGAATGTACAGAGCAGGTACCATGAGCCATACTTGTACAGAGATCGATTATTTGGGGGAATTTTATTCAAAATATATTTTCTCTCAGAAACAGACTCACAGACACAGAGAACAGACTTGTGGTTGCCAAGCAGGACGGGGGGTGGAGGGTGGGGGAGGGATGGAGTGGGAGTTAGGGATTAGCAGATGCAAACTAGTATGTGTAGGATGGATAAACAACAAGGTCCTACTGTATAGGGAACTACGTTCAATATCTTATGATAAACCATATGGAAAAGAATATGAAAAAGAACGTATGTATGTATAGCTGAGTCACTTTGCTGTGCAGCAGAAATTAACACAACATTGTAAATCAACTACACTTCAATAAAATTTTAAAAATATATACTTTCTCTAAAGTATTTGCCATTTAAAAAAAGATTATTAGAAACACAGCCTAATATTATTTTTAAACTTTTAAGAATAATATCATCATTTTCAGTTCATGAGAGTCTAAGAAGTGTATGAAGTGCTCATTCCACATGTTAAATTAACTAGACACCTTGAATTAACTAGAAATTCAGAGCAGTTATTTCCAAAGAATTACTGCATAGCATCCACGGCAGCAACCACATTTAGAGCTGATTTGTCACATTTCTAAAGCACCATAAACGTAGAGACGTCATCATTATTTGAAATCCGGGCTATAAAGTAAAAAGCATATAAATATTAAATTACCCCCCATATAAATGTCTACCTTGATGTTTTTATTTCATTCACTAAAACAAGGTGGTTAAAATGCCTTGAAATCTTCCATATTAAGTTCAATAAACAACTACCAAGAGAAACGGAAGGAGGCGAAACAACGGAGAGAGAGAGACAAAGACAGAGAGAGTGACAGAGACAGAGAGAGAGACGGGGGGGGTCACCAGCCCCTGTCCCATGGTAACCCGTCTTTCCATCCTCCGTCCCTAACTTCCCACTCCGCCACTGTGCCACGTCTGGGGAAACCTCCCAGACACATCCTCCTCGTGTGTGGGCAACTATTCTGCATCTCCTTTTCATTCACCCCGCTCGGCGCACTGTGGGGAGCGATGGCATCAGCCCCTGAGCGCGGGTTCCTCCGCAGGGATGCAGGTTGGTACCCCACGGGAGCTGCTCTTACTCATCACTGCACCCAGGTGCTGGGGCACAGAGGGTACCCTTCGAGCGCGGCCAACTGAGCTGGCAAGCATCACGTGATCTAATTGGGCATCTCATGAAAATACCAACAGTATTAGATCTTTTAGTTTTTCCCATGTGACCTTGGGGCACAAGGGGGAGAGCTCCCAGGCACAGTGCTTCCTTTGGGGACAGAAGCAGAGGTGTGGACAGGTCCATGGTGACAGGAGGAAGGGGCAGGCTGCCCACACTGGCTCTGCTCAGTCTTTCCTTTGACAGACTCTCTGCTTGACCAAAGTCTGCAGGTGTCTCTGAGCCACTTTTTCGACTGCACCCTGTTCTTAGGTCTGGTCTTGAAGAACCCGGTTGTCCGAGGATCCTGTCCCGTTGGTTTAGCCAGAATCCCCCACCCTCAGTACCTGCTTATTCTCCATATCTGACCTCCCAAGCCACCCACCCTACCCCCCGCCCAGGTGAGGCCTGGTCCCCCGTCTGCCTGCAGCAAGAATCCTGGCGTCTACACAGCCGGGATCCCCCTTCCGCCGCCGTTTCCTCTTGGTGAGCGTCCACCCTGCCCCCCGCTCTGCTCCGGGACTATAACCCCCACGTGTCCACGTTGCATGTGGAGCTGAATGCGGTTCTGGGGCGAGGTCTCTCTTCTCCTGTTGCAAAAGCTCCTGAATAGAATTTGCTTTTCCTGCTGTAACCTCTGTCCTGTTCTGGTTTTCTCTGACACTTTCCAGGTTGTACTGAGTTCGCCCTCTCACCAGTTAGTAGAAGGACCCTGTGTGTGTGTGTGTGTGTGTGTGTGTGTGTGTGTGTGTGTGTGTGTGTGTGTGTGTGTGTGTGTTTGGTGTGGGAGGCTAAGGGAGAGGCAGGAGAAGGGGGAGGGAAGAGTGAGTCAGTCACTGGCCTGGGCTCCAGGATTAGCTGCGTGTTTTATTTTTATGGAGGACGGTCTGCCATTAACATCCATGCTAGAAACGCGTTGAGGCTTCAGAACAATACGGCAGTTCTTTATTTTTGAAATTATGACCTGGTGCCTGAAAGCTTAAGGAAGTACCTAGGACTGCCCTGAATCACCGGGAAGGCCTTTTTATTAACAAACTTTGAGGTGGGAAAATACACACATGGCTAGAAAAGAATGCATGGCCATAGGGTTCCTACTTACTTCCCCAAAGCATAAACTAAGTGACTAACCCTTGGCATCTGACATCGCCCCCTACCCCGCCTTCCCCAAAGCCCACATCCCTGAAGCCGTCAAGGGTTCTCTGCGTGACCACGCTTGAGTCGGCCTCCTGAACCTTCTCCCGGCCCATCTGCGCATGGCCTCGTGAAATCTAGTTCCAGCAAGAGCCCTGCGGGGTCAGTTTAACCAGGGCCCTCCCCCTCAGGGTCCTCAGCCTCCCACCCCCCGGGTGACATCCGGCCGTCCCACCCTGTGTTCAGCGAGAACCCGTCGGGTCGGCTTCGGTCAGAAATTCTCCGCCTCTCGTGTCTCCTGGTAGCAATTCCCACCACGGACTCGACCCCTCCTCCTCGGCTACGAATTCCCACTCATCCAGGCTGTATTCGGAGATCAGCCCCTTCCCTCCCGCTGTAGAATCCCCATGCCTACTGCAAAGGTTCTGAACGACGCCTGCCCTGCCCACTTCAGCAGGTGCCACTGAGTATCTCTTCTTTCACCGCAGCTACGCCAGTGCGTGATGAAGGGCTAATGCTGGGTAAACAGACGGACGAACAAATATTGTGTGAAGCAGTATTTGCTCAAGTTTATTATTAGTAGCAGTATCAGTATTAGTACAACTACTATTATTTTATCCCAGGGAGCAAAAGCCTGTAAGGGCCACAGCAACATCTCCTAGCTGGTAAGGCCAAGCCTTCCCCCTGGGCGGGCGGAGGTGTGAGCAGCTTCCTGATCTTGGCTCCAAAGCAAGAGAGGGCTGGGCCCAGCTGGGCTTCTTCCAGCCGAGCTGGGGGCAGCCGTGGCTCTGTCACTCTGCCCAATATTTTTAAGCCACATTTGGTGGCTTTCCAGTAGCAAAATGACTGAAAGTAAACAGTGCTCATATCCCCTTCCTTCTTCTCTCCCTCTGCAAATCCAGAACTGAACAAAAAACACCACTGGATCCCACCTACACGCTGGGGGAGCAGGCCCGCCTCCCGACAGGGGAGATCCTCACAGACCATGAATTATCCAGGAAACACATCCAGGGGCCTCCGGTCAAAAGCACTATTTATTTGTACAGCCAATAAGTATTAACTTGGGTTCTTTGAATTTTGAAAGCTCAAACTGGATGGAGAAGAAGTTATTTATAAAGAAAATCTAGGGCACACAAATGGAAACGACAAACTAGATTCAGGTGCGGCTGGTGTGCAGCAATCAGCTTTCTAATTTCGTTTAAGAAAACAACACCAAAGACATAGCCCCCCAACTTTTGGTTTGTGAAAACCCACAGTTGAGTTTTCTAACGAAAAATTACAAGCTAGAGCTTGTTAATACCTGCCAAACACCACTGGGCTTGATTAGGTATAATTAGACACAAATACAGTGAGCGACACTGTAATTAAATGGCAGAAATGAATCTTTTTTATGCTTGACAATTACATTAATCTTTGTGTGATTTTCTTCCTAAGGATGTAAACAGTTTTCCACAGAGGAGATGTCTTTAGAAATAGGGAGCCCCGCTGCACCCGCGGGGAGGGAAGGGTGCAGTTGTTTACAAGAATTAACTTTTTTCACATTAACTAAAGTCATCCCAATAATTGCTTAGCAAAGCTTACTTTGAAAACCGTTCCAGAGACTTGAAGTCTGTTTCCAGAGGCTCATGCAAAAACTAGTTTCCTGATTTACTGCCGGGAGGCGATCGTGTTAAAAGCACACTGTTGGCATCAATGCTCGGTGCGGAGGAGGGGCCGTGGGCGGGCAAACTCTAGACGGTGAGAATTCAAGTCTAACGTGGTCACTTCGGGAAAACAAAAATCATCTCCCGCTCACTCTCACGAGCCCCCAGGACGCCACCGAACGCTCACGCACACGGTCGTGGTCAAAACGCCCAGCGTAGCTTGCTTACAGAGCCATGGAAATCATACTCGGTATTTTTTGCCTCGGAAATAGGAAAAAGACATTATTCATTATCTTTATCATAAACTTGCAAAGACTAAAAATTAAACCCTGCAGTGGGGGAGAGAGTAAATAGGGCTCAAGGGGATAAAGTCCTCCACACAGATTCTAAATGGCTCGGTGACCCGTCACATATTTTCCCAAAGATTCAGGAAAAGGACTTCCTAAGCTGAGTTACTAAAAAAGAGCCGAAACGACAGAGATGGTGCTTGGGGCTCTGTGGGAGGGACCTGGGAACCGAAAGGGCTGCTGAGATGCTACCGCTCTGCGTGGCCCCAGGGCAGCGCTGGTGGGCGGAGCCAGCGGAGTGGGAGGGACAGGTGGGGACCTGGACAAGCGCACTGCCCGGAGGAGGAGGGCGGGGAGAAGGCTGCTGGGAGCAGCTCCTGCATCGCACACGCTGGGATATTTGTCTGTGTTTTCAAAGTTGGTCCGAAGCCACTGCTTCTGGAGGGAAGTCGATCATTCTAGAACAACACTGTCCAATATGACAACCATAACCTCACATGGGGAAACTTAAATTTCATTACTTAAAATGAAATAAAATAAGCAACCCAGCTCCTCGGTGACACCAGCCACAGTTCACGTGTTCGATAACCACAGTGGCTCGTAGCACCCGTGTTGAACAGCACAGGTAGAGACCATGTGCATCAGCACAGAAAGTCCTTCCAGGTGCACTGTCCTCGGGCATTATCAAGGCGGGAGGCAGACGGTGACCCCAAGAGCCCCCCCTCCCCCCGACACTGTCACTTACTTACAGTGATGGTGGACACACCGACTAACCTCTAAACAGGGGTAGTTATATATGCTCCCCACTTAATCTGTAAACAGACTAATCTGTAAACAGGGGTAGTTATATATACTCCCCACTTAAGACGTATGCTGTAAGAATTCCTTATGTCATACAAAGATCACATAGAACCTGGCTCACTATAATACATGTTGGCCAATGTTAGCTATTTTCATTGCATGGTATATATCACAGACTCACAATTAAAGACATTTTGAGAGAGAGTCCGTATTTTTTAGGTTAAGACACACCCTGTAGATGAACACACGCAACGTATCCAGGGTGAAAGGTGAAAATGAGTACTCGTTTAAAAAGTGGCCAAAGATGAGAAGGGTACTGCTCCCAACAAGCATCAAGGGTCTTATTGAACCTGGAGCTGCTGCGTAGACTCCTTACGCTCTCACAACTGAAAGGAAGTAAAAAGCGGTCGGGGAGCGCTGACCACACACCACAGGTGAGCAGAGCACATGCTGCCCCTGGAAAGCTCTTCCGGCACCTTCCAACAAGCCCAACTGCATGTCCCAATGTAGAGACCTAACCGTGGGAGAGTAAGCCATACCTCGTGAAAAGGCAGGACTGAATGCCTTCCAAAGAAAATAATAATTAGGAGTAATAAAACGACAGATGGAAATTTTAACTACACCTGCTTACCCAAAGTATTTGCAAGCTTGAGTTTTAAGGTATAGATATACGTTTGTAATTCGAAGAACCTCATGACCCGGAATTTATTTTGGATAGACATGATAGTAGAAAAATGGACAGAAGTTTTCAATTATGCTTAGTACAGCAGAATAAGTTACATAATAATGTTAGAATAAAGATGATTAAAAACTCTATGTTTGGTGAAAATGCTCTTTTAAAAATTCTTAATATAAAGAAAACTTTAGTTGTGGATATCAATAATTTGATCCAGCTTCCCTACTTTTTCATAACTAATTATAAAATATTTGCTATTTATTGTGCTTTCAAAATTTCAAACACCACTGGTAGCCAAAATGGTACACCTCAGTTAAAAAAGTAAAGACTCCTGTACTCATCTGCTTCATTACAAATTAACAGGTAACCCCCCTAATGATATAGTTAGTATTCCAAGCAACAAGCAAATAGACTATTTATAAATGTAGTTATCTAACAATTTAACAAAAACTTAGTCTCAGTGAAAAGAATAAATTTTGCCTTGATTTGCAAAGCTTGGAAGTGACAATTAACCAGTTGAACATACTTGTTGATTTAAGTGATTTATCTGATTTTAATATACTCAGAACTTACTCTTCTTTCCTTTGAAAGATGTATGTTCTTGCTAAAAATTTAATAAAGGCAGCCTGGAAGGAAGAAATTGCAAATTCATGAGTGGACAGTTTAGAAACTTCCAGCTCCAAAGTAATTGTTTATAAAAAAACTCACATCCTTTGCCTTGATTAATTAACTAGAAAATAAAAATGTATTTTTACTTCCATAGGTGTATTTGACTCCTTTGCCTTTCTTATGTTTTACATTTTAGACCCTGAGCGAGGCTCACTTGCTAATTTTATTTACTAAGAGCTAAAACCAAGCTAAAAGACTTGGCAAAACATTATTTGCAACACACAATCACACATTCGTTAACTTTTATATTACTAGATAGTTAACTGTCACCTTTTTTTCCAAAACCCATCCGAGGCTGACAGATTCGTCCACTCCTTGAGCAAAGATTCGCTAAGTGTCTGTTACAAGGAGCTGGGCGGTCTGTTTAGACAGTGAGGGTGAAAGCTGAGGGGTTGCCTGCCTGCAGGGTGGACACCTCAGGACAGGCAGGAACACGCTCTACATTTGTAAGTTTGTGCTTCTGAGTGGGTCCTGAGAATCTAATATTTCAGTGGCGTCGTTACCTTTACTTTTACTCTTTCTCACTCAATGTTTTGTCCTGGTCTTTTTTTGATGAGGAAAATGATCATAAATATTAATAACTAAAATAAGTACACACAGGCAGGGTATTCAGATTGTTTCCTTTTGGTTGCCCCAATAAAGTTGGACAGCTACTGCAATACTCGGGGAAAATTACTACCTAATGAAAAATACTTCTTATGGATATCTGTGGGAAGTTATGAAATACAGAAACTGTTATCAGATAATCTCAGAGGATGGATTTAAAAAAAAATACTGCGAGCTGACAGAACCTCCACCTTCATTCTCTAGATAAAGGATGAAGGTTAGGGAGCAATTCCTTAGAAATGATTCACTCATCTCTTCGAATCTGTGATTCGTTCATATTTTCACAGAGATTTGACAAAAGAACTCTGAGGGGTAGAAACATCCCTGTTTTCCTTGCGGGCACAATCGCATTCTTAACTACTTTGTTGACAGATCCTAGATATGCAGCCCTCCTGTTATAAAGGACCTTTTTACATCCAACAGAGCAAAACCTATGTCTGAAAACTCATGTTACTACAATCCACAGGGATTTAAAAAACATCGGCCAGGGGGCTTCAGCAACTAGACACCGCAGAGTTCAAAATTCAGCCAGTTCCTTCCAAGCGGACGGCACAAGAAGCTGAAAGCCGACATATTAAACACAACACCCAGAGAGGCCATCCACCAGGAATCGCTTGTGGAATGCATAATTCTTTGTTTCCTGCTGTTTGCAGACCATCGATCAAAAATCTATGAATGACAAGACTCAAATTCAGAGAACAGCAGACTGTAGGGGAAAGGACTTCTCTTTGAAAAGTCACTTAAAATAAAAAGACACATCTTTTGTTCCTTTTCTAACAGGAAGACCTTGGTGCATTCTTTAGAACAAAATGATACATCAATTGTCCACAACTGGTAACGTCTTCAAAAGGTCAGAAAATAAAGCAAATGCATGTGCGGCTCTGAACACGCTCACAGCAAAGTGCCCAGGAACACCCAGAACTCTGAATCCACCCAGTTGGAACACAGCTGCTTCACAAGCAGCGGTGAAGATGAATACATGGAAGATGCTCCCGGGAGTAGCATCTACTCAAAGTGGGAAAATTAATAATCATACTGGCACTGTCAAAGGAATGTTCCAAACCCCGGCTTGGAAAAGAACTGCGACCTTGGAGCCTGGTTACTTAAGACACTGCTGGGGCTCTGTTTTTCTTGACTAGTAATTGTAACCTTAATTTTAAGAAAAAGAAGGCCCAGTAAATAGTATTATTACCATTTTCTGTTATCAATGCTTTATTTATAAATCTTTAGTAGAATGCTGATTCTTTTTAATTAGAGCAAATAAACCTTAATGATTCTATTCTTTTTTAAAATTTATTTTATTGAAGTATAGTTGATTTACAATGTTGTGTTAATTTCTGCTGTACAGCAGAGTGATCCCATCATTCGTATACTTTTTCATTACAGTTTATCACAGGTCACTGAATAATTCCCTGTACTATACAGTAGGACCTTGTTGTTTAATGGTTCTATTCTTTCAATAAAATACAATAAACACTAAATTATACACAACAATGACATTTATTGAATTACGGTTATTAGAATCTATTTCTTTTATCTCAGTAAGACACATGAATCGAATGTATTGAAAAGGGAATTGTGCAATATTTGGCTAAAGGGACATGACAAACCAAGAAATCTTCACTAGTCATTAACTGAAAGAATTTAGCTGAAAAGAACGCATTTTAAAGACAGATCTACAACTTTCCCACACACCCGACAGTTACCTTGGACAACTCCATGCCTGGCCCACACTGCTTGCAGAGAACACAGTTTCCTGACTGATTCCTGAATTCCTGTTGTCCACAGTCTCCTGTTTCACAGATCACTCTACATGCCTGAAATAAATGTTTCACAGCACGTTATCTTAAGGGAAGTTAATTCTATTTCTCACAAAAAAGGAATAGTATCTTCAGTGTTATTCGCATAATCACTGAATGTAGACATTGATTCAGAGTGAGGCCAACTCAGTTTTCGCTTCAGGAAGAATAACCACTTTCTGGAAAAGTCAGTGGAACAATTAAATCAACAAGCCTGATTCCTCTCTGTATGCCTTGAATGAGAGCTCTCTTTTTCTGGATTTAACTGCTATCTTCTTCTGACACTTTTCTGAGTACCCAAGGTAAAAACAGGTAGAAACTGCTCTCTTTTCTAAGTAAGAAGATGTATAAAAGAACAGTTATGCAGAGACCGAGGTCCTTTTGCAACCTGAAAAAGTCTGAATTCAAGAATTATATTTTTGCTCTTTAAGAAAACATAGTCACCCATAATGAGTTGAATAAATAAGTAAATGGAATACAAATACTAGTCCCAAGAGCTCTGCTATTATCCTTCAGACATATCTGATACCCAGCTTTGATGCAGAAGTTTTTCAGCTGAATTCCATTTACTTAGAGTTCATCATTCAAAAAATTCTGACAATCGTGACATCAGTAAAATTCCTGATAATGATGAAAATAACAATGGCCCAATTCTCTGAATGCTTCAGAGTAAAAGTGTCATGTAAACATGAACTTACTTTCCTACTGACTGCCATTTTGCCACTTAAATTGGACCTAACAATATACTTTTTTTAAAAATTAAAGTATAGTTGATTTACAATGTTATGTTAATTTCTGCTGCCCAGCAAATTGATTCAGTTATACATATATATACATTCTTTTTCATATTCTTTTCCATTATGGTTTATCTCCAGATATTGAATATAGTTCCCTGTGCTACATAGTAGGACCTTGTTGTTTATCCATCCTATATGTAATAGTTTGCATCTGCTGACCCCAAACTCCTAATCCATCCCTCCCCCATTCCCTCCCCCTTGGCAACCACAAGTCTGTTCTCTATGTCCTAACAATAAACTTTGGTTCACAGCATAGGACTTAAATGCAAAGATTATCTGCTTTGCAAAAACAAAGGTTGTAAGTCATTTTCAAGATATAGTCTTTATTTCTTATTTTACCTAAAAATGTAAGTTCATCTTATACACACCATCCTACAAAAGTGTGTATATCTGCTTCTTAACAGACGGTATTTCATTAAAAATGTTGATATTAACAGAATCTCAGACTGGTGACAACATTCAGTTCAAACTCTTACATCAAGCAGGGACTCCCTCAGTAACATTCCTGACTATTGACACAATTTTGTTTCCCTAAGGGAAAACTGAGAACCTTAGGAAGCACTGGGGGAACAGAGGCTGGTGTGTGTCATGTCCACGGCACAAGTGCACAGAAATGGTTTTTGATGGTTATAACAATGGGAGGTTATTCAGTACAAACTGTCTCCACCTTGGAGCAAATATCTATAATGAAGTCAGCCAACCTCCTTAAATAAAATCACAGCCTTAACCTCTAGAGCAGGCAGGAGGGAGAATCCAAGGTGGGGTTCAAGACCAAACCATGATTTGGGGCTAAAGGTCTAGTAATCACCTCCCACCTTTCTTAACCCTCATTAACAACCAATCTTAGAGGAGTTTGGTTTTATTTAAAGGAGAGAGGAGATTCCCCTCCACCACAAAGACGCTGCATCGCTTTGAGAAAGAAATGCCACAGCTTCTCTTGTGGACCATTCCTTCCAATGTTTAACAACCTCAACTCAAGGAAGGGATGTTTTCCTTACATCTATCTGCATGTCAGACTCCAATCGGACCCCATTTCCTCTTCCTTTGTCTTCCAAGAAGACTTCAGGAACTGTCTTCAGTGTAAATAATTCTTTTTATATTTGTAGATCATGACTGCATCTCCAGATTAAATGTTTCAGTAATTCTTTTGAACAGCTTCATAGATGTTTTGTGTTAAAGCTTTCAAACATTACAATTCTCCATCTTTCTTTGATGCTTTTTGAAACCGAGAAGGATATAAATAACTATGTAAAACAATAGCATTTAAGAAATGATTCCTAATTTTTCACAACCTGTGAAGTCGTGGGCTCCAATCTAGAATCTAAGGTCTTGTTAGGCTGTGCTGGGAGCGGCATCTGCCTACAAACTCGATGGAGCAACATTATCACGCAGCAACGAGCGATGCTGTGGTTTTATGATTTCATCTAGATTTAAATAAAGAATTGCGACCATTGTTACACAAGTCAAGACCCAACAGCAACCTTTGACTTATTCATTAAATGCAACAATGATAAAATGAATTTGAAAGAACATTTTAAGATATGGGGTTAGAAATAGAAAATAGATTGGGTACTAGTTCTATGAATTCTGTCCCCACATTATGAAAGTAAAGAGCTGACTTACCAAACAGGCTAGTAAAACTACAACCGTGAAAAATGCTTTCTGTTGTTCTAGTAGCACTTTGAAAGCCATTGCTCTCGTTAAATGTATTTCTGGTTGAAGAGCTCTGAAAGATACGAAGATACAGTTAACATTAATAACATGAGGGACGGCTTTCTGTAGTTACTATACAAAGTTACCATTTACTATATACACTAGTAAACCATAATATTATTTAGTATGTTAGTAAGACATAACACTATTTATGTTTTAAAAGGAATCACCTTTTAAAAGGATACCATAGACAAGTATGATGTAATTCCTTACAAATTTAGGTTATGAGAATTGAAGCTTTGTCTACCTACACAGTATATACAAAATTCCTGCTGGCTCTGAGTTCCCAGGCTACACATGCCTTTATTTTCTTTCTATCCAAGTCTCTACAGTGTCCAGTCGACTTCACCCAGCAGAGAATCACATTCAAACTGTGACTTATAGAAACCTTCCATTTATACGGGTTTAGTCATACAGGATGATAACAATGATAAAATAACAATTAACACATGCTAAGCACGCCATGCCAGGTACTATTTTTAGCAGAACTCATTTCATCTTCACAACTACTCTAGAAGGTGGATACTGTCATTATCCCCGTTTTAGAGATGGGGAGACTGAGGTTCAGAGAGGCCTGAGTCACTTGCCCAAGGTCACATCGCCAGTGAGAGGCAGAGCTGGATGCAAACCCAGGTGGGTGGCTCCAATGTCCCCGTGTCACATACACCTGAAAACAACCTGCTCCGTTTAATAAAAACTGTGTGCTTGGGTATTGGGCCTTCAGCTCCACTAAGAAGCAGAAATAGCTAACATCTGGCATTTGTGAGCTCTTCCCCAAACCAGTGCAGTGCAAATCATCTACGAGCAGAAAAATGAGCATTTGTTTAAAACCATCTAAAAATCATTTACAAGTGGTGAATTGGAGGCGCTATCCTGACGTTTCAAGAAAAGATAAACTAAGCCTCTTTGTCCTTACCAGGAATGATCGAAAATGCAGAAATGAATCTGTTTTGTTTTGTTTTACAGATTCACTCAATGTCAAGAGAAGAGATTTATTTGAAAATGTGTAAAAGGTGAAGACTCACCTGGTTGCTCCATTGATGAGACAGAGAAAAAATGGTTCCGTTTCTCTTTAACAGAAACCCAGAGCAGATAACCTGACTAATTGGAAAGAAACCAGAGCAGAGAACCAGAACCAAAGAGCTCAAGAAAAACAGCAACAATAACAAGAAAGGAAGCGGGCTGAGCAGCCTGCTGCCCTAACCGTGGACCAAGCAGCCAGCCAGGGGCGTACCCCTCCCCCGCCTGGAGACCAACCCAGGTGGTCATCCCAGCTGCCCCAGCAGCTCCAACCACCAGGGCAATGAAAAATCATTTTTAAGCTTGGCTGAATGAAAGACCCATTTTGAGTGAATTCAAACGGGCTTTTTTTTTTTGCTTTTCCAGCTTCTTGGTCATAGCTTTTTTTCCCCTTGCATATCTCAAAATCATCCAGCAATTACCCAACCATGCAACCCGCTGCTGTGTAGACAAAGGATTGGGGTCAGAAGATAAAATCACATTCCCTGAAAGGTATGCTTTAGGCTATCTCTTTCCCAGCGGGGTCTTCAATTTTTTTTAATGTGTTAATTTTTTTAAAGTAAAAAACATAAAATCTACATGGAAGTAAACTAATATGGAAAAGAGGGTATAAATACCAAAGCATTTACATAAAACATGAGAAATAAAGAGATCGATAGAGTCTGTCCATAATCGGTCGATAATCGAGCATCCGGTTTACACAGAAAACTCTCCTGGGATATGGTGCAGGTTACTGTGTAAGGCACACAAACACTGCAGCCTCTTCTTGGAAAGGCACGTCAGTCTAGAAGTCATGGCGCTATGCTTCCGACTTTGTAAGATACACCCATTTTGTGTACAAAAATAAATATGCCAACATATTATCAATGGTTTAGGTTTATACTGTGGTGATCCAGGTGAATTTTTTACCCTCTTTACCCTAAAAAAATCTTTGTAGTGTAAATATTTCATTAATAATGGAAAAAATATATGAATAGTGCTCTTGGGGCAAAAAAGGTAAGTAACACGATCCTTTTTGAAAGTTTATAAACTAAAAAAGATGATGAGATAAAAACCACATATACACTACCATGAAAAAGGAGAAAATCTGAACAAAGTGTACTATGATTTTTGCATCACAAAGATTTTGGGTCTTTTTTAGATGATAGGGTAGAAAAAAATTAATGGAACTAGATCCAATGTGCTGATTTGTCTTATCGTCCCAACACACATGCTAAATTGAGTAGTTTGAATGGGAAATACAAAAGGAGCATTGCTACACCTAAATTTCCAGGGGTACAGGTGGGTTTGTCCCTGCAGTTTATCTTCTGAACTCCTCGGCCCGGCACCTATGCCCTGTACAATCTCACCCGCTGGCCTGCCGGTCCCATCACGGGTCACTGCTCTCACTGCCCGCCCAGCTCAGCCGTACCCTGATACCCACAGTTCTTCTGGACACCCGTGATCCTGCCCTCTTGGTCTGGACAGCCTTTCGCTTTTTGGGTCCCTCTGGGAACCAGCTCAACTATCACTCTGCTGAATGCGGTCCACAGCCAAGCAGAGTGAAGAGAGGTGCTCCCTGGGGTTCCACAGCCCTTTCCGCATCCATGGACAAGACCCATCACATTGCAGGTCAGTTTCACTCCCAGACTGAATGTTCCTTTAAAGCATTCAATTTTAGGATCACACCTAGAACTCTCTGTATTCCCAGTGTCGAGCACAAAGGTGCTCAGTGAACGCTTCCGGAATTAACTAAGTGAATGAAGAAGCACAAAACAATGAAAAATACATTGTGGGAAACACCTGACATTTGTTTGCACGTAACAGATCTAATTCTTCTGTGGTGAACAGGATAAAATAAACATTCTGTTTCGGATTTATATAAAATCTTATTGCCTTCTCAAGGCATTCAGTGCCCTAGATTAGGACACAGGATTAAATGATATAGTGACATATTTTTAAAAATCCTAATTGGCTTAAAATACGCAAGCAGCGCTTCACAGAAGATTTCTTACACTGGGAGCTGGGGATTGAACTGTGCCACTGAAATACGCCACCTCTGTTTTCTGTGGCTTCTTGTTTAACCTGGCTTTTTACACCAAGAGGCTGGGATGTAATTTAGACTTGGGTGGGTGACCCTGAGAGCCGTCAGGGTGATATAAAGGCCAAGTTCCAATAGTCTTCTGCAGGTAAACCCACCATAACTGAAAACAGCCTGGGCGTTATTGAGAATGGTCACAGGAAAATGGCAACCGGAACACCTGGGTTTTCAGTCCCATTTCTTAGCAAAGTCACTCTGAGACCACACATCTACAGAGACAAAAACAGACCCCTTTTCATGGGGTGAGCTGAGGGTCTGCTGAAATAACGCAGGTAAGATGCGTACCCCAGGGCCTGGGACAGACTAAAAGCTCATGGTTTTACCCACGGTGAAAGCTGATGTTGCCGTGGTTCCTGCTGTTCTTGGGAGCATCACTTACTCGCTGTGGACCTCACCCAAGTCTGTTTCCTTCTCTCTGAATTGGGCGTCGTGACAGTACCGCCTCCTGGACGGCTGTGAGGAATAAGTGAGCTTAACAGCTGGAAGATGTGACTGTTCCTGGCCCAGAATAAGTGCTCAATACTCATTAGCAATGGTGGCCGCCACTGTTAGTGATATTATTCTTGAGGAGCAAATGGTCCAGTATGTGTGACAGTCCCTGAAGGCTGCAACCTTCTGGACAAATGTGGGACATGATGCAGACAGTCGTAATCGAGGGGCAGGTAGCGTTTCAGGCCTCTGGATTGAGGCTGCAGAAAGCGTTCGAAGACTGAGAACAGGGTCAGTGTGAACTTAGCATTCATGGTACCAAGTACTGTGTCAGTGCTTCAGAAGAAGTACAGCTTCTTTCCTTACTACCTACCCTCTAAAGCAGATCTTTATCCCCACACAATGGGGAGAACGCGGAGGGCCGAAGGACACATGTACTAGAAACAGTGGAAACCAAAGCAAATTCACGCTTGGTGACCCAGAGGCAGGGCCCTGGCGCTCTGCCAGCTTGACTAAGGGCTGTACCCTCCACCCTGAGCATCCAAGTCCCTTCCACTTAGCACAGTAGGACTACATCCAACTGGTCAACACGAACAAAGCTATGTAACCACGTAACAGGTTGAACGAACACCAGCTCTGATGAAGCGGTTATTAGGTGCCTGAAAGGAGGTGATGCCATCTGGGGGAGGACGCCACACAGGTGTGCTTTGCAGGGACTCCCAGCTAAGCAGGGCTGCGGAGACTTTTCATGCCACCTGGCCACAGACTGTTTAGAAATAAACAATTTAGCCCTCGCAGTGTTATAAGCGTGACCTTGAATTTCCTGGAAACAAATGAAATACCTTATGAAATGCTCTGGCATTCATAAAAAGAAGGAAAAGTTAATGAAATAACAAGCATTTAAGTAATAATATTTAAAATAAAAACAAGGCCATAAAAAGGTATTTACTGAAATTGCTTTTAACTTCTGGGTCTGGCCAAGGTAAAGAAATGCTTTTATAGATGGAATTCCGGGTTCTGTTTATTTGGGGGAGGGGTGGTCAAGCACAAGATACACACATTATGAGATTATGTACGATGGGCCCACAAGGGTTTTCAGTTTGCCTAAATATCAGGAGAAGACCAAGGATGCTGGTTTATAGGAATCTAGGTGTGTGGCATTCCTGCCTCACCAGCTGCTCTACAGCAAACGCAAGCAGGTGTCAGGAGAACCAGGCAAGCAAAAAAGAAGAGGTGGGAGCCCAAAGCACAGAGCTGGCAAACACTCTGTTAGGCGGCAGAGAAAGTGGCTGCTTACCAAGTTAACCTGCTTAGCCTGCGCATCTGAATGAATGGTAACTAACAGGGAGGCGTCCTGATTGGCCCAGCCTCTAGACGGGGTAAATCCAACAGATGCTGAAACGAAGTGCAGCCCCCTTCCCTTCCTCGTCCAGATCCTGAAGACCTGGGCTGGTGCGTCGCCAGGCAAAGCTCAGGGTTTCTGGGAGCAGCTGCGGAGGGGCAGCGCCCTGGATCTGAACCGCGGTGGCGGCTTCAACCTGCAGGTCCCTCCACTGCCGCCCGTCTTTTGCCTTGGGGCTCTCCTATACACTGTGCCTCATCTACCATGCCTTCCCTAAATCTGTCAAACCGGGGTCTCCCTACATCTGGCACAGGAACCCTCCTTGGTGCTTCCACAGCACCCTGGATATCTCTCTGTCTCACAGGATGATTATCTGGTTCCTTCTCTCTCTTTGTAGCTCTTGTATTGCATCTCGCCAGGAGGCATCGTTTCCTTCTGTCAGTACAGCACTTAATTTTAAAAGTAAGTTTTCAATGGGCTTCCCTGGTGGTGCAGTGGTTGAGAGTCCACCTACCGACTCAGGGGACATGGGTTCATGCCCCGGTCCGGGAAGATCCCACATGCCGCGGAGCGGCTGGGTCCGTGAGCCATGGCCGCTGAGCCTGCGCGTCCGGAGCCTGTGCTCCGCAACGGGAGAGGCTACAACAGTGAGAGGCCCGCGTACCGCAAAAAAAAAAAAAAAAAAAGCAAGTTTTCAATATTAAAAAGGAAGCATTTTCCTGAAAAATTAGAAAGCCTGGCATCCATGAGTCCCACATTAAGGCAACATGAGCTACGGCTGAGCATCTGTTGTCCCAGCCATAGAAGAACATAGGCGTCTGGTGCTCCAGTCTCTACTCCTCCCTATCGTCACAGGGGGCAACCTTCCTTCATTCATCATAACCAAGCCGTTTGAGTTTACCATCAGTTAGGGTCTGAGGACTTCATGACAAAAACTGCGATTTCCCTCTAGAACGGTAACTCACCCAAAATACGTGCCCAACGTATGCTGAAATTCATTAGCTAGGGATAATATTTTTACTCTTAGGGCTGTTGTAAGGGATAAAATAATATAGGGGAAAATCTGTGCGACCACAGCTCGAGCTTGAACTGTAAGTGTTGGCGGTAGCACACAATTCAGGTGAGACCTGAATTGTGGTCTATAGTATCAACAAAAATCACCAAGAGGAAGAGCTGGTATGTATCCTCCTAATTTTAACAATTCAGTAACCTTTTTGAGAATAGTCTTTATTTGTGATCTTATAAATGACCAAAATATATGAATCTGAAATAACTCAAAAAAATCTGGATAATTCGTTTCACAATAAGTTGCTTAATTTTCTTTTATTTTTCCCCCATCCCTTCAAAGCCATTTGATTTATCATCCAGCACACAGGGCATGCAACATGTAAACATTTTCATCTAGCAGAACTGTATGAACATTATTAGGTCATGAAGCTACAACCAACTCATACATTTTTCCAATATGCAATAAGCTGAAATATTTTTAAAGAAATCAACATTAAAGTACACTGGCAGGCTTACAATTTATAAAATCAGCACGGAAATGACGCCAATGCCACACATAGAGCCTTTTACATTTAATGGTGGAACAGAATCATAAATGGCTGCGAATAACGTCAGTCCCATATGTGAAGAGAGTAAAAAATTAATTTTCTTTTTTTTAACACCTTTATTGGGGTATAATTGCTTTACAATGGTGTGTTAGTTTCTGCTTTATAACAAAATGAATCAGTTATACATATACATATGTCCCCATATCTCTTCCCTCTTGCGTCTCCCTCCCACCCTCCCTACCCCACCCCTCCAGGTGGTCACAAAACACCGAGCTGATCTCCCTGTGCTATGCGGCTGCTTCCCACTAGCTATCTACCTTACGGTAAAAAATTAATTAGAAATTTAGGGTACTGCTATTTCCAAACGGGGCAATAACCCCTAGCCTCTAGCTGTTCTTTATCTCTGTCTTCAATTTCACTATATCCTGAAAATTGTTCTTCCTACACAGTAGGGTTGGCATCCCTTTTTGTAGCCTAGGAAGCTCACGAAGGTATGTGGTAATAAAAATATACATATTGTTGTTGGCTGGGAAATGAGAATGATTTCCCTTTTCAAGTCAAAAAATATCTTCTACTAAAAACTCTACAAGCTTTAAAATGTTCTGTTGCCAAATACAATATCTTCAATTCCTCCAAAGTTCAAAAACATTAGGGGCCAGTCACTGTCAGGCTCCTATAATTTTTTTGAACAGAACTTAACCTAGGATATGGTTTTTTTTTTTTTTTGCTGTACGCGGGCCTCTCACTGTTGTGGACTCTCCCATTGTGCTCCAGACGCACAGGCTCATCGGCCATGGCTCACGGGCCCAGCCGCTCCGCGGCATGTGGGATCTTCCCAGACCGGGGCACGAACCCGTGTCCCCTGCATCGGCAGGCGGACTCTCAACCACTGCGCCACCAGGGAAGCCCCGGATATGGTTTTTTGAGACTAATTCTTTTCATTTCGCTGAGTTGTAGGTGCTGTCATTTTTGCTTTAGGAAAATCAGTCATAGTGTTCTCAGAATGTTCAATCAACAAGCGTCTTGTAACTGATGTACTCTTCCCCCAATTCACAAATGTTTCTCAATCCTAAAATACAAATAGGACAATTGTAGCATCAAGGTCTGAGGGGACCACAAACATTGACACAATCTATTCTAGAGAATTGTGCGTAATAATGTCTACAACACGGCTGTTTAAATTTTTATTTTAGAAGCCTGGATAGATTCCAAAGTCCTTCTTTGTAACATGTGTAGTGTTCTCCATTATAAGAGGCCTCCATTCTTTTAGAATTTCCTCAGATTAGAGCCATCCGAGCAGACGCAGACGGAGGGGAAGAGTTGGCTGAATAACATCTAATCTTGAGGTGGACAAGCTCCTTCGTCTTATATAATTGCTGAGGTTGGTTGTTCTCTTTTTAAAAACCCAGGTCTTAAAACGTCAATTTAAAAGGTACCTATTCTGTGATGTGTGGACTAGACGATAACCCAATACTGTTTAAACATCTTACTTTTAAATGTAAACATTTGAGACAGATAAAATACGATGAATGAATTCACTGCTCAGCCGGTAAATCATGAAAGGAAACTGCGTTTCCACTGCTTGACTGTTCTTTTTCTTCAGCCAGAAGGTCATTTTAGACAGGCTCTGACCGTTTAAGAATCCGCTGCCATGAGACAAACGCCTTGAACTGTCTAACTGTTCCTGGCTCCCTTATCCCATAAGCAGCTGTCTCTTTATTTGGGGTGTACATTTATTCGAGGTGGGTATTCTTATTCAACCTGTTGTCAACAGAGAGAGCATGCTGGCCTTTTCCAGATTTTTAAATGCTTGACTTTAAATATTGATTCATCAGATTTAAGAGGACTTGGCTTTCTTCATTAAAGATGCCTTCAGTTTTTTGTGCTGTGTTATATTTTGAATGGTTGAACTGGTTGCAGAGGATTGGGTTAAGCTTGGGTTCAGAGATTTAAATAGGTGAAAAAGGAGAAGAATCTTCTCCTCATGTTAGCAGAATTCCTCACTTAGGTTTCAAATGTCCCCAACATACCCTGGATTCACATATTAGAGCTACAACTAGTAAATTAAATGAACATATTAAGCACAGCATGTGATTATTACATGTATGTACAAACACATTATATATAAATTAAATTTGATGACCATCTAAAGTAAAAAAAAAATTTTCTTTCTGTTCTTTTAAAAAGCCTCTTAAAGGTTACTTAAATTTAGCAGTGTTCCTTATTCAAGTCTTCTGGATAGGAAAGGTACTTTACATTGCAATTTCAAGTGCATAAAAAGTCTTCCTATGTCCTTACCTTTCAAATTCAAAATCCAGCCTGGACTCAGAGCCTAAAAATACTCCCATCAAAGAAACAAATAACTTCCATGAATGTCCCAGAAAATGCTAACACAACATCCTAGAGCTAGCACTTAGTATGGAAAAACATTCCCAAGTCAATAAAGCCATGTGGCCTCAGTAACAAAGTAGATGTCATGAGACACTTCCATGGGTTAAAAAGGAACAAACATAGAGCTCATGATAATGCACTATGTATTCACGTCAAGGCAGTATTTTCAAAATGAAATTGCATTTCTGTGTTTTGTATTATCCTCAAAACTTAATAAATATTATGCGAAGAAAAACTCTTTTTAAGTACCAACATCTCTGTGAATGACTGTCAAAAACTGTCTTCCAGGGAAGGACTCTATTCTCACCCCCTCTAGTTACGTATGTTTAAATTAGATAATAAGCCGTGCTTGAAATAAACATGCTTTTAAACTACACCTAAGGTGAAGCTGTACAACAGAAAACATATGGCGTAAATCCTGAGCGAATGCAATATAATCTTCCCTTTTGCATACAAGTATCTGGTCATGAAATAACAACATATTAAAATAAATCCTTCTGTTTGCGGAAGTCATATTTAACAATAACTGTTTCCTGTTTATATAAAGAAATCGTCTTCTAGTAAAGGAAAACTGTCATTGGAGTAAAAACCACCCATTCATAAGTAGTTTGTTAAACTGTATCAATTAAAGAAATATCGAACAACGCTTATGTTTTTTCGTTGTTTGCAAATTGAGGGCTTTTATTAAAATGCAAAAAAAAAAAAGTGACCTGGATTTCTTACAATGGTAACTGCAGGTTTGACGCATAGTTCGCTACCATCAAAACATATCGCTGTATTTGGATGCTTCCAAACGTCATCCTCAAGAGTGTATGAGCTAAATTTCTGTTCCATGAAATGGCATGAGACCCTTGACCAGGGCTGTGAGAGCGGCCCTTCCCATCACTGTGTCTACGGGCTGCTGGCACATCCTCCGAGTGCCCTCCCTTCCCCTCCCCAGCTCCCTCCGGCCCGGCCGGCCTGCAGACCGCTTCCCGCCAGGACGGGCTGGAGCGCCCCCGTCCAGGCCCCGGGAGAGACTCGCGCACACACTTACACACTCACGCACCTTCGCCTACATGCAGCCTTTCTATTTACAAGATCCCTGCACAGCGGGGCTCAGCGCGGCCACTCCCGTCGCCCACGGGGGCCGGGGGGTGCTCACACCCTCCGCTGCCTCCAGCTGCAGCATCTCGGTGGCCTTGCTGTCAGCCTTCCCGGGAGTCGCCTCCGCCGGCCCTGTCCTCCCGCCCCCTACTCTGCACGCGAGCAGCCCAGGCCGGCACCCCCTCCCTCCACCCGCAGCTGCCTCCTCTCCGCGCGCGTCCCGTGCGGATCCGCCGCGCGGCGCGGCGCCACGGCCCCGGGGGCGGCGAGGCACTTACCTTCCCGGGTGCCTGGAGGCTGCTCCGCAGGTCTCGGCGGCGATCTGACGCTCCGGTACGCGCTGAACCGTGCTGAGCGCGCGGCACTCGGTGCGGAGCTGGGCCGGGGTCCCCTCCGCGCGCGCACACCCGGCACGTCCAGGCGCCGCGGGTCCGCGCTGCCCCGTAGCCCGGCAACGGCCACCGCCTCCGGCCCCGCCCACCTGGAGCCCCGCCCACATCGGAACCACCGCCCACCACCCACCCTCTGGGCTCCGGGCTGCGTCCCCGCAGTCCCCCGGGTGCCCCAAGCCGCGGTCCAGCCGCTGGTGGCCCCCGGGCTGCGGGAGCTGCTGACTGCATCCCGCTGGCGGACCTGGGTAGGAAGGAGGGGGCTCACCAGGACCACGGAGAGCGGGGCTGTGTCGGGGACCTGCCTGCGGCTAGGGGGACGCCTTCGCGTCCACCTGGACCTGTTTCCAGGCCTTTGTGCCTCTGCGCTGCCGGTGACCTTCTACCCCGCGCCCGCCTCTGCGCCAGGAAAGGCCCGGGAAACGATGTGACACGTGTGCGCGGCGGGTGCGAATCACCAGGACCCAGCCCATCAGCCGCCTCGTCATTCGCAGATGCTTTTCCCGGCGGGTCCTCCCCATTTCGCTCGCCGGACACTGGCCTCCAGAGGTCGGGGTGCGTCCACCGCCTCGGCGCGGGCACAGCCCGGTCCGGCCCAGGCCCCCGGGGATCGTGGGCCGCGCAGGTCCGGGCTTCGTGCGTCCACACGCGGCTCGAGGACGGTGTCGAGACTTCACTTTGCGCGCTTACGGAGCAAGGCTAACGGTGCCCGCTCCACAGATTTAGTGGAAGGAGTAAAAGAACCATGTACAGAACAAATAGGTTTCCGCACTACAATGCTGCAGGAATGTAAGCAATTGTCGTTCATCCGTCCAGTGAGTAAGTGGACAAACTTCCCCCCAGCCCAAGAGACTGCGCACGCACCGCATTGGTGCAGGGGCGCCCACCACTTCCCGTGTTGGTTCTGATTTCCCCGGCACACCTGCACGTCTCTTTGAATGGAACCAAATCCCATGTTTCCTTTCTATACCGCAAGGCCCATGGTAGCGGTCAATAAATGTTTGTTGAGAGAATGAATAAGTTGTCACAGTTGGTCACCAATCCGCCCGTCTCATGACCCCGCACTGAGAACGGGGAATGCGCTACTAGGTACTTGTAAAAATTACATTAAAAATATCCTTCCAAGTGTCAGCCTCAAGGCTGTCATGGCCGGAACAGAAACCGCAATCACGACTTATTTTTAACCATTTACAAATGATACGCACTGTCCTACCTGAACGTCAAGGCGAGTGTGCCTGTCCCCAGCCTACCTGTCAGCTGTGATCTGGGACCACATCACAGCCCAAGGTTCCCTAACAAGCTCGCCCTTAGAAGGAAGTGACCTATTTGTCTAATTAGACCTCATCTTCCCGAGGTCACAGCTTACTTTCTTCATAGCCCAGAGCCCAGCACACAGGGCATCCTCCGGCCACCGTGGTTAAGCTGACTTACTGCTGCTTCTCTGTTAAGGTCTCACACACTCACCCCTTCCTCCTCGTTTTCTCTTCATCCCACCACCCCGTCCACTGCCAAACAGGCCCTCCGCACCCTTCCCCTGAATGCCCCGCCGTCAAACCTCCCTTCGAACCTCCCTCCCGGCTGCTCTGTTCCACCCGTCCTGCTTCCCCCTGCCTTTCATCATGGTCACTGTCCAATGAAAAGATTTACAAAGATTCCTCACAGTGAAGAATGGCTTCCAGTCAGGGATTTCCATGTTTGGGCTCCACCCACATCTCCAGCTCTATCTTTCCTGCCTCTAGACGGGACACTTGGAGTTCTGGCCAAACTGGTCTGCGTGCCTTGCCTCCTGTGTGCCCTGAACTTGCCCTTCCTTTGCGCCCCAAGCTTCCTCTTTATGCTGCCTCCCCTGAGTTGGTAAGGGACCAGTTCAGAAGCCACAGCTCCCAGGAGTCACGGCGAGGTCTGAGGCCTTTTTACCACAATGACAGCACCCTCCTGTCCGGAGTTCCTGTGACTTAGCTTTCTTCCTCAAGGACTTAAAAGGAGTCCTGCTTTCGAGAAGCAGCATATTTTGCTCAAACTTGCATCTCGATAGTATCAGACATTCACGCGAATGTTCAGTAAGTGTTTTCTGAGAGGAATTTAATCTGCCAGTGCAGGAACTACTTTGTTTTTTCTCTGGCCTCCCTTTCTACTTAGAGACAGCGGCACATTATGTAGTTCACTCCCTCTTGCAGCATGTTATCTGTACGTGACTGCTCTTCCCCGTGAGCCCGCTGCTAGCTCTCTGCGGACAGATCCTATTAACGTACACAGCCTTTGGCATCGCATATTCTGGCCTTGGAGGCCAACTGGCCGTTGGCTGGTTGCATGCCCTTGGAAAAGTTACTTGACCTTCCCAACTTTCTGTATCTTCTACCGTTGAAATAAGTTGTTTCATTGGTCGCTGTTAAATAAGATGCGGTATTTAAAGCGCTTGGCCCAGTGCCTGGCACACAGTAAGTGCTCATTACATGGCAGCCACCGCTGGCAGGGCTGTACCTTTTGTCAGGCACACAGCGCCAAGCATCAGAAATCGATAACTGAAATGGTATTCGACAGCGGAGAGCCACTGAACCTCTGCACTGTAGCTGTTAAGTGCCTCTTACTCTTTAAAGAAGAGGCCGCTTAAGTTAACAAATGCTCCCCACTTACCTCACTTTGAGTGTAAGTGACCTGGGGACAGTGTCTGAAGGAAAGAGGACACAGTGGTGGTACAAAAAGAATATGACTCCCAGCCTCTTTCAGAATGAAACCAATGCTTAGAATTAGGGCTGCAAGCATTCTCTCCCTTTAGAGCACTGACTATCATGAATGAATTGAAATTTTAGTGAAAAGGCTAAATTTTTCTCTTTTTTGTCTGCTGTGGCTTGAGGGATCTCAGTTCCCCAAGCAGGGATTGCGCCCAGGCCCGAAGTCTTAACCTCTGGACCGCCAGCGAATTCCCTGAAAAAGCCACATTCTTAGGAAGATCTCGGCAGAGGTGTTGTTTTTAAGACTATGTTATGGGTTGGTTTTCTGAAGCTAGTTTTAGCAATATCTAAGCTGATACGCAGTGTATTTGTTTAGAATGTATTCCTAAAAAAGTTGAACCAATGAAGTAACAAACTTCTTGAGAAAATAATCTCAGTGATAAGCTAGCTCACTGGAAGCAAAATTAATGGAAAATTGTTTGACTTTCTAGTAATTTCCATGTAAAGCACTATTTCATGGGAAAAAGGAATAGAAAGCAAGTTACATGAGACTCCTGAATTCTGTCCCTTTGTTCACAGTGCCTGGCACGTGGTAGGTACTCATTAAAAATTGGTTGAATGAATGAATAAATGGGGGGCCACAATCTCAAAGAGTTGTGAAGTTTGCCAAATATAGTTAAGAAAATAAGGGGGAAAATAACGAAGACCCAGCTATTGAAGTAATTCCCAGCACCCACCGCTGCCGATCAGACTATCAGCGCAGGGCTGGGGCCTGATGGGAAGCCACTTGCCCAAGGCCACACACCAAGTTAATAACAAAACAGGATCCAAAATCCAGGCTTCCTGAACCCTAATATAACCATCACCGTACCACGAATGCTTAAATTAATACACATGGAAAGTCCAAGGAGGGTATTTATTTAGTTGATATAATGTCAAACTCGTGACATTTATAGAGCAAATGTGCTGTAAGTTGCAGCACTTGCACTGACCCTGGTGAGTTTATGACACTGCGTTGGCCAGACTCTTCTCATGTGTTTACTGAGAGGAGAAACGACCCATTGACTCTCCTTCTCTGCTTCCCGATAAATCCAGGGGACTCTTCCGCACGTGGCAGAATTGAGGAACAGGCTCGCAGGGCAGCAGCCCATGAGGCTAGGCCATAGGGCTGTCTAGGTCCTGGGGACCATTAACAGGATGGGCAAAGCTGTACTTCTCAGAACTCTTCTCACAAAGGGAGTGGGCTGTGTTGGAAGAAATGGTTTCATGAAGTCACTCAACACCCCCATCTCACCTCCCTCCACCTTCTCACCAGAGATCTAAGTCACAATGGATGATGCTAAAGTACTTCTCAATCGAAGGATGTGAGACTTGGTCACTTCAGAGTGGTGATTTCAGCAAGTGGGTGGATCTGCGGGGCAGCTTGGAGCAAAGCTGAATGGCTTGTGACAGTTGAGGGGGAATGAGGCATGGCCACCAGGGAGCCTCCTCCTGCCCCCCCTTTCATAGCACGTTCCTCTAAACGGTGCTGACATTTTAAAGAATCACTCTTTAAAGGCACACCAGTTTCTGAATGTTTCCAGGGTGCCTGGGACCAGCCCTGCCATCCACAGGGAGTCTGACCAGCCAGACCAATGGTGGATGCTTGAGTGTGGTCCAGTCCTGAAGCAGAGGAAGAATGAATTACGTCCTGAGGTCCTTTATAGTTGAAGATTCTAGGCCAACTGATGGAAAACCCTATCAAAAAATTCTAATAGTGCTCATGAAATATACCAAAAGAAGGAAAGAAAGAAAAACAGAGCACGTTTTTGCCAAATTTTGGCTGTAATGTTTGCTAACAGTTGAGTTCAGCTGTATGTAATTCTTACAATAGAAGGAATTAACTGCCCAGCCCTAGAACAAAAGAACCCGAATTGCAATCAGATAGACTCTAGTGGTGCCACTTAACCAGCCCTGCGACCCGTGCACCTGTTATTTAATCCCTCCGAGCCTCACTTTTCTCATCTGTATAATTGGAATGACAAACTCAATCGCTGGAAATTTAAATGAGATGGTGTCCTGAAAAATACCGTCCGAGTGCCTTGCACACAAGTACTCAATAAATAGTATTGAATTAATAACTAGCACATTAATAAATATTAGTGAATGTTACTAAGTAATAATCTGTAAAGCTTTATATGAAACCTTTATGAGGGTGATAAGACATGAGAGATATTTGGCCTTGAGAGCAGTGCATATGTGTAAAATTTATAGTCAATAAATAAATTTATTCACAAGAAATATACTCCTTTTTTTTTTCAAGAAAAAACCCAGAAGGAGTTAGTGAAAACATGTTCAAGGATTCTTAACATAATCAAATGTAATAGGGAATATATATCATGTACCAGCCCATATTGAATATGTAAACTGAAATCTCACAAAATCCCACTGGGAATCCCCCTCGAGGAATAGCAGCCTTTAATTAACTATTGAACTTTTCATGCACACCACTGACATCTTCTAAGAAAGTGTCAATTCCTTGGAAACACAAAAAGATGTGCATATAATGTCAAAAGATGTACATAATATATATATATGTGCACACACGTAATATATACATACAGACACACGAACACATATAATTCCACATTGCATTGATATATTAAATGTTTGTGAAAATTATTTTAAATGTCATGGTAAACTATGTGTAGCAGTAATTGTGTTCAGACTGGTTAGAAATACGGAAGCAAAAGCAACTGTTGGAAGTCAGCGGACTAATCCAGTTGACTGACACATCTATCACAGAAACAAAAACTGCATAGCAGAAGGAAGTGGTTATCTTGATCTTTCAAACTGTTCTCCAGTCAGCAGTGCATTTGTTTTAGCAGGTGTTGGAAAATATCCATGGTGAACTGGGAAGGACACAGGACCAGGACTTGGAAAACAGGCCATGTAACTTAGTTAAGAAAGTCAAGTGACTTTTCTGCAATCTCAGTTTCCTCATCGGTAAGATGGCTATAAAAATTCCACCCTGCTTATTTCAGGAGGATGATCTGATCCACTCCCTCATTTCCCATATGAGAACACTGGGGAGTGAAGCAAATCCCTTAAGGTCACATAGCTAATCAGTGACAGAATCAGGACTAGAAATAAGTCTTTTGAAGTCTTGGCCTTTCTGCAGTAACAAAGCTGCCATTGAAGCAACAGATAGGAAAGTGCTTAAAAAATGTAATGTAAGGGTTCCGTTCAGTGGAAGTCTTATGGAGTATCCCCTCTTAAATCACAGTCAAGATCTTCAGGTGGAAATTCATTCAGAGACAGCTTTTGAGACTGTACCTGTACATTCAACAATAGGCATCTTTCTTTTAAAATCAAATACAATCTGTTTCATTTCTCAACCAAGACACAAGAAGTAAACAATTAACTGAATTAATTCAGACACTGAAGTGAATTGTCAATGACTTGACTCGCCCAAGCTAGTTTTCTACAAAACCTAAATTAATCAGATAATTGCTAATTCTCCCTTTTGTTTTGTGTTGAAGGAAGTCTGTTTGTTAGAATGAACCTAGTAGCAGAATAAACAGTCATAAAAAAATTTTTTTAAGTCCCAAACATGAACTAAATGACGGAGTTCTTAAGCACACTATTTCTTTGGGCATCTTCTCCAGTCATTATCTTAAAAGTTTAATTTTCTTTATCCTAATGTGAACATCGCTACTGCTTTTGTGATTTAAAGAGGACTTTTTCAGCAAATAAATGAAAAAAATCAACCTAAGCTGATAATTCAGGATTTTGTGAACATGCTTTGTCACATTGTCAGTAGAATAAAAATTTAAATGCCTCTCTTGGCATGACTAAAAACAACAGTTAAATCTTTCAAATTCTCACCGACACATCTTAAAAATATAGTCAGTTTGGTATGGTTTTAAATAATCTCCACTTAACTGCTATCAGTTTTAAAATTAAGCAAACAATGCTAATTATCCTCCTTAGAATATCAGGAGGAAAGTTTAGAAAGTAATTTAATTAATTGGCTCTGAAAAATTAATTACACGTGAAATGAGACTCATTAGGCCCTTCCGGTCTCATCAGAATTTCAGACTAAAGAATAACCCATCTCTCTCATCACTTACACTTTCTTTGTGGTTCGGCTAGCATTAAAATAGACTATTGTGATGATAAATATCTTACCCCCCCAAAATTAAGACCAGAATATTAAAATGAACTAATGTGAACATGGTGCTCTTACATTTCCACTGTATTTTCTTGCATCTCGATGTAAAGACTTCGCTCTGTGTGCACGCGTGCACGCATGTGATCACTGAATTGACAAAACAAGTTAACTTTCAAATTCAGCACAGCAATATATTTTGGTTTTGCCATGTTGAGCGTCAACCAAAGTAAAAATGTCGCTAAAAACTGTATGTAACATCATAACTGTTGATTACTCAGTTTTCATAAAGAGTTGGCAAATTGTAACTCACAACAGCTGTCACTACATTGAAAGTACATTTTAATTTAGGAATAGTAACTTTGTGAATGTTTCTGTACATGAGGCTTGTGCTATTGCCAAAGGTTCCAGAAAACCACTAGAGGATTTTTTTTAAAACAAACTTAGCACAACTTAAACCTCCCTGTTTGAAAATTCTTCAGTTTTACCCAGAAAAGGCTTTAATCATACTTGAATGCCTCTCCAGTGATTCCTTTGAGGATACACACTGCATAAGGAAATGTATTTGATAGGTTGTAGTCTTGGAGGTGAGAGAATAAATAAAGAAACAGTATTGCCAGAGATGCACTGTACTCTTTTCTATGAGAAAACAAGGAAAACATTGGCATCCAGTAGAGTTCCTCCGCCCGTTTACTAAGTAAAGCAACCTGTAAATACTTAGAGCAATTACAGCCTACAGACCTCGGGCTCTGCAGCGGCGGGTGATTGCTAAAGTTAGCTCTCTCCCTTTCTGTCCTGTTGGAACAACTCATTTCCAAGTAAAATGTGCGCGACAGATTGCAAACCCTTTGTACAAACTACTAAGCCGGCACCGAGTATCGTGTTTCCTCTCATCCATACACATAGTCCTCAAGCACACAAATGCTCGTGCTCTCTGCACTAAAACCATCTTTTCTGAGCACACGCAGGAAAAGCGAACTGAAAGCCACAACGAAACATGAGCGCGGTGCCTTCAGCGTGCTGAACTCTCTGCAGTACTCACCCTTTTCGGCAGCTGAGCTTCTCCCTGGCAGCGCTTCTGGGCCAAAAGCTCTACCTTCCCCAAAATGTATGTCAGCGCAAGCCCAGACGAATCTTCCAATCCAGGAGAAGAAGAAGAACCCTGCAGATCAAAGGCAGACGAGCAGCGAGATGAAATGCCCGTAATCTGATCGGTGATCAGTTGCAGCACATCAAAGGCAGGCCAAGTTTGCGTGTGTGCGCGCAGGGCTCTTGGAACGCTCCTTTCAGCAGGTAGTCGCCCTCCCCCCTCCCCGTCCTCGGATTCTTTTGTTTGACCCGGATCACGTTGCTTTCCTCCTTTTTTCTTGCACCCAGTTGGCCCGGCGGTGCCCCCCGCCCGGGCTGAGTGGCGGGACCGCAGCGCTAGGGTCCCCACGCTGCGCCCTGATTGCGCGCTGGAAGCTGCGCCTGGTGCCAGCGGGCCGCGCTGGATCCCTTTCATCTCGCCGAGCCGCGGATCCCATGACATCACCGCGCCGGGCCTGGCAGGAAGGCTGCACCGCCCGCGGGGAGCGCGCCCCGCCCCGGGAAGCAGGGCGGCCCGGCCTCTAATCGCGCTGCACGCCTGCGACTCACGCAGCGCAGCTCTGTCATCTGCTGCCCAGCTGGAAGGCCTGGCGGTACTGCGGGGTGATTCCAGCGGGAAAGGCCCCCTCATCCACCCTGGCTCCAGAGGACAGCACGTAATAATTGCCTCTCCCTTAGAGAAATCACAGTTCTTCCCGAAGACCGGGGGTCCAGTATCCAGAATGGTTCGGAGAAGCACCAGGACACTGCCAGGGGGAGAGCGTGATTTCTTCAAAGTGTGTTTTGTTTGCAGTGTGACAAGTCCTTAAGGATTTTAAGTAAACTGTCTTTTCTTTGAAATTTACATTGTTAGACTTTGCCAATTAAACAGCGGTACTTTAATTAATTAACGAGCAGATAATCAAGAGTTACCTAGTGTCTGATATCTGTCACTCTCTCACTTAAGGCCCTGGGCGGACACTTAATCTTAGTCTCGGTCTTAGTTTGGGATTCAGAAAATCAGATTTTAAAACGACGTGTACTTCTTAGATAGGTGCAATTTATTAACACTTGTGAAGCATTGAAAATCCACAAAAGAGAAGAATGACGTAGAGGATTGTCTTGCCCCGTGCTTACCCCAAAGCTGTGCTCCTTGCCTTTTAGGGCCGTTTCTGCTAAATCCATAGTTTGAACTCTTTACTCACTAAAAATCATCACATTAGTCTATTTATCCATAATTTAAATTTTCTACTTCCCTGGTGGTGCAGTGGTTAAGAATCCACCTGCCAATGCAAGGAACACAGGTTCCAGCCCTGGTCCGGGAAGATCCCACATGTCGCGGAGCAACTACGCCCGTGTGCCTCAACTACTGAGGCTGCGCTCTAGGGCCAGTGAGCCACAACTACTCAACCCGTGTGCCACAACTACTGAAGCCCGCGTGCCTAGAAGCCTGTGCTCCACAACGAGAAGCCACCGCAATGAGAAGCCCTCGCACCAAGCCCGCATGCACCAACCAACGCAGCCAAACATGAATTAATTTAAAAAAAATATGCTTCAAAAAATAAATTTATTGCACATTATCTAGAATTGTCTTGCTACCCTTCCTTAACAGTAGCAGATTCAATAAAATAAGCTTACTTTATTTTTAGTATTTATCCAAATAGAAAATAAAAAAATTCATCTTCTTTACGATCTAGGTTGCAGTGCATTTCTGAATTCCAGACCACTGTTTTACGGCCTGAAGGAAAATTTTCTACTTTCTAATGGCAACTTGCCAACTTTTAGAAGGCCAGTTAAAAATATTTTTGCAAAACTTAGAAGACAACAGAATTTAATTTATATAACTTACATAACTTCCCTTCCTAATTAGTTTCATCTAATTTTTTCCTGATGTGATATTTGAAAATGTAGTTTATGGTGTGTTTATTTCCAGACTTCTATGATTCTGGAACAATTTTTTTTGTTTGTTTGTTTTGCGGTACGCGGGCCTCTCACCACTGCGGCCCCTCCCGCCGCGGAGCACAGGCTCCGGACGCGCAGGCCCAGCGGCCATGGCTCACGGGCCCAGCCGCTCCGCGGCACGCGGGATCCTCCCGGACCGGGGCACGAACCCGCGTCCCCAGCATCGGCAGGCGGACCCCCAACCACTGCGCCAACAGGGAAGCCCCTAAAGTGACTGTTTAAATGTTATACTGAACTCATTAACTGTTGAAACCAAAAATTTTGCTGTCAAAATTTGTTCGAGGGGCTTCCCTGATGGTGCAGTGGTTGGGGGTCCGCCTGCCGATGCTGGGGACGCGGGTTCGTGCCCCGGTCCGGGAGGATCCCGCGTGCCGCGGAGCGGCTGGGCCCGTGAGCCATGGCCGCTGGGCCTGCGCGTCCGGAGCCTGTGCTCCGCGGCGGGAGGGGCCGCAGTGGTGAGAGGCCCGCGTACCGCAAAACAAACAAAAAACCGGTTAAGGTGGTAAATTTTACATTATGTGTATTTTACCACAATTTTAAAATTGGGGGAAAAAAAGCGTCAAGCAGAATAAACCCTCCAAGAGAAGCTAAGTTCCTTTTCCTTCTCTGTGAGGATCAAAGAACAATATTTAATTGGGATATCGAACTCAAATTTGAGTTGGGGTCAGTAGTTGAAAGGGAAGGGCAGGCTATCACATAGCTCCTGGGTCTGGTTAATCTGAAGCCTGGGTGAGTCAGGTGTCCTTAAGTTCTCCAAAGTCCTGGGACCACTTTGGCATGATCTGGGACCACGCTATACGTGATTATAAAAAGAAAATGATTCAAGCCTGTTACGAGTTGAATTGTATCCCCCAAATTCATACGTTTAAATCCTAATCCCCAGGACCTTAGAATGTGACCTTATTTGAAGACAGGGTCTTTACAGAGGTCATCAAATTAAAATGAGGTCATTAGAGTGGGCCTGAATCCAATATCACCGATATTCTTATAAAAGGAGGGAATTTGGACAGAGACACACACAGAGGGAAGATTGTGAAGACACAGGTAGGAGACGACGGCCACCCAATAGGGAAAGAGAGAAGCCTGGGGCAGATTCTCCCTCACAGCCTCAGAACAGACCAACCCTGCTAACACCTTGATTTCAATTTCTGTTGTTTAAGCCGCCCAGTCTGTAACGCTTTGTTTGGGCAGCTCAAGAAAATCAATACAGAGCCCCGATCCAACATCTCAGAAGGCTGACAGTCTCCTGATCAATAGGCCCTCCAATCTGCTTCCTAAAAATTCCTCTCACCCCCTGCTCTGGCTGGACTTGTCCTCTCTGGTGGCCAGAAGACTCCTTCCTTCTCCCAAAGTGCCAGCCAGGGGTACTGTTGAGTGAAGCAGAGTATTACTGGAAGTCACTGAAGAGAGGGATTAAAGCACAATTTTTGGCTATTATAAATAAAGCTGCTGTGAACATTTGTGTACAAGTCTTTGAGTGGGTATATATTTTCATTTCTCTTAGGTAAATACCTAGAAGTACAATTTCTGCATTCTAGGGTATATGTTTAACTTTTTAAGAAGCTGCCGAAGTTTTCAAAGTGATTGTACCATTTTACATCCCTGTCAATAACGGACGGGATTTCCATCTGCTCTACAGCCTTGACAATACTTGCTGCTGTTGGCGCTTCCCTGGTGGGCCAGTGGGTAAGACCCAGCGCTCCCAATGCAGGGGGCCCGGGTTCAATCCCTCGTCAGGGAACTAGATCCCTCATGCATGCCGCAACTAAAGAGCCCACACGCTGCAACGAAGATCCTGTGTGCCACAACTAAGGCCCGGCACAGCCTAAATAAATAAATATTTTAAAAAATTAATTTAAAAACTCGACTTGTTATTGCCAGTCTTTATAAATTTAGCCATTCGAATGGAGTCTACTGGTACCTCATGATGGTTTTCATTTGCATTTTGCTGATGCTACTGCTTACATTTTTATACATACAGACTTCAGTTTTTAAAATAGTTTCAGATTTCCAGAAAAATTGAGCAGTTAGTACAGAGATTTCCCATATACCCCCTGTGCCCTGTACACAGTTTCCCGTTTTTAGCATCTTATGTTAGTGTGATATATTTGCAATAATTAATGAACCAATATTGATACATTATTATTAACTGAAGTCCTTAGTTCACACTAAAGGTCACTCTTCCTGTTGTACAGTTCTTACGGATTTTAACAGATGCCTAATATCATGTTTCATACAGAATAGTTTCACTGCCATTATGGTATTATACAGAATAGTTGTATCGATTTTGACAAATGCAATGTCATGTATCACATGTGGGATTTTGACTGAGATTCCATTGAACCTATAGATTACATTGGGAAAAACTGACATCTTAACAATAGTGAATCTTTCTATTCAAGGACATAGAATATCTGTCCATTTGTTTAGATCTTCTTTGATTTCTTCCATCAGAGCTTTGTAGTTTTCCTCATATAGATCATATATTTTAAAAAATTTATACCTAAGTATTTTTGGTTTTTTGGGGGTTGTTAATATAAATGATATTGTGTTTATAATTTCAAGTTTCAACTGTTCAGTGATTGTATATAGGAAAACAATTGACTTTTGTGTATTATATCTTACAATCTTGCTGTTATCACTTTTTAGTTCCAGGAGTTTTTTTGTTAATTATTTGGGTCAGTTCTTTGGATTGTCTGTAATCATGTCATCTGTGAACAAAGAAAATTTAATTTCTTCCTTCTCAATCCGTTGATTAGTTGTAAATGTATATTGCAAACTCTAGGGCAACCATTAAAAACTAATCTAAAACCACTTTCATAGAACACTATGCTGGCTCCATGGGTAGTACAGTTACCTTATAACCAAGCGTTCCTATTCCTCTCTCACATCTCTTATAACACTGCTGTCATTTTTTTCATGTATCTATATGCTATATCACTCAATACACTGTTGCTGTTGCTACTTTGAACAGTTATTTTTTAGATCCATTAAGAATTTTTTTAAATTTAGCCTTTATTTTACCTTCATTTACTCATTCTTGCCTTATGTAGATTTAAAGTTTTGACCTGTATTACTTTCCTTTTCTTTGAAGAATTATTTGGTGATTTTTTGCTTTTCTTTCAACATTTTAGATATTTCTCTCCACTCTCTTTTTGCTTTCATAGTTTCCAATGAGAAGTGTGATGTAATTCTTATCCTTGTTTCTTGATAGGTAAAGTCTTTTTGTTGTTTTGATTTTTGTTTTTAGATTTCTGTCAAGATTTTCTCTTTGTCTTTTGTTTTCTGCAGTTTAAATAGGATATGCCTATGTGTAGATTTTTTTGTGTGTTTATCCTGGTTGGTAGTTTCTGAGTTTCCTGGATCTCTGGTTTGGTGTTTTTCATTAATTTTGGAAAATTTTCAGCCATTGTTATTTAAAATATTTCTTATTTAGGGCTTCCCTGGTGGTGCAGTGGTTGGGAGTCCGCCTGCTGATGCAGGGGACACGGGTTCGCGCCCCAGTCTGGGAGGATCCTGCATGCCACGGAGCGGCTGGGCCCGTGGGCCGTGGCCGCTGGGCCTGCGTGTCTGGAGCCTGTGGTCCGCAACGGGAGAGGCCACAGTGGTGAGAGGCCCGCGTACCGCAAAAAAAAAAAAAATAAAAAAAAAAAATTCTTATTTAAAGTATTTCTTCTCTTTCTTTCTCTCTCTCTCCCTCCCTCTCTCTCTCCTTCCTTTCTTCCTTTCTTTCCTTCCTTCTTTCCTTCTTTCTTCTCCTACCGACATTCTCATTACTTGTGTGTTATGCCTTTTGTAAGTATCCTGTAGATTTGTTTCATTTTTTTCTCTGCATTTTAGCTTGGAAGTTTCTACTGATATTTCTTCAAGTTCATTGGTTCTTTCCTTCACTGTGTCCTGTGTACCGATGAGCCTATCGAAGGCATTCTTCATTTCGGTTACAATGTTTTTGATTTCTAGCATTTCTTTTTTATTCTCTCTTTTAGAGTTTGCATCTGTCTGCTTACATTACATCTGTTCTTGCATGTTGTCTTCTTTTTTCCATTGGAGCCCTTAATATATTAATCACAGTTAGTTATGTGATAATTCTAAAATCTGTATCATGTCTGAGTCTAGCTCTGATGCTTGCTTTGTCTCTTGAGACTGTGTATTATCTTGCCTTCAACAGGCCTTATGATTTTTTGTTGAAAGCTGGACATGATATATGAGGTAATTAGACTGCTAATGGAATGGTGAGAAAGTACAGAAAGATACAGTAATGAATATCTTCAGAACAATACTACAGAGAGAGAGAGAGAGATTTTGGCTTCATTGCGAAGTACAATGTTAGATAAGGAAAAGCCTGCCCTTAAAATCTACTTCACGAAATGCTGATCTAAAGTCAAAACATTTAATGATGCCATCATTTATGAAATTGCAAAGCACCTAATACATAGTTGGGGGCATGAAACACACAGAATAATTATAACTGCTGAAAAAATCAGGAAGAGGTAAAATTTATTTTTAAAAAGAAGTGTAATAGAGCAGTCCTGCAAAATAAAACTGAACTGCAAAGTAAAGTGTTAGAGTAGATGGATAATCATTCACTTTCTCACACTTTTTCTTGCCTTACTGCTCTAGGTAGGGCTTCCACTAGGATGCTGAATTGGAGCAGGGAGGGAACACATCCTTGCCTTTGTCCTAATATCAAGGATAAAGCATCCGTCTTTCACCACTACGTACAATGGCAGCTGTTGGGATTTTTTTCTGGGATTTTGTTCTTCATCGAATTGAGGAAAGCCTCCTCTATCGTTAATTTTCTAAGGCTTTGTGTTTATCTTAAATGGATGGCGGCTTTTGTGACATGCTTTTCTGTGCATCTATTGAGATGGTCATATGGTTTTTCTTCAGTTTGCTTATGTGGTGAATTACACTGATTAATTTGTAAATGTTGGGTCAGCTCAGTCTTGCATTCATGGGACTTGGTTGTGCTGTCTGAGCTTTTTAATATATTGCTGGATTCAATTTTTTTGCATTTATGTTCATGAAAGACAGTGACCTGTAGTTTTCTTCTCTTGCAGTGTCTTTGTTTGGTTTTCGTATAGAGTAATGCCAACCTCATAAAATACTGATAGGTTGGGAAATCTTTCTTCCTCTTCTATTTTCTATGAAAGTTTGTGTAGAATTGGTATTATTTCTTCCCTACATATAAAATTACCTTTCAATAAAGCATACACTATGCAGTTGCTATTTTTAATTTGTAGAAAATGACTACATTATGGACCTTTCCTAACTTTATTCAAGGTCATAGCCTATAGGTTGTATGAGCCTCAGAGTTTAGCCTCTATTTATTTTCCATCTTCACAGATCATTAAAAGCAAGTAAGAGATGCATACATTGTTGGAAGTAGATATAAGGAATTTTGCAAAAAGAAACTGTTCTAGTCAACTTTCAACTTTCTAATGTCTTAGCTGGAGCCACACTGCTTAGGTGAATGCTTGCTTGTGCCAGGCTGTGTTGGCTTGAATTCCAGTATTTCCACATGAAATTCCGAGTGTGCGTAAGTCACTTTAAACTTCAGATTCTTTATCTCTAAACTTTGGGACAATAAGTGTACCTACTCCCTAAGGTTTTTGTCAACCTTAGAATAGTACTGGCATATAGTAAATATGGAACACATCTTAACTCCCAGCTATTTAAAGTATTGCTAAAAGAAAGTCATTTCTGACTGTATCAGGTAAGAAAAAATTCTCTTTGGAAGAGAAAAGCACCCTGTATTCTGCTTTTTCTAAGCATTTCTCATGGTGAAGTCAAAAGATATTTTGCATTTTGTCAAGCAACATGTTTTACAGCATTTGAAAGTAGACAACTTTGATTTTTTTAAAACTGCTACTGTGATATTTTATATTTAGTATTATATTTAGCATTACACTATACCATCAAAAACTGCAAAGAGTATTATGACAATTTTCAGAGGGGATACTTCACTCACGTTCGAGGTTCAGGATTCACCACTCCTTAGATAAATGTATAAGATTATAAATAAGATTCTCTCAAAATAAGGAATGAAGTGTATATTGTATGCATAAACTTCAATGATTTAAAAAGACTTTCATATACAGGCACAGCTAGACAGTGAGTGAGTCCTCCACTACTGGAGGGGAAGAGTGCCCCCAGGCAGAGAAGGATGTCTGGTCTTTCACCAGCTAAGGGTATGGTGGAGGGCAGGAGTCACCATGGAGACAGGGAGGAACGATGGGAAGACAATAGGAGTGGCCTGTGTGTGCTGGGGTTGGGGGCAGCATCTTGTGAGCCTGCCATCCTGGTGTGGTGCAGGCTGCCTAGAGAGAGGGCACAGACCTTGAGATGCTGGGAAGGCCCAGAACTTCTTGTGCTAAGACTAAGGGTATGGTCTGGAGGGGCTGCACGTGACATGATGAATAGCAAAGACCTCAGTCCCTGAAAGATGTAGCAAGTCCAACTGGTAAAAAGTCAGAAGTGAAGGACCCTGGGGCCCAGTGCACCTGAGACGCTGCCAGGAGACAGTCTATGATCAGAAGCAGGAAAGTGTCCAGTTCTCCTCAAATGCCTTGATGATCTGACAGCTCATTTGGGGTCTCCAAGAGGTGGGGAACATAATGGAACACTCAGTTTTCATGTGCATTCTGCAGAGCTATTAACAATAGTTCCTGGTTAACCATTTCCCTTCAACCTGGTCCTCTGCTAGGCTCATAATCAACTCCCCCAGTTCACAGGCCAGGAGACCAAGGGTCTGAAAAGATATATCAACCTTCCAAGGTCACATGGCTAAAATCAATCTCAGGAGTGTATGACTCCAAACCTGTGTTGTTTTACACTATTGCACTCTTTTTTCTGTTAATTAACTATCTTTTTAAAACACTGTTTTAGTTTTCCCAAGTAGGGAGCCCTGGCAGCTTAAGTGCTAATAGCCTCTGTAAATTAACCTTGGTCTCTTGGACTACAGAAATCCCCCACAGGAGGCTTATGGGTACCCCTATTAAAAATGTTAAATTTCAAGGACTGGGTTCCTTTTTTCTGATTACAAAAACAGTATATATTTATTATAGAAAATTGGATAAGTACAGAAGAACAAAGTAAAAAACATTATCCATATCACCCATCATTCTAATTTATTCTTTTTCATAAAAAAATTATGTGGATTCAAACGATTAAAACAAAAGCTTGGGACTTCCCTGGTGGCGCAGTGGTAAAGAATCTGCCTGCCAATGCAGGGGACACAGGTTCAATCCCTGGTCTGGGAGGTTCCCACATGCTGCAGAGCAACTAAACCCATGCACCACAACTACTGAGCCTGTGCTCTAGAGCCCGTGAGCCACAACTACTGAGCCTGCGTGCTGCAACTACTGAGGCCCACACGCCTAGAGCCCGTGCTCCGCAACAAGAGAAGCCACTGCAATGAGAAGCCCGCGCACCGCAACGAAGAGTAGCCCCCGCTTGCCGCAACTAGAGAAAGCCCGCACGCAGCAAAGACCCAACACAGCCAAGATAAATAAATAAAATTTTTAAAAAATTTAAAAAGCAAGAAGCTTTTCATTACTGGCAAATCCTGAATGGAGAAGGCAGCTAGCAAGCTGGTTTCTGACAAGCGTGTTCTTCCACTCATGTTCGTTTAACCTTCTGGTCGGTATCTTAAGTGCTACTTCAGTGTGATATTTAATACAGGAAATGCGTTGCTGCTGCTTTATCTCATAATCACATCTACATGCAAAGCTTTAGGAAACAAATCTCTCTGAAAATCACTCCCTTTATTGGGAACCTCTGACACTGGGGGAGAGACTGCAAAATAAGACACTGTCCTCAAATGAGGTTGCTAAGAAAAAGGTCTCTTGTGCTGGAATTTGAATAGAAATTGCACGATTTCCTCTCTAAAGGTCTAGCATGAAAAGAGAAATGTGGCTCAGATCAGAACATCGGTACAGGAATCTGTAATAAAAATTCAAAGTACACTGAAATGTGTACAGTGAAAAGGAACTCCCTTCCTTCCTTCCATTCTAATCCCATTACACAGGCCAACTCTGCCAGCCCTGTGATGGGAGCCCTTCCAAACGTGCGTCTTTGCAGGTGCACACGCTGCACACACACCACACCAGCCATACCATGCACACACACTGTGCACACACCACACCATGCCTGCACCACACACACTGCACACACACCTGCCACACCATACACATATACCACACATGCACCACACCATGCACACACGCACACACAGTTACTTATTTTTAAACAAAAATGTGGTTTTGCTATATTCTGCTCTATTGTTTTTAAAACTTACCTTTTGTATACTAAATATATCAGAATGCTAGCATGGTATTTCCTTATTAGTGGATATGAAGTTATTCCCAATTATTTTGTTATTGTAAACAGTACCATAGTTAATATCTTTGCCAGAAAATGCTAGTATTTCTTTAGGAAAGGCTCCTAGAACATTGCTAGGTGAAGTGATACAGCATTTTATGGTGTCTCTGCATTACTCTCCCAAAATGTTTTTATCATTTAGTATTACTGCCAGCAGCATATAAAAATGAGCTCTTTTACCCCAACCTTCACCTTTGCTTCACACTGAGACTTACCGGTATTTTCCACTTTTTTTTTGCCAATGAGACAGGTGAACAGTACTGTCTCAGTTTAATCTGCATTCCGTATTAACTGCAAGTGAACTGAGGCAACTTTTCCCATATTTATTGGTCATTTGTGTTTCCACTATTGTGATTTCCTGTCTTTTTCTCTTATTTAATGTGTTCTGATTGATTTGAAACAACGATTTTGGTTTATAAATAATAATTTATGTTGTATATGTTGCAAATATTGTCTCCAAATCTGCTACTTTGAAATGTTCCGTGTTTGTACACGCATTTAACACGATCAATCGCTATTCTTAGCTCCAGGCACACTGTTATCTGCTTACAGACTCTTCTGACGTGTTTTACTTTCTCCTATTTTGTTTTGCCGTATTGTATTTTACTGTTTTATTTTACATGTTTTCCCTTCTATCCTCATTTCTAACTTCATTTCCTATTCTCTTCCTCCAGTATCTACCCTTGCATGTTAATGCACAATGAAACAATTTTACATTTTATTTTGCCCGATTTCTAGATTTTGTGTGATGATGAGGAAGCCTGACTTCTCCGAGCTAGTCTCCTTGATTTTACCAGCAATGTCAAGCTAGCAAGTCACCTCCAGAGTAGTTTACATACTAAAGGGTTTTCAGCATTTGTATGTATAATGTGATTTACAATAAGAAACACATATTCCGTCGGCAAAAACACATATTCCGTCGGCAGTACTCATCTCTGTGGGACTCTCTATCTCTACAGCACGTGCTGGCCCTATCATAGCTCCCCACCACACAGTGCTATAAATTGGTCTCTGTTTCCACTTTGCACATCAGACCCTGAGCTCCTGGAAGGCAGGAACCACGAGTCACTCATCTTGGCCGACCCCGAGACCAGCTCAGCGCCGAGATCCAAACAGTCAGTGGAGGGTGAGATCAGGGGGTGAAATGTACCATGCATCACTGTGCGATGCAGTTCGCTCACCACAATCATCTCGCCACTAGTGAATTTCTTAGGTAGAAAGAAAGAACCATAGTCCCAACCTTCAACACTTCCCTTGGTAAGACTGTCCCAGACTCTGGGGAGACTGTTACAGGGTTCTTGGCAACTCGGTCCTCCTACGTCAGACTTAGGTGTGCCCAACGGGAAGCTCTATCTCCATAGAGAAGCTGTGCGGAGCAGGGCTGCTCCTCTGCGTCGAGGGAGAAACCATCCCTCTCGGCTCCAGCTGCTCGCTGTGTGGAGGACCGTCATGGGCCGACACTCAGGGAAGTCTTGTCCAAAGTCATCTTCCCACTAGGACAAGAGCTGCACTGTGAATGAACCTAATGTGCAAATTTAAATAGATCTCTTCTTAGCAATAATAAAAGTGGGAGAATTTGGAAATCTGGCAAAGAAACATTTCCTAAAATTTCCTAATTGTAGCTTTAAGAAAAATGAAATTGAGACTGTCATATAGAGTCAGAGAGCACTGCATTTTTGGAAAGAAGAAGTTTTTGCCGTAGACTGGGAATGAGGCCCCACGATGGTGAGACCTGCTTCTTTTCTCTCCTCAGTCATCAGGCGGGTGCATTTTGGAGAAGTCAACCAGCCTCTCTGATGACAGTGGTTCCCTCAAGCTTGCTTCTGGTTCTTAAAACCCTGTGATTCTAACCTTTGCCTTCCTTGATTAACAAAGATGCTACATATGGAACCATACAGCGATGGCCACTTTAGAAGCTTCTTATTTGTATATGTCTATATAACTTGGCTACGTAAATCACATTCTGCCAAAAAGTAGGTACAACGTCACTGATGGGATCTCTAAGGATATGAAAGAATTTGAGCAACAGGTAGAAGAAGGTGGGTTAGTAAGCATCCAATGTTGGGTAATAAGGTAAGAAAGACAATGATTCTCAAACAAGGGAAGTTATTCATGGTCAGTTTCTACTATGGGCATAGTGGATCTAATGTTTGACATTTTTCAAAAACTTCAGTTGTTATTCGTAGGAAATATTTCCTGATATTCTGGGTACTTTGTTCTTTCTTTACTTTTACCTTTACTGTTTCACATTATGTCACCTCCAAGGAAGCAGAATAAGGACCTGCCTTCACGGGTGTTAACGCCATTCAAATATTTGTAGAACTCTTATCGAGCACCCAGGCAGCATCCCCTCCCTCTCCACCATTGCTCGGCCAGTCTACACTCTGCCAGGCCTTTTGACCTTAATGCACAGCCGCTCCTTTGATCATTTTGGTGCCTTGCTCTGGACCCTCTCAACTATATCAACTTACTCCTGTAAACAAACACTGCTCTGCGCAGCCCAGCGGTCCTCTCTGGAGAAGCAGACTGCAGAGGAAATATTCCTTTGCTGTTCCGTGATGTAAATCCGTGCAGCGTCTGATCCAGCTCAAGACTTTCCTTTTCACTCTAACTGAGGTTATTTCAAGCACACAGTTAAATAAACTGGCCTTTCAAGTTCCTAACTATAATAAAATGTGAGATAGTTTACCTGGGAGGAGGGAGTAACAGAAAGGACCTTTTATCGTCATCGTCTGCTGATGGGTTGTTTCTACCTTCTTCTGATTTCCTTTACTGGAGCCAGTCAACCATTTTAACTGAAGTAGATAAGCTTTAAAACAGGAATACTACTGGGAGAGGATAGCTGACCTAAATTCCCACTAAGACGTAACTATTTATGTATTCAATTAAAATAGATAAACTTTAAAACGGGAATACTATTGGGAGACCTAAATTCTCACTAAGACACAACTACACTAACTATATATATATTTCCTATAATAAATTTTTAGTTCTGGTGTCTAAAGTTCAAAGATGAACCACAGAGACGGGAAAGCAGCTGGGAGAAGCTTGCAAAAAAAGATTAAGAAAAGCAATGGTACCTGTCGTATTGTATATTTCATAATGTGGCTCCAGCCCTGCCCTTTGAGCTCCTTTAGCGACTGGATCAATGCCTTTTAGGAGCTACTAGTAATTCTCAGCATCTCACGTGGGGTACGGCACAGTGGATGGCCGATAGATAGTGGTTGAATAAATAAATGACTAATTTCCGTTAGGAATGACCTGTTTCTCAAATTTGATCCCCTTGATTCTATTACTCTTTTGATGCGTAGATTAGCATGTATTCTCTTTTCTAAGCTATGCCTTATGCTGTACTATGTTATCTCTGTTTTTCCTCTATAAATTCTGTGGTATTATTCTCCACACGTGAGTGTGTCCGGGCCGCCCCGCCTCTCCACACAGTTTGTCCCAGCATTTATGCCCCGGGGACACTTTTCAGAAACTCGGTGGGGCGGGAGCAGCCTGCCCTATGCAACAGCACCTGCCACCCGCCTGCCCTTCCTTTGGGGTGCATGGGGCTGCGGGGCTGCGCGCTGGGCCTTCACCCCCACTCCCCTCCAGGCCTGCGTGTTCCCAGTCCCCAGGGAGGAAGACCTGCCTCTGCCCCCAAGGAAGGCTCACAGGGGAGAGGGCAGAGGGGAAGAAGGGGTGGGCCGCAGACAGCAGGAAGAGCTTACCCTCCATGCTGATCCTGGAGTTAGAGACAAGTCATGGAATATATAGCAAATGAAGGAAGGAAGAGAAAAAAGGAAGGAATACAGAAGGAAAGAAGGCGAAAAAGGAAGGAAGGAAGAGGAAGGAAAGGAAGGGAGGGAGGGAGGAAGGATCCTTCCAACCATATGTTCTAACCGGGAGGAAAAGGAAAAGGCCCTTCTCTCTTTGTTATTTTTTTTTATTTTTTTTTTTTGCGGTGCGCAGGCCTCTCACTGTTGTGGCCTCTCCCGTTGCGGAGCACAGGCTCCGGACGCGCAGGCCCAGCAGCCATGGCTCACGGGCCCAGCCACGATCTTCCCGGACCGGGGCACAAACCCGTGTCCCCTGCATCGGCAGGCGGACTCTCAACCACTGCGCCACCAGGGAAGCCCTCTCTTTGTTATTTTCAATTAAAATTTTTAAATTACAAAATATTTTAAATATACAAAAACATGCAGGTGGATCTTACCAAGATTCTAAATTTCTAGTTACCAAAAAACATCATTAAGAATGTGGAAAGCAAGCCAGACTAGGGAAGGATATTCACGATATGAGGACCTGAAGAGCCTGTCTCAGAACAGATGAAGAATTCTTACAAATGATAAGAAAGGCAAACAACCTAATTGTTAGATGGGGCGCTTCACAAAAGTGGGCTCCCAAGGCCAACAAGTAAATGAAGGTGCTCAGTGCTATTACTCAGAATTTGCACAGCGAAGGAAACCATACACAAAACAAAAAGACAACCTACAGAACGGGAGAAAATATTTGCAAACCGTGCAACTGGCGAGGGATTAATCTCCAAAATTTACAAACAGCTCACGTGGCTCAATATCAAAAAACAAGCAACCCAATCAGAAAATGGGCAGAAGACCTAAATGGACATTTCTCCAGAGATGACATACAGGTGGCCAAGAGGCACATGAAAAGATGCTCAACACCACTGATTATTGGAGAAATGCAAGTCAAAACCACAGTGAGGTATCACCTCACACCAGGCAGAATGGCCATCATCAAAAAGTCTACAAACAATAAATACTGGAAAGGGTGTGGAGAAAAGGGAACCCTCTTGCACTGTTGGTGGGAATGTAAATTTGTAAAACCACTATGGAGAACAGTATGGAGGTTCCTTAAGAAACTGAAAATAGAGCTACCATATGACCCACCAATCCTACTCCTGGGCATATATCCAAAGAAAAACATGGTTTGAAAGGATACATGCACCCCAATGTTCATTGCAGCGCTGTTTACAATAGCCAGGACATGGAAGCAACCTAAACGTCCATTGACAGATGAATGGATAAAGAAGATGTGGTACGTATATACAATGGAATATTACTCAGCCTTTAAAAAGAATGAAATAATGCCATTTGCAGCAACATGGATGGACCTGGAGATGATCATACTAAGTGAAGTTAAGTCAGACAGAGAAAGACAAACATCATATGATATTGCTTATAAGCAGAATCTAAAAAATGATACAAATGAACTTATTTACAAAACAGAAACCGATACACAGACATGGAGGACGAACTTATGGTTGCCAGAGGGGAAGGAGGGGACAGACAGATTGGGAGTTTGGGAATGACATGTACACACTGCTATATTTAAAATAGATAACCACATACATGCATTAATATACGATATTTGTTTTTCTCTTTCTGGCTTAATTCACTCTGTGTGACAGACTCTAGGGCCATCCACATCTCTACAAATGACCCGATTTCATTCCTTTTTATGGCTGAGTAATACTCCTTTGTATATATGTGCCACATCTTCTTTATCCATTCATCTGTTGATGGGCATTTAGGTTGTTTCCATGACCTGGCTATTGTAAATAGTGCTGCAATGAACACTGGGGTGCATGTGTCCTTTTCAGTTACGGTAAAACAGATGGCTAGTGGGAACATGCTGTAAAGCCCAGGAAGCTCAGCTCAGTGCTCTGTGAGGACCTAGATGGATGGGATGTGGGGAAGGGAGGTCCAAGAGGGAGGGGATATAGGTATACATACAGCTGATTCACTTCATTGTATGGTGGAAAATAACACAACATTGTAAAGCAATTCTATTCCAATATAAATAAATAAATAAATAAAATAGATAACCAACAATGACCTACTGTATAGCACAGGGAACTCTGCTCAATACTTCGTAATAACCTAAATGGGAAAAGAATTTGAAAAAGAATAGATACATGTACATGTATAACTGAATCACTGTGCTGTACACCTGAAACTAACACAACATTGTTAATCAACTGTACTCCAGTATATAATAAAAATGTAAAAAATAATAATAAAAAAAGAAGGAAAATGCACATTAGAACCTTAAACAAGAAGCTGCCACAGCCACCGGAATGGCTAAAACCTAAGAAGACGGACAGTAGCAGCAGGTGCTCTTGAGGACTGGAGAAGCTGAAACGCAGACACCACTGGTGTTGATGGTGCGACCACTTCAGAAGACCACTCGGCAGTTTTTACCAGATCCAAGCATATCCCTAACCTAAGACTCAGAAATTCTAGTTCCAGGATCTATGCAAGAGAAATGAAAGCATATGTACACAAACAAATATGTTCCTGAAATGTATAGATGCTTTATGCATAAAGGCCCAAAACTAGGGGAAAAAAAATCAAACTCCCACCATAGAAGGTCAGATAAATAATTGTGATCTATTCACGCAAGGGAATACTATACATTTTTTTAAAAAGTGATCTACTGCTACATGCAAGCACATGGATACATCTCAATGAAATTAAGTTGACTAACAGAGCATATGCTGTATGAAGCCGTTCATATGAATATCAAGCACAGGCAGATTTACTAGTTACTGAAGTCAGGATAGTGGTTGTCTGGGTCAGAAGTGGTATGAACCTGAAGGAGCACAAGCAAACTTCACAGGGTGCCAAACATGTGAATGTTAATTTAGCTGGTGGTCACGTGGGCATACACATGTATAAAATCTCATCAAGCTATACATTTGAGATGACTGTGTTTTGTTATACAGATATTATTCATCAATTTAAAGAATATGAAAAATTATATAACAGACAACAAGATGTGTCACTTAGATTTGTTTAATGCCAGCATTTGCCACATTTGCTTCTATTCTTTTGTTGTTGATTAAAACACAGAACAGTACAAAATATATTTGGAGCCATCCCCACATTCCACCCACATTTCTCGGTCCCCAGAGGCAATCACTGTCCTGAAAGAGGTCAGCCTCCTGACCGCTGTGCCTTTATATTTCATTCTGAGCCTACTCTGCACCAGGCAATGTTCCAGTTTCTGGGGATTCAGCAGTAAATAAAACAGACAAACATTCCTGCTCTCCTGGAGCTGACATTTGACAGAGTGCAGGGACAGACAGCAAATACGAAGTGAAATATATGGAGTGTTAGGTGAGAAGACGTGTGCTTTGAAAGTTACATGTATGGATTTATGCTCCACAAATTCTTCTGCAGTCTTTTCTCTGAGATTCATTGATGTTTTTGCATGTAGGTTGTTTTATGTGCTGTATGACACAAGACGGTGTGAACGTACTAGAATTCACTTACTCGTATATATAACAAGTATTAATTGAGCATCTACTAAGAGCTGGGCATGGTTCTAGGCGCTGAGAATCATCTCGGCCATGTAGATCTTTTTTTTTTTTTTTTTTTTTTTTTTTTGCGGTACGCGGGCCTCTCACTGTTGTGGCCTCTCCCGTTGCGGAGCACAGACTCCGGACGTGCAGGCTCAGCGGCCATGGCTCACGGGCCCAGCCGCTCCGCGACATGTGGGATCTTCCCGGTCCGGGGCATGAACACCGTGTCCCCTGCATCGGCAGGCGGACTCTCAACCACTGCGCCACCAGGGAAGCCCGGCCATGTAGATCTTAATGTCTAATATTCATTCATTGCCCTGGTGCTGAGCATTTAGGTTGCTTCCAGCTTTTCACTGTTACAAAATGCTGCAATGGACATCCACTAAACGTCTTTATCTACAGCTCTAAGTACGCATATACGAGAGCTTCACAAGGGGATCTAAACGTGGAATGTAGGGATTTGTTAGCTGTTGCCAACTTGCTTTCCAAGAGGCTGTTCTGGTTCCCAGCACTCCTCAACCAATGCTTGGCTTTCAGCTTTGGCCAGCTGATAAGTATGAAATAATATTTCATTATTTTTAGCTTCATTTCCCTGATTACGAGTGAGGTTGAATATCTTTTCAAATGCTTACTAGCGATTTCTATTTCTTCTTCTTTGAACTACCCATGCATATACTTTGCCAATTTCTGCCATAGTTTGTCTTTTACTTATTGATTTGCTGAATGTTACACGTAAATTTTGATACTAATTTGTGGCCGGTTGTATGTGTATCAATTACCATTTATCTTTGCCTAAGTTATTTTTTTACACTGAAGTTAAAGAATGTTAATGTAATGAAATTTATAAATCTTTCTGATGAATGGATAAGGTGTTTGCTTTTTCTGTCTTGTTTAAGGGATATTTAACCTATTCCAAAGTTATAAAGATATTCTCTAGTGCTTCCTTCTAGTTTTCAGCCTTTTACTTTTTACACTTAGATTTTTAAATGCATTTGTGCATGGAATGAAATAGATGCATTTTCCCCCAGGGGACTGCCAATTATCCCAGTATATGCAACGTAACTATTTGCACACAATAAGACTGTATCTGAGATATTATTAGTAAGAGATGAGGTATTCAGCTTTTTAGTGTTCTGTTAAAGTAGTTCAGACTTTTTAATCAAAGATTGCTAGGACCTTAAGATTACCACAGAAAAAAACAAAAAGTCAATTCCTTCCAGGTAGTAAAAGGGGCAAAATTGGTTGAATACTTCATACTTTTCTCACTGATTCGTAAAGCTACATCTATAGTATCACATATACATTAAATATTAAAAAAAAAAACTGTTCCTTGGTTTTCATTTTATTCTGTAAGTTTACTTAATCTTAGATTTGGGTATAATACTTTTCAAGTTAAAGAAGGTCTCTTCCATTTCTTGTTTGCAAAACTTTTACAAAATCATGAATTTGTTAGAAATTATATGTCAAAGCTGTGATACATCTTCTAACATGATCATGAGATTTTCCTCCTTTTATCTACTGATGAGATGAATCACCTTACTAGATTTTTCTTAAGTTAACTTTCTTGGGAATAAATCAAGTTGGTCAATCACAAACTGATCTAAGTGAATTTGATTACACATAACTCTTAGCTACTATTTAGTAGAAAGCAGGAACCCCTGAAAAGTTTGTGGTGGGAGAAGGTTAGCTATTGCCCCAAAACCTCCCTACCAGCTATAATGAAAGCATATCTTAGGCCAACTTCTGCACACATACTAACATTTACTAAACAGATACTGATTAAAAAGTAGATATGAAACTGGTTCTCTAATCTAGATGAAATTCCAGCTCTCTGTACATTTGAGTGCTCTGCATAAAATGCATGACAACATTCCATAGTTGCTGTCAGGCAAACACATTTGCCTAGAAATAGCTGGAGACAGGACTGTTTAAAGATTAAGCCTCAGGCTTCCCTGGTGGTGTAGTGGTTAAGAATTCACCTGCCAATGCAGGGGACACAGGTTCGAGCCCTGGTCCGGGAAGATCCCACATGCCGGGCAGCAACTAAGCCCGTGTGCCACAACTACTGAGCCTGCAGTCTAGAGCCCACAAGCCACAACTACTGAAGCCCGGGTGCCTGGAGTCCATGCTCCACAACAAGAGAAGCCACCGCAATGAGAAGCCTGTGCACCGCAACGAAGAGTAACCCCCGCTCAATGCACCGCAACGAAGAGTAACCCCCGCTCAATGCAACAAAAGAAGGCCTGTGCGCGGCAACAAAGACACAGTGCAGCCAAAATTAATTAATTAATAAAAAAAAAAGATTAAGCGTCATACTATCACTAAGGGTTCAGACTACAGCCTCACTGAATTCTTATGTCCTATAAGGGCGAGGAATGTCTCTGAAATATGCTAGCCTATCCCCATATTCTGAATACCTTTAATTTCACCAGTGAGAGCCCATTTTTCACATACATTTTGCTAATTAGTGACGCTTCACATGCTGACTGATGTCATACTAGCTAAACACCCCTGACTGTGGACTCATGATCACGAATATGGACTGTGCCATGTCAAAACCTGAGTTTACTGGAACAAATACAGTGTCATTCTTGCTTGGCTAAAGTACTTCAAATTGCATAAAGAAATAAATAACTGATTCAATAATGTAACAAATATTTACGGTATATTTTAGGTAATGGAGATGTAGGAGGAAGGAAACAGACTGAATTCCCTGACCTTACAGAACTTACATTCTAGTAGGAGAAACTGAAAACAAGAAAAGGTGGGTAAGGGGAAGAAGGTTATATAATTAGTGTGTTAAAAGCTTATCAACAACTTCCACTTTCAGTCATGCTGTCATCGTTGTCATGGACTTGGCCTTCTGCCATGGAGAAACAGAAAAGGAGACAAAATTTTTGAAACAACTGCTTGAAGATGTTGGACCACAGAGAGCACAGGGGTGTGATTCTGGAGGGAGGGGAAACCAACAGTGTGAGTCCTACTGTCTTCTGGGCTTTAGACCTGGAAAAACTTACTCAGATGTACATATATCGTATTACTTCTAGAGTTGAAAATTACAATACCTGGAAAGAGAAAACTCACTCACTGAGATCAACAGCAGATTAAACACTGCAGAAGGAAGTAAGTGAAACTGTAGACATAGCCATGGAAACTCCAAATTGAATCATGGAGAGAGGGAAAAAAATGACTGGACAAAAATGAACAGTGCTTTAGTGACGTGGGAAAATAAGTGATTTAACATATCATTTGAGTGAGAAGAGGGCAGGAAAAATTTTTTTGAAATAAGAGTCAAAATTTTCAAAATTTGATTAAAACTATACACCAATAAGCTCAATAAATTCCAAGCAGAAGAAACATGAAAAAAAAAACATACCAAGGCACATCACACTCAAATTACTGAAAACCAATGATGAAGAGAAAATTTTAAATGCAGCCCCGGGGTGGGAGGGAGCATTATGTACCAAGAACAAAATTAAGAATGTCCCATCCTTCTCATCATAACCAGTAAAAGCCAGAAAACAACGGAAAGACATCTTTAAATTCCTAAAAGAAAAGTGGGAACACAGGAGTATATATCCAGTGAAAATATTCCTCAAAAATAAAGACAAAATGGTCATTTTCAGACAAACAGAATCTGGAAAGACTTTTCCCCAGCTTGTGCTGTAAGAAATGTTAAAAGATATTCCTCAGGAAGAAGTAAAATCATATCAGTAACTTGAATTTTAAAAAGGAGAGAAAAACATCAGAAATGGGAAATGTATAGGCAAATGTAAACGACAGTTTAAAGAAGAATGTGTTGTGTAGTTTGTAATAAATGTAGAAGTAAAATGTCTGACAACAGCAGCACAGAGAATGCAATGGAGTGAAAGGGAAGTATCCTGTTATAGGCTCCTACATTACACATGAAAAGTTACAATATTATTTGAAGAAAAGACAAAAATTAAAGATATTTATTGTAAAATATAGAGTAGCTAACAAATATTAATACTAATAAAAGGTGAATAGCCAATAAGTCAATAATGCAGATAAAAGAGAATATGTAAAAAATACTAAATTAATCCAAAAGGAGGCAGGAATAAAAGAATAAACAAGCAAAGAACAGATGAGTTATGAAAAAATAGATGGCAACATGCCAGATTTAAACCCAAATGGGCAGACTTGCAAAAAAAAATTATCTAAACAACTGAATTAAAAGTCAGAGATTGCCAAACTGAATAAAAATGCAAGGTCTATAAGTATTTGGAAATCAAACAATACCCATGGTACTGTTGATAATGAAAACACAATATATAAAAATTTGTAAGGTGCAGTTTAAGTAGTATTTAGAGGTATTATATGGGCTAGAAGAAGAAGAACAAATGAAACCCAAAGTAGAAGGAAGGAAAAAAAATAAGGACTAGAGCACATATTCATACATTAGGAATCAACCAAACGGTAGAGAAAATCAGTGTAAGCAAAAGCTATTTTCTGTAATTATCAGTATAATCTACAAATCTCTAGTTACAGTGGTTAAGAAAAAAAGACACAAATTACTAATGTTAGGAATGAGAGTGGGTCATCATACAGATCATGCAGATATTAAAAGGATAATGAGATATTGTGAACAACTTTATGTCAATAAATTAAAAAACTTTAAATGGACAAATCACTCAAAAGACACAAACTACCAACATGATTCAAGAGGAAACAGAAAATATGAATAGGCTATGCTTATTAAATATTTTAATCTGTGGTTAAATCTCTCGATAAAGAAAATTCCAGACTCAGATAGTTTTGGACTGCTGAATTCTACCCAAAGCCTTTCTATCAACCTTTGAGAAAATACAGAAGTGAATACTTCTTAATTTTATGATGTAAGTATTGTCCAGATACCAAATCCAGAAAATGACATTACAAGAAAAAAGACAGCCATTTACAAAGATATATTGTGAACACAGAGGCAAAAAATCCTTAGCAAATGTTAGCCAATCAAGCACATTAACACATAAAGAGGATAGTGCGTCATGGTTAAGTGGGTTTCCTGCTGGGAATCTAAGGATGGCTAAAGATCATCAAGATACTTCACCATATTAACAGAATACACATAACTTCCAGATAATCTCAGTGCATGCAAGGAAAAGTATTTGACAAAATGCAACACCCACTAATAATAAATACTCTAAACAAACTAGGAATAAAAGGGAACTTCCTCCATCCGGTAATCTGTGAAAAACCTAGCATTAACAACATACTTAATGGAGAAAGACTGAACATTTTCTCTCTAAGACTGGGAGGACGGCAAGGATGCCTGTCTCCCCACTTGAGCTCAACATCGCCAAAAAAGAAAGAAGAGAAGAAAGGAAGGCAGGATGGAAGGAAGAAATACAAATTAAGAGGAAGTAGTAAAACTGTCTTTGAACAACACCATTTACAATGACATCAAAACCATGAAGTGCCTAGCAATAAATTTAACAAAATATTGTAAAATCTGGTCACTGGAAACTAAAAAACATTGCTGTGAGAGGGCTTCCCTGGTGGCGCAGTGGTTGGGAGTCCGCCTGCCGGTGCAGGGGACACGGGTTCGTGCCCCGGTCCGGGAAGATCCCACATGCCACGGAGCAGCTGGGCCCGTGAGCCATGGCCGCTGAGCCTGCGCGTCCGGAGCCTGTGCTCCGCAGCGGGAGAGGCCACATTAGTGAGAGACCACAACAGTGAGAGGCCTGCGTACCACAAAAAAAAACAAAACCACCACCACCAACAAAACATTGCTGTGAGAAACGAAAGAATATCTGAACAAATAGATACACTGTGTTTATAGACTGGAATACTCAATATATATTTTTAAAGTATTAATTGTGGTAAAACACACTTAACAAAATTTACCATCTTAACCATCTTTAAATGTACAGTAGTGCTAAGTATATTCACATTGTCATGCAACCGATCTCCAGAACATTTTCATCTTGCAAAACTGCAACTCTGTACTCATTAAACAATGTAAGCAAACAACCCCTCCCAATAAACTTCTCTCATATCCTTGACCAGAATGAGTAACATCCCTGCCCTTAAACCATCAGTGGCAAAGGTGACTGGGATCACCGTGATGTCACAGGGCAATCAAAGGTAACCACCTGGGCCTAGGAGAGCCCACCTTTCCTGAGCATGCTGGGAGCTTCCTGAACAGACAGGTTCTTTGCAAGGAAGGTGAGGGAATGGATATCGGGTGGGCCAGCAGCAGCAGCACCTACAAAGGAAATCTAGACCATTAGAGCACTTGTTTAAAGAGTCTCATGTGAGACAAGACATGATAGGAAAACATCCTGCAGATAACCACAACCAAAGCTTTATTTGAATTGATGAGCTCTAGCAGGCTTTGTACTTAGGGGAGGACCTTAAAATGCTTGCATGTCTTGAAGCAGAGCCTTTAAAATCCAGTGTGCTCCCCCACTGATTTGCTAAATCTTTTATAATAAATTAAACACTACGACTTTTCCTCACCACCATGTTCTGTTTTAGAAGTTTCTTCAGGTAGAAATTTTCCTTAACTTGTACTTTATGACCTCAGCTTTATCTCTTGTATCTTCCAAGAAATTAGGAAAATTCATTTGTTTCTCTGAAAGGTTCTATCTCTCCCTTTCTTCTTCTCTCTTCCCTTCTGTCAATTTCTCAAACAATTAAGCACATCCTGTATGCAAGACTGCGGAGAATAAACAGTAAAATCCTGACCTTAAGGAAATCATCGTCATATTGGCTGATGTGTAAGGTTTAAATAGAGGAAATAAGGCTAGAAATGTTGGCTGGAACTGCAACACGAATGTCAGGTATGCCCACTGTCACACTCGCCCCTCAAGACTTTTTTTCTTTAATTGAAGTGTAATCAATTTACAATGTTGTGTTAGTTTCAGGTGTACAGCAAAGTGATTCAGTTATACATATATATATTTTTTTTTTCTCAAGTTCTTATGGGTTATTACAAAATACTGAGTAGAGTTCCCTGTGCTATGCAGTAGGTCCTTGTTGTTTATCTGTTTTATATATAGTAGTGTGTGTATGCTAATCCCAGACTCCTCATTTATGCCCCCCCTTCCCCTCTGGTAACCATAATTTGTTTTCTATGGCTATGAGTCTATTTCTGTTTTGTAAATAAGTTCATTTGTATCTTTTTTTTAGATTCCACATATAAGCGATACCATATGGTATTTGTCTTTCTCTGTCTGATTTACTTCACTTCGTATAATAATCTCTAGGTCCATCCAGGTTTCTGCAAATGGCATTATTTCATTCTTTTCCATGGCTGAGTAATATTCCATTGTATGTATACGCCACATCTTCTTTATCTGTTCACCTGTGGATGGACATTTAGGTTGCTTCCATGTCTTGGCTATTGGAAACAGTGCTGCTATGAACACTGGAGCGCATGTACCTTTTCGAATTATGGTTTTCTCTGGATATATATAAGCCCAGGAGTGGGACTGCAGGATTATATGTTGGCTCTATTTTTAGTTTGTTAAGGAAACTCATACTGCTCTCCATAGTGGCTGAATCCCCTCAAGTCTTACTGTTTTATTTCTTTTTAACAAACGTTAACTCTTAGAAATATTTGAGATTTAAAGAAAAATTATGAAGATATTGAAAAGATTTCCCATATACCTCTTACCCAGTTTCCCCTATCATTAACATCTTACATTAGTATGGTACATTTGTCACAATGAACGAATCAATATTGATGCACTGTTATTGAAGTCCATACTTTGGACAGATTTCCTTAGTTTTTCCTAATGTCTTCCTCTGCTGCAGGATCCCATCGAGGACACGTCACATTTAGTCCTCATGGCGCCTTAGTCGATCCTGGTCTTTGACAGTTTCTCAGATGTTCCTTATTCTTGCTGACCTGGACATCTGAGGAGCACTAGTCAGGTATTTTGTGGTCTGTCCCTCTGATGGGATCATCTAATGTTCTTCTCACGATTAGACCAGGGCTATGGGCTTTGGGGAGGAAGACCACAGAGGTGAAGTACCCTTTTCACCATATCGTATAAGATCAAGGGCATGTGCTGTCAGCATGCTTTATGACTGTTGATGTTGCCCAGGGTCGCCTGGCCAAGGTCGTGTTTGTCACTCTCTCCCCTCCCCTTTCTGTGCTGCACTCCTCAGAAGGAAGCTTGCTCTTCCTTTTTCTGTCAGTTAAATTAATCTGTGAAGCTGAGTGAGGACAGGGATGCTGCTGGTATCACACCAGGCTTTCTTCCTCCAAAGTCCTTCTAGGACGACACTGCCTCTTTGCTTTCTGCTTGGTGTCCAAGTCCCAAACGAGCCTTTCCTTTCTGCTGGGCAAGCAAGGCCAGCACTCTGAGACGTGCCGGGGGCCCCATTTCACCAAAAACACTGTTCTCAGGGCTGTGAGGTCATCTTCTCTCCTCCCTATCTGTCCTAAAAATTCCCTTTAGGAAGACACCTGGGCAGGGTTACATGGAATATGGTACGAATGGTGCCCCCTGCAATTGTGCGGTGTGATGAACCACAAAGGTGGAGATCTGTGTCCTAAAGGAAACCATTACAACGTCCCTGTGGTTTCTGGCATCAGGGCATGTGCCCTTTCTCACATTGTCATATGTTCTGGGAAAGCAAAGAGAGCACCTCCCCTGCCTCGAGGTCTGCGCAGGCCTCACGGAGGAAGGATGGGGACCGCGGGGCAGGGAGGGGGTGGTGGGGAGTCCCCAGAGCCAGGAAGGAGGAGGGGTGAGGGAGGAGCCGGAGTCTGGGTGAGTCGCTTTGGGCTTGACTGAAAGCCAGGAGGGTACGGAAGCCAGGGCGCGTCAGAAATGGATGTTTCCAAAGAAATAAGTAGACAGTGGTATAAACTGCTTTAGAAAAGAGAAGCCTTACAGAGACGGCATGATAATAGTAGCTAAGGTTTACCGTATGCTTATTAGGACGTGGCTTAACTTGGTGGTTCTCAAAGTTCTGTGTGCATCGGAACCACCTGGATGGCTTATGGTTTAGTGGGTCTGGGCAGGGCCAGAAAATGTGCATTTCAAATAGTTCTCAGGTGATGCTGCTACCAGATTGTGGACCACACTTTGAAAACCACTGATTTAACTAATTTACTTCTGACAAATATCTGTGAGGGAGATACAGTTATTATTCCCATGCTACACACAAGGAAACAGAGAGATTGAATCAAGTGGCTACACTCCCACCCTCCAGTGGTAAGGCTGAATATGAACCCAGGCTGTCGGACTCTGGTTCTGGATTTTAAATGCTACACCACCCAGTGTCCTATATAATTAGCTCCACCACGGAAATCTTATCCACCTAAGACAGCATCCTGGCAGACTTATTGTCATCTATTATAGTTTTAAAGATATTATCCCCCAAAGGCAGCAAATGTTTGAGAGTTAGTGAAATCAGCTACATATATTGGCAAAATCTAGGTTAAACACAAAGAAAACAAAACCAGTCATTGTAAGAACTGTCTTTCAAGGCAATTAAGTTAGATACTAAAGAAGGTAGAAGTTAACATAATAGGTAGGTAAACCTTATAAAACCTTCAAATCTTTCTGGAATTTCAAGGTTTAACCCTGAATGTGGATTACTGTTTGCACTGAATCATAAAACTTTTAAAATCTATTTACGGTTTTCTCTTCTGGCTTGCTGCTAGGCAGAGCTGGTCAAAACATGTTATATAAACACGACAGAAAACATTTCCAAGTTAAATTTAGTTATCGTGGAGCCTACAATTTAAGGCAGAGTGGGCAGATGGAACACAAGTCAGATCTAATGATGATCGCGGTTACTCACCTCAATGACATCTGATACCCTCTAAATGGCTATAGTTGCTTTTAAGACCTTAAAACCAGAGTAAAGACAATATTAATCTACAGTCAAGTCAGTTCAGAAAATGAAGAGAAAAAATATATCCAGACCAGAATGTCTAAAATTACATGGGTCTCTAGAAAACCCTCTGCAAGCCTGCATTCCCCACAGTCTTGTCAGAGGGAAGAGCAACAGTGAAGGGACGGATGTACATGCAATCATGGAGCTATTTCTCAGCATCAGCAACAGGTGAGAAGAGAATGGCAATAAGCATCACCACACCCTTATGCATTTTCTCTGTCGCAAGATTGGGAAAACTCCCCTAGTCTTGTGGTTCAGAGACAGGTGTGTGGTGGTCAGGAAGGTGTCAATCTCACACAACAACATTCTTTTGCGGGGCGGGGGGGCTGTCCCCTGCACTGCAGGATGTTCAGCCACACCCCTGACCTCTACCTGCTACAAGAGAGTAGCAGCTGCTCCCAAGCCCCAGTCAAGATAATGAAAAATATCTCCAGACATTGCTAATGTCCCCTGGGAGGCAAAGAGCCCCCTCGACTTGAGAACCGCTGATTTTGACCATTCATTCTCTTCTGTCTTTTTTTTTTCTTCAATACGCGGGCCTCTCACTGTTGTGGCCTCTCCCGTTGTGGAGCACAGGCTCCAGATGTGCAGGCTCAGCGGCCATGGCTCACGGGCCCAGCCGCTCCGCGGCATGTGGGATCTTCCCGGACCGGGGCACGAACCCGTGTCCCCTGCATCAGCAGGCGGACTCTCAACCACTGCACCACCACATCCTCTTCTGTCTTAAAGCACTGCTACTAAGGGTGAGGCCGGCTTTACGGGACCTTGGAAATAATTATTAAGTAATCCCTTTGGTTTTTTTTTTTCCCTCTGGATGAGACAACTTTAAATCAAAAGAGGTGCCTTCCCCTACCTGTGGGCCCGTGTCTTCGGAACTGGAAGGATTGTTCGAGATCCCGTACTCTAGACCCACATTTCAGATTAGCCTCGTGAAAGAATACATTTGATCCAGTTCTGTAAGAGGATGGATAGAAAACACGGTTCAAAACTGTTTGAAAAGGGAAATAATGAATGACAGAAGAAAGACGGCTGTTTCTGGTCCCCTGAGAAAAGCAACACTGTGATTAGGTGACGGCAGAGGTGGACGGGCCCCAGCAGGAGCCCCAGCAGGAGCCCCAGAAGCATTTGGCTGGTTTCCACGAACTCAGGAACTCCATTTGCTAGTTGTTTCCCTGTGAGTAGACACGGGCAGCCTGCCTTTCACGGAGCAGCTTAGAAAGGATCAAATCAGCAACATTGTGGAGTCACTGAACTGAGGCAAAGACATTAGAGGAAAAAAAGACAGTGATGAGAGATTTCCGAGGTGCACAGAGCTCACTAGAGAGGATTTCTGTTCGTGATAGGAATGCAAGTCAGGAAGGAGGGAAAATATACTAAGTCGGTGGACATTTTGTTTAGTCACAGGAGAGACGTATTTGTGGGCTTGATGATGTGTCTACTATTCAACACTTTAAATGAATCCAGCGTTAATCAGTGTTTAGCAAGAAATAAATCGCATGTTTCAACAAGCAGTCAGGAAACATGGACCGCACGCTTGCTCCCGGCAGGAGCGATGCTGGGGGCTGGGGTTCTGTGGTTTGCAGAGGACTCAGCCACTGCAGCCAGAGAAAATGGCAGTGGTTTCACTAACTCTGTCCCCAGACTGGCATTTTCAGGCCTATATGTGGCAGAGTAATACTACAGCAAGTTCTTTTTGTTACTTTAGGTATACTGAGTGCTTGCCACGTTTTAAAGGATTCTATTAGATCCAGGTTTCCAGCACTATTGATTCAGCTTTACAGTGACTGTGTAAATGGATGAGAAACTCCACCTGCCCCAGGACTGCATAACAAAGGAATTTTACAAAATTTTGATCAAGGATAATGGTGTGAAGTGGGAAAGAATGGCTTTTAGTAGGTCAGACAGATGACAACTCTGACACATATTAAGTTTAGATGTCTCTAAATCTCAGTATCTGCACCTGAGATGAGCATCACAGTAAGAACACTTGTGTTTGTTACCTCCATCCTAGGCTTGAACAAGCTAAATTGTAGGGAAGTGCTTTTGCAGACTATTAAGAACCATACCAACTCTATTTCGTACTATTTACAGCATAATGATATTATAGAGATCACATTTTTATTTTAAAAGCACCTGGACACCAAGCACTGTTAAGTCATATCATAATTTTAATTATGAAAAACCATGATTATGAGAAACCTGAATGGGGTTCTCTACTTCTAGTGTTGTCTTAATCAGTTTGGCTGCTGTCACAGAATACCATCTACTGGGCAGCTTATAAACAGCAAACACTTATTTCTCCCAGTGCTGGAGGCTGGGAAGTCCAAGATCAAGGCGCCAGCAGGCAGACTTGGAGTCCTGGTTCACGGACAGTCGTCTTTTAGCTGTAGCATCACATGGTGGAAGGGGTGAGGGAGCTCCCTGTGGTCTCTTTTAAAAGGGCACTAATCCCATTCATGAGGGCCCCACCTTCATGGCCTCATCAACCCCAAAGGCCCACCTCCTAATACCCCCACTTGGGGGTCAGGACTTCAACATAGGGATCTGGGGGACACATTCAGTCTGCAGCAGACCTTTTAAGGTGAAAGTGGTGCAGTGAGAGGTCTGTAAAATTCCCAGGTTGTGGTCCAGGAGGGAACTTCAGCAGCTTCTCTGTAGCCTTCTCAGCCACACCCCTCCCTGGAGCCCATCACTGGGAGGGTGGCCCTTGCTCTGAAGGGATGAGCAGGTCCAGGTAAAGGTGAGAAGTGGAATCTGAGGGCAGAGGGCTGTGCTCTAAGAAAACGTTTTCTCTTAAGCCTGTGAGAATCCCTGTTCACAGTGGAACAGTTTGCCATGCCTGTGACCCTCACCCAGCTCCTTGCCAGGGGCAGAGTTACCCAAAAGGAGACAGACGTCTCAGGGCCACCCAAAGCCAGCCCTTCGCCACCAGCAGCACTACCTGGAGGAAAGATGTGCTTTGTATCCACAGACCTTGAAGTGGAATGAACTTGTATCTGTGTTCTACCCAATGCATTTATCCTTGATTCAGTATATATTTAAATCGACTCCACTATGTTCCTAGATATTCCTTGCATGTGTGTGGTATTTTAATCCCATTATTCTCTTTCAGCAGAATGGTCCTAGTGATTGCCCATGACAGGTAGTTTTTAAAATCTCAAGGATGGCAAGAATGGGCATAGCCGTCAAATAATCATAGAGTGTCTTTAAACAAAATGATGACAAAATAAACAAATCCATACATCAAAGCACTGGAAAGATGAAACATTAAACGAACCAACTGTGCATTAGTAGAGAGCTTCAGAAGCCCTAAGTTGTATTTAGCTTTCATGAAAATGAGAATTATCACCACTGGTTAAGGTAAGGTCCTGAGTGAGATGTTTCCTACTGTTTTGGCAACATTATTTAGTTTGAATCCACAGCTACTAAATTACCATTTGCTTCTTTCTGAGAGAAGCAAACCTGCCCTGTACCATCTTGAACAATTCTGAGGTAATTTCCAGAAATGCTCAGTGAAATAACGTATGTTTACTGGAGCTTTCCAATAAGATTTGTCATGACCTTTAAATAGCACTGTCTTTGAAATGAAACAATTACGAGTGCCTCCAACGAAATGAAGAATGTGGTTATAAACAGCCCATTGGATGCGCGTCTGTAACGTCTGTCTGTTCTGTGATTTGGAGTTAATGGACTAAAGAGAAAAAAAATCTCAGTTTTTAAATTTTTTAACTAGATGGAAGCTCTCTATTCAACACACACACACACACACACACACACACACACTTCTATTAAGTACTCAATTTCATGTTACACTATGATAAATGCAGGAACCTCCTGGATCAGGTTTTAGCCTTATTACCATCATTTCCATTTTGTAGATGGGATAAGTTGACCTAGACACTCAGTTTGTGCTGACAGAGCAGAGACCCTCTGAGAGGCTAGACTCATCTCCTGGAGCAGACCCCGCTCAGAGCCCTTTCTGTGCTGGGTGATGGCAGGGCCCCAGCTTGCAGTGTATCCTGGGTCCCCTGAGGCCCTGGCTTGGCTCCCCCGCTGGCTGGCCGCAGCCAAAACAAAATCACTTCAGGACTTGAAAGGATCTGCCTGGTCCACACGGAACTTCAAAAGACACCCCAGATAGCAGCGCCTTAATGGATGCTAATGGCTCTGACCTTAACTGATTAAATCCAGTCTGGGCTATCTGGCCCCTGCAGGTATTAGAGGAAAAGGCTTTTAGAGAGACAATAACTTCCATTTTCCCTGCGCTGAGCTTTCCTTTCATAAACGAGTAAATGGAACTCCCTGTGCTGTCTGAGCGAAAGCGAGCGCCTGGTGCCTCTGAGGCAAGCTCGCCCGTAGGTGGCTGTTCTTCCTGGTCAGGAAGTCAAGAGACCACAAGGAGGTATGACTTGCTGTGTGTCCTGCCTCTGTGTCCTCAACGCTCTACTCACTGCTTCGCCTTGTAACATGACTTCTGCCCTGTCCTGACAACTACTGACCACTGAACACCATTTCGGCATCTGTCCTCTCCCCCCACTGCCCCATCACTCTGGCCTGGGTGCTGGAAACTGGCTGCCTCCAGGGCAGGTGGGATTTGTCTGCCCCACAGAGCACTGGCCGTCACATTTTTATTTTCTGAACTGGAGTTAGTTGCTGAGGTTTAATATTCACACGCGCATCTGCATTCGGGCTTTCCTTCAGAACTCAGAAGACTTGGATCTACTGAGCCCACGTCCCCTGGATGTCGGCCCCCCATAATGAGGCCGCGGTCCTTCCCCCAGCCCCTAACTGGTGTATCTCCCAGCCACCTTCAAGCGTCCTGGCACCCACAGCGTTTGTGTTTTCCTTCCCTCTCCTGTGCCTCTCTCGGCATGATACCACTGACCTCTCTTTTTTCTAAATCTCTCCTCTTGTCTCATCCGAGGCAGCACTCTACTCTCCAGCTACCTCTCCTTCTGGGCCCGATTTTCACTGCTTTCCCCACTTTCTCTTACCTTTAAATGTAGGCGTCCCCTAAAGGGGAGATTTACCCTTGGTCTTCTGTTTCCTCTCTCTTTTCACCCTCCCTGGGAACCTCATACATCTCTGCGATTTAAATTAGCAGCACTCTAAAGACGATGTTTCTATCCCTTTGTCAATTCAGCCAAATACGGTTAAAAAAAAAAAAAAGATGAAAACAAGACATGTTACTTTCCTTAAGGAGCTCAGTAAGTTACACGTATAAACAAGTACAGCGCAATCTGATAAACACAATAGTGTCCGCAGAGGGGCAGCTACATTTTGAGGACTGAGTGGAGACTCACCATGCGAATAATAGTAGAGGGTAAATCTTATAGGTTTTGTTTCTCCTGTGTTTTGGGAAGCATTTGAAACTGCTTACTCTGTACCTCTATTTGGGGATTCCACTAGTGACCAAATTGAACACATCCAAGTCCGATCCCATCTTAATCACCCACCACACACATCCTCTTCCTCCAAACGGGGGTTTTTTCTTGTGCTGGTCTCTAGCACCCCATTCTCCTGACAATCTAACCTTAGAGACGTCGTCCTTGAGGCTTCACTCAGATAGCCAACCCTGTCGAATTCTGAGATCCTCCCTTTAAGTATCTCTTGAATCCACCCCCTCCAGTTTTAGGTCACCTTTGTGTCCTCCCAGCCTACGATGACCTCAGCAGCCCTGCCTGGCTTCTCACTTGTGCACCTGCCGTCTAACCTGCCTGGAGCCCAGATCTGAAGGTGTAACTCTAAGCTCAGCACACGCCGGGCCCCCCTTTGCAATGTTTTACACGTGTTAACTTAGTTAATCCTCACTACAGCTGGACGAGGTGGGACTGACGACTATCCACCTGTAACTGGTCCAAGCAGACAGGTCCAGTAGATAAGGGACTGGGGTTCAAGCCAGTTTCTAGGGCCCACCCACCACTCACCACCCTGTGTTGCCGGAGCACATCTTGCTGAAAAGCCACCACGAATCCCCTTTGCCTCTGAATCCTGTCTCGGCTTCGTAGAGCCTTGGAGGCTCTTGGCAACCTGGCTCTCAACCTGCTCTTTCATTTCCTTCTCTTCTCCGTTTTCTTGGGGAGTTCGTCCTGAGGACTCAGCATTAACACACGTGACACGCTTGCAACAATGCCCAGTGCTTAGGAAGGGCACTGCTGAGTCCTGCGGGCACACGGGGCACTTGTCGAATTCTGAGGATCCGTTTCTGAATGCCTCTTGAATCCACACCCCCTACCCTTTTCAATTCAGTGCTACTGATGGTCTCTGCTCTGTTCCCTCGCCAACTGCAGCTGCAGTAGACGTCAACTGCTGGTCCCCTCTTCTCAGTTTTGGCCATTCTGCGCCTCCGGCTGATATGAATGCCGTTATCCTCAGATGCACAGACCCCCCCCAGCCCCCATCCGATCTCCAGCCTGCCCTCTGCCAGAAAGACCTCTCCCTTGTCTGTTTCTAGACCACTTTGTTTATGCCTCTGAGATAGGCGTGCCCCGTTCTGCTTCTTAGCAGAAGTGTGTGTACATTCTTAATCTTTTCCCTTTTCAAGATAATAAACTCTTTGAGGACTGAGAGCATTACTTTTTCAGTTTTTTCTTTCCTGGAGCTAAATTCAGTGACTTGTATTTGGTTTATACTTAATAAACATGTACTGAATAATTTGGCTAATATGATAAGTGATAGGTGGTCTCTGCTATCACCTGGATCACTCATTTGATAAACTTAGTGCAAAAGTTGAGTACAAAAATTAGGCACAAGTAGAATCAGCAATAAAAAGGATAAAACACAGATCAAACATCTACATTCTGAAGTGTGATATCAGGACATATTAGGATCAACACATGTCTTAAGGTCAGACAACTGCCAGTATGATGAGAGTCAAGGGGATAATGAGAATCCGTAAAGAACATGCCATCTCACACAAGTTCACAGGATTATACGGAAAACCTACAAATAAAAACTGCATTCATGGAGCATATAAAGTTCTGTGTTGGTTAGAATTAGGGGGATGAATCTGAGCGGCTCTACATCCTCGTGAAAAGTAAGTGCACATAAACACAGCCATAGCTAAATAAAGGGGTTCGTCTGGGAACCTGGGAGTCCTGGAGGCTGGGGGCGGGACACTGTTCGGGTCCCCTGTGCAGCTCCCTTAGGGGCAGAGGAAGGTGGCAGAGCAAAGGAAGGGAGGAAGCGGGTTGAGCGAGCTGCCTGGAGCCAGCCCACTGGGAGCACTGGAATGCAGGTGCAGATAAGGGAAGAGAGCTGCCTGGGAATGGAGCCTCAGCTTTGAAGCTGAAGGGGCAGGTCTTGGGCATGGTCCAGCTGGCGGTGAGATCATGTAAGGCCTGTCTAGGTTCCCCAAGGATATCTCTGGCTATCACAGAAGAGTGGGGAATGAGGGGAAATTTGTCTTCTCTCCTACTTGAATCTGGGTGCTTAGTCCTCTGTTGAAAGGAAACAGATTATTCTCAGGCAGCCAGCCGTCTCGGTGACATAGGGCAGAATGTCCCATCTTTCTAGTAATTTAAAACTGGGGTGCATTTTAAAGTGAACTGTGTGTGTGTGTGTGTTTCTGGGAGGGGGACCTTCTCCAGTCAGCATCCCTGTGACAGCGTGTCCTCAGCAGCCAAGGAGGACCACAGCATTGAGTGTCACGTTCAACCTGGGGCCTTGCTCAGACCTGAAAACTAGAGTCCGTAACCTAAGATCAAATTAGCATTTATGGATCAGTATATGAAGAGAAACACATTGGGAGACCCAACTGGATTTTGGATTTAAGTCCTGGAACTATCCCTTAGTAGCTGTTTTTCTGAAGTTTGTGGAAGTCCACAGCACAGTGGCTGGTACAGTGAATAAGAATTAAATTTGGGTCTAGTTTATTCTTTTTTCTTGAGTGCTTACAATTCATTCGACTTTCCCTGTGCCCTCTCTTGTCACGTGGCCAAAATAAATAAATAAATAAATAAATCGAGGCATGGAACAGGTAAGGAATTTGAAGGAGATCATATAGGAAATAATCAAGCAGATTTTAAACTATTCAAAATGTCTACAAGCAAATTCTTTACATTTTTAACTGGCTTTGTTTGTTCTGCACAACACATCCCATGGATGTGTTTCTGTCACTAAATAATCATAGTCATTTGCTTCGGACCAGTTTTGATGGTGCAGAATCTCATCTCTGATTGGAAGCAAAGAATGAGGTGGAGGAACGGAAACAGAAGCTTAGTAGACAGAGTCCATCGGACCTAGGGACCCCAATCTCATCCGGGGCCCTCCAGGTGAGGTGAGAAGAAGGAGTCACGTCACAAATAACCTGCCTCTCTTGGGAATGGCTAATGGTCTTGGGCTGGTCTGGTTATCAACCTCAAGGAGCTGGAGAAAGCAGAGGAAATGCAATGAGAGCTGATGAGTATGAAATTCGTCATGATGGCCAAAATGGATCAACTCTGTGTCCAACCAAAGGTGTGGAATTAGCAATCAACTCTGTGTGCCACCACTGGTGGTCGGGTGGGAAGGGGTGATATATTACGGAAGTAGCACCTGCCAAGGTTACAGAAGGAGCTCCACCAGCAGGGACCATGTGTACCTAAGCTCCCAACTTGAGACGTCCGTTTGTTTTTCTGGAACCATCTCTACCATATGGTTTTTGCACCACCTGCTGGCAAAGAACAGTGATCCCACCTCGCTGAAGGAAGGTACGCAATTATTTAAACCACCAGTGAGCAAGGAACTGGGGAGATCAAAATCGACTTTGTGTATTGGAAGCATGTAGCGACCACTGGTAAACGGCACCCAGTTCCTTGTCACCACCTTGTTAACAAGTTTTAAATTGTGCCAGGTGATATACACAGGTGTTTTCTTTCTGAAAGTGTCATAATAATATGAGGTTATTTTGGATTAAGTTAGTGGGAAAGGAGGCATTATTTTCAGTGATTAAGAAGGACGGTCTGTCTAGTACATCTGTCTAACACACAGACTAATCTTTTTTTAGAAAGCATTTTCAGGCTACCCACCACTTAAAATGCTGAAGCAACATAATTTACATATTTGTTTATTGCCAAGGAACCGTTTAGATTTTTGTGATTGAGCAACACTTCTGGAACAATCCAAGAGTATCATGTTCCACCTAGAGCTTCGAAGTGGCTTTCCTGGGTGAGATTGTGGAGAACATATTGAGACATTTTCATTGTGCTCTTTTTGCCACTTTGGAAGGAATCTGGCTTTTCTTTCTTTCTTTTAATTTTTTTCTCCTTAGTGATGAGACATCCGAGCTAAATTAATAGGGGGTCAAACAGGCTGAAGCCTTCACCCATAACTGTTTCAGATTCAACTCATCGCCACCCCTGCTCTTTGATGCAAGAGCATCTCCAGCTAGAAGCCTGGGCGGAGGCAGGCGGCTGGAGTGTAGACGGAGCTGCAGGTAGGCAGCTGGAGTGTAGACAGAGCGGCAGGTAGGCAGCTGGAGTGTAGACGGAGCTGCAGGTAGGCAGCTGGAGTGTAGACAGAGCTGCAGGTAGGCAGCTGGAGTGTAGACAGAGCGGCAGGTAGGCAGCTGGAGTGTAGACAGAGCTGCAGGTAGGCAGCTGGAGTATAGACAGAGCGGCAGGTAGGCAGCTGGAGTGTAGACAGAGCGGCAGGTAGGCAGCTGGAGTGTAGACAGAGCGGCAGGTAGGCAGCTGGAGTGTAGACAGAGCTGCAGGTAGGCAGCTGGAGTGTAGACAGAGCTGCAGGCAGGCAGCTGGAGTGTAGACGGAGCTGCAGGTAGGCAGCTGGAGTGTAGACAGAGCGGCAGGTGCACCTGGAGTTCGGAACAGGAGAATCTCTCCCTCCTGACTCCACATACAAACCCTTATTTTATACGAGGGAGAAGTGGTTGATGAGTAGATGTGGTAGAACTCATATGCTTTTCTGTAGCAGGATAGCCATTCCATTCCCTGTCAGCTGCACGGAATTAACTGGAACAAACTTCTTTGTTCTCTGCATACGTTTTTGTGGACTTGTTTTGATTTTGAGTAAATGTCTCAAACTCCTCCCATCTCGTCCTTGGTCTCTCCTTTACCTGTTCCATCCACTCCATCCCATCCTGTTCCTCTTCAACTCAACATTTATTGAATTGTCACCACAGAGAGGGACTGTATTTGGAAGACACCCAGGGATATACAAAGTGAAGTGAAGATGAGGTTCATGTCCTCAAAGAACCTCACACTTAACCGTGCCCGAATCTCTTTAGTACACGATATCATTCCCTGCAGAGGAACAGTTAAATAAAATGTCCCTGGAATGTTGAGAGAGGCAGAGTACTTTGGCTGAGTGAATTAGAGAAGGACTTAGAAAATAAAAACACGCAAAAATACTTAAAAGGAAATCTGTACCTCGAATCCTCATTTTTTTTCCTTTTAACTGGCTTCCTTTTATCTCTCTGTTTTTGTTTTTTTTTCCTAATGAAAGTATCTTTTCCAGACTCTAATTCTTATCTGTTCATGTCACTGGTTTTCTTCTCCTGAGCCACAGGCCCAGGAGGGTGGGCATTTAATAGACTCTGTTAAACTCTCTTCGGGTGGGTACAAAATATTTCAGTGGCCTTTTGAAAAGAATGGATCAATGTTTTTAATCCGCAGAAGCAGGAGATGTGAATGATAAGCATTGTTCCAAAGGCTGTCTCCACTGGGAAGTAAGCTCTACAGCTCTGTTTGCTATTTTGAAGTGGCATCTGGAAAAATACTTTTGATCTAATATTGACGCCGTCTTCTCTGGCTTAAGTTGTTCCACATGGCACCAAATGCACAGAATGTGTCTGGGAGGCGATTTCAAAGACCGAGGAATTGAATCCATGCATGGTGGCAGCATCAGTGCCTTCCAGGCTCTCACAGCCCTTTTATTTTCCAAGTAAATCCATGAAACAGATGTGACTAAGGGATATTGAAGAGATTGCCAGTGTAAAGTGAGCTAGCCATGTTACAATAAAAGCGCAAGGGGCTTCCTTCGGAAATGATGCCTTGGTTTGTAGTTCTAGATCTTGTTTAGATCAACTGCAATTCCGTCAGAAGTAAACGAAGTCATACTTAGTGCCTTTTAAAACAAAGGAACTAATATAAAAGGTGATGGTACTTTGCAATAGCTTATACAAATCTGAACAATGCAAGGTGGTGGAGAATCCCAATAGTTTTCTGACACAGAAGTTACATAATTGCGAGGAACATATTTTCTCTCAAGATATATGTTATATTCCTAATCAATTAGAAATTCTCAGATCAAATAAAATCTTAACTGACTTTAAATGAATGAAAGAATTGTTTAAGGAAAGAAATACAAGAAGATTTTAATTTTTTCAAAATGTTTACATTCCAAATAACTCATCATTAGAGAATAAACATAGAGTCAGCTAATTGATAAACGTAAGTTAGCCTAAGAAATGAGACTATGAAATAGGGTGATCTGCTCTAAATGCTTAAAAAAAGTTAATATTGTTGTCTAATTATATTTTGGGGTATAGTTTGGTTTAGTTTTGTGAAACACCTATCCATCTGGCTTATTTTTTCTTCCAAATGTGTTTCTTATCTGACAAAGGATTGGCTGATCTTTTCATTTTAGTTGTAGACTTGTCATTCACCTCTTCTCTGGAGAAGGGTTTGGACTAGTTGGCTTCCAGAAACGCATTCTTGCTCTGTCATTCTCAGTTGCAGAAGAAACCTTGCAGAGCTGGCCACATAAGAATATCAGACAGACTTTGCTCTATTCCACTAACAGAGAGGCATCAATTCTAAATGTTTGCTCTATTCCACTAACAGAGAGGCATCAATTCTAAGTGAGTGCTTTTATAAAAGATGGGTCCTGCCCATGCTGCTCTTTCAAGGTGATCCATCACCTCCAAGCTGGGCACAGTCCTACCCCCTCGGAGGATGCCCTGGCGGCCCCAGCAGGCAGGGCCGCGCCCACCCCTGACCACTCTCACTGCCAGTCTCAGCCTTCAGTTCTGCGGGGTCCCTGGCAGATCCTCAATTAAAAAGGTATGTGCTGAGATTGGTTCAAGATGGCAGAGTAGAAGGACGTGCCCTCACTCCCTCTTGCGAGAGCACTGGAATAACAACTGCTGAACAATCATCGACAGGAAGACGCTGGAACTCACCAAAAAAGATACCCCACATCCAAAGACAAAGGAGAAGCCACAACGAGACGGTAGGAGGAGTGCAATCACAGCAAAATCAAATCCTGTGACTGCTGGGTTCTGGAGAACACTTATACCACAGAAGTCTACCCACTGGAGTGAAGTTTCTGAGCCCCACGTCAGGCTTCCTAACCTGGGGATCCAGCAACGGGAGGAGGAATTCCTAGAGAATCAGACTTTGAAGGTTAGCAGGATTTGACTGCAGGACTTCGACAGGACTGGGGGAAACAGAGACTCCACTTTTGGAAGGTACACACAAAGTAGTGTGCACATCAGAACCCAGAGTGACCCCATGGGAGACTGACCCAGACCTACCTGCTAGGGTTGGAGAGTCTCCTGCAGAGGCAGGGGGTGGCTGTGTCTCACTGTGAGGACAAGGACACTGGCAGCAGAAGTTCTGGGAATTACTCCTTGGAGTGAGCCCTCCCAGAGTCCACCATTGGCCCCACCAAAGAGCCCGGGTAGGCTCCAGTGTTGGGTCTCCTCAGGCCAAACAACCAACAGGGAGGGAACTCAGCCCCACCCACCAGCAGACAAGCGGATTAAAGTTTTACTGAGCTCTGCCCACCAGAGCAACAGCCAGCTCTACCCACCACCAGTCCCTCCCATCAGGAAACTTGCACAAGCCTCTTGGATAGCCTCATCCACCAGAGGGCAGACAGCAGAAGCAAGAAGAAGTACAGTCCTGCAGCCTGTGGAACAAAAACCACATTCACAGAAAGGCCAGATGAAAAGGCAGAGGGCTATGTACCAGATGAAGGAACAGATAACACCCCAGAAAAACAACTAAATGAAGTGGAGATAGGAAACCTTCCAGAAAAAGAATTCAGAATAATGATAGTGAAGATGATCCAGGACCTCGGAAAAAGAATGGAGGCAAAGATCGAGAAGATGCAAGAAATGTTTAACAAAGACCTAGAAGAAGTAAAGAACAAACAAACATAGATGAACAATACAATAACTGAAATGAAAAATACACTAGAAGGAATCAATAGCAGAATAACTGAGGCAGAAGAACAGATAAGTGACCTGGAAGACAGAATGCTGGAATTCACTGCTGTGGAACAGAATAAAGAAAAAAGAATGAAAAGAAATGAAGACAGCCTAAGAGACCTCTAGGACAACATTAAACGCAACAATATTCACATTATAGGGGTCCCAGAAGGAGAAGAGAGAGAGAAAGGACCCGAGAAAATATCTGAAGAGATTATAGTCAAAAACTGTCTTAACATGGGAAAGGAAATAGCCACCCAAGTCCAGGAAGCACAGAGAGTCCCATACAGGATAAACCCAAGGAGAAACATGCCGAGACACATAGTAATCAAACTGACAAAAATTAAAACCAAAGAAAAATTATTGAAGGCAGCAAGGGAAAAACGAAAAATAACATACAAGGGAACTCCCATAAAGTTAACAGCTGATTTCTACAAGAAACTCTAAAAGCCAGAAGGGAGTGGCATGACATATTTAAAGTGATGAAAGGGAAGAACCTACAACCAAGATTACTCTACCCGGCAAGGATCTCATTCAGATTCAATGGAGAAATCAAAAGCTTTACAGAGAAGCAAAAGCTAAGAGAATTCAGCACCACCAAACCAGCTCTACAACAAATGCTAAAGGAACTTCTCTAAGTGGGAAACACAAGAAAAGAAAAGGACCGACAAAATCAAACCCAAAACAATTAAGAAAATGGTCATAGGAACATACATCTCGATAATTACGTTAAATGTGAATGGATTAAATGCTCCAACCAAAAGACACAGGCTCGCTGAATGGATACAAAAACAAGACCCATATATATGCTGTCTACAAGAGACCCACTTCAGACCTAGGGACACATACAGACTGAAAATGAGGGGATGGAAAAAGATATTCCATGCAAATGGAAATCAAAAGAAAGCTGGAGTAACAGTACTTACATCAGATAAAACAGACTTTAAAATAAAGAATGTTACCAGAGACAAGGAAGGACTCTACATAATGATCAAGGGACCAATCCAAGAAGATATAACAATTGTAAATATTTATGCACCCAACATCGGAGCACCTCAATACATAAGGCAATGGCCTAACAACTATAAAAGAGGAAATTGACAGTAACACATTAATAGTGGGGGATTTTAACACCTCACTTACACCAATGGACAGATCATCCAAACAGAAAATTAATAAGGAAAAACAAGCTTTAAATGACACAATAGACCAGATAGATTTAACTGATATTTATAGGACATTCCATCCAAAAATAGCAGATTATACTTTCTTCTCAAGTGCGCACAGAACATTTTCCAGGAAAGATCACATCTTGGGTCACAAATCAAGCCTCAGTAAATTTAAGAAAATTGAAATCATATCAAGCATCTTTTCTGACCACAACACTATAAGATTAGAAATCAATTACAGGGAATAAAACATAAAAAACACAAACACATGGAGGTCAAACAATACATTACTAAATAACCAGGAGATCACTGAAGAAATCAAAAAATACCTAGAGACAAATGACAATGGAAACAAGACGATCCAAAACCTATGGGATGCAGCAAAAGCAGTTCTAAGAGTGAAGTTTATAGCAATACAATCCTATGTCAAGAAACAACAGACATCTCAAATAAACAATCTAACCTTACACCTAAATGAACCAGAGAAAGAAGAACAAACAAAACCCAAAGTTAGTAGAAGGAAAGAAATCATAAAGATCAAAGCAGAAATAAATGAAATAGAAACAAAGAAAACAATAGCAAAGATCAATAAAACTAAAAGCTGGTTCTTTGAAAAGATAAACAAAATTGATAAACCATTAGCCAGACTCATCAAGAAAAACAGGGAGAGGACTCAAATCAATAATATTAGAAATGAAAAAGAAGAAGTTACAACACACACCGCAGAAATACAAAGCATCCTAAGAGACTACTACAGGCAACTCAATGCCAATAAAATGGACAACCTGGAAGAAATGGACAAATTCTTAGAAAGGTATAACCTTCCAAGACTGAACCAGGAAGAAATAGAAAATATGAACAGACCAATCACAAGTAATGAAATGGAAACTATGATTAAAAAATTTCCAACAAACAAAAGTCCAGGACCAGATGGCTTCACAGGTGAATTCTTTCAAACATTTAGAGAAGAGCTAACACCCATCCTTCTCAAACTCTTTCAAAAAATTGCAGAGTAAGGAACACTCCCAAAACCAGATACCAAAATGAAAGATACTACAAAAAGAGCAAATTACAGACCAATATCACTCATGAATATAGATGCAAAAATCCTCAACAAAATAGTAGCAAACAGAATCCAACAACACATTAAAAGGATTATACACCATGATCAAGTGGGATTTATCCCAGGGATGCAAGGATTCTTCAATATACGCAAGTCAATCAATGTGATACACCATATTAACAAACCATATGATCATCTCAATAGATGCAGAAAAAGCTTTTGACAAAATTCAACACCCATTTATGATAAAAGCTCTCCAGAAAGTGGGCATAGAGGGAACCTACCTCAACATAATAAAGGCCATATACAACAAACCCACAGCAAACATCATTCTCAGTGGTGAAAAACTGAAAGCACTTCCTCTAAGATCAGGAACAAGACCAGGATGTCCACTCCCACCACTATTATTCAACACAGTTCTGGAAGTGCTAGCCATGGCAATCAGAGAAGAAAAAGAAATAAAAGGAATACCAATCAGAAAGGAAGAAGTAAAACTGTCACTGTTTGCAGATGACATGATACTATTCATAGAGAATCCTAAAGATGCCACCAGAAAACTACTAGAGCTACTCAATGAATTCAGTAAAGTTGCAGGATGCAAAATTAATGCACAGAAATCTCTTGCATTCCTATATACTAATGATTAAAATCTGAAAGAGAAATTGAGGAAACACTCCCATTTACCATTGCAACAAAAATAATAAAATACCTAGGAATAAACTTACCTAAGGAGACAAAAGACCTATATGCAGAAAACTATGAGACACTGATGAAAGAATTTAGAGATGATACAAACAGACGGAGAGATATACCATGTTCTTGGATTGGAAGAATCAATATTGTGAAAATGACTATACTACCCAAAGCAATCTACAGATTCAGTGCAATCCCTATCAAATCACCAATGGCATATTTTATGGAACTAGAACAAAAAATCTTAAAATTTATATGGAGACACAAAAAGCCCTTATAGCTGAAGTGGTTTTGAGAGAAAAAAACGGAGCTGGAGGAATCAGACTCCCTGACTTCAGACTATACTACAAAGCTACAGTAATCAAGACAATATGGTACTGGCACAAAAACAGAAATTTAGATCAATGGAACAGGATAGAAAGCCCAGAGATAAGCCCACACACCTATGGTCAATTAATCTATGACAAAGGAAGCAAGCATATACAGTGGAGAAAAGACAGTCTGTTCAATAAGTGGTGCTGGGAAAACTGGACAGCTACATGTAAAAGAATGAAATTAGAACACTCCCTAACACCATACACAAAAATAAACTCAAAATGGATTAAAGACCTAAATGTAAGACCGAACACTGTAAAATTCTTAGAGGAAAACATAGGAAGAACACTCTTTGACATAAATCTCAACAAGATCTTTTTTGATCCACCTCCAAGAGTAATGGAAATAAAAACAAAACTAAACAAATGGGACCTAATGAAACTTAAAAGCTTTTGCACAGCCAAGGAAACTACAAACAAGACGAAAGGACAACCCTCAGAATGGGAGAAAATATTTGCAAACTAATCAACGGACAAAGGATTAATCTCCAAAATATATAAACAGCTCATGCAGCTCAATATTAAAAAAAAAACAACCCAATCCAATAATGGGCAGAGACCTAAATAGACATTTCTCCAAAGAAGACATACAGATGGCCAAGAAGCACATGAAAAGCTGCTCAACATCACTATTAGAGAAATGCAAATCAAAACTACAATGAGGTATCACCTCACACCAGTTAGAACGGGCATCACCAGAAAATCTACGAACAACAAATGCTGCAGAGGGTGTGGAGAAAAGGGAACCCTTGCACTGCTGGTGGGAATGCAAATTGATACAGCCACTACGGAGAACAGTATGGAGGTTCCTTAAAAAACTAAAAATAGAATTACCGTATGATCCAGCAATCCCACTACTGGGCATATACCCAGAGAAAACCATAATTCAAAAAGACACATGCACCCCAATGTTCATTGCAGCACTATTTACAATAGCCAGGTCATGGAAGCAACTTAAATGCCCATCAACAGACGAATGGATAAAGAAGATGTGGTACATATATACGATGGAATATTACCCAGCCATAAAAAGGAACAAAATTAGGTCATTTGTAGAGACACGGATGGATCTAGAGGCTGTCATACAGAGTGAAGTAAGTCAGAAAGAGAAAAACAAATATCGTATATTAACGCATATATGTGGAACCTAGAAAAATGGTACAGATGAACCGGTTTGCAGGGCAGAAATAGAGACACAGATGTAGAGAACAAACATATGGACATCAAGGGGGGAAAGTGGTGGGTGGTGGTGTGATGAATTGGTATACTGGATTGACATATATACATTAATATGTATAAAATGGATAACTAATAAGAACCTGCTGTATAAAAAAATAAATAAAATTAAATTAAAAAAAAAAGGTATGTGCTCTCTGTTTGACAGTCTGAGATTTGTGATACCAGAATTTAAGTTTTTAATTATAAACATTTGACTTCTGGTATTTGTAATTTAAACTATAAAAAATTGTTTCAGAAAAATTTGTAGCATGTGGTGTGGCCCTTAGAGTTACTGTATTTATAACTTTTTTATTAGAAAAAAACAGTCATCTGCCATTATTTAAACTGGAGACTACTTGCTTTAAAACTTTAAACAGTGTAATTTTTGTTCTGTACAATCTTGTAGCAACTTTAGGAAAGCTGGTTAATCTCACTGCTGGACTAGGATACTTCAAATGGACATTTTGCTTGTTTTCTCCAGGCATATATAATACCAACCAGAAACAGTAACTCTCCAAGGACAAGTTAACATAGAAAATAAAGACAATTGGAAAGACGATGATTAGGAAAGACATTGTTATAAAGGCCTCCATAATTTGTAAAAATAACTTTCAGGAAGGTACCAAGGCTTCATTTTTCATATAGACTTTATCATATATTTTCATGAATCAAAAACACTCAAGAAAAAGTACGAATCTGTCAAGTACTGATCCAGACCAAACAAGCTCGTGGTAACGTCAGAGCTCATATCATGGGGCTAAGATTAAATTACTTGGATTGACTGTGTTGATATAATTACTACGCATTAATTATGAAAATGATTCATCTCTATTTCTCTTTGTAGTATGTAAACCTTATGTGTTGCTTTTCAAAGTTCCTGTTGTGAAAATTTATGAGATCTTGCCAAAATACAGCCCTGATGTGAAAAGTGATAACTACCTAGGAGGCTGTGGTTCTCCACCCCGTGGTGTAATCTGATTTCCCATCAGGACGGCTGGTTACCCAGGTGCCTGGGCATGGGACTAATAAACTCAGGTCATGGGTTTGATCGGAATGTGAACCCTGGCAAAGGATCAGAGCCCGGGCCCCAGTTGGACGTAAGGAAGGCAGGAGGGGATGGGAACCATGGCTCCACAGCTGAAGGGTGTTCGAAGAACACCCAGTGGTGATTTAGACTATCACCTTGGTGATTCTGCTTGTCTACTTAGGATGTAGAAAACTGCAAAAGAACATCACTCCCACCTTAGCAACGACAACAAGCTGGATAATCTACCAAATCATGACTTTTCTGGAGCCCATCAGAGAGCCGAGGTTACAAGGTCACCAAGTAAACAGAATTTCAAAGAGGGGCCAGCCCTTCCAGGAGAGGCCAGATCACCCGCAGCGCGAGAAGGAGGTGGCCGCATACAGACACGTGAGAAGGCAGATCCCCAAGGCTCACGCGGGCGAGCATGTCCCTCAGCCGGGAGCCCAGACGGAACAGGAGCTCCCACCCCCGACGCAGGAGGCCGGAGCCCCTCAGTGCTGGGACAGAGGAGGGCAGCTGCCCCTGGGGACCAGCCCAAAGCCCACCCACGTACCCTCTGCCCCTGGAGGTGTAAAAGCAGAACGAGCTGCCTTGGGGGAGGGACGGAAAACTCTCCTCCCCCCAGGACACAGACAACACCCCGTGGCTTCCCAGGGAGGGGAAGAAACGTAGTCTCCTGCCGCTGGGGGAGGAACAGGACATCTTGAAATCATGGATCAGTTGACATAACCCACGTTGCCACTTTTTTACTTATTTAACGATCACTGTCTTTCTAAATTTGAGGCAGCTTAGAATAAAATACAAATAAACAATAAGTTTAATAAACCAAAACCAGAAAAGAAAACACTCTGACTGCAAGGCCTTGTCTCGTTACTGCTATTGAATACAGTATTTGGTTCTGATTTGGCTGCCAGGGCAAAAAGCTAAGCTTAGCAAGTTAAATAATTCTGATTCTAATGTAAGATGCTTATAAATTCCTTAAAAGAGACGACATCTTCCTGGTGGCAGATTCTGAGAGGATCACGTTAGATTTTACACAAGAGACTTTGGGTGATAAAACAGTGTAGCTTATTCATTCATCAGGTTACGCCTGAGCTGGATTTGGGGATAAAAAGACATAGTTCTTCTTAGGAAGTTTCAATCAAGTCATTAAAAGAATAGGATACGTTCTGGTTACCAAATGAGTGAGTGACCTCTGGTTATAAATGCTGGGACATCAGGCCAGGGCTCTGGCTGGAACGGAAGTCCACACAATCCCAGCACATGGTGGGCTGTTAGGGGCAGTGGCAGCAGAGGTGGGATTCCCCTCAAAGTTAAGCTTTGAATCCATCCAAATATCTCGGCAAGGATTTGTTTGCGACTGTGGAATTCCTGCCGTGGTGCATGGCAAAGACTGTCTGCATCTAGAAACTTTTCCTGGTCCACGTCACCAGTCATTTCTGTAGTTAAAAAACTACTTAGCCGTCCCCATGGGGATATCTGGTTCTGTTCTCCATCCAGGGGATGGAGGGATGTCTGCAGGGATGAATCAGCTGTGAACGTTTCCATGTAAGTTGTGCTCTCGGTGTGAGATAAGGAGATAGCCCTTCAGAGTATCTTACTTGTGGTCCCAGGATTCAGCAGTTCATATTGGAGAATGATATTTAAAAGAGAACAAAGTCAATATTTCGGTTAGGATAAATTTAAAAAACTATATTTTCGTAAGAACGAAATAAAACTTAGCTGCCACAGGATGCTCTATCACAGTTATGGAAACATTTTGTCTTCTCCGTGGTGAATTAGTACTTTGGGAACATTAAGTCTGGTTCTCTCTGTCTGTCTTTGTCTGTCTGTCTGCCTGCCTCTGTCCTTCAACATCTCTGAAGGCCTTGGACGGAGAAACTGCTGCTGTGATTGGAGCTTATCGGTCACTCTTGGAATCTGGTGCCTAGGGAAGTACAGGTGTCCTCTCTCCCTACAAACCATTTTCCAACCCATGAGAAACATTCAGGAAACATCTTGCTCAGTAAATGTCCTTTAAGTTGGCCCTGCAGAGAATCCTTGGGATTCAGTACTCTAGGAATAAAAAGCCTTATAATAGAATATTTATCCCTGGGCAAACCATCTCTAGCCAGAGCTGTTCTGAACCAGTTCATTGTCCCCAGAGGGAGGTGTCTAAAGAAACGTACCACTCGCTGTCACCACTGTGAATCAAGGGCTTTGAGGTTCATCCAGAAAAAAGGCACCATAACCTCGTTTCAGCCTACAGTTACCAATTACCAGCACAGGGACTTATTATCCCATCTCAATACCTAATTTTTGCATAGTACCTCTAGCTATCCAAATAGTTGCTTCCTATTTGGACTTTGAAAGAGAATTTTTTGCATTAAAACGTTTTATCACTTCAGAGAGTGAAATTTCTTATGGGCCAACTGTATGAAATTTACTGTGGGAGCAGATGATTATCTGCAGAGCTTCTGGAATGTCTCCCGGGGTGACCTTATCAGCAATCTAGTCATCAACAACTCATTTTGCTTATTTTTAGTTCAAGGAAAATTTCAGAACTTTGACATGAGGTTTTATTCATGCACCTTTTGGCCAGTGAACTCACATGGCTGTTACTTTTTGCTTCCTGGAGGACGAGCTGGTTTTAATTCAGTCAAGTGAATGGAAACATCCAGATGATCCTTGTGCATAAAACGAAGCAGAAGGGTTTATGTTGTTTTTTGCAGTATTCATTTTTCAAAAGTGGTTTGTAATTCAATCAAGATAGTACTCAAGCCAGTGTCTTAAAAACTGCTTTAGATATTATAGGAAGTATCAATAGTTCTAACAGATATTTGATTTTTTATTTAAAATTAAAGTTATTTGTATACTTTTAAAATTCCTCACTGGGCGTATACCCAGAGAAAGCCATAATTCAAAAAGACACATGCACCCCAGTGTTCACTGCAGCACTATTTACAATAGCCAGGACATGGAAGCAACCTAAATGCCCGTCAACAGATGAATGGATAAAGAAGATGTGGTACATATATACAATGGAATATTACTCAGTCATAAAACAGAACGAAACTGAGTCATTTGTAGAGAGTGGATGGATCTAGAGACTGTCCTACAGAGTGAAGTAAGGCAGAAGAGAAAAACAAATATCGTATATTAACGCATATATGTGGAACCTACAAAAATGGTACAGATGAACTGGTTTGCAGTGCAGAAATAGAGACACAGATGTAGAAAGCAAACGTATGGACACCAAGGGGGGAAAGTGGAGTGGGTGGTGGTGATGGTGTGATGAATTGGGAGATTGGGATTGACATATATATACTAATATGTATAAAATGGATAACTAATAAGAACCAGCTGTATAAAAAAATAAAATTCAAAAAACTTAAAATTCCTCAAATTTAACATTGCTCCATTACTAGCTAAAATCCAGACTTTATTAAAACATGAATTCAAACACGTTTTCCCATAATCTCTTCTCCCTGTTCCGTGGTCCCATCCTGAACCCCACGTTGCTTTCACTGTTATGTCCCCTGAGATCGTCAGCTCTGTGACAATTCCTTAGCCTTTCCTTATTTTCATAACCTTGACAGTTTTGAGGAGTACTGGGCAGGCATTTTTTAGAATGTCCCTGAATTTGGGTTCATCTGATGTCCTCCAAATTGGAGCAGAATGATGGGTTTCTGGCAAGATTATCCCCGAGGAGACGTGTCCTTCCCACATATGGTACTGAGGGCACAGATCTCCACGTGACATTGCTGGCGATGCTCACTTCCACTTGGTTCGGGTGGTGTCAGTCAGGTTTCTCCACTGTAAAGTCTCTGTTTTTCTCTCCCCATTTCTTTATTCTTTGGGAGCAAGTCACTAAGCCCAGCCCACCCTCCAAGGAGGAAATTCAACTCCACTCCCAGCGAGGGGAGTGTCTGTGTGTATTGCTTGGAATTCCTGTGTATGCAAACCATCTCTCTCCCCCTCATTTAGTTATTTAGTATTTGTTTATAGAGTTGTGGACGCGTGCACATCGTCTTCACTTTGGGCTGTCGTCCAGTATGCGTTATTCTGTCGTTCTGGCTGTCGGGAGCCCTTTCAGGTTGGATCCTGTGTCCCTTGCAGATGCTCCTGCTCGTTTGTTTTCTGAGTACTTTCTCACTTCCTGACGCTACAAGATGCTCCAGGTACATCTTGCATATTTCCTGCCCCAGCCTTAGAACCAGCTCTTTCTCCAAGGATCCCTGGTTTCTTTCATTGCAGGATGGTATTCACAAACCAAGCTCTGGAACGTGGGTGCGCTTGTAGCTACTGGGTGTTGTGGTCTTTAGAACTTCTCAGCAGGTGGTCATAATGCTCTCAGTGCTTAGAATTTTTAAAGGTTTTAAATGGACCCTACATAAAAGTTCTACTATGATGTCGGCCACACGTGCACATTTCTGATTCCTCTTTCTTATTATTTCGTGCCCCTCTTCTCCCTGCTTTTTCCCTGTTTCCTTCAGAAGCTGTCTTTGCCCCTCTCTCTGCCTTCTTTACTTCCCTTCACACCTTTCCACCTTTACTGCTCCTTCAGGAGGTTAGAGAAGGTCCAACCCCGTCATCAGAAGGAAAATAATCTGCTAAAAATTTTTCCTTAGAGGTGCATGACTGATATTGAAGTGGCTGGTTCTCAGAACTTTATGTGCAATGAATCACTCACTGAGCTGTTGAAAATACAACACCCAGGCCTCTCACTCCAGGCCGAACGGGAATCTTGCGGGGCAGGGGGTTGCTATGACATCCATATTTGTATAACATACAGTGTTTTGTGTCTTCATGACTCTATGCGAACTGAGATCGCTTTGGAGGTACAAAGATGATTAGTCCGTGTGTGTGTGATCTCTACATACGCATGCACGCACATGTTAGTATACATACTTTTCAAGCTTCTGAAAAATCAATCCAGGTGTTGTCTCAGCCGACCATTTGGCTCACGTGCCAGCTGTGCGGCTTTCTCCTCATTTCTTCCTTCCTCCCCACCTTCCCCATCCATTCTTCTCTTCGCTCTGAATCCTGGGAGACTGATCCCTGTGAACTCCCTTTCTCAGCTTCTTGTCAGCCAGCTTTGGGCCTGGCCAGAGGATGGAGAGCAGGAGGGAAGAGAGCTCAGGATCGTCCTCCCCTGCTCTCCCCCTGTCAGCCCACCATTCAGGTAATAACTGTCCCTCCAAGAATGTAGCCACTGGGCTCTGGTCACCTTCCCTTCTCCTGTCTTCCCATCAAACCGGGGGAACCTGGCTTTTTCCCTAATGATGCTCACCTTGGGGTCTCTTCGCATCTTTGGTGGAGCCCTTGGGGTGGCCCACAGCTCTGTGAAAGGTCTCTGCATTGATGTGTGTGAAGTGGCGCCCCTGGGTGAACTGCTGCTTCCGCAGGGGCTCTGATGCATACACAAGGGGTCAGGGCTGCCTCTTCTCCCCCTGAGGGCCCGCATGGCTTGTGGGGTCAAAGGAAGAAGACAGAGCCTCACTATTTTACTTAAGGAGTCCAAGCGTCATGATCTGCGAGACACGAAGAAGCCCAGGTTTTACTGAAGGACCCCCTCCCCATATTTTTGTTGTTGTTGTTCAAGGGACATGACTAGGATTTATCGTCCAACTTTATAGCTGCAGTTGCCTTCATATCAACTTATAATTCAATCAACTGAGAATCCAGTCTAGCGTTTCTAATGACATTATTTTAGGATAATCTGCTGTAGAGTTTTGGGATTAGGAAACTGGCACAGGACATTATTTCCAAAGGCTTTTGGGGTTGGGATGCTTCTGGGAAAAGGAGAAAGAGACATGCTGTCTTGGGAAACTCAGCAAAAGTTTACTGAAGAAGTCAACCCTGGCTCAGAGATGTTGGCTTTAAGTTTTTACAGGGTACACCCCAGCATTTCCATGAATTGGTTTATTATATTCCCTTTCTGATTATACTGCCTGCCTGAGATGGGATGGAATTATTTTTATGCATTTCCCCAACTCTGCTGGCAAAGGACAGCTCAGTAAACCCAAACAGATGGGCGCAGAACGCGCTGCCAGTCACGGCGGGACCAGTCTTTTTGTCTTTTGTTTCTCACTTCCACTGCCTATATGAGGCTGTGCACATCTGATCTGTTATTTTGAATTCCAGTGTCTTGGTGGTACGAACACCTTCTTCCTAGCCGCCAGGCGACTGCATTTCCCAAGTGGTTTCTTCTTGAGCCTTCTCCTCTTCCATGACTCCCTCCAGACTGTTTCTACACTGAATCTTTTTCTTGAAAACTGAGGACAAGGACGGCTGGAGATCCCCAGAGCTTAGACAATCTCCATCACTGATTAGAAGTAAACTGGAGAACGATCACATGTAGCCAACCTCCCAATATCACCCCTTCTTATGTGACCCACAGCATGGTTTGCCCTGTGTGAAAGCACAGGCTCAGACACTGAAGCTATAAGCCTAAACTGGTGACGCACAGCTTCGCAAAATAATCTGAGCTCTTTAAAGCCAGCCCTCTGCTTCGTAATGTAAACCATTTCCCACTTCTAATATCTTTCTTATTTCTTATTAGTTCTAGAAGGTTGTAATTCCAGAAAATTCCACTAATTTCTGACTACAATGACTCCAAGTATATATGTCTTTTTTCCCCCTAATTGAAGCCAGTTTGGATAATTATTTTGTCAATGGAAGCTTCAGGTTTCCACAGTTTTATGGTATCAGAAGCAACCCATCTTGGTGCCAACCCCTTTGTTAATTGGATTGTTTTTGTATGCATCTGTCTTAGCTTTAATATTTATCGAAGTTATACCTGCCCTTAGTTTAAGCTAACAAGCGGGTTGTGAGAAACAGGCTCCACCCCTTTCTCGCCTCATCTTCTACTCTGAGACAGTTGTGTTTACCTGTTTTCGGGTATAATTCTCTAATGGCATGCTTCTATTTCTACTTTTCAGTTGTTCAGCTGTAGGTTATCTTCCTACTATAAAAGAGGCTTACTTAACTAAGCCTCTCCTCCCAGTTCCAAAAATAGCTATGCTGTAAAATAATTAGCTCAGTATTCAGTATTTACATCATTATGACCAGGTAAATGTTATCTGTAGCTGAGCCATGTAGTAGATCGTGATTACTTTTCCCTTTCTGTGCAAAGTTTTGTTTTTCTTGGAGTTAATAATCTTTTTCTCCCCCCTTGATTTTTATGTCTTTTTTGCTAATTCAACCACAAACTCTTCACAAATTGTCCAAATCTTCCCCCAGATCACATCAGGCATGCGATCAATTTCATTTTTTTTCAGGACAAACCTCTTCTACAACCTCCCAGTTTCCTCTAGTTCAGACCTCTTGTCCTCCAGGCCTGGTCCTCAGCTGTCCTCATGGGATCTCTCTTCACCATTTCTTTGCCTGTTCCTGTGCTGATTTCTTATTTCTTTTATTCCTTGTCTTCCTTTATATTGGTGAAACTCATCTTCCGGTAGCTTTTAGTAAAAAAAAAAAAGCTCAGCTTTTTTTTAGCTTTTTGATATAAGGGACAAAAATTTTTTTGAGAACTTGTACGTTAAAAAATACCATTATTATGTCCTCACACTTGATTTATAGTTGGGCTTGGTATATAATTCTAGGATGAAAACATTTTCTTTAGCATTTCAAAGGCATTGCTCCATTGCTTTCTGGCTTCCTCTTTCCGTCGTCTTTAGGAGGTTTCAGGAGCTTCTCTTCGTCCTGGAATTCTGAAGAATTTTGACAACGTGCTCTGATATGATTGCGCGTATTTGCTTGGTTACTTGGTTGGCTTTTCAATACAGAAACTAGTGACTCGTAGTTCTGAGCAATCCTCTTGCATTATTTCTTTGATGAGTCCCTGTCCCCCACTTTGACTTTTTATGGAACTCCAACTTTTAAGTTTTAAAGGAAAGGGAAAAGAAGAAAACAGCCTTCTTTACTCTGGCTGTTTAGATAGTCCAAGAAAAAGAAATGGTGGGCAAATATGTCCAATCAAAGTGAACATAAGAAAATAGGGTCCAGGGAAAAATTATGTTAATTATTCCAATTCTTTTCCTTTTTTTGAAGTATAAAATGATTGGGCTGGAATAAAGGTGAAGAGAGATTTTGAGTATCTTTCTCTAACTTTCTATTGAGGGTGCTGAGGAGGGAAGGCCCAAAGGAAGAGGACCACCACCCCCACCTGCATTTAGGGCTTTATAGCTGGATTACGTGTGTCCCAATAGTGGACTTGGGTAGTGCTGGACTAGGTGCATACTGTCAGGGAGGCATTGTCTGTGGTGAACTTGTCAGATCTTTGAGCTCAGTAATCACCTTGACCTGGGGTAAAACATGAAGAGATGCAGCTTACTTAACATGTGAGCAGATAGAGTTGGAAAAGGGGGGATAGATGAGTGAGGGGAGAGTGATCATAATTTAGTCTCATTCATATTTTCCTTTCAATGTTTAAGATGTTGAGTATCGTCTGCATCCTCCCGGACACACACACACCTTCATACACACTGATGGTTTCACGTACCCAACATCAAAGGACCTGAACAAAACTTGACACACACACACCATACAACACCCTATATGCTGGTCTCTATTGCTAGTTACCGTTTTATTAATTTGTCCCATGTAACTCAGGAAGGTCGCTGTTTTATACCCCCCTGAAGTTCTGCATCCTGCCTAGCACGTGAACATTTGTAGCTGGTGGGGATCTCACATGCGCCTCCTTATGTCTGAGAGAAAGCAGGCCCCAGGGCTCATGAACAGACCCAGGAGAACATCAGTCTCCAACTTCTCCAGCTCACAACTGGCTTTCTCTTAGAATTCAGTTTCAAACTGGATGAAGAGCACTTTTAAGTAAAAAGAGGATTCTAAAAAACATGAGCAAACCAAGACCGTTATTAGGAAGGCTGTGCAACAGAACTGAATACGATGGAGTTGGCCCAAAGGCAACACGTTCCCTTTCCTTGTCTGCTTGGCTGCATGCGATCCCTCAATGGGTTTATTATTATTACCAACATAGCACTCTACTTGAAAGGGAGTCCGTGTCTAAAGTTTCTGGTTACCCAACAAAATGACACTGAACTATTCCCAGGCACTTTGTAGCAACCTCGGTGCTCAGTGTGTTGGTGACTAAACAACTGCAAGGCCCTCAGCTTGCAGCTCTAAGGCTCCGGATCCACCCTAACACTTCCCATCTCGAAAACTTCTTGCTATTTGTTTTCACAGTTGACGGTCTCTCGTCAGCCACCCTATCAGTCTGGGGCCAGGTTAAGAAGGCTGCTTCATGAGGCTCAGAACCCAAGCATACAGATGATTACTTTGGCATCGTTCTTACACTAACAGATGAAGACAGCTGAGAACATTATCAACTTCACTTGTCATCTCGTTTTCTAGGGCACTTGCTTCCCTGAAAATTATTTATGTTTGATCTGTTAATGCATGGCAACCACTTAGCATAGCTGTACCAAATGTTGTTCCCGGGATGGTCAGTTGCTTATTCTCCTTTACACTGTTCTATTCTGGGAGTGCTGCACACTTCTGACTATGCTCAGCTGAGCTCTTGCCTCCATCGACTTACCAATGGCGGCTTGTAAAAGAGTGTGCAACTTGGCCTTGGTCTTTAGGAGAAAAAAAAAATCTGCTCATTTACCCAATGGCATCATTACTCATATTTAAATTTTAAAAGATTAAAAATAGGAATTTATCTTCTGCATCAATGAATCTAAATGTTTAAAAATATTTTCATTTTTATGTGTTGATTAAAAAAATCAAATAGCATAGAAAAGCATAAATGATAAACAACAAACTCCATTTCACTTTGTCACCATGCCCCACTGTTCCTAGATGATTCTTGAAAACATCTATTTTTACTCCGGTTGGTTACATTAACCTAACATTTTGTAAATAATGTGCTTTTGCATCTGTTCTTTGACCCATCAATTTTTTTTTAAACATCATTATTGGAGTATAATTGCTTCACAACGTGTGTTAGTTTCTGCTGTATAACAAAGTGAATCAGCTATACATATACATATATCCCCATATCTCCTCCCTCTTGCGTCTTCCTCCCACCCTCCCTATCCCACCCCTCTAGGTGGTCACAAAGCACTGAGCTGATCTCCCTGTGCTATGCAGCTGCTTCCCACTAGCTATCTATTTTACATTTGGTAGTGTATATATGTCCATGCCACTCTCTCACTTCGTCCCAGCTTACCCTTCCCTCTCCCTGGGTCCTCAAGTCCACTCTGTATGTCTTCGTCTTTATTCCTGTCCTGCCCCTAGGTTCATCAGAACCTTTTTTTTTTTTTTTTTAGATTCCATATCTATGTGTTAGCATACGGTATTTGTTTTTCTCTTTCTGACTTACTTCACTCTTTATGACAGACTCTAGGTCCATCCACCTCACTACAAATAACTCAATTTCGTTTCTTTTTATGGCTGAGTAATATTCCATTGTATATATGTGCCACATCTTCTTCATCCATTCATCTGTCGATGGACACTTAGGTTGCTTCCATGTCCTGCCTATTGTAAATAGAGCTGCAATGAGCATTGTGGTACATGACTTTTTTTGAATTATGGTTTTCTCAGGGTATATGCCCAGTAGTGGGATTGCTGGGTTGTATGGTAGTGCTATTTTTAGTTTTTTAAGGAACCTCCATACTGTTCTCCATAGTGGCCGTATCAATTTACAATCCCACCAACGGTGCAAGAGGCTTCCCTTTTCTCCACACCTTCTCCAGCATTTATTGTTTGTAGACTTTCTGATGATGGCCATTCTCACTGGTGTGAGGTGATACCTTCATTGTAGTTTTTGATTTGCATTTCTTTAATGAGTAGTGATGTTGAGCATTCTTTCATGTGTTTGTTGGCCTTCTGTATATCTTCTTTGGAAAGATGTCTGTTTAGGTCTTCTGCCCATTTTTGGATTGGGTTGTTTGCTTTTTTTGATATTGAGCTGCACGAGCTGCTTGCAAATTTTGGAGATTAATCCTTTGTCAGTTGCTTCATTTGCAAATATTTTCTCCCATTCTGAGGGTTGTCTTTTCATCTTGTTTATGTTTTCCTTCGCTGTGCAAAAGCTTTTAAGTTTCATTAGGTCCCATTTGTTTATTTTTGTTTTTATTTCCATTTCTCTAGGAGGTGGATCAAAAAGGATCTTGCTGTGATTTATGTCACAGAGTATTCTGCCTATGTTTTCCTCTAAGAGTTTTATAGTGTCTGGCCTTACATTTAGGTCTTTAATCCATTTTGAGTTTATTTTTGTGTTAAGGAGTGTTCTAATTTCATTCTTTTACATGAGGATGTCCAGTTTTCCCAGCACCACTTATTGAAGAGGCTGTCTTTTCTCCATTGTATATTCTTGTCTCCTTTATCAAAAATAAGGTGACTATATGCACTTAGGTTTATATCTGGGCTTTCTATCCTATTCCACTGATCTATATTTCTGTTTTTGTGCCAGTACCATGCTCTCTTGATTACTGTAGCTTTGTAGTACAGTCTGAAGTCCAGGAGCCTGATTCCTCCAGCTCCGTTTTTCTTTCTCAAGGTGGATTTGGCTATTCGGGGTCTTTTGTGTTTCCATACAAATTGTGAAATTTTTTGTTCTAGTTCTGTGAAAAATGCCATTGGTAGTTTGATAGGGATTGCACTGAATCTGTAGATTGCTTTGGGTAGTATAGTCGTTTTCACAATGTTGATTCTCCCAATCCAAGAACATGGTATATCTCTCCATCTGTTTGTATCATCTTTAATTTCTTTCATCAGTGTCTTATAGTTTTCTGCATACAGGTCTTTTGTCTCCTTAGGTAGGTTTATTCCTAGGTATTTTATTCATTTTGTTGTAGTGGTAAATGGGAGTGTTTCCTTAATTTCCCTTTCAGATTTTTCATCATTAGTGTATAGGAATGCAAGAGGTTTCTGTCCATTAATTTTGTATTAATGAGTTTTTACCAAATTCATTGATTAGCTCTGTTAGTTTTCTGGTAGCATCTTCAGGATTCTCTATGTATAGTATCATGTCATCTGCAATCAGTGACAGCTTTACTTCTTTTCCAATTTGTATTCCTTTTCTTTTTCTTCTCTGATTGCTGTGGCTAAAACTTCCAATGATCTGTCAATTTTTTTTTTTTTTTTTTTTTTGCGTTACGCGGGCCTCTCACTGTCATGGCCTCTCCCATTGCGGAGCACAGGCTCCGGACGCGCAGGCTCAGCGGCCATGGCTCACGGGCCTAGCCGCTCCGTGGCATGTGGGATCTTCCCGGACCGGGGCACAAACCGGTGTCCCCTGCATCGGCAGGCGGACTCTCAACCACTGCGCCACCAGGGAAGCCCTGATCTGTCAATTTTTAACAGTTCTTTTTTAAACACAGCTTTATTGATGTATAATGTATGTGTAAAATTCATTTATTTAAGTGTACAATGAAATGAATTATAGTAAATTTACAGAGTTGTGTAAGCATCACCACAATCCAATTTTAGAACACTTCTGTCACTCCAAAATGGTCCTCCTGGCCATTTGCAGTTGCCCCACATTATCAGTCCCAGCCCTGGGCAATCCCCATTCTATCTTCTGTCTCTATAGGTTTATTCACCTCTTCTGGACATTTCACAGAAATGCAAGTGACCAATACGTTTAAAACAATATTTATTTACTTCCTGATACAAAAGATAAAGACTTATCTCACTTATAGAACTGCCTTTCCCCATTTCCATTTCTCTAAATTTTTGACAATTTTTTGACAATTCAAAAATTTTTATGTTGGTTATTGTTGTCATATTAAGCAGCATAGTGTATTTCTTTGTTTCATCAACATTTGTTAATGTTTTTGACTCCCTTGTGCCATATAAAATGCCTTACAATCTTCCCTCTTTTTCCTTAGCCTTGTTCACTGACAACTTCTGACAGTTATGACTTTATTAAGGCTGATAATATTTTACCTTTCATTCTGCAACTATAATTAAGTCTTCAGTGTCTGCAGGTTGATTCTAAAAGTAGAAAGCCAAGGGCAGCCTTTATGAATTTGTAAACACTGCTCCTGCAGCGCTGGGTGGATTTCCCGGTTAACATCCCCTTCTCTAAGTGTCCAGTGCAGAACTGCGGTGGTGTCCAAGAGGAATGGGCCTCACGACAGTCAAATGAACCCCTTTTCTGTACTTTCAGTAGATGCACAAAGCTCACACAGTACAAGTGTCACATCTGAGCCAGTCTTCACATCTTTCCATTTGCCCCTCCTTAAGTTTTAAATTATTTTTATACTTCTTGTTGGAAAAGGAATAATATACCTTCACTGTAACCTAAAATTTATCTGCCTGTCACACTAACTGCATGAAGTCCTCCTTTTCCCAGAGTCCTTAATTGTTCTAATTTTAATTGAGTTTTTTCTGGGACAAACTCATGTGCTATCATCTGGAGTCTTCCACCCCATCTGGACCTTCAGTAGCCTCCACAGTGAGTCAGCTTGGCTTTCGCCTTCAGTTGACTAGAGTATATTCTCCAGTAAATTCTGGAGAAAAAAGATGTGACAGGTGAACTTCCAGTATCACTTAAAATGCATTTATTTCCCTTGCATAGTTTATTGTTTGTCTGGGCCAATTATTAAAGTTTCAAAATAATTTTTCCTCTGCATTTGAAGGCATTGCTTCAGTATTTTCTAACGTATGTGTGGCTGATGAGAAAAACCTGATGCCAGCTGAAATCTTCTCCTTGGTTGATGGTCTGTTTTCTCCTCTTTGGAATATTGCTAAGTCTCCTATTATTATTACGGTTCTGAAATTTCACAAGGATGAGTCTCAAGCCTTTTAATTTCTTTTGTCCTGCTTGGAATTCTATGGTCCCATTTACTCTGAACATTTTTGGTTCTGAGTAAAGTTTTGTCCTCTTCACACTTTAAAAGAATGATCTCCTACCCTTCATTTTCTGGTATCTCTTCTTAGAACTCCTGCTAGTCAAATATTAGATGTCCTGGACTGCCTACTTCTCTTAATTCTTTTTAAATACTTTCCCATCTCATTCATCTTTTAATCCCTCCCACCACCACCACGACCTGCCCCTTGGTGTAAGTTATTTTAACTTTGAAATTCTTTCTTTTGAAAAAAATTTTTTTGACAATCATATTTTTCATTTCCAAATGCTTATCTTTGCTTTCTTTTTCAAGACATTATGTTCTTGTTTTTATGTTTCAAAAGGAAACTTACTTGAATCCAAGAAATTCTTTAATATCTCTTGTTGAGTCTTTAATGATTCAGTTAAACTTTCTTCTAAAGTTCTCTTCTGTTCTTTGAATCTTTTTTTTTTTTACTCCAGAGTCACTTGCTCTGTTTACTTTCTTTGGGTGCTTTTATTTATTTTTTTAATCTTTACTGAATTTGTTACAATACTGCTTCTATTTTATGTTTTGGGTTTTTGGCCAGGAGGCATGTGGGATCTTAGCTCCCCGACCACAGATCAAACCTACACCTCCTGCATTGGAAGAAGTCCTAACCACTGGACTGCCCGGGAAATCTCTCTTTGTGTGTTATTAATTTTCCTCCTGTGGTAATTCTCATTCATTGAATGCATGTATGAATCAATAAATGAGTGAATGAAGCAGGTGACTGTTCTGGGTAGGTGGTGAGGGATTCCCTGGCTGTGGTTTGATGGGTCCATTTTCCTCCCAGGACCCTCTGTGGAAGAGGAAGTTGGAGTTTCACACGTGTGAGGGCTTTGCTCAGGGAAGAGCTCCTAGGTGGGCTCCTTCACTGGTGCTGGTCTGCAAACCATTGGCTACTGGTCCACAATGAGACAAGTAGGGAAATTCAGAATGCTCAAATACATAATTTTGTAGCATTTTAACACAATGCTGAGAAACCCAAGCTGGCATGTTTAATATGGTTTTGCATTTAAGGTTTGTATAGGAGTATACTTTGATGACTCAGCTATAGGACAGGAAAATATTTTACTCACAATAAAGAAATTATGACAGAATGTAGATCAATGCACTATTAATTTCTTTTTTTTTTTAAGAAATGTACTTTCGGGCTTCTCTGGTGGTGCAGTGGTTGGGAGTCTGCCTGCCGATGCAGGGGACACGGGTTCGGGCTCTGGTCTGGGAGGATCCCACATGCTGCGGAGCGGCTAGGCCTGTGAGCCACAATTACTGAGCCTGCGCGTCTGGAGCCTGTGCTCTGCAACAAGAGAGGCCGCGATAGTGAGAGGCCCGCGCACCGCGATGAAGAGTGGCTCCCACTTGCCACAACTAGAGAAAGCCCTCGCACAGAAACGAAGACCCAACATAGCCATAAATAAATAAATAAAATTAAAAAAAAAAAAAGAAATGTACTTTGTTTTGTAAACTTTCTCCTCCTTATCTTCCCCCCCAGTTTTACTGAGATATAATTGACATATAGCATTGCATAGGTTTAAGGTATACAGCAAAACATACGTATATTTCACTTGACTTATGTATATTGTGAAATGGTTACCACAATAAATTCAGTTAACATCCATCACCTCATATTGATACAAAAAATATTTTTTCCGTGTGATGAGACCTCTTAGGATCTACTCTCTTCAGAACTTTTAAATATATCATAAAGCAGTGCTAACCATAGTCATCATGTTGTACATCACATCCCCAGGACTTATTTGTCTTATAACTGGGAGTATGTACCTTTTGACCACCTTCGTCCAGTTCCCCTACCCTCCACCCCCTGCCTCTGGTGACCACAAATCTGATCTCCTCCATGCTGTTCTCCACAGTGGCTGCACCAATTTACATTCCCACCAACAGTGCACAAGCGTTCCCTTTTCTCCACATCTACACCAGCATTTGTTAAGTTTTGTCTTCTTGATGATGGCCATTCTAACAGGGTGAAGTAGTATCTCATTGTGGGGTTTGATTTGCATTTCCATAGTGATTAGTGATATTGAGCACCTTTTCATGGATGTGTTGGCCATTCGTATAACTTTGGGAAAATGTCTATTCAGGTCCTTCGTCCATATTTTTTATGGATGCTTTAATTCAGTGTACTTTCTCGTCAGCATGTTTCATCAGCCTTTTTATCTTTAATAAATTCAATTCCCATGTCAGACATGACATTGTAGTACCTGATGAGGTGTGGGCTGTCCCATGTGTCCTCTTCTATGAAGGGGGTATGAGCAGCTGTGGCATACTGTTGCCATGGTGGCACCCCCAGAAAGCCTCATCATAGACCATCCCAAAAGAGTTGTCCACACTCGGCATTGCCTGGTCTTTGGCTCCTGGAAGTTCCCTTTTGGAAATCATGTCTGGATCCAGGGCCTTGCTGACTTCCACAGTGGAGAAGGACTGCCACTGCACTGAGAGGTCGGCAGTGAAACCTGTGGCTGAGTCCTGCAGGACAAGGTCCTCCAGCACTTCCAGCCTGTGGTCAGCTGCTTCACCAGTTTGTAGGCATTTACAGGTATGCCAGGTAGTCCTCAGGACAGCAGCCAACCTGCTGCTCAGGGCTTCCATTTTGTTGGCCCAGCTCTTAATCTTGGACAGCTTGGTAATTTGTAAAATATAAATGTAAGAAATTTATAAAATTATTAAAATGTACATGTTCATATAAATTAATGTATTATATGTATTATAAATGAATTATAAAAATCTATAAATTATAACTTACAAATAATTATAAACTGAATATACATGACATTAATACATGTTTATCAAATATGTGTGGCATGTATTAATCACACAAAGTTTATATAATATAATTTGCTTCTTTGTATAAAGAGGTGTATTGCGGGCTTCCCTGGTGGCGCAGTGGTTGAGAGTCCACCTGCCAATGCAGGGGACACGGGTTCATGCCCCAGTCCGGGAAGATTCCACATGCCACGGAGCGGCTAGGCCCGTGAGCCACGGCTGCTGAGCCTGCGTGTCTGCAGCCTGTGCTCCGCAACAGGAGAGGCCACAACAGTGAGAGGCCTGCGTACCGTAAAAAAAAAAAAAAAAAAAAAAGAGGTGTATTGCTGTCTATTTCTCCTTTTAGGTCTCTTAGTATTTGCTTTATGTATTTAGG